>NC_082697.1:3631200-4841600 GCF_949987515.2 Delphinus delphis | reverse complement strand
CCGTCCATCCATCATAATGCCAGATACGTAATGAAATAATCCCACCAGGAACAACATCGTGGCACCTCAGCGTAGCGTCATCCATCAAAATTCCTCCAGGGAATGATTTTTTTCTTTAAAAAGAAAAATCGGGCATTAAAGATAAACTGTTACATTGGTTTAGTTAAGAGATTACCTGACCTTGGGTATCACAAGGATAATTTGAGAGCCTCGAGCGCTACTCTCATTTGATGACCCCACATCCGTCTGTTTGTGGTTAGTGATGCTTTTTAGAAAATTAATTTGGCTTAGCTCAAAGAGAAGCCAAACCAAAAGAAAAAAAAAGGCAACAAAAAAAAAAAAGGCAACGATTTATAAGATTCTGTAATTGTAACTTGACCTATGGCAAAAAAAATACATGAGTGAATAAAAGTCATTTCAGGAGGCAAACCCTAAATAGAGCTACTTGAACTTGAAGTAACTGTGTATTACAGATGTGGTGCAATGCGGTTATATAAGTTATAGATGTTAAACTAAGATACTAACTAATTCTGGTTAATGTTATCATCAGTTTGCTTAAAGAGGTAATAATGACAAAAATTTGTCGGATCTTTCAAATTGTAGTCTGTGGCAGCGTTTCTCAACCTTGGCACTCCTGACATTTGGGGCCAGATGCCCCTCTGCTGTGGGGTCTGTCCTGGGCATTGCAGGGCATCTAGCAGCATCCCAGGCTTCTACCCACGTAGCCCACTCACCTAATTGTGACCACCGAAATGTCTCTAGATGTTGCCTAATGGCCCCTGGGGGACAAAATTGCCCCAGTGGAGACCCTATGGTAACACAAGCGTCTCAGTGACGTGGGATGGAAGAGATCCTTTCTCTGTTGGGGAGGTTCTCCCCAAACAGCCCCTTCCTCATATGAAAGAATGGGGTCGGGGGGTGGATCCACTCACACTTCCTAAATTCAGACCCTTTGGGGCAGACCGTCAGAATTAGTAGAAGAGGACTGTGGAAAATTTTAAGAAAAATGCAGTTGTTTTTAGTTTACTTTTTAAAAGACACACACTTCTTCCTTCATGGCCACCTGTAACCTAGATGAAGGATAACAGAGTCATTTGTTATCTCCAATAAGCAGTGCCAAGAATGGAACCTCTCAACTCTGCCCAGGTTGGATTATCATTTATTCCGAGTAGAATTCATGAGTTTTTTGGTTTCATGATTGAGTGATTTCTAAGTGCCATTACCCAGCACCCACATGCTCTAAACCTCAGAGCCAAGTTCGTCCTCTCCATGTGCTGCAGGAGCGGACGGAGGCTCGCACGGCCAGCGAACGGCAACGCTGGGACTCCAGACCTGCCTTTCCTCGGCCGCCATGTGATGCTCACTCTAGATTTTGCTGGTACCTTTTAGTCCCCAGCAACTCCAGATGGTGGATGTAAACGCGGAATAGTGATTAGCAAATCTGTTAATTAGGGTCTTATTTGTGGTTCTGACACAGAGAATAATCAGTCATTTGCCTAAGTAAGACAACTCGAAGACTTCCTAACAACTTTGAAAAAAATGGAGCAAGGCTGTGTTTCCCTGAGAAACACAAGAGCACGGTGCACACATGCTAAACAGCTCTTAGAGAAATCAGAGCACATTCTCCTTTTACAGGCAGGCAGCAACCGCCTTCACCTTAGACAAATACTCATTACCACCGGCTAAATAAATTATTAGAGTTGACAACAGATGTGGAAAGGTGACCCGCCTCCAGGAAGATGTTCACCCCCTTTAGACTTGTGTCTCTCAGGGTTTCCACACTCATTATCTCATTTGATCCTCCCTGGCAACCTCTGAGGTGGGTAAAGAGGCATCAGGCTGGTTATGCATCAGCAGAAGCCCAAATTTCTTCTACTGACGTGCTGTACCTTCTCTCCTTCTCGTTTGCCGTCAACAGGAAGGACGGCAACCAAGCTTGAGAGAGGTCAGGCTTCTCACAGTTGCTAAGTGCTTGCTGAGTGATAGGATTGTGACATCAGTGTTAAGCCACTCCATCCCTTTCATTCCCTCTTAGCTTTCTTGAATTTATTGCTCAGCATAGCTCATCGGCAAAAATAAATTAGGGGTGCCGGACACCCGTAGTTCAGGACACGTAATTTTCGAATTACTTGTTTTGGAACTCTTACTAAGTTCTTCCACAGCTCACTTCACTTTTAACACATTAAGCACAGGTACATCTCTTTCCAGATAAAGCCTCAAAAATGCTCCAAAGCTCTTCCAAATACCCCTGTAGCAAAGCAAACATATCATGAAAAATGCTTAACCGATTTCCAAGAGGGCAAAGGAAAGGATTTGGGCCTTCAATATACCTTCTGAGTCTCCCGAGTCACTTCTGCCTAAAGGGGGACACGGCACTGAGAATCCTAGAGCTCACGGGGCTCTGCTTTACAGATTAGGAAACTGAGCCCCGGAAGCGCAGGGCCTGGGAACACGATTCTCATGGAGACCAGCTGCTTTCAGACCTCTGTCTCCATGGCTTCCTGGTCCCTGCAGTATAACTGCAATCTCTCTGCAATATTGGCCGTTCACTTTCTCTGTGCAGCAGACCAGAGAGTTTTTTATATCTTCATTTTTCTTGAAGTGTTTTTGCATTGATTTCAACTGGGTGGGGAGATGTTGGAGCCTGGGGACTTTGATCCTGTTCTCATATGCTAAATACTGTAGGGATCGGATCGGGACAGCCAGGTCCTCAGGCCGAGGGAAGGAGACCGATGGAGGGAGAGATGGGGCTCTAGGGCCCTTGCCCGCCACGGGGTGCCTCCCCCATGGGATCTGTCTGGACAGGGGGCCTTGGGGTCCTGATTCAGTCACAGTGAGCTTTGGGCGCTGGGTTTCGATTCCGATTGGACGAGCTTTGAGCTCCTGACGTCACAAGGGCGCAGCTTGAGATTCGAGGTTCTGATACGGACTGGGTCAGTGCCAGTATTCGGGGTTCAAACGTGGACAGGGTTTGAGATTTGGGGTCCCAATGAGGGCAGAGTTTGCTCTGGATTGGGGTTCTGATGAAGGTAAGGTTTGCTTTCTGTCTGGGAGTCCTGGTATGGGAAGGGTCTGTTCTGGGATGCAGAGTCCTTCTGCGGGCAGGACTTGTTTGGGGATTTGGGGGTCTGATGTAGGCCTGGGTAGTGTGGCAACCGGGGGTGAGGAAGCAGACAGGTCTGCCCCAGGATTCGGGGGTCTTGACAGTGACAGGTTTGGCTCCGAGATCTGGAGTCCTGATATAGGTGGGTTTGGTCTAGCGCTGGGGGTTCTGGTGTGGATCAGGTTGATAAGGGATTTGGGTTTTCAACTACAAGCAGAGTTTGCTTTGAGTTTGGGGGCCCTCGTGTAGGCCAGGCTTGTTTGGAACTTTGGCTTCCTTACACAGACACGGCTGGCTTAAACCTTGGAGTGCCGGTGTGGACGTGGTTTCTGTGGAGGTTGGAGGTTCAGATATGGGTAGACTGGACTTGAGTTTGGGGTCCTAGTGTGGGCAGTTTATCTCATGTCTTGGAGCCCTTCGGATGACACCTGGCTTCGGGTTCTTCTGTTGTCATTGTGAGCTTGGGAACTAGCTTTCAGGTGTGGGCAGAGTTAACTTTGAATTTGGGGGTCCAGATGTGGGAGGAGTTCACTTTGAGCCCCGGCATCCTTACGTAGACAGAGATGGCTGATGGATTGGGGTTCAGGTGCACAACTGGTTAAGCAGAGAGTGGGGCTCAAAATTGGATGTACCTGCTCTGGGGTCTAGGGTCATGATCTGGGTAGTAGGCTTCACGCTCTGGGACTTAGGTTTCTGTCGTGAGCCGGGGTCACCTGAGGATTGTATCTGAGGTTCAAACGTGCATATGGTTCGTGGAGAGACATGGGGTCCTGAGGAGGGCAGAGTTTGCTTAAGGCTTTAGTGTCCTTGAGTCTACACGGTTGCTGGGAGGACTTGGGGTTCGGATGGTCACATGGTTAGCCTGGGGATTGGGGGTTCAGTCTTGGGCAGGTTTGTTCTGGACTTGGGGTCCTTGCACGGACGTGGCTGGCTGGAGGGCTGGGGGTTCTGGTGTCCCACAGCCCAGCACAGGGACTTGACGTTTAATTCCATCTGGGTCCTGACATGAGCAGCCTTGCCCGAGGTTGTGAGGTCCCGCTGAGGACAGGCGTTTCAGACTGGAGGTCTCGTGTGGCACTGCTGGCTTTGGGACTTGGGTCCCTGATGAAGACGTGGGAATCTGAGGTTCTGGTGTTGGAGGGCCCTGCGGCGGCAGCGTCTGTTTCGGGACTTGGGGTCCTGACGTGCACAGGGCTGGGCTCAGGTTGGCAGGCCACACTAGACGGCGGGCTTTGGGCCTGGAGTCCCAGCGCAGGCAGGGTCTGCTTGCGGATTAGGGTCTTGCTGTGGACAGGGTCTGCCTGGAGATTTGAGGTCTAACGTGAAGCTCGGCTTTTCTGGAGCTGGGAAATCCCTATGTGTCCAGGGTTAGCTTTTCCACCCGGGGTTTCACGGGGGTGGGGTTTGTTTTGACATCTGGGGGTCCTCCTCTGGGCGGGCTTCCCTTCCCCCACTGCGGGTTCAGAGGGGACTGGGCGCCCCGGGTCGAGGGAGTACGTGGGGCCGGGAAAGGGGTCGGGCAGGGGCTGCCTTGGTCCAGATACTGGAGCCGCTGGAGGCTGAAGGGGATGCCGGCTATTAGGTCCAGCTCCTCCTTGAGCTCCCGCACCGTCATGTCGCTGCGGCAGCCTGTCACTCGGAACACCTCCCCGGAATCCTCCAGCAGCACCTGCATGACGAAGACGTCTGAGGCCAAGTCGAGCGCCAGGCTCACAGCCTGCGGGTCGCCGACGCGGCTCCGGCCTCGGGCGCGGGGCTGCGCGGGGAGGGGCCGCGGAACGGCAGAGCCCGCCCCCCGCCCGTCCGGCCCGCCCGCATCGGGGTCTGGGCGAAGGGCGCCCCCTCGACGGCCTGGCCGCCTCCGCCGCCGGGTGCCGGCCGCCCGGCCCGCCGCGCGTCATCGCCACCCCCGCCGCGGCGGCCCCTCCGGGACGGCCGAACCACCAGCGCCCGCAGTGGGCCGACGGGTCCGCCGTTAACCAAGGCGGGGCTCCACGTGGACGCGGGTGACGTGTCTGCGATAAGGGGAAAAGGGCCCGGGCGCTTCCAGAACACTGGGAGGATGCATCGAGACCCAACCAGAGGCCTCGCGGAGGCCGCGCGCCCCGCAGACCCAGCACGGCCGCATCCCCGACTCCTCCTCGCCGCTTCCGAACTGCTCTCACCGTCAGTTCCTTGAACTCGGAAGACGAGGCGGCTCGTGGCCGTTGTTAGGCAACTGTGACCTCCTCTCCATGTCTGTTTAAAATACAATCATTGCACAATTCGGGGCCAACTACCTGTAGGAATTATGCGTGAATAATGCTCTAAATCATCTTTGCATGCGTCGTCTACAGAGGGTGGTAAAGTGCAGACTTTAGCCATGCTTAAAAATCGTTATTTCTTAGCATGAAGGAAAAAACCAACATTGCAGAAATATGACCCCTTTCAAGCCGATCTGGGCCCAACTTGACAGTGAAAAAACCTGATACTTGGCCACTCCGGAAGTGGGAGACAGACCTTCCTGAAAATTTGCAAAGCTACATCAAAATCCGTCCATGTTGAAAACGTTCTCGAATTCTTGAAGTGAGAAAGGCGCTAATGAAAACACTTAGCAAGGAGGAAATGTCCACTTGGGGAAAAGCTGAGATGGTTCTATTGTTGAGATGCCTTTCAAGGCAGCTGTACCTGTGAGAAACTATCTCGTGCTTTTCCATTAATTCACCGGAGGAGGCCGAGTGCTCAAGAAAACAGGAAGCTTACCTTCAGTGGTCAAATCACAGACACTCAACACTGCACCTAAGAACAGTTAATACGCGAAGACCTAAACTGGTGGAGAAGCTACAGGAGAGAACAGCAAGGGCAACCAGAACAAGCTTGGGAAAATCTCAGTTGTTACCAACGAAGAATAAAATGCAAGCTTTCAACATACTTTCTGCAGAGAAGTTAGTCATAAAAATAGCTTTCCACTGGAAAGCCGTTCATATTAGATTATAGAGGAATTTTAACACATAAACTGAAAATTTAAAGGTTAGATTATTTACCAAAGAGTCTCAACAAATCTCTACCAGCACATCTGATTCAGGAGGCAAATCCTACACATCACAACACCAACTGATTTGTCTTTTCCTTAATGGAAAGTGAAGCTCTGCACAGAATACAAGATTCCAGTTGGGTAATTCTACTTGCTGCTAGATCAACAGATTTTAACATGATAAGCTCAATTTCTAGGCAATAAAAATAAATTAAAAATTGCTTGCTACTGAAGCAAAACAATACCTCCGTCTATTTACTTTAGACAAGTACTAAATACAAGATAGATTGATTTTTTTTTTTTCTCATTATGTAGTCTCCAATGTATTAACGTCACTCTTTGCTGAAGTTGTCAAAATGCTATCCTGGGTTGCAATGTGAAATTCTCATACATGTGCCTTATTTTCTTTGGCACGGTATAGATTCCTTCCTTTCTTTTTAAAGAGTCAGCCCAGAGGAATTTGGGGGAGGGGAAAACATCCTGTATACCAGGAAATTCAATATATAGCTCCAGAAATTTTATCTTTTAAAAAAAAGAAAAGAAAGATAAGAAAAAGATCCAAGGGAAGAATGGAGACAGCTGGCGCGCCCTTTGCAGCTATAGCTCTGGGACCCCAAAGGGGCTGCTCTTTCCTTCCCTTATGCTTGCCTTTGAGAAGATACAAATAGAAACAAGAAAAATAACTTCAGCATACATGTATGCAGAATTTAATCAACTGGTTATAGAGCCTTGAGTTATTAACTAATGCAAAACCTGTTTAAATTCTAGAGTATCTTTCCCTTAGTCTAAATTTTAAAAGCACGAAATCTAAGTCCTGTGTACCTAGATTTGAAGAGTATCATAATTTAACCTCCCAAATCACTGGTATTTGTGGCCAACTATATAGAGTGGTCAGAACTATGATTTCCTATTTTTTGTTAAGATTCTAAAGCATCAGATATAAAGCCAATATCCATGCACCTCAGTGATCAATTCCCCCACCCCCAAGTTCTTAAACAAATGATAATATAGCCATGTAAGAATGAAAGTCTTTCTGCTTTACGCCTCCATCAAAGGCCAGTACCTATCTTTACGGAAACAGTTCCTGCAAGAAGAGGAGGGAGTGAGTGCTTGAGGAAAAGTTCCGAGTACAGTTTACAACAAAAGTACAATATTAGAAAGACTGCCATAAATCAGTCTTTAGTAGATTTCTTTAACTATCACATTTTTCAAAAGTAAACAAATTGGGCTATATTTGCAGCCCAAAGTGCAAAGCTCAAAGTGGAGCATAAATTTAAATGATGTATTTGTTCTGTTCACTGATAGGAAGCTGATCTTACATTAATATATTTTCTTCCTGTCAAGAGTTATTTACATATGTACAGTATTTCAGTTAAAAATAATACCATAAACTATATTTTATAGGAAAGCATGAGGGAAGCCAAATATACAAGTCTATCAAAGACTTAAAAGCTTCTAATAACGTACTTTATTTTGGGGGGGAGGGGTTGGCTGGGGGTTAAATAATATAGTCTGTAATAGAGAAAACAAACCGCTCCCAGGCAGTCTGATGCCATGGAGGTCCCCCCGCCGCCACCCTCAGTGAGCCACCTGGTTCTGCAGCCTTTTAACAGATTTCCTGATCAGGCAGGCAGGGGCACAGGAGCGCAGCACAGGCCGGGCCACCTGGGACTCCTGCCCATCCCAGCAGTAGTTCCCGTGAGTGCAGATGGGAAAGGGGTCATTTGAACACAACAACATCAGAGTTTCAGAAATCTGTCCTCCCTGGGCAGGTATGATACAATCAGTTCCCCTTCAAGGTATGGTGAGCAGCACATGCCACACATGAAATGACCAGATTGTGAGTGACCACAGACTGGTTAATTCTGGTTTTCTAGCATGGTAGTGTCTATACTATTCCGCCGCTTTGGTTCTAGGGTGGCAGAAAAGGAAACATCTTGGTTCCGGTCGGACTGCAAAGCTAAGACAGTCTCTTCAACGACTTCAAGATGAGGGTTACCGGCATTTCTAAAATACACTAAAGAGAAAAAGACATGAAATTGAATCACATGTGCCGTGAACTGTGTTCAAAAACATACTCTGGTTTGGTTTTTGTTTTTAAACCACATCTCAGGACAATAAACCATTTTTCATAGAGTAAGTCCTTTAAAATGATAAAATTGCTTGAATCAAAGAGTATTTCCTAAATTTTAAAGACAAACTTCTAAGAATAGGCATGCATATTTTTTCAGCTATAACTAAAAATCTTTTAATATTATCTTTTCCTCCCTCCAGTACAAAAGAATTAGCAACACAGAACACAGGCAGTGGGGAGCAGGTTGCTGGACAGATGGGGTGGAGGATGGGAGGGAAGTGGCAACAAAGGGCTACGCAGGGCAGGAGATGAGATGTTCTCCCGAATATGTGGTGTAGACGTGAACTATACAAGGGACACAGTCTTATATTAAGTCCTGTTCAGGTTTAAAATAACTGACTAGGTTGGGGTATAAACTTTTTCTGACTGACCACAAAATTAATACGATTAAAAACTGACCATAGATAATGCTTAAATTGACTACCTTTCATAATCTGTCTCTGTCATAACTTAAAGTTTATAAAAGTTTCCCTCATTTCTAGAAGACTATGTAATATTTTGCATTTCAGTATGTTTATTAAATAGAAAACTGAGCTATCTTAATTCTTAGTCATTTTATAAATAACATAACGTATGCAAAAAAATTAACTTATAAATTTATATAGTAGATCTGAAGTACGCTACCACACAATTTGCCACAACTCCCTGAAGAGGAGATTTGGCTGCTGCCTGATGAAGTTTAAAATCTGTAAGCTCAGAAAAATGGTCCGCGTACCCTTTCCCAACAGTGTCTGTTTTAGAGCTTTGGCTAGCAAAACCCTTACGTTTGGCACAGGATCTGATGCAAGGCTTACAAGGCTGGGGAGTAAGTGTTCAACAAACTGGTCCACAGGGATACACTCCTCGCTCACCACTGTCTGTGATGAAGAGAAAGCCAGAGCCGGAAAACAGACCTTTTTCAATAGTGATGAGCACGGTTTTTCTAGAAACATCCACTTCTGTAATTCCAAAGAAGTAATTTCAGGATCTTTTGGTCTGAGGAGTGTGTGTGTGTGTGTCTGAATTTTAAAATCTCAACCACCGAATTTGGTTAGAAACACAGTTAACACTTTTATAATTCATTACCAAGCACTGGGGTACAAGTGGTGTAATATTTGGTGGGGAAGTCAAAGGCTTTGGAGTCAGACAGGTCCAGGTTCAAAACCTAACCTGGTCACTTCTAGCTTCGTGGCCATGAGTAACTGGCTTCACCTTTCCGGGCCTCGGTTTCCTCACCTGTACCATGGAGTAGCAATGGGGATGGCAAACCATTTTTGCAAAGGCTAGCGTAGCGCCCGCCAACAAGGGTTGGGAACCTTCACGCCTGTTACTCACCAGAGCTCAGGCTTTGAGGACAGGGACCACGCCTATCACATGACAGCCAAATCCCAGACCCCAATTCAGTGCCCGGCCCTCTGTGAACAGCTAGCATTTACTGCTGCTGTACTTACAAAGAGTCGTACGTGGATTCTCCCATTTCATTCTCATAGCCGGCCATGGAAATCAGACTGAGCCTAGTTTTACAGGTGAGTCCAATGTTGTGGTGACACCCAAAGGCTCAAGACCCACAGGCAGCAGCAGGTGGAGATTCCAAGGAAGGAATGTGGATTCTAAATCCTGCAGCTCTTCCCACTACCGGGTAACAACAGCAGCTGATATGTAGTAAGTGCTCTCCGGGTTCCCAGCACCGTGCTTGGCTACTCGGATGCGTCAGCTCACTGAAGCCTCAGGGCCACACCAGGAGGCAGGCCCGTACCCCGGGAACTCCATCTTACAGAACACGGAAAGGCCGTGCAGAGAGGGTGCTTCGCCCAAGGCCACCCAGCAGGGAAGCAGTAGACCCAGGCTTCAAAGTAACAAAGTCGGCCCCCCAATCTCCAGGTTGCGACGCCTCCCTGCATTTGAACAGGGATCCATGTGCCCACCGGGAGGTTCTCCTGGCTGAGGACACTGTCCTTTTGTTTGTGGTATTGTAGGTTTTCTAAAGCTTTAATGAAGGCACACCAAAAAACTGATTTTTCTCGAACAAAATTAGTTGGTGCCTTTTCCTTCTGTTTCATCGCGGATCGTCTAAATCTCAGAAAAAGAATTTAAAAATAAAAGCAAAAATATCTCATTTACCCTTTCTCTACAAAATAGTGGGCAGCACTGACTTCTTCATGAAAGTCTGTGGTATCAGGCCTGCGCTTTGTGACTTTGGCACTGACCCTGCCCCCTACTGCCCTTCTGCAAGTAGATGGCCAAAGTACCCCTGTGATACCCCTGCGGGCCTACAGGGGGCCCTGGTGAGTTCCTCAGTAGGGAGGCCGGGTGGTTCCGGGGGAGGGAAAGGGGGCTGCTGCGGGGCCAGGGCTCAGGTAGAGCCCCATCACAGATTTACTGTATTACTGACAAAGCCGGGTGACAAGTACGTGCAGGTTCATTCTACTGTTCCCTCTACCTTTGTATATGATAGACCGTGTGCATGAGGAGAAGTTAAAACTGTTAAAATAACAGTTCAGCAGAAAGAAAATCATGGCTTTACACTTCCTGGGTGACCCTGAGCAAGTTACCTAACCTCTCTGGGCTCCAACTCCTTCAGCTAGAACAACTGGTCTAAAAGTACATGGGTGCACTGAGCTCAACACCTGGCAGACCTTACTGTTAGGAGCAGGTGTAGGACGAGATGCCCGGCACACGGAGGCGATCCAAAATGACAGCCGTCCTCCCCAGCCAGACATAAATCATGCCCTCACTTCCAAGATGCTAAGTAGAGAGGGCGATCTGAGGGGTTGACCTTCACCTGAAAGAGACGAAAGGTCCCCGAGCTGCCCCACTGCTGTGCCCCTCACCCCACCTTCCTCCCTCCCTACTGCGGCGGGCGCAGTGAGGAGCAGCCCTGCGCTGGACATGACGGGAGCACGGTCTGGGCCTGGCCCCCACCTCCCTGGATGGAAAGTGCCGGCGAGCAGGGGGTTGTTCCTCTTCCGTCCCCAGCATCTAGAGCAGGCCTGGCACACAGTAGGTGCTCAGTCACTATGCATAGGATGACTGCACAGAAGGGCTGGGTAACCCTGGGCAAGTCCCTTTTCCAAACTGGCTTGTCACAATCTCCTGTGAGATAAGGGGGTTCGGTCCGCTGCTCCCCAGGTTCCTGGCTAGTCCTCCGGGGCTGAGATTCTTTGCCTGGTGCTGTGTGTTGATATCACACGGCAAACATATGTCAGGGTAGATGCTCCCCCCAGGCCCTGCTAACCTGACAAATGAAAGCAAACGCTTGCCTTCCGACCCACTTAGAACAGTGCCGGAACCTTAGGATGAGTTCATTGATGAAATTTAACCCCAACGCACTTTCACTGTTGGAATAGAACTTCTGCAGAATTGCTACAACCTGTGAAAATATTAGAAGAGCGAATTTAGAATGCTGCCATCTACTTGGATTATGAATACGACTCTACACGGAAACTAGACATTTTGATGCACCCTTCCACCTTTAAGACGAATTTATAAGCACGCGAGAAAGTCATTTTTGTCACAGTGATCATTAGAATACAGAGGAAAAAAGATGTTTAAATATATGGTGATACACACACACTCACACCCATAAAACCCTTCATAAAATGAAATGTAAAAAGGGACTGGCATTAGAAAAATACATTATTCTTAAGATTCCAAAGTTTAGAAAATGTCCCCTTGCATAACAACTAAATCATTACCTTTCAGAACATGTCATTTTTATAAAATTTTAGCACCATCAGAGTACCTTAGTAAATATTTTCAAATGAGAATTTTTTTCCTCAGTATTCAGCTGGTACAAGCCCACATAAAACAGGTTCGGCTTTTCTTTGCTGGAGTTTTTGCTCACTAACTACTTTTCTACAAAACCATGCTGGAGAGTCAACCCAATCTGTGTTGAAAAGAAACACTCAGCCACTGTTTAAAGAGTTTCATACATAAGGCGATTTATCCACAATTTTCATCACTCAAGTATACTGCTTAACAAAAGAGCTATCTTACATACTGATAAAACTATAATACAGTTCCTAATTTCAAAACTTAAAAGCTGCTTTCATGGGTAAATGGACAAATTAAGCCCAGAAAAAATAAAAAAGTTAAAATGGAAGAAACATAAATATTCCTTTTTCTAAAAATCATTAACAGAAAAGGTCATGATTCCTTACTAGCTTGAAGGAGATCCACCGAACTTCAGAAACTTTATCTGCACACAACTTTAAGGCAATATGCACGAAATAATCATAAACAGCATTGGGATTATAGAGTTCCAAAATCACTATCAGCTGTCTGAAATTTAAAAAAAAAAAGAAAGAAAGAAATTGTTTGGGGGGTGAAAAACACATTATCAACCTCTCTTTATTCTCGTTTCATTTTATAGATAAAAATAGCCAGGCTGGGAGATCAACGGAAGCAGAAAGCTGAGTGAAAATGGCCACGCAAAGAAAATTGGGGGAAAAAATCTTAACTCTTCATCTCTCTCTCACACACAAATCAAACAGAAAGGAAATAAATTAAACTTTGTAAAACACAGGCTGAGAAATTTATGAATAGGGATTCAATATTTCAACTTTAGGTTATCAGTTCGAAAGCACATAAAACTTTAAAAATCAGATAACATAAAAATAGCCAGGACGCCGAAGTTCCCAAAGATCGCCAGATCAAGGGAAAACACATGAGATTTCACTGTCTCCACTGTGCTCCTGACGCTGCAAATTAAATTTTCTGCTTTTGCTGGCCGGCTCACGCACTGTTCTCGTACGAGCCTTGTTCAATCCAACAAGTTCCACCTGGAGAGAACGGGAACACGAGCTCTTTACTCCCAGGGAAAAATTCATAAGATGGCTGGTGGGAAAAACCTACTACCAAAGCTTTCACTGTTTTCTAAACGGCGAAGGGGAGAAGGGTATGAAAATAAATGGCATTATTTCCACACTGGCAAAAGAAAGGAAATGAAAAAGAGATTGGAAGGAAGCTAGAACCAAAAGCCAGGGGTGCCGGTGAATACGTTCATATCAAAAAGCACTGTTTTCAGAAAAGTGATACCAATATCGTGGGCATGGAAGCACAGAATTCGTATCAGTGGCTTTGCCTTCAATAACCATGGCAGAGATGTTAGTTAGATAGCCCGCGCTCGGAGACAACGCCGTCGGGCGAAGCGAGCCGAGCCGAGCCAAGCCGGCCCGACCCGGCCCGGCCCGGCCCCGGCAAGCAGGTCATCGCAGCCGGCACCGGCTCCGGCTCCGGCTCCGGCTCCACACCGTCCCCGTCGCTGGTCCCGGGTCCCGGGAAGCTGGTCAGCCGGTCCCCAGGCCCGAATCCATCCCCGGCCTCCGGCCCCAACCCCGTCCCGGGGTCCCCAGTGCCCGGTTCCATTCCCATCCCCGGCCCCGACCCCATCTCCATCCCCATCCCCATCCCCATTCCCGGGAAGCAGATCCGCCCGGCCCGAGACGGACCTCGCCGAGTTCCTGCACTCAGCCGCTAGAGGGCGCGATGCCTTCATGGAAAAAAACGTGGGCCTGTTTTTCCTCGGTTCTCTGAGAACACACGCCGGGAACATGGCATAATGACTGAAACCTCAATCTCTCAAATTAAGCATAATGATTAAGGATCACAGCAAAGAGAAAATCTTTCAGTTTGCCCCTGGCATAGGCCAAATCATATCCTGAAGAGCCGCAAAAGCCTGATGGATTTCTACAGGGAAGACAATTATTTGAGAGATTTCCAGTTGAGGGCAAGAAAAATGAAAACTAGAGATACTGAAATAAATCTCGACAAGGTGAAAACTAAAACCCAAACAACAACACCACAAACAAATCCACTCAATACTGCGGAAAGCACATTATACACCTCGGGACGGAGAATTATTTAAAGTGACACTTTCACTCTTTTAGAATCACTAAAACCTTGAACATTCCTCCTGCTGGCACAAAATGGGGAATTAAATAACTCCTTCACACACAAAATGATGTACAGATCTGAGCCACCTTGGGGGACGTTTTTATTAAATAATCGCTTCATCTGGGTTAGACCTTTTCATATCTCTCACTGTAACATAATTTTCCTTAGTGGCTGAAGTGTATAAACTGCGCTGTGCCCTTACACAGAGGGCTACACTCAGAATGTTCAAGAAAGCTTTGGCAAAAACTGCTCCGATAAATAGGAAAATATTGAAGAGCGGGTGATTCATCTTTCATTTGGTTCAAATAAATTGGCTTACAGAACAGCACAACACTCTAATTCCAAAGTGACTCTCGCCCTGCCTGCCTCTGAAAATGAATGTCTCCCCAGAGACTGTGGTATTTGTAACTTAGAGCTTTGGAATTCATTTTATCCCTTAATAAAAACATAATCTCTTTATCCAAAAGAACACTCCTACTGCTACTTTAGAAATCAATTATAAGGTAGGGAAATTAAGAATTATTCCATCTAGCTTGCCTTCTCATAACCCCAAACAGGCTTTACTTACTCTGTCAGTCCATATCGAAACCTCCAATTCCTGCTGTTATCGGTCACTACAAATTCTTGAAGCTGATAAAGATATTCTCTCCTCTTGTCTTCATGAAGCAACTATTTTTTAAGAATGTATATATAAATAAAAATATATAATCCTTCAAAATGTCCCCAAATAGACTGTTTTATTATACTTCAGATTATACATTTGTCACCAGCCAGAACCGTGCATTTCCCTGATGCCTTGTACTCCATTACCCAGTGTGGCTGTGAATTAGCTTTGCTGTTAACAGACGTCCAACGCATCCCTGACTGCTTCCAATTTTTCTCCCCTGGTTCGTATATGTGCTTGTGTGTTTCTACACGCCCCCTACTCATCCTTCTTTCACAATTTCCTGCCTGAAAAAAAACCAAGCATGTGTGTGCTTGGAAGATAATGCCCCGCTGCTTCCCAGGGAGGTGGCACTGCTCGTGTGCTCCTGCACCAGACAGGAAAATCTCCGGCGATGCGGCACGCGCCAGACTCCGTCAAGGGCAGCTCCTGGTCATGTGGACGCAAGTAATTAGTTTCTCTAGGTCATTTTTAAACTCTTAGTTTTACGCTCATCGTTCCTCTGGGGCGGGGGCGGGCGGGGGGAAGGCAAGAAGGGAAGCAGCAACATCTTGCAAGAAAGAGCCCTTCGTGCAGAATTGAGATTGGATTTCAGCTGGCTCTTCCCTTAGGTGACCCCGGGCAAGTCACACGCCACCCGGGAGCCCGGTTCCTTCTTTCTCAAGAGTGTGCTGGGCCATCTGTCTACCATCCTCCATACAATTAGAACTCTAAGGGACGGGAAGATTAGGAGGAAAGATAAAAATATTTACCCGTCACCGAAAGAATGCCCACTTTAAGATTTTGGATGCCATGCTTCAACTGAAGAGACCCAGACAGCTGTCTCTGGTTTTTATTCCACTGATACTTTACATATCCAGGGTTTTAAAAAATTGTATTGGGACTTCCCTGGTGGTCCAGTGGTTAAGAGTCCACCTTCAGGCGCAGGGGATGCGGATTCGATCCCTGGTCGGGGAACTAAGATCCCACACGCGCAGGGCAACTAAGCCCTCACCCGCAACTACTGAGCCCGCGCACTCTGGAGCCCACGTGCCACAACTAGAGAAGCCGGGCACTGCAACAAAGAGCCCACACGCCGCAAAGAAAGATCCCGTGTGCTGCAACTATGACCCGACACAGCCAAATAAATATATAAAAATTGTATTGAAGAGGGGAGATTTGTTTTTTGTTTTAATCCTTCTTCCTACCTTTAGAAAGTCATACAGGTGTTTCAGAACTCCTATGCGTACTTCATCCAGGTCCTTTAAAAATCCACTGAAGATGGGCAGCGGGTAGGCAGCCGTGCACTGATCCCCAAGGATCACAGCCAGCTCGTGGATGGAGAAGGCTAAGGTCTGACGGACCTTCCACTGGGGGTGCGCAGAGACATACGGACCACAAAAGGCAAGCATGACTCAGTGTTATCGAGAGCAGAGACATACGGACCACAAAGGCAAGCATGATTCAGTGTCATCGAGAGCATAAGTGGCATTTGTGGGGCCAAACTGATACTGCCAGGGGTTGACCACTTAAAGCTTCATTTGATCAGAGACCAGTAAACAAGCCAATGGCGGCCACATAAAATACAGGTCAGCGAGCAGCCCTGCCGCAGCTTCCCGCTCTCCCTAATTAGATGACCCACCCTATTCTGTGCCTGCCCCTGAAAAGGCCCCTTTCACCTGTGCGTCGGAAGCCAGCGTCTCGTACGTATCTCTCAGGCAGTGTCAATTCTGCCTGCCCAGTGTCAGCGCCACCCCCAGGAGGCTGCAGGCACAGTGTTTGGCGATGTCGGTATCGACGGTCTGGGTTCGAGCTGGGTCAATCATGGACACGTACTGATCTAGCAGGGGCTGAGGTATTATATCCTGAGAAACAGGAGAGGAAGGGAACCATCATGCTTGCAGTAGAGAAGGAGAACACTCATGAAAGACGAGGACATTGGAACCTGGAGGTGAAAACAGCAAAGCGGGGGTATAAGAGGAACAAGAGGCCTTCCCAAAGCTCGGGGCTCTGGATTGCACGAGCTTCTTGCTCAGCATGTAGTGAGTCAGCTTGGTCTTAAGTTAAAGCAGTGGCCACGCTCATCTTTTCTAAATTGGTCCAACACTGGATATCACAGAGCACAGTCTAGAATATCAACGTTTGGCTGGTCTGGTACACGCAGCTCTGGAGAATGCAAACTAGCTCCTCTTTTCTTATTAACTGCCCCCAGCACCTATGGCCAGAGCCACTGCACTCTGCTCACTACTACCTTTTTCCAACTGATGGGATACTGCCTTCATAAGACATCACCCACTTACCTTTTTCTCTGCAAGGACGAGGGGGTACAATAATTAAAAACCCTTAAGAGAACTGCCACAGCACTAGAAGCTAATCCACAAGACAGAACAAAACCAAACACAGTTCAACAAAGGAAGCTGTCGAAAACTTTTCAGACAAAGAAAGGAGCTAAATGGCTTGTGTAAACAGACACTACATATTAACATACACATGCCAAATTCTCTTCTCACCTTTGATCTGCTTTATTAAAATACCTTCGAGACTGTTCAGACGACTTTAAACAACACTTGAGAATTTACTTTTTTTCAGTTAGAGAGGAAATATCAGCAACACAGATTATGAACTAAGATATGTCATTAATCCTGATGCAAGAAAAACGTTTGGTTCCAACAGCCGTTCTTAAACTTAACTTCCAGAAAATGCAGTTCTGAGTTGCTTTTCTTTTCAAGGAACGAACCTGCGATTTAGATTTATCCTCTTCAAGTGGGCTGCAGCCATGCCTCTGGTCAGTCTCCAAATGGCCACTGGTTCCACTGCCAGGTTCACCTGGACCCTGCAGAGTTGATCGGGCACATTACCAACGTGGTCCAAAGGAGGAAGCTGTCCTACCACTCCCCCTTCAAAGAATCCTCTTTCAAGGCCAAAAGTGACTTCTGCAGACCAAGACCAGAGCTCCCCTGAAGACACTGGTGTCCCTCCAGATGTGAAAAAATACATTTGCACAGTTGTATATGATACCATATAGGTCAGTCATTTCAAGTGCATTTTAATTTCAAGACTGCTGGAGGCCCTTACAAAAGACAGGCTCTTGTTGGTGAGTACCAACAACTCGAGTCTGTATTTACCCTTCTTTAGGTCCCAGGGTCCCCAGTGTGGTTAGCTGATGCCCTTAGGTAACGGTCGCATGTTTAAAGCAGAGGCCACTCCGGAAGGCAGGGCAAGGTCTGCAAGAAATGGTGAAGAGCACCTCCAGCATTTCTCAGGGATGAGACAGTACAGTGCTCTGGACTCCAGACAGAGGATGGAGAGGCGGGGGGCTGGGGGGACCCATTTAATCTGAGTGAAAAGATGTGGCTGATGAAAGGGTATTTAGAAAACTGTTCTCAATTTTCACATGTACAAATACCTCTAATGTTTGCTGATGAACCTTTACATTAGGTTAACAATTAAAATGAGCTGGACCATCCAGCGGTGACATATTGGTCTCTGGTCATTGATTAACATTAACTGAGATGGACCTGACCTTCTCCTTCAACCATAACACGGATTTTCCTACTTGCACTTGAAATGTCATACTGTCTACCAGCTTAATGGATTCTGACAAATCAGCTCGATATATGATCCAGGAAGTCGATTAATACACCGATAGATGCTTCGCTTGCTCTGAGGCACGCTACCAGAACCTTCAATTCCCAAGGTTTGCACTGAAATGTACTGCTTATTTTAACAGAGGACATGATAAAACAGAAATATTTTGGTATGATAACCTAGGACCCCAGTTTTTCCAAGTTAATAAATTCATATAGATTAATAAATAATACAGCGTTATTCTCCTTCTAGGAATTAACTTTATTCCAAAGTCTTCAGTGCCGTAGTTACATACAGCACTTATTCCAGGAGCCAAGGTTTACTTAAGGTTTAAGTAAACCACCCAAGTCAAGGCAACCCCAGAGGGAATTGGGAGGTCATTTCCCCAGAAAACTACCTGGCAGTCAAAAGAGACAAGTGGGAAGAAACAGGCCCCTCCTTCCCCTGGGCATCTCGGGACCAAGCTGGTGAGTGAAGATGGCGGAGTGGGAGCTGGACCAAGGTCAACGCAAGGGCCAAGGGCGAGCAGCCTCCCAGCCTCACCTCCTCTTCTGTCCTCATGGCTTAAGCTCTGAGTTTTTTTGTTCTTTTTCCTTCTTTTGCAACTAGAGGCATCCTGCCCGATCCCTTAGGAACCTAAGAGTCAAATTCAAGAGCCCTGACATCCATCGCCATAAACCAAAAGCCCAATTATACAGGCCCCTTTAAGATCCTTCGCTCAAGACAGCCAACCTGGAGGAATCTGTTCTCTCTTTTCCTTTTTCACTTCTGCATATGACAAAGAAGCCCGAATCCCATCACATCTCCCACCAAGGTAAACGTGACCACGCCTTTCCACTCAACACAGGTGGTTTTTATACTCCAGGTAACAAAGGTAACAACGTGAGCTTTCTTGCCTATTTTTTGAAGCAAATCAGCAAAACAGGATATCATCTCATTCCCTACTAATCAAAGGCAACCTTAATAACCCCTGAACATTTTATATTCAGGCTTTTTTAATTCGTCGTTTGTTTAGCTTCACTGGAGTAGACCAAGGGGGTAAAAGGAGGTGATAAGTTCGTTTAATCATGGACGTCAAAATATAAACCGTGTGAATGGAGAAACAATTGGTATTCTGACCCTGGA
The DNA here is from genome assembly GCF_949987515.2 of Delphinus delphis. Taxonomy (NCBI): domain Eukaryota; kingdom Metazoa; phylum Chordata; class Mammalia; order Artiodactyla; family Delphinidae; genus Delphinus; species Delphinus delphis. The sequence continues at coordinate 4,822,120 of NC_082697.1, read as the reverse complement.
GACCACAAGTTTAAAGAGATTCTCCATCGTGGCACATGAAAATGAGAGGGTGCCCACACATCATGACTTTATGATCACAGACCCCTTGCTAATTTTAATTTGCTAGTCTCACCACTACCTGTGAAGGACCCCAACTCAAAGGGGTCCATGTGCGAGTTTAGTAGGAATTAAGAAGGCATCAGAGCCTCCTACCACGAGCGAGCTGGAAAGCTAGAGAAACTCAAGGTGAGAAATAAGTGCCAGGCTTCCTTTTCGCCCCAAACACGGAGTCCCAGCCTCACGGGGGCTGGTTCCAGACTAGAGGAGAAACAGTAGTGAGCTACTTGTCTTCTCAAAATCGCCCCTCCAAGGGCTTCCCTGGTGGCGCAGTGGTTGAGAGTCCGCCTGCGGACGTAGGGGACACAGGTTCGTGCCCCGGTCTGGGAAGATCCCACATGCCGCGGAGCAGCTGGGCCTGTGAGCCATGGCCGCTGAGCCTGCGCGTCCAGAGCCTGTGCTCCGCAACGGGAGAGGCCACAACAGTGAGAGGCCCGCGTACCGGGGGGGGGAAAAAAAAAAATCTCCCCTCCAAGAAACGGCATCCAGCATCACTCCTGAGCAAGCATGGGTTAAAGGAGGCCCACGGGACGGGCTGGAGGTAACGCACAATCTCAAAGGTCACTGTCAACTTTACATTCTAGGAGTTGCGTGAATTCACCTCCCCTTGCTACTGAAAGATATAGGCGTCGGTTTAGCAGTGAAATAGAGCATTTAGACGGTTAATCCCCCCAAAGAACCAGGTTGTCTTTGGAGAAGAGGGAAGGTGCTTTTGGTCTCCCCACGTTTGTTTTTTTCTTTTTTTTTTTTTGCGGTACCCGGGCCCCTCACTGTTGTGGCCTCTCCCGTTGCAGAGCACAGGCTCAGGACGCGCAGGCCCAGCGGCCATGGCTCACGGGCCCAGCCGCTCCGCGGCATGTGGGATCTTCCCGGACCGGGGCACGAACCCGTGTCCCCTGCATTGGCAGGCGGACCCTCAACCACTGCGCCAGCAGGGAAGCCCCCCCACGTTTGTTTTGTGGAGGAGAGTCGGGGTTATCAATCACCTGATTGATTCGTTGTCCAGTTATCCAAAACATGACCTTAAGAATAAAATTAAATGTGCCATTTATCAATTCTGCCAGGATATATTAATAAAAGAAAACGCAGCTGCGTGATTTCTGTCACATCCTCGCTGGCTGAGGGAGAGGGCAAAGACTCACTGTGCTTTGTAACGTCCTGGCCGCGGCGAGCTCACTCTGCGGGGGTGAAGCCGCCGGGGCCGGCTGACTGCCAGAGGCTGGGCTGGGATCTGAACTGGACGCCTCCTTGAGCCCTCCGTCGGCGGGCGCGCTCGGGCTCATTCACAGAGTCTAGCTGTGCGGCAACCAGTGCAGCTGACAACACCTGAACTGGAGCTGCAGGAAGAGAAGTTCCAGGAATTTGAATAACTTTATTTGGTTTGCAGGGATTGACTCACAACGTGGACGCACCGCACAAGCCCTCCCCTTCCGGAAGTCGGGCGCCCGGCGCGAGCTCTCACCGAGGTGCTGATGTTTACGGCCATTACCTTTATTCCAACTAACTGCCAGCCACACACAGAGTGTCCGACCTGAACTCGAAAAGCCTCAGTTAGGAAAATCAGAGTCCAATCCCATCACCTTCCACAGAAAGACAACGCGATGCTCCTGAACGCTGCTGTCTGGGAGGCCCAGCAACATGGGGGGGGGGGGTCCCATCCCCCATTTATAAACCAGGGCGGCCATTGCTCTGCCACACGCACGCGCGTGCAGGGATCAATCCATCCCCGTCCACACCGACGAGTAAAGACCGCGTTCACCCAGCCCCGAGCGCTACTCGTTCTTTCTGTCCACAGCACGGCTATTCGAGACTCTCCTAACAGTGAAGATGACATAGTTCACATGCCTTTCTGTAAAAAAACAAACTGATGTTTCCATGTCTCCAGCCTCCAAACACACACACACACACACACACACACAGTACTGCCTGCATCCTGTTTCCTACTAGTTCAATTCAACAAGAGTCCTTAAAATGTTTAGAGCCTACAAGGGCTCCCCACTGGGCCCAGGGCAAGGTGCCACCTCCTTAGCGCACCCGAGGCCCTTTCCAGGGGTCTGAGTGACATTTTCAGCCATGGCCAGTTCACAATTACCCAACGGGTAGTTTATTTCTCAGTCTTCTGGGGTCCCAGATCCCTCTGAGTGCTGATGAAAGCCGCAGGTCCTTCCTTACAAAGAAGTTAAGTCTGCATATGCACACGATTTCAGGAAACTGGAAGGAACCTCTGAAACTCAACCCTCGACTTCTCGAGACGATGGAGTCCTGGCCGTCGCCTAAAGCCTAAAGCCCACGTCAAATGTCAGCTGCTCTGCAAGGTCTTCTCCCAGATGCTTTCTCCGCCCGCAGGCCGGACCGGCTTCCTGCCCTGCGCGCCCACCCCTGCCCCAGCCCGTGCCACTGCCTATGCCGGGTGGTTGTTTCCATGATCCCCTCAACCAGCCCTATGGGCTTCACGTGTCGGGCGTTACTGCCCCAGCACCCAGCCCGGGTCCGAGCACTGAAGAAGGCAGCTTTAGAAATGTGTTTTCCAAAAACAGACCTTTGTCTATAACAATTAGAAGCGATATGTTACGTGTGCTCATTCCTTCAGCAAACACTGACTTAATTTCCTTTATAAATTTAAAGACAAAGAATAATCACAGGGCTGACTGGATTTTCACATTTCCTTTCCCGAAAGCTTCACAAATCTTTGCCCGGCAACGGCAGCAAGTGTTGTTTTTTTCCAATTTCCCCAACTCAAGGAAGAATACAAATACCGCCCCGTTTAGAGAAAGAAGAGGCATGGTGATGGATCTGGACTGCAAGGCCTGGCTCCCAGATCAGACGCTCTGTGGGAACACTGGTCACAAAATGAAAAATACCCCAAAGAAGAAGTTGTGCTCCTCCCGGCTGTACAAAGGGAAAGACCTTAAGCTTCAGGTGAGTTAACAGGCTCCAAAAGGAGCACCCTCCTTGGCTGTTCGTAGCTAGAAAGGGCTTTGTCACACGGCGAGAGACAGAACCGTGTCCAAGGAGCTAATAAAACTTCCACCGCTCCAGACACGCCCGAGAATTAGCCGCTTCTATCTGAGAACCGGGTCACACGGCTGAAAAGCAAGGAGGCAAAACCCTCGCAGAGACCTGCAACAGCAGGATCCCCGGCGTGAGGGCTGTGCGGAGACTGGGCCAGGCGCCCCCGTGGTGGGTGCGCAGGGTCGATCGAGGGAAGTACGCACACGTGGACAGCCACACGGGCCCGGCTGACACACAATCCAGAAAGATCCCGTTTTCTCTTTCATTACCGTGGACAACAGCTACCTTGCACACCTGGATCGTTCATCACATGCTCCTGCAAACCATCCAGGACTCTCTGAATCTCGCTCCTAGCCACACAGCTCCTATGCACGGCCTCGGGTGTGCCGCCACCTTCCTCCTGCGGGCCAGCCTCACTCAGGAGCAGCTCTAAGTCCTTGCTTATGTCAGGGAGAGGAGTTCGCCAATAAAGGAAGTTATTGAAAACGTCCTCAGGATGCCCCGGGCGGGCCCAGGAGTCTGGTCCAGGATGGCTGTTGACGGGGAGGTCGTTAATACTGGGGAGCTTCGTGGCCTCGGGGGAAAGCCTGGTCACCTCGGCTCCAGCCAAGACAGAGTCTTCCGTTGGCTTCTCCGTCAGGCCATTGGAGGAGCTACTGACGCACGGAAAATTGCTGGTGTCCGTGGATGTGTCTTCCATGGGTAGAGCTGGCTCTGTCTGGCCCGGCTTTGTTGAACTAGTTTAAATTGAGGGAAGCAAATTTTTAGCACCGTGCAATAGACTGGAAGTAAAATGGGGAAACATCAGACCCCCATCCTTGCGAAGCTGGTCCTCCTCTCTACCTGGCTACCCAACCTCCCGTGACTTCCCGTGCCAGAAGTTAATAACCTCACGGAGGATAAGAGGTCCAATCGGTACCCTCTGCCCCACGGGGAGTATTAAAGCACTGAAAACGCCACAGGAAGGTTCACCCAATCCCTCCATTACATTCAAGTGGTGCACCAGCCCTGGCTTCCGCGGGCACCCTTCCGTGGCGAGACTTCACGCACTTACTGCTCATCAGTACCTCCAGGGGGCAGGCATTAGAAAATAAAAGGCGCTAGAGCTGCTAAGAACTGGCTATTGGTGAACCACCTGGAAAGTCCTGATGAGGAAGATGTGGCACAGAGGCCTGACCTTCAGCAAGAACTCAATGCATTTTGGTGGAGAAAGATGGAGAGAAGGATGCACCCATCTTACGAAGCATCTGTGCCATCCGAGATGTGAATCACCTCCTCTCACACGGCTGAGGAGGAATATTCGCAATGGAGAGATGCTTGTAAACTACCTCGCGTGGCCTGCTTAGTACGTACCCATCGTCTTCCGAGGAAACAGGAAAAAACCCGAGATCGAGCACTAGGACTTACTAGAAGAACAGTGTGGGCCTACTAACGGTGAGCCAGGAGTGTCACCTTCATGTGCACGATAAATCCTACGGCACAAAATTCTATTGGGGAGACTTCACATTTTCCCTGTGTAAATTATCCAAAGAACTTCATTAATCAAAAAGTAAGAGAAAATTTTCTTTATTGGTTATTTAATCACGACTCTGAGTGAATATTTTATCTAAATTTAGGAGACACAGTAGCTTCATTATTTATAACCCACTAGTCATGTTTCAAAATCATTATTGCAATTACTTTTTGCTTCTTTACATAATTAAAGCTCTAATATTCCACCGTGCCCAGAAGGTCACTGTTACTAAAGCTCCAGACAAGGTAATTGCTAGAATTTTAGGTGGATGCTTGAGGTGACGCCGGGATCCTGATAATTACTCCAGCTGAAACTCACCAGGCTGAGGACATGTTCCCATGGCTGCCTGCACCCGGTGACCCGGAGGTGAAACCCGAGTCCAAATCCGGAGCCGGTGGTCAGATGCTCAGGGTGCCATCCTCTCGAATATAAAGGCCAGCCCTGGAGGGGTTGGCAAAGGTGAAGATGATGGGGCCCAGGGACTGGAAGGCAGCCTGGCGCACCCGAAACCAGAGAAGAAGGGTGCGGTGCACGCGGTGTCGGCCAGGTCTGATCCCAGGCTGAACAGACGGCTGATCGCCAGCGAATCCACTGTCTGCCACGTTACGTGTAAGCAGATGCACTGCTTCCTAAGGCCGTCCCTAGGTTCCAAGTAAACTATCTTCCAACAGAAAATCAGGAAAAATTGAGTGCCATCATGTAGTCTGTATGCTTCCCGAATATTAATTCCACATCAAATAATCCCAGACTTCGTACAGCATCTGAACAGCCCTTATTCATCATTGCGGGCGTGTTTATGATCACAACAGAAAAGGCAACGATCCAGTTACAGCTTCCTCCTTCTCCTTCCTCGTTTCTGTGATGTTCGTTTGCTATGAACGCTGCGGTGTGTGCCACTTTCCTACTACACACCAGGCTTCTGAGACTTTAGGTGCCCTAATAATCCTCACAAAGTCTAAATACGCCAAATCCGTTACCGAAAAGACACAGTAACAGTGCCCAGTGCAAAGCCACACCGAGGCCCGCGAGTGGCCGCACTCACCCACCGACAGGGGTCGCTGATCAGCGTGATAAAGGGCGCCGAGAGCCTGGCCCCGCGGCCCTCGGGGGACGTGCTGTGGGACACACCACGACGCACTCCGCACAGGCTTTCCTCATCCCCCACGCAGTGTCTGAGCAGAGCTCAAAAAACTTCGGGAGCTACCAAAGCAAACAAAACCATGTCACCCGAAGGAAGGGCAGACCTGTTTCAATGATGTAGTTAAGGCAGAGCCTTAAGTTAATGACACAAAAGGGAACTAGCTACGAGTCCAAAAGGAATCATCTGAAACAAACAGAAATAACTTCCTTTACCTCTTAATCCTAGTAAATGACTGCATTAAATTCAACAAGATAATACAGAAAACCGCCCCAAAGGCTGAATGACTGATATGCACCTGTGAACTGTAGAGAATTGTGAATGACTCTGAAATTGTGGTTTCCCCAACTAGCGGCCCCACCCAGGTCCCACGGTCTTTGGCTGGGGTACTTTAGTGAAAGAAGGCATACTGTTAAAACCTCACAGTACCGCCAATAGTTCCAGTCCACGAAACACAAACTGTGTGCGGTGGAATGCAACGGATTGTCATCACGCTGGATAAACACAGTTGTGAGTCCATTTACAAGTTCACGTCGGTCCTCCTCGGTGTGACCGTAAACGTGCGGCGCTTCGGTTAAGCTAGCTGCATTCCAGCCATACAGGTAGCACGCCCTCTCATGTAAAAGCAGCAAGTGCTTACTCAGCACAGTTCTCTGGGGGCCTGGTCCTGGGTGGGCAGTGGAGAAGCAAAGGTGAACGTGATGGAATAAAGTCCCCGTCAGCAACGCTGCAATGAGGCGTGGTGGGGGACACGCAAGCACTCTGAACAGAACGTCATGGAATGCTGAAAAGGGAGACCCAGTGGGTAGATGAGTCCAGACAGGGAAGGAACCTGACAGAGGCAAATGCACACGCAAGCTGGGTGTGAAGTGTGAGTAGGGTCCCCCCGCCAGGCAGGGAAGCCTCTGGAAGGAGACGGGCAGTAATGAGCAGGGGCAGGGAGGTGCACGAGAGCAGAGAGCTAGCTGCAAGGCCCTGAAGAGCCCCCCGGCTGCCTGGTGACGTGGTTCTCCAGACTGTTGTGCTGAGAATCACCAGGGACTTCAGCAAAAATACAGACCCCGGCCATGCCCCCTTTCACCCTCCCTGCGGTTCAGATGCACGACCGAAGGTCAGGGCGGTGTTCGGACCCGAGGGAGGCGAGTGGAGGTGAGGCAGGAAAGGTACTTGTGAAGGGAACTGAGGGGTCAACACGGGTCTGGATTTTAATCTGTAAACCAAGAAAAAAATCCCACAGGTTCTGAAACCCAGGAGCGAGGTGGTGGAGCAGTGTTCTAGAAAGAGCAGTCGAGAAGGGACAGAGGGCGGCTTAGACAGTGAGAAGAGCGGGGCGGGGGGGGGGGGGGGGGGCAGTAAAGCAAGCAGTGAGGAAGCCACAGCAGAAGTCCCCGGGGAAGAGGGCGGGGCTGCCCCTGCAGCATCCCACATACCAGCTGCCTGAGGCTTATAAGAAATGTAAGCTTCAGCAGCCAAGAAACCTGAAACTGATGGATGCAAAACTGAACTGCCATTCCAAAGTAACAGACTCATAAATACAAAACGTCACCACTGATTTCACAAGCGCCCTAAGAAGGGCATCAGCAAGTACAGCTGGCAAAACGTCACGTACCAAAAATTTCTCAGTGGCTTCTTGTCCGACAGCACGACAAATATCACCCAAATTTGTGGCACAAACCTTAAAAAGGCAAAAGGCATACTCATTATTCTCCGATTTCTTTCTGTCTTAACAAATTGTGTAAACTGACAAGCGGGAGCCTTGAGAGCAACGAGTCCTCTGGTCGGGCAGCTAACAAGCACTCACTGAGCCCGGTGCCTCCACTGCACCGGAAACAGAAGACTTACAATAGAGCACCGCACGCTAGGACGCTGTGGCTCCTCATCCTCTCGATACACAATGCTTCTGGTTAGCACGAGAGCAAAAGACACCCTTAACATCCTCTGCATGGTAAATGAGACCCAGCTCCTTGCCTCTGCGTCACGAGGGGAGACCACAGGGAAGATGGGCAGCTGCACAGCAAGGCGGACGGTGAGGCTGCTCGGGGAGGGGGTTGGCAATGGTCTTCAGAAGGAAGAATATGACAACCGAGTGACGAGCGATAAACGGGGAGGGCAGTGCAGGGGGTGCAGTTGGAAGGTACAGCAAACATGCGAGGGTCCTGGAGCCAGTCAGCCCCAGTGATGAAAGGCCTTGCACGCCTGGGTGCCAGCACTGAAGCACAAGCCAGCAATGTCTCTTCCTCCTGTGCCCAAGAGGGTTACCCTCACGGCGTCTAACCCTACGTCTCCACAGATGCCCGGATGGCAGGGAAAACTGGCAACAGTGTTCACTGTTTTCCTTACACAGTTCACACTGGCCACGTTTCTCATCCAGACTGTGTCTACTGAGGAAGTCCAGGCACTTTAAAGGAATCAATTTTGAATCTTGTTTAACTTTTTGAATTTTTCAAGTTTTGAAACTGTACATTCCCACCTTCCGAACTTGAACGACTTCCCATCACCACATAGCTCACAGAATCGAGGGAGCAGCCGGCGCTCAACCGTGCTCTTGCTCAGCACCGACGCCAGCTTGCAGATTACCTACAAATAACAAGAAAACTTGGGTCACTTGGAATACCAAAGCGTAAATGTCCCACGTATCACTAACTGGATTCCAAAAGCGAATATCAAAAATATTGCCAAAATACCCAGGAGGTCAAAACAGAGAACACCTTCTTTTGCATTTTGTCAAGTTGTATCAATAGAAGGCCAATAGTTTTCAAGTTTTACTCAGATATGGTTTGTCTAAAGCTGAAGCGTTACCATGTGCCAGGTGCCTGCCATGTGCCCGACACGTGAATGCACAATTGATGTGCGTTACCTCTTTCATGTTCCTCAAACCCTATGACGTGAGTATCATGTATCTTCATTTTTCCAGATAAGGAAACTAACGCTCAGAGAGGTTAAGTCATGTTACCAAAACCAAAGAGTGGTGAGGTGGGACACACAGTAACAGCTGGACAAAGCATAAAAGACGGCTCACAGGCGATCACTGAAGACTAACCAAACACTGGTGGGGACTAAATGGAAGCAGACCCTTGAGAGGGGAAACCACACCGGGTACAACATGCACTGCTTGCTGCTGCCTTTCTGCCTGGGGCGTCCTTCATTCTGTACAGCCATGCGGGGCAGCTGGACTTCCAAGTCAAAGCTACCATTTTACTGGCTTGAGAAGTCAGAGGACAGAGACGGGGGTGGCCAGGGAGGCTGGAAAGTGAGGGTAGAAATCCTGGGAGGGAGGGAAGGATAGAGGAAGGAAGCTAAAGAAGGGAGACCCCCCACCTCTGATTACATCCTACTCTTATCCTTGGCTGATCTCAGCACCACGTGGGCACAGGGGAGATGGTGAGTTTCACAGAGCAAAGCAATAGCTTGAAGGCAGAAGGATCTGTGTGGTTTCAGCTGCTGAGAACTGCAAAGGAAACAGAATCTGAACTGTTTGCTAGAACAATGTTAACACTCTTCAGAGGAAAAACACAGAATTCAGAGTTTCTGCAATGTTTCATTGAGAAGATACATTAGTCACAGACGTGAGAACAAATGGGAAAATGTGACTTACATTCAAGAAAAATCTCAATCACTAGAAACAAATCCACAGAAGATCCAGATGTTAGAATCAGTGGATTTTAAAGAGCTATTATAAATATGTTCAAGAACTAAAAGGCAAATAGAGTCATAACAAATGAACAGATAGGAAATCTCACCAAAGAAATGGAAACTGTAAGAAAGAATCAAGACTTCTGGTAATAACACAGTAGCTTGGTCAGACTTACGCTCTTACAGGTAACAATTACAGAATCTTGAAAAAAACATAAAAAAACAATCATTTAAGAGTACTGGAGAGCAACCAAAAGGCAGAAACTGGAGCAGAGGCTGTCCTTAAAAGATGAACTGCAACAGGAGAAATTTGCAAATAAGGTCTGAAGTCTGTGTCTATATTTTGCTGAGATCTTTGGCTGCTGCTAAACTACACATATATGGGGAGACCCCAGGGACCCGGCAGAAAAGCAGCAGCCAGAAACTAAACAAACTGAGCAGAGGCGTCAGCTGCTGCTCTCCACAAAGGAGACAGCTGGGAGCTGGAGATCAGACAAGACTACTGCCTGCTATGTAAAAAATCACTTTAGAGAAATAAAACAGAATCCAGATCTCTGTAGTGTATCATTTTTAAAGTCCAGTATTCAATTAAAAATAACTATGTATTAAGAGGAAAAAGTGGCCCATAATAAAGAAAAAATCAATCAACGGAAATCAACACCAAGATGATCCAAATGTTGCAACCACCAGACAATCACTTTCAAGGAGCTTTTATAAATATATTCAAGGATGAGAAGAAAATACAAGCATAAAGAACATATAGGGAATCTCTACATCATAGAGATATATAAACTATAAAAAAAAAAGGTCAAAATGGGGACTCCCCTGGTGGTCTAGTGGCTAAGAATCCACCTTCCGATCCAGGGGATGCAGGTTCGATCCCTGGTCAGGGAACTACGGTCCCACGTGCCGTGGAGCAACTAAGCCCACACGCCGCAACTGCTGAACCCATGCGCTCTGGAACCCGTGCGCCACAACTAGAGAATCCGCACACCACAACGAAAGATCCCACCTGCCACAATGAAAGATCCTGCGTGCTGCAACTAAGACCCAACGTAGCCATAAATAAATAAATAAATATATTTTTTTAAAGGTCAAAATGGAAACTCTAGAGCTGAAAACGACAATAACTGAAATAAAAAATTTAATGGAAAGGGCTAATAGATTGGAGATGACAGAAAGAGTCACCAAACTTAAAAACAGATCAATGAAGATCACTAAATCTGAACATCAGAGACAAAAATTACTTAAATAAACAAAACAAACAAACAAAAACAGAACCTCAAAGACCTATTGTTGGGACAATATCAAGGGTCCCAACTTTATAAGGCCCGGACTGAAAGGAGAAAGAGAGAAAAAGCACCTAAAGGAACAATAGCCAAACACTGCCCAAATAGGATATTTTCTCCACAGGAGTACGATGTGAATGACAGCTGACTTCCCCAGGAAACAACAGGGTGATATCTTTAAAGTGCTGCAAGGAAAAACGAAAACAAACCTCAATTCTATATCCAGTAAAACGATCATTCAAAAATGAAGGCAGAATAAAGACATTTTCTGATGAAAACTGGGAGATTTCATCAGCAGCCAACCAAATTCAAAAAAAGTATTAAAGGAAGTTCTTCAGGCTGCAGGGAAATGATACCAGATGGAAACTCAGACGTAGGAAAGGAAGCAAGAGCACCAAAAATGGTAAAAATGTGGGTATAAAGGGCTATGCATTTTTTCCCTTTTCTTACTTTCTCCCAAAGATAGAACTGTTCAAATCTAAAATCATAATACCACATTACCAGGATCATCATGTGATGTACATGTCATAATGTATATGACAACCACAGCACAGAGGAGGAGAGGGTGAAGGAAGCTACGATGTTGCAGGGTCCCACATTTTTGAAAATCCTCAATAGAAAATTAAAGTGCAGTATACAAAAATATCCAATTAGCCCGAGAAAAGGCAGGAAATAACAGAAGAACAAATGACACAAATGGAAAACAAATAACAAAATGGCAGAATTAAATTCAAATATATCAATAATTACATTAAACATAAATGGAATAAACACTCCAATTAAAAGGCAGAAACTATCAGATTGGCTATAAAAGGAAGACCAAACTCTATGCTGATGAAAGCAGGAGGATTTTAAATGTAAAGACATACAAGGTTTTGAGTAAAGAGACGTAAACAAATATACCATGATGGGCAGTAAACGTAAGAATGCTGGAGTGGTTACAGTAATATCACAGTGGACTACAAGATACAGATTACTACCAGTGATAAAGAAAGTCACTTCTTAGTAAAAGAGTCAATACCTCACAAATATATAAACATTAAATGTGTAGCTTTAAACCCTTAAAGTAGACAAGAAGGTAGGCTGAAAAATATTAAGCTTCCTCCTTAAGAAACTGGAAAACTACAAGCAAATTGAACTCAAGTACGTAGAAAGAAGGAAATAATAAACAGTAGAAATTACCAGTATCATAAATGAAAGGGATAAAACTACAGATCTTCCAGGCATTAAGAGGTAAGGGAGGGGCTTCCCTGGTGGCGCAGTGGTTGAGAGTCCACCTGCCGATGCAGGGGTCGCAGGTTCGTGCCCCGGTCCGGGAGGATCCCACGTGCCATGGAGCGGCTGGGCCCGTGGGCTGTGGTCGCTGGGCCTGCGCGTCCGGAGCCCGTGCTCCGCGGCGGGAGAGGCCGCAACAATGAAAGGCCCGCGTACCGCAAACAAAACAAAACAAAACAAAACAACAAAAGAGGTAAGGGAATATTGTAAGCAACTTTATCCCAAAAACTTGATAAATTAACAACTTAGATGAAATTAATAAATTCCCTAAAATATACAGCTTACCTAATAACACAGATGAAATAACAAGCCTGAATAGCCCATATCTGTGTTGAATCTGTTATCAAAAACCATCTCACAAAGAAAACCCTAGAACCAGAGGTTTTACTGGTGAATTCTAACAAATATTTAAGGGCAAAATAACACCAATCTTAAAAAAAAATCTTTCAGAAAATAGAAGAGCAGGGAATACTTCCCAACTCATTTTCTGAAGCCAGAATAACCCCGATTCTAAAAGCTGACAAAAACATAACAGGAAAAGAAAATTGCTTACAATAGTCCACTTGAATATAGATGTGAAAATCTCAACAAAATGTCAGCAAATAATGCAGAAGGGAATGCTCTTCACAGTAGAGTAACAGCTGGAATCATCAGTGGATGCTAGCACTAGTGGGTGAACGTTTGATGGACAGCAAACTTGTGTAGCTGCAAAGTAACTCCCCTTATTATGTCCAGAGGGGAAACGCGGTGCAGAGAAACTTGGCAGACACCTCTGTCTAAGTCACCAGAGTTAACATCATCAATCTCAGGACGAACTGAAGTCCTGGGCCTCCTAACGTGACACATAAGGATACAACATTCCTTCCAGGGCATCCCGCCAGAAATGCAGAGCCTGAATCTAGTCATGAGGAAACACAGGACAAACCTAAATTGGGAGACGTTCCACCAAAGCACTGGCCTGTCCTCTTCCAACATGTTAATGTTAACAAAATTCAGAGAAAGACTCAAGATCTGCCCCAGGTTCAAGGAGACAGAGGAGATGCGACAATTCAGTCCAGTGTGTGATCCTGGACAAACGACAATATTTGAACATGAACCATGGATGGGATATTAGTATTGTATCAGGGTTAAAATTCCTGATTTTGATCAGTGTACTATGGTTGTTTAGGAGAGAATTTCCTTGTTTTTAAAAAGGAAATATGCACTGAAGTATTTAGGAGTAAAGGGGCACAGTGTCTCCAATTTACTCTCAAATGGCTCAGAAAATATACACACATATGTGTATGTATATATCTGTGTGTGTGCAGATGTGTAAAGAGAGAGGATGTGATTAAACAAACAGACCTAAGTATAAACCACTGGAGAAGTGAGATAAAGTATGTACAGGAGTTCACTCCTGCAACTTTTCCACAAGTTTGAAATTAAGACAGAATGAAAAATTACCCCCCAAAATGTTTAAAGAACTCTCCCATCCCCCCTCCAAAAAAAAGAAAAAGGAAAGAAGGAAGGACTTCCCATCCCTCATGTCTGCTCTGCCCACTGCACAGCACTGCCTTTTTTTTTTTTTTTTTAAACAGCAGAGCAAGCTCCTGGTTAGCAGTTCACCCACTATTCTACTTGGAATCTGCACATAGCAGACAAGAGGGAAAAGAGAACCAACTGGGGTGGGGGAAGAGGAAGCTATCCCCACAACACAAAGGAGGGAAAGGCTGTGTCTTCCGAATTTAGAAGACACATATTTCTGATCTGATGCTCGGCAGAACTGCATAGAGTGACAGCCACATCAATGGGCCACGAGGCTTCATATCCAGGGCGACGGACAACCAAGCAGGGCCTGGCATCTCCATCCACCCTCTCCATCTGCCACGCCCACACGACCTTATTACTACCCGTGTACAACAAATCCAGAATCGTTAAAAAGTCAGCACTCCGAGCGACAAGAAATGACATTCCCGTGGCCCTGGGAACCACTTGTATGCAATGACGATCTTCACTCGGTTGCTGGGGGCCAACTATTCTTTATGGCACACAACCACAACATTCTTTTTAAATAAATGCACAAATAAAAATGAGCTCAAAACCAGGAGGACAACAAAACATGAGGAAGCCTTAATGTGAAAACGTGTTGTGAGAGAAAAATAGGCTTCTGACAATTAGTTATAATCTCAGAATGCTAATGGCCTTCCTGAGAGCGAGAGGAATTATAATTGGTCTCCGGTGGCCTGTTTATGCTGTCTAGATATAATTACAGGATACAGCGCTTCCACGTTTTACCAATTGATTCATTCAACAACTAACATTTATTTAGTACTGACTCTGGGCCTGGCACTGTGCTGGGTGCCGAGGGCAGAAAGACACCTGTTGTTTAAGAAGCACACTATTTTGAAGGAGAAATAAACAAACAAATGAAGTTCCCAGTTCGATTGCTAAATGACAGAAGACATATGAACCAAGCCTCCGGGATGGGTGAAGGAGGGAGTCGCTAATGTCACCTGGCATATTAGACAGACTTCACAGAACAAACCGCATTTATCTGAGAAACCAGGACATAAGACACCAACACCTAATACATATAACCTGCACTGCACAAGTCAATCTTAAAATGCCCAGGACGTGTCCAGCTGGCCAGCTCCGATTCTCTCAATCACGTATACACTAGGGTTGCTGGCATCAGAATCGACTGATTGTAACTTCCAAAGGGAATACAAAGGCTAACGAATAGATGCACATTTTGTCAATAGAGGCACGCCATTTCCTCGGAGCAAGAAGCAATTCCTTCAAAACGGCACTGTTCCGAGAGTGTGTGCTTATGGACATATGGACGTAGCAACATTCACACCATATGGCTGCAAAGAAAGCCTGAAATACAAGGGCATCGGAGCAGTGCAATTTGCTTCTTTTCTCACCTGTCACCTCCTCACACATACATGTTGGTAGCCACGTGTTTGGGGTGTCAGTCAGACCAGCTAAATGAGAGAGCGCTATCCTCCTGGGGGAGCTCTGCCAATCCCACACGTGGTCTCCGTCCCTTGAAGAGTGAAATCCACTCCCTATCGTACTGTCATTTCCTAGCTGAAAAGAGAACAGCACCCTCTGTACTCCAGGACTCTGGGGGCCCAAGGAGTGAGACCCCCTCCAAGACTCCTTGACCTCCAGGAAATAAGGGAAGACAGAACAGCTTCTGGGTCTGACCCAAGCACACACGGGCCAGGCAAGGAGCCCCAAATCCTGCTTCCCTTGGGGCCCTAAGGGAGGAGAAGTGGCAGTCTTCCAGAAGTGCCCTGAAACGCAGATGTGCCTCTACCTGGGGAGGGTTCAAGGCCATTTCCGTTCTTTGCAGCCACGTTTAAAAGCTTGCACATTTCAAGTAATGAAATCGGCAACCCACTTCGAATAAAAAGGGCAGTTTATGTGAACTAATTTGTTCTGCAAGTGAAATGTGAAGAGAGCTTTTTGAAGACTTGTTATATTTTCCAAATATCTTCACCAAAAGAAAAGAAGAATATTGCTGACAAGAATGGAGTGGTTGGAAACAAAACAAAATAAAAATCATGCAAAAACGCCTTTAAAATTATTTGTCATGGTATTTGGCAGTCTTTAGGGGTAAGATATTTGGTTGTCAGTTGTAGCTTTGGAAACTAGCCTAACCAACTTTCAAATGAAAAAGAAGATCTAGTTGGCAAAGTTTACCGCTCGGCTGCCAAGCATCCCAACTAAATGACATTATCCAGGTTCATCCTGCAAAATGAATTTAATTTCTTACAGGGAAACTTGAAATTTATCAAAGAACCCTGGAGAATTTGAATTTTAATAATCAATTATTCTTCAGCCTGATTCATCTTATAAACATATGGAATATGCAAAAAATTAAATTAGTTAAAAAAGCCAGACCTTTAACTCATAGGTTAGGACAACTTTTACATAAATGAAGAATAATGACCCAATGGTCTGATGCTGTATTACAAATTTTTAGCTCCATGGTGTATGTTTCCACTTTGAAAAAGAATTCCTTTTTCGAACATCATTCTTTCTCAACCAAGAAAACAACCATATCTTACTGTACTCACAATTAAGGCTTAAGATTTTGTAAATCCTTATGTATTTTCCTAAAATGTCGGAACATTCCTGGAGCTGTTTAGTTCTGTGATGCCAACACAAAGGGCCGGCCGGTGCAGCAACCCCTGCCCCGGTCCCTGGGGAGGGAGCGGCAGCTACGGAACACAAGGTAGCCTTGGATGACCTTCCCCTGACCCACGGAGGAGAAGCCCGAGGACAAGCTGGGTCTTAGTCTAAGGGCGGCACGTCAAGGCCAGCACTGGCTCGTCAACAGCTAGTTTGTGAACAAGGGCTCCAGAAGCAAGTAGGAAGTCCTTGCTTGCATAATCACTTCATAATGGGCACAGAATCCTACAAACCCAAGGATACCACAAAATTAACTACTAAAAGTAGAAGACATTCAGTACTTACACTCTTTCTTTCATCGTATACCTTTAACTGACAAGAGCACAGAGACTTGAACACAGCATCTCCCAAACTGCTGTAAACGTGATGGCCACATTCTTCAGATAGACTCTCTCTTATTTGCTGACATACCTAGTTTAGTCTCATCTTAATTTATAAAACAGACACACATGTCCATTCGATTTTTTTTTTTTAATTGTCCAAGTACCACCTAAAGGCAGCTCCCATACCGCACTCGGTTCCTTACTTTGGGAAACAGGGTCCATGACCCAAGCTGGCTCAAGGTTTACCTAATAAATCTCAGCATCTTGCCCAGCAGGAGTCCATGCCAGCTGCCTCACCTCTGCCCGAATCACTCTGATTTCCCAAGCGTTGCCTTCCGGAAACAGTTGGATATTAGGATAATCACTTCCACGACAAGCTTGGATCTGAACTCAGAACTTTCTCTGATGGAGGCCACACCACCCGCTGCCTTGTTTATGGGAACAGTGCTGATCAGCACTGAACGCACGTGACGCTTCGAGTCCCGCACACGTCAAGTTATGGGACAGTCCGCCGAGGCTCGGGGCTGTCACCCCCCAAGGGACTTACACTCACGGCTTCTGCTTTGTACTCAGCCTCACCGTCAGGGGCAGAGAGCGCCAGCAGGATTGGACACACTTTGTTTTCAATGTCGTGCTGGAAAATTAGATCTTGTTCCAGAAGAATCAACAGCACCTCCTGACTTGATTTTCTAACCTGGAAGAGGCAAAAGGTGAAACACAGAATGAGCCAAAGTGCTTTCAGGATCAAAGACCAAACTCCCTACGGTGAGTGCCAGGCCGGCCCCTGCCTCCTTCCCCCGCCCCCGCCCGCCCCACCACAGGGATCTTCTGGCCCTTCGGTCACTTCCTCCCCCAGGCCTTAGATGAGGCCACCAAGGGCACCGACTGTTCCTCTGCGCTCAAGCCACACATTCCGTTTCCCACTCGGGTCGGGTTCCGCATCTACACTCTGACGGCGTAACCAGGCTTGCACTTTGCTTTCACAACGCCTACCCCAGATTTCTACACACACACACACACACACACACACGCACACGCACACGCGCACACGCACACGCACACGCACACACACACACACACGCGCATTTTTCCTGTATGATGATACATTGCTGTCTGTCTTCCCACCGCAGAGAGTGAACTTGGAGAGTGGGTACCGTGCAGGCAGTGGGTGGGAAAACACGGCGCTGTCCTCCCGACACTCTGTAGAGCCCTGGCGGGGAGGACCTGCTCTGCGAAGCGGGACACGCGCACAGAGGCTCCCGGGGCCAGAGACGGAAGGCTGG
This sequence comes from Delphinus delphis, assembly GCF_949987515.2. Taxonomy (NCBI): domain Eukaryota; kingdom Metazoa; phylum Chordata; class Mammalia; order Artiodactyla; family Delphinidae; genus Delphinus; species Delphinus delphis. The sequence continues at coordinate 4,804,376 of NC_082697.1, read as the reverse complement.
GGAGCTGCCTGCCCCTCACCGTCTGCACCCGGTGAGCGACCACCGGAGCTCCAGGGCTCCTAAGAGGCTAGAGAGAGGACGTTTTGGGGAAGTGAAAGCACAGGAAATTCCAATCTGTGGAGGAAGTAATGAGACTGGCAGCTCATCGCAGTGATGGGAAGGCAGGGGAATGGCAACGGGGCCCAGAAACATGCAGGCAGAGCCGCAGGTGATAAGACAGGCCCTGGTCATAAAGAGGCGAGCCTGGGAGGCTGGAACCCCGGAGGCCTGGCAGCAGAAGTTTCTGAAGAGGTGGGGTTGTTCGAAGCCACCCAGTTGGTGGTCCTTTGTTCTGGCAGCCCCAGGAGACTAACACCGCAAGCAGGAAAAGGGGAGAGGACAGCGTGCTCATGAGCAGAAAGATGAACTCTGGGGAGAAGTCCCGGGTGACCGCATGGGGGCGGCGGGTGGATGGCGGAGTGCGAGCCTGAGGGGCCAGCGAGGTTGGAGCTGGAAAGGCTTCCAGGTCCCACTAAGACTTCTGGCGGCTACTCCGGCACCGTGGGAGCCCCAGGGTGGAAAAGCAGAGGAGTGACAAGATCGTCTTGGCCTCAGTGAGGGTGACAGTTTAGAAACCTCGAAGGCTTCTAAATGCTGAGAGCAGGCAAGGGGCTCCTGTGCAGCAACGCTTCCGGCTGTGACCAGGCATGGGCTTGGGAGCAGGGGACAGAGAGGAGGGGGAGTCCCTGCATGCATGTGGTCACAGAAAATCAAAGATGACTCGGGATCTTTGCCTCCAGGCACCAGTAAATAAAACAGAGAAAATAAGACTGAAGGTAGAGAGAACAGGTTTGGGTGCTGGAGAAGTTGAACTCTGCGGATCTGAGGCAGTAGACGTCTAGGGAGAGCCAGCCACTGTGCTTTGGGGGAGGAGGTCAGCGACGCACCAACCCCGGAGGCCTGGCTGAGACGCGGCATCCTGGTGTTCGCACGCACAGGGACCTCCCCAGGCCCAGGGGAGCAGATGAGACCCGGCACCATGAGAGAAGAAGACCAGACAACAGCCTGAAGGGCGGGCGAGGACCAGGGCTGGCGATGGAGACTGGGGAAGACGCAGGCAGGGAGGGAAAGGCGGGGGGACACTTCCGAGCCCAACAGGTGACACTGCAGTGGCGCGAATGCCGTGCCTGACCTGTGCTGTGCGATGATGACCAGTGGGGCCTCCCAGGCAGGGGATCAGCCTCTTTGAGCCTCAATCTCTGCACCTGTAGAAGTGGGCAATGATAGTATCTCCCTCACAGGTGGCTGTGGAGACGAAACGACCTCATATACATAAAGGACAGTGTCTGGGGCATATCGGGATGGGGCGACCTTAATTGCTGAATGGGCGTCCAAGAAAGGTTTCTTCAAAACCGCAAAAGCAGTTAACAGTGGCAAGTGGGGCGAAAGGATCAAACAAAGGAAAAAGGAAGTCACTGGACAAATAAATGGTGAAAAAAACAGAAATGCAACACCATAAAATAGTTCAAATGAGTGACCAGGAGCTCTCTGGATCAACGGGGATAGATCTTAAAAACGGGGGGAATAAAAGTAGGTGGCAGAAGGGAAAATACAGCCTGATGTCATTTATGTAAGTTTTAAAAGCACCCGAAACAAGACACTCTCTTATTCAGGGCCACTGACACAGGCGGCGTGGCTATAAAACCCGGCATGGAAGGGGCACACCAGGCCAGGTGGCAGGTCCCTACAGAAAAGGGAGAAGGGAGAATGGGATGGAGGAGGGACCCAGTGCAGTTTTCACCATACCTGCAACCTATAAATAAAAATAAAAAGGTTTGAAGCAAAATTGCAAAATGTTAACATTTCTCAAATACAGGCGGTTAGGGATATGGGTGTTTATGACATAACCCTCCCATGTGATTAAAATATTCTATGAGATTCTAAAAATTAAGACTATTTTTGAAAAAAACCAAAACATCAGATTTCACAATGAGATTAGTTGAGTCCATGGCAAGATACCTCTCACTGGCTTCGGGACCACCAGCTGCAGTACAACGAGCTGACCCCTGAATGGGAGCCCACAGAGGGTCAAGGCCACAGTGCAGACACTTGGAAAAGGAGTGATGGTGTGCTCAGGGTCAAGGCCAGGGGACACAAAGATGAGGGAGACTTAGGCATGATTATAACTGAAAGAGAAAAGCGAGAGACTGGAAAATAAGCAAGCTATGAACAAGAGATGGGACCAAAGAGGGGAAGGAAGACATCAGACTGGAGAAGGAGGTCGGACGGCCGTTCCCCTGAGACAGAAGGCAAGGAGCCCAGGACAGCTAAGTTACCAAAGGGAGAGTTTACAGCCAGTGCAGTTCCAAATACCTACCAGCCACCAGACCCTTTGCAAGGTCACAGAGATAAATAAAGAAGACCCAGGTCCTAGTGTCAGGGGCTCAGAGTCTAGAATGGGAGAGAAACTATTGGTTACAATGTCCAGTAGACCTGGGCAATCCCAAAACATACACCAGATGAGCCTCATGAGCCCGGGCTCCCAACACACACAGCCACACTTCTCTGCACCTCGGCTTCCTCACCTCTGAAACAAGGATGAACTCACCAGCATGCCCATTCTTCCCGAGATGGTTAGGAAGGGGAAACAAGAGCACGGTACGTCACACAGTGAGAGCTCAAGAAATCGCAGCTGTTAGCAATCGAGGCAGTCGTGGTGACAGCACTGCTGTCGTGCCCAATTTTGTGGATTTTACACCTCACAGGAGTCAGCGCATGTTCAACGGTCATGAAAAGTACCTGACGATGAACAGAGAAAGACAGCCTGTCCCGAAATGCAGGTGCTGGATGGGGCCTGGCACACCCACTGCCTCAAGCAGCGAAATCTTCGTCTGGGCCCAATTACGAATCGTAACTCATCGGGGACCTTCAGGCACTGCGAGCCGCCCACACGGTCGGCATCTGTCAGAGGGAGGTGGGGACCGATGGGAGGAGAGAGGCATTGGGAAGGAGTAGGGAGACCGGCAGGAACGGAAGGAAGGAAGGGGCGGACGCCTGTGGTGTCCACGGTGGGATGGGGACGGGAGGCCCATGGAGGAGGCTGGGCTGTGCCTGAGGGTGCTAAAGAGTCTGAATACTGTTCACTAAGATGCGACTTCATCATATTCCTGTGTTTAAAGACGACAGGAAGGGCAGAGGGGGTGTCTTAAGAGGTTATGTGTTTGTTACGGAAACAAAGGAGACTTGGGTCTAACCAGCTGTAGGAGGTGAGAGAAGGAAGGATCTGGGTGGTTCCCAGGTTGTGTCTCTGGGGAACTGAAGAAAGTGGATGGCGGGTCCATTCATTGAGAGAGGGGATGAAGACTGAAGGCCTCTGTTTTCTCTGGGAAGTAAAATGCAAGGTCAGCGGCTAGGCGCAAGGCAGGGTGAGGTGAAGAGAGATGAGAGCTGCCAAGGATAACGTGAAAAGCAGCTGATGAGGGACAAGTAACAGGACTGCCAGGCAGCACTGCAAGCCCAGCGGCGACTGGAACCCATAAATTTGCAATGGCCCCAGTTAGTGCACGATGTGACTCCCCTACCAAGATGGGAGCCCAGGATGGAGGGGGCCGGTGGGCTGCGGGCGGCAGGGCCGGGAGGGCGGAAGCGCGGTCCAAGGGAAAGAAATGGAGCGTGATGGTGGAGACGGCCTAAAGGGCAGGATGAGAGAGGGAGCAGCTGAGGAAGAACAGGAAGTAACAGCAGGGCACAGAGCGGGTCGGGGAGCCAGAGGTCTCCAGGGCAGGTGGGCTCAGGGCGGTGAGAAGTCAATGGTGAGAGAGTGGACGACATCTTCGGGACTTCAGAGGAGGCAGCTCTGGAGACCCCAGGAAAGGAGCGACCGAGGTACAGCAGGGCGGAGGCGGGCAGTGGAGGTGCGTGAACAGCACAGGCCGACAGCGGGGAGAGCCGGCTCTGCGCCACGGACACGACTCCTCAGCAAACACAGGCTGAGTGTCAGGAACCACGCGAGAGCCTGGGACCAAAACCACGGCTCCTGCCTCCCTCCTCTGGAGTCGAATGTAAGACAGTGATACATGACAGAGGCCAAGGACGTGTCAGTCCCCCAACCCAGCATAACTTCATTTTTAAGAATGTATCCAAAGGAAAGAGAAAAGGCAACAGAAAAGTAAAACTGCACCTTTTGTGAAGCTCACTGCATCTACAGGACAAGAAAGCTGAAAGGAAGCTGAGCATTCAAAAAAATTAAAAATATGAAGATTATGAAGATGTACAACGTCTATGACACACAGACGAGCTTCCTAGGGTAGAAAAATCCATCCTACTCATCTCTTCATCCCCAGCAAGAAGCGCCACGCTCAGCTCGTGATGCGCACTCAGAAGCTGTCTGAACAAATGAATGGCTGGAGGAAACTGCATCGCATTATGATTAGACCTACGTAGGAAAACATGTAAGCGCCCGCAGAAGAAAATGCGAAAATAATCAAAACACTGATGACAGGACAGTGGAGGCAGGATGACTTCTTTCCTTATTTAAAACCATCCTTGGGCTTCCCTGGTGGCGCAGTGGTTGAGAGTCCGCCTGCCGATGCAGGGGACGCGGGTTCGTGCCCCGGTCCGGGAGGATCCCACATGCTGCGGAGCGGCTGGGCCCGTGATCCATGGTCACTGAGCCTGCGCATCCGGAGCCTGTGCTCCGCAACGGGAGAGGCCACAACAGTGAGAGGCCCGCGTACCACAAAAAATTTTTAAAAAAACATCCTTAATCCCATCACACTGTCTGATAGTCAAAAGTGAGCATCTGGTCTTTTAAGAATGCTTGGATCAAGGGAAAAATACAAGTCAAAACTGTAGACTTTCTTGGCAATGACAATAACAAAAACTTGGCATATCATAAAAAAATTAGTGGAAATCCATCCCCAGAATCAACTGACAGAAACAGAAATGACACAAGGTTATTTGTTGCAACAATTTTAATGTGGCAAAGGGTAGACATGACCTAAGGTCTACGGATAAAGTACAGTGGAGTGCTCTGATGCTGGGAAAAGTAACGAGGAGGCCTTCCCTCGCCTGTCATGGGCTAATCTCCGGGACACCAAGACAATGGGAAAAGCAAGGGAGAGAGCACCAGGGACAGTATGCCACCTCACACCTGAGAGCGGAACAAGGCGGTACAGGATACAAGGACATACATGTATTTGCTTAGAGTTATTTGTGCGTGTGTATTTTTTGAAGGCAAGAACAAACCAAAAGCTAATAAAAATGAACATCCATAGGGGAGAGAGAGAACGGGGAGGGAGACAGGAGTAGAAATCAGATTTCTCTAAATGTACTTTCTTTTACAGTTTTGACTTTAGAATCATGTAAAAACATTTTAAATAATTACAAGTCTAAATTAGATCAAAACGTAAAAGCTAAAGCAATTCTTAAAAATAAAAAATAAATGAAAACAAATGAGCCTAACTGTGTATCAGGATGGCAGCTTAACCACAAAAAGAAGGGTTAATGCAAGTGACTTTAAAATACAGTAATATTAATATGACTGTGCATCTCTACTGGGAGATAGCCTAAAAGCAAAAAGAACTGCAAAGAAATCTTAAACTATATTCAGTAATCCTACCAGGTTGTTAGTAATACTACTGGTATTTTTATTTTAGATACACACACATACACATCACACACACACACATTAATACCATGAAGAAGGAAGATTTATACTGTGTAAAAAACAAACAAATAAAAAGATACAAATATAAAAATCAAGTAAAAAAAAATCAAGTAAGTAAAAGCCCTATAATCTTAAATTTGAGTTGGAAATATCAATATAAACTCATGAGGAATTTTTATTTTTTTAAGAAAATAAATTGCTCTGTCACTAGAAGCCATGACCACTCTTGTAGCGATGAGCATCTCTGGTACCCACATTCTCGTTTCTTCTTATTATTTCCCTCATAAAGGAACCAGGGTTCCTTGGAGAAATAGCTGATTCCAGGTAAAGTGAGCTAGCAAAGTCTACTGGATCACATCAAGAAAATTCAGGAGCCAACTTGAAGGGTTACCTCTGGTCAAAACTAGGACAATTTGATTATTAAAAAGAATAAAAACTACAGTGGCTTAAAACATATCTAATATGTTAAAATTCAGGAGTTCATAATAGTACTCAACATAAAATTTTAAAACCTAATTGGTAACCTTGTAGATTATTAGGATACCGACTGATTCTTCTAGAAACTGGTAAATAAAGGGGAAAAGTAAATCATTTAACCTGTCTCCCATAGACAGTTTTTCAGAGTTACCAAATAGCTGAGGGGGAAGTTCTTTATGGAAGAATTCCAGCTATTAAATTAAGAAGGAATGATGAGGGCTTCCCTGGTGGCACAATGGTTAAGAATCCACCTGCCAATGCAGGGGACGCAGGTTCGAGCCCTGGTCTGGGAAGATCCCACATGCTCTGGAGCAACTAAGCCCACAACTACTGAGTCTGTGCTCAGAGCCCGTGAGCCACAACTACTAAGCCCGCGTGCCACAACTACTGAAGCCCACATGCTTAGAGCCTGTGCTCCGCAACAAAAGAAGCCACCACAACGAGAAGCCCACGCATCACAGCAAAGAGTAGCCCCCGCTCACTGCAACTAGGGAAAGCCTGCGGGCAGCAACGAAGACCCAACGCAGCCAAAAATAAATAAATAAATAAATTTATTAAAAAAAAGAAGGAATGATGTTGATAACAGATACACACTACTATATATAAAAAAGATAACCAACAAGGACCTACTATATAGCACAGGGAAATACACTCAGCATTTTATAATAACCTATAAGAAAAAAGAATCTGAAAAAGAATATATATACATATGGGGCTTCCCTGGTGGCGCAGTGGTTGACAGTCCGCCTGCTGATGCAGGGGACACGGGTTCGTGCCCCGGTTCTGGGAAGATCCCACATGCCGCGAGTGGCTGGGCCCGTGAGCCATGGCCGCTGAGCCTGCACGTCCAGAGCCTGTGCTCCGCAACGGGAGAGGCCACAGCAGTGAGAGGCCTGCGTACCGCAAAAAAAAAAAAAAGAACATATATACATATGTATTTATAACTGAATCACTTTGCTGTATACCTGAAACTAACACAACATTGTAAACCAACTATACATCAACAAAAAATAGAAAATAAAAGAAGGACGGAATTAGAGCATCACAATTTTGCAACCTCTAACAAAATCCCAGATCTAGGTGATGATAACTAATGGTTGATCACAGATTGATGAGGAACTCTGTCATAAACAGATAAGGCTGACAAAACCTAATCCGGTGACGACACTGCTTTTGTGCTTCCTGATTTGATGCAGCAGGAAAACACAGCAACACCTAAAAAGTGTTCTCACTATACGATACAAAAATCTGAGTCTGACTGAGCCTCTAGGCTTCACCAGTTTGGAGGAAATGCTGGGAAAAGAGGAACATCTCAAACAACACTGGAAATGCAATCAGCCGGATCACAAATGTGGAAAAACCTATAGGACTAATGACCTAGTTTCCTCAACAAATACACAGCAGCGGAGGAAGAACTGTTACAAATTAAAGGGGATTTAAAAGACACATCAATCGAATGCAATGTGTAGACCTTGTGCGTATTCTGATTTGAACAGACTATCTGCAAAAAGCAGATTTATGACAAAACTGGGAAAATTTGAACAGTCGCTAGATGTTAGATGATATTAAGGACCTACTGATAGTTTTTATACTTGTGATAATGGTACTGTCGCTATGGGGATTTTTTAAGTGTCTGTATTTCTTAGGGAGGAATACTAAAGCATTTACAGTTGAAATGTCTGGGAAATGCTTTTATCTGGGTTGGATTTATCTGGGTAAGATAAATGAAAAACGACTGGTCAAGTGTTAATGATAGTTGGAGCTGGGTGGAGAGTACACGGGCATTCATTTTAATACTCTCGCCACGGCTAGGTGCGTTTGAAAATTTACATAGTAAAAAGTGGGGAAAAAAAAGAAATATGATAATAAGAATGCGTGCCATCTACCTTCCTATGTGATTAAAGAAACTGGGCACAAAGGGACCTTTCATTCTTGAGTCACTTAACTCTAAGAAGCTGTTTTCTGAATTATGAATATCAGCGAAAATAAGACGAAAGAGAATTTGCTACAAAGACCTTAAGGTTATAATTTTTCACTCCTGGTTGTTTGGATCTGCGAGGCACCGCACCACGATGGGTATGAGATGTTCAGAGAGCACCACTGGAAAATCAGACCTGTTTTCTTGTAGAAAAATGGCAATAGGAGGAATCTGTTCCAGCAGCTCAGCCCGCACTGTGGGCTCTGCAGCAATAAAAAAATGAGACAAAGAATTATATAAGAATAAGCCAAGCATCTTATATAGTATATATTGATAGTTTCTAGCTTTTCTTACTAAAATACTTCATCAAGGAAATTAGACAAATGCAGGTTAAAAAATCATTTCCCATTTAGAGTATTTATGCTACAGACAAGCTTAAAAAGCTGATAAGCTATACGGCAATACAAAAACATAAAAAGAAGAAAGAATGACAGCTCTATTATAACAAGCCATATATAAATCAAGGAGGGGGCAAGACATCTGCATGCCGGGCCAGCGTCCAAAACCCATTACAATTAACGGCATATATGCGAGACCTATGGGCTGTGCTTATTCAAATTCCAGCCAGAAAGTATACGTTACAAATAATTCTTTCATAAATGCACTCCCCCACAATCCACGCACCCCAATTGTTTCTAAGGCAAAGCATTAAACGAAAGAGCGGCTCTAGCTCCAATACACCACATTAAATTTCACACGAGTATATAATTGCTTCAGCACCGTAAACGGTGACTCACTTACAAAGAGAATCCATTTAAGGGCTCAAAACATCCACTCGAGCCTTTTTAAAAGCGTTGTGTCATGCTCATATGAATATTTTAAACTAATATGGGAGCTATATGGAAGGGTTTATTTTTCTATTTTCGGTTAAAATGATCAAAATCTAAAGCAAGCCAACCAGCTATCACAGCTTATATACAATTTCTTGGAAAAGTACAACTTAAAAATATAAGCGGGCTTCCCTGGTGGCGCAGTGGTTGAGAGCCCGCCTGCTGATGCAGGGGACGCAGGTTCGTGCCCTGGTCCGGGAAGATCCCACATGCCGCGGAGCGGCTGGGCCCGTGCACCATGGCCACAGAGCCTGCGCGTCTGGAGCCTGTGCTCCGCAACGGGAGAGGCCACAACAGTGAGAGGCCCGCGTAGAAATAAATAAATAAATAAATAAAATAAAAGTATACAATCCTTGTACAAACCTGCATCTTCTGACAATCTGACCACGATCTCCATTACCGTTATGAAGTCTTCTTCATTGTTACTGAAGTCCCGGAAGATATCAAGCAGCCCTCTGGCAATAATCTGACTGTGGAAGCGAGAAAGGATCCATACAGTTATGTGTGCTAATTCCGGCATGTGCTACGAGCAGGTAATACAATCATGGGGGAAAGGAAAGTCAGCCACCTCCGTCCAGAGGGAGAAGACACGGTCCAGCAACATGCAAAGGTGGTCAACATCCTATAAGACGAGGACCCACATCCTCCAGTCTGGCAGTCACTGGAGGTGGAAACTGTCCACCTGCACAAAAGAACACCTTTTTCTCCTTTTCTGACTGATTCTTCAGGCCTAGATAGACTTGGAAAAGAGATCCCATAACAGCGGGAGGGAATTAAGTGACCAATACAAAATGCAGAAGGAAAAGGTCCAAAGGGACATCCGATGGCCATCTCAATCTCGAATGGCCTCTACCCTCTAGGTGTCAGTAGCAGCCCCCTGGCTGCCCCCTCCCCATGATGTGACAATCAAAAATGTCTCTATATATTGCCAAGTGTCCACTGGGGCCAAATCACCCCTGGTTGAGAACCACTGCATTAAAGGATGCTGGGCAAAAGGCATAAAGGAACTCTCTGTACCATCTTTACAGCAATTCTGTAAATCTGAAGTTACTTCAAAATAAGGTTCAAAGACAAAACAAAACACAAAGACCAAAAAAAGCCACAATGGGGTAACACGACCCCCACTAGAAGAACGAAAATTATAATAACAATACCTAGTGCTGATAAACACATGGAGCAACAGGAATTCACAGATTCTGCTCATGGGAATGCAAAGTAGCACAACTGCTACTCGGAAAACAATTGGACAGCTTCTCAAAAAGTTAAATGTACGCTTGTCATGCAACGCAGCAACTCCCTCTTAGGTATGTACCCAAATGAAATAAAAACGTATGTCCACACAAAGACTTGTACACAAAGGTTCATATTAGCATCATTCATAATAGCCACACGATGGAAAACATCTCAGTATCTGTCAATTGGGGAATACACAAACAAAACACAGAATATCCATACAGTGGACTATGACTCAGCAACAAAAAGGAGAGAACTGCTGGTAACAACAGGGAGGAATTCCAAACGCATTTTGCTAAGTCAAAGAAGTCAGCAGAAAGGACTACATACCACATGATTCCATTTACAGGAAATTCTTAAAAAGGCAAAACCTTAGCATCAAAAAACAGATCAGTAGTTGCCTGGGCCAGCGGTGGTGAGAGAGGGGGAGACTGACTGCAAAGAGGCAAACAAGGAAACAAGGGGCTGATGGAAATGTTCAAACTTGACCATGGAGATGACTGCATGAGTGCCTGCATTTACCCCAAATTCACCTCACTGGACGCTCTAAGTGGGTGGATTTTACTGCATGAAAAGTATGCCTTGATAAAGGTGTTTGTTTCAAAGACACTGATGAGGGGAAAAGTCAATGGGATCAACAGTGGCTAACGGTGGCCTGGAGGCCTTGGTGTGCCCGCAAAGAGGGACTGGCGTTCCTGATGGGTGTCTTGGAGCAAATGGAAAGGAGCCTCTGTCTGCCTCTGTCTGCTCCTCTGGGTACCTGACAATCTAGAAATAATACACGTCTCTGTGTCATTTCTGGCCAAGCATCGGGAGAAGAGCTGAGGTCGAAAACCCACCTTGATTTTCAGAAAAAGATGACTAGAAGTGTGTGGAATTCAAAGAGGCATCTTTTGGCCCAGCATACTACGGGAAGAAATCCATCAGCTCGAGCCTGCCCGTGGAGAGACTTATACCACCCCTGGGATGAAAGGTCGAGGTCTGGCAGCCAGGAGGTTTGGGGAAGCCGGAACAGACACTATGAAGTCCCTGATTACAGTTCACTGGACCACATTCATGGCAGCCTCCCGGGGGAAATCAAGCAACTAAGATCCCCAGTCTGCTTGTAGGGCCATAGAACGGATAGACAGAACTGCATGCAGCCTCAAGTGGTCACAGGAGGCCTGCCCTCTTCAGGAGAGCAAGGAGAGGGGTAAGAGAGGGCCCTGAAGCAGGGGCACATCCACCGCTGTGAACGCAGAGCGCGAGAGCTAAAGACGCAAACAGATCGGGGCTTTGGCACTGACACTTCGGCTGCTTCATGTTGGAATGACCTGGCGAGGCCACAGCGGATGAGCAGAGTCCAGAAGCATCAGAGTCGATACTTCTGTCAGCTGTGCTAATGACACGAAAGAACAGTGGACAACTGTGCACCTCAGGGAAGTGTGAGGAAGCTTAAATGAGATCGTGAGATCGTGCACGGGAAGCTCAGAGCATGGCACCTGGCACACGATGAGTCCTCTAGTGCATCAGCCATCAACCATATTACGATATAAGCAAAGAATTGCAATCAAAATGTCTATCAAAAGAGGGAAGCTAAAATAAATTGTGATGTAGCTATACACTGGCATACCATACAACCATTTTTACAGGTACCTATAGAAATGCACTGAGTTAGAAAGCTGCCCATGATACACGAAAGGAAAGAACAAGAGGAAGAATTTTACACACAGTATGAACCCATTTCTTAACAAAATTATGTTTTTGCATGTGTGTGCAATACATGTGCATATAAACACACTCATATATACGTACACTCATTTAGGAAACGTGTGGAAGGATATATACACTGAACGGCTCATGGGTACTATCTAAGATTATAGTGCGGAAGGGAGGGAGACTCTCACTATTTAACTCCTGAAACTGCTACATTTCAAAGAGCATGTATTATTTCTGCGAATTTTTTTTAAACATAAAGAAAGAGGATGGCTTGATTTCACATGGCAATGTTCCCTGGAAATGTCACCACGGAAGGAACCCTTGGCGTCTCTGTCCCTCCTTTCCCTCACCCACTCGTGCAGTTATGATCATGAGTTTAGCCCCACTGGCTCTGGACTAGGGGCAGGAAGCCGGGGGTGCAGAGACCAGCAAGTTCCAGGTCCCGCTCTGAAGGAGCTCACAGTCGAGGCCTGTAAGGAGGCAGGAAAATCGATGATGACCAACAGTGATGCGATTCTAAAGACGGAGAAGAAGGACGTGGAGGAATGAGGCAGGGAGACGAGCGTGCGGATGAGCAGGTGTTGGGTAGGGAGACGCGGAGGGGTGAGGTCATCGGCCGCCGACGTGGGAACAGTCAGACGAGGACTTGAAAATAAGCCTGATTCACGTGCTGCAGGTCACTGGAAGAGCTGGGCATGCTGGGGCAGTCAGGTAACACGGGGGCTCTCTGTGCTTCCTGCTCAGTTTTTCTGCAAACCTAAAACTGCTCACAAAAATGAAGTCTGTTAATTAAAGTGAAATAAAAACCTCCCAACAAACGAAAGCTGTGAGAATTCATTGACAGTGGTCTTGTGCTAACAAGAATTGTTAAAGGAAGTTCTTGAGGCAAAAGGATATCTGACAGAAATGGACAGTTTACAAAAAGAACTAAAAAGCACAAAAATGGTAAAAATGATAGCAAATATAAAAAATATTTTTCACGGGCTTCCCTGGTGGCGTAGTGGTTGAGAGTCCGCCTGCCGATGCAGGGGACACAGGTTCGTGCCCCGGTCCGGGAAGATCCCACATGCCGTGGAGCGGCTGGGCCCGTGAGCCATGGCCGCTGAGCCTGCGCGTCCAGAGCCGGTGCTCCGCAACGGGAGAGGCCCGCGTACCGCCAAAAAAATATATATGTGTGTGTGTATATATATATATATATATATATATATATATATATATATACACACATATATATTTTTTTCTCATTTTAGTTGCTTTAGAAAGATAGTTGACTATCTGAAGCAAATATAGTAACAAGGTATTGTAGGGTTTGTAACTTGTGCAGAGGTAAAATGTAGGAAGACAATGGGGGCGAGGAAACAGAAGTCCACTGCTGTAAGGTTCTTATACTGAATCCTGCACTGCATGAAGAGTGGAGTAATTTTATTTGAACAGTTGGAATAAGCTAAAGGAATATACTATAATCTCTAGAACAACCAATAAAAAATTTTAAAAGAGGTATAACTAATAAGTCAATAGTGGAGATTAATTGGAATTATTAAAAAACTCATTCGAGGGCTTCCCTGGTGGCGCAGTGGTTGAGAGTCCGCCTGCCGATGCAGGGGACGCGGGTTCGTGCCCCAGTCCGGGAAGATCCCACGTGCCGCAGAGCGGCTGGGCCCGTGAGCCATGGTCGCTGAGCCTGCGCGTCCGGAGCCTGTGCTCCACAACGGGAGAGGCCACAACAGTGAGAGGCCCGCGTACCGCAAAAAAAAAAAAAAAGCAAAACTCATTCGACTTTTCTTAAAAAGGCAGGAAAAGAGGAAAATACCAGGAAGAATTGAGACAAACAGAAAACAAAGTGCAAGACAGTAGATTTAAACTGAACCATATCAATAGTAACAAATGTAAATGAGCTAAACATTCAAATTAAAAGGCAGATTGTTAAACTGGATAAGAAAGCAAGACCCAACTATGTGCTTTCTACAATAACCAGGCTTTAAATATAAGACACAGGAAGGTTAAAAACAAAACTATAGGCAGAAATATACCATACAAACACTAATCAAGAGAAAGCAGGAGTATATATATTAATATTAAACATAATAAGCTTCAGAAAAAGGAATATGACTAGAGATAAAGAGGGACATTGCACACTGATCAAGAGATCAATTTGTTCAAGAACACAGGGCAATACTAAGTGTGTACACACCCAAGAGCACAGCTTCCAAATACACAAAATGAAAACTGTCAGAACTGAAAGAAAAACAGATAAATCCATGATTATAGTCACAGATTCCAACATTCCTCTCTCAGTAATCGACAGAACAAGAAGACAGAAAATAAATAGGAATAGACAAGACCTGAATAATGTTTGCAAACAACTTTCCAAGTTGACATTGATAGGCTACTCTACCCAAAAACGTTGGGATGCACGTTCTTTTCAAGCGCACGTGAAACATGCAACAAGTTAGAGTAGATTTCTGAGCCGTAAAACAAATCTCAGCGACTTGTAAAGAAGAGAAATAACACGAAGTGTGTCCTCTGACCACAGAAGCCTTAAACTAAGCATCAAATAGCAGAAAGATCCCTGAAAAATCTTCAAGTATTTCTAAATTAATCAATATACTTCTAAATAACTCATTGGTCAAAGGAGAAATCATTATGGATGTTAAAAATACTCTATACTAAAAGGTAATGAAAATATTGCCTATCAGAACTTGAGGATGCAACTAATATAATATTTAAGTATTTATAATACTTAATATAGTACTTAATAGCAACCTTAAAATGTAAAATGCAGATGTTATAAAGGAAAGGCCAAGAAAGTAAAATGTTGAGCATTCCTCACAAGAAGTAAGAAAAAGAACAGCAATTAAATTCCCCCTGCCAAAAAAAACTCCAAGGAAGAAAATAATACAGATTAGAGCAAAAATTACTGAACTAGAAAATGAACATATAACAGAGGAATTCAAAGACAAAACTTGATTCTTCAAAATAACTAATAAAATTGATAATCCTCTGGTTAGAATCATCTAGGGAAAAAAAAGAGAAAAGGCAACCAGAGCCAACAACAGGATGGAAAATGGGGCCATGCTACAGATTCCACAGACACTTGCCAACAGACAATGAAATAACAGATCTAAGCAGTGATTATTTGTGACCATTAAAATCATTAGAAGAAAGGTTTGTAAGGAATTTTGTAGTGAAAGAATCGAACACCTGCGCCCACTGCTCAATACTAACATCTCGGCCAGATCTTGCCTCCTGATGTTTTGTAATAAAAAGTACACAAGACAACATATGAAGTATTGTTTAAAAGAAAATTGAAGCAGAATCTAATCAAGTCTCCAAGTTTAATTTTCAGTTTACAGAAAATACAGAGAACAAAGGAACACATGAAATTATACCATGAGAATAATGACCACCAAATCCAGAATGTGGAAAACTCTACAAGACTAATGACCCCTTCAAGAGGGACTTCTGTGGTGGCGCAGTGGTTAAGAATCTGCCTGCCAGGGCTTCCCTGGTGGCACAATGGTTGAGAGTCCACCTGCCGATGCAGGGGACACAGCTTCGTGCCCCGGTCCGGAAAGATCCCACATGCCGCAGAGCGGCTGGGCCCGTGAGCCATGGTCGCTGAGACTGCGTGTCCAGAGCCTGTGCTCCGTAACGGGAGAGGGCACAACAGTGAGAGGCCCGCGTACCACAAAAAAAAAAAAAAAGAAATGATACAATTTACATTAGCCTAAAAGGTCAAATACCTAGAACTAAATCTAACAAGATACAAAAGATCTCTACAACAGAAAACCACGTATTATACTTTTACAGTTATTTACGTGTATGTTTATACATGTATATGTATATATGTGCACACACACACACACACACACACACAGGGAAAGTGAAGAAAACCTTAAAAAATTGAAGGAGTAGAAAACTAGATGTTGTAAGGATATCAATTCTTTACATATTGATTTATAGATGCAATGCAACTGCAGTGAAAATCCCAGTAGGTTTTCTTTTCTAGAAACCGATAAACGGGTATTAACATACACTTGGAAATGCAAAGGGCCAAGGGCAGCCAGGACAATCTTGGAGAACAAAGCGGGATAGCAAGGTATCAGGTAACCTCTCTGATACCAAGACTTGGATGACAAAGTTGCAGTAATGAGGATGGTGGGGTCCTGGTGCTACGACAGATACACAGCCAATGCAGCAGACTAGAGAGTCCAGAAACGGACACCTGACTGAAGACAAAGGTGGCAATGCAGAGCAGAGATCAAAGCGCTCTCAATGAATGGCCCTGGGTTAACTGGAGACCACAGGAGGGAAATGAAACCTGACTTCTCCCTCACATCACACCAAACAAGAAAAGCAACGCCAGGTGGACTGTGGCTCCCAGTGTGAACGGGAAACAACAAGACTTCAGGAAGACAGTGTAAGAAAATACGCTAGTGGCCTGGGGGAGGCAGACATCTCTTACACAGGACATGAAAAGCACAGACCCTGAAAGAGAAAGTTGCTAGACCGTGGACTACATGCCTCAGTGAAGAGCGGCTCATCAAAAGACGCCGCTCGCAGCACCCTCGCTTCCCCAGCTGTAGATCTGGGATAATAATTGGGCTCGCTCAGTAGCACTTGCTGTGAGCTCACCTTCTATGATTCAACAGATGTAAAAGCAGAGACTATAATTTTTTAAAGGAGTAGTAAGAATAGACAGTGAGTAGGAACCAGTCTTAACAGAACCTGTCCTTCAGGGAAGGGATGCAGGGAGGGCCGGGGAGAGTCCACAGAACTGTCAGAGAGAGAGAGGGTGTGGAAGTGGAAGGAAAGGGCCCGTAGAAGGGGTGACAAGGAAGAGACAGAAGACGGAGGGAGACGGAAGACGAGAGAGCGTCTTCTCTGAGGGAGGAGGGAGATGCCAGCAGATGCAGGTTTGGGCGGATTGGGAACTGAAAGGGATGCCTTAGTCTCTGCTTTCCTCCTGAAGGAGGAGTCAAGGTCATCTGCTGAAGGGAAGAGACGTGGGCTGAGCCCAGAGGAGGGTCCTGCCAGCACCATGAGGAGTGACAGCAGAATGTGCAGGACAAGTGGCACAAAGGTCCCTGAAGCCCAGTGCCGTCAAGACACAAGACAGGCGAGCAGCGCACCGACCGATGCTTCTCAATTGTGGGACACGTTTTACTTTTCTGAGCACCGTACATGTGAAGGAAAGCCAGTTAGCAATCCTAATTATTTAAATCCCATTAAATTTCACCACCGTCTCCTTCCTGGCTTACCTGGTGGTCAGTAAAACAGCAACAAGAATAATGGGAAACCCTAATAAGGCAGTGCTGTTCAGGCAGACTCCCAGCACCCAGGGAACAGCCCGTATCCACCTCCACCACGCACCCTGCAAGGCTGTCACAGACAGGTGGCCGCCGGTGGCCCCTTGACTGCACGCAGGCCAGGCACAGCTTACCAGTTGAAGATGTTGCCGCTGAAAGTGTACTTTTCCAGGCGAGCAAGTGCAGGCAGGATGTCCTGGCCCAGAACGTCCAAGAGGGACGTAGAGGCCCAGAACGTCCAAGAACGTCCAAGAGGGACGCATGAGGGACCGTAGTCCTCAAATCCATCTAGAGGGGAAGAGGGGAACCACACTCGTAAGTGCGCACCAACTGGGACTGGCCACACCTGGGCAAGACGGGGCCGGTCGCACGCCTTCTACTTTCGCAGGCCTTCCCGGCTGAAGCCTCTGAGTACCGCAGACTTGACAATGCATGGAAAATGCAGGGGGCAGGTTAATAAACCAAGGGAAGGGTGATGAGACCAGAGCCTTCGAGAAGGGCCAAACGCCCTGCCTTCAGGGCTGCTGGTCTGATGCACTCTCACCACCGTGGACAGGACCCTCTCTGCCATCTGGGACACAGAAGCAGGTGAACAAAGCGCTCGCCCCTATGAAAACTGGCCCCGGAGCTCTACGCAAACACATTTAAAACGGTCGAAAGAAAAAGAGGTTTGACCCCTAAGCAAGAATCTGACGGCAAGTCCTCAGCGCCATATCTTGTCTTGGCCTAAACGTCCTCACTATGCAGCTTCACCCACTCCGTGACATCGAGTCCCACCAACCCTCAGCCCTGGCCTGGCAACACCCAACCAGACCCCTCCACATGGATGTCTAACAGATGCCTCCAACTCACTCTAGCCAAAAATGAGCCAGCTGTCATACTGCCTCTTCCCCTCCAAGCCTGCTCTCCCCTGTACCCCCACTGAGGGCAGGCATGCCCTCCCTCCAGTGTAACGCCAAACGGCCCTGGAACGGAATGAATCCCCCAACTTCTATGTATCAGCTGTGTGACCAGAGTAAGTGACTTAACCTGTCTATGCTCCCATATTCTAACATGTAGGGTGCATACAAAACCCTACCCTTGCCCGGTCCAGATGCTGGAACAAGTAAGTTCGTGCATGGCAAGACCAACGGGATCTGGCCCCTCATGATCTGGCCTTGACCCTGGCCACCACCCTCTACGCACCCACGCGTCAGGGGTGGAAAGGCTTCCCTCCTATCCCCTGAGCTGAAATAGCTGGGCGAGAAGCACTACTGCAAAAAAGCAGAGGGTTCCTACGTGGCAGACAGAAAAACCACGGTTAATTTAGGCAGTAACTGATAACAGTTGAAAACAAGAGATGACAAGTTTGCACCTAGGTGCTTACTCTTGTTTGAAACATTAACCACATTTCTTTTCTCAACTAATTCTTTTAGGCCAGTAATCAGAACCTATTAAAAATGTACACTGTATAACAGTTACCCAGATAATTCTAACACAGAATTAGACGTCTGTAGAAACAAATGTGTGTGCCACGATCAACGACGTCATTTTCCTGCAGGGTCCCTCCTGGGAACACCAGGCCCCTAACCACAGTCACGTGGCATGGGCTATTCCCAGTACCTTTCGGGACCCAGGAAGAATATGCAACCTCCAACCCACAGACGGTCACGGAGCACTGCGGACCCGGCCTGGAGTGGGCTTTAAAACACCGAGTTCAAAACAGACAGCTTTGGGACATGATGATGTCCACAGACATACATGCCCTTTTCACACATACAACTTTTCATAAGGATCAGGTTTCAAAACATCCTCTGAGGCCCAACCGTGTACTTCATGGGTTAAGAACTCCTGTTTTAAAGTAACAGAAAATATTTCTTCAAAAAACTCTGCTTATGGACTTCCCTGGTGGCGCAGTGGTTGAGAGTCCGCCTGCCGATGCAGGGGACACGGGTTCGTGCCCTGGTCCGGGAAGATCCCACGTGCCGCGGAGCGGCTGGGCCCGTGAGCCATGGCCGCTGAGCCTGCGCGTCCAGAGCCTGTGCTCCGCAACGGGAGAGGCCACAACAGTGAGAGGCCCGCGTACAGCAAAAAAAAAAAAACAACAAAAAAAACTCTGCTTATCAGAGACCTAAAGAACTTAGCAATTCATTCTACAAAAGAATAATTGTTATTAGAGAACATTAATGATTCTACTACACTAACTATATACATGGAAATAAAAGCCATAAGCCATAAAATATTGGATAATAACTAAACTTTATTGGTTACTTCCTATAGGCCAGGAACTGTGCTAAGAGCTTTCTGTATAGCAGTAGTTCACCAAACCCTGACAATAACCATATTAGCCCATGTTTCCGTTAAGGGAATTGAAGCTCAGAGAGGTTAAGAAGGTTGCCGAAGGTCACGCAGCTACAGAGAGGCAGAGTCAGAACCTGAACGCAAACAGTCGGACTCTAGATGTTGCACTATGCTGTCCTGCCAGAAAGGAAACCGAAATTTTAATATGAATTTTCAAAGAAATCTCTCCCTCCTCCCTGCCCGGGATTCAGCCACAGTGGCGTTCCCTTAGTTCTTCAAACACACCAAAAGCCTTCATCTCGATGATTTTGTTCGTGCTGTTCCCACTGCCTGGGACACTATCACTCCTTAATCGCTACGCCCTAGCCCAGCCTGGGTGTCACTGTCCAAAAGAGCCTTTCCCTGACCTTTGCAGAAAGGCCAGTCCCTGGCTACAGCCTCTCCTGGAGCTGTGGCTCTCCCGTCCTGATGCCGCCACAGAGGTGCTGGCACCAGCTTTTGTGGCTGCTCGTGTCTGTCTCCCAGCAGCTCTGCCCGCTCCACGGAGGGGCTGTAACCCCAGCACCCAGTATAATACCTGAGAAGTAACAGGTGCTCAATAAAAAGTAGTGCCGTGAAGGAACACCAAAAGAAACCTAAATGAATGAAAATACTGAATTTTTTTTTAAAAAAAGAATGTTGTAATATAAAATCATAAAGAAGCAAGAAGGAACCTTAGCACATTCCTTGATAAATTCCCTCACTTTCTATTCAGAGCCCCCAAAGCCAGCAGCAAAAACTGCAATTCTTAGAACCTAAATGTTCTGCATTCCAGCCCAGCGCTCTTTCAAGAGATGTGCAGAAAGACCTACTGAGATGAAGGCTGAAAGCACAACAAAGCCAAAGGCAAGGGTTGTGGCCTCCGAGGCAACTGAAGGAAGGCGAGAGAGACTTCCGTTTCCAGCCGAGAAGGTAAAAGACCTGCAAGGTTTACACAACTAGAAAACCAGGAAAAATATCAATATGTACACTGTATGTGTACATCAATATGTACCCTGAGATAACGGCTAACAATTTTCCAGAATATAAAAGATGAATATTCAATTTGAAGAAGTACAAATCCTGAACTGTATGATTAATAACAAATCCATACTTAGAAGCACTGTAGAACACCAATGGCAAAGGAAAGCATCTAAAGAAAATGAAGAAAAATTAAAGATTAAATCCCAGACCTCGCACTTAAAAGACGTCAGAGGCATAATGCATGAGTTGAAATAGCTGGTTCTGAAATCCAGCTCTGCCTCTTAGAAGGTACACTCCAGGTAAATATCTCACCTCTCTGATTCTCAGTTTCCCACTCTAGTGAAATGGATGCCTACCTCAGGTGACTGTTGCAGGGTAGGTTACATGACAGTAGATGGACACACAGATATAGTTATGCATGCGACACACGTAGGCGCTTCAGAAATGTCAGCTGCTGCCGTTCTTATGGCTAAGCCACTGAGCGCATTACGTCACTCGTATTGTTTATGCTTCTACCCCCCAGAGTTCAGGGTAACCACAGCAACTAGAAAGTGTGTTGTTGGGTGGGGGGGGGGGGATATGAGGGGAAGCCCTTTTATTAAACTCAGCCCAAACTCTGGCTTGACCCCTAAACCATGCCCCTGTGTGGTAAACTCCAGCATAGCTGAGGCTAGGAGAACTGAAATGAGATTTGGGGTGCTACCCACTACAGGAGAGACAGTGGGAACAGCTGGACTTCAATCTAAATGCCTACTGAAATAAAACAAAACAGAACAAAGAAATCAACACTCTTTGGAGGCATATAGCAGAATTCAGAGATTTTTCTTTTTTTTTTTTTTTTAAGATTTATTATTTTTATTTATTTATATTTGCCTGCGACACGTGGGATCTTAGTTCCCTGACCAGGGATCGAACCCGCGTCCCCTGCATTGTAAGGCAGATTCTTTACCACTGGACCACCAGGGAAGTCCCAGAATTCAGAGATTTTTACAGCACATAATATTCACTATATCCAGGTTACACTCCAAAATTATTCAGTAAACATAGAAACAGAAAACTTGAACTAGCTAAAAGAGAAAACGTCAAAGCATATAGAAAGGATCAAAATTTTAGAATTACAGACAAGGATTTTAAAACAACTATTATAAAATGCCTACGGATATAAAAGAAAATATGCCTATAATGAGTGAAAAGATAAGAAATCTCAGCAAAGAAATGTTAACTATAAAAAGACACGAAATAAAAATTCTAAAATTGAAATAATACCTGAAATTTAAAAATTCACTGAGCGGACTTAACAGAATGGAGATGACACAACAATGGCCAAAAATTCCCCAAACTCGGTGAAAGAAACAAATATATAAAATCAAGGGTCTCAGCAAACCTCAAGGAGATAAATACAATTGGCCCTTGAACCACACCGGGGTTAATCCAAGTATAACTTATAGTCTGTCCTCCAAATGCGTGGTTCCTTTGCAGCCACAGATTCAACCAGCCACAGACCATGTGGCACTGAAGTATTTCTTACTGAAAAAAGACCTGTATATAAGTGGGCCTGCACAGTTCAAGTCCAAGTTCTTCAAGAGTCAACGGTACACAGAAAACCACACTTAGACACATCACAGTCAAACCGCCGATAACCAAAGAGAATCTTGAAAGCAGCAAAGAAAAACAAAAATTACGTACAAGGAGTAATGATTTGAATGTCCCCTGACTCCTCACCAGAAATAGTGGAAGCAGAAGACCGTGGAAGCACACCTTTAAAGGACTGAAAGAAATAATGTCAATCCAGAACTTGACATCCAGTGAAATATCTTTCAGGAAGAAAGATGAATGAAAGACACTGTCAGACTAAAAAGGAACCAAAAAAGCACACACACTAAGAATTTATTTTTTAACACACCCTTTTAAACATTGCCAGCAAATGTGGACTGAAAGAAATGCTCGGTGAAGTCCTACAGGCTGAAGAGAAGTGGTACCACCTGGAAACTTTACCTTCAAAAGGAATCAAAAGCATTGGAAACAGTAAATATGTGGGTAAATGTTTTAAAAACTATTTTTCCTCCTGATTTCTTCAAAATACACACAATGGTTTAAAGCAATACAAATCAAAACTTATAACTTCGTATTGGAGAATTTATAACACGTAGATGTACTATGCAATAAAAATGGCAACATGAAGTAGGAGGGTAAGAAATGGAACTATACAGTTGTCAGTTTTCAACATCTTACGTAAAGTGGTGCATTATTAACTCTAAGTAGACTGCTTCTGTCTCCACGGCTAGACTTGGAGGCCCTTACGCCCTGGGACCACGTCACATAATGCCTGGTGCATAGCCTACGCTTAATACATAGCAGTCTCTATAGAAGTCAGTCTCCCAAGACTTTGACTACCTGGATTCAATTCATGAGAGTCTAACAGCCCCTGAGAAGCTGAGAAAATCTAGCTTCCACCAAAAGAAACATGAGGTGCAGCACCTGGCCTAAAGCCACCTGGAGCCGCACGCACAGCGAGTCATCAAGAAACCAAGACATTAACTCATTCGTCTCTGCTTGCAAAAATGAGAGGTCTTAGTTTCAGGACAGAACGCAGGTCAAAACTGTCACATAACTGCTACGATAAAATGAATACATTGCAACATCCAATACAAAGCGCATGAGTTCCTCAGAAGTATTCCACCATCCTAACGATGAATATAGTGGAATTAAATTGTGGTAATTCATATTAAGTAGGTAAAGAGGGACAGAGGGAAGAAAGACGTGTAAAATTCACTGGAAATAGTAAGAAATCTGAATTACAGGGATTTTTGTTTTAAGAAGTGGAATTACAGTTTTCGTCCTGTACAGAACAAAGAACCAGGTTATCACACGGCTACCTCCCTGGGAGAGTTCTGCATTAATAGACCGCTGGTGGCCAATCAGAGCCAAAGAGGACCGGCCTCCTTTACATCCCTGGTTGGTCACACACTCTCCAGCTGCAGCTCTGACCTCACCAGCGAGTCTGCAAATGCATAGCCGTCGCCTGGCCTCACGATGGACGGCTCAGGACGGCACGTCCCCCAGCGTGGCACAGGGAAGGGACATTAAATATCACTAAACCACACAGTGGGAAAGTTATTCTCTTCTCAATTCTCTGATTAATCAAAGAAAGTTTCATTTCGACTAGTGTGTCTTCCAACACTTCCCTAAAACTGGTTCATCCTCCTTCGAACACAGAGCAGGGCTCACACTCAGAATCCTTAGCAGACAACCGTGTCTACCTAGAATTTTATCATGTGGTTTTACTTTTGTCTTATGATATTTTGGTTGAGTTTCATGTTGAGCAATTCATACAAGTTCCCCAAAATGTGTTTCAATAAAAGAAATTATTTGATACAAAGAAAAATACAGGTGGTATATAGATACAGCACAAATAGGAAAAGCGGGACACGAATGACAGACTTCTGAAAAATACTGGATTGGTATAATCCAAGGACAATATTCCCCACTAAGAGCATCACATTCTTATGTGAATAATAGTGTCTTTTACTCCAAGTTCCAAATACAGGTAAACGCTGTCCTTTGTGTGGATCAACATCCTGGCCCCTTTCAAAATCCTACTTGAATCCAAATTGATGAGATTATCAGTCAGACTATTACTATTTACTTGTAAATGACGTATTAAGTTTTTTGAACTACTCCATAAAAGCACCAGCGTTTACTAAAATGTACATGCAAGGCAGATTTGGAATCCCTTGCCACAAAGCGAATGAAGACAGCCAGCATCAACGTCAACTCTTCAACGTCAACTCTGACAGTATTCTAACTGGATACCGTGATTAATAACCTCTTCCCCTGACATTTTAACGTTGGTTTTTTTTTTTATTAAGTCTTCAAAGACAAACTAAATCAATCAGCAGCTGATGAACTATATAATAACAGAGCAGGGTTACTCAGCCTCAGCATGATTGGCCCTTGAACCACATTCTAACGGCCCGATGCAGGGCTTGTTCTGTTAATTACAGGACATTCCGCAGCCTTCCTGGCCTCAACTCACTAGATGCCAGGAGCATCCTCTCCCCACTTTGTGAAAATCAAAAACGTCTCCAGACACTGCCACAGGTCCCCAGTTGAGAACCACTGTGAAGATAAAAGCTAGGTGTTACCTGAGCAGCCCCTGGTGAGTGGATGGTCCCATAAGGGAAGGGGCTTCATGTCAGCAGGAATGACCTGGCCCCCTTTGGCCTCTCTGACCTCATCTCCCACCCCTGCCCTCTCCTCCAGCCACGCAGCTCCTTGCTGTTTCCCCATGACCCCAGTCACTTCCCTGGCTGAGGGCTGTCACACAGCCCAGCACTTCCCTCTGCCGAGAACTCTGCTCCCCAAGATGTCCTCTTTGATAACTTCCTTCTTCTCAGTAAAAGCTTTGCTCACTCATCCTCTCAGTGAGGTCCACCCTGACCACCTGATTTTGAAATTGCATGCCTCCCATCTACACTCCACCGTACCCTGATCTACTTTTCTATTTTTCCGGAGAATGTATCAGCTTCTGACACACAGAACGTTTTCTTCCCACGTCTACTGTTTATCAGCTGGGTCCACCCCCCAATCCTCCACCATCGCACCCAGGGCAAAAATCTTTTACTGACTCCTTGATATGCCTGGTGCACAGCAGGCTATCAGTAAGAGCTGCTGAATGAATGAATGAATGAATGGTAAAGATCTGTCAGGCTAGGGGCTTCCCTGGTGGCGCAGTGGTTGAGAGTCCGCCTGCTGATGCAGGGGACACGAGTTCGTGCCCCGGTCTGGGAGGATCCCACATGCCGCGGAGCGGCTAGGCCCGTGAGCCATGGCCGCTGGGCCTGCGCGTCCGGAGCCTGTGCTCCGCAGCGGGGGAGGCCACAGCGGTGAGAGGCCTGCGTACCACACACACACAAAAAAAGATCTGTCAGGCTAGCTTGCTGCGCCTCCTGGCAGTGGCAGCAACACATAAAATAACTCCTGCTCTCAGAAAGAATTATCTAGAATTTACATTTCTAGCCACTGCTAAGAGGGCGAACAGGCAACTATTCACGGAATAAGGAACCACGGTCTGTGGACACGGTGATATCAGGAGCAGTCGATTATCCACAAGTCCAGGTCATCCACACACATCAGGAATCTTAAGCATTCAAGCTAGAAATGAAACATGAAGTAGGGTATGAATAATGCCTTGTTCAAATTTTTTCATTATATTTTCCTACATTTGAAAAAAAAAGTTACCTACTCCACTCAAGAAGGCTTCATATAATACAGAAAAGCAAAGCCTTCTTAAGAAAATAATCTCTAATACCGTCAAGCCTTCTTGGCTCACTTAAAATACTTTAAAAACAACACTGATCCTGATCGGCTTCACTTGCTGCCTCCGCGATGACGGACTTTTGGCGGCAGCTGTTTTCTATGTTTCTGCCACGTGTGAGCTTCATTGGCAAGTTTGCACAGGACATCACTGACCCTTTACCAAAAATGACTAATAATTTAAACCTAACAAAGACCAGCAAGGGAAAGGCTGAGAAGTGCGATTTGACTTGCAGGGGTAGGGGCCCCTCCTGCCACACCTTCTGCTCAGCACCCTGTCCCCAGCTGCACACCCACGTGTCCACGTGTTCCCTGAACCGTAGGGTCCACGTCCCCATGGCCCTGGTGCATCTCAGGCAGCAGCTATGGCTGCTGCCTCCCCTCCAGGGGGATGGTCCAAGTTAAAAAAGCCAGCTAACCAGCTAAGAGATATAAAGCTCACCTCCATCCAACCCAAACCAGAGGGTCCTGAAGCAGGAGCCTTAAGCTCACCCAACCGAAGATGAGGCTGGCTCTACTTCAATGAGATACTGATCAGTTTACAAAGTACAACAGAATTATTATCCTTTGACTCTGATGCTAGGTGACTAAGTAAAAAACAGGCGAACAAACAAAAACCTCCTCCCTCATTAAATGTGTTTCTGGAAGCTACAACCGTGGGGGAATAAACGTTTTTCCCTTTCCCAGATCCTCCTCAACACTAACTGGTTACTCAGGAGTTATCTACCAAACATCATGCACACTGTCAGTAGAGTCATCATTTAAAACAGGCCTTGGGGGGGGGGGGGCTTCCCTGGCGGCACAGTGGTTAAGAATCCACCTGCCAATGCAGGGGACATGGGTTCGAGCCCTGGTCCGGGAAGATCCCACATGCTGCGGAGCAACGAAGCCTGTGCACCACAACTACTGAGCCTGCGCTCTAGAGCCCTCGAGCCACAACTACTGAGCCTGCAAGCCACAACTACTGAAGCCCGCGCGCCTAGAACCTGTGCTCTGCAACAAGAGAAGCCACCACAATGAGAGGCCCACTCACCGCAACTAGAGAAAGCCCGCGCACAGAAACAAAGACACAACACAGCCAAAAAATACATAAAAAAATAAAAAATAAATAAAACAGGCTGGGGCGCAAAACAAGTTGGGTGAGGTTGCTCTGGCAGAAACACACAGGAGACCCTGAGCACGCGCCTGTGTGTCAGTGCTCTTCACAAGACACCAATCTGTCTTAAACCAGCCTAAGTAGGAATTAACGCTTTAAGTATAATGTTAGGTGAACGTGCTTTACAGGTTCAAAGTACAATAGATACGATCTAATAAAAAGAGAGAAAGAAAAGAAATTTTCCAGGTCATTTTGCATCACAAAAAAGATCAGAAGATCTAGTACAAAAAACAGAAGGCGTGTTAACAGCAGGCGCATCTCAAATGTCCTCTCCCCACCCACCAGGGTTAATTTCAGGTGACAACAGTAAACCATAACTCAACATTCGACAGAGTACTGGCGGTTCAGAGATGACAAAGGCATGGTCCCCAGACTCCAAAAGCTCCCAAGGGAACAAAGATTTTCCCACACATAACAACCCACAATACCCCGGTGGCAAGAGCCATAGGGTACAGGCATAAACAAGACAGGGAGGAGACCAGCTCTGCTTGGAGGAGGAAGGAGGGGGTGGGAGATGCTTCCCTACAACAGCAGTGATATTTGAGCTGGGCCTTGAAGATCGAGTAGGAGTTTACCACACAGGAAGAGAGAGAGGATCTGGGAAAGGGAAAAAGAACATTCCAGAGGAAGGGAAGAACGCAGCAAAGGAAAGTGCACTGGCTGTCTGCTGCCTTTGGGGGGTTCGGGAAGCCAGAGATTTCTCACGAAGGCACCAAGCCCTAGCTGAGCAGCCACCCCAGAACTGGTCTGAAGTGGAAAGATGAGAAAAAATAAACACAATAAAACATGTCCAGTGAGATAACTTTATTGGCCCAGACATGAACAGAGGTAGAGACGGAGGCAGAATGTTAGAGCACGTCTATCCCGGCAAGCGTTTTCATTAAGAATCCGTTCTCCAGGCATTCCCAATATTTACGATTCTCCATTCAACATGTCATCCTGTCACTATAACTCTGTGTGATGATACGCCACCCTGGGCCAGCCCAATTATCCACACGATCCAATATTCTGTCTCTAACACAGCACTGGGGGACGATGGTTGGGAGAAAACATGACAGATGTGACCCACTGTCTGTGTCCACTTCAATATGTTAGAAGATTGGTTGATGGTGGCTGAGAAGGAGTCCAGCCTTATTTGCAAAATGCGTACTTAAAAAAAAAGAGAGAGAGAGAAAACTGTATTAATGGAGAACTTATGTAATTGATAATTCTTAGCGCTTCTCATTAGCCACTCTTCGATGAACAATAACTAAGTCTCTGCAAGGCCTTATATGATTTGGGGGGAAACTAGAGTAAACCATCCATGAATGTATTTTTTAAAGCGGCTCCATCCTTCTTGCTAACAGGCTTATAAATACTAATGCAGATTCTTAAACTGGGACTATTTCCAGAAGCTACACCAGACAAACCCAACCCATGAGAAAGATAAAGAACGTTCTTGCTTCTTCACTGACTTGGGGTGGGGGGGGGGCGCGGAAGGTGGAACTGACCCCTGCACACGGCAGGTCTTTGTTGACTTAACTAAATTTCAGTGCAAGCTGCGCAGGCAAACTTTCTCTGTATAAATGCCATTCTCTAACAAGACCCACACTGATTTATTAGCCCCCATATGAGCGGAGCCGTCCAGTGCATAACGTTTTGTATCACAAACCTTTGACGGCTACTGATGGTTATTACTAGCACTACGCAGTGGGCTGGCTGAAAAGACCGGCCCAGCTCACGAGCAGCCGTCCTTTCTATACCATGCATACATGGAAATTCCTCTTTGATTTGTGGCTTTAATCACGGCTTCCAAAACCCGTCATTATTTATGACTCTGACTTTTACACTGACGGTCAACGGGAAACACTGACTCGGGTCACCTGACAGGCGAGCACTCTGCAGCTCCAAGCCGCTCGTGGGCTCCACTGTGATATTATACATCTCAATTTTCCTGCCAACCCACCCAGCTGGGGACAGAGCTGGAGGAGCTGTGGGTGAGGGGGCCAGACTATACACAGTCTGATGGATGGAAGAGCGCTACTGAAAAATGCAGCAACTTCTCCACTCAGACTTGAGGCAGATTCGAAAAGGAAAAAAAGGTTGCAAAACAAAACCCACAGCCCCTGGGGTGAGTGTACGCGCATGGGAGGCTCTACTTTCCTACTGTTCAAAATATTTGAGACAATCAAGCAATACTGGCCAACATTATACCACTTTTCTAATGACCGCCTTGGCCAAGCTGCCAGGAAGGTCGCCTTCCTCCTTCTGGAAAGAAGCAAACTCCTCCGCGGATGCACCGAGTTCCATGCCTGTCCTACACGGTCCAACCCCGCCATCACCCTCCCCTCCCGCTCTCTGCCATCTTCCCCTTTGCACAGACTCCTTCCCCCCATCCACGGTTATGCTCTCCCCTGTGCCTTGATCTTAAAAAGCAATTCTTATTTTTTTAACTGAAGTATGCCATTCACACAGAAAAGTACACAAAAAGTAAGTGTTCCACTTGACTAATTTTTTAACTGAACATGCCTGTGAAACCAGTCCTCAGCTCAAGAAAGACAATTTAACTGGCATCTCCAAAAGCCCCCCATGCTCCCTCCCACTTACTGCCTTACCCAAAGGGGACCACTCTCCTGCCTTCTACATCAGATCAGCTAGATGGCTGTGCTTGTTTCCATACTCTGTGCAAACAGAATCATCCAATCTCTACCCTTTTGTGTCTGGCTTCTTTCACCAACCGCTATGTTTGTGAAGCTCGTCCATATGTGTGTGACGCTGTAGATAATTCAGTCTTATAACTGCATAGTTTTCCATCGTGTGAACATAACCACCATTTATAATCCATTTTACTCACGATGGACATTCGGGTGGGTTCCAGTTTTCGACTATTAAGAATAGTGCAACTATGACCCTGTCTTTGTGAAAATATGTGTTCACGTTTTGTGGGCAAGTAACCAAGAGTGGAACGGTTGGGCCATCCAAATCCTTTTTCTTTTTTTTTTAAGGTTGTCAGAGTAGATACAAATAATGCAAAGATGTTCTGGGCTCTCTTATCCAGGAAGGAAAGCAACCCCTCCAGCTGCTTCTTCTCAAAAGGGTCTGTTTTCCTGGCTACACTGGGAGCTCCCAAGAACAGTGACCATTCCCCAAAATGCCCAATGGCCAGCCAGTGTCTGGAATACAGTGGGCGCTCGATGCATGGACTACAGACAACATATCCTCAACTTCCCGATGCCACTCATTCTGGCCCGGCTTCTGGCCCCTGGCTGCACTGGAAAAGTTCTCACTGAGGTCACTCACCCATTGCCCTCCTTGGCCTGACCCAACTCAACCGGCACCTCCCATCTGTGCCATCTCTACGCACACCTTCCCTCTAGGTGGCAGCAGCTCTGGGATGGAGCCCAGGGTTCTTCATCCCTCTATCCCCAGTGCCTCCCACAGGCTGGTGCCTGGGAGGAGCTGGAGAAACATCTGTTACATGGATGAATGACTTTCCAAACAGGGAAAGCAAGCACTTGCCCTCATCTCTTATTTTTTTCCTCATTAGGCTAAGTGATGTTTTGAAGCTCAAAACCACTTTCTCCTTCATTAGCTAGGTTTTGTTGCAAAATTTCTGCTTAAAAAAAAATCTTCATTTGTGGGGTAGAAAGCCATATAAAACTCTCTTTTTAAACAGAGACAATTTCAGGGAATCTCTAGTGTTCATCTGTTTGTCTCATAGGAAATGGAAAATACAGAACAACAAAAGTAAAATGCATTAACAGTTATCAGCCGGGAAGCACAGCTGACTGGGCCCACACCATGCTGACTCTTTTGTTCCTTGCTCACCCTCATCCTGTTGGGAGGAGACAGGTACATGCTTTTAATCCCCAACACACGAACAGGAAAAAGGAGACGTGAAGGCTGAACGACTTGTCAAGGGCTCCTCAACAAAGCAGGGTCTGTGCCGGCAAAAGTCAGCTCTTCAAACTGAGCCCAGTGGGAAAGGCAGCCTTTCAGGTTGGCTCAGCTCATCAACAAGACTTCTGGGTGTGAACAGAATGAAATCAAGTTTCAGAGAAAGACAAATATATGATACCACTTATCTGTGGAATCTAAAAAAAGGATACAAATGAACTTATTTACGTAACAGACTCACAGACTCACAGGCATAAAAAACAAACGTATGGTTACACCAAAGTGGAAAGTGGGGAGAGAGAAATTAAGAGCTTGGGATTAACATATATACACTACTAAATATAAAAGAGATAACCAACCAACAATGACCTACTGTAGAGCACAGGGAACTATACTCGATATCTTGTAATAACCTATAATGGAAAAAGAATCTGAAAAAAGAATATATATATAATAAATATATAATAAAAAGAATATATGTATATACAACTGAATCAGTTTGCTGTACACCTGAGCCTAACACGACATTGTAAATCAACTACAATTCAATTGAAAAAAAAAAAATCCCACCCCCCCGCAAAACAAGGAAAAAAATGAAATCAAGTTTGATTTAGAACCGAGGGCCAAATGCAGCCCTGTGTTTATAAATAAAGTTTTATTAGCAAACAGCCATGTTCATTCATTTATGTGTATCTGTGAGTGCTACCAGGCTATAGTGGCAGACTTGAGTGGTTATAGCAGGGCTTCTGCCCAACAAAGTCTAAAATGTTTACTATCTGATCCTTTACAGAAAAAAAAAATTTGCCCATCTCTGACTTGGAGAATAGTCTGATGTCTGGATTTTGTTCTATTTCCCAACTATTAGCACATTCAAGTTCCTGTTCAAACTATTTCACTCAACAGGGAGGTCTTTACTTTAAAAAAAAAAATTGACAATCTTTGATTTGAGTTTATATAATAGTTCAGAGAGAAGGTTCAATGGTTTGGTTTGGGGCTAAAATTAATCTATTTTCTCTGCTTGGCTGTGGTCCTCAAGCAGAACATTTTTACAAACCTGGACTAAAGTGGGCAGGTGACATGGAACGCATTCTGCTCTGGAGGATGTCTTTTATTCAAGCTTGAACATACACCACTCCTTCTAGCATTAAGATTCAAAGAGTCTATCTGTATCCCCCTGATTTAGCTAATCCCATTTTCAACAAAGGTCCAGATATTATTTGTTGGCACCTAGCTTTTCTCATCAACAGAAGTACACCTTCTTCCAACGTCTTTCATAGATACCTCAAAAACTAAACATTTGAAAAGAAATACACAGTCCCTCAAATACGAATAGATTCTCCAAGTCTGTCTTTTGAAGCTAAACGCATCTTACAATAACATGGCAGCTGACTTCAGAATTGAAATCCAGCTTTAAACTCTTCATGTAGATGTTTGATCATATATGAAACTTTCATCTCATTTTTAAAAACTTTCTATTAAGGAAATTTTCAAACACATGCAAAAATAGAATAGTATAATAAACCCCACACCCCTAGCAACCAGTTTCAACAAGTATAAACATTCTGCCAATTTTTCCCACTCATCCTTCTTCCCAACTTTTTGATGATTTATTGTTTGTTGCAGCATTTTCAAAGCAGACCTCACACA
This sequence comes from Delphinus delphis, assembly GCF_949987515.2. NCBI lineage: Eukaryota > Metazoa > Chordata > Mammalia > Artiodactyla > Delphinidae > Delphinus > Delphinus delphis. The sequence goes on along the minus strand of NC_082697.1, from coordinate 4,771,927 downwards.
TTAAATCATTTCACCCATAAATGCTTATTTGTTTCTGTTAGATAAGGTCCTTCTCCTTTGAATAAAACTGTGACACCACTATCGCATCTGACAAAATTAATAATGATTCTTAATATAACCTAATACCCAGCCCAAGTTTAATTTCCCCCAACTGTCTCATTAATGTCTTTTTACAGCTGATTTGTTCAACTAAGGATCCAAATATGACCACATATTGTATTTTGTTGATAGGTCTCTTAGGTCTCTTTATATCTGCAACAGATTCCCCTCACTTTTTTTCCACCCACCACTGGCACACACTTAAATTCCAATTGGCCAAGCCAACCTTACCAGGAGTAATACCTCTTCAGCCTCCACCTGCTTTAAGCAACCCAGACGGTCACAGGACTTTAAGCCCGAGGCACAGACGCGTCCAGCTCCACCTTCTACGTGCAGTCCACCAGGACCACTGTGCCAGACCATCCCACATGCTTTCTGCTCTCAAGAGAAGGAATTTAGATTGCTTCAGCAAGCTAATTCACTAAAATTAAATCTTTTCTGTGCTGCAATGACCCGAAGACTCTGAATGATTTTAAAAGACAAGGCAGCCTTTCATTATGGCTTCGTTTTGAAGTTAGCCAATTTAATCAAGAGATCACAAAGTAAATCGGACAAGACTCGTCATCCATTATCACTACCAGTAATGACATTAATTGAACACCTAGATTATGGAGGACACTGGGTGATAAAAAAGGACGACCTATGTTCCTGCCCAAAGTGACTTAGAGCCTAAATGGAGCGGTTATCCCATCGTTCAGACAAAAAATGCCCAAAAAGGACGACAGATGGAGAACCACCACAACCAACATCCATGCTCTTGCCATTAGCTTAAGAATATTCGTGAGGTCAATCTGTGTGACGGAATAAAAAAAGCAAGACTCAGAGGAACAGAGTTGGTTGCTAGTTCTATCACTTATGACCTGTGCCATACTGGATAAGTTAGTTAACCTCTCTGATTCTCAGTTTCATCATTTGTAAAACAGGAATAATCCCACCTACTTCATAGAGTAGCAGCCCTTAACACAGAATCAGAAAATCGTATACGAGTGCCTAGCAATAATGATGATGGTTAAAATAATAACAGTAATAAAATCATTGAATATAATACTCTATGCCAGGCACCGGGCTGAAATGTTCTATGTGTATTGTTTCATCTAATCCTCATATCAGTCCTGTGAAGCACCTCTAATTCTTATGTCATTTTCCAGATGAAGAATGTGAACAGAGTGAGTGATCTGCTCACACTGACTCAGCTAAAGGCAGGAAGTGGGCTACAGGACCTCAGGGTTCTTGCTATCAATCACAGCATGATAATGCCTCCCAAATACCACCCCAGTAAAGTGCAAAGGTGGGACCCAGGGCTGCATAAATTACTGGGGGGACAGGCCCTCCTATTACGGCTATTAATCTAACCAACTATATTGTAATTTCATAGGAACAGCACCCTGAAGCCCCCACCCCTGCTCAAAAAAAGAAGCCCCAGGAGGCTCCCAGCGTTGCCCTACCCATGGCATGGGTGTGTTCAGAGCCACGATGCTGGCTTTCTTCTTTACCGGGACGAATCTCCAGCCGTCTGCTGAAGAGTGTTTATGGCATTATCACAAGTCTCAAACACCCAATATCTGCACAAACAGGGCCAAAGGAAAATCAGAACTATTTTTTCCTATGTAATCTCTTCCTTTTTGAACACATATACAAAAAAGACAAAAGGAAGCTAGCTGCCAGCAAAGAGGTCCAAATGCCTGCCGTCACCACGCTGTGAGAAGCCCAAGCCAGCCAAGTGGAAGAAGCTCCTGGAAGAGAACTGAGGCCCTGACCTGCAGTCCCAGAAGATTTCCTGGCCAAGAGCCACGTGAAGAAAGCCATTTTGGACCTTCTTATCTTCCCAGAGTTCACAGAGAACACACGAAGCTTCTGTGTCACCCAGTCAAGGCACAGAATTGTTAGAAATAACAAAATGCTGTTGATTTAAGCCACTGAGTTTTGGGGTGGTTTGTTAGATAACTGATATAGCCAGAAATCAGCTTTTCCAGCCGGGCCAAATATCGAATCTACGAATGAGAGGTGCCTTAACAGCAGCTACATTCCTTCCATTCGAAGATGCCCGCTGGCCGAAACATTCAGCTCTGTAAACCTGGGGCCAACACTGTACTTTGCCCCACAGTGTGACATAATTATGAATAATGATCACAACAATAATAACGGCAGATAATATTTACCCAGCGTGTCCTATGTACAAGGCTTCACGCTAAACCTTTTATTATTTAACCTGCGCGGAAGCCTTTTGAGGTGGACTTCTATTATGCCCATTCTACAGATGAGGCAATGAGGCTCCAAGTGGTACAGTGACTTGGCCAGGATCACACAGCCAGTAAACAGTGGCTCAGGACTTCACCCTCTGGCCATCTGACTTCAGGACCCATGCTCCTAAACACTGACCCCTTCGAGTGTCATTCTACTTTAATAAAGTTGCCTCCTTCTAAAAGAAATAATGTGTATAAAGGGTTTAAACTGCACCTGATCTATGGTGTCTTCTGTAAACACCAGTTCTTGTTAGTAGGAAACTTGTAGATGGGGAAGGGAAGCGCACAGTAAGCCCCCATTAATGTTGGCTATTGTGATGGTTTGTACAGGCCTCCTTCACGAGCAGGCAACCCGGCGTTTGGTAATTATCTGTTTACAAGTCGGCTCTCTCCCTGGACTGTGAGCTCCCTGAGAGTCGTCACCGTTTCAGGTTCGAGTTTGTAGGTCCCGGGCTCCGCACATGGCCGGCCCAGAACCAGCAGGTGCTCAAGAAATGTTTGTTGAATGGAAAGGAAATGCTTCAGTCACCACAAATGCGAACTTGCATTTCCAGGAACACCTTCCCCAGCCATCAGTCCTTAACGTGATTCTAAAGGAAAGAGCAGGAAGGGACAGGTGAAGGATACCCACCCAAGGGGCTCCCAGGGATGAGAACGGAGCTGGGCTTGTGGCCAGGACACTGAAGAAATCTGTGCGAGTCTGTGGCCGGCCACACGGGGAGCCGGACCTCCCAAACTCCCCAGCACTCTGTAAAGTCCCAGGGAAAAAAGTGGAGACCCTGGGTGGAAGCCCCCGACCCCCAAGGTGGCCACGCCTCCTCCCTCCCAGAATCACTAGGAGGAGGGCTTAGCCCTCCCGCCCCTCCCGGGCCGCCGCAGGAGAAGGAGGAGAAGGAAGAGAAAGAAAGTGACAGGAAGTCATAAGTTTCCCAGCAACAAAAATCCTCCCCATCCTCGGCCGCCCCGCCCAGTGAGGAGGGACCGCCGCAAGTAATTAAGGCAGTTGGGGGTCCCGCTATTCTTGGCCCAACACGGAGAGCCCAGCCCGTAGGTCCCACCCCGCCTTTCGTGCACCCCGAACTCTATGAGAGGTTCCCAGGGAGGGACGGGACGCCCGAACTGTTACTTACAATCGTCTAAGTCATCCTGCAAGTCCACAAAGTACAGGGGGATCCCTGAAAACCAAGAGACACATAAGGAGTTACAAGGGGGCTGCGGCAGGCGGCCTCAGGGGCGGGCGGGGGTGGTCCCCGGGCCTCGAGGGGTGGTCCCGGCTTGGGGGGAGGGGGGGCGCCCCGGGAGTCCAGCCCCACTCACCCGCCATCTTGGAATGGGCCTGGAGGCGGGGCCGGCGCGCGAGGGGCGGGGCCAGAGGGAGAGAGGCGGGGGTATCTGGCTTCGGATCCCGCCCCTCGTCTGCGGCCCCGCCCCCCGCCTCGAGCCTCGCGGCGCTAGCCGGCCCCGCCCTCGCGGCGAAGGTGGCTGCCGAGGTGGGCGGGGAGGTCAGGTGACCCGGCTGGCGTCCCAAGATGGCGGCAGCGGTGGCGCTCGGGAACCCGCGGCACCGTCCCGGCTGCTGAGGCGGGTCCCGCACGGCTGGTGACGGACGGGCCAGGCCGAACACCGGCGAACGGGCGGCCGCCGCCTATACGCGCCCCGCGGCCGGGGCTAGGCCGTGCCGCGGCGGCGCTGGGGGATGCTCGTGCTGGGCCGGGCCTCTCCCTTCTCAACTTAGGGCGGCGGCGGGCCCGCTCCCCTGGCTCCCAGGCCATGGCGCTGAGGGAGCTCAAAGTGTGTCTGCTGGGGGTGAGTGGCGGCGGGCCGGCTGGGAGGGCCGCGGGAGGCCGGGCGGGCCGGGGACCCGGGCGTGCCCACGTCCCGTTTGCCCCTTCTCTCAGTCTCAGTGCGGAACGCCGCCTACCTGCCCCGGGACCCTCCTTCCAGCCCCCCTCCCCCCCCAGGCTGTCCCGCCCACCTGGCCGCACAATCCTGAAGGTTTTGCTGGCGGGAGGGACCTTTCCCCTCGTCCCTCCCTGGAACCCAGGGTCTCTTCCCGCCCCTCAAAGGGTGAAGAGCCCTCCCTGCCTCTCCGTTGCATCTGGGTTAAGAGCAGCTCTTAAATAGCTTCTCCAGGTACTAGTTAGGAGTTGGCCAAGTCTTGCGAAGTACAGCCAGTAACAGGTCTTTAGGTTTTACGAGCAGCAGTAGTCTCCTGTGCCGTCTGCTTGGTGTTTTTGAACTTGTGGGATACCTCTGACCCTTCTCACAGAGTTACTTTCCTTGGGGCGGGCGGGGGACATTCAAATCAGGAAGCCCCAAAGACTAGTTTGAAGCTTCAGCTTCCTGACTTGTCGAGGCAACCTTGCTATTTCAGAGCATACTTTCTGAAATTGATGCTCTCTTGCCTGAGTTGCTGCCTTAAAGACTGAAAAAGGTTTCAATAACTAGTCTTCGCCCTTCCTAGATAGGGTGGGGCTAGGATTTATCAGGGATTACTCAGAAGTAGTTCAGGAGTTCATAGTTCACGTAGACTTATTATAAAGCAAGTGAGTTTGTCACTTTGGACAGTAAGCAGAAACTTTGGATCTTTCAGAAGATCCTGTCTCTTAAAAACTTGGAACCCCTCTCCTACAATACATTTTGAAATCTCCTGGTTACTCCACTGAATTTTTATGAAAACCTTTTTGTGTTTCTTAACTTCTAAAATTTACCTATGTGGAATGATTTTCCCAAAATCCTGAACATAGGGCACAAGGTAGTTTTTGGTGTACGCAAGCAGGTAAAACTTTTTCTTCTTCACCTCTCATTCTCTTTCAGGATACAGGTGTAGGTAAATCAAGTATTGTGTGGCGGTTCGTGGAGGACAGTTTTGATCCGAATATCAACCCAACAATAGGGTAAGAGATCAAGTTTATTGAATGTGCATCTAAAGGTGTATTGGAAAGTCCGTTCAAATAAAGGCTGTGTTACAGGGATTAGGCATCCCCATTTTAAACTCTAGTGAATTTGGAGACAGTGGTTCCCATCATCTCTAGAAGAACTTGAAATGGTGGAGTGAGGATTGATGTGTTTTAGGAAAATTGTCTTTTGATTTGTGAGGAATGAAAACCTCCAAATGAAAGTATGAATTAAAGTTTTACTTGTTAGAATATACATAGAGCCTTCAATCTATGAATAGTAACAGCAATTACACCTTGAAATAAGGCAGAAGAAAACAGGCCCTAATACTTTTATTTCCCCCGGCATGTCACCTAAAAGATATTTTACGTGGCTTTAGTTCTTCGTAAAAAATAGTTTGGGGTCCAAACCTTTCTCACACGTTCCAGCACTGCTACCTACACGTTCCAGTAGCAGTAAAGAATTAACAAATTAATGTCAAAATGGAAGCTTTTTTCCGGGTATCTGGGTCTTAGAATAAGTGAAATTGACTGGCTGTCGGTTTTCGACTCTGTGAGAAAACTTTTCAGGCTGTTTAAATATCATAATATTAATACTTTCTCTGTGAGAAGTTGTGTTTCGTGGGTGTTAATACTTTGTCGTGCTTGTAAGACTAGATAGCGACTATGCGAAGCCCCAGTCGAGGGGTTTCTTCCATTAAAGAAAAATTCCGTTCTGCCTAATCGGGAGATACCTTACAGCATACACAGACACACTTGAACGCACCAAGATGAAACAGCCACTAATCCTCTGGAATGAAAATGCCTTTCAATACCCTTCAAGAAAGAACTGGGTACGTCTACATGTTTGAAGTGTGAACTCATCCTCCCCTGGGCCTGCCTGTCACTGCCCGCATGGGAAAGTGAAGGGACAGGAAGTGATAGCAGGTCGTGCTGGTGACTCAGTGAGTGACACACCTCACACTAGGCAGCACTAAAAACCCAAACGCCAGCCTAGTTAGCAGTGCTGTCCCACCAGAGGAGAGGGAAGGTGGAGGCCTGTGGCCCTGTCCTGGGTGGCCAGCCCTCGCAGCCCCACAGGCGCTGGGGTTCTTCACCTCCCCGAGCCCCACTCTCTTCACCAGGTGGTCCAGGCGCACGTCTCGCGGGGAAGATGATCCGAGGCTTCCCCCTCGTCCCTTCCACCGTCCTTGTTCCTCTGTCCTCAGCAGGTGTCCTCCTCCTTCAGGACCAACCCCACACACACCTGAGCTCTGGAGCCCTGCCTTCTCCCCTTCCTTCCCCAGCCCTGCCTTCCTGTCGGAGCCTGCAGTCACGCTCCCCGAAGACAGGGCCGTCCCCCAAACCTGCCGGGCAAACGGAGGGCTCCGGAAAGAGGACTTCCTGCTTCCTCAGCTGCTGCTTCTCCTCAGCCCCCTGCTGTCTCCATCCCACTCCACCGTCCCACTGAAACCACCTCCCCTCAGCACCTGTTTCCATCTCATTGCCAACGCAACGGCTTTTTGCTTTCTTTCTTCATTCACTGAGTGCCTGCTGTGTGCCGGATGCTAGGCTGGGGGCTGGCGATTTAGACCAGGGCTCAGCAAACCGTGGCCATGTGGCCACCTCTTGACTTTACAGATCAAATGATGCCATGACACGTCACACCCGTTCATTCATATGTTGTCTGCACCGCTTTCGGGCTACAATGGCAGAGTTGAATAGTTGTGACTAAGACCCTGTGGCCTGCAAAGCTGAAAGTATTTACTATTTGGACCTTTTCAGAAAAAGTCTGCCAGCCTCTCCTGCCCTCATGAACCTCTCCTAGAAGGACAGAGACATATTCTGTAACTAAAGTACAGGAAGTGATTTCTTTGACCATTTTCTGTGCTCCAAAGGAGGAATGTGGAGCACCTGTGAGAGCCTGTAGCAGGAGCCTCACCCAGGCCCAAGGGCGTGACTGGTTCCTGAGGGGAACAGTGAGGGCGTGAGGCGCTTGGAAGCCCTGACATTTCAGTATTGAAAGATGAGTGGACTGTATTTCGAAAAACAGTTTTTGAAGAGTGGAAGGTAATGATCGGTGGTGTTGAGGGCAGTGAGTAGCACGGGGGACAGCAGGAGCTGTGAGGGTGGGGGACAGGGCACATTGGATGGGTGGCCCGGAGGCTGGACAGGCAGCAGGGCCAGGCCCCAGATGTTCTTTCTCTCCCTGGGTCCGTGACCATCCCCCTCAGTCTTCTCCCCACCCCCACGCTGAGTTCATACATGTTTGGTCTTCCCCACACTGCGTCCTCCTCCGAGCAGTGCCTTTCCCAGACAGTAAGGGCTCTACGTATTTGTGACTGAGCTCATAAACTCCCCATCAGAGGCTTGGCCCTCTGCTCCTCTTTCCGTGGACCTTGCGGAAGAGAAAAGGACCAACATGTCCTCAGGTACCCAAGCCAGCAACCTGGGCATCCTTCTCAGATCCCCCTCCTAATGTCCCCTCCCCTCCCTGAAGCCAGCATGAGTCACCAGCTCCTGTCCAGGGCTCCTCCTGAATATCCTTCCATACCTGTTCTTTGTTGACTTCTAGACCTTCATCTTCCCTCGTGGTGGTTCCAGCATGGACTCTGCCACCTGCCAGCTAGTTAACCCTGAATCCGTTTCCCCATCGCAAAATAATAGTAATACTGGCACCAATTCCGTATTGCTAGGGGAATTCCGTGAAATACTGTATATAAAATGTTTAGCTAAATGCCAGGGACACTGGGGCTCAATACATGATAGCATTGTTGTTTTTAAAAATATTTACATCTTTTTAAAGCTTTAAAAATTATTTTTATCGAAGTAATGTGCATGTGTTTTTTTTCTGTAACAGTAAGGCTTATAGGTTAAGTATAACAGTCCCCTGGTCCACTCTGACTCACTCCCTAGAGGCAACTACTGTTGTGATGTTGTTTAGCTGGTTTTTTCTGATCTTCCCTCCAGATTTTTTCATAACATGCATATACTGCTAATTCTTGATCCCTTCTCTCTTCTCCCCCACCCCATCACCCAACTTTAGGCATTATCTACTGATTGTTTTCTTGAGAGACGGGAATTAGTCATCCTACTTCTCCCACCTCCCTCTGCTCATTTGCCCTCCCTCCATCTTTCCAGTAAAGCACTACCACTGAGCGTCAATGTAGCGTTTAGAATGCGGGCTCTCAAGCCAGGCTAGCTGCCTTCACATTCCAGGTCTAACACGTAGTCGCTGTGTGTCCTTGAGCAAATTATTTAACCTCTTTGTGACTAAATTTGCACATTTGGGAGAATAAGTTGCATCTCATTATAGAGTTGTGAAAATTGAGTTAAACACATAAAAATTAGTTAGAATGATACTTGGCATATGGTAAGCATTTGTTATCTCTTAGCAACTGTTATTTTTTAATAAGCCTCTAACACTATAGTGTTTTTTTAGACTTTATTTAAATGGAACTAGACCATGAGGTATTGTTTTGTATCTGCTTATTTTATTCAAACCTTGTGAGATTCATCTATGTCATTTCATGTAATAATAGTTTTTTCTTTTTCATCTCTGTATAGTAAGTAACTCATTGGATAAATATACCACAGGTTATTCTGCTGTTGGAGATTGTGGTTGTTTCTAGTCTGAGGCTATTACAAATAATTTTGCTATGAACGTTTTCGTACGTGTCTTTTGTGCCCATATGTATGGAATTTCTTTGGCAATTGGCAGTGGAATTCCTGAGTCAGAAGGAATATGTATCTTAACTCTAGTAGCTACCTTGTAAAGTATTGCGCCAATTTACATTCCTACCAGCAGTGTTTGGGAGTTCCGGTTGCTCCATATCAGCTACAACATTTGGTATTATCAGTCTCAAATTTTAGCTGTGTTGGAGGGTGGGCGGTAGTACCTCATTCTGGTTTTAATTTCTGTTTCCCATATGACTAAAGCTATTGAACACATTTTCATATGTTTATTGGTCATTTGGTATGTTGCCTGTTTGAGAATCTTGTTCATTTTTCTATTGGGTCGTCAGTCATATCCTTATTGATTTGTAGGTGTTGCGTACGTATTCCGGATACTAGTCATTCGTTGGTTCTGAGCATTGCAGATATTTTCTCGCACTCTGTGACTAAGGTTTTCACTCTCTGAAAGGATCTTTTAATGAAGAGTTGTTACTTTTAATATATCCATTTGATCAATCTTTCTCTTTATGGTTAGTGCTTTTTATGTCCTTTTAATAAACTTCGATTTACCAAGGTCATGAAAATACTCTCCTGTTATCCTATAGAAATTTTGTTTCACTTTTCAGATTGAGATTTAAATTTTACCTGGAATTAATTTCTGGATGAGATGTAAAATAAACGTTAAGTTTTGGGGCATTTTGACTTTTTTTTTTTTTAATTCCAACAGGGTTATCCAGTAATCCTCATCCGTTTTTTGCTTTTTAGACCATAATTCAGTGTTCTATGCTGAGCTGTGATTGTCATAAATTGAGCATCTGTATTTATAGCTCACTTTTTATGGATTTTTTTTTTTTTTTTTTTTTTTTTTGCGGTACGTGGGCCTCTCACTGTTGTGGGGGAGCACAGGCTCCGGACGCACAGGCTCAGCGGCCACAGCTCATGGGCCCAGCCGCTCCGCGGCATGTGGGATCTTCCCGGACCGGGGCACGAATCCCTGTCCCCTGCATCGGCAGGCGGACTCTCAACCACTGCGCCACCAGGGAAGCCCCTGGATTTTTTATTATATCCCATTGATCTGTGTTTTTAATTGACTTTACTGAAGTATAGTTTACATGCAATAAAATGCACCCATTTTTAGTGAATATGTTGGTGAATTCTGACAGATTTATACATCTGTGAGATCACCACTGCAGTCAAGATGTAGAACACTTCCTCACTCCAAACTGTCCCTTTCTGCCCCGTCCTGTATTCACCCTCACCCCTACCACTGGCTCCAGACTTCCTCACTCCAGACTGTCCCTTTCTGCCCCGTCCTGTATTCATCCCCACCCCTACCACTGGCTCCAGACTTCCTCACTCCAAACTGTCCCTTTCTGCCCTGTCCTGTATTCATCCCCACCCCTACCACTGGCTCCAGACTTCCTCACTCCAAACTGTCCCTTTCTGTCCCGTCCTGTACTCACCCCCACCCCTACCACTGGCTCCAGGCAACCACGGATAAGCTTTCTGTCACAGAGATTATATGGAATTTTTAAATTTCAATTGTTTGTTACTAATATATACATAAAATGGATTTTTACATGTGGACCTTGTGTTGTGTGACTTGGCTAAATTCAGTTAGTTCAGGCACCTTTTTAATAGATTCCTTGGGATTTTCTTAGGTGCACAATCATGCCATCTGTAATAGGCAATTTTATTTCTTTCTTTCCAATCTGTATGCCTTTTATTTCTCTTACCTGCCTTAGCACATGAGCCAGGACCTCCAGTACTGTGAGAAGTGGTAAGAACAGACATCCTTTCCTTATTCCTAATCTTGGTGGGGGAAGCATTCGGTCTTTTCCATTAAGTTAGACATCTAGGCTCTAGGTTCTTTTTATAGGTGCCCACTATCATGTTGAGAATGTTATCGTCTACCCCTAAATCAATGAGATCTTTTTTATCAAGAATTGTGTTGAATTTTGCCAGGTGGTTTTTTTCATCTTTTGAACTGTTCTTGTGCTTTTTCTTTTTCAGTCTTAAAATAGTGAATTACAACAATTGATACTAAAATATTAAGCCAACATTGCATTCCTCGGATACATTTCACTTGGTTAATATGAATTTTTTAATACATTACTGAATTTTATTTACTAAGATTTTGCTAAGCATTTTTGCCTCCATGTTCATGATGGATATTGATCTGTAGTTTTGTGTAATATGTTTCTCTAGTTTTCGTATCATGGCCTCATAAAATTAAGTTGGGAAGTGTTTTTTTCCTCTTCTACTTTTTTGGAAGAGTTGATGTAGAATTGGTATTTCTTCCTTAAAAGTTTGGTATAATTCATAAATTATATCCATTTGATCAATGGATGAAGCCATCTGAGCAAGGAGTTTTCTTTGTCAGAAAAATTTAGCTACCAATTCAGCTTCTTTAATAGATATGGGCCTATTCGTTTCTTCCTGAGTAAGCTTTCGTAGTTTGTGTCTTTCAAAGAATTTGTCCATTGTATCTGTTTTTTAATTTATTGGCATGAAGTTGTTCATGATATTCCTCTGTTATCTTTTTAATGTCATTAGGATCTGTCCAGCTATAAGTTTAGCGATTTTAATGGTCTTCTTAAAGAATCAGTTTATTTCATTAATATTTCACTCTTTTCCTTGTCATTGATTTTTGCTTTTATCTTCATTTTTTCCTTCCTTTGCTTATTTTGGCCTAACTTCTTCCTTTTTAGTTTTTTAAGGTGGAAGTTTATAATATTGATTTTTAAGGCTTTTTTTATATATGCAATTTATACAGTTAGAACTATAAATTTCCCTGTAAGTACTTGTTTGAGTGAATCCCACAGATTTTGATATGTTGTGTTTTCATTTTCATTTAGTTCAAAGTATTTCTTTCCCTTGTGACTTGTTTGACCTGTTAGTTGTTGGAAGTATGTTTTCTAACTTACAGTTATTTGGGAATTTTTCCAGATATTTTAAATTAGTACTGAATTGTAGTTTAAATCCGTTGTAGTCAGAGAACATACTCATTATTATTTCAAACCTTTTACATTTGACATTTGTTTTATGGCCTAGAATGTGGCCTTCATGAATGTTCCATGTGTACCAGAAAAGAATGTATTCTGCTACTGTTGTGTGGTGTGTTCTGTAAATGTTAAATTATCAGCTTGGCTAACAGCACTGTTCCTCTCCTTTGTATCCTTACTGATATTTTTTTCCCCTTATTTGACGTGAAAGGAGTGTCTGAAATCCAACCCTAATTGAAGATTTGTCTAGTTCTGTTTTTAGTTTGATCAGTTTTTGTTGATGTTTTGAAGCTATTATTGAGTTTACCTACATGTAGCATTGTTATTTTTCTTGATCACTTGACCCCTTCACTATCATGAAATGTCCCTCTTTTTCCCTGGTAACGTCCTGATTCTGAATTCTACTTGGTCTCATATGAATACAGGCTCTTCAGCTCTCTGTTGGTTAGTGTTTGCATATCTTTTCCCATCCATTTACATTTAACCTATATATATTTAAAGTGAGTTTCGGGCTTCCCTGGTGGCGCAGTGGTTGAGAGTCCCCTTGCCGAGGCAGGGGATGCGGGTTCGTGCCCCGGTCCGGGAAGATCCCACATGCCGCGGAGTGGCTGGGCCCGTGGGCCATGGCCGCTGAGCCTGCGCGTCCGGAGCCTGTGCTCCGCAACGGGAGAGGCCACAACAGTGAGAGGCCCGCGTACCGCAAAAAAATAAAATAAAATAAACAAAGTGAGTTTCTTGCAGCCAGCATTATGGGTCCTGCCTTTTATTTGGAGTGTTTACACTTGTACTGTCTAATACAGTAGCTGCATGTGGCTATCTGAACTTAAGTTAAAATTTAAAATTCAGTTCCTCAGTCACACTAGCTACCTTTCAAGTTCTCATTGTAGAAGGCTTTGTTGTATAGTACTGGTTTAGACCATTTTTATTTTTTGTAACTATCAATATGGTTTGGTTTAAATCTACCATCTTGCTGTATTTTTCTACTGCCCATACTAATGGTTCCATTTTATCTCCACTAGTGGCTTGTTAGCTGTACCTCTTCTATTATTTTAGTGGTTGTGCTAGGATTTGCAATATACGTCTTTAATTTGTCAGCCTACCTTCAAATAATACACGGTTTCACGTATAGTATGAGAACCTCCTTACAAGAGTATACTTTCATTTCCCCTCGCTCATCCTTTGTGTTATTATTGTCATATATTTTATTTCTGCATCTCATAAAGTCCACAATACACTTATTTTTTGCCTTAGTCAGTGATCTTTTAAAGAGACTGTTAGTCTTTTTTCTGTTTCCTTGTGCCCGTGTCACAGTTTGTTAAATCCAGTATCTTTGTAATAAGTCTTAATGTCCAGTAGTATGAGTAGTTCTATTTTATTCTTCGGTAACTTCTTGGCTGTTCTTGGCCTGTTACATTTCCATATAAACATTAGTGTTATCTGTTTTCACACACACCAACACACTAATCCCCACTGTGTTTTTGATTGACATTCCATTGAATTTATAGATTGGTTTGGAGAGAAATGACATCTGTATGATACTGCATCTTCAATATATGCACATAGATCATTCTTCCATTTGTTAGGCTTCTTTATTTTTTCTGAGCATTTTTTTCTGCTTTTCTGTGTAGTGGACTTGCATATCTTTTGTTAGATTTAATCCAAGGGGTTTGATGTTTCAGTGCAGTTTTCTGCTGTCAATGTGCTAAATGGTATTGCTTTGAAATAGCTTTATTTCTAAAACTTAAACTTTTTGTATCTTTTGTTGAGTTGAGTACGGATCTGCAGTACTGTGTTGAATAGAAATGGTCATACTGGGTATTCTTATCTTATTTGAATCTTAGCAGGAAACCTTTCTCTATCATACCATTAAATATGTTTGCTATAAGGTTTTTGTACATACACCTTATCACATTACAGAGTGTCCTTCTTTTTATCATGCTGGAGTTTTGTGTTTTTTTTAACATGAATAAGTGTGGAATTTACCAAAATATTTTTCTACATTTATTGGCCTGATCCTGTAATTATTCTTTTATGATGTTAATGTGGTAAATAACATTGTTGAATTTTCATGGAGTAAATCCACTTAGATTCTAATATATTTTTCTTTTTACATATCACTGGCTTTAGTTTACTGTGTTTTTTTAGGACCTTTGTGTATGTTTTAGGACCTTTGAGTAAGATTGTCATGTAATATTACTTTCTATAATGTACACGTCAGATTTGGTATGAAGGTTTTACTTCCCTTATAAAGCTAGTTGAGAAGCTCTTCTATGGAAGAGTTTGTGTAAAATTGCTCTTATTTCTTCTTTAAATGATTAGTAAAATGTATGTGGGCTTCAAGTTGTCCTTGTATAATATAGTTTAATGAGTCAATTTCTTTCTTTTTTTTTTAAATAATTTTTTTTTTTTTATTTGGTTGCGCCAGGTCTCAGTTGCAGCTTGCTGGCTCCTTAGTTGTGGCATGTGTGCTCCTTAGTTGTGGCCAGTGAGCTCCTTAGTTGCAGCCAGTGGGCTTCTTAGTTGCAACTTGCCAAATCCTTAGTTGCGGCACATGGACTCCTCAGTTGTGGCAGGTGGGCTCCTTAGTTGCAGCTCATCAGCTCCTTAGTTGTGGCATGCGAACTCTTAGTTGCAGCATGCAAACTCTTAGTTGCAGCATGCATGTAGGGTCTAGTTCCCTGACCAGGGATCGAACCCAAGCCCCCTGCATTGGGAACGTGGAGTCCTTAACCACTGTGCCACCAGGGAAGTCCCTCAATTTCTTTCACAGTTGTAACATTATTCATTTTCAGATTTTCTATTTCTTCTTGTATTGATTTTGATAGATTGTGGTTTGTTTGGGGGTTTTTTTAAGGATTTTCACTATTTTCATAGACTTTTCCCAATTTATTGGCATAAAGGTGTTAAGATTTTATACTTTTTACATTTTACATATATCTCTTTTACATTTCTGATATTAGTTTTACCTTTGGTCAACTCTGCAGTATTTCTCTTTTTTCATTAATTCCTGCTCCTATCTTTATAGTTTCTGTTCTGTTCAATGTGCAGTTCTTTTTCTAACTCCTTGAAAGAAATGATTATATAACTGATTTTCAGTCCTTATTTTCACTTGTATTCCTTATGTTTTAATACCTTAGCCATGGCTTTTGCTGGATCCAAGTTTGTGTATACCATCATTTCATTGTCATCCATTTCAAAATATTTTCTGATTTTTATTATGATTTCACCTTTGATCCAAGTGTCATTTAGATATGTGTTTGTTGATTTACAAATATAGGGAAATTTTCTAGTTAACTTTTTTTAGTGATTACTGGCATAATTGTATTGAGGTCAGAGAACATATTTAAATCCTTTAATTTCTGATGCAATTTGCAATTTACCCAGTATATGTTGATTTTGGTAAATGTTTCATATGTGTTTGAAAAGATTGTATACTTTGCAACTGTTATTTGTCATGTTCTTTGAGTGGAATTAGGTCAGGTTTATTAATCGTGTTCATTTCTTCTGGTTTTTTGGTCTACCCAAATCCATCAGTTACTAAGAGACTTAGTGGGTTAAAAATCTCCCACTATGCTTGTGTATTTGTCTGATTATCCTTTTTGTTCTGTCAGTTTCACTTTATCTGTTTTGTAGCTACAGTAAGTACTTACAAATCTGGAATTTTGTATCTTACTGATAATACAAACCTTCTAACATTCTGAAATGTACTCTTTAGCTCTGGGAATGCATTTTGCCTTGAGGTCAAATTGTGTCTTAATATAACAAGACTATTTCCTTTGGTCAGTATTTGCATGGTGCAACTTTGTCTCATCCTTTTGTTTCTAACCTTTCTGTATCTTTCTGTTTAAAGTGGGTTTCTTGTAAGCAGCTTATGATTTGAATTTGATAAAATACATTCCATATAACCACCACTTAATCAAGATCCAGAAATTCTCATCACCTCAGAAGGTTGTTTCTGTGAGTCCCACTCCTCACAAGTGACCACTGTGCTGACCTCAATCACTATGGATTAATTTGCCTGTTCTTGCATTTCATGTAAATGAAATAATACAGAAGACACTCTTTGGTGTCCTGTTTCTTCCCCATAAAACGATGTTTTGGAGATTCAACCATGTTGTTGCATGTATCATAGTCCCTTTTTTTAATTGGTGACTAATATTCTCTTATATGAATAGATCACAGTTTGTTTACCCATTAATTTTGGGCTACTATGAATATAGGTGCTGTGAAAATTCTTTTAAAACTCTTTTTGTACACATAGGTTTTCATTTCCTTTGGGTAAATAACTAGGAATAGAACTTGTAGTTCATAGGATAGGTGCATGTATAACTTAGTACGAAGTTGCCAAAGAGTTGTCCAAAGTGGTTGTATCATTTTACCCTCCCACCCGCAAGGTATAGAAGTCCAGTTGCCCTACATCCTCACCAGCATTTGTCTTTTTAACTTCAGTTATTCTAGTGGATATAAAATGGTATCTCATTGTGCTTTTAGTCTGCATTTCCCAGATGACTAATAATGTTAAGCATTTTTCTTGTGTGTATTTGTCATTCATATATCTCTTATGAAGTCAGTACTCAGGTCTTTTGCCCATTTTTACTGGGAGTTTTTGCCTTATTTCTTACAGACTTGTAGAAATTCTTTACATATTACAAATAGAACTCTCTTGTCAGGTATATTTATTGTGAATATTTTCTTCCATTCTGTGGCTTGCCTTTTCATTTTCTTAATGAGGAGTTTTAATTTCAATGAAGGCCATGTTATCAGTTTTGTCTTCTTGGGTTCATGCTTTTTTGGTCCTCTCTAAACAAGCGCTGCTTGCCCCAAGTTCTCAGAGATGTTCTCCTATGTTTTCATCATAGTTTTAGCCTTACTTTTAGTTCTTTGATCCATCTCAAATTAATTTTTCTGTATTCTGTGAGGTAGAGGTAAGAGTCATTATTTTCCCATGTGATTATCCAGTTGTCCCAGCATCATTTGTTGAAAGACTTTCCTTTCCCCATTGAGTAGCATTGGCATCTTAATAAATTATAATACTGAGTCT
The DNA here is from genome assembly GCF_949987515.2 of Delphinus delphis. Lineage (NCBI taxonomy): Eukaryota > Metazoa > Chordata > Mammalia > Artiodactyla > Delphinidae > Delphinus > Delphinus delphis. Next base: position 4,754,988 of record NC_082697.1, on the reverse strand, counting down.
TCTGATCCGTGAACATGGTGCCTTTCTCCATTTACTTAGGTCTTCTTTAATTTGTCTCTGCGTTGTTTTGTAGTTTTTAGTTCAGGAGTCTTAAGAGTATTTTTGTTAAAAATTTTTCCTAAATATTAATGTTTTTTAAACTATTGTAAATGGAATTGTAATTTTTTATTTTATTTACAATTGTTTGTACCTGTATATAGAAATACCATTGATTTTCTTATATTGACCTTATATACTTTAATCCTGTTAAATTCATTTATTCTGATAGCTATCTTGTAGAGTCCTTAGGGTTTTTTTACATGCATGATTATGTTGTCTGAAAATAAAGTCAGTTTCTTCCTTTCCTTTTAATTTTTTCCATATCTTGCTGCATTGGCTAGGACCTCCGGTACCATATTGAATAAAAGTGGTGACCAACATCCTTGCCTTTTCCCAATCTTAGTGGAAAAACATTCAACATTATACTATTAAGTATGATGTTAGTTGTAGGGTGCCCATTATTAAGATAAGGAAGCTTCCTTCTTTTTCTAGTTTGCTGAAAGTTCTTTTAAATCAAGAATGGGTCTTGAATTCTGTCTTAATACTTTTCTGCATCTATTTAGATGACAGTATGGTTTGTTACCTCCTTTTTTCTGTTAATGTGGTGGATAACTGTGTTCATTATCAATTGCTAAGTAACAAATTATCCCAACACTTAGCGGCTTGAAACAACAAACATTTATTATCCACATTTTCTGTGGATCAGAAATCAGAGTGGCTTAGCTGATACCGTTTTGGCTCAGTCTTCTGTGGTGTTGCAGTCAAGATGTCCCAGTCAAGTCAGGGCTGCAGTCATTTGAAAGCTTGGCTGGGGTTGAAGGATCTGCTTCCAAGATAGCACACTCACATGGCTGTTGACTGGAGGCCTCAGTTCCTCAGATCTTCACCATGTGGGCCTCTCCATGGGGCTGCGTGAGTGTCCTCACAAAAGGACAGCTAACTTTCCCCAGGGCAGGTGACCCAAGGGAGAGCAAGGAAGAATCTGTAGTATTTTTATGACGCCTTAGAAGGGAGTTACTAAGCCCATCCCAGACTCGCAGGGTATGGAATTAAGCTCCACTCTTGAAGGAAGGAGTATCAAAAGGCAAAAAATGAACACATGTTGTAACTACCACAATTACATTAATTGAATTTCAAAAGTTTAATCACCCTTACTGTATCTAATCATGTTGTGAGTAAACATCAGATAAACTCGGATTGAGGAACGCTTTACAAAATGACAGGTATATAATCTTCAAAAGTCTCAAAGTTTAAAAAGTCAAGGAAAGACCGAGAAGCTAACCCAGACTGAAGGAGACTGAAGAGTCGTGGCAGCTGAGTACAGCATGTGTTTTGAAGTGGATGTTGTACCAAAAAGGGTGTTATTAGGACAATTGGCAGAACTCAAATGGGCTCTGAAGAATAGATGGTAGTAATGTGTCGGTGTTAATTTCAAGTTTTGATTATCTTATTCTGCTTGCGCAGGAAGATAGTCTTGTTTGTAGGAAATGTCCACCAATGTTCAGAGGTAATGAGGCAACTTACTCTGAAATGGCTCAGGATAAATAACTTCTGTACCGGTAACTTTTCTCTAAATTAGAGACTGTTTCAAGTTTGTTTGTGTGTTTTTAATGATGGCTATTTTACTGTAAATAGACATTAAAAGACAACCAACTTTTATCCCCCGAATGTCATTAAAAGACAGCTGGCTGCTTGGTATAAAACAGTATAACATTGAGCTGTTGATGCACTCTTCACCTTGCACGCTGGCTCTGTGAGCCTGGGTCACCCCACCCCTCCGCTGCATGTACCTTCCTGCTTGGCCCACCTAATTTAAGTGATTCTGAGATTTGAGTAATTATTCAGGGTAGAAAAAAAGAGGAAATGCAAAACTCATTTCTTTTTATTTTACACCCATATTACCATTTCCATTGCTCTTCATTCCTTCCTGTAGAATTGAGTTTTCATCTGTTGTTATTTCCCTTCAGCCTAAAGAACTGTTTTAGCATCTCATGGATCTCAGGGCTACTAGTGACAGAGTCCCTCAGTTTTTGTTTCTCTGAAAAGGTCTGTATTACATCCTCGCTTTTAAAGGATATTTTTGCTAGATAAGGATTTCTGGGGGTTTTTTTCCCCCTTTTTGTATTTTGTTTGTACAGCATAATGATTTGATATGGGACCATATTGTGAAGTGATTACACAATAAGTGTGGTTAACATCCAGTCACCACACATAGTTAGAAAATTTTTTTTCTCGCTATGAGAACATTTAGGATTTACTCAACAACTTTCAAATATACAGTACAATATTATTAACTATAGTCACCAAGCTGTACGTTCCATGGGTGAGATGAGTGAAGATGTCAGAGGTACACACTTGGAGGTGTAATTACAGATAGTTTTCTTTCAGCATTTTGAGTATAGTATTCTACTGTATTCTGGCCTTCGTGGTTTCTGCTGAGCGGCCTGGCGTCATCTGTAGCACTGTTCCCCTGTATGTAGCATATGTTTTTATCATCTGGCTGCTTTAAGATCTCTTTATCTTTTTTTTTAATTAATATTTATTGGAGTATAATTGCTTTACAATGTTGTATTCGTTTCTGCTATACAGCAAAGTGAATCAATTATTCATATACATATACCCACTCTTTTTTAGATTCTTTTCCCATATAGGTCATTACAGAGTATTAAGTAGAGATCCCTATGCTATACAGCACGTTCTTATTAGTTATCTAGGGTCTCTTTATCTTTTGTCTTCAGCAGTTTACTGTTGTGTGCTAGGTGCTTGATATACTCTGGGGTAACTGAGTTGCTTGGATTAGAAATATGATTGTTTGGGACATTTTCAACCAGTATTTTTTAAAATATTTTGTCTACCCCATTCTCTTGCTCCACCTACAGGATTCCAGTCACTCATGTATTAAACTGTTGGATATTATCTCGCAGGTGACTGCGGCCTGGGTTTTGTTTTGCTTTGTTTTCCATCTTTTTCTCTTTAAGGATCACGTTATTTCTGTTGATCTGTCTTTAAGTTCGATTGATCCTTTCTTCTGTCTTTTAAGCACATCTAGTATATTTTTTTCACTTCAAATACTGTCTAATTCTAGAGTCTTTGTTTTTTATATTTGTAAGCTTATCTGTTCACTCAATATGACTCTTTGTCTTTAAGTCCTGATTATATTTCTAATAGCTTTTAAAGCACATGTCTGCTAGTGCCAACATCTGGATCAGCTCAGGATCTGTTGCTATTTACTCTTTTTTCTCTTGACCTTGGGTCACATGTCTTTGCATATGTAGTAGCTTTTCTTTAATTACTATTGTATACTGAATGCTGCAGAGGTATGTTGTAGGGATTTTCTATTCTCTTATCTTCTGCGCAGTGCTGAGTTTTGTTTTGGCAGAAGGTTGAACTGTGGGCTAATCACCTTGAACTTGGAGAAACGTGCTTTTACACTCTGTTATTAGGATGGTTCTGTTGGATTGTTGCCTTCAGCCTCATGGCAAATCCTTATTCCTGGGACACAGTCTTTACTTCTGAAGGATGGCCTACCTGGCTTTTCACTCAGGGTGCTCACTGGGCCCCTGTAAGTCGGCAGGATTCAGACTTCCAACTCTTTGTCGCGCGGTTGGCAGCAGCTGAAATCCTGCTCAGCCTTCCATCACGCTGTCTTTGGAGTCTCCCCCGCACATGTGCGGTTCAAAGTCACCGTGGGTCTGAGGGGACTTGATGCATAGATTTGAGGCTCCCTCTGCAGCATCTTCCTTCCCAGGGCATCCCATCTGCATTTCCAGCCACACTGGGAGCCCCAAACCCCATCCTGCAGCCAGCGGCACTGGTTTTCTGCTTGACAGGCTGGTGAGGATTCTCCCAGTGCGGGCTACCACCACCGTGCCTGGGCTCAGAGCTCCTGGCTTTGACTTTTAATTTGAGTATTTAATTATTTTACTTTTAATATAATTACTGATGTATTTATGTTTAAACACTACAATTTTACACTTTGCTTTTTATTTACCCTGTCCTGTGCTCTTGTGGGTTGAATTTTGTTTTGTTTTGCTTTTAATGCCATATTTCCCCCTTTGTTACCTTGGAAATACATTCTTTGATTGTTCTTTAATTGTTACTCTAGCAATTACCTTACGCATCCTTGACTCTTTTGAGTCTAATATAAATTACCTTCACCACATTCCCACAATGCAAGGATCTCAAATCCAATTTCCCTGTTTCCTGCCTTTTATGCTTTTACAGTGCATTTTAATTCTAGACCTTATAGGACCTTTATTATTGTTATACAGTCAACATTCCTGTCAGTTTTCTCCACATGTTTACTCTTCCTGTTGCTTTACATCCCTGCCTGCGTTTCAGACCTTCCATCTGGGATTATTTATTTCATTCTGAAGAACACTGTTTCATATCTCCTTTACAGTACTCTTCTGGTGCTGGGGGTTTTTTGGGTCTGAAAATGTCTTTAATTTCATCTTTTTTAAATAGAGCTTTTATTTACATACAATAAAATGTGCGGTTCAGTGCATTTTTGCCTTGTACTTGTTTAAGTGCCATCAAGCTATAGAACATTTCCATTACCCCAGAAAGTTCCCTTCCTGGTGTACCCACCCCTGCCTCATCAGCCTGACCATCGTCAACCTAACCTATAACAATAGAGTAAATGTGTGTTTTAAGCTCCATATAAACGCAGGCTTATTATATCTACTCATGTGTGCTGCCTTCCTTTGCTGAAAATACTGTTTTTGAGATTCATCCATGTTTTTGCACAAATCAGTAGTGTGTTCCTTTTTATTGCTGAGTAGTGTTGTATTGTATGAATATACCACAATTTGTTTCTGTAGTCTCCTATTGATGGACATTTAAATGGAGTCCAGTTTTAAGCTATTATGAATAAAGCTGCTGTGAATATTTGTGTACAGTTTTTGTGTGTAGATATGTACACGTGTCACTCTTGAGTATATACCTGAAGATGGAATTTCTGGTTCAAAGGCATGTTTCTTATCTACTATGTGTAACAGAGTACCCTAAACCTTAGCAGCTGAAAACAACAATGAACACCTATTGTCTCACAGTTTTTGTAGGTCAGGAATTCAGGAGCAACTTAGCTGGGTGATTCTGGCTCTTGCCATACTGACCTCTCCATAGGGTTGCTTGAGTGTCCTCACAACATGGGAGCCCAGGATGGAAGCCACAGTGTCTTTGTGACCTCACCTTCATTTCAGTAATAACCTCTTGGTTACACGGGTCAGCTCCATTCACTGTGGGAGGGGACTACACGAGGACATAAATACCAGGAGTGAGGATCCTTAGGGCCGTCTTAGATGCTGACTGCCACAATAGGTTTTAAGGCATGTTTATAAGAACTTACTGTTTTCCAAAGTGGTTGCATGCACTTTTCCATTCCTACCAGCAATACATGACAGGTCCATTTGTTCCACATCTTCAACAGTTGTTTTTAATTTAAGCTATTTTGGCACGTCACAATCATTTTTTAAAGTCTATTTTCATTGGATATAGAATTCTTGGTTTTCAGTTATTGTCTTAGGTCTTTGAAAATATGTATCCCATTTTCTTACAACTTCATCTGTTTTTATTGAAGTCAGGTGTCAGTCTTGTTGCTCTCCGAATATTAATGCGTCATTTTTTCTTCTGAGTGCCTTTGAGATGTCCTTTTCATCTTAAGGTTTCACCAGTTTTACTTTGATGTGCTTAGGTGAGACTTTTGTTGTATTTATCCTGCTTGGGTTCATAGTATTTCTTGAACCTGTGGTTTGATGTCTTTCAAGTTGGAAAATTCTCAACCATTATCTCTTCAATATGGCTTTTGCTCCATTTTCTCTCTTCACATTCTCAGACTACTATTACATATAGTTTAGAATTTGTGTGTGTGGCTTTTACACTCTTTTCTACACTTTCCATTATTTTTTTCCTCCACGCCTTAAACTAGGTATTTTCTCCTAGCCCTTAATCCAGTTTTTAATCTTTTAAAATTTTTCAACTAATTCTAATCTAATTTTAAACCTATCTTTATTCTTTATTTCAGTTATTATTTTTCTAAAGTTCTGGAATATCTGGTTGGTTTGTTTCTTTTAGTGCTCTTTTCCTTGCTGAAATAACCACTCTAATCGCTATTACCACATAATGTTTTGTTATTTTCATAGTAAATATTAAAATCTATTATCATTTATCTATTTATTTACTTACTGTCTGACCCCACCACTCCATAGTTCTATGAGAAAAGGAACCTTATCCAGCGTGACTACAGACGTATCCCTAGTGCCTAGCCCTTAGTTATGTGCTCAGTAAAAAAAAAAAAGATTGTTCTTTAATTATAAGACTTTTACAATTGTATACAGTCATCATCTCTATTTACCAATCTCTGATTCATTTTAGATCCTCCTCTTATCGACATCTGCCCTATTAGTGCACTGAAACCACTGTTGCAGAGTTTAACATCAGCTCGTGAATGGCCAAGTATAATTTTATTGTATTTCTCCTCTCTAGAAGTACCTAGCATTCTTTATTTTTTTCTGCAAAGCCTCTTGTTACCTGGGATACAGTTCTTTTTTTTTTTTTTTTTTAAGAAAGTGCAAAGGTTCTGAGGCCAGGGTTCAGTTTATTTATTTGTTTGTTTATTTATTTATTTTGGCTGCATTGGGTCTTTGTTGCTATGCACGGGCTTTCTCTAGTTGTGGCAAGTGGGGGCTACTCTTCATTGCAGTGTGCTGGTTTCTCATTGCAGTGGCTTCTCTTGTTGTGGAGCACAGGCTCTAGGCGCGCGGGCTTTAGTAGTTGAGGCACACGGGCTCAGTAGTTGTGGCTCGTGGACTGTAGGGCTCAGGCTCGGTAGTTGTGGCGCATGGGCTTAGTTGCTCCATGGTACGTGGGATCTTCCTGGACCAGGGCTCGAACCTATGTCCCCTGCATTGGCAGGCGGATTCTTAACCACCACGCCACCAAGGAAGTCCCTGGGATACAGTTCTGATTCTCCTCCTTCCTACCTCTTGGGATAGTCCTCCTTTTTCTGTTTCTTGGCCTTTGTGTCCACTCCTAAAATGTGGAAGCAGGGAAGATTTCTGCCATGGCCCTGGGTCTTGGCCCAGGTGATTTCATTCACCCTCACAACCTTGAGAGCCACCTTTCTCCAGCGACTGCAGATGACTGCTGTGTCACTGCAGACACGCCTGGGACATCACATATCTGCCCCTGAACTCCTCTCTCCACCTTTCGTCCCAAAGACCTCATCCTCCTTGTCAGTGCGTCCACCACTGAGTGTGAATTGATACAACCACTCCAAGCTCCAAGCTGTAGTGATAATGTTGCTCATACTTTATACTTCAAATACGGTAACTTAATCCTTAAAACAACCCTGTGTGCTTACCATCCAGATATAAAAAGTCACAAAATTCTCATCCAAAAATAAACAAAACCAGCAAGATAAATTTTTAAAAGCCCATTAGACATCTCAGCTCACAAAGTAACCTAAATGAACTAAACTTCAGAAAGTGACAAGCCACTCACAAGAGAGAAGTGATCCATGGCTGCCCTCCTTCCCTGCAGAGACAGGGACAGGGAGAAGCTGCCGTAGACGGGGCCCTCAGGCTGTCAACTGCGGAGACTTGAGGCAGCTGGTGAGCCCAGAGAAACATCTCTGAGGGAGTCCCCACCTTCACTGGACGTAGGGTGACAGCCGCCAGGGCACAGGGATCCAGGCAGGGAGCTGGAAGGCCAAGAGAACTCAAAATCCTGATCATGTTTGCCGGTCATGATCCTTCCTCTGCTGTGGCCGGTCAGCCATTCAGCTGATCTAATAAAAGTTGTATTTAAAGTCAGGTCAGTAGACTGAACCACAAGGGGAAGAAAAGAGTTAACAACAACAACAAAAGGACGTCTGGAATCTGTAGGACAATATCAAGGCAGTTTCACTGTAACTTTTTACTCATGACACCTCTTCCACCAAATGTGTGGTTTTTTCCACACCAACAATCAACTCTCCAACTCTCCAGACAACCACTGGACATCCTTCAGTCCAGTTCGTTTCTGACACTACCTCCCCAGAGTTGTGTCAGACTCCACAGGTTCACACCTCAGTCCCACGAGACTGCTGGCTCTCCTGGTGCCAGTCCAGTGTCACGTGCCCAGGGCACCCACACTTCTGTCTGACGTGGCTACAAAGTTGTGACTCCCATGCACACACACACATACCCCTCCATCCCTTTGAGGTTTGATAATTTGCTAGAATAGCTCACAGAACTCGGGAACATACTTTACTTACATTTACTGGTTTATTATAAAGTATACAAATGAAGAGTGAGACAGAGAGGTCTGTAGTGCTGGAAGCGTCCCAAGCACAGGAGCTTCTGTCCTGTGGAGTTGGGGGGATGCCACCAATCCACAAACTCTTCAAACCCCATTGTTAAGGACTTTTTATGGAGGCTCGATTGCTAGGCATGACTGACTAAATCATTGGCCATTGAGATTAACTCAGTCTCCAGCTCCTCCTCCCTCCCCAGAGGATGGAGGGTAGGGCCGAAAGTTCCAACCCCCTTATCAAGATCTGGTCTTTCTGGCAACCCGCCCTCCCACCCCACAATCTGGAGCTATCTAGAGACCTGCCAGGATTCACCTCATCTGAACAAAAGACACTCACTCAGGATATTCCAAGAGATTTAAGAGCCCTGTGTCAGAGCCTGGGAACAAAGACCAAATATATATTTCTTATTATGCCACGCTCACATACACATCACTGGCATCCCAGAAAGAAAGGAGAAGAAGAATGGCACAAAAATATAATTCAAGACATAAAGGACAAGAACTTTCCAAAACTGATGAAAGTGATCAATACACAAATCCAAGAATATCTCCAAACGCCAATCAGAATAAATACTAAAGAGTTGATCTTAAAAGCAATCAGAAGGGCATTAAAAAACACATTATATACTGAAGAACAGTGATAAGAATTGTCACCGACTTCTAAACAAACACTGGAGGTCAGAAGATAATGACATGGCATCTTCAACACAGTAAGTAAAGGTGGGGCAGGGACCTGCCAAGCATGAATTCTATATCTAGCAAAAATTTTCTTCAAAAGTGAAGGTAAATTAAAGATATTTGCAGGCAAAAGCTGAGAGAATTTGCCTACAGCAGACCCATATCATGAAAGATACTAAATGAAATTCTAAGAAGACTGTTGGCTTTTAAAACAAAAATAACAATTGTATTACTGTGTTTATAACATTTGAAGAAGCTAAATATAAGGCAACGAGCACAATGGGTGGGAGAGGAATACATGAAATTAGATTGTTGTATATCTTCCATTGTTCATGAAGTAGCACCATATTATGTGGAAATAGACTGAAATTTAAAGATTCATATTGTAAACTCTAGAGAAACATTGGAAAAAATAGGCACACACGAAGGGGTATCGCTAAAAAGTCAATACAAGAGAAAAAATAGAATACAGAAAAAAGTGTGATTTATCCAAAAGAAGTCAGAAAAGGAGGAGCAGAGAAACAAACAAATGCCAAAACGAGAAACTTAAAACCAGTCATGGAAATAATTACATTGAATGTCAATTTTCTTATTTCTAGCATTCACATATTTTATAGACTCCACAGGACATTGTGCATTTCTACATACACTATATCGAGGTCTATAAATATGGTCTCTGTGACAGTTTTACTGTTTTTACAGTCTTGGTGCTTTTTTTCCCTTATATTATTGACTCAATCCTCCAATACAGTGTCGAATACAAGTGGTGAGAGTGGACATCCTTGCCCTGTCATAAGGCATGGCTGACATTAAAGCATAACAGCCAAAATGCTGGTGAGAATGTGGAGCAGCTAGAACGGGATACATTTCTGAGGGGAGTAGGAAATAGTGTGACTGCTTCGGAGGACTGTGCTCTATTTTCGTATTAAGTTAAACGTATATCTAACTTATGACTCAGCACTTCTACCCTTAGGTATTCACCCAAGAGAAATTAAAATATATGTTTAGAGAAAGACTTGTAAAAAAAAATGCCTTATTCATAATAGCCAAAAGCTTGAAACAACCCAAATATCCCTTGACATAATGATGGGCAAAGTCTGATATATTCATACAATGGAATACCATACAGTAATAAAAGAAGAATTAGCTGTCAAATAATATAGATTCCTTTCAAAAACGTCATTAAATGAAAGATGCCAGACACAAGAGTATATACTTTCTATGAAATCCAAGGACAGTCAAAACTCATCTATGAAGTAGGAGTCAAAAGGTTTTGCCTGGGGTAGGTACAAGACTTAACTAGAAATGGGCAAACTTTCCTTAACTAAGGAAACTTTGGGGGCTATAGAAATGTTCTTTATCTTGTTTGGGGCAGTAGTTACACGAGAATATGAAATGTCAAACCATATGCTTCATTTTATTGTTCGTTAGTTACACTTCGGTAAAATGTACCTATATATTTATATATATAAAACGCTTTAAAGCCCTGTGTTATAGGTACTGAAGGTATTCCTAGTTTTCAGATGAGAGAACTGAGGCAAAGAAAGGTTAATTGACTTGCCCAGTTGGTGGCAAAACTAATAAACAGAGCTGGGTAGTCTGGCCAAAAAGCCTGCACTCCTAGTGAGAATGCTGTTGTCTCAGATCCTTGCCCAGAAATTCTACTTCTAGGGCTTTATCCTTCAGATAAACTCACAGAAGTTCCAAACAACAAGGTTAGTAACTACACAAGATTAGTCCTTGCAGCGTTGTGGATTAGCAGGGGGCTGATTCTATTGTTTATAGTGTAATCACTTGATATAATATGATGAAGGGGAAAAGGCCAGCTTGAGAAAACTTTATATACTTATATTGGATGACCTCCTAGGTGTAGTGTAGAGTGAAAAAAATCAAAGATACGTACTATATTCTACCATCTGGGTTAATAAATAAAAGAGGATGCAGGGAAAACTGTATGCACATATGCTTGTATAAACCGCAGGTATATCTGAAAGGAAACCTAAGAAACGGACGAGATAGTTTCCAGGGAGAGGAATTGAATGGCTGGGAGAGAGGGGTGCGAGGGAGACATTTCAGGCCAGTATACCTGTTCTGGACATTCTGGGTCATGAAGCGTACGAGTGTATTACCTATTCCAAAAATTAATGATATAGTAACAATTTGGAAATGACTGAAATAGCTCATCACACACATAGTTGCCACCTTTCTCCAGGATTGTTTCAGGGCCTCCTAGCTCGTTTCCTTCCGTGTTTCCCTTTTGTGTCCCGTTCCCTCCATCTGGTCCAAGCTCTCACGGTGCTTAGTATTCCCCAGGTTTTGCCTAGAAATCCATTTCCACTTCTGCCCTGTAAGGTCCTTAAAAATAGCCATCCGTCTCACTCATCCACGGGTTATTAAGGGCTTGGTATCTGGCAGAAGGACCCCAAAGGCCTGTTGCTTCCAGAATTCAGCTTTCAAACAGGTCTGATAACACTATGCCTTCCTCCCCCCTCAGGGGCTCCTCCCACTTTCAGCCGTCTTTCCCCAAACACCATCCTCCAAATGACTTCACATGGTGCACAGGTGGTCGTTTTAAATTTATATTGTTAAGTGTTTTATGGTCTGTTAGAAAAAATAAACTAGTCCATGAATCCTGCTGGATTTTAATTTTACCAATATTATTGCTCAGAGAAGTTTAAGTTAAAAAATAGAATGATTTTTTACAATATTCAGTAGTAAGTAATACAGATGGAACATGGATATGGCAGAAATGGTGACAGTGAGGCCCTGGCCTTCGGGAGATGCTGACATACAGGAAACAGGGCCTCACGCAGAGCACTCATTGGTTTGAAGATGCAGCGTCTCGTTGACCTTCACCACCTGTCTGTCCGCGCCCTGCCTGGAGCCTTTTCTGTGGTTACCTGAATGTGCTGGCCACCCCACCCCACCCAGGCTCACTCTGCAGAACCACTTGGATTCGTCTTGAACGTTCACCATTCTGTGCTTTTGTTCTGCTGTTTCTCTTTATAGAATGTGATCTCCCCACCTTAGGTCCTGTTGCTGGGCCTCTGCTGGGCAAACTCTCCTGAAGGAGGGTTCAGTGGGGTTCAGCTCCAACTTCAGCTCTTCTCGTGAAGTCCTCCCTAGTGTATTAGTTTCCTATTGCTGCTGTAACAAAATATAGCAAATGTCACTTGCAAGAGCGCAAGTTTATTGTCTTATAGTTCTGGAAGTCAGAAGTCTGAAATCAGTTGTACTGGCTTAAAGTCAGGGTATTGGCAGAGCTGGTTCCCTCCCCCAGAGGCTCTGAGGAGGGAATTGGCTTCCTTGCCTTTTGCAGCTTCTCGGGGCTGCCTTTCTTCCAGCCTCCCATACCTGGCACCGCTGCTCTCTCGGGTGCTTTCTTTTTTTTTCATTGTAGACAGTCTTTATTAGCAGGTGTTAAGAACGCAAAATAGTAACAAATCCAGAAGGATGGGAAAGGAAGCAGGGCATGGCTCTCCTCCCCTACGTGAGGACCCTGGGAAACCAGGCCAGTGGGGTGGGGTCTTGGCCACTGCGAGCCCAGCACCCTCTGGAAAACAAGCTCCCGTGCAGGAGAGCGCCTCACAACACAGGGGAAGGGAGCAGCGCCCCGGAAGATGCCTTTCACCCATCTTCAGGGCACATTATCCTGGTCTCCACTTGCATCTTACATAACCTTCTCTGCCTCCAGCTTCTCGTCTCCTTCTAAGGACCCTTGTGATTACATTGGGCCCATCTGATAATCCAGCATCCTCACCCCATTGCAAGATTCTTAACCTAATTGCGTCTGTAAGGCCCCTTTTGCCATGGAAAGTAACTCATTCACAGGTTCTAGGGTTGGGGTGTGGACATCCTCTTGAGGGGTGTTATCCATCCTCCTGCACCTGGAGTCACCCTTCCCCTGGGAACTCAGATGTGGCTTTACCTCTGTGCTCCCGCAGCTCTCTGTCCATCCTTCAGTATCTCGTTGAGTATCTGCCTTATAATTATTTGTCATCTGACCAGTCCTCTCCCTGTGAGCCTCCTGGGGGCAGGGGTGGGGTTGCAGCCTTCCTGCCTGCCCAGACTTCCTGCCGGACAGAAGAAGGCATGTGTTTGAGGGAGTCGACCACCCAGTGCACGACGGCCCTGCGGTGCTGCGGTTCCCAGGCCAGGCTCAGGGCCCGGCCGCCTGGTGAGGTTCCCAGCTGTGCCACTCACCTGCTCCGCCCCTCCATGCCTTGTCTGCAAAATGGTGCTGACGAATCGAACCCAACCCAGAGGCTAACAGCAAGGACTAAATGGGGTCACACGCGTGAAGGACGAGAAGAGCACCTGACCATCATGGCCACTCAGGGCAGCTAGCTGCATCCCTATTGTTGTTGATTTTATTGTTTATGTTGTGAAAAGTTTTTCCGTTGTGTAAGTTATTCTTGACGAACTTAGGCTACACTCTTTGTTATTAAGTCTAATTGTCTTTAGGTTTAAAGTAATGTTTTCCTTGATTTTAAATATTTTTGCAAAAGTTTTTAGAATGACAAAAATGTAGAAAGTACCAGAGAACTTGCTTAGGGTGATCGTGAACCTGTGGCCTAGCCGTCTCGTGTGCACCCACCGCTCTGGTTCAGGTGGGCAGGGCTGCCTAGACAACAGCCCTGTGCAGAGTGGTACGAAATGGCATGTCAGACCTTAGATCTCTGAGAGATGGTAGAGTTTAAAGATGCATGTGACTGTGGAACCTACATGACGAGCTGAGGTTCTGGACACTCAAAGCCTTCCTTACAAGGCACCACAGACCATTATGGGGATGGCAGTGTCATTCCAAGGAAAGGGCTTGGAGGTACTGGAGTGTGATGCAGAGCACACCTGTGTTCTGAGAGAGCCGAACAAGCCTACTGCAGTTAGAGGAAAGGCATTTTTAAAACACCTTGTAGCAGGTACTTTCATTGGGAACACGTGCTCCTACCAAAGATCATGACTACTTGGTGCCCATGAAAGTCATATTTTTAGAATGTCATGAAAAATGGAGAGGTATATGAAAGGCATTCTAGCTTTAGGAAATAATGCTAGTAGGGATCTTAGATTTAAAAGGTAATAAGATCTGCGTAGGCAGAGTGAGGAGAGATGGTTTAGCAGTGAAGAATAAGGTTATCAGACAAGTAAGTGGCAGGCTGGAAAATAAGAACGTATCGTTTGGATGCAGGAAGCCATCGCCTGCTTTTCAAAAAGCAAGCTACTGAAGTTATCATACCGTCCGCATCACTTAACTTGAACGTTAAAGGAGTGATCCTGGAGGTGGAGTCATGGTGGGAGGGAGAAATTGTAGTGGTCCCGCTCGAAGAGTAGGGTCCAATTTATGAATTTATTTCAGGGGTTGAGGTTCAAATGCAGATTAAATGTAAAATGAAGAACCAGACAGTTCTCTCAGAGTGGATGGAAGTAACAAAGGACAAAGAAGAGTTGCAGACCAGTGTCTGTTCCGTGGAAGGCAGACACCATGTTCTGATTGAGAACTTGGAATTGGGGACTGTTGTGGGAGTGGAGTGGAAATAAGCCCCGTCTTCACCGCATCATGTGTGAGATGGGAATGAAGTGTCTAGATTGTGGAGCTGAGCTGAAGGCGGTCAGATTTAGAAAAGCGCTGTCCCCCACGGATGAAAGCCTAAAGCTGTGGGACAGGATTCACTCTGGTGAGCCGTGCGGGAGGCCTCCTGCCCAGGGCCAGCCAGCACGCAGGGACCACCCGGGAGAGACAGTGGGCATCACCCCCTGCCGTGTTTGGCCCGAGTCAGGGTGTTGTCACTGTGTAGGGGAGGAAATGTCCTTACAGGTGTGAGAGGCCAAGATCTCAGGTTCTCAAAGATCAACAGAGATACCTGTTGCAGTAAAGAGGCGTCACGGGGCTCGGGGAGGAGAGGACAGGGAGGCGTGGTGGTCACGCCACAGCCACCTGAGCTGAGACCCGGCGGTTGGGGAGGCACTCCTGCTTCAGCCGTGAGTGCCACAGCCTCTTCCTTAGCATGGCTCTGGAAGTCTGGGCGACGGAGGGACACGGGAGTTGGTCACTGCTCAAGACGCCTGGCTGTCTCCCAGTGCCTGTTGGCTGGCCTGGAGGTGAGAGCTGGCGGCCAAGCGGCAGCAGGTCGTGAGGACTTCCCTGGGCATGGTCAGCCCTGCTGGTGGCACCCACCCCCACCCCCAGAGGCCACCCCCCTGGCTCAAGAGCCCCCAAGGCTCCTCTGATCTCAGCTCTCTGTGCTCCAGAAGCACTTCTCACTTTATGCTTTGGGGAGTGCTTGGCCGAGACTCCCTGGAGCTGTGGGCGTCATGGAAGGCGAAGTGGCTTATGGCACATGGTAAATGCTTTGTCAGAATTCCAGGATAGCAAGGAGGGAGATGAGGAAGATACGCCTATTACAGGGAAAGACGTACAACAAGGTCCCTACCTTCGTGGCGCTTACATTTCTCATGGGTGAGTTAGGCATTGAACAGGTAAATTTAAAAATAGATAAATAAATAAGCCAGGCAGATATCACACAGACCTTGTAGCAGATGCCCTGAAGACAAATGGGATGATGTGTGTGTTGCAGGGTGAAGTTGGGGTGCAAAGCTGCCTGGCTTGGGTGGACCACACAGATTTTTGTGATTGTTGGCAGCTGAGCTAAGACCTAAAACCTGAGGAGCATTTGGCCAGGGAGGAAAGCATTCAAGGAGAAGGAACAGTCATCATGAAGGCAGAAACAGAGCGATTGGGAGGATTTGAGTCTGGGAGGAGGAGACCAGTTCGATGACTGCAGTGGCCCAGGCAGGGTGTGCTGGGATCATGATGAGAGCAGTGATGATGGGTGAATCAAAGACAAGACATCTCTGACTCAGCAGAGGCAGAAAAGTGGAAATCATAGCTGGTGTGAATGGAAGTGTGTTTATTCTCAAGTTGGGATGGTTGATGGGGGAACATGTGGGGAAACTTTGGGCTTATAACCTCTGTCTTCTCTGAGAAGGCCGAAACAAGCTGTTGCCCAGGAAAGAGGGGTCTCGGGCAGTGGTTGGGAGCTGGAAAAAAGTCGTAGGAGTGTGGGATCGTTGCTGTGTGGAATGAGAGGCCTGGGCGGGTTCAGCTGAAGTAGGACAGTCTTCACACCGGTCCTCACAGCTCTGTGACTTTCTTCCAGCAAGGCAGCCACCCCACCTCTCTGCAGAGGAATCAGGGAGAGAGGCTTTTCCAGGTAGTTGAGACAGAAGGACAGGCAAGATTCCTAAAGAACTGGCACAGTATGGCGAGTGCTGCTGGCGATAAAAGGACAAGAGGCCAACAGATGTGTAGATCCAAGGAGACCCAAGTAGAGAGCTTTGGACACGACAGGACCTCAGTGCAGACGGGGAGGAGTTGTCTAGAGAGCGACCATGGGGGAGAGGTGGAAGGATGGCCATGGTCGCAGACAGGAAGTTAGGGTTAATCCTTTTAGATCCCTGCATTACATTGCAGCTGCCATTTTGTCTTTTCTCCTCCTGTCTGAGTAATGAATCTGTGCTTTCATTACAAGGAAAACGGTTGGCAGGTTGGTTGGATTTCAGTGAATTCAGATTTGATAATGAAACATTTCCTTTTAATTGTTGTATATACCTTTCTCAGCTTTTTCTCTACTTAAAGCATATTTCTCTCTTGTTCTTCTCTTGTTCTTCTCTTGTTGGATGTGTTGGATGCAGTGGCTCTGTTAACAGGTGTCTGTTGTCACTCTTACAGCTAACACCACAGCCATAATTGATGGAGAGTTGAGTTGCATGCTCTTAGGACTAATTGCAGAGTCTAAACCAAAACATTTCCTGCAGCTGCCTTTAAATAACAATAATAACAATAGTAATAATATTTTGTATAGGGATAATACTTTACAATTTGCAAAGCGCTTTCACATACATCATATCATTTAATCTTCACAATAAATAAGGCTTTTTGAATGCTTAGATCTTTCCTAAAGTGAGAAATCATGGTGCATATCTTGATTTAATCATGCTGAGTTGCCAGAAGTTCTTGACGTGATAAGCGTTTATTGAGCACCTTCTGTGCCTAAAGCACTTTACTAAGGACAGCACGGGGTAAACTTCCCTTAAGGAGACACCAAGTAGCCGCGGCCCAATAAATGCGATCTTGCTTCCCGGCTCACTCCCCCTTCCTCATCACAGTCACTGTTTTGGTGGCTGCTTGCTAAACCATAAATTTATATAAATATTACCAGGAATTCATTGTATCAGAGTTTAAGTTTTTAAACCTAGGATTCTGATACTTATCTAAGCTCAGTAATACTTCAGAAAGTCATTCTATCGATTTCAGCTTGAACTTTGTTGAAAATTATGTATCTGTTACTTGAATCTCAAGGGTATTTCAGATCCAGCACATTTGAAAATGTCTAGCCATCGAGTTGGTTGTCTGATTAGGATGATTAGGCTATGACTCCAAGAGTACAACTTGACCCTCGGCCCCAGAAGGCTTATTCAGTGGGAAGGAAGACATAGTCATCTCTGGGTTCTTGAGCCAGACTCGGATGCACTGAGGAGACTGGGAGAGAAAGGGCTTCCCAGGAGGGAGCTTCCTGGGTGAGATGGGGAGGAGAGGGTAGCATTGGGGCCGAGCACAGGCCCAGGGCAGGACTTCTGAACCTTTAGCCAGGAGCCCCTAGAGGGTCCAGGCGTGTGTTCTGGGCCACCACAGCCCCTCACAGATTCTCCAGAAAGCATGAGACACCCCCAGCCCCTGCCTTCACGGGCCTCTGGGCAGAGTGGCACCTCACAGAGAGCACATCAGCATTCCTTTCCCCATGGAGGGCTGGGGCGGCCCCTGCGGCCTGATGTGGCCCATCAGGACCACCCAGGGGCTGCTTTGTTGCTGAAACACAGAGGTACCAGCTGTCTTCCTGCTTCTTGTTTGGCATCTTGGTTTTATTAACTCTAGTATTACACTAGCTCTGTATGTGGTCATGTGGTTTAGGAATGGGTGAGGACAGACCTAAATGGCCTAATGCTTATAAGCACACTGATTTCCTGGACACAGTTTTTTTTACAAAAGTTTTCCCATGGTGCCATCTTTTTAAAGAACAGCTTCTGTATATTACAAGGGAGGCTAATATCTGGATTATCAAATTATCTCTTGGTTCTTTTGATATGGAGCTCAGGCAGCCACAAGCCAAAGAACCCTTCCTTTGTGTTGGGCAGATATGCCTGACACTTTATTTTGACACAGAATGTGCAGCCAGCATCTGAGCAGCTCGTAAATACTCCAGAGAGGACCCCGATTAGCATGTAGTGTGGAGCGGGAGTTTGAACGTGAAGTCTAGGTGGTGGTTCCCGCTGGGGCTGGCGACGCGCTCTAAATAATTGTGTTCTGATCATTTAGGTCTCTCTTTACAGGGCA
The DNA here is from genome assembly GCF_949987515.2 of Delphinus delphis. NCBI lineage: Eukaryota > Metazoa > Chordata > Mammalia > Artiodactyla > Delphinidae > Delphinus > Delphinus delphis. The sequence goes on along the minus strand of NC_082697.1, from coordinate 4,736,588 downwards.
TCTTTTATGACCAAGACCGTCCAGTACCAGAATGAGCTGCATAAATTCCTAATCTGGGATACGGCTGGACAAGAACGAGTAAGTCACTCTTTAATTCGCTGTGTGTTTTTCTGAGGCCCAAATTAAAGCTCCAACAAAACCGCCGGTTCCTGTCATTTCACGTCGCTCACCTCGCTTCTCTGCGCTGGAGACACGTCTTTCCATTTGCGTGGGCCAGCCTTTTTCTTTTCAATTAGAACCACAGAGTCCACCGATGGAGAAAGTGATATGGGCACTGAGGACATTTTTATACTTTTTAGTGTCTTCAATTAAACGCTGAGTAACAGGTCTGATAAAACCCTGCTCAGAGTATTGTGTGTAATTTGGGCTCCATCCTCTAGCAAAGATATAAAAGAATTAATGGTAGAAAGGGAGAGTTAAGCACATCTCATTTATAGTCGCCTTTTAAAAGCTAAGGAGGGAACTTCACAGCATATAAAGTTTGAGATTTAAGTGAAATGCATGAGCTAACACGGTGCCGTGCGATAGGTGCTTAATAAACGCCTGATGATGAAGCTGTCCAGGGTGGTCGTCTGCCTCAGGAAGGGCCTGGACCAGAGCTGGGGCCGGGAGCGCGGCATCACCGTGCAGAATGGCATTTGGCAAAGCCCGCCCAAATCGGACGGGGTGGGAAGGCGGGGAGGGGACCAGACGCTGCTGCCACCTCATTTTCCCTCTGGGCCCGGAGTTTCATTTCCCTGTTGAGGTGTGTCTGGCAGCTACCCCATTATTCAGCTGCTGTTTACTTTTGTTTTCAAACAGTATTATCAAAACAAGAACATGTGATGGATACACAGTGCTACCTTAAGCTCTTATAGAAGAAGTAATCAGGAGACATAGTCTGTCCTCACAGTCTTATCTGAGACGTCATAGATACCGCAAATGGTATAAAACCTGACAAGAATCATCACAGACACGTGGAGGAAAACCCAACAAACCATTACTGTTGTCCTAGACGTAGACAGCATACATTTTGTACAGATTTAATGTCTAAAGTTTGCTCTGTTTGGTTTCTTCTGTTTTTTTAATGCTGGATATCACACCTTGTGTCCATTTCCTCATCTTAGATGCATCTGCTAAGTCTCCGGTCCCCGCTGCTCCTATGTTGTTTGGGCTGTGCGTCTCCAGTGGGGATAGGCTTTTGCTAACCGTCACTCTGCTGTCCTTCAGAAGGACTGCTTGCCACACAGTGTTCCTGAATATATCCATTGCCACAGCCCTGGCATCTAGCCTATTAGCCACGAACTCGTGGCTCTTCGTACAAGTAATATATGTGCCCTTTCACTGAATCCCAAGTTTCGGTTACCCCCTCCCATATATTTGATGACACAGCGAAACCCTCATTATAAAGCACATGCTATGATATAGATTCCATTATGCTTGGAATCAGAGCCCGTCCTGGTAGACATGGTGATATGTAACATCTTTCCAGAACATAAAAAAAGAACAACACAAGGGTTTATGCCTCTCTCTTACTGCTACCATAAAAGCAGGATTCTGTGAAGTTTTGTAATTAGCTGGTCTGCATGCCTCTCGTTTCCCCATTTCTAATTGATTCTGCACCAAGAGTAGTTGCCCTGAGATGCAAATCTGCCTCACCCCTACCTGGAGCTAGATCACTGAACCATCCAGGGGCTCGCGCAGGGAATGTAGATGAGCCCAGTGGGCCCGGAAGGCCCGCCCATCAGAGCCCCGCGCCGAGGAGACCCTCAGGAGAGGGGTGCCTGCAGTGAGCCCTCGCGCCAGCTGGTTGTTGCCGGATCACAGGGTTTAAGAAGAGCGAAGCATCTGACAGCTAATCACAGACTGTTTGAAATGCTGTGAGGATCCTCCAGGGCGCATGTGTGAGCTTGTCCTTCCCGCTTGTCCTGGGCACGGCCTTTAGGGCCCGGACCGTGCCAACCTCGGCCTGACTCTCCACCTTCACCTCCTTCCACCAGTTCATCCTCCAAGACCAAACTGCATAGGCTTCTGCAGTGCGCCAGGCCAGTCCACACCCTCATACCCATGGCTTGCCGTTCCCTCTGCTCAGAATACCCTCCCTCCCACCGTTAGCCTAGAGAGCGCCATGCTCAGCCTTCAGAGCTCGCGTCTCATGTCGCCCGGGGAGCTTTCCTCACCACCCCTGCAGTCCTCAGGTGGCCACGTGCCCGCTGTGCTCAGGCGTGAACGCGGAGGCTCTCCTTGACCCCCTCCCCGTCAGCCTGCCACGTCGGCGAGACCGCATGTCCCGACAGCTCCGGCTTCTCAATGCGCCTCAGATCCGCTCGGTTCTCCCTGTCTCCACTGCCAGCTCTCTGCTCTCCACCACCTTTAACTCTCACCTGAGAATTCCTTTCACCTTTGAACTGGTCTTCCTGCCTACCCCCTTCCCAGCCCCACTTAGTACCTTATCCTCCCACTTACTGCCCTTCAGTGACTGCCCACTGCCCCTCTCCTGGGAGCCACGCCCTGCCCACTGGCCTGCACAGCCCTGCATGGCCTGTTCCACCTGTTCTCCAGGGCCCTCCCGGTCCGTCCACGCTCTCACCCGCTGAGCTCCAGCCCACTGCCTCCGCTCAGTTCCTCAGACTCTCCAGAACCAGGCCTTCACACACGCTGTTTCTCGTACTGGAACTCTCTCTTCCCTCTACTCGGAGCCTGGCCAGCTGGCTCCTTACCAGCCTTTTCGTCTCAAGTTCAGTGTCACACCGTCACAGTTTTCCCTAACCCCTCTGCACCTAAGCATGACCCCAGCTCATTCTCCGTCACTGTCCTTTATTCATTTCCCTCAGGACCCTCATTGCAAGTTGTAATTAGATATCTGTCTACACACTCTTCCTGACAGGCTGTCCCCACAGACTGTAAACTGTGAGAGCCGGGACCACGGGGTCGTATTCCCAGGGCCCAGCACAGAGCCTGACCTGGGGTTGACGCTCAGATATTGGGAGGACCAGTTAGCAGCTGAACTCTTTAGTGTATCTCTTCGGATCCTGAACAGTCTTTGCGATTGCCCACATCCGTGGGATTGTCCCCCGGTTCCTTACTTGTTTATCTTCTGTTAGACTGTGAGCTCCTTGGGGGCAGGGACCGTCCTCATGTCTGTGCGCTCAGCCCCTGGCACACAGTATTGATGCCAGTGGATTTAGATCAGTTGATTGTCAGCCCTGCTTTGGCACAGGTAAGGAGGAACAGATCCTCTGCCTAGTTTCACCATGTGAGTATTGCATGCCTCAAATTATACACTTCCGATATTTGCATATTTATTATTCAGCTCTCTGTAGTAATGACATTTATTATGGAACCAAAAGTCATCGTAAAATGGCACCCCTTTATGATGAACTGACCATTCAAACATCCTCCCCACTTAACCCTCGCGTTTTCACAGATGGGTCATCTTTCTGATGGTCCAGTGACAGTTGGTTGCAAAGTAATTTCATTAAGTCAATGAAAGTGATTTTGGAGCACTTCGCAGATGTCATGCAAAGCCATGGACGGTGAGGGGTTTGTTACATTAAGTGAGGAGAGCACTGCTGATCAGAATGATGACATCAGTGCTTCAGAAGGTAATGATTTGTGTATCAGAAGGTTGAGAGGCCTGGGGAAAACTGTTGGAGTCCTCAAATATCTTGTAAAAATTCCTTTTTTATGATAGGACTAGGAAGGGCAAACATGAAATGAAAGATAGATATCATATTGTGCCAGCATATGGTTTTATCAAAAGAATCACAGTCAAGTTACGATCAACTCTGACTCAGTGTTCATTCAGGAAACTAGCTCCTGGTTGCAATAATAAACCTAAGTTTTTTCTAATATCAGATAAAATGAAACTCGTTTTCATAATTTTTTTTCTCAAGATAGAGCCTTTGTCAAACCTTTTCATTCCTATTTGCTATCCTAAATGAATTCGTTTTAAGTGATCTTTTCCCACCAATCACCCTTCACTAACAGGGACTCCTGCAGAAGCATGGAGACAGACCCAGCCCCTGCTCAGACATGCACCTCAAGTCCATATCAGAAATGCACCGTAACTGTAGCAGCAGCATTTCAATTACTTGCCATCTGTCTGTGATCATGTAAAAGAAAGCTTCTAACCAAAGTCTAATAGACACTGCATCCAGTCCTTGAAGGTTTATGTCCCTGAATCTTACTGTGGTTTCTCCTAATGGCTGTTTCTAGAGGGCAGAGCACCAGGAAGACAGGGACTCATCCACTGTCACAGGAGCCACATAAGAGTTGTTCTCGTGTCTGAAATCAGGAAAACGTGTAGTGGCGTAATACCTAGAGCCAGGGTCCACACTGTGGCCCACAGGCCAAATGCAGCTCGCTTCCCGCTTTATCAGAGCACAGCCGTGCTTATTTGTTTACGTATTGTCTATGGCTACTTCCACGCTTCCGTAATGGAGCTGAGGAGTTGCGACAGAGATCATATGACCCACAAGGCCCAAATGTTTACTGCCTAGCCCCTTCCAGAAAAAGTTTGCCAACCCCTGATCTAGAGCCAGATTGGGAGCAGAGCTGTGCGGACGTCCCTTTAGTCTCTTTTTAAGCTGCCGCCTTCTTTCTTTACACCAAAAGGACATGGAAAGAGTTTCAGTGTCAGTGATGGTAGAGTGGCTTGTAACAGACTAACCCTCCCACAGAGAACTATTATGTATAAACTCTGGACAGAACATTAAACAACTCTCTGAAGGTACTGCCAAGCAACCAGATGCAGTCTGGGGACTGAAAAGGGAACGACATTGAGTGAGACTCACATTTTCATGGCTTTTCCCCAGAGGGCGCTCCCCAGACCATGCAGCACAGGGTAGCTAGGACTCCCGCAGAAAGGCTGTCTTTTTAGCTTGCAGTATTTGAGGACAGAGTTTAAGGTTGCTAGAGCAGCTGGGAAAGAAGGAGGCAAATCCCAGAAAAGATGGATCCAACAAGGAGGGAAGCCCCCAAAATCTGCTTGTAAATTCCCTTCAAGGCTTTGCTTAACCCCCAGATTGTGACTGCACAGGGGCGACACTAAGAGACCCAACAGAAGCCAACAGCTGGAGGAGTGACAAGACAGAGCAGAGATTCAGCTGCTGCTCATCACAGGAAAGTCCAGTCCTGCCCTGTTCGAGGGGATTGATAAACACGTTGGGCTTCCCTTGAAACTTCTGAAGGGCCATGTCTTAAGAGTAGAGACCCAAGTAGACCCACCCTAACCATGTGTAAAACCAATCTCAGGGTGATCGGCCAGTGTTTTAACACTCTTCAGAGAAGATAATGGAAACCAGATGGTTTGGAAATGTTCAGAGATTTAAAGGAAAAGTAGTCTTTTTTTTTTTTTTTTTTTTTTAGGAAAAGTAGTCATAATCTACTTAACTACAGATGGGGAATCTTACACAGAATGGCAACTAATAATCAGACGGAAATGCTAAAACTGAAAACTGTAGTATTTAAGATGAAAAGTCCACTGGGTAAGTGACAAAACGAAAGAACAAAGAGTGGAAGAATAGGAACATAGTCTTAGTACCATAGGGACAAATTCAAACAATCTAACATATGTGTAACTTGAGACCCAGAAGTTGTAAAAAGAGGGGAAGGAGACAGAAAGAAAAGATATTTTGAGAAATAATGGCTGAAAATTTCCCAAATTTTGTGGAATATATCAACTCACAAATCCAAAAGTTTAGCAGACTCATAGGTACAAAGAAAACCACATCTAGTTCCATCATAATCAAACTGCTGAAAACCAAAGTTAAAGAGACAGATCTTGAAAGCAGCCAGAGATAATAGTATAGACACATTATGTGCGGGACACAACAGTATGAATGAGGGCCAGCTTCCCACGGAGTCAGTGGAGGCCAGGAGACAGTGGAGCAGTGTATCTTTAAAGTGCCAAAATTATCTTTAAAATATGAAGTCAAAGTCATGACACTGTTAGAAGAAGAAAAACAGAGAGGATTTAGCAGCAGCGGTCCCAGAACGGTTCTCGGGCTAGAGGAAATGACACTAGATGGTAACTCAGATCCATAGGAAGAAATAATAACCACTAGAAACAGTAAATATAAAAATCTGTCTTTTTTCTTATTTAAGAGACGACTGGCTATTTAATGCAAAAATTATAATATTGGATTGTGTGGGTCATCACATAGCTTTAAAATATTTGACAGTAGCACAAAGGACAGTGGGATAAAACAAATCTTGCAAGGTTCTGATCTTTTACATGAGGTGGTGCTTTTTTTTTTTTTTTTTTTTTTTTTTTTTTTTTTTTTTTGCGGTACGCGGGCCTCTCACCACTGTGGCCTCTCCCGTTGCGGAGCACAGGCTCCGGACGCGCAGGCTCAGCGGCCATGGCTCACGAGCCCAGCCGCTCCGCGGCATGTGGGATCTTCCCGGACCGGGGCACGAACCTGCGTCCCCTGCGTCGGCAGGCGGACTCTCAACCACTGCGCCACCAGGGAAGCCCGAGGTGGTGCATTTTAAACTCTACGTCAACTGTGAGGAATGTATATTGTAGTTACAAGAGCAGCCACTTAAAAAGTAATACAGGAAGGTATAACTGAAAAGTCGATGGACAAATTAATAAGTTAAAATTGAATACTAAAAAATAGTTAATGCAAAAGAAGGGAAGAAAGGAAGAACAGGGTTTTCTTTTTTTTAATGGAACAAATATAAAGCAAACAGCAAATGGTAGACCTAATATTAGTAAAAACCAAATATATCGGTAAGTACATTAAATGTAAAGGAACTAAACATTCCACTTAAAAGGCAGAGGTTGTCAGATTGGATCAAAAGTCAGGATCTAACAATGTGCTGGTTATAAAAGGATTCCCTTAAATGTAAACCCAGAGATTGCTTGAAAATAAGAGAATGGAAGAGGATAGTCTATGCGGATCTTAAGCAAGAGAAAACCATTGTGGTTATATCAATATCAATAAAATAGACTTGGATATTCAAGGATAAAGAAGGGGCGTGAAAAGAAGAGCATTAGGGAACTTTCCATGTTGATACAAACGTTTTATATCTCAGTGGGATGGTGTTTACGTGGTTGTACACATACACATTTGTTGTTTTACCAAAACTTAAGACCTTTTATCAAACTTAAGATCTTTGCACTTCTCTAAATGAATTTTACCTTACAAATTTAAATGCAAAAAACAAAGAAAACAAAGCCAAAAAACCAACCATCTTGTAAAGCATGTTGCCAGAATAACGCATCAGAAATGAAAGCTAATATCATTGCCTTTGCTCCTGTGACTCTCACCGCATGAAAGACAGTCCAGAATCTTTTCTACCTAATAATCTGGTTTCCTTAAAGTTGCTTACAGGTTTTATTATTAGTGGTTCTTTTTCTTCTCTAAAACTTAACATATTATATTGGAAGTTATCCGGCTTTGACCCCAGCAGCAGGGATCTTTCGCACTGAGACTAGTAAAACTTCACATGGATGGTCATCTGGGTTTGGCATTTAGTTTGACCTCCTCCTGCACCTAAACAGTTCTTATTCCCTTATTCCCCACTTCTTTCTGCCTTACTACAGTGTGCCAGGCACCTGGCCCAGAGATAAAATGGGGTACTAAACAGACATGCTCTCTTCCTCATGGAGTCTACAGTCATAATTTTACTTTCATTTATAAAACTCAAATTATATGAAAGTTTAAAAGCCAAAGTTTAAGTCATTGGTTAAGAAGTTGTGGAGTCTGTAATTCTGTATATGGAATGTATTCAGATGCTCGCTTCTGATGACAGTTCCTACCTGTGTTTTGCGGGGAAGCCACAGAACAGAGACCCAGAGGGGAGTCCAGTGGTATCTCTCACATCATATGTAGGGATCAGGTTTCAAAGTCAGGGTGTAAGACAAAGGTCAAGCGTAGATAAGAGTCTTGTCTTTCAACACTGGCATCACATTCACTGAGCAAGGTTCTCACACAGATGCCCAGGAACCAGGGTTGACTGGAGAGAGAGCTTCCCATTTTCCATCTCACACTCTATCACGAGAAATGGCCCACTAGATCAGCCTCGCTGCTCCAATTGTTGTTGTTCTCCCTTTCCTTCTCTTCCCTCCCTGTTGCATTGGGGCAGGGAGGTGATTGGTGGGAAGGAGCCCTGCACACAGAGTTAAATTCATGTAAATGAAATGAGATATGTACCTGCATTTGGGAACTGCCACGTGTGTGGAAGTTACCAAAAACGCGAGTTACAGGCTCATGCAAGTGGCGAATGTAAATGTGCGCTCATCTCCGTGGCACAGTCAGCGTTTAGATTACAGCGTTGCCTTTGCAACACCCAGTGCAGCCACTTCCGGAGAGCTATTTACAGCATTGTTTTTATCTCTTTGATAGTTTGGGAAGCCAACGTTTAAAGGACTATTGAACAAATGAATTTGGGAATTATAACATTGAGTTCAATTAAAAAGCCTTTTTAGCTGAAACAATTGTTTATAGCACCATATTTAATTCCTATAAAAATGTATTCTAAACTACCTTCTGAGAGGCATTTCAGTATTACATTAAAAGGTTTTGCCTTTGGTAATTACTGGTTCATTTGCTTTAAAACATCATGTCATCTTCTTTGGATTAAGAGAAGGATTACCTTTTGTGCAGGGATAATGGGGTTAAAAGTCTAGTAAAAAACATATTTAACCAGTTTTCCCAATTTTGTTTTTTATTTTTCCCTCTTCTCTGCAGTTTCGTGCCTTAGCGCCAATGTACTATCGCGGCTCGGCTGCAGCTATAATTGTTTATGATATCACAAAAGAAGTAAGACTTACATACCGTTTTCTTTAGACTATTTTGAAAACTCTGTTTTGGTTGCTTATATCTCCAGTTGCTTTCCTCCTCTGCGTTACAGGAGACATTTTCAACATTAAAGAATTGGGTAAAAGAGCTTCGACAGCACGGCCCACCCAATATTGTAGTTGCCATTGCAGGAAATAAGTGTGATCTTATCGACGTAAGGTAAGTTATTAGAACAGGAGATTACAGTGCTGATTATGTGTTCCTTTTCTTACAGAGCAATAGCCAATGTAAGAATCTTGCTTTTATTTTATCTCTGACATTGAAAAATTCCTTTTTGTTGTTTGGTTGGAGTCCTGAAGTTTCAAACTAAAATTTAAGAGTTCAGACATTTGGAGCTAATTAGAGTATATATCGAGACAGGTGTGTAATACATTTAAACGTCATTTGCGTCATACTTGACATTATCTGGGATTAGTGTAGCCCTCAGCTCTCATAACATAGGATACCTGAATGGGGAAGGATATTTTAAGGAAAGCACGTTTATTGGAAATTTCTCTGGACCACTTCCACGATTCCCCAAGCAAGGGCTCTACTTTGAGGGGAAAAGAAACCCCGGTGATTCTCTGGCCATTCCATTGGATGCATTGCTAGTAGTCCCAAGTTCTATTCTGTTCTGTTCTGTTTTCTTTAACCGTAGAAGTGGTGTAATTGGGAGGACCACGGTGCCAGGGCTCATTCACCAGCCATTCCTGACATCCTTTATCATCGTAAATCTGGTTAATTACTGGGTAGGTGGGGATCACATTAAGCTCTTGATGGGCAGAATTTCTGATTTGCAATTCGTTGCCTTCCAGAGAGGTCATGGAGAGAGATGCTAAGGACTACGCCGACTCCATCCATGCAATTTTTGTAGAGACCAGCGCAAAAAACGCGATAAACATAAACGAACTCTTTATAGAAATTAGTGAGTATCTCTGTGCCTTATGGGTTTCCTCTGTGCAGAGCAACTTAAAACAGAATTATCTTGCCAAGTAGAATTTTCTCCTTACGTAGAGTGGTCTAGTCTCTGATACTGTTCTCAGTGGAATGAGATTTGAGAATTTAAGAGTGACGGTGGGTTTTCATATCATGCTGTAAGTGCTGGAGAGCTGCTGCCTGATGACTGTAGCCCTTCTAGAAAGAATGTTGCTACTGAATAAAGAATGTGCAGGGCCTAGAGGTCCTAGAAGCTGTCATCTCTCCCTCTTGCTCTCTTTAAATGTGTTTCAGTTAGTTGTCCAGAGTCATTGAAAATGAACAAAATAAATAAAGGGAAATGAAATGCGTGTGTAATTCCACTATAAGAAAGCCCTCAAAAATTAATACTAGGCACTCGCTAGTGAAACGTAAGACCACTTTTTCCCACCCCTCCTCTTTCCCTTCCCAGTAGTGTTAATAGGATGACACTAGATAGGAGAGAGGCTGCTGCGTACCTTTGGGATCCTCTACAGATTGTATCTGTTTATTCATTTCATTCAAATTCATCAGTATATTCATTGAGAACTGTTCCAGGCTCGGGGGAGGCAGCAGCGAACAAGATGGGGTCTGCTGTCCTGGGGTGCACGTTCCACTGTGGGAGAGACAGTGAACACACAAATAAGTGAGGTCCTTTCAGATGATGAGCAGTGATAGGAAGAAAATAACATAGGATGAAGTGAAAGAGTTTTCTGCAAGTGGTCGGGGAAGGCTTCTCTGAGGAGGTGATACTGAAGCTGAGACCTGACAGAGCAGGTGTGCAGAGCCCTGGGGTTCATGTTAACTGAACAGGTCAGACTTCCCTTTGGAAGACGGGAGAAAGCCAGCAAAGCACAGTGAACTTATTCATTAAGATCCATCCTTTGGGAGAGGTCTGCGAGAAGTGGAAGGGCCCTTGGCCAACATGTAGAGGAGGAGCCACCGGGGCCAGGCAGGGACGGCCCAACAGAGGAGCAGGCTGAGACCTGGGGCGCTGCAGAAAGCCCTGGCGACCCTGACAGCTTGCAAGGGCAGGCCCAGCTCCAGCAGGTGAACCGCACTGGGATTTAGGCCCTTGGCTGCTCAATTGTTGGGGTTATTTTCGGTGTTATTATTTTTTGATGTTTTTAGTTTGTTCCGAGAACCAGAGATCTGAATTTTATGTAACATGTCACACTCTTTAAATCTGGCCACTTATTCAAATATTTTCAGAACCCTGTGCAGGCCTGCCAGGCCCACCTGCTCCCCGGGACGGCTGGTAGAGGCTGGTGTGCAAGCTCTAGCCCAGCCCTTGCCTTCCAGCGTTGAAGCGTCACGATAGTTATCGTTTTCCTAGATTGTAAACAGCAGTTACCCAGATGCATTCTTGAAAGGCAGCGTGAAGCCAGGCGGGAATTTTTCACAGCTCAAGCTGAAATATCTAAGTGTGTGGTGTCATGAGTGCTAAAATTATCACTATTTCTTTATAAAGTGTTCTTTACTCCAGCAGTATTAAAAAACAGGAAGGTGGTGAACTATACCAATAATGAAAATTCCTGTATAAAAACTAGCCTGTACATACTCATTTTAACTGTGAAAAATAAAAAATATATGTTCAAAAAGATTAGGAAAATTTAAGGAGATGTAAATTGAGTTTATTATTTACTGGGCTGTTGTAAAATTGCATTAGCACAGTGCCTGGTTTGCTAGCTTTTTATTAAAGTCTAATATACATGCTGAGAAGTGCTCATATCAGAAGTATAAAGCTCCAGGCATGTTCACGGACTGTGTAGACTCCTGTAATCGGCGCTCACTCCAAGACCCAGCAGCGTCCCAGCAGCCTTCCTCCCCCACTCCCCACCCAGGGAGGCACCATCCTGACCACTAACTCTTCTTGTTTTGCCTGTTTTTATATTTTATGCTTTTTAAAACATGCTGGGTTTACTCTCTTGTGTCTGGCGTCTTTAGCTCCACGTCACATTTGGTAGATTCGTGCGCGATTCACCCTCATCGACATGGAGTGTGTGTGCTAGGGTGGGCGCGGCGAGGAATACCCACAGTGTGGATAGGCGTTTGGGTAGTTATGTCCAGTTTCGAGCTATGACAAGTAGAACCTCTGTGAACATTCTGCTTCACGTCCAACATGTACACGACAGGTACACATGTTCCTTGGGTCTGTTTATACCCAGGAGAAGGACGGCTGAGCCTTCAGGTATGCGTGCGTTGAGCACAAGTTTACTGCCAAACGGTCTTCGGGGTGGGTATATTGGCACGGACACCAGTGGGGTCTGCGAACCCCAGTCACTCCGACGCGGAGGGGCAGGGTAGTGACCTGCGCCTATGGCAGTGAATGAAGTCGAGCACCTTTCCGATGTCTGTTTACATTTTTATGATATCTAGATATCCTCTTTTGTGTAGTTTTGCCTATTTTCCTGTTGGGTTTATCTGCCTTTATCTTAGTGTTTATAGTTTATTTTGACTATGAGTCCGTTGTTGATTATGTCTATTAGAGAGATGCACTGTGTGCCTTGGCTTTCATTTTTTTAAATTAATTAATTAATTTGTTTGTTTATTTATTCATTTATTTATGGCTGTGTTGGGTCTTTATTGCTGCGCACAGGCTTTCTCTAGTTGCAGCGAACGGGGGCTACTATTCGTTGCGGTGTGCGGGCTTCTCATTGCAGTGGCTTCTCTTGTTGCGGAGCACGGGCTCTAGGCACGCGGGCTCAGTAGTTGTGGCACATGGGCTTTGTTGCTCCGCGGCATGTGGGATCTTCCCAGACCAGGGCTCGAACCCGTGTCCCCTGCATTGGCAGGCGGATTCTTAACCACTGCGCCACCAGGAAAGTCCATTGACTTTCATTTTTGAATCAACTCCTTTAGTAAATTGGAGCTTTTAATCTTAATGTCATCCAATTTATCCTTATTTTCCCTTATGGTTAGCATTTTGGGGCTCCTGTTTAAGAAATCCTTGCCTATTCTCAGGTCACGAAGGTGTTCTCTGCATTCTTCTAAAAATATTTCAGAGATGGCTCTGTAATACCAGCTGCGTTTTCAGTATCCATTTATTGAGAAATAAGGAATGACAAGAAGAGTCAGTGAAGCTTTTAAATAAATTTGCATTGTATTCACAGCAGTGCATATAGGCGTTTGAAAGTGCTTGTAGGACATACTGGAGGATGCTTCCTAGCCATGCGGGCACCATGCTGTGTTCTGCCCTCTCCCTCGCCAACCCCTGATTTGCAGGCTGCTGGATGTGCCAGAGGCTTCAGGTTGGGCACCCGAGGACCTGAGAGTCGGCAGATTCCCGCTCAGCCTCATTAATGCCAAAGATGCAGGTGTCAGTTCGTTCCATGTTTTCAAAATACCTCAGTGCCAGGTGCTATGCTAAATAGATACTGGAAACATAAAGCTGGAGATCTCTTCCCTTGAAGAGCTTTGGGCCTCGTTAGAGGGAGATAATGGAGATGGTTGCGTAAACAAATGTCTAGTAACGTGCTTCTGGCTCCTGACGATTTTAGCATCTGAGATGTTGGACAGAGTTAGGAAGTGGGAGGGTTTCAGGAACGCCTTTGTACAGGAAGCAGCCCTTGAGTTGTCAGGGAGGCAGGTGGATGGGTGATTTAAGGCTTCTCTCGAAATCGACGTTATGATTCACAGAGCAGTAAGGTGAGAGCTGTTCATTCTCATGCATTGCTGGCAGGAGGACACAGTGGCGCAGCCTCTTCAGAGCAATTTGGCAGCATCTGTCAGAGTTGAAATTGCACGTCCTTCTTGCATTTGTGCTAGACAGACACGGCGAATACAGTGTCGGTGTCAGATAAATACCCAGGAGTAGAATCGCATGACCCGGCTCTTCCACGCCTGTTCATTTATCCCACGCATGCACTCATGGGTTTACAAACACAGTCTTTGCATTGTTTTTAAAAGCATCAAAATATTGGAAAGAGACTTAAAGATCTATCAACAGGGGATAAAGAACGGTACATCCATACAATGCGGTATCGCAGAGCCATTTAAAAGAACGCGCTGGTGGAGCAATGCCCAGGTTATATTACGTGAAACACTATTTGCTCCTGCCCTGGTTTTAAGAGCGTGTGTGTACTGTGCATGTCTGCACACACCTGTCTCTGGAAGGTGGCCTCTGCCACGAGACAGAGGGACAGGCACATTCTGATGCAATTTTTTTAACATGTAATATTTTAGTTAAAAAAAATTTGTACTAAATGCCATGTGATACGCTTCTTTGGACCCTGGAACAGAAACAGGACATTAGTGGGAAAACTGATGGCATCTGACCAAAGTCTGCGGTTGTGATGTTCCAGTGTCGAGTTCTTCATTTTGCCAGATCCCATGGTAATACTATAAGATACCAAAATCAGGGGAAGCTGGGTGAGGGGGATACAGCAGTGCTGTGTTATCTTTGCAGCTTTTCTGTAAATCTGAAAGTCTTCCAAACTTAGAAGTTTTTTCAACTTTTTAAATCTTAATGAAACCTGTCAAATTGCATCTGCAAAATGGTTGTGTCTGAGAATGAACAGGTTGAGAATGTGAAAGCTCATTCCCTTCCCTCCTGTCCTCTTGGTTCAGGTCGAAGAATTCCATCCACTGACTCCAACCCGCCTTCCGGTGGAAAGGGCTTCAAACTCCGAAGACAGCCTTCGGAGCCGAAACGGAGCTGCTGCTGACTGAGCCTCGGCCTCCAGGCTCAACGGTGAAGTAGGTGGTCCTGAAAGTTAGCGGGAGGGCTGGGGCCCTGTCGCCAGGGGTCGCCTCGCCGGTCTTGTATCTTCGGGCAACAAGGATTCACAGGAATTGACCGGTTCTGTTTCCTCTCTGGAGACCGCAGCAATAATATTTCAGTCTGTGGACTTCTCTTCTGTAAAGAATCTCTGGTGTACAAAGGGACTACATCATAGGCTTTTGACCTCGCTGAGAAGGAGTGTATAATTGTATAGATGGTAGGATTAAATTGTTGAGTAGTTTTGTAATCAAGAGTTTATGTAACATTTGTAAAGGGAAAATTAGCACTTTTGTGGTTCTTAAGGGAAGAAAAAGACCTTGTGGAGATGATCATTTCCTTGGTTTCCCATTGGTACCCATGATACCATTTCCTTGGTGGCATTTAGAATGTGGTCGGTTGTCATGAATGGAGGGATGGCAGCTCTTATTATTTGAAGCTAAAATGGGTTATTTATAAGGGCTGACGGAGATGGTTTCACCCCTGCCGTCTCTAAAGCACTTTGCATTGGGTACATCAGCCCAGGACATGCACAGTAAACTCACAGCAGCAGGTGCATGCCTCACCCTGGGTTTGCATGTGTCACCAGCCACATTATTGGCACCTTTGTAAGGAAGCTGTCGCGATCAAGGTGGTGGTGGTAGAGAAGCTGCCTGGAATAAATTGAATTGCAGATGATCAAACTGACTAGCAGTGGTTTACAAAGAGAAGAAGAGAGAAAGTAAAGAAAGTGGTGTAAATGCTGTCAATTTTTTATTTAACCGAGATATTTTGGTGGGGGAGACAATGATCTGTTGCTTAGCATATGTAAAGTTGTAGTCTATATTTACGAGACCATTGCTTACAGATTATAAATTATGTAAATACATTAACAAATTCTGTGTTTCATTCAACACTCCATTTACTCTCGCACTGTGCCCGCCCATTTCGCAGCCTGTGCACAGGAGGCTCCTTGAAGCACGTTGACATGGTGCAAAAGCTTAGAGCGCGTGGCTTGTGATCCGTCAGGATTTCTCTTCCCGCCACCTTCCCGCCACCTTCTCTTCCCCCCTTCCCTCCCGCCACCCCTGCCCCTCCAGTCCCATCTGGAAATCATTGTGAAGAAGTATGCCACTTTGACAAGCCTGACTAGCCCTTCCTAGCTTCGGGGCAAAAGGTTAAGGTCCCGAGCTCCCCACATTTACCTACCTGGTCTTGGGGGTAAGTTTCTTTTAGCTTTTACAGCGACCTCGGGCCAGCTGTTTTGAGAGAGCTCTCCTTGTTAACAATTTAGCCTGTCTTTCCGTCTCCCTTGTTTTCCCCTGCCTCTGTTAGTGGTTAAAGCTCTTTTCCCTCAGGGAGCCTACTGGGGTTTTAATGTAATCTAAAAATAAAGCACTAAAGTGAAGTTGGTGAAAATTTGTTCCTGGTCTAATTTGGCACCCTTCCAACCTGAGTATTGTAAGAGAAGGAAATGTACAAGATTAAATAGGAAATGAAACAGTTTGAATTTCAAACTAAATTGTGCTTTCAGAGCTATCCTTAAACTGAACAGTTGAAACTTTTAAAACTAATGGTTATTTCTTTGTGCCCCCCACTTGATACGGTTAGATTGTAATGGGAAAATTATAACTCAGATTAAGTAAAAAACGATTCCCTTTCCCCTGGTGTATGTCTTAAGCGTTTGGAATTGCTTATTCTCTTATCGAAATCATATAGAAGGAACGTTGGTAGTGAAAATTCTAATGTTTTGTTTAAAATACGTGTGGACTCTGTGCCCCTGCGGCATCTAGCTTCCTTCCCAGCGTGAAATTAGCAAGCTTTCAGAGAGAATGCCTGATTCCAAAGGCTGGGCTCTTCACACCTGAAGGTGGTTTGGCTTTGTTTCATATACTTCGAAATGGATCCGGCCATCAGGCCACCGCCCTGGTTTGTCCCTAACATTCCCACTGCTGGGCCTCTATCTCCATGACAACAACATAAAACAAAGGTTGCTGGATTCACGGAGAGGCGACGCGTGTGTGGCCCTTTCCCTCTTTTTTCACCAAAAGATCACACAAATCTGTGACCTTCACATGTTTTCAACCAAAGCTGTCAGTCAGCGTGGATGATTTCATGATGTCTGGGTGCACAGGGAAAGGCAAAGTGCCTCGGTGCCTCTCTTATTGGTAAGCCCTCCGAATGCCTCTCGTCCTATTGTGACATTTACTGCACGGAGCCCAGAACGGGTCCCTCCTTCAGCCCTCCGCAGCCGCCTTCTCATCCTGATTTCTCGTTCTCCTTCCATGTGTTCCTCATGCGTTTCAGGGCCTCTCTTGCTCTCATTTTCCTCGGTCTGTCTCAGAAATTGCCATGGCTGTTTCTCATGTGGTGTCTTTTTAATGCTTAACAGTAACAACTACACAGTGCTTTCTCAGAATTCGTAATTCATACTCGATGAGAACAGGGGAAAAATGTTTTCAGTTATCTTGTTTGCTTCTCAAATGCAGAGATGAATATTAAAGTCAGAAACAGTGTTTTATTTTGATCCCACTTTGGATTATTCACCTAAAGAGTGATCTAGTACACGTTTTATATATTCTTTATTCTTATTTCTTATTATGAGAAAATTCTAGATTGTATAAGAATTGAGACATAGCCCATCTATAAAACTCTTCTTTTGGTTCTCTTATGACGCAGGGCCATCTTTAAAAACTTTGGGGACTGAAAAGAGAAAAAGCATTAATTAGCTGCAAGTGTATATTGATTCTTCTCAGAGAAATGGAAATCAGCTCTTCGCAGGTGTCCAATCTTAGTAACCATTGGTCTTAAGAACTCTCCTTTCACACAAGTGTTTTTCTGATTCTGTGATAACTCATTAACTGTCATTTGGTGATTAAAAGAACATAAAGTATGGGTATGATTAAGTGTCCTTCATTTTAAACTCTCTTTAAGAAGTGATTAGGGAGAAGTGCCTATCACAGGCCCTTCTGGTTCCAAATGAAACCTCCATCACCTGCTTTTCAACCACAGGCCACGTTCTACACATAGCAAAGGAAAGGTTTGATTCCTTTAGAATAACACACTTCCTGGTCGCCTGTGTGTGATTTTGTTTGAGGTGCCTGCCTCCCGTTGTACACAGGCTTCCTGGATTCCTCCCCACGTCTGAAAGGATTGACCCTCCTCTGTTGGAGGCCCGACCTCCTCTAAGTGGGCTGGTGTCCTTCTTGAGGTTGTCGGGTTTTATTATTTCTAAATATATAAAAAGGGAAAGAAAACCACATTTAATTTCAGAACTTCTCTTTACGTTTTGTGTTTATTTCTTTTCTGTTCTCAAGAAGGAAAATAGGTCTAGGAGACCTTCTAAATTAAACTCTGGGAGATAGAATAATGAAAATATCTTCAGACGACTATTCCATGGCTTTCCTGGAGGCGTCAAACCAGCGTATCTGTACTGTTATGGCGTTGTGTTAAAATGGGCAGATTTAATTCAATCTACACTGCGCTAATTGGCATGTCAGCCTCAGAGCTTGAAAAGGCATTTGTTCACTGTTACATGCATCTTTTTACAGGCTGGGAGTAAGTTGCAAAAGAGGTTGTATAAATTCTTACAAGCATTTTTTCACTTGTTTTTTTCAGAACACGCTGAGAAAGTGATTCATGGCCCCTTAGTGTATAAGAAAATACACGCACAGTGTGTTATGTATATGACAGACGAGCCCCCTACACATTCGGATGTCTTTGCAAGAACCTGTATAAGTAATGAGAAAATCCTTTCCTTCTGGGGAAAAGTTATTAGAATCCCCTTAACTCTGATCTGTACTAGGTACCTGCTGTAGAACATCTGGGGGAGAAATGACAGCCCACAGACTCAGGCTGGCTCTTCTCTCCCAACTCATTAGGCTGCAAGTGTTCCTCCTGTCTCTGTAATGAAAGTTCAACAACAGTGATAAGCTAGAGAGTGGAAACCTGTAAAAATTCTTCATTATTTAAATTTGTTTTAAAGGGGCTATAGCAGCATGACTTGTTTGACTACAAGAGATCGTCTACCTCTTAACAGTTAATATTTTTTAAAAGAAGAAGCTAAATGTACCTTCAAGGGTCAGGCTGTGACGATATATATACCTGCCCTCAGTTAGCTTGGTCCATCAAAAATTTTTAAATGATTCAAGGTAACGTTTAGGAGATGTGTTTTAACACCTGTGGTACTATGATTCAAACAAACAAACAAACAAAAAAACAGTCCAAGCAACAAATTTATCCAGGAGATAAACATGATACTGTATAGTTTTAGCAAAGGGAGGCGGAGGTGAATTTAGCCTTGGACTGAAAGAAGTGACCTCTGCCCATTTCTCTTGCTTGTCTTGACTTCCAGTAATAGAAATCCAGGCAATGTGGTTATCCGGTTTTCATGAAATATTAATGGAATGCTGGGGCATTTGTCCTGTTTTATGTGCAAATGAAAGTCTAAAAAAAAATTAGGAGGGTATTACATTTTTCAGGAGCCCCCACTTTTTCAGTCTAAGAGAATGATAAGTGAGCAACCTGTTACTGATGAAGTTTCATTAGGCATAATGAAGAAAGAGAATAAATAGAACCGAGAATCTCCATCTTTCTCAGTGTGTCCTTCAGGATTCTCCTAGCATGTAAGGAAAATGATTTACTTCCCAAATCGAGAAGGACTTCCAGGGGCATAGATCAACTTTGATTTTTGGTCTGTACCATCAGAAATAACTAATATCTGTGTTCCTTCCTCTTAGAGTATAATCAGTTCCAGATAGGCTAGAACTGTTCGTAGCTTTCAAACAAAAGATTCAGAAGTTTAATAAAAAGAAAAATCTGAAATCTTCCATCTTTTCCTTTCATTATCTTGAACATTTTAGATAGATAGTAAGATTAGGATGTGTCATCAGTAGATACTAGAATTAAAACCATGGAGTCTTAAAAAATTAAACAGAAATTTTAAAAAACTCATGGCCAGTTCATTTTCAGATCGGTGTGCATGGTCCTGGCGTCCGGTGCCTCATCAAAATGCTTCATAATTGAAACAAACAAACTTCTGGGTAGCTTTCCACGAACAGGAATTCAAGTGCCAGGAAGTCAGCCAGTTAATGGGAAATCCTCAGATAGGAATGATTTTTTGGACGAGCCTTCTCTAATTGGCAGTTTTAAACTGTAGACCTTAATCATCCCCTTTGCAATCCTGCAAAAGGAACAGAATGCTCCGGTTTCGATGCAGCTTCTCGATTCAGGAACTTTTTCGTGTTTCCAGAAGCAAATTGTTTAAAGCGGTGCTTCAGAGGAAATCATCTTTAAAACAGCATTTCACACACAGGGCTGACAATCTTTACTCAGAATTGCACTTATCCAAGAAACTCCCCGTCTTATGTCACGGAGAAAAGCCGAGCACCCCTTCTTCGCCTGGGCAAACCCAGCACCCAGTGAGCACCAGCTAGAGTGGGACAGGCCCGGGGGCGAGGTGGAGCACGCCCCCTCCCACTTCAGGAATCGTCAGCACCCAGCAGCGTGTGACATCAATTGGAGCTTAACCCTTAATTCATCGTTATTAATTTTTTCATGAAATTTATACTTGAATCATCAGTTTCACCCACTGGAAAATGTTGAAAGTGGGGCTTGAACTTGTGTACCTCCGCTGACTCTGCCTCTGCGGTTATTACCTAGTTTAGGAAACTTTCTTAATGGGGGTCATGCATGTGCTGTCCAAGCGACTGGTCGATTCAGCGTGGGGAGAATTAGCAGCAGCTGGCTAGTCAGAGCGACTGACGGGTGGCTGTTCTTCAAACCATTTGTTGTACTGTGTAGACGGAGCTTTATTGCCCTGGAAAAGATTTTTTTTTTTTTTTTTTTACTCTCATCCAGCCTCTCAGTCTTTCCATCATCTCCCTTTATGAGTCACTCACATGATTGTCGATCATGCCTCTGACCGTCTTAAGAACGGACGACTTGCCTTCTCTGCGATCGAAGCCGACTTCTTGGCCTTATTTCTCTTCTTCTCATTTTGCTGCGGGCTCTCCCTTAAAGACGCAGGGCGCCAGCCGCCTCCTCAGCGCATGTGACATGCCTTCCCATGCCGCCTTACCTGGTCGCAGCGGTAAAGTTTGCCCACCACATCCAACAGGGGAAGCAGTAGGCAACCTGTACTGTCAGATCACACAAAGGCTAATTTTAGGGGAAGAAGTCCAATATTTCCAGCGAGGAAAAGGGCAGTACTAGCTTACAGTGGCAACATGGCTGCGGAACAAAATGTTTCTTACCGCGGGCGATGAGGCAGTTTAAGTGTCAGCACCTCGCTTAGTTTGTAATAGAACATTTGTTAAACTATGTAAAACCCCAAGTCTAAAGTCTTGGAGAGAAACGGCTGTGGAGATGAGCCTAGACATTTAAAAAAAAAAAAAAAAAAAAAAAGCTAAGCCGTTGTACCAGCAATTCTTATTTCTCCTAAGAATGTCATGCCTTTTCAAGACCTGATGCAAGGAGTAAGATATTTGTGCCTTTCTATAATAGCGTCTATTATGAAAAAAATCAAGTTGCTTACAGTTTAGGCCGCCTTGTTGCACTACAAACAGCCCAAATTTGTAGCCGTGGCTTCTCTGCATGACGCATCGCTTGATTACCTGTGATGAAATATTGTAATGATGGTTTGCCAAGCTTATATGGATGTTTGAAGACTTTATTTTTGCAGTCTTAACCTTGGGCTGGACCTAAGTCTATATATAAACTGTATGATGTCTGTACTGTTTGTAGATGCTGACGAAAGAAAACTTGGATCTTTTGATTTTTGTTGTAAGATTTTTCTTTTTACATTTAGGCTGGTAGTAGTTGCGGTGGTGGTTGATTTGGCATACTTTTAAACTATATTGTTTTAGCTTGAATATTCTATACTAAACTTTTATAGAGTATAACATGCTAAGTCACTACAAAATTTGTTGTATTGTAAGGAGAGTGTAAACATTTTGTTAATAAAAATGCTATGTTTCCAGATATACGTATTTGCCTTTCAAGTGGTTTTTCTTTGTGATAATCTTTTTTTTTTTTTTTTTTTTTTTTTGCGGTACCCGGGCCTCTCACTGTTGTGGCCTCTCCCCTTGCGGAGCACAGGCTCCGGACGCGCGGGCTCAGTGGCCATGGCTCACGGGCCCAGCCGCTCTGCGGCATGTGGGATTTTCCCGGACCGGGGCACGAATCCGTGTCCCCTGCATCGGCAGGTGGACTCTCAACCACTGCGCCACCAGGGAAGCCCTGTGATAGTCTTCATCACACGTTTGTCTTAACCAAATCTCCCGGAGTCATTTTAAAATGATTTTTGAAAACTGGAATGCCAGAACTTTGATAGCTGTAGTGTCTGGTGAGCAGCGCGGTATTTGTATCCATCAGTCCAGCTCCCAGCATCTCTCTCTTAGACAGCTCCTTCCTGTCCGTGTCCTTGCAGAGCTCAGATGGGGAACGATGATGGAGGCAGGCCTGCAAAGCCTCCAGCGAGCGTTTGGAGGGAATGCTGCTTCCCAACCTCGTGAGCAAAAAGTTTCACACCATCTTCTGTTATCTGCTGGATTTCGTCAGCGATGCCAGCATTTCCGTTGAGTGTGGACTTCAGCCCTGGACACCCTCAGTCCGTGCACTGCCCACAGAAGCACAGCTTCACACACTCGTTTTCTCTTTGATATCCCTCTACGAGAGGAGCACAGTTGTCTATATGCCATGGTTGTGTTGACAGGACAGATGTGTTCTAACGAGGGAACCAGAGAGAGCAGCAAAGCCAGGAGATGGACAGACTTGGGTTTGAGCTTCAGCTTAGCGCCTTTCTAGGCCGGGTGGCCTTAGACAGAGTTGTTAACCTCTCTGAGTTTCAGGGCCTTCCTCTGTAAAATGGGAAGATAATAGAGCACCAACCACATGTGGCTGTTCAGGGGAGATACCTACATACCTGGCATTCAGCACAACATTGACAAAGAGTAAGTGCTCGCATATAATTTGTTTTTAAAGCATCTCCCTGATAATCTTTATCTGTTTCAGTTAAAGTAACTATTTGTCATTAGTTTGGTCTTTTGTTTGTTGCCATTTTTTTTTTTGAAACGTAACATACAGGAAGTTCCATAAATCTTGTATACACCTCAATACATTTTCACAAAGGAGACATACCCACGTAACTACCCCTCAGCTCAAACAGCAGGACATCATCACGTCCCGGAAGCTCCACCTTGCACCTCTCTGGAGGAGATTAATTTTGAACTTTACCATACATAGCATTTGGAACCGTAGTGTATGTACTCCTGGGTCTGGCTTCTTTCATTCAACATGGGCTGCAGTATTCACATTCATTCTCACTGCTCTATCGTATTCGACTGTGTGAATAAACTACTGTTTATCCATCCTGCATTGATAAGCGTCGGGCTGTCTCCAGATTTTTGCCATTACGAATGTACCACAACAAACATTCTTACACGTGTCTTTGGTTCCCGTATACAGATTTCTGCTGGACATATACCAGGGAGTGGAGTTACTGAGTCATGGAAGAGAGCTATATTTGTAGATTGGTTGATTCATTTTTGCTTCAGTAGGTGCAGTTTTCCTAACGTGGCATATCACTAGAACTCCCACCCACAGCGTGTAAGAATTGCAGTTGCACAGCATCCTTGCCAGCACGTGATATATTCTTCTCCATTTTAGCTGTTCTTGCAGGGTGTAGTGGTATCATGCGGTGGAATTTGCATTTTCCTATTCAATGTGTTTTTTAGTCCATATCCCCCAGTGTTACAGTACATACACCCACAGCTAGAGCTGCGTGTGTGGGGAGATGAAGGAGGATGATGCGAGGTATGGCGGGGACCCCCAAACCCAGCGTCAACTCCCAGGTCCTTTATCTGGCTACTGGAGAAGATAGACCAGAAAAGGCCATAGATGAAGTTGAAAGGTGAACCAAAACGTTGGGGGGGGGCGGGGGGGGGGAATGTTTGCCGCATATATGATGGAATGGATTACTATCTAAGTCTGCTAAGAGTGTCCAGAACCACCCTCAAAAAAGGAAATAAAAGGACCCATTACATGAAAAGACAACTCACAAGAAAGAAAAGACACCTAGCAAATGAACAGGTTAAAGAGGATAAACTGCACTAATGCACATCCAAACCAGTGAGCTACTCTTTGGCCTGTTGGTGAGAGGGAAGCACACCAAGCCCTCTGTGGGGGGGACCCCTCCCTTGGTCCCCATCTAAAGGCATCACCGCCTGAAGATGCTGTAGAAGGATTCACACAAAGAATAGTCTTTGCAGCCTTGCTTATAACTTCTGGAAAAGGAGCATAAAGGAAACAAAACTGTCACATACAAATTAACATGGAAAGGTGTGCCCGATATATTGTTGAGTGAAAAAGAAGATCAGGGTGTGTGTAGAGTATGAGTCTATTTGTATAAAACAAATTATGCACGTACACACATTTATATGTGTGCATGCTTGCAAAATCTCCTCCCTGAGGAGAGAGGCTTGGTTACAGAGCTGTTAACTTTTTTTCACTTTCTGCTTTATCTGTACTTCTATAGTTTTAAAACTTTTTTACTGCGTGTTAGGTGTGGATTTTTTCTTATTAAAAAAAAAATCATGGGGACTTCCCTGGTGGTGCAGTGGTGAAGATTCCATGCTCCCAATGCAGGGGGCCAAGGTTCGATCCCTGGTCCAGGAGCTAGATCCCACATGCATGCCACAACTAAGAGTTCGCATGCCACAACTAAGGAGCCCGCCTGCCGCAACTAAGACCCGACACAACCAAATAAATAAATAAATAAATATTCTTTTTGAAAAGTCATGAACTCCTGCACCCTAATTCACTCTTCAGATTCTTCATGAAAACTGGCTCAATACATACACTGAAGTTGCATTGGTCTTATTTTTCCTTTTTAAAACACACACACAGGGACTTACCTGATGGCGCAGTGGTTAAGAATCCGCCTGCCAATGCAGGGGACATGGGTTCAAGCCCTGGTCCGGGAAGATCCCACATGCCGTGAAGCTACTAAGCCCGTGTGCCACAACTACTGAGCCTGCGCTCTAGAGTCTGCGAGCCACAACTACGGAGCCCATGTGACGCAACTACTGAAGCCCGTGCGGCTGGAGCCCGTGCTCCATAACAAGAGAAGCCACGCAATGAGAAGCCCATGCACCGCAACAAAGAGTAGCCCCCACTCGCTGCAACTAGAGAAAGCCCGTGTGCAGCAACGAAGACCCAATGCAGTCAAAAATAAATAAATTAAAATAAATTGTAAAAAAATAAAATAAAACACACACACACACACTCCTTCAATTTGGTTAGTAAAAAGCTTAGAGCCGGATTGGGGCAAGTGTTTAGAAGTTTACAGGCCACAATTATTCTGATATCTTTTCAAGTTGCCCTAAATCCACCTAAAAGAAAGGGTGGTGGGGAGAGTATAAATAAATATGTTAAGAAAAAGAATATTAGACTGACTGTCACCTGTCAAAATAGTACCATTACAGAAGCCAGTCTCATTTATAGATGCCAAGAAAAAGAGAAGACTGTCAAAAGGGAAGAAACAAATTAGCACACACCCGAAACAAACAGAGATGTTCTAAATGCAGACACAAAACAACTGGGCTTTATTTTTCCACAAGCAACTGGCTGTTGCCTTACAGCGTATAAGAACTAAATCATGGACCCAGGTTTCTAAGCAACCTTAATGTTTATTGCAGATTTTTTTTCCCCTTTAGAACTTAAGAACAAG
Source organism: Delphinus delphis (assembly GCF_949987515.2). NCBI lineage: Eukaryota > Metazoa > Chordata > Mammalia > Artiodactyla > Delphinidae > Delphinus > Delphinus delphis. Next base: position 4,711,435 of record NC_082697.1, on the reverse strand, counting down.
ATTTCCATTAAGATGGCATATTATAAAAATAAACTGCAAAGCCTTTAAAATTTTCCAGTTGTTTGGCTTATAATAACACTAGCCAAAAACATGATTCTCCACTGAAAATGTCAGTGTTGGTTGGGAAGTCAAGCATCGTCAGCCTCCTAGGATTTACCAAGAGTATTAAATTATCAGTTCTCTTTATACCCTTTCTGAGAGACTGCTGGAGATTGTAAGGGAGAAGAAAGGAAGAAAAGACTTCACAGCTAACACCTTGTCAAAATGAATCACTGTGTTAGTAATGATTTTAATCAGACCTCTGGTCACTTAGATTTTTTTTTTTCCGCGTAACCTTTCAGCATCTTGCAGGAAACAATGTAAGAACGCAGAGATCACCTTTTAAGATGTGTTCATAAAGCTGATTTATATAACCACAGGTATCACTGTTAAAGGGGTGGGAAACAGGACAAGAGGGTCAGAATTCCCTTTATTAATACACAGTGTAGAATATTATCACCTTCAGGCCTCTGTTAAATAAAATATATGGAAAACATAATGGGAAAGCTACCAAGGCTCCACTCCATTAGAGAAAGGTCACTTTTAAGAAGAAAACGGTAGGCTTGTGAATGTAAGTGTGAGGTTAATGTACAGTATTAGGGCACAGAGTCCATACCCAGGGTATACTATCATCAACATTAGAATTTCAATCAGCTGCCCCAGCGATGGGGTCAGGTCACATCTTCTTTGCATATAAATGGAACACATCATAGTTTTTGAAAAAAGTGAAAAAAAAAACAAGGAAAAAAACAGATGCTACAGCAATGACAGGAAATCTTTACCACCAGGGTGATAGGAGGTCTGAATCACCGGTTATGAATACACGGGGCCACCCAATCGTAAAAGATCCCGCTGAGAATGTTTTAAATTTTATCTTTATGCTTTTTATGTCCAATGTGATAACCTCACGTTAGAGAAGTAGGATCTCCGTGGGTTTTCTTTCCCTGGTTTTAAGTTACTTCTCCCCACACGCATCTCCTTCTGAATGTAATAGGAGATGGGAACATGGGTAGGTAAGCGGCAGATTTTATAAATGGGCCGTTAGCAACCTCGCAGTGCCGAAAGGACAGCCTCTTACGGTACAGATATGGAGATGATTATTGTGTGAAACAAATCACCACCACCACCACCCCCAAAAAAAAAAACCTCAGCCACCTTGAGTGGAAGACCAGCCTGGAAAGGCTCCTTGGCATGAGCTGGATTAAAATGATGTACAGGCTTAAGGGATCCAGTAATCTTGAAGAGATGTGGTAAAATGACATTTACTTGGGCTCTTCTCTAAACTGAATGACTCCGGGCTCATTTTTCGAAGGGGGCTCTAAGGGCAACCAGAAGACATTTAGTATTTTGCTGACTCAGTGACTGCCTGAACTTCGGCTGCCTCCTCTGCAAGTCAACGTGTGATTTTATTTGCTAAATGATAATGATGCCGACTTCATGGGGCAACTGTGAACAGCTAATGATGGCAAGCCGTCAAACTCTATAAATCAATATTATTAATCGCACCAATAATAAACATACAAATTCCATTATTAGCCCTAGCATCCGACAGCCTGTTACAAAACCACACACATTGAGTACCTGCTTTTCTTCACCAGGGTTCCTCTGGGGACTTCTTTCTTATTTCTGTAGTACAGGCTAAAAAATATAAGAGTTTGTCTTTGTTTTTCATAATGCTGTAGTTTAAATAAAAATACACCCACACATGCCTGTGAGTACACACACAAACACAAAATGAAGCAAAGGCAATGACTTAAATTGCAAAGTACCATGAGAAAAAGACAAAAGATGTCTTGCAGCCGCAGCAGCAGAATAGCACGGGATGAGAAGGGTTTGCACCGGAGAACTCTGAGGCTTGGGGTGGGGCGCTAGGGGATGGACAAGAACAGCTGAAGGGGCAGAGTGCCTGTGCCCATGGGCACTGCTGCCTACAGCCGTGGCGAGACAAATGCCACCCCTTCCCCTCCCAGGTACCAGCTTTCAGAGGCTGATCCATCATCATTTATCACTTGTATCGTCGAATGTTAAGACACTCCTGCCACCGCAAAGACCTACGTCTCAGACACGGAGAAATAAATAGATGAAAGATCACGACAGGGTTTTATGACCCCTGTCACACAGCGTGCGTTATCACAACACAAATACGTTAGGACCTCACGAGGGAATTAATCTTCCGAGAGATAAAGCTGGTTCTTTGTGATACCTTTCCCATGGGAGGAAATAACTGCGGGTATCTACTACATGCCCCTTTTTCTAATCGCTACGAATGAAGAATCGTTTGCTTTTATTGAACGAAAGATGGGGGGATGGGGGATGCCTTCACCAAGTTACAAACTGATGATGAAGGGCCAGTTTTTAATGCCCTGTTTCCTGGGTGTGCCGTATTTGGGGTGAGAGGGATTTACCTATGCGATGAATTCATTTCCTTCACAAGGTGCCAAAAATCTCTCCCTGCAATGAGTAAAATCTCCAGGAACAGAACAGCTCCCAAGCCCACACAGCATACAAGCCTCCCAGACGCAACACAAGAGACCGGGAGAGCTGTCTGCAATGCCACCCTCGTGGTCATAGCTAATATTTTATTGAGGAATTACTATGTGCCAGGCACAGGGCACTAAGAACTTTACTTGCATTCATTCATTGCATCCTCCCCAAACCTTAGAGAGGGAAACTTCGATTATTCCCCACGTTACAGATGAGGCGTGGGCAGGGAAGGAAAAGCAGCTCCTGGCAGCCGGGAGCTGGCCTGGCACTCACAGCTGGTCCTGATGTCCTCTCTCCTGTTGAACGGAATTCCACAGGGCACCAGCATCCCACAGGGCCACTCCGTGACCAGGGTGGGTCGAGACAATAACAAGACCCCTCTGTCATCCTTCTGAGCCCAGACAAAACAAGGACGTTGTCCAAACCCCCCAAACTGACCTCTCCCAGCTAATCTGAGTGATGGGTAGGCTACTGCGCTGCCAGTTGGTTACAGCTGTAAGCTGCCTCTGGTCTGCCCTCCCTTGCATCTAACCCAGAGTGAAACCCTCCCTCATCTCGCTCCCTTCGGGTGTTCTGAGCTGCCTCCTCTGCACTGCAGTGAGCAATGACGCCCCCTCAGTCCGCTGCAGCTGTGTCCCGGGGCATTGGCTGGAGGGCGTTGCCCACAGCTTAGGAACCTGCCGGGGGGGGGGGGGGGGGGGGGGGGGGGGGGGGTGGGGGGGGGGTGGGGCGGGTCACACACCTAGTACATCTCAGAGCTGCTAAACTGGTCTGTGGCCCAGGCAGCAGCCTCCACCACCCAGATAGGGTCAGCAAGGCCTTTCCCAGCGTGAGATGGTGGGGTCTGCTGCAGCTGTCTGGATTTCCTGAGAATGCTGCATTTGCTTTACATAGTGTGATCACTTGTTTTTGTTTCCCCGCGCCCAGACAGAAATGCAAAGTCGTGACAGTCACTTGAAAATCTGTGGCCCTAAGCATTCCTGGGAGCAGGGCACAGGAACACGGAAGTGGAGAAAGCAAACCTTAAAACACCTCCGCCGCAACACCTGTCCCTCCCTCCCTCTCACCAGCGCTCTCTCCTGCCAACCCCTCCCGCCCTCCAACCCTGGGCCCTCCCGGGCCCTGCTGGGCGGGCTCTGCCACCCAGTTCTGGGGGGTCGTGTCGCAGGGGACTCCTCTTCTTCTGAGCCTGGTGTCTGGGGCTGCAGCAAGGTGTCTATTCTCACAGGGCCCTGGGGGTGGCCAGTGGGTCAGAAAGACAGCGGACGTGGGGGGACTCGAAGCTGCATTCTCAGAGCAAGCAGAGTTTTTAATCAGATCAGTAAAAACTGCCGTTTTCTATTGACAGCTTCCTTCACTGGTGGCTTTTTTTTTCTTTTTTTTAATGTACTAATGTCATCTATTTGGGGTGGCTTGGGAAAGAGGCCCATAGAGATGACCTGGAGGGTCCAACACCTCCAGCCCCTGCCACCCCGTGGCAGGGCCACTGGAGGCTCTGTCTTGCTTGGCTTTGTCTCCGGCTGGGCCTGGACGAGGGGTCTGCGTGTCTTTTGTCCCTCGGTCCCCACGCTCGGGTGGTGTGCCCCCTCCGTGAGGGAAGGCCACTCACATGCTGGAAAATCACTCGGGCTTGGGGAAAAGCGAGGTTTGCAAATTACACACACACACACACACACACACACACACACACACACACGCAAATGCACAAATGGAGGTGTCCCTGTCCCCTGAACACCCCCCGACAAACTGGAAATGATCTATGGGACCGCTATCAGCTCTCCCCACAAGGAGAGCAGGCTTACCCCGTCTCATCAAACACGCATCACGTAGCGCCTCTCCTCACACCGCCGGCGGAGGGGGGGAACAGGGAGGTAAATATGCCTTCCTAACCCCTAAGGAGCTTGGAATCTAATTATCTTCTAGAGATCCTTTGGGGATCTGCTTAATAAATCAATACCAATGATTTGTAATTAGAATATCAATTATTTGTATGCAAATGTGGCCTTCTGGGTGCTTGGGGACGAGGCCTAAGGATGGAAAAGACTCTCCCCACCCTACCTTCAAATTCTTAATTACATTATTTCGTTCATTCATCAGACATGTATTGAGCGCAGAGATGGGGACCACAAATCCATCCCCCCGCAGGTCGCTCCCAGTCAGGAATGACGAACCAAGGGAGCTCAGGGCAGCAGGGAGAGCTTGCTCCTGGGCAGGGAAGGGAGAAAGCATCCGTCTCCTTCCCCTGAGCAGGGAGCCCTTCCCAAGCCCTCCTGCCTGAGCCTGGAGGGCCCCCCTCTTTGGACAAGGGTTAGGCCACCTCGGGCCACACGAGTGCACCCCTGTTTGCAAAGAAGTGGGGTGGCTCTGAGTCCATGACCCTCCACCTCCATCTGGGCCGGTTTGGAGCTGCGGAGTCCACGTGGGTTTTAACACAGCGTATGTGTGAGCTGGTCCTGAAATTTCAATACCTGGTGACCCTGGATCCTCTTCCCTCCCTCCCTCCCTCCTCTACTGATTGCTGTGCTTGGAGGCTTCGCTAGGAGCTCACATCCAGCGGGATCCTTATGAAGCTCGTGTCCTAGTGGGGAGAGGGGCCGCATATAAATAGATCAGTAATTCCACGTTGACAAGCGCTGGGAAGGAACAGCCTGGCTTAGAAGCTGGTGTCAGGGAAGCCTCACAGAGCAGGCTTCTCAGGCGGGTGTCCCGTCCAGCTCACACCCACCCGCCTTTGGACCTCCGGCGCCCACCACTCCCCTCCCGAGGTTCGTTTTCGCCTGTGCGCACGTGTCTCCACATGTGACCGGGACCTAGCCCGGTGCTCCATGCGCAGCAGGCGGTCAGGAAGTGGTCGAATGACGGTGACAGTGTCAGGTGGCCCTGGGAAGGCCCCCGCAGGAGAGGGAACAGCCAGTGGGAAGGGCCTCGGGCAGGGCCACGGGATTCTGTGGTCGTCCCCCAGTCCCTCACTGTGGTCTCCACTTCTGAGAAACGCACCCCACCCTCACCCCTGTGGTTCCTTTCATCCACGTCCGTGTCCTCCAGCTCCAGTTTCTCACTCCTCTTGGGAGAGTGTTTAAACCTCCCTGTGCCTTGGTTCCCTCAGCTTCAAACTGGAGAAAGTGATGTTATCACTCATCGTTTTGAGAATGTAGGAGAAACCCGTGCCTCTCAGGATGGTGCCAGTCATGTGGCACTTGGTCCTCGGAGGCTACAGTTGATGGTGACATCACTCCAACCCCCAGTCAGCTTCCAGAGCATCTCTGTGAAAAATAAACTGGCTAAATGCAGTGTGGTATCCTGGACTGGATCCGGTAAAAGGACATTTGTGGAAACGCTGGTGATGTCCAAAAACAGTCTGGAGTTTACAATGATAAACTTTCCAATGTTGCCACCACAGTTGTGTAAAATGATGTAAAATGATAACATTGGGAAAACTGGGTAAGGAGTAGATAAATCTCTTTGTACCACTTTTTGCAACTTCTCAGTAAGTCTAAAATTGTTGCAAAGTTAAAAGTGTACTTAAAAACAATACATTTTCCTTTTTGTTTTTGCTTTGAGCATTTTATTTATTTTTAAGGCTTTCTAACTATTGGAATGGTTTTATTTATGTATTTATTTTATTAAAGTATAGTTGTGCTATACAGTAGGTCCTTGTTGTTTATCTATTTTAGGTATAATAGTGTGTATATGTTAATCCCAAACTCCTAAGTTATCCCTCCCCCTCTTCTCCTTTGGTAACCATAAGTTTGTTTTCTATGTCTGTGGGTCTCTTTCTGAAAAACAATGCATTTTATATGTATAACTGAATCACTTTGCTGTACACCTGAAGCACTGTAAATCCACTATATTTCAATTAAAAATAAATAAGTAAAACAATACATTTAAAAAACAAAAATGAAAAAAAATTTAACAAAATGAAACAAACCAACAAAACAAAGAACCAATGCATTTGGTCATGTTACTCATCTGGATAGGACATCCTCTAGGATAGCCAAGGGTGACACCTAGACTCTATAGCACAACGGAAGGCCCATCACCCTGGCCCTTGCTGGTACGCTTCTCAGTGCTTTGGTCTCCTCGTCTGTAAAGTGGGGCTAGATCACCCTCTTGACATGGTGATGATTAAACAAGTTAATATAAACAAAGCACTTGGGGCAGTATCTGGCCCACACATACACACTCAATACATGGGAAGTAGAGGTCCATGGGAGATGAAGGTCAAAGGTGCTATGTTGCTGGCTTTGAAGATGGAGGAAGGGGCAAGAAGCCAAGGTCTGTGGCCAACCTCCAGGAGCTGGAAAAGGCAAGGAGCCTGCAAATGGAGCACAGATGGATTTTAGCCTTGCAAGACCCATTTCAAACTGCTGACCTCCAGAACTGTAAGATAATAAATGTGTGCTTTTTAAAAAAAATTTTTTTTTTATCTATCTATCTATCTATCTATTTTGGCTGCGCCAGGTCTTCACTGTAGCATGTTTAGTTGCGGCATGTGGGATCTTTAGTTGTGGCACGCAGACTTCCTAGTTGCGGCAGGCAGACTCTTAGTTGCGGCATGCATGTGGGATCTAGTTCCCCAACCAGGGATCGAACCCAGGCCCCCTTCATTGGAAGCGCAGAGTCTTACCCACTGGACAACCAGGGAAGTCCCGTGTGCTGTTTTAAGCCACACTTTTGTGGTCATTTGTTACAGCACGATAGGAAACAAATACGTATGCTAACCTACTGCCTGACACAGAGCAGGAGCTAAATAAATTTGAGAAAGTTTTATTACTCCTTGCCTTTCCCCAGAGAGGCCCTGGCAGGCCGTGTACCCCAGGGCCTTTGCATTTGCTATTCCTCTACTTGGAGAACTCTTCCTTCTCTTTTCTGTCTGGCAGGATCTTTCCTACTGTTTTCCCAAGATTATTCTCTAATACCCTATGAGCTTTTAAGTTTTCTCCCAGTCCTCAGAGTAAAGTGCATTGTCTCTTGGTCTCTTTCTTCTTGACTCCCCTCACTAGACAGTAAGGTCCTTTGTAGCCAAGGTTAAATCTATCCACTGCAGGATGCTGATGCAGTGGATCCTGGGAAATGCTGCTTGGATGAGTGAATGAATGAAAGAGAGAACGAGTGAGTGACTGACTGAAGCCAGGAAGGATGGGTGGGATTTGGACAGCCATGGGTGGCGGCATTTCCGAAGCAGGAAAGGGGGTGAGATACCAGTTCAACAAAGCCACCCATTTCTTCAATGTGCTTCAACCTTATGCATTCTGGTTATCAAAGAATTTGAGGGTCAGAGAGCAACAGTAACTGATTGCACTATAGAGAATGCCAATTTAGGTGTTTGAAAATCCAATAATAATATTTTAAATAAACTTTTAAATTTAGAATAGATTTGGAGTTACAAAAAATTTGCAAAGCCCGGGGGGAGGGATAAAATAGGGATTTGGGATTAACATATACACACTTCTGTATATAAAATAGATAAACAACAAGGACCTGCTGTAGAGCACAGGGAACTATACTCAATATCTTAAAATAACCTATAAGGGAAAAGAATCTAAAAAAGAATATGTATATGTATAACTGAATCACTTTGCCATATACCTGAAACTAACACAACATTGTAAATCAACTATATTTCAATAAAAATTCTTTTAAAAAGAAAAGTTGCAAGGATAGTAAAGAGAGTGTCTATGTGCCCAGCACCCAGTCTCCTCTATCTCTAACGTCTTCCATGTGATACGGTTTGTCACAACTAATGAACCACTATTCATGTGATGACCATGTTACTGTTAACTGAAGTCCATATTTTATACAGATTTCCTTGGCTTTCCCTGATGCCCCTTTTCTGTTCCAAGACCCCACCTAAGACACCACGTGACATTTAATCATCACATCTCCTGAGGCTTCTCTGGGCTGTGACAGTTTCTAAGACTTTCCTTGTTTTTGATGACCTTGACAGTTTCAGGAGTGCTGCTCAGGTATTTTGTAGGACGTCCCTCAGTTTGGGTTTTTCCAATGTTTTCCTTGTGATTAGACTGGAACTGTGGGCTTCTGCGGGGGGGTGGAATACCACAGAGGTGAATTGCCCTTCTCATCACATCGTATCAAGGGTCCATGCTCCCACCATGACTCATCATTGATCACCTGGCTGGGGTACCATTCGCCAGGTCTCTCTTCATAGAGCTACTATTTCCCTACTTTCCATCTTGTACTCTTTGGAAAGAAGTCACTAAACATAGCTGTCACTCAGGGGGTGGGGGGTTATTTCCCACCTCTCTGAGGGAGGAATAGCTAACATAGATTATTTGGAATTCTTCTGTCTTTTCTACTCTATTTACTCAATGAATGATTCATATCAGTATGGACTCATGGATATTTATTTTACTCTTCAGGTTATAATCCAATACTATGCTATTGATCGCTGTTGCTTAAACTGTTCCATTGGGAACTCTTTCACTGGCTCCTGTGTCCCTTTGACATAACACCTAGTTTTGTCTTTTGAGCACTTCCTTATTTCCAGGCACTCTAAGATGCTCCAGGTCCATTTCATATGTTCCATGCTCCCTTCTTAGAATCAGCCATTTTTCTGTGGCATCCTGGTTCCATTTATTGGGAATGATATTAGAAACTGAGATCTGAGAGCTGGGTGCAATGAAAATATTTTAACATGATAAAATAGATAAACGACAAGGACCTACTGTATGGCACAGGTAAATATATATGTGTGTGTGTGTATATATATATGTATATATATAATATATATTTATATATATATAATATATATATTTATATATATATTATATATATAAAACTGAATCACTTTGCCATACACCAGAAACTAACACAACACTGTAAATCAACTATACTTCAACAAAAAGTTGTTTGTTTTGGAAAAACAAGATAAGAAAGTATTTTAACATGAAAACTCTCTTCATGAGACTCCTATTTCTGGCAGTATGGAGGGGGATCGGATATTCTGCGTGACCCTCCCAATCAAAACAACTCGCGTTCTAAGAGCAACGAGCAGCTGGAACCAGGGGTGCTCTGATGCCAAAAAAGAAAGGGAGAATGAAACCCTCGTTGAGAAGCCGAGTCCTGGAGCTGGGTTCTGTCCTGGAAAACTGAAGTTGTGAGCGTGATTTTCTCAGTCTTTTGGGTATCATAGGATGAAAGACAAAGTTCAGGGCCCACCCCAGGTAGGGAGTCTAGCAGGGGCCTTCAATGTACAGTCAGCTGAAAATACTGCCCCCAGCTCCAAAGGGAAGGGAAAAGGCCATTTCCTCCGAGATTCGTGAAAACAGGGCAACTTTCCAAAGGTTTGAGGTTACCCTGGCTGGTGCCCATCCCTGCCTCCTACCTGGCAGAAGCCTGGATATTCCACAAACGGCACAACGATGTTTCCTGCCCCATGTGCTCTACTAGGACCTTGCCACACTCCCATCCGGAAGTAGAGTCTCTGTCCCCTCCCTTTGAACCTGGACAGGCCCCTTGACTGCCTCGAAGGATAGAATGCAGTGCATAAGTGGCCCTGGGTGACTTCTGACACCAGTTTACAAAAGGTGACACAGCCTCTACCTGGCTCACCTGTTCTCTGTTTCTCTCTCCCTCTCTCAGTGTAACTGAGCAGGACCCTATGGGGCCTTCCCAGACCAGGACCTGACCCTCTGCTCCCTGCCATGCCCTCCACCTGCCTTTTGTCTGTAGAAAAACTTTAGAAAAAGAATAAATTTAATCAGAGAAGTGAGGAAATGCAGAAAGAAAGGAAAACAGTCAATCAAGACAAAATAATAACGTTTAGCTGTTAAACAAAGTCAAGGACCTTTGGTTCCTCCTCAAGGGCTAGAGGTAATATTCTGAGCCACGTCCTGTGAGCTGTTTTGTAGTTTCTGAAACCCCCACCAGGCGGAAGAAGTTAACTGTATGCTGCCCACAAGCATGGAGACCCCAGACCAGTTAGACCCAGAAGGTTGATGATGTTGACTCCCGATTACCTCACCACCAGCCAATCAGAAGAAAGTCCACGAGCTGATCACACACCCCACAACCCCTCTCCCTCACCCCGTCTTTAAAACCTTTCCCTGAAAGCCCTTGGGGAGTTTGGGTCTTCTAAGCGCTGTCTGCCTGGACTCCTTGTTGGCGCCCTGTATTAAATGTCGCACTTTCCTTCACCACGACCCAGTGTCAGTAGGTGGGCTTTACTGCGTGCAGGCAAGTGGACCCAAATTGGGCTCAGTAACATCAGGACACTGGCTTTCAAGCCCTGAGCTGCCATGTAGAAAGTCCTGTCCCCTGCAGCCTCCATGTGGAGGGACTATGTGGGCAAATGTGAAGTCAGAGGGCAGTGGCCATGGAGCCCCAGGTGTTCCAGCTGCTGAGACCTCCTGGCCAGGTGCCAGACGTGTGAGCATGTGAGCCTTCCTGTGATTCCAGCCTGTAGAATGGGGAATTTGGACTTGGCCAAATCAAGGTCTGGCCTTTGTCCAGCCTTCTGGGGGGTGATCTCTGGACCCTTGGGATTTTGTGACTGATAGGAGTATCTGTTTGCCTGAGGGTCATACTGGATAGTCTTCACAATGTGATATAGGGCACCGGAGTGGGGAGGTGCATATGCAGATAGCCTGAGAAAGGGGACTGGCCATGCCAGAAAGAGCAACAGTGTGACTTAGGGTCACATGATATCAGTTGAACCTGGAGACTGAAACAGCCCTATGGGCAATTGGTGGACCAATTGTGCCTATGTAATGGAGCCCCAATAAAAACTCTGGAACTCTGGACACAGAAGCTCAGGTGAGCTTCCCTGGCTGCTGATGCTCTGTACACATTGTCACACATGGACCCTGAAGAGTAACATTTCCCAACCCTGCAGGGAGAGGGCAACGGGACCTCCACGTTTAGAATCCTCTGCCACATGCGCTTCCTCACTTGGCCGATGCGAATCTGTCCTTTTCCTGTAATCAGCCATAACCATGAGTCCTTTTCCTGTAATAAACCATAACCATGAGCACACCAGCTTTCATGAGTTCTGTGAGTCCCGTTATTGAATTGTCACACCTGAGGGTGATTTTAGGAGCACCGCCTCCCCTGACACTGGCCATTGGTGTCTGAAATGAGGGCCGTCTCAGGGGCCATGCCCTCTAACTATGCAGCTGGTTCTAAACTCCCTGCACAGCCTCAGCCCTTCTCTTGCTGTCGCCCCATGAGAGGCCAGGCACCCCCCCGCCCCCATGCGTGCGAGGGAGACTGACAGTGTGTGACGTCTGAAGCCACTGGGCTTTGGAGTGATTAGCTACGTGGTGATGGGTGATGGCAACACCAGACCTCAAAAGATTCCCATAAATAAGGTGAAAGATCATAAAACACACAAGGGAACAGGATGCCCTAAGCCAGCAGTTAACAACAGCATTGAAACTGCACACACTTCAGCTACTGAGAAAGTTGTAAACAGTCTTCAGTGTTTAAAGAAATCAAAGAGGGTGTGGGGATTAGGAAGCCATTTCCCCTCGGCTCTAAACCAACCCTCTGCTCTCTGCTCTGAGGTGCTGGAGCTGGAGCCCTGTCCGCTCATTTCTCCTCAGGCAGCTGCTTTCCTGACAGGTTCCCTCAGTACAGGCGCTTGAGGAAGACCCAAAGGCAGGAGGGCTGAGAAGGGGGTCTTGCTCCTCCTGTCTGCTGCGTGCTCCTGTCACTGTCACCTCAGCAGCCACCCTCCACCTGGCAGCAGCCTGCTCCTTTCTGGGGGGTGATCCCAGAAGCATCCTCACTGCATCCCCTCAGAGGCCCCGGCACTGGCCAGTCTGCTCCCACTTGCACAAGCCTCTCCTCTGAGCTCCTGGGGTCTAATGACCCAACACCTTGCCTATGTTCCCCTGCCCCCAGCCCCACTACCCTCGCGATACCTCGGCGTCTTCCTCTTCTGGTTTTTACGGTTCCCCCTTACCTGATTAACCATTTCCTCATACTAAATTATCTTTGTCAAAATAACTGGTGTAGTTTCTTCTTTCCTGGCTGGACCTTGACTGATACAGTACTTTGTACCAAGAGTGGTCCCAGGAAACAGACCCTCGAAGAGGGGATTCTGGGGCTGACTTAGCCACATCCTCATGCTTGACTGTGGTGCCCATGGGGTGTGGAACAGAGGCAAGGGTGTGCTAGGCTCAGACCAGCTTGCAGAAGCCAATGGTGCATCTCTTTTAACTCCGTGTTCCGCGATGTTCCATAGGTGGCTTAAAATCGGTCCTGATGGGAGTGTTTGCACCACGGAAATCTGCCCAAACTACAAATCAGTTATTGTTATCCCAGAGAGTCAGTTTAGCATCCAGCGTGGGTTACAAGTAATCTACAAGTAATATGCAGTGGCATCACTACTACTTGCCTTCACATCTGCATCTGACTGTGATGTGGTGCCCACAGCAGCAAGGGCCCGGGAGAGCCGAGTGACTGCTACCCCTGACATGGCAGTGATGACCACGGGACTGTGTGTGTGGGGGTGGGTGGCTGCATTTGAGTTCCTGGAGCTTTTCTTTTTTTTTTTTTTGGCCACATGACTTGTGGGATCTTAGTTCCCTGGCCAGGGATTGAACCTGGGCCCTTGGCAGTGAGGGTGAGGAGTCCTAACCACTGTGGCCAGGGAACTCCCTCCTGGAACTGTTATGGAAAGTAAGTGATAAGCTCTTTAACCTCTCAGCTTAAGTCACGGTTGGAAAGCCAGAGAGATTCTACAGAGCCCTAAAATAATCCTTTATTTCTTGCAGCTATATGTTTTCGACCTTGCTGAAAATCATAGCCCAGATTTAATTGGTCAGGTTGCAGAATTACAACATAAATGGAATCCATAGATTTTCCAGAATCTCAGGCAGTACATTTAGATGTTTACTTTGTCTGGCTGAGAGATGACCAGAAGCACAGATGTACACTGACCCCTGAGGAGTGGGTGGCCAGGAACAGATACAGCAGAACCGGATTTCGTGAGAAGGAGGTGTGGGGAGGGGTGATGTGGATGCCTCCCAGGATAAGCTCAGTGTGAAGATATTTCCAGTGTTCCATGTGAATGCCCACCCAAGGGCATCAGTGACTCAGTAATAATCCACTGGACAGGGTGACAAATTCTGGGCCAGCCCTGCCATTGCTTGTACACTGAGTTTACTTCAAAGTGTTCATGGCAGCAGGTGTGGAAGCTCTGCATGGGCCCAAGAACATGGACTTCCCCTCATCAAGCTGATCTGGCCACTGCCACTGCCTAAAGTGACAACAGTGGAGACCAACACTAAAACCCCAATACGGCACCATTCCCTGTGTGGAGGGGGGCCTGGAACCAATGTTAGAGACCTGCCGATGGGATCCTTAGTTGTATAAAGGCACAAAATAGAACTTATTTTTATTTTATTTTATTTTATTTTTTTTAACATCTTTATTGGGGTATAATTGCTTTACAATGGTATGTTAGTTTCTGCTTTATAACAAAGTGAATCAGTCATACATAAACATATGTTCCCATATGTCTTCCCTCTTACGTCTCCCTCCCTCCCACCCTCCCTATCCCACTCCTCCAGGCTGTCACAAAGCACCGAGCCAATATCCCTGTGCCATGCGGCTGCTTCCCACTAGCTATCTACCTTACTACGTTTGTTAGTGTGTATATGCCCATGACTCTCTCTCGCCCTGTCACAGCTCACCCTTCCCCCTCCCCATAACCTCAAGTCTGTTCTCTAGGAGGTCTGCGCAAAATAGAACTTAGAGGCTTAAAAAAAAATAACTGAAATGAAAAACTCCTGAAATAGGTTTATCGGCAGTCTAAGGGAAAATTACTGAGTGGAAGAGACATCTGAAGAAATAGCCACAATACGGGACACAGAGATGAGAGATGAAGCTGTGACAGAGAGGCAAAGAGACACGGAGAACGGTGATTTTATGTCGCCTTTGGGAAACAACCTGCAGTTTGAAGAATACTGGTTGAATAAACTACTAGTCAGACTTCTGGGAGAAAAGAGTGAGAGGATGGACTAAAGTAACATTTAAAAGAGATATTGTCACACATGCTCCAACATGGGTGAATCTTGAAGACATTATGCTAAGTGAAATAAGCCAGACACAAAAGGACAAATACTGTACAATTCCACTTACTTAGAGTAGTCACATTCATAGAGACTGAAAGTAGAATGGTGATTACCAGGGGCTGTGGGGAGGGGGAATAGGGACCTGTTGTTTTCTGGGTATGGAGTTCTAGCTGCAAGATGAAAAGAGTTCTGGAGGTGGATGGCAGTCATGGTTGCACGATAATGCGAATGTATTCAATATCATTGAACTGTACAGTTAAAATGACTAAGATAGTAAATTATATGCTATGTGTATTTACAACAATTTAAAAAATTTTAAAAAATATTGTTTGAGAATTTTCCAGAACGATGAAAGATACAAGTCAACAAATTCAGAAACCCTCGGGAATTCAAGCAGGATAAATGCTATAGACCGAACATTTGTATCCTCCCCAAAATTCATATGCTGAAACCCAATTCCTGAATGATGGTATTAAGGACCTGTGGTCTTTGGGGTGATAAGGTCATGACCGGGGAGACCTCATGAATAGGATTTGTGCCCTTATAAAAGAGACCCCAGAGAGCAAGAAAATAGCTGACTATGAACCGAAAGTGGGCTCTTACCTGGCACAGAATTTGCTGGTGATTTGATCTTGAATTTCCCAGGCTCCAGAACTGTGAGAAATAAATGTTGTTATTTAAGCCATCCAGTCTATATGGTATTTTGTTAAAGCAGCCTGAATGGGCTAAGACAATAAATTAAAAGATACATCGTGATAAAACTGCAGAACCCCAGAACAACAGGAAAAAACTTTTTATTTTTTATATATTAAAAAAATTATTTATTTAATTAATTTATTTATTGGCTGCATTGGGTCTTCGTTGCTGCACGCGGGCTTTCTCTAGTTGTGGCGAGTGAGGGCTACTCTTAGTTGCGGTACACGGGCTTCTCATTGTCACGGCTTCTCTTGTTGCGGAGCATGGGCTCTCTAGGCGCTCAGGCTTCAGTAGTTGTGGCTCATGGGCTCTAGAGCACAGGCTCAGTAGTTGTGGCGCATGGGCTTAGTTGCTCCACGGCACGTGGAACCTTCCCAGACTGGGGCTTGAACCCGTGTCCCCTGCATTGGCAGGTGGATTCTTAACCACTGAGCCACCAGGGAAGCCCAAAACGGATTATTTTTGAAGGAATAATGAGGAGATTGTCATCTGAAACCTCAGCAGTAACAACGAAAGCTGGAGTCAGTGGCGGCATCCTCACAGCCCTGAGAGAGAACAATTATCCCTCTAGTAAACCAGCCAAAATACCTTGCAAGAACAAGGGAAAAATAAAGTAATTTTCAGATGAACAAAAACCGATAGCATTTGCTGCAACGAACTCACTGAAATAGAGTTTAGAGGCTCTATTTCAGGTACGAGGAAAGTGATCCTGGTTGTAAGTTCTGAGACGCAAGAAGAAAAGATGATTAAAGAAACTGGTAACTGTGTGGTTGAGTGTAAACCAACATTGACTGTATAAACAATTTAGTAATGACTCACTGGTGAAAAAGGAAAAGATTAAAATATACTATAATTAAGGCATATAATTTATGGGATGGGTGATTAAAGTATGCCTAAGTGCTTTTATTTTCAGGGAGCAAAGTAAAGAGTGATCACTAAAACAACATAAATAGAGTGTATAAGAGGAAGAAGAGTGGAATGAGGAAAAAAAAAGTCAGCCCTAAAGAAGCAAAAAGGAAAGAAAAAACAGTCATGACAAATAGAAGGCGCAAAATAAGACTGTAGAAATAAATCCATATATATCATAAATATAATAAGTATAAATCGACCAAATGCTGTAGTTAAAAGACAAAGATTTTCTTTAAAAAACCCTTTTTCTTATGAAGAATTCCAAGCATACTGAAAAGTGGGAAAAATAGTACAAAGAATCCCCATATGCCTGCCATGTAGGGTCCGTGTTAGCTATTTGCTGTGTTTCATCTATATGTGAAAAGGAGAATATTAATACATATTTTATGTAGTAAACATTACATAACGAAGTAAAATTTAAATGTCAATAATGAGGTGAAGTGTTCACTTTTGAGGCCAAGCAGATATGGGGTCTCAGTAACTTTTTTTTTAAATTAATTATTTATTATTTTTGGCTGTCAGGTCTTTGTTGCTTGCGGCGAGCAGGGGCTACTCTTCATTGCAGTGCGTGGGCTTCTCATCGCAGTGGCTTCTCTTGTTGCAGAGCATGGTCTCTAGGCACACAGGATCAGTAGTTCTGGCTCGTGGGCTCTAGAGCACTGGCTCAGTAGCTGTGGCTCACCGGCTTAGTTGCTCTGTGGCATGTGGGATCTTCCCGGCCCAGGGCTCCAACCCGTGTACCCTGCATTGGCAGGCGGATTCTTTTTTTTTTTTTTCTCTCTTTTTTAGAGGTGGGGCGGGGGGATGAGGTCAGAGAAACTGGCAGAAACCAGGTCTCACAGAGCCTCAAGGCCATGGAAGGCTTTGGAATTTATTCTAAGTGAGATGAGTGACATTGGGGGTTTAAGCAGGGGCATGACACCATTGGACTTAGAGTTTTTTTTTTTTAAAGGGAATTCCTTTATTTTTATTATCTATTTATTTATTTATTTATTTATGTATTTATGGCTGTGTTGGGTCTTCGTTTCTGTACGAGGGCTTTCTCTAGTTGTGGCAAGCGGGGGCCACTCTTCATCGCGGCGCGCGGGCCTCTCACTATTGCAGCCTGTCTTGTTGCGGAGCACAAGCTCCAGACACGCAGGCTCAGTAGTTGTGGCTCACGGGCCTAGCTGCTCTGCGGCATGTGGGATCTTCCTAGACCAGGGCTCGAACCCGTGTCCCCTGCATTGGCAGGCAGATTCTCAACCACTGCGCCACTAGGGAAGCCCGGTGGGCGAATTCTTAACCACTGTACCATCAGGGAAGTCCAGGGGTCTCAGTAATTTTTAATCATGTACTTTTTTTGTGCAGTTATTTATTCAAAGGCTGCCTCTCCTATGGGCTCTAGTGAGAGGGTGGGAACCAGTCAGTATTTCTGATCGTTGTATTTCTAAATATTTGTTGCATTTAGCAGCACAGGATTCAGCACAGTGCTTGTTTACATAGTAAACATTTAATGTAGAGTAGCTTTTATTTATTATAATTGATGCTGTTGTTATCCAAAGCGTTCAGCAAAGTGGCACAAAATAAGCAAGCAATAATTGGTAGCTTACTAAATTTATATTTATTGTTTACCATACGTCATCGTGCCTAGCACATATCATTCACCCATAAACATCATGTTTATAATAAGAATAAATAGTACTTTCATTATTCAAAATCTCTAAGTGCCTGGCACCACATTAGCAGGGGAAAGTGGAAGTTCATTCTTATTAATTATTATTATTGAGTAAAGCACTTAACACAAAGCCTGGCCCCCACGGGCCCTGAAAAAATAATCTTCAGGGGGACGGTCCTCAATTCTGGGCGTCCCCCACCCGCCCCTCCCCCGGGGCTGCGCAACGCCCCACCCCCTGCCGTCCGGCAGCCCCGCCCCCGCGGCAAGCGCCGCGCCTGCGCATTGCCCGATAGGGGCTCGGCGCGCTCAGTTCTCCACCGCCCGAGCGCGCGCCGGGCCGTGGCGGCCGGCTTGCTGCGTGCGTGCGTGCGTCTCTGCGTGCGTGCGTGCGTGCCGTGCGCTCGCTGGGCACCGCGGCCTCGCCCTCGCCCTCCGCCCCTGCGCCTGCACCGCGTAGGCCGCCCCCCGGCGCGCACCCCTTAGGCGACCCCTCCCGCGCCCCGGCTGGCCCCCCCATTCCAAATTTAAAGGGGGCGCAGCATTCACGCCTTCCGGCCCAGGTGACCTCTCAGGGGTCTCCCCGCCCGAGGTGTTCCGCCGCCGAGGAACATGGCGAAGGTGGAGCAGGTCCTGAGCCTCGAGCCGCAACACGAGCTCAAATTCCGAGGTAAGCCCGGAGGCCCGCCGCCCCGCGCCCCCGCTCCGGCCCGCGCTCCGGAGGGCCCGGCGGCGCGGTGGTGACGTCGGCCCCCCGGCCGCGGCGCCCGCCCGCCCGCGCTTCCCGGGCCCCGAGCCCCGGGCGTCCGGCGCGGGAGTCCAGGGCCTGCTCCTCCGCAGCCTCCCGCGCCTCGCCCTCAGGACAGTCGCCTCGTTGCCGCTGTGGCCGTTCCTGTCCCGAATGCGGCCTCCTCACTGAGTGTGGGCCCCGGCGGCCGCCTGTGCCTAGAAGGCTCAGGTCCTGGGTCAGAGGTCGCCTCTCGCTGGCCGGCCACCCCGCCGTGGACCCCTGCGGCCGTCCCCTGTCGCGAACTGCTCGTGGCAGCTCGGCACTTACCACTCCCTGAAAGGACCACTTTACGCACTTGTGTACCATGTCTGTATGTTAGGAGGGAAGCTCCATGAGGACAGGACTTTGTCACGTCTCTGCTTTACGCCCCGCATGCCTTAGGAGCCTAATAAGTACCTGTTGAGCAAATGAACGAAAGGGACGTCCGCAGAAGTTCCCGCGGGGTGCGTGGCCCAGCTTTCCTTCTCCTGCCTTTCTCGTGCCCGTTGCTCGTGTCTCTGCAGCCGTGCGGGGCTGTCAGGACGGCGAGATCTTTTTTGTCCCCGGAGGCGCCTGGGACTGGAGCCCGAGGAAGCCCAGGGGGCCACATGCGTTTGTGGTGAGCCAGAGCCCCTTGAAATGTGTACCTTTATTTTTAATCTTTTTCCCCTACCTTCTCCAGCAAAATATTAGAGCCGGGGGATTTCTTCTGACTTGGTCATTCCTTCTTTCCAAAGGGACTGAGTAACTGTGTAGCAGACGTTGCTTGGCCCTTGAGAGATATGAATGGACCAGACAGACAGGACCTCTGCTCTCATGAAGCTTACCTTGTAGGGAGGGGCGACAAGCCAGCACATGAGAGTGTTTCAGGTAGTGGTAAGTGCTGTGAAGGAAGTAAGACAGGCTGGCATGATGAGAGTATGCTTGCATTGGACGGCCAGGTCACCGCTGTGTCGCCAGCACTTGGCCTAGGGTAGCTGCTCGATAGATGTTTGTGGCATTGGAATGCCTGCTGGCCACAAGGCACCCCACTTTAAATGTACCGGCAGGAGGTAGTGTCCGGTAACTGACCCAAAGTTACTCAGTTGGCAGATGGCACACTTGAACCCAGATTTCAGAGTTCACACTTGAACGGTCATGCTATCCGACCCCTGGGAAATACTCCAGTGCTGTGGCTGTCACTCAGCCTCCCAGGTGAACAGTCTCCAGATTGTCACATTTGGAAGTGACTCCAAATGTACAAACAACTGAAGGCTTTCCAGTTAAAACAAACAAACACCCCAAAAACCTAACGTGGATTATAATTCCACAACCGTGCTATAGCTTATGTGATGTTCTCATCACCCACCGGAGAAAGGAATCCAGGTAACTCAATTGAACATGGAGGGTGATGGTTTCCACTTGAGTTGTCTGAAGTTTTCAACCCTGGAAGCGTGGCTTAGCTACTCCGGGGAATTGGCGCGTTCATTCATTTAGTCCACAGACATTTCAGTGCCTGCTCCATGTGTCAGGTACCAGGAGAAGATGAGGCACATCACATGTAGGCCCCTGCTGTCCCTCAACCCCCCACCCCAGAACTTAGGTGTAGGGAAGAGAGCAGATGACAGAATCAGCCAGAGCAGTGCAGTGATACAAGGTAGTCCAGAGTACTCTTGAGAGCACTGAGGAGGTCAGCTCCGGAAGGAGGTGTCATTTGAGCAGAGTTTAAAGGTCGAATGGAAGCAGGTGAAAAGGAGAAATGGTTGGGGAGCCTGTCGGGTGGAGGAAATTGCATGTACAGAGGCACGAAGACTGAGATGATTGGGCTCCTTTGGGATGCCAGTAGTGTTTCGGAATGACAGTGACAGAGCATTTGTTGGGGTCACGAGGCAAAGGAGGAGATGAGGCTGTCTAGTAGACAGGAGCCAGTTCGTCTAAGGCCTCCGTGCACAGGCACAGCCAGTGTCCAAGTTCATATTGTGTTGTGTCTCCTCGGCTAGTTCTTCCTTGATTGATCCCCTGCAACCTTAACCCCACCCCTAGTACATACACTCCTCTAATGTGATGTCATAGAAAGAGGCACTAATTGGAGAAAATTAAAGTTTTTGTCCCAGTTCTTTTACTTAGTGATGTTTGACCTTGGGCTGGCCGCTTTGCTCCCCGAAGCCTGGGATTACTCTTTACTCCGTGGGAATGGCGCTCATATCTCCCTTGCCTCGTGCAGAAGGTTTTGTTGGTGTTGTGGCTGTTCAGCTGCTTTGCAGATGTGCAGCATTTTGCAGAGATTGGTTGTATTTACGCTACTGGCTTCATCATTTCAGCTTCTCTGCCTGAAAGGTACGGCAAAGAAGAGTGATCTGTCTCTGGCCCAGGGTTGGCCAAAGTAATGATGGCCAAAGTCACTGGATATTTTTGCTAGGGAAGTGATCCAGGAAAGTTACGGTGTCAGATTGTTGAAGGCTGTTGGCTTGTGGCTTCAGAAGAGGCATCTGCAGGCGTATGTATGTAAACCACCTTATGATTTGTTTGTTGGTTAGTGTTAAACTGAGGACTAAGATTGTGAAATCAGAAGAGGCTCAGTACCCTGTTTTGCTATATAGACAGCATTCGTTTCAGGATGCGAACTGGCACATTTCACTGGTGTCTTCCAGATGGCTTGGGGTGATGATGCTGACTTCATACGGTTCACTTAGATGAATCAAACTCGTAAGCTAACTTTGCGTAAGAAGATAATAATTAAAATGCTTGTCATCCAGAGGAAAAAAACTAGTCATCTTTTAAGTGCAGCCTAAAATGATATGGGGTTGTATATGTTGGATATATTTTCGTCTTGGGCATTTTGTGTGATTCTTTTGAAGTTAAGCATGTTGCAGAAGAAAAGAGGACACAGAGTTACAGGACCTCGTTCAGTCTTACTTTTTTTTTTTTTTCCGGTACGCGGGCCTCTCACTGTTGTGGCCTCTCCCATTGCGGAGCACAGGCTCCGGACGCGCAGGCACAGCGGCCATGGCTCACGGGCCCAGCCGCTCCACGGCATGTGGGATCTTCCCGGCCCGGGGCACGAACCCGCGTCCCCTGCATCGGCAGGCGGACTCTCAACCACTGCGCCACCAGGGAAGCCCTCATTCAGTCTTATAGAAAGTGCCCCGCTGCACTGTGTTAAGTGTCAAAAGGAGAAGGATTCCTGGCCTCCTGAAAGAAGCATGACGCTGTGACATTTGCCTTGGTGACACAGTAGGATCTGTTTGGATTGGGGACACCTTTCTGAACGAGTTAAGCGCTTCTAAAACCTGTGAGGTGTGTGCTTTGCATCGTTGCTCTTTCTGTTGCTCTTACCTCTTCCGAGGCCAGATCATTTTCGTTTTCACTCTGAGGTCCCACTTGTTGCCCAGCTCAATGAGAACTTTTTCAATGAGTCACTTCAGGGCATTTTGTATCTCTTTTCTTTTCTCCTCCTCTCCCCCTTCCATTGATTCCATCCATGGTGAGCAGTATGTCTTGTATTTTCTTGGTCATTGCCCAGGACTCTTAATCCTTCTTCACATTCTAGCATTCTCCCGCATCTCGTGATACTGTCACCTGAGAATGGTCAGTTAACCGTCCTCATGAGCTGATTAGTTAAGATTTAAACCTGCTGTGGACCCATTACTTTTGCTTTATTGTGTGACTAAACCAGTGGCCTTCTAGAAGTCTCAGGTAGTCCTGCTGTTGGTCAGTGTGGGTCACAGGTGGGGTAGCACCACTGGATTGGGTGGTTGATCACCACTTTGGGGTGGAAATAGGAACTTGGGTAGATAGGTCAGGGACAGTCTCTTTTGTATAAGGAAAGCGTGCTTAGAATCATTAGTTCACCCTCTTAAGTTAACGTGTAGTTTAGTATTTAGGAAGCTAAAAAATATAACACCTTGTAGATATAGTCTGTTCAATGCCGTAATTATCTTTCAGATGCTAATTACAGCATTAATTCTCTAGTTTTAGCATAGCACTGATTTCCTTAACATTTCATGATCACATAGAGCGGACTGTGTTTTACAGCACAACAAAATGTCAGCAGTGTGCTTAAGATTCTTTATGGTAGTGGTTTAAATCCATCCTGAATAGATCATCTTCATTTATTTAATTATTAACCAGCTTGCTTATAAGAAGCAAGTGGCACTAAACTTACCAACCTTTAGTCAAACTTAAATCTTCATAGATTGTGAAGTAGAAGTTAACTTACTTCTACCCACTTATTTACTTCTCTTCTTCACAATTAACTCCTTAAGGAAGAAATGGATAGTTCTCGGCTATGTGCTTACATGGTGATAGTTCCTTGTGTGTGGTTGTAACATGAACACAGTTTTCTTCATGATAAACCTGGTAGCTTTGCATCCAAGTGTGGATTTATTAAAATAATTCGTCTGAATTGATGCTTATTAAAGAGGTGAACTCTTAAACATTATTAACACTGTCTTTTATTTATTAAAATTATACAGCATCTTTCCTTCCAGTGCTGAAGGCGAAATACTGAGAACTTTGACCCTGTCATATTACCACTAAGTTGCTGAAAATGAGGGGAGGAATCAGGGAGTAAACTACATTGGTTCTACTCACATACTACCCTTAGGCTTGATTTTTAGAACCTGAAACTTGAATTTTTACATAAGGAATTATCTCCAAGATTGCTTCATATATCTCCCACTTGTATTTGAAAAATTTGCCGTCTGAAGGATGACCATGGTCTGGAACAAATGAGCATAGCTTTCAGCAAGATGACAAGAAAGACCAACACACAGAGCGCTGAGTTCCATCAGTCAAGACAGGGTTGCCATTGAGTGTCTTTAATCAAATAAAATAAAAGCCTTCTGAGCAGTTATTTTGCACTGGGGATTGTGTTAAAAACAAAGTTGCATTATGGCTTCCAGGCTTGCCTCCTCCTTTTCTATCATTCTAGGCCCCCCTCTCTAGGCTGTCATCAGCGTAGCATATCCAGGATTGCTTTGGCCCTTGTTCGGCGGATGTGCACATTCTTTGAAGTTTTTACCTGACAGACCTAGGCTGCTAGCTTTACAAAAACAACAGTTGTTTAAACAGCTTCATTATGGGAACAAAATTACTGAACTTGACAATCATTTTAAGACGATTTTTAAAAATGCCAGTGTGGCAAAATAGTATCTCTAGAATATCTGTTTTTCAAAATGTTAAATATGCTGTTTTAACAAAAGCTGTTGATGTCTAGAGACCATGCCTTAATGTGCTTTTGGATTTTCCCCCGTGCATGGAAAAAACATCGTTGAGAAAATGCCACAGTCCCAAGGGAAGAATCTTGAAGTGCTTTCATTTAATAATTTAGCATTAATGGCACAAAACGGTAAAGGTGCAGAAATACCTTCCGAGAGTTTTCCTTCATCCTTTCAGAGGGGTTATTATCAGTTTTTGACTAGCAGGTTACTACTTCTTTTCATCTGTGTCAAGTATTGTCTTCTTTTCTTTTCATCTGTGTCTTCTTTTCTTTTCATCTTCTTTTCATCATCTTCTTTTCATCTGTGTCTTCTTTTCTTTTCATCTTCTTTCTTTTCATCTGTGTCAAGTAGTGTCTTCTATCAGGCTTTTGGCTGTGTTTGGGTGTGCACGCCCATGTGGGCACCTAAAGTGTTGCTGGTGTGCACACATTCTCACAGGTACCCATGATGTGTTTGAGTTAGTATCCAGTTGGCATTTCAGTAGGGTCTTACAACCTTAGCCTATTTGGGAGGGGTGTTAGGGAAATAGATATTTGCGGGGAGAAAGAGATGGAGACTTTTGTCTTTTGGCTTGTACTTGAAGACAATGTTATGGCCCCCTGGACCGTTTACCTAGATTTGAATTGCTTGCGATGTGGCTTGTAACCTTTATGACTCTAAGTTCCTTGGGCTGTCTTTAAAGGCTGGAGGGTGCTCAAAGACTGGAGAGGAACAGAACCCCGCACCAAGGGAGCTGGGAGCAGAGGGCATATTTGTAAGGGGCTAAGTGGTAGAGGTCCACCACTTAGTAGACCCCGCAGTAGGGTGGGAGTTAAAAGCAGTGGCCGTAGTGGAGCTGACATTCGTTTTGCAACATGAGAGGAAAGAAAAGGTGAGGGAAGAATGAACGTTTCTAGAAGATAAATGCTTAATTTCCAGAAGGTAGACCACAAAGTCGAGGGACTGTGGTAGATGCTTTATGTTCTTCATCTTACTATTTAATCTGCAGCACAGTCCTGTGGTGGAGTTACTCGGTGGTTAGGGCGCCTGCTCCTGGAGGAGGCCACTGTGGCACACAGTGGTGCAAGGAGTCAACACAGGTTTGTCTGGCGTCAAAGCCCTTTTCTTTCACATCGACTCTAGAATGAACTCATAAAGGGTTTCATTTTGGAGGGAGGGAGGCAGAGAATTTTTAACCATTAAGGAAGTGTTAGGAGCTGTCAGGATAATTTCTTAAGAACATTAATTAATTAAGAATTATTATTTGTGGAATTTTTAGGAGGGATTTCTCAGCATACTTTTTAAAAAGTTCATGCTGGTGACTCCAAAGCATTCTTTGATTCACCTTGTGAATATTCAGTTTTTATAGCAGGTATCATTGGTGTGTCATGATTCTGTATATTTAGAACACATTTAACTTTCGAGTAATTTGCACATCTGCTCTGGAGTCTTCGGAAGGTAGGGTGAAACTTATAGGTAGAGATTTTCACAGGTTTGCACATTTGTAAAGTGGGAATTTAGAGTTCAAAAGGGTGCTTATTAAGATACGAAGGTCTGAAATAAGTGACCTTCATAGGTGCTACCTTAAACCTTACAGGTGGGGCTACAAAGGCAGAGAAACAAATAAGTGTGAATTAACATATAACTAGAGATTTCTCGAATGTTGAAAGAGAAAAACTCAAGGTGACTATCAGAAAGTGCTGTTTTATTCTGTAGGAGGTATACTCTGGGAAGTCGTCATTCCCCCAGATGATGACATCCATGCATATGAACCAGATTGGAGAGGCTTTGGAGACATGCATGGGTATGATGATTGTCCGATTGAGAGCATTTGGGGTTTCTTCCTTTTCCACAGCTCATCCTTTGAGGTTTACTTCATGAACAGATGACCCCCCTCTTGTCTGACGGAGTATAGCGTAACTGTGACTCCGGGTTGGTTTGGTCACCGCATCCTGAAAGCTTCCTGTGGGCCAGGCACCGGAGTGGGGACTGGAGAGGAGTCCCGGCCCTTAGAGTTTCCAGCCTCCGGGTGGTGGGAGGATGGAGGAGAATGTGGAAACGGGACACTTACGGGCTGTCCCTCACTGGGAGCTTAGAAAAAACTGTTAATTCAGCTTTGGGGTTTGAACCTTACAGGAAAGGTGGGATTTGAGATCTGTGACTTGTGCTAGGCATTTTTCTGTAAGTGCTCATTTATTCTTAAAACAGGTCTAGGAAGTAGATGGTTACCATCCTCAGGTTCATGACCTGAATTAGAGGTAGAACTGGGATTTGAACCAAGATCTGTCTGACCGCAAAGCCCATGTTGTTTATCATTACATTGGCTGTATTGCTCCCCTTAAAAAGTGAGTGGGAGTGTGGCTCACTAGGAAGGCCCGGGATTTTCTTATTTATTATGTTGTTAGGAAGATGAAAGGAGGACTGGAAATAGGACAGTGGGAATTGAGAAGAAGGAGTGAAAGAGAAACGAGATATAAAAAGGAAGGAAAGGTGCTTAGTTGTCATTGTGATCTAGTAATGGCTTCTTTGTCACTGCTTCCACGCAGTGCAGAGTTGTTCTGGAACGCTAAAGCGACTGATTAAAAAAATCTTTGTACTAATTCTGTTTTCCCCTAAGAACTTTTGTTCTAACTTGATCACTTCTGATTGTGTCATTCATGTATGAATGTTGAAAATTATGTGCTAATGTTATCACCACATCTTTCCTTCTGCCACCCACTCCCCACTCCAAGGCCTTTATTACCTCAGTGTCTGTCATCACAAACAGTGCAGGTCAATTGGGTCCTATTTTGCCTTTTAATTACATCACTCAGCAACATTTACAGTGTAGTAGCAAAAAGGGAAGGAAAGGAATGGTACCTAGGTCAGTTTTCTCTTTCTCTCCATTCTCGGAGCACCCTCCAGCCTTTAGAGAACCCAAGGAACTAAGTGTTCCAAGCCACATCACAAGCAGTTCATATCTAGGTAAACAGCCAGTAGTATCATCATCTCTATTTTAAAAATCAGAGAAACTGGGCCCAGCACTTGGTGGAATGCATAATTTGCACCTCGGGCTTTCAAGCCTCTAGAGCTCGTGTGCTTTGTATTACAAAGGGAGGCTTCTGTTCTTACTCTTGCTGTCACTTAGACACTCAGCTCACCTCCCCACCCAGCTTTGATTTCCTCTTCTGTTGGATGAGGAAGCTTGAACTCAATGCCACTTTGTGTTCCTTCCAGCTCTAGTCTTGAAAACATGTGATGAAAATTTATTTTCGCTGAAGAAGAAAGATGGAAAGCCCATGAGGGCAGAAAGTGGAGTTTGTGTTTCTCTTAGAACCTACCATTGCTTTGCACTAGTGGGCTCTCAGATTTTTAGTTAATGAGCCTTCTTGTTCCTGTTGCAAAGCTCACTATATCCTAGTAACCTTTCTTGAGTATTCTTGGATATTCTTATCCAGTTCCAGTGTTTTCTGCATCACCTCAAACTGTACAAATTGTGTACCACTGCATGTTTTGTTTTTTTTATCTTTTTTTTTTTTTTTTTTTTTTTTTTTTGCGGTACACGGGCCTCTCATTGTTGTGGCCTCTCCCGTTGCGGAGCACGGGCTCCGGACGCGCAGGCTCAGCGGCCATGGCTCACGGGCTCAGCCGCTCCGCGGCATGTGGGATCTTCCCGGACCGGGGCACGAACCCGCGTCCCCTGCATCGGCAGGCGGACTCTCAACCACTGCGCCACCAGGGAAGCCCTGCATGTTTTGTTTATGTTATCCTCTCCCTGTGCTTTATTTACTGATTGCTTTGTCTTCCATGCTATAGAATGCAAGCTTCTATAGGTTTTGTTTCTTTTGTTTTCCCCAGTGGTAACTGATAGAATATATTCTTTTCTTCTGCTAGTAACCCCAAAGAAGTTGGACTTGGTCATCTTTTCAGTGTGTGGTTTGACCATTTGAAATAGAAGCATATACACAAGAATAAAAAGAGGGATTTGCTGAAAAACCAAAGGTTTGTCCTTGTGGAGACTTATTTGGATTCTCATTCTGTTGGTTGAATTGATTTGTTGGCGTATAAGTGTGTCCTGATGGACTGCTCTGAAGATCTAAATCCGTGCTTTTTGACCTTTTCGAAGTCAGACACTGCTTTACTAATTGGATGAAGAAAAGCCATGAATCACTCCTTGGAGAATCTGCAGATACACTCCTCATTCAAAACTTCTCATGTAATTTGGGGACAGGAGGACCACAGTTTACTGTGGGTGCCTAGTTGACCTCTGGTTCAGAGAGTGGCAGAGGGGGAAGAAACATGAGAGGTCATCTGGTGAAGTCCAGAGAAAACTTGGTCAGTTTATTTGGGTCTCTTTATTTTATTCTTTCAAAAGATTTTTAAATGGATGCCTTCGTTGCCTTTGCCCTTCCTAGTAAGGTTGTTTCTTTTTTTTTCTCTACATGCCTGACTTTGAGCACAGTGCTTTGGCAGTTAGTCCTCTTCAGTAAATGTGTGAGTGTTGTCCTGTCTACCTTTAAAAAAGAGTAACTGCTTTCTCAGTCTCGTTTGCTCTCCCTAGCTATTCCCTTCTGGAAGTAGCTTATCCTAGCAAGCCTCTGCAAATAGTCTTAATCACCATTCTCTCACCACCCATTCACTCCTAAAGTCATTGCCTGGGAACCTTATTGCTTCATTACTGCATCTGTTGTTGTATTTTTATTCTTTATCACCTGTGTACCCTCTGTAGCATTTGACACCTGTTGCCATTGTGCTACTTGACACTCTTCCCTTCACCTTCTTTTTTTTTTTGTTGTTGTACGTGGGCCTCGCACTGCCGTGGCCTCTCCCGTTGCGGAGCACAGGCTCCGGACGCGCAGGCCTAGCGGCCATGGTTCACGGGCCCAGCTGCTCCACGGCATGTGGGATCTTCCCGGACCGGGGCGTGAACCCGCGTCCCCCTCATTGGCAGGCGGACTCCCAACCACTGCGCCACCAGGGCAGCCCTGGAGACTCTTACTCATTAGCTCTGGATGGGTCTTTTCAGGCTTCTGGGCAGGGGCTAGCTTGAGAGCCTAGTGCAGCACCTGGGCTGTGCAGTCGTCAGCTACTTACTGGATGCCTGCAGTGTGCTAAATACTGTCCCGGGTACTTGAGACGCCAGACGAAAAAACTGACAAAACCTCCTAGTGGGGAAGATGGGCAGTATATAAAAGGATGGGAAAGACGTGTAATATGGTATCAGATAATGGTAGGTGCTGAATGGGGAGTGGGGGTGGACGCAGGATAAAGGGGTTTGGTTGGGAGTGGGTTCTGTTTTAAAGAGGGTAACTGGGGAAGGCTGAGTTTCCGAGAAGGTGATGTTTGAACTGAGACCTGTGTAAAATGAGTGTGCAAGCTGGGGGAAGAGCATTAGAGAGAGAGGGGACGCCAAGTGCACGGCCCTCGGATGGTGATGGGCTTGGTGTGTTCAAGGAGCAGCACAGTCTTGAACGATGGAGTGGTGCAGTAGGAGATGGGCTCAGGGAGGAAGGAGGAGCTCTTGGTAGACAGGCCACGGGAAGGACTTTGGATTTTGTTGTGATGTGGGAAGGCATGGAGGATTCTGACCAGGAGTCTTTTTAAAAGACCATGGTCGGTGTGGGGAAAGTAGGCTGTGGGAGATGTGTGGAAGCCATGAGGCTGCTACAGTTACCCGTAACTCGTCCACCCATCCGTCATCCATACAGTTATCCATCATCCATCTACCCATCCATCATGCACACAGTTGTCCATAATCCATCCATCCATCTGTAATCCATACAGTTATCCGTAACCCAGGCCAAGAGACTGTGGCTTGGACCAGGGCGGTGGCAGTGGAGAGAATGGGATGAGAAGTGCTCAGATTCCAAATCTCTTTTGAAGGGAGAGCTGGCTGAAAGGTCAAATGTGGAGCAGGAGAGGAAGAGAGGAAGCTAAGGTGACTGCTTTTGGCTCAAGCATTTCGGTGAATGGTGGTTTCTTTTCCTGAGATGGGAAACACGGGGTTTGGGGGAGGAGAATGGGACTCTGCTCTTTGGCCATGATAAACTTGAGATGCTTAGTACAGCTGTAAGTGGACATCAGGGGAGAGGGTCAGGCTGTGGATATAAATTTGGCAATTCTCAGTTTATCGTTAGAACACAGTATAGGGAGGAATAATTTTTTCCAACTGAGAGGTGACGGAAGCCTTTCCAAAAGAGAGGACATTTGAGCAAAACTTTGAAGAATGAGTATGATTTCCAAAGTCAAGAAAGGGGAAAATGGAAAATATTTTTCACCCAAGTCTCACAGCCTTTTTCCCTGGCCTCTTGTTGAATTTGTTTAAGAAGCTGCTGACCTGCTTGATAATCTCTTTTCACTTGTATAGCCACTTAGGTTCTCTATTGAAAAGGAAACCAGAGCAGATTACATACTGACTGATAAACCACATTCTGCTATTTCTCATTGTTCACAAATTGAAAATTCGACTTGGACCATAGAGGTGCAGAATGCTAAGTGTGTTTTTGCTTCACTCCTCTGTGTTTGCTGTGAATTGGGACGTGTTGATTTTGGTGTGGAGGTTTTTCATGTGTTGTCATCTCCACTGAAGGTTGAACATTTTGGGGAAGTTTTTACTTCTGCTGTTACTGACTCTAGGCACTTGACTTGACCTGTTAATTTATAACTCAGTCAAGTTCCAGCCACAATGACCATGAGAAATTGGGACCCCTTGCTCTCTAATCATGCATATAACTCCTTTGGGCATAATATCTGTCTTGATTCTTCCTGCTTTGTGTGAAAAAAAATGTCATGTTTTGCCACTCTCCTTTACAGGTAGAATTTTAATTGGAGTAGAATATTGCTTATCTTTTTGTTTAATTTCATGATCACCCTAATCACAAATTTGGTCTCCTAAATAAAGAAAAATTACTAGATGTTTGTTAGTCAATGGGTCAAAGATTATGCATTGAAAAAAAACTGAGTCTAAGATACTTTTAGAACTGATATAAAATTCACACTAGATAGGTGTGCCATTACCTTAAAATAATCTGTTTTAGTGCTGGGTATAGGTAGAATGTACGAAACTTCAGCTCTTATATAATACTTTTAGCCATTTTTCTATTTAGAAAAGAAATGTTGCATTAACGAAAGTAGTCATAGAATTTATTTCTAGGGCTTCCCTGGTGGCACAGTGGTTGAGAATCCGCCTGCCAATGCAGGGGACACAGGTTCGAGCCCTGGTCCGGGAAGATCCCACATGCCATGGAGCAGCTAAGCCCGTGCGCCACAACTACTGAGCCTGTGTGCCGCAACTACTGAAGCCCACGCGCCAAGAGCCCGTGCTCTGCAATGAGAGAAGCCACTGCAATGAGAAGCCCGCACACTGCAATGAAGAGTAGCCCCGCTCACCGCAACTAGAGAAAGCCCAGGCGCAGCAACGAAGACCCAACACAGCCAAAAATAAATAAATAAAATAAATAAATTTCGGGGGAAAAAAAAGGAATTTATCTCTAGATGGGTAAAGGCTTCTAGTCTTCAAAGTTTTTATAATAGATTTTGTCAAAATTTTGAGTTTGGGTCTTTGTCTTGAATTAGTGAGACCACTTCTACTCTAAACGTGTTTTAAATAATAACCTTGATTTTTATAAAAATTACACAGGAATGGCTATTGATGTGTGTATATTGGTTTTCAACAGCTCCACAATTCAGGATTCTAGTATTTTCATGTATACAAAGCATTCTGGACAAGAAGAAAATTCTCTCAGAACATTGTCTGGATCTTAAACTATTGCTTTTTTCCTGTGGGAAAAAATGTAAATACACAAAAATACATATAATTTAATAAACACCCAAATACAGAATAACTAAATGTTAATAATTTGTTAGACTTGTAAAGTTTTTCTTTAATAAATAAACCTTCACCAAGAATTTGAAGACATGTTTGTCCTCCACATCTGCCCGTTCATGCTCCAGATCTCTTCTTCACTTTCCAGAGGAATCTAGTGTGAACTATTTCCATTTTTTTCTGTATTACCTAATGTGCTATTGTGGTGTATGTATCACGTAACATGTTTTTTGAGACCCATCTATTGTTGAAATACAGATGTAGCTCATTCTTTTTAATTGCTGTATAGTATTCCTTCATAAGAATTTTTTTTTTTTTTTTTCGGTCTGCGTTGGGTCTTTGTTGCTGTGTGCAGGCTTTCTCTAGTTGCGACGAGCGGGGGCTACTCTTTGTTGAGGTACGTAGGCTCTAGGCCCACGGGCTTCAGTAGTTGTGGCACACGGGCTCTAGAGCACAGGCTCAGTAGTTGTGGCACATGCGCTTAGTTGCTCCGCGGTATGTGGGATCTTCTCAGACCAGGGCTCGAACTCGTGTCCCCTGCATTGGTAGGCAGATTCTTAACCACTGTGCCACCGGGGAAGTCCCAACACATTTATTCTTAATAAGAGTTCTTTATATATTCTAATAGTAATTGCTTATCTGTTAACATAAGCTCCAAATATCCTTCAGTTTCCTAAGGTGTTCCTTGCTGTCCAGCTTTATGTCTTTTGCAGGTAGCTTTCCTGAGTTTGATCTTACACTTCCATAGTACTTTATCCATTGGATTCTTACACTACAGTAGGGTGCCTTGTGGTCTAGTTTTTCCCACCCATGGAGTTGATGGGAGACTGAGTTTTACTTCTTTTTGCTCCAAAGGAGCTAGGAAACTAGTGAGTTGAATAAGCAGCCTTAAAGGTTGGTATAGTCTATCTCAGTCAAGCTGGCGTCTAGTGTGCTTTTGATGGCATCATTAGGGAGTATTCTTGGTTTTTGATTTCTCTTGCTATAATAATGGGTGTGATGTTTCTCAGTAGCTGGCCTTCTCCGAGGATATCAGGTAGGTTACTTTATTAATTTAGAACACTTTGCATTCTAAGATTTCTTTGGGAAAGTTATGTGTATGTGTAGGGTTCTTTATGTGTGGTTCTTTCAGAATAAGAGGTACATAATTAGGCTTTCTGCTGAAATATTGGAATCCACTGTCTGCCATTAAAGGCACATTGGTTGCAAACCTTTATTTTTGTTTCTGAAGCTTTGAATTAACGTGTGAGCTAATAATTAAATCAAGAAAATAGATTTAAAAAAATTATCTCCCAGTGTCCTTACTCTTGAATTCATGGTTATTTAAGAACTTACCGTCTTTGAATAGCTGTTACTATGAAATCTGTTTTTCATTTTTTTTGAAGGGGCAACGTTAAACAAAATTATCATAGAATAATAATGACGAAGGCATCATTGACACAAGTGAACATTTTTAGTACCTTCAACCTGTGTATGAACAAAAATATATCATGATTTCGGATCAAAGTTATGGAAACGTGTCAGAATCAGAGTTGAATCGCCTCTGAGGAAGTCTGGTGTTCATTTGTGCTGCACACACTTACTGAGCCCTTTAGTGCAACAGTGTGTTGCGCTCTTCTAGACTCAGACCTTCCAGTGCTGAATCATGTGGAGATTCACTCTAGGTGGGAAACAGGCAGGAAAGGAACACATGAACTATCAGTCAGTGGTAAGTCTTAGGTAGAAGATGAAAAGGGGGATAGTGCTGCGGAGGGAGCAGTCAGCAGCCAGATCAGTGTCGGTTCGCCCCGAGCCTGGTGGTGCATCCAGGAGGGAGGGTGCAGGAAGACTGGAAGCATTGTTTAAAGTAGAGAGAAGTGTGGCACGGCCGTTTTACTCATTTGTTCAGCATATTTATTGCGCATCTGTGCTATGTCTGGAAGTGTTCTGCAAACTGATGATCAGCGGTGAACACAAGAGGGACAGAAAAGTCTCTGTTTTTGGAGTTTACATTCTGAAAGTGGAAGCCTTACATAAACAAGAAAAATAATGTGAGGATTGGTGCATTGCAGATGGTTAGGGAAAGTAGGAAGCAATAGGATACCTTTAATGAAAATACACTGTCAAAGGATAAATTTTAAAGACGTCTATAAGATATCCAACAGATTTTTACTTGACAGTGTCCATTTCCCCCATCTTAATATACTTTTACAATAGACTCTGTGTATCAGGGTCTATTGTATTGAAACCTCAAGCATAATTTCATTGTCTTAACAAAATCCATCATCAGTCCTAGGCTTCTGGAGACAGATTATTGCCTTTCCAGAAGGTAATCTTTTCAGAGTTGAAATGACATATGGTAACTTGTTTTTTGGAAGTGTTGAAGAAACAAGAGATATTGTACCTAAATTGTGTTTATAAAAGAGTATAAAATAATATAGCTCTTTTTATGCAGAGTGGAAAAAAACTTATGGAGCTAATAACTTTAAATTTATATCTGGAAAGCTGAGAGCTGATAAATTATATATCAAATTGGCATATAACTTACTTGGTAACACATAGTTTGAGTTTCAAAGTATTGTGGCTACCTCAGGACACATATTACAAAGGAAGGATATGTATTTGCAACACCAGAATTTCATGAACTCCAGAAAATGGAAGAAAAGCAAAACAAAGCATCTTTATTTATTTATTCAATTATACATACACAGTATATTAAAATCAGTCATATTTACTATCTGAAACTGCGGGGGTGCCACCAAAGGTGGATTAATATGAAGACCAAATACTTTTTTTTTCCTTCTTTTTTGGGGGGAAAAGAAAAAGCTTTATTTTTTTTAGAGCAGTTTTAGGTTCACAGCAAAATTGAGCAGAAAGTACAGAGAGTTGCCCCGGCTGCACACATGCACAGTCTCCTCCACCATCAACGTCCAGCACTAGAGTAGTACGTGCGTTACAGTTGATAAAGCTGCATTGACACGTCATTGTCACCCAAAGTCCGTAGTCTGCGTCAGGGTTCTGTCTTGGTGTAGTACATCCTGTGAGTTTTGATAAATGTATAATAACATGTATCCACCAATATAGTATCATACAGAATAGTTTCACTGTCCTAATAACCCTCTGTACTCAGTCTCTGTATCCCTCCCTTCCATCTTAACCCCTGGCAACCACTATCTTCATAGTTTTGCCTTTTCCTTAATGTTATATAGTTGGAATTCTACAGGTTATAGACTTTTCAGATTGGCTTCTTTTACTGAGTAATATGCATTTAAGATTCGTCTGTGTCTGAATTTTCATGGTGTGATGGCTCATCTTAGTATGGAATGATATTCCATTGTCTATATATACCACTGTTTATTTACCTACTGAAGGACATCTTGGTTGCTTTCAAGTTTTGGCAGTATGAATAAAGTTGCTGTAAACATCTGTGTGCACATTTTTGTGTGGACGTGAGTTTCCAGCTCCTTTGGGTAAATACCAGGGAGTGCGATTGCTGGATTGTGTGGCAAGAGAGTATGTTGGGTTTTTTAAGAAACAGCCGCACTGTCTGCCAAAGTTCCATACCATTCTGAATTCGCAGCAGCGAGGAATGAGAACTGTTGCTCCACATCCTTGCCAGCCTTTTATGCTGTCAGTGTTTTAAATTTTGGCCATTCTAATAAGTGTGTATTGGTATCTCATTTGTTGTTTTAATTTGCAATTTCCTAATGACATATGTTGAACATCTTTTCACTTGTATATTTTTTCCACCTGTATATCTTCTTTACTGAGGTGTCTGTTCAGATCTTTTGCCCATTTTTTTTAAGTTCAGTTGTTCATTTTCTTATTGTTGAGTTTTAAGAGTTCTTTATATATTTTGGGTGACAGTCCTTTATTAAATACTTTAAATATTTTGCACATATTTTCTCCCAGTCTGTGGCTTGCTTGTCTTCGCATTCTCCTTAACAGTATCCACTGCAGAACAAACATTTTTAATTTTAATGAAGTCTAGCTTATCAATTATTTCTTTCATGGTTTGTGCCTTCCGTATTGTATCTGAAAAGTCATCGCCAAACCCAAGGTTATCTAGATTTTCTTATGTTATCATCTAGGAGTTTTATAGTTTCGTGTGTGTGTGTGTATATATCTATCTTTGTTTTCTAGTTGAATTGCTAAGGAAAAATATTACCCCTTAATTTCTGTCCTGCTCTTTACATATGGGGTGATACGATATGCTTAAGGTTACACAGATAAGTAAGGTCAAGATTGAGTTTTGAGTTCACTTGGAGTTTCACTGTCACCTTTTACAGTCATTGGGACCTGAATGCTTAAGTTATTCTTTTGTGAAAATGGTTATTTGCATTTTCTGAAAGGAAGAGTTTTGTTATAGTCTTTTCTTCCATGGATCTTGGAATGAACGATTACAGGAAGGAAGTACTCTTAAACCGTGCATAGATTGCTAAAATGTTTAAAAATTTAATGGAATACTTTTTCCACAGAATGCTCTTGTGTTTCTTGATTGATAAGTTTATCTAGCCATTTTTGATGAAATTGTCAATACCTGAAACCTGATGTCTTACTGTTGAGAATCTCGTTTGCTGGATTATGACCTTCTTTCCTTGACCTTTAAAACCAGCGCTTTATAATGCTGAGACTCCATTTTTGTAAGTAAGACTGAAAAATTAACTGTTCCTGCTTTTACTTTTAATGCTATGCGTATTTCTGCTGAAATTGTATTATTTACTTTCTAAGGCCAATTCTAGATCTTCTTACTGTTTTAAAATACACACTTTAAAATGATAATAAGCCAAACCTGGGTGGAAGAAATAGTTTATACTGTGCTTAGTTTTATCTTAGTATGTTTTAGAGCATGTCATGGAATTCATATTCGCGTTAGTTAATGCTATTCATGAGCATCTATCAGACTCACAAGAATTTTCACAGATGAATATGCATAATATAGGGCATGAAGAACATTATTCAAATTGTTAAAAAGGAGAAAAATTAAAACTTTAAGGAATATTCCTAATTTCTCCCAGATTCATGTTGCTTCATGTTTTTGGACCTCCTTTTTCACATGTTAGATGTTAATTCTTAAATATCTGTATAACTATATGAAATAAGGAAGATTAGAAAGAAAAATGCTTAAAAGGAGGTGCTGCAGTGCTAGAGATACCAAATCATTTTTTTCATCTTTTAAAATAAAAAAGTCTAATTTTTGAAGATTTCATTTGTAAATTGACTCTGTTCATTGGTGATAAATATGCATGTTGGTATAGGAAAATCCCATTTTTTACATAATGCTTTAATGGAAATGGCAGTTCTATGAAATGAAAATGACTAGTAAAAATATGAATGATTCTCATAAGCCCTTATTACATCATTTTTATTGAGGTTTTTGTGTATTCTGATTCATTAATAGAGGGGAAAAGGAGAACAGTAACATGATTTATTTCCTATAATTACTCAAATCGAATAGAATTTGTTTTCAATAAAATTCTTAGAGTCAATTGCCCAGGGAGAGGAGAGAAGGGTTGGCCTGTTTTTACAAAATGTCATGATTTTTACACATGAGACTTTGCTATTTTATCAATGATGTTGTTCACTTGCATATATTTTTAGTATAGTTTATTCCAGATTTTTAAAAATAAAACCTATGTAAGCCCAAGAAATCTCTAACACTTTTTTTTTTTTTGCGGTACGCGGGCCTCTCACCGCTGCGGCCTCTCCCGTTGAGGAGCACAGGCTCCGGACGCGCAGGCTCAGCGGCCATGGCTCACGGGCCCAGTCGCTCCGCGGCATGTGGGATCTTCCCAGACCGGGGCACGAACCCGTGTCCCCTGCATCAGCAGGCGGACTCTCAACCACTGCGCCACCAGAGAAGCCCGAAATCTCTAACACTTAATGGCTCAGGATTGAGTGTTGAGGGAGAAATCTGGGATATTTATTTTATTCTGCTTATTACACAAATATCGTTTGTCTTTCAATAATTTAGACTACTTTTTAGGTGAATCTTACAGGCTGAAATATTATTTA
Source organism: Delphinus delphis (assembly GCF_949987515.2). Lineage (NCBI taxonomy): Eukaryota > Metazoa > Chordata > Mammalia > Artiodactyla > Delphinidae > Delphinus > Delphinus delphis. Next base: position 4,673,865 of record NC_082697.1, on the reverse strand, counting down.
GATTGCTATGTAATGGGTTAACTGGTGGAATTTCCAAAAGCAGATTAGTGTTTACAGTTAAATTTGCTTTATTTTTGTGGAATACCTAGCAGAAAAGGTCATTGTAAAGGATAAAGACACTTAAACTCCCCCCTCTGATGAGGCAGGGTGAGGAGGAAGAGACGGGAGAAACTGAGCTGGAAACAAGTAAGTGCTCTTAATTTCATCACCGTGGAATCTTGCCAGCATCCCTATTTTCTGCTTAGTAAACTTCAAACCACCTTAGAAAATCCTCTATTTTTTTGGATGTGTTTGTGGGGCCTTATGAATTCTTGGCATTCTGAACTGAAGATGTTTCCATGTTCTTGAGGCAGAATTTTGTTGAAACAAATAACTTTAAGCTTCTATCTGGAAAGCTTTAAGGCCTGTTAGTTTATGAAGCACCTTCAGGTTGTCGGTGAGAGTACTGTTTTCCCCCGTAGGCCTTATATTTGAAAGCGCACCCCTTTTCAGGTGTCTCACAGTTTTTGTCTGTTTTCTTCTCCTTTCCCCCCCAGCATTGTGGGGTCATTCGAGCTGGAGCTCTGCTTATATGATTGGCATGTAAGTCCTTGTGATTGGCACCTTTTACATGAGGGCCAAGGAATATATGTACATCGTGATTGTGCCCGTGTAGGTCTGTCTGAGCTTGTGTTTGTGTGTTTGTTTAATTGCTTTCTTTGACTCCAGAAAACTTGAGTTGTGTTTAGTTGTTCTTTTTTTCTTTTACCATTGCTGAAGTGATATCCACTTCAAGCAAAGAGGCTTAACGGGAGATCAGACTTTCTCCATCTTCATTCTGAGCCAGACTGCATGTGTTGGAGAGCGGAAAAGGGTAGAGTCGTGGAGAGCTGCTGCCTCCATAATCCTGAAAAGACTGCCTCAGCACCACGTGTCTTTTTTCTCCCGAGAGGCCAAGAATTTGATACGAGGATGGAGCGTGGTCAGCGTCTGGCTGTCGCTCACCGTGGCTGAAAATCCTGTTGGGCCACAGGGTACCCACCCTCCTGTGTCAGCTTTTAGTTCTCAGTAAGGAGATGACTTAGCATGTCAAGAGAGGGTTATGTGTGATGGAGTCAGTAGGCGGGATCAGATAGCAGAGGCCTTGCCTTTCCCCATGCCTGGCCACAGCCGGACCTACAAAGTGCCTCCCTCTTGTGGCGTCCAGCTTGACTGCCACGGGGCCAAGGGCAGGGCTTATTGGAAAGGTAAGCAAATGGAGAAATTCTGTCTAGGCATTTCATTCTTTTTTTTGGGGGGGGGCGCCCTGCCACGTGGCTTGTGGGGTCTTAGTTCCCCGACCTGGGATTGAACCCTTGCCCTTGGCAGTGAAAGCGTGGAGTCCTAACCGCTGGACCACTGGGGAATTCCCTAGGCATTTCGTTCCTGAAGGTGTCGTTGCTCAAAGAATGGGAATAGCTTTTAGTATAAGTAACTACAAAACAATAGATAATCTAGTAGTATAATCAGTCCTGCTACAACGCGGCACATGCGTTCCTAAAAATCGCCATCCTATACAAAATAGCACAGTAAAAACCATAGGACTTAGGAGGAGGAAACGAGGTTAGGTGCACAGCACTCAAAACCTTTGCTGGTCACACACACACAAAGACAGGAACCTGATACAAGCAGAAGCACAGTTTTGCGCACATTAAATGGCTCGGAAATATATACATACTACAATAAATATGGCATTTTACCTTGAAAAAGACCTGAAGTTTGCCTGTGGAAGTGGGCGTTGGAAGAGAGTTGCAGTTTGTGAGGTACTGAAGTGGAGGAAGGAGGGTTACCCGAAATCACAGGGAAGGTGACACCAGGTGAGGATGGGTGTGGCCCCTGTCCCACACGGTGAACGGAGGTGCTGGTGGGTGATTGAGGTGTGTGTAGTTGTGTATGTTGTGTATTTCTATGCCACTCAGTGCAGCTGGGTGCAGTTTTCTGTGATCACTTAGCGTTTCTTGCAGACAAAATCACACATAAGCAAATGTGAAATCCATTTTATGCTCAGATTGTCCCCATAATATGCACATCAATCACATTGAAACAGATTCACGTTTTCAAAATAAGCTTTCTAGCGGAACTGGCTGCAGTTTATTTTATTGGAATTGAGTCCCTTTTCCTTTCTTTCTTTTCACCGTTATTGATTTCTTAATTTATATTTGTTAAGCCCATATCAGATTGATTTTTCATGCCCAGAGCACCTCCAGAGGCGAGAACGCAGCCTGAGATTTTAATTTTGCTAGTGGTAATCCACGAGGTACTTTTCCTCCTTGGTGAGTGACTCTCAGTCAGTCTCTGTCTCTGTCTCTCTCTCTCCCTGCCCCCTCTCTCCACACACACCCCTTTACCACATGCCAGGCACAGTGCTGGAGATACAGAAACTGGTATCATTCTTGTCCTCAGGAGCTCAGAGTCTCATTGAAAAATTTTCAAGGCGCAGATTTAAACGTCTTGGTTGTGGATCTCCGTAGGGAGCAGATGAACCAACTTCATGTGTTTCTTAGTTTGTGAACACAGGAGCACACATACCTCCCCACCCCATCTCTTACTTCCTGTGAATGTAAAGATGGGGTAAAGAGCTTGCCTGGAGGAAACACAAAGACATCATTGATTTACATAGTGAAAAGATGTGAATTTGAAAAGAGGTTGAAGAGGTCCTAAGAGACCTTGTAGTTCACCCCCCGTCCCCCACCCGATTTCTTGATAAACCCTAGTGGTCAGGTGTTGGAGAAGTCTCAGAGTAATGTAAATGGTATGATCCCATTTTTGTTAATCCCCCCTCCTCACTCATGTATGTGTGTACTGCTTGTGTAAGCATACGTGATGTGGAAACATCTCCCATATTGTGAATATTAGTTACCTCAGGGGACAAGGGAAAGCTGATTAACTTCCTCTTTATACATCCTTTATTATTTGGCTTGTTTTAAGAAGCATGTTTTACTTTTTTAATTAAAAAATCTAATAAAGTAGAAAATGAATAAATAATAATGATAAAAAATACCCTCAGGGCACTTTTGTTTCAATCTTCCCAGTACCCTGGGTAGTTAAAACTGAACGTGATGTTTCAGGGGTGGGCTGCCCAGCAGGACTCTGAACTTGCCACAGCCTGAGATGATGTTACCTTTTCTGCAGCGACACTGTGTTGCTGTGGGGGCAGTTTGTGTGTATAGACCATTAACACCTCAGCGTCATTCTTGCCTCTCTACTACTGTGGGCACACTCTGCCTTTGATAATCATTTTGGACCCAGGTCCAGTCCTTTACATTCTCCCTGTTAGATTTCATCTTGTTATTGCGGAAATCAGTGTTCAGCATAGGTTAAGAACTGGCCTTGGATTCAGGCTGCCTGGTTCCAGATCCTGACTACCGCTAACTAGCATGAAAACTTCAGACAGGCGGTGCGTCATCCCGAGCCTCCGTTTTCTCCTCCGGCAGTAACCATGGATTTGTGAGGTGTCACGGAGACACCGTATGCTAGGACACTCACTAGGCCAGGTGCCTGGTGGCGTGGTGAGAACCTGGTGAATGTTAGCTGTTACTGTTAGTGCGTCAGCCTCGGCTGGTCTCTCCCATCCATCATAATGAGATGGTTTTGGATTAACCATCTTTGCACATCCCTCCTGACCCCAGACCATAAATCAGTCTTTCTTCTAAACGATCCTCCTGAGATCCCCAATTAATCTCTGTCTCATTCCACAGGTCCCTTCACCGACGTTGTCACCACCAACCTAAAGCTTGGCAACCCGACAGACCGAAATGTGTGTTTTAAAGTGAAGACCACGGCACCACGTAGGTACTGCGTGAGGCCCAACAGTGGGATCATTGATGCAGGGGCCTCTATTAATGTATCTGGTAAGTTCTGAGAATGAAGGCCAACAGGGTGGGCTAAAAAGGCCCCCTAGAAGTAGTGGGATCTCTTAAAGCTTGTGTGTGCAGTATAGCAAAATAATATGGTCGTTTTCTCCCCCACAAGCCCCCACCCTCTGATTAAAAAGCTCTGTGGGTCCCACTCACCTGTTGTTCTTCCATAATTAAAGTCTCTTTAGCTGAATGCTTACAGCCTTCGTGCCTCAATAGTTAGAGCAAAATTAAAGTGGTAACTTCAGACTTTGCTTCAGAATGAGTTTGGTTTTCGCTCCCTTGAAATTAAATCTGCCCTTTGGCAGTAAATAAAAAAGGGCTAAACAAACTTAATTTTACTTTGTGGGAGAAAGCTAAATGGAGTTATTTTCTTATTTAAGCTAAATGATTTCTGACATTAAGCTCATGTCATTTCCAGTGATTGGTAACTGCACTTTACTGATTGTGAAAGGGTAAGGGAGATGAAGGCTGAGGAAATTGGAATATACTCAAGGGGGCAAGTTCTGTGCATGTCTGATGGGTTTTTTCCCCTCCTGTCTGAGAGGGCATATATTTTCCAAAGTCCAAATTTTGAAAAGATGCTGGTAGAGTACCCAAATTGAGAATTGGATTTCAGAATTAAGGAGATGTAAGTGATGGGTTTGAGTTTAAATGTATTTTTAGAAATGGAATAAACTTTTAGCTCATTAGAACTTCTGGATCCAACAGTGCTTTTTGTATTTGTGGAGGAGCTGTGGGGGAGTGTGTGTTAATCCTTTAAGTATCAGGAGACTGTCACAGAAGGTTCGGCATCATTAGAAACTACTACTCATTTGAAATGGGTACCTGGCTGGCTTTTTTCATGACAGATTTTGATTGTGATACATTGGGCTATTCATTTGACACCTAAAAGAAAATGACTCACCTCTTGGGAAAGATATAAGGTGTTTCATTATCTGATCATTTCTGCAAACTCTTGTTCCCTACATCCATTGGTCTCTCTCATTATGGTGCGCTCACACCAGCTGTCCCCTTGTGTGTTTGTCCCTGAGGCTGCAAGACCTGATTTGGACTCTTGCATCGGGTTATTATCCAGGAGAAATCAGGAGGGTGGCAGCCAGCATTTACTGAGGGTCTCCTCTGTGCTGGGCCTGCATACATGTCATCATGTAATTTCTGTTATCTGCCCTGTGCAGAATGCACTGTTACCCCCATTGTACTAAGAAGGGGGCCAGTGACAGAGCGAAGGTGTGGACCATCCTGTTTGACTCTGATGCCCAGACGCTCTGAACTACAGCATGCTGGTAAAGGAAGGGGCCCAGGGTGTTGGCATTTCGGTGTTCCTTGGATCCAGAGGGTTTCAGTTTTTCCATTGAAATCAAGGGCAGCTGGTATCTTTAATTCCCTTTTTAAGTTGACTTCTTCTTTACCTCTTGATTTCCTTGCCCATGTCAAATTTGAGTAAGGTTGTCAGTAGATGAGACTTAAATGTTTTCACGGTAGACATGGGGCAGCAACATCGTTTTCTGAATAGTCTCAACGGGCAGTTGTACAGTGTAGGTGTGCTTTCCAATACGAAGTATAAACGTGTGTGAGTATATGTGTATCTCTTTCAGAAAGATTCACCCCTCCCCCATCAGAGGAGTGTTTTTTAAAGTAATAACGAACCCTGGGCATTTGTTTTGATTTATGTCTGCCTCCTTAAGGAAGACCAAGATTTTGTGGTTGTGGCCTTCCTTTTGCAGATAAGAAGGTAAGGTTCAGAGAGTGGGCGTGAATACCTACAGGCACATGGGTGATTAGTGGCCGAGCTAGTATTTGAAGCCAGGTGTCTGTCCTGATCTAGTGGCTCTTTGGTGACACTGAACTGCCTCAACAGTGTTAGGGGATGGCCCCACTTACAAATGAATGTAAAGCAAAATACCTTGGCTCTCAAAATGTCATGTACTTGGGGGAAAAAGCCACTGAATAACAAAATGTCCATGGGTCTGCAGACCTTCCTCCTAATGAGACAAGATTATGTTTACACATGAGAAAGGCCTCCTTTGTTTTTATTTGGTGTGTATCGGTCTCAGTGCTTGGGGTGCACCTGGGTAAAGCCAGATTTTGTTGCATTTTCGGGACAGCCTCATCAGTCGGCAGAGGAGACCAGCCTCCACTTGCTGTAGTTTTCCGTGCTGAGGGGCCGCCGTATCATTTATTAGACGTTCATGTCTTGGGGTGAAAGCACTGCACTTTTCCAAGGGTCTTGTTAAAATGCAGCCACGTGATGGCATCTGGGTGAGGACGTGGGGTTCCCGGGTTCCTGCGGGTGAGAGAGACTGTCCTCAGGAGAAGGAGGCGCCCGGCGGCCGGGCAGCGCAGAGGGCTCGGAGGCCGGCCTTCCCTTCCCGCGCGCACGAGCGCGCGGCTGAGCTGGGCTGAGCTGGGCTGCACCCGCTCTACTCAGAGGGCGTTAGAGCTGGGCTTCGGAGACCTGAACCGGGAAGCCCAACCCTGCTGTTTAGCCTGTCGGCTGACCTGTGCCAATACTCTTAACCACCCTAGGTTCCAGTTTTCTCATTTGTGAGGTGGAGGGAGTGGTATCCGCCTCACAGAGTATTTACCAGTGCTGAAGGATTTTAACGGGAAGCGTGGTACGAGAGTGGGATTGCATTTTTCTTCCACTAGCTTTGACAAAAACTGGCTAGTTTCTGTTGGATCTAGGTGGATCGTACATATTTGAATTGCCTTTTTAGAAATAAATCAATCCTATACATTTTACTAATTTATGAAATTTTTCTAATTTAAGAAGAAATTTTTGTTTTTCTTCTTTCTATAATATGCATTTGTTTTATAGTGAAAAGTCACTAGTAAATTTTCAAATACAGTCTATGAAAAGGAGGTCATCAAATCAACTGAAAATACTACCGGCATTGCCCTGCCTACCACACAGAATGTCACAGCATACCTGAAAAGGACATGACTAGTACATTATTTTTTTCCCATCTCTGAAAACCCTTGGGATGTGCTAGCTGACAGGAAAGGTTATAAATCATTCTTTGAGAGAGGGGGGCAAGGAGGAGGGGAAAGAGGAGGAGGGGGATGGTATCCACCCATGGAGCTGGCAACACAGACTGAGGTCTGAGGGCACACAGATCAGGGTTTTGATGGGGGATTGAGACTTTCCAGCTGTCAGATGTCTTTCAGACACACCCTGTGAAACTCTTCTCAGCTGTCAGCTTAATCTGATATTCGCAGGACCTTACATTATGCATCGAAAGTCCAGACGCTGACCTGTCATGTCTCTTCTTCAGAAGACGGCACATCACTCATTGGGCCCTTAAAAAAAACACAACAACTCTTGTATAAACTCAGGTGGTAAAGTTACAGTTGGAAACAGGTATAACCTAAACTTCTTGTGTCGGTAGGTGAAAACATGTGGACTTTGCAAAGGAGTGTTTGGGGATCCGGTCACTCGGGTCTCTGACTCCTTTTCTTTGTCCTTTAGATAGGTGCTCCTTGCATCTCCTTCTGACAGCCCCTTCTGGGATCTGTGCCTGTTGGATGAGGCAGGCAGTAGGTGGGAGGGTGCTGGGTGCTTTGTGTTTGCATTAATTGGCCCAGAATGCCATGGTTTTGGCCCCTTGCCCCTTGATACGCACCATCTGCTAGAGACGGTTTTGAATTATTCAAATCTGGACCTCAGCAAAATAGGCACACTTAAATGGAGATTGGAGGAGAGGAGATTGGATTTTCTCCTCTAGAGATTTTAAATGCAAGGAAAATAGAACTTTTTGAATTAATGAATTGTTTGAAGCAGTGGGGGGTCTCTCCATTTGTTCTAGCTTTACAAAATTAAATCTGTTTTCTGAACTGTCTGGTGGGAAAATATTTTTAAGGTAGACAATTTCTGAAAATGTCTGTGGTAAGCTGTTAGTGTTGTGGATTTTTTTGTTTTAATACTGCAGTTTCATAATGAGGGGGTTTTCCATTAATATTCCAAACCATGTTTGCCAGCGGATACAGCAGGTGAAGTGGTAAAATTATGGGCCCATCAAAAATGCTTAGGCTTCCTGTAATATGATATTAAGTTGAATATTTTTATAGCCTTCACTGAATTCTAATTTCACTAAAGTAGCAAGCACGCTTCCATTTGCAGTTCAATTATGCATATTGGTTGCCTTTGTACCAAGGAAATTAGAAATGCAAAATATCTGTTTGGTGGGGGGGGCATTGGAAAGAGTCATTAAAGATACCAATATTTAGGTACAGACACACTTTACTAAGTGTACCCTGGGAATTGAAAATGAATTAAAGACAAACCAACACAAATCTTCTAGTGTCTGAATCTGTGTTTTAAATTAAAATCCAGAGAATTAAGGAGCAGTGTTTATTCCTGACATGTAGCCCTTTTCAGCACTTATTTCAGTCACATTTAAAGCGTAAAGTTCTTCCAATAAAATCCCGAGGACAGAGAATGCATATCAGCAGCTCTTCTTGGATGGAAACATCGGTCAGGTAACGTAATTGGGTAGTACTACAATTGATAATTAATCCTTTTAAGATTTTGCTGACTCAGTTTAAAGGAGGTACTTGCTTGCCCTGGACCAGCCAACCTTGGGTTGCAGCTTTTAGGTGATTAGCGTCCGGAGTATAAGTGCCCTGCCCTTAGAGAAAGAAGTCAGGGATTCATCCGTCAAGTGCTGATAGTGGGAGCTAAATTTGGAGGTTTGGGCATCTTAACAGCCACATTCTTCTTCGATTGATCGTTTGCTTGGGAAGTCTCTGATAAACAGAACCTTTTCCTAAGTGGTTTTCACGAACCAGCTTTATGACTCTCAGATAAGAACAACTCACATTCATACTTAAAAGATGTCTTTAATCTTTTTCACCAGATGAGATTCTGGTTTTTAAAAAAAGGGGGAAAGTGCCAACAGTAATTAAGCTTAATCGTGCTTCTAAAGATTTTTTTGAAGTTTACTGTAGGGACTTCCCTTGGTGGCGCAGTGGTTGGGAGCCTGCCTGCCAGTGCGGGGGACCCGGTTTCGAGCCCTGGTCCGGGGGGATCCCACATGCTGCGGAGCCGCTGGGCCCGTGCACCACAGCTACTGAAGCCCGTGTGCCGTAACTACTGAGGCCCACGCACCTGGAGCCCATGCTCCGCGGCAGGGGAGGCCACTGCAGTGGGAGGCCCACGCCCCACAATGGGGGGTACCCCCCGCTCGCCACAACTTGAGGGGGCCCGCGTGCAGCAACGAAGACCCAACACAGCCAAAACTAAATAAGTAAATAAATTTATTAAAAAAAAAGGTTACTGTAATATTGAAGTTTCTTAAGGAGAATCCTAGGTTTCACTTTTTATGAGTGTAATACAATTTCCTTAGTTTTTACATTTTTCAAAGATCATGATCAAGAGGACTTTATCCAAGTACATTCAGTACACCTCACTTAGCTGAAGTACATTCAGTACAGCTCACTACAGCGTGGCCGAGGAGCAGCCAAAAGTAATGTTCCTTTCACTGGTTACAGCACCTTTTGCACATTCTACGCTTAGGCTCCCTAGTCTTGACTGTCCTGTTTATACTCTTACCTTAGACTCTCTGTTAACCCTGTTCTGATGTCCAGCCCATCACAGGCCAGAGTGAAGGGCAAGGGCTGCGAGCGGTGGCCACAGTGAAGGCCTGGACAGGAACACCGCAGAGAACAAGTACGGGAAGGTAACAGCAGGGATCTGGGATTGCCCGAACCTCAGGGCACACCGTTCTCCCTGTGCAGTGGGTCAGTCCCGAGAGACCTTGCTTGTGGGTCATATTAAGGTGGCATGTAATGGATGTTGATAATCAGAACACGAGAGTACTCAGGAAAGGCTGTGTGGTATTCCAGTATGAAGTGTTAGTGGAGATAGGAAAGTGTGTTGGAGCTTTGAAAAAAGATGTGCATTTTAAAAGATATTTATAAAAAAGAGTGAGTCAGCCGTGTTCTGTGGCCAGTGATTGTATATTGCACACCTCATTTTCCAGTGATACTGGGGTACATTTGCACTGTAAACTCTGCACAGATAAATCAGTAAGACTCTGAGGGATTTGTTATCTAAGATGGGCTGTACTGAACTGGAAACTCCTGTAGAGAGCACAAAGACAATTCAGTGTCAACCAATTTATAAATAGATAAAATTAATTATTTACTCTCTAGACTCTTAGTTCCATCCATGGGTCCCTGAATAGACAGAAGTCCAGGAAAGTAGTCATGTTTCCAACATTTTGAGCATCCTGAAGGAAGTAGTAAATTTACTCACGATAAGGGCACCCAGTCTCACTAAAATGTCCGCTTTGCTTTAGGCTAGAACTCTGTCCCCTCATTGTGGAATACTGGTTATCATAAGCTGATGACAGAGTGCTGGTGTGTCTCTGATTAGTTTCAAAAAAGTGGAGCAGTGACTTCATTATGACATTGTAAATGCAGTTTAGTAGAGAACAGTCTTTTGACAGAGGCATGAAAGCAAAGCCAGAGAATGCGAGAGCACAGTGGTGATGAGAGGATTGGAAACCACTGTCTTAAACCACGAGATGAAGAGTGAGTGGCTCTGGGAAGTGGGGCAGAAGAGAAGACAGCGGGTTGAGGATTAAAGAGGGTTTCCTCTCTCTGTGCTGCCCAGGGAGATTTCTGGGGGGAGCATGATTCCAGAGGGCTTTGAATGTTGGAAGGGAAGAGGGGGCATACTCCTCAACCAGTGGAAAGCTGCAGATTAGTTCCCAGAATGTGAGGTAGCAAAGCATGAAGTCCTGGTCTCAGCTTAATTGGGTAGAAAAGGCGAACATGTGGGGAGAACTCTGTATCAGTAGTGTCCGCTGATAGAATAAGATCCCCAGTAAGATGAGAGTGTGAAATAGCATTCTAGTAGGAGCTGCGGCGTGAGGAGGTGTCGTGCAGCACGTGTTCTCCAGGTAGGGTACCTGGACCGGCGGCAGCAGCTGGGAACAGGTTAGAAATACGTGTTCTCAGCCCCACCTGTTGAATCAGAAACTGGAGGTGGGACCCTGCCACCTGTGTTTTGACAAGCACTCCAGGTGGGTCTGATGCACGCTGAAGCTGGAGACCCCCTCATGACAGAGTCAGACTAGTGGCAGGTTCAGAGTCAGATGAAGCCCGGGGAGGTGTGACATACTGAGATGTGAGTAGGGCAGGGGGACCGAGAGGGATGTGGCAGCCTCCTAGGCCCAACATGATAAGAGGAGACTTGGGTAACGACAGGAGAATACCTGCGTGCGGGGGTGTGGCCAGAACCATGTGCACACCTGTTGGACCAGCAGGGAAGCCTGTTGTTGGATCATATCAGTAAACTGAGAGAACCAGGCTGTGGACTTAAATTGATTGTTTTTTACTTGGGAAATAGGCTTTTTTTTTTGTAGCAGGTTTTTGGTCCGAGGAATATCGTGATGGTGAGTAGGGTGTTTAGGGGGAGATTAAATTCGTAGCGTTTTAGGGCTCTGCAGGGCAGCTTGTCTGAGAGAGAGGCCGGGAGGAGGCGGGGAGATCTAGCTGGAGAGGCTTAGGTGTTGGGGGGGTGGGGTGAGCTGAGATTGTGGTCATGTGAACAAGGAGAGGGACATTTTAAAGATAAAATTCTGAGATTAAAAAAATAATAAAGCGTGTGTCGAGTTGCTTGTTAGACTTTTATTCATGTGCTCTGTTGCCATTATTATGATGCAGATGAAAATGATCTGTGACCAGGTTCTCATAAGAAGCTTTTATGCTGCATTTAATCAAGTCATCTCTCTGAGGGGGGGGGGTGTGTGTGTGTGTGTGTGTGTGTGTGTGTGTGTGTGTGTGTGTGTTAAGCGGCATATATTCTGCATTTCTTCTGAAGAAAGTCTGATCTTATTGATCCAGTGTTTTATGACCATGAAGCCCCTTTCCTAACAGGATCACGCTTTCGCAGTCTGCAGCATAGCAGACATTGTATGACAAAGCATTAATGCTGGTGAGTGGTGACCTGGTCTCCCGGCCGTCTCCTGGTAACAGGCTTCTTTTTAGTGTAGTATCAGCAATACATTTTAAAAGTAGGATAGATGGTTCATTTAAGAGGATTTTATCATCAGTGTCTCTGGTATTCAAGTGAAATAAGTTAATGGGAAGCTCTTTTATAGCCTGTCATGGAAAAAAGTACATAATTTCTGTCACAATTTGCATGTATGCAGCCGAAAGAACAAACGTTTAACAACATTTATTCTGTCATGTTCTCGTAAAGTTCCAGCTAATAGAGTATAACAAATTGAATTCAACATGAGATGATCGTAGCTGAGAAATACAAACCTTTGGACATGAGTTGGGGGTGTTAGTTCAGCAGGGTGCAGATGCTGAGGTTGGGGGCTGTGTTAGTTCAGCAGGGTGCAGATGCTGAGGCCCAGCGAGGGTTTATGAAATTTCACAAAGCCTGGGTGCCACTTGACATCCTCCCTCTCGCACGCTGATTGGGGAGCCCACAAGAAAGGAGCTGAGCTGAGATTGTGGTCATGTGAACAAGGAGAGGGACATTTTAAAGATAAAATTCTGAGATTAAAAAAATAATAACGCGTGTGTCGAGGTGCTTGTTAGACTTTTATTCATTTGCTCTGTTGCCATTATTATGATGCAGATGAACATGATCTGTGACCTGCTCAGGTTCTCATAAGAAGCTTTTATGCTGCATTTAATCAAGTCATTTCTCTGAGGGGTGTGTGTGTGTGTGTGTGTGTGTGTGTGTGTGTGTGTGTGTGTGTGTGTGTTAAGCGGCATATATTCTGCATTTCTTCTGAAGAAAGTCTGATCTTATTGATCCAGTGTTTTATGACCATGAAGGCCCATGAAGGCAAACGCCTTCTTTTCCACCTACTGCTCTAGGTGGAAGGAGAGTTGCTGCAGAAGTTCACCAGCGGCCACCATTTTCACTCAGCTTAAAGTTTTCACCTTGCCAGTCTCACCAGTGCATCGGGCATCTGCGTTTCTGTTTCATGAGTCCCAGCCTTTGCAGAGGGGTATTTGACCCGCCGCCTCTGCTGTCTCCAGTGCTCCTGTAAGGTGATTTGTTACCACCAGTACCCACTTCTTTGTGTGCTTACATTCTTGTTGAGCCTCGAGGTCTAAATGTCAGTTACATCCTCTTGAGGGTCGTCTAGCTCTGCACTGTGGCGACTTGGCAGGCAGCCTGCTCTAGGCCTGGAGTTGGACTGATGCCACCTTCAAGGTCCGAGGGTGGCAGGGGGTCTCAGACAGCGCCCTTCTCCAGAGGTGGAGCAAGAGGTTGCAGGGTGGTTTGGTTAGCAGAGCACAGGGAACCCCAGTCCCCTCCCTGTAAGGGACACATGCGCGTGCACGTGTGCTTCTGTCTCCACCCGAGGCCTGGGTACATACGGGACTCAAGACTTGGTTTGTGTGAGGTTGCTTTCTGTTTCACACTGCACATTCTCCCACGAAGGGGACCACACAGAGCCACCAGTGCCTTCACTTGAATTATTAACACGAGCATTTTCCTCCTGGAGGGGCCTGCGAGGCAGCTTGATGTAGAATAACGGTGGTCAGACCTTTTGGTCTCGGGGCCCCTTTACACTCTTAGAAATCAAAGACCAAAAGAGCTTTTTTTGATTTGTGGGTTGTATCAATATTTATCGTATTGCAAATTAAACTGAGAAATTTAAAAAGTATTCCTTTAATAACAACTTTAATAAATACAGTTATATGCAAACAGTAACATTTGTAGTGGAAAATAACTTTTCAAAAAAATTATGGCTTTATTCAATATGTTTTGCAAATCTCCTTGATTTCTGGCTAAATAGAAGACAGGCTGGATTCTCTCAATTGCTTTTGCATTTCAGTCTGTTATAATGTGTTGTTTTGGTGAATATATATGAAGTAAAACCACCTTTACCACAGATATGTATTGGAAAAGGAAACGGTATTTTTAATAGCCTTTTCAGATAATTATAGACATTATTCTTTGACACTATACCAAAACTTGACAAGTGACACTTTCTTAAAGTTTAATACAGTGTAGAATCTGACACCCTGTCAGTGAACCGTTTGAACTTTGTTTCACTAAAATGCATTGGTTTCTCTTACACTTGATGGCTTTGGTAATATTATGCTAGCTGAGTTATACAGATCTTCCAGCTGTTGACATCTCATTATACAGTATCAGAAAAGTACATTCGTTACTGTTCCCACTGATCTCATTGGAAAAGTCCTTAAATCTTCAGGAAACTGTGAAGCTCTTGGTGGCAGAAAGAGGTTTTCCAATATTCTAACTTTTGTTTGAATGCCTGGTTTTTGTCACCGGCAACAACTATAAGTTGTTTTCCTTAAAGTGACAGGCTCACTTCATTCATTTTTCAGGAAAATATCTGCTGTATACCCAGGTGTGAATAACCATAGTTTTTCTGTCGGTTGTTCTTTCAAGTACATGGTTCCATGAGAAAGCGTCCAGTTGAGCTCACAACCCAAACAGTTGCACAGGTGCTTTTCCCAAGGCAGCAGAAATGCTTGATGTGTACTTGTCATTTCATTGTACAGAGTGCTAAGATGCATTGTCAGGGGTTGGAATTTAGTAAAGTCTGCACTCAGGCACTAGCAGTTTCACCCACCTTTGCTTTTGTGCCGATCATCACTTCGAATGTCAGTGCAGTGGAAAAAGCATGTAACATGTAACGTCTTGGTATTATGAGCAGTTTTGATCTTATGGACCGCCTGAGGGGTGGGTCTCGGGGTCTGGGAGTAACACTTCGAGAACCTGTGGTGTGGAAGTCGGACTGTGGACACAAAGCCCATGTGGAGCTCTGGTTCCGTCAGTTAATACGCTGTCCATGGGACTCGAGGGAGGCTACCAAGCCCTGTCTTCTCATCTAGAACATAAAGACATGGCCATCTTTATGATTGTTGTGAGAACTGATGGGAGAACTAAGGAAAATATTCCTTCTTTGGTGCCTAGTCCGTACTAGGCCCTAGTAAAAGTTATTTTCCTTTTTTGGGACATTGCGAAGGCACTGGGGATGGGAGTGTGGGGCGAGGTAGAGAGAAAAAGGAAGGGTCAGTTTGCTTTAGAACGTGCCTGCAACCCAAGCCCTTCTTTCTGGCTCACACCCCCTGGAGGAAGGGGGAGAAGAGTGGAAAGGGAACAGCAGGTCTTCCTGGGGCTCTTTATGTGGGGTTGTCTTAGGGTCTCTGGACCCATCCATTCTCTGTGTGTGATCCAGTGTCACTGGAGCTGAAGAGCCAACTTCTCTGAAAATTAACCGTGTCTTCCGATTGCTCTCATCTCCTGGGCATTGGGCTCGTTACAGATAAGACGGAGGGGGGTGTTTGTATTTCTCTTCCTCATCATGGGTGGTTCTGTAAGATACGTGATGGTGGGTCTGCGGTGCGTGCAGGATGTGACCCTGTCGCGAATTGGAGTGTCCATTGTGGCTGAAGGGGTGCTGACTGCACGTGGCTCCTGGTCGAAGTTTTGCTGCTTCCCAGCACAGTGACCTTGAGCAGGTCCTTTCACTTTGTCGAGTCCCTTCACTTTGTTGAGTCCCTTCACGATTCCTTTATGAGCTAGGGCTTAGGGTAGGTGCCCTGCATCTGCTGCAGGGGGTGGTTGATTGTGAGGCTTTAAGCACCTGGGAAGTTCTAAGTGGTGTTCAAGGGCAAGAGAACACTGACGAGTGCCCAGCAGCAGAGGTGCTGGTGGAGAAGGACAGGACCTGCACTGTCAGAGGACAGAGAGCCAGCCCCTCATGGTGGCCACGAGCATTGGCTTTCCAGTCAGACCACCTGCGTTGGAGTGTCCACTCCTCCGCGGTGTGACCTTGGGCAGGTTAGCCAACCTTTCTGCGCTTCAGTTTTTTCATCTGAAAACAGCCATCAAAATAACTTCCACAACATTACCTGCCTTTGAGGTAATGATAAAGCTGAAGTGCAGAGCTGAGCTTCTGGCCCAAGGGAGACGCTCAGTCCCAGGGAGCTCTTATCAAGGTCAGGGCTACAGCGGGCTTTTCCTGGGTATGGAAAAGTTAGTTTTCAGGGAACTTAGTGAGATGTGTGGTTTAGTCAAAGGCTTGTAGCAAAACCTGTATTTGAAAGCAGCTGTCATTTAATGGGGTAGGGTGGTAAGTCCTAGGGCAGCCGGTCAGAACGGGACGACACCTCGCTCAGCGCAGTGGCTGTGCTCAGTCAGGGAGCCCTTATGTGAGACTCCCCTAGGTGCTTAGGGAGAAAAAGGGTGTAAGCTGGTGGTGTCTTCTCCATGCCCTGAGGGTGCTGGTTCTGAAAATTCCCTAACATTCTTGGCAAAATTGCATTTGAAGCATTACTTTGATGACCTTGACGTGGGAAATAGGACAGAGAGAAGCTAAAACAGTTCCTCAGATGTCTTGGATTACTCTGTTTTAGTTCCTGAAGAGATCATTTGCACGTGTCTTCTTGAGCAAAACAGGCACAGGTGATTCTACCTGGTTGACCTGGATGTAAGGCCCGTAGCAGATGTTTGGTCAGGTGTGCCCTAGCGGCAGATCAGTGGGCTGGGAATCAGAAGACCTGGGTCCTGAGCCCCAGTCCTGGCTCTGCCACTACCTGCAGGTGGACCTTGGGGAAGTCCCTTCAGTTTCCTGGACCTCAGGTTTGAGACCTGGTCATCCTGAAGGCCTGGGGCTTCTGAAGGCTCAGACAGAGTCCTGGTAAACTGCTTTACAACCAAACTACAAGTAATTAACGTAACAAATGGCTGCTGGTAACCGAGCTCTGACCCTCCTAATGAAATATTTTCTTTCTCAGTGATGTTACAGCCTTTCGATTATGATCCCAATGAGAAAAGTAAACACAAGTTTATGGTTCAGTCTATGTTTGCTCCAACTGACACTTCTGATATGGAAGCAGTAGTAAGTACTGAATGCTTCTTATTTTTTTCAGTAATTAAGAGAAACGATTAGGTGCAGAATTGTGGGTGCATGCATTTCAAAATGTGTCAGAATTGATTTTAAAGGGGAATGGTGCCTTCAGGGAGGTTTGTGCTTTGACTGCCTTTATGGTTTTTCTAAAACTTTGATTTTAACGTTTCATGTAACTTTTTAGAACACTCTTCTTTTCTGACTTTTATATCTGGTTGCCTTCAGCAGTTCCTTCTTCTGGTGGATTGTGTCTTGAATGGTCTGAGGATTCTCTCCCTTCACCCCCCTCCCATTCCCCCCACAGAAAAGGACAGTTTTCACTATAGAGAACCTTCCTACCACATCTTTCCCATCTTCCAGAACCCAGAGGGATGGGAGAGAGTTGAATACTAAATATCCTTCAACCCTTTAGGCATTTTTTTTTTCATGCTTGGTTCTGGTAAGCATGATTCTGGGTTTTTTGTTGTTGTTGTTGTTTTCCCCAAGTTTCCTTCATTTTTTTTTTCCCCTGCTTAAATACATGTTTAACTCTGTCTCTTAATTTTGGTAAAAATAAGATGACTTCATTTTCATAAAATAAATAATTGATATATTACAGTTGGCCCTTCATTTCTGTGGGTTCTGCATCTGTGGATGTGGGCCAGCGGTCCTAGCATTTTATGTGAGGGACTTGAGATTTTGGTAGCCGTGGGGGCGGGGCCCTGCAATCAATCCCTCGTATTGATTTTTCTAGAAGAAGATTATAATGGTAGTTCTTCCCCAAGGTTTCACTTGAATAAATCAGCAGGCATCCTGGTGCTGTGAGTGTGTATCACAATATACGGATAAACCTTAAAAAAATCCACAGCACCAGTGAGGACAGACTGTGTAGCCCTCACAGTTTGGGAAAGAAGGGCAGGACTGCCGCAAGGTTTTCACTGCTTTGCAGTTCGCCAACTGAAACTAAGAGACTGAAGTCATCCGAGGAATGGCTGCAAATTTGAGTTAGCTGGGATGCACACTGTACCGCTGCTTCTCTTTCACAGTTGTATACTAGGTGCTGTTTTCATGCACAGCCTACCTTCGTGTCCCCGTGCCACCACACAGCTGCTGCTTTTCATCTCGGAAAAGCATAACCGACCACCTTCACGCATGTTTAACTTCTGGGTAGGAAATGAAGGGTAAGCTAGATATTTGGGGGTTTCAGAGAGATCAGGGAGAGTAGGCTTCCTTTAAGATTCCTTCGAAGAGGAATGACTGTTGAGACATTCGCTACTTTTATTTCCTGGAACATGATGTGTCACTTCATGTTACTTTGTGTGACCAAGGAAATGTATGGCAAATGCAGAATGTGGAATATCCAGGAATATAATCTGTTTGGCTTCTGCTGCATGGCTTGGTGAGAAGAGCATGGGCTTGGGTGCCTTGGGTGTGAAGCTGAGTTCTGCCTCTTACTAACATTGTGGCCTTGGGCGATGTTCATTAACTCTCTTGAGGGTTTGGTCACGTGTAAAATGGGGATGAACACCTAGTTCACGTGGCTGTGGTGGGATTAACTGTGCTGTGTGTGTAGAACTTGGCGTAGTGTCTGGCATCTGGCAGCTGTTTTATCTGAGCACTGTTATAGGCCAGGCACTCTATATACAATAAAGGTGAATTTTGCTTCCATGATAACTTTTATAACAGTTAAAAATTTTTTATATGAAATGTACATTGTTGGAAATTTTGGAAATATACAAATGAGCAAAAATAAAACTAAGTGACCTGTAATTTGTTTATACTAAACCCAACCACTGTTAATGAGAGCCTTGTGCTTTTTCTTTACTTTAAAATATTTTTCTTTATATTGTGATATACAGAAAGTTGAAAAAATAGTAGTGCCTACTCATCTAACCTTTACTAAGATGCACCGTTTAACATTTTGCCACGTTTGCTTCGTTGCTGTCATAAACTTCCTTTTTTGCTGAACTACTTGGCTGTAAGACACAGACTTCATGACCCTTCACCACCTGTAACTGCTTCAGACAAGGACAGCCTCGTACATAGCCACAGTCCCATTGTCACAGCTAAGAAGCTTAACATTAATTCAGTAATGTTTGATAGAGAAACCCATACCCATGGTCACCATTTTCCAGTTGTTCCAGAAATGGCCTTTAGGTTTTCTTCTCCTGGAGCACCCTCACCCTTTTTACAGTCCAGGCCAGTTGACTTGCAGAATGTCCCACATTCTGGATTTGTCCAATTATTTCCTCATGATTAAATTCAGGTTAAATGTTTTTGCTTTCTTTTTTTTTTATTTTGGCAAGAATATTCCCTAGGTGGTGTCATGTATGATGCACCATATTAGAAGGCGTGTAATGCCGTGTTGTCCCTCTTTTGGTGACACTAAGTTTGATTACTTGGTTAAGCTGGTGAATGCCAACTCTCCCCAGTGTCAAAGCACATTTTCCCCTTGTGGTTAATAGGTAATCTGTGACACTCAGGGTGATCAGATACTTGGAGACCACATGAACATCCTGCTTGCCGGCGAGCAGTCTTTCACTTGGTGATTTTTGGCACCCAGAGATGATCCTTGCCTGATGTTCTTTTGACACACGCACGCAGGCACACGTACACTGTGTGTGTGCGCGCGCGCGTGCAGAGGAACAGACTTAAGATATTGCTTGTAGTTTCTTCACTTAACATCCTGCGAATTTCCCCCATGCAATTAAACACTCCTCAGTATCCCTTGAATGGCATGCTATTCCATTGACTGTACCTGCCATGGTTTATTTGGTGGTTCCCTATTGTTCAACACAAAGATTATTTCCCATTTTTGGCTCTTGGTACTGTGTTGCTCTCGCTGCCTCCTGCATGGTTCTGGGGTGAGGGTGGGGGAGTTCGTTCCTTTTTCTGTATTGCAGCCTTCCTGCTATGCTGGTCTGTAATGATCAGAACACCTGGGATTCCTGTCCTCCACTGCCAAGAGGAGGAGGAGTAAGCCAGAAGTGCATCGTCCCAGGACATGGATTTAGTCAGGGAGATATTACTACCAGCACACTGAGGCAGTGGGGGGCAGCCCAGACAGTGGCGATCACAGGGAGTGGCCTGCCAGTTCTTGTGCCCTGTTGGTAGTTGGCAGTGTTCTAAAACCACTCCCAGATAGCACATGCTACTCTCTCTTAAGAAGGACGTGCCCTGTGAAGTAAGTTGTGTTTTCTTAAGGAGAGCCCAGATGTCCTTAGGCCATCCAGTTGTAGTTTAGAAGATTCCTCTTGGGTCAGCGGTGGTCTTCTCTGTCCCGTGTGCTTCCCGCAGACTGGCGACAGGAGGAGCGCTGGTGGGCTCTGAGGGGTCCGGCAGCAAGACTGGGGTCTGTGAAGAAGAGTATATATTCAGGAGAGCTAGTGTGTTTAATCTTGTCATGTTAAAAGTATTGAAATCTCAGCAGACTTAAGTTCTTTATTTGATATACATCAGGCCTTTCTCATTAAGAGTATTTTTCTGAAATTGTCAGTTATAGGAAGAAAATTATTCTTCCAGCAGCTTTATAATATCCTGATTATTAAATTTAAATTGTTTTAGTGGAAGGAGGCAAAACCGGAAGACCTTATGGATTCAAAACTTAGATGTGTGTTTGAATTGCCAGCAGAAAATGATAAACCAGTAAGTATGTTTCTAGTTAACAGTAATTGATGTTGCAAGCTGATGCTTATTTGCATACCGTCTCCCGCAAAACCAAGATTTAAGTTGGCAAATTATTTTCCTTCTTCTGATGTATGAAGAAAAAAATAAGCTGAAGTTAACAAGTAAGTGGGCCTTCATGAAATCTGCCTTTGAGAGACTTGCAGAAAGACAGCTAATTGAAACATTTTTTCCCTTTGAAAAGTGCAACCTGTTGGCTGTTGAAATGTCATAAATTCCAAAGAGCTTCTGTGACTTGGCAAAGTTATAGGTTGCTATTTAACGGTGGGTAAGACCAAAACGGAATAATTTGCCGCTTATCGTGGTGCTTGGTGGACAGGTGGTGGTGAGCTCTAAGGTTCTGTTGTTCTACAGAGTGCCGCCTGTAGGCTTCCCCGTCTACACTTTCCCTCAGCACCACCTCTCTACCCCTTGAACCCCACCCACCTCTTCAGTCAAAATATGCTTTTAGATTAGGATTTCTCAACCTCAGCACTATTAACACTTGGGCTGGATAATTCTTTGCCCTGGGGGCAGTCCTGTGCCTTGTAGGTTGTGTAGCGGTATCCTTGACCTCTGCCCACTAGATACCAGTAGCACCCCCTAGTTGTGACAACCAAAAATGTCTCCGGATATTGCCAAATGTGCCCTTGCTGGGGCAGAATGATTCCCTGTTGAGAATCACCCCCTTTGCTTTTCGAGCGGGTGAGGGCAAGGAGCGACTTCCTCCAAGCTGTCAGCTCTCTCTTCTCTGTGTGAAACCCAAGGGATAAGCCTGTCGTGGCCCTGGCTTGTGAACAGTTGGAGAGAGAAGATTGTATCAGTAATGCTAATGTGGACCTCCCTTCAACCTAGTCAAAAAACTTATAATAAATTGTATTAAAAACACAGTTTAAAACACATGTAGAACATTCAGCCACCCTGGCTGTTAACAGCTGGAGGTGGGAGATAGAAATGCTCACCTCCTCAACATTGTCCATAGCCGTCTCCAGGAATGCTGATGCTTCGTGTCGAAACCACGTAGCATTTTTTTTCTGCTCAGTAATTGACCACTATCGTTATCCTGTTGGTTTGAATGGCACTGGTCTTTTTTTCTTTTTTTCCTTCCCATTCCCATTCCAGTCCTGGGAAGGTCAGTTGTGGACGCTGTGAGATCTGTGTTCTGGCCCTAGCTCTGTGCTAGGTGATTAGCTCTGTAAGCTGGGGCCTTGCCTTTCAGGGCCTCACTCTTCTCACTTGGGAGAGACGAAGGGTAGAGCTCCTAGTTTTCAGTTTGCTGCATGGAACCCCCAGGGCAACGATCCCCAGTTATTTTATTTTCCCGACACACCTGAGTGCTTCCATGCCCTCTCCCCACTTACTGATTCATCCCCCGCCGGTCTCCAGAGTGTGTCACAGCACAGTCTTGGCCGAGGAAATGGAGGAATGTGGTGCTTCCCCAGACTGAAATATTGTAGACACTGAGTTTACTGCACCTTCCTTCCATCTTCATGAAATAAATCGCCCTCTGTGTTACGTCCCCTCTGGCCGCCTTCCGAGACCCCCACTCAGCCAGCCCTGGGGGTGTTCAGACCTTCGTGGTGACAGTAATTTGTGGATGGTAATTCCTGAGCTTGCAGTTACAGTGTGCTAATTTCTGCATGGCAGGACTTTGATAGTGCAGTATGCACGGCCCCTCCTCTCTTTCTTTGACGTGTTAGTCTCAGCCGAACTTCATCATTTGCCCTTATCCATGATTTCTGGAGCGCAGTTGCTTTAGATTATTAAGATACTAGATAAAGTAATCCATATTAAAAGTAAATGTGACATTTTACAGTGTGGATGAAACGCTACCACGTGTGGTGTTTGCTGAGAACTACTTTTTACTTTGCATTAAAAAGTCCATTACTACATAGTTGGTGACACTTGGGCTTTCATTTATTTCTGAACAGCATGATGTAGAAATAAATAAAATTATATCCACAACTGCATCAAAGACAGAAACACCAACAGTGTCTAAAGCTCTGAGTTCTTCTTTGGATGACACTGAAGTTAAGAAGGTGATGGAAGAATGTAAGCGGCTGCAGAGTGAAGTTCAGAGGCTGCGGGAAGAGAACAAGCAGTTCAAGGTAACAGCGTTTCATTTTCTGATCATCTGCAGGGAACAGGGGCTTTTTCGCCGTGATCTTGGGTGGGGAGGTTGATGGACCCCAGCATCTGTAGAGTTGTCTTATATTCGCACAATATAAACCCTTGTCACCTCGTATAAAAGCAACAAACAAACAATCCATTAGCGTAAACTGAAATTCAGTTCTGAGACTAAAAATGAAACAGCAATGGCTGTCTTGAATTCACGTGTTCAAACCCCACTCCATCCCCACTGGATGAGAATCTTTTTTAAGTGGGTAAATACTGACCTGTATTCTGTTTTAACACAGCATAATTCTGTTTCATGAGGATCCTAAATAGGTCTAGGCAGTAGGGTCTCATCCTGCTGTTAATGCGGTGAGGAGACTGGAGGTGGGAAGCTGTCGCCGTACATGGGTGGAAATTACAGGGAACCAGAGTCTCCAGCTTGTGGCCATTGACCCGGCGGTTGGCATTGGAGGGAAGCAGGTGCATTTCGCTTGGTCTTGGAGGCCTGCAGTGTTGTGGAAATGACCAGCCAAACTTGGGCTCGCTGTGAATCTTTTTTAGTCACGGCGGCTCCCAGGCCTCTGTTCGCAAAACCCTTTTAAGGCCCCCTCCAGTGTTAAAAGTATGTCTGTTTCATACGCAGTATTAAAGAGAGCATTTCTGAACGTCTGATCATAGGGTCTTTCGTTGCAGCTTAAATCTCGAGGCCGATCTGTTCTCTGCATCGTGATCATGTCCCCCAACCACATGATAGGCTTTTTTCACTGCGTAGCGCCAGGTGCACGTCATAAATTCGTGGCAGTTGACTTTCCTTCTCTTATTCTAGCAAGGTAGTAGATACAGGAGGGCTGACAGAGTTTGGGAAATGGCATCATCTTCTTTCTTGGCAGTAATCTTGATTTGACTTCCTTTAGTAAGGAGTAAATTATGAAGCTGACACGCTACCTTTTGGCTAAAAATCTAAGATACGCCTAGAGGTTCTCCTTGAATGTATTGCTCTTCAGAAACAGACTTCTGTGCCATTTAAAGTGATAAATAGGTAGAAATAGCTTCTGTATAAACCCAATAAAATAAATGCTGTATTGCTGTGCCCATTTTTTTTTAAAGTTAATCGAATAGCACCAGTCATTTATCACTGCGCAGTCGTATTGGCCGTGCCCCGTGAGCAGAGCGTCTTTTAAAATATTATCGGGCGAATCTTGACATTAGAAGATTCTTTATCTTGCCAAACACTGATTTCTTGTTTTGTGTTGTTTCCTCCTGTCACTTGGCCAGCACATTTCCTAAGGCCCTACCTTGTACCCCGCTCTGTGGATACAGACACGGGCAGTCCCTGCCCTTAAGATAAGCTCCCTTGTTAACCAGGGTAGCCGGGGAGGCCCCGGCACGAATACTGATACCGAGTGTGATGAGCGGTTCCACCGAGGTGGCCATGAGTGTCACGGAAAGTCTGCTCGGTGGGTTGATGCCTCTTGTCTTCAAGACCCGCTAGGCACTTGCTGAATGTGAATGGACTGAAGCAGAAGAAGAGAAGGTGCAGCTGCTGTGTGGGCGTCAGGGATGAGTCGAGGGGTAACTAGCCGGGGTAGGAAAGCCTTGGTGTGCGCCCCGTTTGGGGACGTGGAGAAAGCAAAAGTTTCTGTTCGTACAGGTCTGTGTGTGCGGGGGAAAATGGCCAAGTTATCTTCACGCGTATGAGAAAGAGAGTCATTTCCTTGGTGGGAATTCCATGCGTTAAGTAGAAAATATTTGAGATGCATGTATCAAGCTCATTTTAATATTACAGACATCACAGTTTTGATCCAGCAGTCTACCTGTAACTCATCAGATATCAACTATATACAGAGCTCTACCTTTGAAAACTTCCAGGTCCCCCACTTGGTCGTTTCTTGTGATTCTTTTCTCTGAAGAGTTTTTTTCTGTAAATCATGGGGAACCAGGGAGTCCCCTGCTTAGATGTGTGGTATAAAAAGGTACCCAGCAGCACTGTGTAGGATGGATGGGAGAAAAGAGGGGCTCCCGGCAGTATTTTTGTGGTGGCCTCAAGCCAGTCTCTTCTTCTGTGTAGGCTTGTTTCTCCATTTGCAAAACGAGGAGGTTGGACCTCATCATGTGATCGAGTCTGGGCATCACCGCCTCCCCGCCGCGTCCCCCAAGCTGTACAGTTGACTGCTGCTCTGGTGCCTTGGACTGTCTTTGAAACGTGTGTTTGCTCCCGTAGGAAGAAGATGGACTTCGGATGAGGAAGGCAGCGCAGAGCAACAGCCCCGTTCCCGTGTTAGCTGCGGCTGGGAAGGAGGAGGGCCTCAGCACCCGGCTACTCGCGCTGGTGGTTTTGTTCTTTATCGTCGGTGTAATCATAGGGAAGATCGCCTTGTAGAGGCAGCAGGCAAAGGATGGTAAATTGGATTGATGGCTCCGCCATGTCATGGGATTTAAGTGTATCATAACCGCGTGTAAAAAGAAGTTAACGTATGATGACATCTCACAGGTCTTGCCTTTAAATGACCCCTCCCTGCGCGTGTGTGCTGCCGCACGCGTGCACACACACATAGAACATAAAATAACAATCTTTTAGAAAGTTTAACACGTATAGTAAATGATCGGGGGAAAAGAATGATCCTTATTAATGACAAGGGAAACCATGTAAACGAGACTGGCATGTTGTACATGTCATTTTAAACACTTGTAGCCTTGGTCCATGTTGCTAATCACCTCTCTTCCAACACGACACTCTTCCTTGCCTGTTGGTGCTGGCCCTCGGGGAGCTGGAGCCCAGCGCGGTGGAGAGTGCATCCCCCCCAAGGCGTCCTCCCCGCACTGCTCGCTCCCTCCGGGCTGCTCCTCCATGTCTGCCCCAGCCATCAGTTCCCTGGGACTGATGGAGAGAGTCTGAGGCCGAGAAGAACGGCGCTGTGGCAGCATCGGCTATGCTGGGAGGTGTATGTTGCCCGAGTGACCCAATACTCTGGAAATAGAAGTCAGTGAAGGCTTTGTTCTCTTAAAGGGACCAAGCTAGATAACCATTGGTTCATGTCATGAGATTGAATTGTTATTCAGAGATGTTTAATGCATATTTAACTTATTTAATGTATTTCATCTCATGTTTTCTTGTCACAAGATTATAATTAACTCTGTGGCCTAAAATCACCTGTGCTCTAACTCTGCTGGGTGAAGCTGGCATTGCTGCTGGAGGTTCTGGGCTGTACACACAGATGGAGGTGCGGCTCGCTGGAACGCTGGAAAACGGCTGCCGGGAAGTGCTTTTCTGTGCAAATAAGTAGCGACTCTCGTAGGGAGGGGAGTGCTTAGCAGTGGCGGTCGGCTCTAGGCCACGCTCTCTGGGGAAGGGCAGCCGATCTCTGTGCTGTTCTTTCTTTCTCCACTCCTCAGCCACCACTCACGCTTCAGCACACGTGCCCCAGCGTGGCCCTGACCTTCCCCGTGTGGCCCTAGCTGGGGATCAGGGCATGTGAGTCAGGCAGCAGAGGCGTGAGCAGAGAGGAAACCGGCTCGGTGGGGTTGGGAGGGGGTGGGAGAGAAACGTCAGATAATCCGTCAAGTAGTGATCGAGAGTTTGTGAATTAATTTTATGCCATAAAAGACCAATCCAATTCTGTTCGACTATGTAGCATCTTTAAAAGAAAAAAAAATTAAAATAAAGCCCCCAAATTAAGAGTTCTTTTGTCATTTTGTCACTTGTGTTAAATGGCGGGGGGAGGGAGACATTATTTTTATCATTATTATTTTGTCATTGGAAGGTTGATTTAAAAATGAACCCTATCGATGAGAAATATAACATGTTTACTGTACATCCTGAGAACTCGCGGTAAACGTTGACTAGACCTCGTTCTCGACCACACACCCATGGCGTGAAGCTATGGAAGGCCGGCTGCCCGGTTATAACTTACTCTCCAGTCTCTATTCCGTGTGGACCCAGGTACTTAGGAAAAGGAGTGAGAAGACTGAGCTGGGAAGCCTGTGCTTCCTGCTGTTTTCTCCAAGTGGAGTGAAACCTATCTGAGTGTAGGAGTTGCAACGAATTGCTCTTCATGTGGCTTCTAACACCTCATGACCTTGAAAGGAGAGTGATGGGGGGGTGCCTCAAATAGTGCCTGGGGGTGCAGTACAGTCCCATTCCTCTAGAGCAGGAGTTGGTAGACGTTTTCTTAAAGGATGTTGCCGTGTGTACCATTGAAACTTTATTCACAAGAACAGCTGCTGGGATTTGGCCCGTGAGGCTGGAGTTTGCTGGCGCCCGTGGTCGAGTGACCAGGTTCTCAAAAAGCGTACCTGGGACACTTGTGTCTTAGGTCTTTGGAAGTGACTAAGTGTTTCGTGTGCATCTAGAAGGAATTCAGCTTCTCCGAGGATGGTGGCATTTTGTGTGTAGCTAAAAATCAAAATCTAAAATCCAAAGTTGTCTCTTAAAACTAATCATCCTGTGAAACCTCTTTCTGTTTTCGGGGCTAGGACTTGGTGAGCACCTGTTGAGCTTTTTGACTGAGTGGAAAAAGGGAACGTCTCCCCCCCGCCCCAGGGAGAGGAGGAGGGTGGTGATGGGCAGAGCGGACACCATGCCAGTGACCCTGGTCAGTGAAGTGTGTGTCAGGGAGGAGGGCGTGTGTGGAGCAGGCACTGCTCTGGTTCAGGGACCATTTTAAGAGCCACAGACACTCAAGATCTCGAACCTGGAGAAGCACGCACTTTTTTTTTTTTTATTTTATTTATTTTTGAACGTTTTGGGTTTTCGTTGCTGCGCGCGGGCTGTTTTTAGTTGCGGCGAGCAGGGGCTACTCTTCGTTGTGGTGTGTGTGCTGCTTCTCATGGCTGTGGCTTCTCTAGTTGCAGAGCATGGGCTCTAGGCACGCGGGCTTCAGTAGTTAATGGCTCGTGGGCTCAGTAGTTGTGGCGCAGGGGTTTAGTTGCTCCGTGGCATGTGGGATCTTCCCGGACCAGGGCTCGAACCTGTGTCCCCTGCATTGGCAGGCGGATTCTTAATCACTGCGTCACCAGGGAAGTCCCAAGCATGCACATTTTGGGTGTCTTTTCTGGAAAATGAGAGTAAAGCAGGTAGATTGGATGTGCGGTCCTGCCCCGTGGTCTGTTCTGTCCTGAGAGGGTGAGAGTCAAGTCACTGGAATAAACTGGCTTAGAGCGAGCCAGGCTGAAGCTGGTTAGGGTGCTGGCCGGGAAGGGAGCCTGGGCGGGTGCAGTCAGGTGCCTGCTCCGGTGCCTGCTGCCCTGGTTACTGGCTCACGGCACCTCTGAGAGCGGTGCCCTTGTTTTAGAAATACCCGCCACCGGGCTCGCAGATACGGGAGAGATGCAAGCAGTAACAGAGTCCTGTAAATTTTTATTGATTGAATTTAAAAATTGGTAATTTAAGCTCCCTCGGCACCTTACAAAATACCTGAAAGACCAGCAGGCTATGTTATTTGTAGGTATGAGGACCCGGCTTTCATTTTTTTTCTCCTCCTAGTTTGCATGTTTTCCTTCTCTAGTCTTCTAAACTGCTGGCACCAGTGCTAATAAATACTGATAAAATCAAAATTGATTTTTACCAGTGGACAGTTTATGCCTAGAGAGACGGCTTATACCTACATAACACAGAAGGGGGAAAAATGAAGAACCTCCAGTGATCCGTGAAAACCTAAAAGCTTTCAAAGAAACCCCAGGAACAGAATTGCTATTGGAAGATACCAGTACTGGACTTGCAGGCTGTGTTGAGTCAGATACAACTGAATGAGGTGATAGCCCAGAGCTAAATGGCCGTTCAGATTAATTTGAAAACAAGCTGTGTGTGTATATAGCATATGTGCCATATGTAAGTAGCTTAACGTTTTTCAAATGGTGTCTGTATTTTTTGCACACAAAAATCTTTGTATTTGCCAACTCAGAATCCAACCACAATAGAATGCCTTTTGTCATCTTCAGCTCCTTCTTCAAAGAACTGGCCCAATTACAAGTTTCTGGTTGTGGGTTGTTTGTGAAATTCTTGGTTAAAAGAAAACAAGAAAAGAAAAACGAGCAAGGTGGGACTTGGGCTCGGAAGTCACCTTGAACACTTGAGCAACGTTTAACCTCCGAGACCTTGGCAGGTGGAGAGGCCGCTGCTCCCCCTGCTGGTGATGGCCGTTCACTGACTCGCGTCTCGCTGGGGCCCTGGGGCGGGAGCGGCCTCTTCCTGTTGAGACAGTCGGGCTAGAGCAGGAGGAGCTTTAAGTAATACATGGGATTATCAGAGTTCCCACTCTGAGGAGGCCTGGCTCAGTGAAGCTTGGGCCGAGGTTGCTGCTGCCGAGAGATGAGCGGGAATGGGGTTGTATTTAGAAAGTCCCCTGCACGGTAGACGGAAGACTCCAGCTCAGGGCACGCAGATCCGATAAGACCCGAAAGGGCGGCTTGGGACCACGTGTGCCCCACGAGAAGCGGGGTCCCTCAGGGTTCCTGGCCCGATTGGGTTTGGAGAAAACTTATTAGTCTTTTTAAAAGCCTTCCTCAGCCAGAGCTGCTTTGACAGTAACCTCTTAGAGAGAGTCGCTGTTGTTAGGACGCCCTCCCACCCCGTGCAGAGCATCCGATAGGTTCACTCACTGGCTTAATGCTCACGACGACTGTGATGGGGATGGGGGCGTGAGGGCTCTAGTTTTGCACGTGAGGAAATGCAGCCTCCGGGAGGTTAAACGGGGCGGCTTGTTAGTACCCCTCATTTGGAATGAAGTCAGTCTCTGGCAAGCCTGCTGCGAGGGCCTAAATCGCCAGGACGCTGTTTCAACCACAAAAACCAGTCAGAGGAGCGGCGAGAAAGGCCTCGGTGAATTCACAGGGGCTGATCTCAGCAGCACTGATCTTCGTCCACCTTCCAGGTGTTTGCCTTCGTCCCTTCTGCAGTGATTTTAAAGATAAAGTAGACAGAACCAGGACTCTCCTTCAGATGCTTTGTATTTTGCTTTTTGAAACTAAGCACACTTCAGGCAGTGAAG
Organism: Delphinus delphis; assembly: GCF_949987515.2. Taxonomy (NCBI): domain Eukaryota; kingdom Metazoa; phylum Chordata; class Mammalia; order Artiodactyla; family Delphinidae; genus Delphinus; species Delphinus delphis. The sequence continues at coordinate 4,644,384 of NC_082697.1, read as the reverse complement.
AAATGTGTGTTTTCCATTTTCTCACTGCCTGAAGATCTCTGCATGATGCTCCTGGGGAATGAGTTTGGGGGCTTGAGAAAGAAAATTACTAGCTTGTCTCAGCGAGGTGATAATGAGAAGGCTTTCCAGGGAGGCTTTATGAAACTTGTGAATTAAATGGGAAGCGAAGGCAGTTCATTAAAATTGGTGTCACAGAAGTGGCCTGCTGAGGTTCACAGCAGCCGAGCCGCTGGTCTCAGACCTCTCCCCCGAGTTAGCGCTGTGCTTCTCCGGGAAATCACCGGGGGGAGCCAGTAATAGCAGACCCCGATGAGGCACATCGGCGGACAGGCAGACTGGACAGGCTGTGAACGTGGATCTCCAGCGAGATTCACAGACCCTTTTCCTCCTGCGTCTGAATCTCACCAGCCGCATACTTAGCACGCAAGGCTTGGCCTCCAGGACCAGGAGTTGGGGTACACAAGGCCCTACACCCCCGTGCCGACGACACAGACCCCACTCTTGTTAGCTACGGCCCCGCCACTGAAAAGCGAGGTGTCCTTCTCATTGTCATCACAGAGGTATTCTGAAACATTTAGAAGACGTGAGCACACACAAACAGTTGTGTGTAAGAGTTAAAAGTGAAACCAGTAGAGGTGGATGAGAAGTTGTCTCAGTATAATTACTTCAGGTTTTCTTCTTAGTGCAAATAATCATCAGAAAATGCCTGCATCCAATCAGTAGAGAAGGAAAAAAGAACTAGCAACAAGGATACAGCTGTTATCTAACATACCATATATATTTGCAATTATGATACCTTGGAATGTTGCCACAATATGGATTGCTTTAATTAAAAGATGTCAGTTGAATAAAACAGTACCGTGGGATAATAGTTTTCTGCTGCTAAGTAAATGCTAATGTTTGTTTTTAAACCAGGAAACATTGATCCTGTGACAATACCGTATTACAGTTACTTTCTTATACCGCAGGGTTGATGTGTATTTAATCATCTGGCTCAGGGTGGGTGGGTGCAGGGCTGATGCTCGCTCCCCCGTCCTGCTCACCTCTGCATCCTGAACGGCAGGAGCTCCGCCCGGCTCCCGCAGGTGCAGCTGCGGCCCCGGAGGGTTTCGTCTCACTGATAGCCAGCGCCGAGTCTGGCCGAAACAGAACAGGTTACTTTTTGTTTGTTTGTTTCCTTCAGCAACTGCCAACTAGGGGAGACAAATCAGATACCTTAACCCGATTTCATTAAGGCTTAGTGCTAACAAGAATGCATAGCTTTTTGTGATCTAGGATGATAAATTAGCATGCATGTTTCTCACATCAGCTCGACGGTTTTCCATGTAATACGAAGAGGTCTGGTTCTTTTTATGAACTGGCTGCCTGCATTCCCATCTGTCTTTTGTATTTTATTTATTTTTTAATTTTTATTATTTTTTTTGCGGTACGCGGGCCTCTCACTGTTGTGGCCTCTCCCGTTGCGGAGCACAGGCTTCGGACGCGCAGGCTCAGCGGCCATGGCTCACGGGCCCAGCCGCTCCGCGGCATGTGGGATCTTCCCGGACCGGGGCACGAACCTGTGTCCCCTGCATCGGCAGGCGGACTCTCAACCACTGCGCCACCAGGGAAGCCCTGTCTTTTGTATTTTAGAAGTAACTTAAATTCAGCTGTTAACCTCTAGTGCAGCATTCATTTAAAAATACTTTTTTCCCCTTGATAATTTTCTTTGGATTCAAAGGTCAGAGTTTACTGTCTGTCCTACTGAGACCATGTGTATGTACAAGAACTGCTGCTTGCTTTTCACCACTCCCTCATTCAGCAAACGTTGATCAATTTACCTTCTCTGTGTCTGATCCCGAATGAGATGCTGGGAAATTACTCAGTGGGAAAGAGTGTGTTTTTGTGTTTTTCATTCGTAAGCAGCCTCAGTAAGGTGCCTCAGGCTCCTACCTAGAAAAACGCAAAATACATTTGGTTCTCCTTTCTCTTGCTAGTGTTTCGTGTTTTTTTTAAAGACAGTTTGTAAACTGCTGCCATTTGGAACTTCTTTAGGAAACTCAAAACGATCTATTTTTATTTAAATGCTCCCTTCACCTCCTCTCAACAGTTTTGAGTAAAGAAGTAGTTTCAGTCACACGTGCTGTTCTTTCCATGCTTTGTGTCTCACTCCCTGTCACTCCCTGTCCTGGAAAGAGATCTCTGTGGTTTGTGGTCAGGGTTTTTATTCTGCCTTCAGTATATGTTAACGTTTTGCGATTGAGTATTTTAAGAGATGTCTTAGAATGCTTTCGTTTTCATAATTTTTCTTTTACATATTTGAAGTTGTATGCCCTGTTTTGACATGGAATTCCTTTAAAAAGCTGGTGTAGGAAAGGACTCTTTACCATCGTACGTGTTGGTTATCTGATGTGTAATGAATTCACGGTTTTATGGCTGATTTTCTGTTCTCCGGAGGGAAGGAGGTGTATTCCTGCAGCGGCCAGCTCGAGAGAGCCGTTCACAGCATGTTCTCACATGTTCCGTGTCAGCCTGATGAAACCTGCCCTGCTGAGGCATGAACTTCTGTACTAGCCATCTCCATATTATGTTCAATAAATTCTGTGCTCTGAATGTGTTTAAAGGATGCTTCAGTGTACGATTATTTTGAACAGATGGCCTATGAGCAGTTTAGCTGTGCTTTAGAGAAGATGGTGCAGCCCTCTCTCACCACTTCTTAGGAACATGAAATTGGTTTAAGAGAACAATCAGATATTTTGTGCCCCAAGACAGACTTATGGGATGACTTAGGTCAACCTTCTCATTTTACTGATGGGGAACCTTTTGCCCAGAGAGCTTCAGCATGGGGGCCAGACCTGCATCCCCGTGTTTTCCTACTGGGGGAGGCGTTTGTCATTGATTTACTGATTGCTCACTGGTGTCCAGTTGCCTCCAAGCCTGCAAGGTGGGGTGGTGATGGTCTTTAAGCGGTGGCTGATAGGCTCCATCTTCTGATGTTATCTTTTTAAAACATTCCTGAAAACATTTTAACCTCTTTGGGGAAAGTTACACATGCCAACAGTAAGACTTCATACAAGACCAAAGGATAGACAGCTCCAAGTCAGTGCCCCCCCGGGCCCAGGCCCGCTCCCCTCTCCAGGGGCTCCTGTGCCCCATTCTTGTTGGACTCTCTCTGCACCTGTGTACGCAGAGCCCTCGTGTGTCCTTGCGCACAAGCGGCAGCCCACACGCCCTGCCCCATCCTGAGTGCTGCGAGTGGACTTTGTGATGCATCTTGGAGATCGTTTCATGGCCACAACACATCTGAATGGTTCTGTAGTTCTCCTCTGGGTGATGTGCCCATCACTTCCTTAACCAGCCCTCTGTGAGGTGCACCTAAGTCATTTCTGGTCTCGCTGCTGCAAACACAGCCACAGCAGACTCCCCTGTAAATGAGACAGTTCCTGGAAGAGAAACAGGAAAGGGCGCCTGCATGTAAAATTGGTCATGTGACTCCACATCGTCTTCCAGAGGACGTGGCCGCACATGGTCCCAGCACTGCCTCCTTCCCTGTTCCTTCACCAGCATGTTGCATCGTCCACCTTTTTGATCTTTGCTCATCTGAAAAGCGCATTTGATTTCCCAGCTTTAATTTGGGGTTCCTTTACATGAGGTTGAGAAGCTTTTCATACGGTAAAGGATCTGCAGGGACATTAAAAGGCCACACAAAGGGCTGATGACGGAGAGCAAAGATGAAGATTCTGAGGACACACATTTATGAATGTGCAAATAGGAATCTAGACAGGATTTTACTAATAGGAAAATCACGTGCAGCAAAGGGTACAGAAGTGGATTGGGCAGGGGGAGGAAATCGCCCTTTGTGGCCAACGAATTGAGCTTGGACCGTTGACCTGCACTAGCAGCCTCACTACTGCACCAGTCCGAACATCTTTTGTCACATTCCTGGGGTCCTTTGACTATGGAGTCCACAGAGGATGTGAATGGGGTGGGATGTTTCAGCCTCCCAGTCCAGGGAGCTTCTGTAAGAGGGACTGAAAATGGTGGTAATCCTTAAAGGGTTAAAATCCAAGCTGTGAAACAGAGGCCTTTTCAAACAACAAAAGGTGCCGTTCTGAGGAAATAACCACACCAATTTGCCATTAGCTTTCGTTAGTGCATTAGAAGACAAACCTCCCTGAGAATCTGCCAGGGTCCTGTAACGGGAGTGACGTGCCCCGTCAGAAACTGAGAATACCCTCGGAAATTGTACTCGGAGTCTAGACTTCCTTTTTTTTTTCAAGTAGAACTTCTGTTTCTTAGCGATGTTTGACTGCTAAGGTCACATCAAAGAAGCAGAGAAACAGCAAAACTTTGGAGAAATACAAAATTAATGTTATGGACTTTTGCAAAAATATACTTTCATGCTATTTCAAAAATGTTAGGAAAATGTGTATGCAAGGCAGGACTCTATTTTTAAAGACAAACCAAGACCGACTGTTATATTTTAAGCCCCTCCTTGCGGTCACATTGCCAGTCCTAAACGTGATTCCAAAACATAGAAGTATCTTCCCTTAGTAAAGATGAAACCATCAAAGAATAGCTATCCAGGCCCTGCGGCCCTGTCATACTTTGGGTATTTCCCTTCAGTCTCAGACCTTGAGGATAAGCCCACTTTGCAGAGTGAAGATGTTATCTTCTCTCTTCATCTGGCACTGCCTGCTCTACGGCACCGTCCCTACCCCACCACCCCTGTCCCCCCAACTCTCTGTCCCTTTACTGGAGTAAGAGCAATTTGAAGGGACGTTCTAGGTTTTGTCACTGGATTTGGTCGTGTGGTATTTTTAATTTTGTTTTTTAACTGAAGCATTTCGTGTACATGGTATAAAAAGCCAAATAGTTCTAATAGGCTCATAATGAAACCCAGCAGACCCCCATCACTCCCAGCTTCCGTTGCCTAGAGGCAGCTGTTGTAGCACTAATTTCTTCTGGGTATCAACCTCTGTATTTCTGAATAATGTGCCTGTATTACTTTTTCTTGGTTTTTCATGTGTAGATACTGTCCACTGATTTCCTCCTAAGGAGGATAAGGATTTAGCTCCAATAACCTTTCTCTCCATCCCTGCCCCTCTCAGAGTGTTATGTCATCATTTCTGGCTGTGTCGGCATGCTTTTGCATGATTAAGACTACTTGAAATATTGTTCACAGCTCTGCCTTGTGTGTTCTATGATTATATTTCCCTTTTATCCACAGTCCTTTTCCCCTCGGAGTAACTAAATCTCAGTGCTCTGTTTGCTTAGTTTCTATGGTAAATTCAGCCCCAGACTCTGACAGAAGTATGAGTCTCTTGAGTACATTTGCACATCGGGTAGTCTGTGATTTTCCTCTTAGAAAGGTCCCCCCTTGGAGCTCTGCGTTCTCTTGCTAGTCTCTGGACTGACGGCTTCCTAGGCTTGCTGCACGGCTCTCAGCCCAGGAGGGCTCCTCCCTGGCTTTCATCTTGGGAACTCCCTTTGTTCTCTTCTGGGTTTTGGATTTCTCGTTTTCTGCATCTCTAGCCTTCTCTTCTTTTACTACCTCCCTTTGGTGGAGCACATCCTTTAGCAGGTTTCTGACGGAGGAGTACGTGGGAGATCATGTTTCTGAGAACTTTGCATTTCTGGAAGTGTTCCATTCTGCCCTCACACTTGGTTGATAGCTGTATTGGTTATAAAAGTCAAGGCTGGCCATCCTTCAGAGGATTTTGAAGCATTGTTCACTGATTGCCGGTTTCCAGTATTGCCCATGAGAAGTCTAAGGCCATTTTAATTCCTGATCCTTTTTCTATTTCTGGGGAAATTCTTCAGCTCTAATTTCCAACTTTCTTTTGATTTTTTTTTCTGCTAACGTATTTATCATTTTCAAGAATTCTTTCTTTTCCACTTACTAGCTAGATATATATATATAATTTTCTTTTCACCGTGGATATTATCGTTCTTTTGTTGTTGTTCTAGAAGCTTTCGTTTTGATGTTCTACGTGAGGGACTATACAGTGGTTGTGGTCTTTCAAAGGTTTACATTCTTTTCACCGAGGAACGTATAGTTTCTGTTGTTCTAGCTCCTGCATCATCTGCTACTTACGACTCACTTTGGACTAGGTTTGTGTCTCTGTCATTTTGGAGGTTTTCTCAAATGCCTGGTTATCCTTGACCATCCTTAGGTATTTATTAGTGAAGCACTAAAAAGCTGATGGGAAGCTGCATGGGTGAAGGTGGGATTTGTTGAATGGTGGGTTTGTATGAAAGCTAAGTGGGTAGGGACCTAACGGACACCTTTTTGGGGAATGTCTAGCTGTCAGTATCTGTAGTTGGTTTACCCTGGGCTCATTTCTCTACAGAGGAATCTTACAGCCTCCTTCCTGGCAGCATTAGTCCGGCCGTCATCTCTTAAGAAGGGAGAGACTGTACAACCTCACTGTTTCATGTGCAGAGTTGTCTTTACTCCCTCTATTTTCGGTTTCATACCTGACCTTGCCCTGGGTGGTCTCCACGTACGAAGATCCCCTGTTTAAACTGCTGGTTGTTAGAGGGGTTAGGGAGAGAATCTGGGGGCAAAACTCCTTTTACAGACTTGCAAATGGTCCTCCTGTTTTCAGCCCCACTGCTCTCCCGCCTCTGAGGCGCCTTGGGCCACCAATTCCTAAGCCTCAGAGCACGAGTAGACATGCTTCTGAGCTCTACCCCTCTGATCAACCTGCCAGCCCTTTTCTTTTGCTTTCTGTAGCCTGCTGTCCATGATAAGTGGCCCATCAGCTTTCCAGATTCCAGAATTTTGCCGACATCTCTTGTTGGCTGTTTTGTCTTTTCCTTTTTTTTTGTTTATCTGTGTGATTTTGCGCCTTTTAATTCTTTTCCTGTAATTTATTGGGACTTCAGAAGGAATTGGAGGGGAAAGCATGTGTTCTCCCTGACCACTTTAGCCAGAAGTTTGGAAGACCGTCCTTCCAAGGCACCCAGTATAGTCTTTGGCTCATGGTAGGTGCTAAGTCAATATATGTAGGTCTTATTAAACTGGCATGGCTGATTTTAACAGAAGCAATAACCACCTAAGTTTTGCGTTAACTTTTTTTTCTCCTGAAGGATTAAAAAAACACCAAATGTAAGCGGAAGAGTGGTAAGTTGTTAATAGCCCTTAGGAAGTAAATATGACATCACTGAGAAAAGACCCATCCTCACTGCGAGTTTCCTGGTTTAAAGCCATTTCTCCTAGAATATATCATTGATTCCTCCGGATTCACTTGCCAGCTATGGGCTTTCTGGGTGTTGAGGCTGGGTGGCTCCAGGAATTACCAGATTTCAACTCACCTTGCTGGTGGGGAAACTGAAGCAGCGAGAAGGAGAGTCTTAGGTGCGTCTGTGGGGTTGAGGGGCCCCAGTCTCCCTGACCTCTGTTAAGTACGAGAAACCTGGACTCTTGGGGGACCCCGTGTCAGGCCGTGTTTCCCCCTCTGTTGGGACAGCAGTCCCTAACGTCCTTCCTAGAGAGAGCCTGGCTAGCAGAAAACAGGTGTCCTCAAGATCACAGAGTTGTGCTCTGCCCATCTTATTAAAAAGAAAAAAAAAAAAAAAATTCCAAGCTGTTACTTAAAGTATGTGGTTATCATCTTGATGCTTGAATTCAGAGTACTTCCAGCCAGGTCTCAGAGCATTTCTTCAAGTCATCAGTGTTTATTGAGCCCCTTACTCTGTGCCAGGCTCCGTTCCACACGTGGGGGCACAGCGGGGAGCCAGGCAGACAAGGGCTGGCTGTCAAGGAGCTCGTGCTGTCGATGAGGGAGGCTGACCAGGCAGAAGGAAACGAGCAAATAGGGTATTAGAGACCCTGAAAATTGCTGTGGTGGAATAGAAAGGGTGCCCTGGTGGGCAGAGCACTCCAGGGAGAGGGGGGAGCTGAGGCAACGAGCCTGAGGGGGACCGAGTTCCAGAGAGCAGAGAGGCCACCTGGCTGGGGCTGAGGGAGGATGGAGGTGGCAAAAGGGGGATCCGGGGGTCACAGGAGGGTTGGCCTGGAAGCTGAGAAGGTGAGTCCTCAGGAGTACTGGCAGGTAATTGACTCCATGCTCACATCCATCTGATGGGGGCTGTGGGTGACAAGGAACTGGCTGGCTGTCACTTAAGGCCACCAGGGGCAGACTAGGGGTCACATGCTGCTGCCCAGGTCCACCCCCTCCCCGCCTCCTGCAGCAGGAAGCGCTGCCCCTCCCGGCTCCTGCCTGAGTCAGCGGCCCCAGGGCCCGGGGCAGCGCGTCACCGTGAGCCGTGTCAATCACGCCAGCAGCACCGCTGGGAGATGAAACACATTCGCTTATAGAAAGCAAAGAAAGAACTTCTTTTGATAACAAGCATCTGTTAATGGGCCTCTGAGAACTGTATACAATTTAAACTTTTTATTAAAAACAAAACCAAAACATACTCATTCATCCTCCTGGGAGCCTGTGCTATGAAATTACAAACTGCACGGGTTTGTTTTTGTTTTTGTTTTCCTTTTAAACGTGGCTGAACATACAGTGGAGAACATTTGTTTTGTTTTGTTTTGAACTACAACTGTGGGTTTTACTTTCGCCTCTTCTGCTTAAAGCTATCTTGGGTTCTATGTGGAGGGTCCAGACTTAACAATAAGGTGGGTCCCCATCCCTGGGAGAGTCCCCTCAGCCCTTGGACCCCAAACCCACCCCTCACTGGAGCCTAGAGTCTGGGAAGCATGGTTTCTTGCCCGGGAGAAAAGAGCCTGGGATTTTCTGTCAGCACCAGATGCTCCAGACCAAGAAGCCGGGGTTGGGAGGGTACCTCAGTCCAGTCAATGGGGCCAGGAACCTTCTCTCCTCCTGAGCACAGGCCTCCTAATTAGGGGAGGCCCAGCCAGCCCCACAGAGCAGCTCTGAACTGCTTTCCCCAAATACGGTCACGAATCCCACCCCTGCCAGGGACCAGAGTCCCAGAGGGACACCCCAAGGTGGAGGCTCAGCTCTCAGGCTCTGGGGCCTGGCTGCGGCGGCCTCGGGCTGGTCCCTCTCTGCTCCGAGCCTGCTTTCTTTCTGCAAGTTGCAGAGTCGCACCCTGCACTGTGGGGCCTCCCTCACAGGATGCCAGGCGTGTGGCAGTGACTTCTTCGCTGGCAAGGGTTAACCAGGATCACCAACGACCTGGTTTACCCGACTGTATTCACTGAAGTTCTACCGTGGGCCAGGTACAGCTGAAGCTGCTGGAAGAGATCCCAGTGACTGACTCAGTCCTTCCCTTGAGGCAGAGAATAAGCGTGGATAAATCAGACACTGATCAGTAAGCATTATAAAGAACAGAAAGCAGAGTGACGGGATGGATGGATAGGACAGCCGGCAAAAGGAGGCTGCTTTTCGGGGTGGGGGTGGGGGGATGCTCATGGTGGCTTCCCTGAGCAGGTGACATGTGGTCTGAGACTTGAATGAGGGGAGCTGAGCCTCTGCAGATCTGGGGGAAGAGCTGCTGGGCAGCGGCCGTGGCACATGCAAAGGTCCTGAGGCAGGAAACAGCTTGGTGTGATCAAGAAACAGAAGGAACCCCAGTGCAGCCAGGGCAAGGGGAGGTATCGCTAGACCTAGGGATTTTATTCTGTGTGCACTGGAAGCCCCCAGAGCGCTTTAATTAGGACAGGGCAGTGGCGTGAAGTGAAGGTGCATAACAGAGAGAGCTGGGGTTTACCTCCACTTGTTTTATTCTCTTTCACACGTTCTCTCAAGACACTTCTCTTCCTTTCTTTAGAACCGTAATCCCCTTGGTTGACTTTAATAACCAGCAGGAACATTTTTCAGGCTGTTTAATTTTATTAAAAGATTCAAATTTGATGATAAATGGTGGTGTGGCTGCCTTAAGCCTTGGATACAAGACTTGCTCAGCCGTGGACATGTTCCCACCACCCACCCTCATCCCCACCAGGAACACTGCCACACCGCCCACCCCCATGCAGTCTGAGACTGTAAATAAACAAATTATTTCTTGTACTTTGGTAAATATGCCATGAACACTCATAGCTCTCTGAGACCTACAGAGAATATTAACTCGGATTTTTGGTTTTGTTTTTAAGAAGGCTGTGTAGATAGGGTAATTTCAGCGGGCTGATTGAACCCCACACAGCCGACAGAGGACAAGGGCTTCCCTCAGAAAGCACCATTAGCCTCACAGACCATTGTTGTTCAAGATCTGTGATAAGAGCCAGAGACAAGGGTTCGGGCAGAGGAAGGAGGGCGTGAATCATCGCACAGCATCCCGGAAACCCTTGAGCCCACCAGGATGCCGGTTAATTTCACAGTGTACAGACGAGGCTCTGGGAACACAGGCAGGGTCCCTGGAGAGGCACAGCCTGTCCCCACCTTGATGACAGCCCCCTCTGAGCACATTAGCACTGCAGCGAGCAGGCTGGGTGAGGGGTGGCCCTCCGCTCCCTCCTCCTCCAGATGTGACCGGGTACCCGCTGACCCTAGGATGGTCCCAAAGACGCGTCGGAGGTTTCCCTCCCTCCTTGTCAGCCAAGCACAGGGAATCTTGAAAACAGAGGACGCCTGTGCAGGGCTAATTACAGAGCACGTTAGTGTCACCGCTGTCATTAGTATTAATTACTTTCCAAAGGCTGGAAGCGCCGCTTTCCTCCAAAGACCTGACCCCGGCTGCCAGCCCTACACACTGGGGTTCGGTGTGGATGGGGCTGCCTTTATTTGCTTCCCGGCCGGGGAGGGCTGGATTTACCCGCTCGCCGTGTTGACAGCTCGAGGCCTGACTCGCAGAAGCACAGGCAGGCGCAGACAAGACGCCAGCAGTCACGACTCGAGAAAACCGAGCGGCTCCCAAAGAGGCGAGCCGAGCCCCCTGCCAGCGAGCTGAGATGCGCTGGGAGCCCGAAGCAGCATCTTTAATTCATGGCTCGGGTTTCCGTTTGTATTGCTAAATTCAAATGAATCATCTTTAAACAACAACCCACGGACTCTGCAGAGCAGCGGCAGCACACGCGTGCAGAACCGTGTTTCCATTTCACTGAATCTCAAGGGCTCAGGGAGGGAACTGGGGTGCCGTCGGGCAGGGAGACGGGTGTGGTCCACCCCCCGGCGCTGGTCCGCGCGCTGCCCGGGAAAGTTGGGAGTGAGCGCTTAGGAACTCGGAGCAGTTGACGTTGCTGCGGTGCCTGAGTTTGTGGTCATGATTCGCGTTGCTAGCCGTGGTGTAGGCTCTGCAGGCGCTGTTGAAGCTCAGGTCCTGAGCCACTTAGGATGCAGGCCGGGCTGTGTAACCGTCCAGGACGGTCACGGGTGGAGGAGTCTGTGCCAGAAGGGAGTCCATGGGGTCGGACGAGTGTCCTGAGGCACCGTCTGGAAGTCAGAGACCAATTTCATAGCCACTGGAGGAAGGCCAGCCCGAGAACCAGAAGCAGGAAGGGGAGAGGGGCCGCTGGGGGGCCCAGCCCCCCACCACTGACGGGCGTCTGCAGCAGAGGCCTGTGCTGCGGAGGCCTGGAGAAGCCCCAGGCCACCCTGTCACAGAGCACCAGGGGTGCTTGGTAGGATGTGGGCCTCTTCTCCGGGGTGTCGGGACTGGAGCCGTCAGTGGGCCTTTGTCCGATGAAGAGCAGGCTTTGCCCGAGGGGGCCCTCCTCCATCTTGAAGAGCTCGTACTCCACGTGGGGGAGCCGGATGCCCAGCGGCAGGCACCCGTTGGTGGCGGTGACATCCCGCTCGGCTCCCAGGTACCAGGCCCCCGGGCCACCACAGCTGCTCGGCTCGGAGAAGTTGAGCATGGCCGTGGTGACCCGGTCCATGGGGGTGACACGGGCTCGCGTGACCTGGAACACCAGCTCGGTGCCGCCACGAACCCTGGCAGACGGCGTGCCCTTGGTGTAGCGGCCGGCTGCGTAAACGGTGAAGGTGGGCTGCCGGCAGGTGGGGTCCGAGAAGTGGTGGTAATACCCTTCCCAGGAGCGGTTGTGCCCATGGAAGGTGAAGACCCTGGTGAGGAAGAGCACGGCAGGGCGCACCTCGCACCCGGGGCTGACCCAGCGGCCGCCCAGGCGCAGGGGCAGGGCCGCCTGGCGGGGCAGCACGGGCGGGTGGTGCTCGTCGGAGCGGGCGATGAGGCTGCAGGCCGGGCAGGGGCGGGCGTGGTGCTGGCAGAGACAAAGGGAAGGCGGTGACTTCCGAGGCGGGGAGGTCAGGGTGCACCCGCGGCGGGCTGGCTCGGGGTCCCGCACCCGGCCGCCCGTCACCCCTTCCCTTCCCCCCTGCAGCCCGGACGGTCACTTCACTCTTCGTGGACCTCAGGCGGCTCCCCCATCCTCTGGGCCTTTGCACCTGCTGCTGCTTCTACCCGGAACTCCCCCCGGCACGTAGCCTGGCTGCCTCCTTCCCGACCTCTCAGTCTCAGCTCAGAGGCCTTAGAGAAACTTTTCCCAACCACCCCTTGTATGGTGGGCCTCAGCCCCTTCTGGTGCTCAGGGACGTGTCACGCCCTATTTCCTCTGCTCTCCACTCCTTCCGCTTCACTGGAGAGTGAGCTCCAGGAAGCCCAGGCTGTCTCTCTGTGCCTGCTCCATCGCCAGGGCCTAGCACAGTACCTGCTCGCAGCAGGTGTATTGGGCAAACGAAGGAAGGAGAGACGGATGGAACTTGTGTCCTGGGATTTGAAAGAAGTTGTCCTTTCCCACACCCGGCCTGCTTGTTCCCGAAATTCGACCGTTCACGTTTACTGCCTTTCTCCTGCCTGTTGTTACTTCCCCCACCCCCAACTCATTCTTTTTTAGGTGCTTCGTAAGGGCCAGGAGCTGTGCTGAGCACTTTTCATGCACTGTTACCTTACAGCCGCTAAAATTCTCATGCCCTTGGAACCCCTTGCTGAGCGTCTGTGCTGAGGCGTGGCTGAAAAGTTGCAAAGAGATTTGGCACAAAGATGTTCATGCTTGTGTTATTTATAATGGGAAACCCAGCCCCCTCTGCGCTGGTTGTCAGGTGCGGCCACAGTCCTCAGTTGCCCGAGGCTGTTTTCCTCTCGCTTTGGCCTTATTTACAGTTGCCCCTGTCTTATAAATTCTTATGAGCTGGGTTTACAGTAAAACACGTCAACAGGAAGCAGATGCTAAACCAAGTTGCGTGGGAGTCGGTCTGCATTCTGGAGTGGAAAAGCTCAGTCCAGGCCAAAAAGAAACCAGATACAGACTTTTTTTTTTTTTTTTAAGGGAGCTGCTGCCCAGAATTTAGTTCAGAGCATCATTCTGAGAGGTAAATGTCCTGGAACAGCCGCTTGTCAAAGCAGGCGTCCCCAGCTTTTGCAGTTCCAGAAGGACACCCAGGGCCATGGGTGCACACAGGACAGGGAAGGGGAAAGGCATCTTGAAGCGCCCCAGCTGGGAAAACAGCTCCAATGTTTTTTGTTCAAAAAACAAAAGATTTCCATAGTTTGCTGCTGGATGAGTTTCATGCCAAACAAGGGAGCATTTGGGAGTTCCAGTTTAGAAAGAAAATATTGGATGATTGAGAACAGACTTTTTTTTTTTTATTTTGGATTGCTACATTATAAGCTCTTCTTATTTATTTCTATGGTGAACCTAAAGTTGCCTTTTTCCCCATAATACAGAAAACGGTATTATTTTTGGTTTGGGGGATTTTGACCCAGAGGACTAGAAGGCACTTGGAAATGCTAATAAATGGCTACAGAAAGGTTTGTGATGGAAAGAAGCAAGAAAGCTGGGTAGTTAGCTGGAGTGCAGGTAATTGGAATGCTGGCTGGTAAGAGTCTCCTCTCATTTAGGCATTTTAACCCACATTCCAACTGTTGTTACACTCATGTGTATTGACAGGACATAGTGCATTACACCAAAATAATCTCAGGGCTGCCTTTCTCCCTCAAAAGAGATATCTTTTGCAGACAGGACATCTGGGGATGCTGGTTGGTAATTTGGGGCAAGCAGTTTTCTGCATGGCTGGAGAACTAGCAAGACTTGAAGGTGAGAGAGGGAGAGAGAAAGCATTTCCCTCTCTGATGCTTTGGAAGGGGATGGAAGAAAGTACCTGTCTCTATCAAAAACCTTCCAGGCATCGTCGTGCACAGGTCCGGAGTTGCACGTGTTAATAAACAGGGCCCCAGCCAGCAGAACTCACACTTGTGTGCAAGCCGAACTCTTACTGGTTTCAGCCTGTTATGTAAAGTTACACCAGCAGCACATACAGTTTCTAGTTAACTCCCGGAGGCGACGCCAGGCTTAGATGATTTTGCTCAAGCGGTGACTGATTAGGATTCTATATCCAGGCAATGAATTTGGGAATCAAATTGGTTTTCAATTAATTAACTTCTAAAAGTGTTCATGTTTACCATCTGGTTTGGGTTGTGGGCAAGGCTTGGGCTCCGGAGAGCATAAGGTAATGACTGATTCGTTACTTGGGGGGTTTAGCTGCAGTGTATCCTCCTGTGAAATTATCTTCCTTTTTCTGTTTTCTTATGCGGAGGGGGGCGGTTGGTGAGTGAACATTTAATTGAACATCCGTACATCTGGCCCTGCTGGTCCTGTATGTTCTGCTTGGCAACTGCATTGCAGGTTGCATGGGCCACCCTGGCTGGTCAGGCAGCAGGAGGGCAGGAGTCTGCAGCCCCAGAGCCTGGCCTGGGGAGACATGACATTGTCATCCTCCGTGCCCCGGGGTCCGTCCTCTCTGCATTCAGAGCAGTGTGCCCTCCTAACGAGGTGGTGGGTGCCGGTAATCACCCCACCACCAGCGCCTTCTCGGCTCTAAGAAGGATGGACGTCAGACCAGCCTAGAACATTGGCTGCCCAAAGGGGAATCGTTTCGAGGTCATGAAGAGAACTCAGGCTGATTTTCTGATCACGAGGGCTTCGCGTTGTGCTTCTTCTCTGCTACCCAGATCTCTGGTTGGGAGGAGGGAGGTGGGAGAAGGAGAGCAGATGGGCTGAAACCTGGTGCCCCTCCCCCCCACACACACTGGGGATGCTTTGACAAGAGGCTGCTCTCAGGGGTGACATGTTGCCCCGTCCGGTTTAATTCCGTAAGTGTCTAGTATACAGCAGGCACTCAGTACATGCTGAACATGTGAGGGTTGCCTGTGGGCTCAAAGAGCACTTGACAGGGATGCCTGAACTCATCCATTCCCCCATCCATCCGTCCATTCTCACTTTTGAAAGATATCCCTTGGGTATTTCCTACAGACATTCCTAACCCAGAGTCCTAACCTCGACTTCATGTTTACAAACCTCAACCTAAAATCAAAAGTTTCTTCTAATTGTGAATGTGGGCAACAGACCCCTGTAACTTCAGTGGAAACTTCTGCTTCGTGGCCTGGCCGATCTTATATTAACAGTGTTGCAGATACTAGAAACACTGTTTACACTCATTGCTACTCTGAAATAGGGAGAATAAAGAATTCCCATTCATAGTAATCCCACCTCAGAGTGTTTTAAGACTTGGGTAACTCTTTTCATAGAATTGGTTTCTGTTTAAATCCCATGTCTTTTATTTTATGCTTTTACAAATATTTTTCTGAGGAGGGGTCCTGGGGTTTCACCAGACTCACTGGAGTGGTCACGAGGCCCTAGCCTTGCCCACCAGGCTCTGTGCTATGTGCCAGGAGAACTTTACGTACATAAAGTTCAGTTTTTTTGCCTGTGTGCTCGTCGGACAAAAAAGGGCTATCAGATCTTCCCCAAATCAGGAGAGTATGTTTGTGATGTCTTTAAGCTGAAGTCTAGGTTAATTGACTTACGTGAAATTCACTTTGGGGTGGGCACATCTCAAAGAGAGGGCATCTCCCTTTAGACTGCAGCCTCCTGCCCAGAGGGTGGTCCATGGACCACCTGGGAGCTTGTTAGAAATGCAAAATCCCAGGCCAGACCCGCAAACTTGACTGTGCTTTCTAAGAAGATGCCCAGGTGCCGGCATCTTGAGAACAGAGTCTGAGAAAGCGCTGCTCCGCCTGATGTTACTATGACGGGGAGCGCTCAGCGCTGCTGGCTGCGGGGTAACAGTGGATCCACACGGAGCTTTCCAGAGGGGCCTCTGAGGGCTGTGCGGCCGCCTGGCAGAGCTCTGGAGGAGCCGCCCCCCTAGTTCATTCACCAGCATTTACTGGCCCAGCCCGTGTGCCAGCCCCTGGGCCAGTTGTGGGGACACGGAGGGGCACAGGGCCTCCCCCGCCACAGGTGATATTGGGAGAAGACGGTCAGCCAGTATACAAACAGTGCAGCCCAGAGTGTGCCGGGTGCTGGGAACCGTGCAGAGTGGGGATGGGAGGGAACGTCTGAGCCGGGAACTGAGGGAGGGGGGACCTGCCCGTGCATAGCAGGGGCAGGAAGGGACCCTGCCGGGTCCACGAGGAGAATGTCAGGAGGACCACACTCCAGAAGACTCCCCAGGAGTTCCTTCTGTCCAGACCTGAGAAGAGATGTCTCGAGCAGCGGGAAGAGCATGTGCAAAGGTCCTGAGGCAAGCAGACCAGTGCGGGTGGGGGGTGGGGGGAGGGGGGCTGCGCAGAGAGGGCCCTAGGCAGGGGCAGATCCCACAGGCTGTCAGAGCTCGCCCTCCCGGGGCCCCAGACTCACCAGGGCGCTCTGCAGCGGGCGCTGGTAACCGGTGGGCCGGTAGTGCCGCCGCTCCGCCCGGTCGGTGTGAATGTCCCCCAGGTAGAGCTCCTCCACCAGCCGGGGCGCGTCCCGGGGCTCGGGCTGCAGGCGGCGCTGCACACGGACCAGGCTGAGCTCGTGCATGGTGAAGCCCAGGGCGGCCGCGCAGTCCCGCTCAGCCCCGGCACCCAGAAGCTCGTACAGGGCCCCCGGCAGCCAGGCCCGGGCGGCGGGCAGGCGGTGCGCGCAGGCCCGGCCGGCCCGGCTCTGGTCCAGGCGCCCAGCCACGTCGAGCAGGGCGCTGCGGCTGTGGAAGACGACGCCCACCTTGTGCAGGTGGTAGTCGGCCTCGGTGGCGCCCCGGGTGACCCAGGAGGCCCGGCGCAGGCGCACCTTGCCCTTGATGAGCAGTGAGTGGGCGGGCTCCCGGCACGAGGGGTCCCTGTAGTAGAACTGGTAGGCGCGGAAGAGGCGGTTGGGATAGAAGGTGTAGGAGCGGGTGAGGAACTCGGGTCCCGGGCGCACCTCGCAGCTGCGGGGGCAGAGGGGGGTTGGGCAGAGCAGTGAGTCCCCCAGCCTCGCTCCGGGATCCCCCTCCTACAGCCTCTGTTTCAGGCCTCAGCTCAGGGCTGGGAGCCTGCAGCCTCAGTTTCCCCAACTGATCTCAGCCCCACTTTGAGGGCTGGGGGCCTTCCACTCTTGCCTTGTGGCCTCAGCAGAAGCTGTCCTTCATGCCATCCCAAATGCCTTTTTCAGCGGACATCCACCCTCCTGGCCCGGCTCCCCGTGGGTCCCACGGCTCCCCCTTGGCCCAAGAAACACACAGGCTTTGCAGCCAGAGGACCCGGGTTCAAATCCCATTTCCGTCCCTCCCGAGGATCGTGAGCCTGGATAACGCCTGGCTCCTTCCTCTGGGACCGGGAGGCCCTGGACGCACAGTCAGGGTTTCGAGGAAGCAGCCAGCACAGTGGTGGCACCTGGGAGGAGCTTAAGAAACGGGGGCTCCTTCGCACCATTTGGGGAGCCCTGTGCTCTGAGCTCCTGGGGGCAGGGTCCTGCCTGTTCTCTCCCCGTTGGGCTCCTGGCACCTGGTCCAGGGCCTGGCACACACTGGACCCCCAAACCCTGGTCCTCGCTGAGTGAATCGTGAATGATGGTGCTTACATTGTCTCCCCGCTGGCTAAGCTGACGGGCCCCCTGCCACCACATTTCACCCACATCTGTGACAGGCTTGTTGATCTAAACCAGAGAACTTTTCCAGTGAAGGGTCAGATAATAAGTATTTCTGTCTTTGTGGCAGTTACTCAAGATCGTGGTTCTGGAGCTAAAGTAGCCAGAGACAGTATGTACATGGTGGGCGTGGTTGTGTGCCAATAAAACTTTATTTGCAAAGCCAGGCGTCAGGCTGGCCCTGACCCCCGGGCCCTATTCTGCTGGTGATGAAACCATGACTCCTAGACCCCCAGTCACACCCTGGCTTTGGGGTGGATGGTGGACAAGTTCCCCGGGAAAAAGAGCAGGCAGGTACCCCCTGCACAATGTTACGCTAACCAGGTGCCACCTGTACTGTTATTTTCTCGAAATGTTTCATACCAGCGCTGCTGGAGCAGGAGAAATATGTTCTCGCTCACCCTTTTCTTTCAGTCCTTCTGGTTATATTAAGGAGAGAGTCACGGTTGGAGTTCATGTGTCTTTAACACCAATCTCCCTTTTCTTCCAAAGTGAACAGACTCAGGGCCTTAGGCAGGCAGCGAATCAGGTGAAAATTTAATGATGTTGTTTTGTTTTCATTGACTTTCTTTTTTTGTTTTTTTGCGGTACGCGGGCCTCTCACTGTTGTGGCCTCTCCCGTTGCGGAGCACAGGCTCCGGACGCGCAGGCTCGGCGGCCATGGCTCACGGGCCCAGCCGCTGCGCGGCATGTGGGATCTTCCCGGACCGGGGCATGAACCCGTGTCCCCTGCATCGGCAGGTGGACTGTCAACCACTGCCCCACCAGGGAAGCCCAGACTTTCTTTTTATGGTTTCCTCCTATTTATGGCAAGTGGCTCAGCTCCCCATAGCCATAGTGATCTTACGCTTCCTTTAAAAATAATCATAGTGCTGTAAATGGGCACAGTATACCAGTTATCCCCCAATAAAGCTATAAAAATGCATGAATATATTTACACCAACAAAAGCAAGTTGGTTTAAAGAAAAATCGTAAGGAAATACCAGTACAGGCAGTAGTTAAAAATGGAGAGAGGTGACTCACATGCCCGAGGGTGGGAAGATTTGCCCAAAGGAACGCAACAGGTCACACCAGACAGCTCGGTGGTTCCCAGACTCTGGGTCTTTCCCTGCACTACTCCCAGAAAATAGCAAAGCCTGTCTGAAGGGTACAATGGGGGACTTTCTAGGAAGAAAGTATTAGAAGTTTCTAGAACTCTCTGGAATGCTGTTGTCTTGGGGCAGGAACAGCCTGCAGCCAGTCCCCATCCTCCCCATGTCTCAGTTCTGTCTCAGAGTGACCCCGGCCAGTGGTGCATGAACCCCACCTGGCCTGTGGAGTCGAGGAGGGGGCAGAGCCTGGGAATGCATCCAGAGCCTCTTTGCAGAACTCAAGTCCCCTTCCTCCCCCAGTGTGCTAGCAGATGCTTGGCAGTTGGATTTTTCCCTGACCTCGGGAGGTGCGTGGAGGACATGGAAAGTCCAGTCCCTGACCCCAGGATGGGACTGGCCCAAGGGGCTGGCCGGGGAGGAGGGGATGTACTAGGTGTGGAGGAGGACACTGCCTTCCTTCTCCCTGACACTGGGAGGGAGGACCCAGCTGGCTGCCCCGCACATGAGGGCAGAGCACAAAGCCCATCGCCCCAGAGCAGCACTGAGGCCTCTGAAAGGTCAGGTGAGCCTGTCAGGTTAGAAGGAGAATTGGATGGGCAGGCAGGACCCCGGGCCCTCTCTGGCCTACTCCTTCCGGCCTCGGGACCTTTGCACCAGCTGCTGCCTCTGCCTGGCTCTGCCCCTGGCTCCCTGGATGGCTGACTCCTTCCTCCTTTCAGATCTCGACTGAATGTCACCATCTCCGAGAAGCCTTCTGTGACCGCCCTCGAAAGAGCCCTCCCGGGCCGCTCACTCTCACATCCTCCCTTTTATGTCTTTCACCGTCTCAAGTTTAAGTCACTTATTTCTGTTTAGGGCTCGTCTCCGCCGCAGCTCCCCCTGCACCCAGCTCATAGTAGCTCCTCAGTAAGTGTTTGCACAGCAGGTGCTCAGTGTGTGGAACAAGGGCATTTCCTCCAGTTGCTGTCTGTGGCTGGGGCGGGATGCCCGACACAGTCCCGACCTGCCAGGCTCACTCTGGGGAGGGCGACAGCAAGCACGTGCTTGGCAGGCCTCTGGACAGTTGCACGAATTGTACCCGTTTCACAGATATGGGACACTGAGGCTCAGGGTGGGTGAAGCCTCCAAGCCCAGGGGCCTGTGGTCAGCGTGACCTCAGCAGGGTCTTACCCAGTGGAGATCCAGGGCCCGTCCAGGCGTGGGGGCAGCAGTGCGGTGACGGGCGCTCTGCTGGGCAGGAGCTGCTGGCAATGTGGTCCCCAGCGCAGGCGGCTACCCTCTGCCATCCCGGCTGCCTCTGCAGTGTGGGCTGCAAAGCAGACGGACCCGGGTCAGCGATCCCAGCACACCCTGGTTCTTCACCTGCCTGGCCAGCAATGGGCTCCCCAGATCGGGGCGCCTCGAGTCAGCCTCAGGACCCATCTGCCTTCTGCGCGCCTGCCTGCCGTGGCCGAGTGCCGCCGGGCAGTGGCGGACGGGCCCTGCACCCGGGACAGGAGGCAGCCTGGACTCAGACGGGGCCAGACGGTGGGACTCCCACCCCCTCCCACCAGGAGCCCGGGCTCTGCTTGACCTCTGCCCCTGGAGCGGCCAGACCTGTGCCCGCCGCGCGTGGCCACTCCGTTCATGGTCCCTCCGGGGTGCCAGGCCCGGGTGTCGTCCATCCCCACGGGTGGGACCTGGCCGGCGCCGGCTCACCGTGGTGCTCACTCGGGATGCGTGTGGTGGGGTCAGGCTGAGGCGTGAGGCCAGCAGCGGGGCCAGGGGAGGGCTCGGAGGCCTCAGGGAGGAGGCTGTGAGCAGTGGGGCAGGCCCGGGGTCCCCGCCCTCTCCAGACGGGCTCGTCTCGTGGAGACAAGCCAGGCCTGGCCGTGGGAGCTTCACTTCTAGGAGCAGCTCAGAGGTGAGACCACCAGGGCCTTCAGCTGCCAAAGAGCAGCAGCTCCCCTGGAAACTGTCATCCCTGCTCAGAGTCGGGCTTGACGCAGCCCCGATGGCGGGATGTATGGGAAGCCTGGTGAAGGGCGGCATCCCGATGTTACAGCGACAGGCTGCGCTCAGGGGCGGCCGCCTCGACCCGCCGGCCCCGCTCCTGCGACAGGCCTTCCCGGGACACTTCGTCCCACCACGCCTGTGGCTGAAGTGGGTCGGGGGGCGCGGGGGCCTGGCGGAGATGGCGGGCAGCTGGAGAGACCTGCTGGGCCGGTCCAGGAGGCCCGGGAGGGCGTGTGGGCTGAGTGAGGAGTGAATGCATGGTGCCCCCTGCTGCCCACCCCCCAGCACACAGTCACGTGGTCCTGGCAGGGTCAGGAAGGGCAGTTCGGCCAGGGAGGCTGGGGTCCCCGCCCTGCCCCTTCGAAGCCGTCTGACGGGGCCCGTGGCCCCCAAGCTCTCTGCCCCCCTCGGCCTCTCACAGTGGATTCCTCACTTTCCTGGAGGTCTGGGGTCTCACCGGGAGACGCTCGGGGTCCCCAGGGACCAGCTGCGAATACTGGAGTGACACCGACGGGGACCACGATACGGCCTCAGTGGTTCCCGTTCACTCAGGACCGGCTCCGTGTATTTTTATTGTATTATCTTACATTTGCGTACGTCAGCCCAGGAGGTGGTGTTGGCATCGCTGCCTCTGATGGGTAGAGCCACGGGCTGGGCGACCTGGGCTTAGCTGGCCTGGGGCCCAGGCTGCCCGCGGTGGCAGAGCCGGGCTTCGAGCCAGGCCGTCGGCTGTGGCCTGACGGCTTAACCGTGGCCCTTTTGCATTGCAGGCAGGGGGAGGGGCTGAATGAAGGAATGAGTGTAGCCCTGTAGTCCCGTGGCTACAGGAATGAAGGAATGAGTGTAGCCCTGTAGTCCCGTGTAGCCCTGAGTCCCTGTATATTCCTGCTGTATCCTATACCTGGTTTACAGGCTTTAAACAGCCAAATAAGAGAGATGAAAACTAACAACCAGGGTACTAGGGCTGTGGTGTCCCCGCGGACAGTGGGCACTTGGGCTGCCCCAAAGGCTCTCAGGGCCATTCTGCAGTGAGTCCACGCCAAGGGCAGTCTTGAAGGAGTGGTTCTGTGTTAACTCAGGCACGTCTAGCCTTTTGGGGACCAGAGCCAGGATGTTGGGGTGGACGGATGGACATGCACGTTGGGCCAAACGCCCAGCATGGCCCCGTCGGGAATCCTGAGCTGGGACATACGTGCATCCGCGTCCACGGCTCACGCCTTCTTGTGCTCCTGAAATCAACTTCACCCGGACCCTCTGGGTCCCCTGGATCCAATTCTGCGGGTTAATTTGAACATCACTGGTTGTCAGTGAAGCTTGACAACGCAAGTGTTGATTTGGGGAATGGATGGGAGCAAAGGGAAGAAAAAGGTCAAAAGGGGGTGGGTGTTATTTGCGTGGTAGGAAAATCAAGCTTATGTCTCAGAGCAAAACCGTGAACAGGCCCCGAATATGACATTGGCGCTGCTTCCACAAAGCTTGATTTCTTGAGGAAATGTTTTCTGTCCAAAAGGAAACGAGCCTTTCCCCCAGGTACTCCCTCTGAAGGCGCGTTGAAGAGATGTCGCCTTCACGACGTTATATTTTGACACGAATCCTGAGATGGTATGTTCCCGCTAAGTGTGTTTTATTTGTCTTGCTTTTCTGCGAGAAATGGGGATTTAATTAAGTCAGGAGACAAAGAGATACGGTGAAATCTCACCATATTCAGAACATGTACATGCAAAACGCAACTGGAGCCCTTCTTTGTAAAAACCCGAGTGGAGCATGACACTGCCTCTCGGCTGAACCTTCAGCTTCAAGGTTGCAAAAATGAAACCAACCGACTAGAAATGAACTCATGAAATGTTTCCAGTCCCAGCTTTGGAGGTAGCTTATAGATTTTCTTTCCTTTCTCTCCCTCTTTTCTCCCCTAGAAAAGTCTGAGCTCAGGGAACCACAACTGAAAGCAGATGGTGCCCTGGGCCGGCTTGCACAACTTTTCCTGGGGACCTGATAGACTGAGTTAAATGCGTGGGCCAAATTGATTTTTATCAACCATGGATTTTTAATTAACAGTGGTGTCCACTTACCGCCATCCATTATTTACTGTTTACCCACTAATTAAAAATTATGCTGCTTTTGCACTCATAAGAGCAGGACATTTGAAATTAGATCGCATCGTTCAAATTACCTGCAGAATTAAATCCAGAGCGTCGAATTGCTCAGACCAGGCTACTGGGGTTTAAAATATGATCTGCTCCAGCCTGTTGTATGATCATGAGTCAGAACGCCAGGAGCAGGCTACATGGCAAACATCGTGTGGAACCTGCCTGGGGTCTTAGTGGGGAGGGAGACCTTGGAGTCTGTCTTGAGCGGACGTTGTCTCACCCAGGAATCCCAGGGAAGGCAGCCTGTCGGTGCACTGATGGAGTGCTTCCAGGTGGCGGCCATACCTATGGACCAGCAGGTGTCATCTGCACAACTGCCCATGGTCCAGGTTCAGTCAATGCCCCCGTTTTGCAGATGAAGAAACTGAGGTTCAGAGGGTGGAGAGACTTGGCCACCCTACCCCAGGCAGCTGCTTCTTATCCAATTAACAAATAAAATATGGTAAAATACACCTAACATAAAAGTCACCATTTTAACCATTTTAAAGCATACAATTAAAATTCGGTGGCACTTAAGATGTTCACCAGGCTATGCAAACATCAGCTCTGTCTAGTCGCAGAATTTTTCATCACCCCAAAAGGAAACTCCGTACCCATCAGCAGTCACTCTCCACGCCTCTTTCCTCTCAAACCCTAGCAGCCAGTAATCTGCTTTCTGTCTCTATGGATTTGCCTATCCTGGATATTTTGTATAAGTGGAATAAAAAACATCTACCCCTTTCTTATCTACTTCCCTTTTCTTATCTACTGTTCACAACACTTCTATTAGATGGACGTGATTATCTTCATTTTCCAGATGAAAAATGGAGCCTTGGGAGAAGATTTACACCCAGGTCCACCATCCGTGTTTTCTTCAAAGAACGTGAAAAGTGTAGGTCTGAATCAATGGTGGGGCGTGGGAGGGGTGGAGAAAAGACATGGGGTTTGTAGCCAGAGCAGATGGAGAAATAATCAGGTCTTCAGATACCTTTCTTTTAGGGGCAAAAGGCAAAAGAAAAGCACTGTTTTTTGTCCCCCCCCCCCCATCCTAATTGGCTTGTTCTGAGGTTCTGGGAGGTGTGCCAGGTGATTCTAGGTGCAGTGGTGAGCATTTCTTATCCCAGCGGTTAGGCATCGATTTTAAAGGGTGTTAGAAAGCAGCTGCAGTTACCGTAGCAAAATTGTGCTTTCACAGCCCACATTGCCAAGGACAAGACTGAGTTTTAACAGGGGCTTGGTCTGAACTGGATTTGAAAAAATTAAGTAATACTTTAAGTAAATAATATTTAATAAGTAACTATTTAATAAGTAAACGCGGTCAATAGCCTGAGGGGGGTGCACAGAACGAAGAGGGAGAGACGGAGGCTAACACATCACTTCCCCTCACGCCTGTGTGTCCTGGAGCCACCACCACAAAGGACAGCAAACTGGGGGACCGAAAACAGCAGGACATTATTCTCTCACCGTCTGGAGACCAGAAGTCTGAAATCAAGGGGTGGGCAGGGCCGCGTTCTCTCCTGAGACTCTGGGGGAGGGTCCTTCCTGCCTCTTCCAGTTCTGGGGGTTCCAAGCATCGTTGGCTTATAGCTTCATCCCTTCAATCTCTGCCTCTGTCGTCACAGGGCCGTCTTTCTTCTCTGTGTGTCTGCAGCTCTGTATCCAAACCTCCCTCTCTTTCTCTTATAAAGACACCAGTCACTGGATTCGGGTCCACCCTGATCCGATATGACCGCGTCTACATCCGTAAAGACCTTATTTCCAAATACGGTCACATTCACAGGTACCAGGGGTTAGGATCTGAACATATCTTTTCGGGGATGCAATTCAATTCACAGCCGATACCAAGGGCCACCCAGGTCTCCCAGCACCCTAACCTTTGTCCGTCTACTCCTCCCCCACATGAACCTTGCATGGCTGTTACATGCCTTTGTAGAGCGGCACATGATGGCCAGAGTTCCTGTTCTCTCGGAGAGGCTGGCATTAATCAAGTGGTCCCACCATGGATTATAATTTCAAAGAATCGTTAAGTGTCTCAAAGGAAATTTACACAATGGCCAAAAACTTCCTAACACACTTGGAGTAACATTCCACGCTTTTCCTTATGATCTCCAGGGCCCTTCAACATCGGTTGTCTTCCTGTCTTTCCACGGCCGTACATCAGATCCCCCCCCCCATGATTCTCTATTGTGTGTTCCTAGGGATGAATAGCAAACTCTTTCCTGCCTCAGGGCTGTCGCAACGCTGTTCCTCGGCCGGAGCATCTCTCCCTCTGCTTTGAGCTGGGTGCTTCCCACTCACTGGGGTCTCAGCATAATCGGTGTTGCCCGGCAGGCTGATATCAAACATTCCCTTCTATTCTGCCCGTCCCATCTCACCTGTGCAGCACTCCTCACCTCTCTCAATTACTTACCTGCTTGCTGTGTTTTATTTACTTTTATTTTTTGACTTTTCAAGTTGATATCATTTCAGACCTACAGAAATTTTGCCAAAGCAGTAGAAAGAGCTCTAGTATACCTGGTTTCCACAAAGGTTAACATCTTGCAAAGATATATAGTACAGTGATCAAAACCAGGAAATGAACACCGATCCCATGTTAGAATGAGTCTACAAATCCTATGCGGATTTCACCAGTTGTCCCAGTAACGTCTCCTTTCCGGTCCAGGATCCAATCCAGGATCACACGTCACACTTAGTTGCCACGTCTCTTCAGCACCCTTCAATCAGAGATGCTTCTTTGGTTTATGTCTTTCACAGCCTTGACACTTTTGAAGAGTACTGGCCAATTATTCTGAAGTGCGTTCTTCGGGTTGGGGTTTTCCGATGTTTATTCATGATTTTATTCATCTTGGGCAGTTTTGGCAGGAACCCCAGGGAAGCAGTGTTGTGCCCCTCTCAGTCGTTGCTTCAGGACGTACGAGATGTCAGTTTGTCCCAACGCTGGTGATGTTAACTTCGACCACTTGCTTAAGGAGGTGTCTGCCAGGTTTCTCCACTGTTAAATTACTCCTTTCCTCTTTGTCATTAATAATTATCTTATGTGGATATACTTAGAGCTCATGCAAATATCTTGTTTTCCATTATACTCCTCCCACTAATTTTAGCATCTATTGATGACCGTTGATGATTCTTACTTACAACAGTTATTACTGTGGTGTTTCCCAAATGGTCATTTTCTAGTTGCATCATTCTTTTCTGGATTTATTTTTTATTGTATTATCTGTAACTTTCTGGATTTATTGATTGGAATTGTGCTGTAAGGAAGCGCTGTCCCTTCTCCCTGTTTATCTCTTTATTCAATTATTATTTGTCTTAGTATGAACTCAGGGATATTTAGTTTATAGGTTACAATCCATTGCTGTCATTATTTACTTTGTGGCTCAAATTGTCCCTGATTTGGCCATTGGGAGCTCCATCGACTCCATCAAGCTCCAGGACTCCATCCTGGGTCCTTTTTACATGCACTTGTCATTTTTTTTTTTGAGCGTGTCCTCATTTTCTGGCACTAGAAGATCTTCCAGGCTCACTTTGTACTTTTCCTGACCCAGCCCTGGAATCAGCCATTTCTCCAAGGAGTCCTGGTTCCTTTTATTGGAGAATAGTATTTAGAAACCAAGATGTAGGTGCTGGGTGCTCACTGCTACTGAGGTGTCACCCCAGGTCCCTCAACTTCTTTCTTCCTTCGTCTCTTCCTTCTTTTCTTCCTTCCCTCTTTTCTTTCTCTCTTTCTCTTCCTTCCTTCCTTCCTTTCCCCTTTTCTTCTTCCTTTCCTTTCCTTTTCCTTTCTCTCCTTTCCTTTCTTTTCCTTTCCTTCCCACGAGGACAGGCCCTTATCTCTCTTGCTCCCTGCTGATTCCCAGCCCCTAGCACAGTGCCCGATGGATGCTAAATACATATTTGTTGTGTCAGTACATGGACAGCACTTAGAACAACGCCTTCACATAGTAGACACTCAATAAGTGCTAGTTGTGATTGCTACTTTTAGTTGAATGAATGAATGACGTGCTCCCTAAGACCAATGCACGTGAATTCCTTGTTGACATTCCTCCCACCCCCTTGAGGTTTCTCCTCCTAAAACTTGGCTGGTGATTTCCATCACGTGTGTGGCTATTAGGGTCAGGCTTGAAATGCAAGTGGAGAAAGAGAAGGCTTGCAACTGCTGGGATCACTAAGAATCTGGCTGAGGGTGAAAGGGTGGTCAGTAAGGGAGTTCCCAGCAGGCTGGGGACCCTGATTGATCCAGGCAGGTAGAGAGGAAAGAGAAGTAGAGGCAAAGGGAGATTCAAGTCTGGGCATCAAGCCCTGCAGAGAGTTTTGAGGATGGGCCAGATCTGGCCTAAGAACCTGATGCCAGGCCCTTGGCTTCATAGCCTTTTTGACCCTTGGGACCTGCCCCAGCCAAACCAGGACCCTGCTATGGTTCTCCACCCCCAAGGAAGGCTCCATCTAGCTCCACGGCACTGTTCAATAAACAGAGACTGTGAGTCACGCATTAAAAAGGCTGAAAAGTAGCAGGTGAAATTAATTTTAACGATATTTTTATCCAGCCCCCAATCGTATATGTAATACATGCAACATGTATAAATTCAACAGGTAATAGATATGAAAACCAGTAATGAGATATTTTATATGCCTTTTCAAAGACAAGTCTTCGAAATCGGGCATATATTTACGCTCACAGCACAACTCAGTTTAGATGGGTCACATTTCAGGGCCTCGGGGGCCATACGTGGCTGGCGGCTGCTGTATTGGAAGCAAAGCTCCAGCTCAGGAATGGGATGTGTGTGTCAGATTTCGCTGCATCAGAGGTTTCAAGCTGTTTTCTGAAGCCCACAGGTGTTTTTTTTCAGGAGAGAAGGGGGGACCCAGTGAGTGGGGCTCTGGCCTCCCACCTTCTGCTTTAGCCCCTGCAGCCTCTGCCATTTGCTCTGGGAGGCTAATTAAGATCTGCTTTGAAAAAAGGGTTCTCTTGCTTAAAAAAAGAAAAAAGTCTGAAACCCTGTGGTTTATTTCAAAATCCTTAGCTTGAGGTAATTCACCTAGAATGTTTGTACTTGGAAGCTTATGCACATTTAAATAAAAATCCCCACCCAAAAAAATAACCTCTCTTGATTAGAGGCGGCCGCCTTTTACAAATCAAGATGGGCTGGTGTGCAACAGCTCACAGAGAATGTTTCGCCAACAAGCTTCAGAAACCGGCTGTTGAAATGGCAGCTGTCACCGTGTTGCTACAGCAAAAGCTGTGCTTTCCAATGAAGCCATCGCACAAAAGGCACGCAGAGTCTCCGTCTAAACTCCCCGGAGAGGGTTACAGATTGGCGCGCTATGACAGTACCAGCAAATCACAGAAATATGAAGACAAACTTTGAATTCTAAGGAGCCTAAACTTCCCCTCTGGTGTGGATGGCTGGCCTTCACATTCCTCATATGTCCCTCATTTGGTCATAATTGAATCTCATTATCCATCTAATCTGAGAGTCTTTGCCTTCAAGGCTGGGGTGTGGGCGTGAGGCAGGATGGACTTTGCATTCTTGGGAAGCTCAGAAATGGTGTGCTCTAGAAAGAAGTGCACACCACCTCCCAGCCCTGCAGCATCCCGGGACTGTGACACGTGCCCTCTTTTGCTTGGTGAGCTCAGAGTTTAAAGTTGCCCTGAGGAATTTTGGAGCGACCCCGTGCCTGGAAAAACAGATTCTGAGCCGTTGAGGCGCTGGAGGGCCTCAGACTCGGGTGTCAGTGTGTTGAAGGGCTACTGAAGGGACATAGCTTGGTTTGTCACCGTTTCCCCCGTTCTGGGTTAAAAGTCCCGGCTTGGGCTGGACCAGGGGGGCCGGTGGAAAAGGTGGACCTAATTGGTGCCACGTGGAGAAGGGGACTGTTTTATGTTTGTGTTTGCAAAATTGAAGACATTTTGTCAAGGGGAGTGGCTGACCGTGTAGCTATCTCCCCGCGGCCTGTGTTGAGCGTTTCCTGCTAATGGAAGTGGAAACGCACAGCTCACGGGATGGGACAGGAATGGGGGGTTTGGAAGACAGTCTAGCCCGCCAGGCCTGGCTCATCAGCCAGTTTTTGTTTGTTTGTTTAGGATTGTTCCAGCACGAAAACCGTTCACATCAAAGCTCCCTCAGCCCCATGATAATACTAATTATTCCTCGCTCTGGCTGGGGCTTCCACCCAGATGAAAACTGGAAAATTCCAGCCAAAGCCCAGCTGTTTCCAAACAGCCAAGGCATCAGGGTGATTGATGGAAGTGTTTCCCTTTTCACCCAGATGTTCTGGTGTCTTGGAGACAAGGCCTCCTTCGCTCAGCCTTAGCGCCTGTGTTCCCAGGTCTGCACGTTGGCCCCTTAGATGTTCCTAATTTATACCAAATTTGGTCAGTGCTGTCCATGGATACCAACGTTCAGCCCTGTGCTTTGAGGGGTGCGGCGAGGGGGAGTTGGGGCCTGGAGAGATAGAATGTGAGATCTCTCCGGGCTTCTGAACCTGGCTCGGTCTCGCGGAACATTCTGGTGCCTGCCCCGAGGGATGTAGTTACAAGTCAGTGTTTGCTAAGCAGAACGTGTGTCTAGAAGTCTCCCGCTGGATTGAATCCTTCTTCGCTCTCTTGGCAGGAGACTGAAGCTCCCATTGCTCTACAGAACAGGAATTTGGCAGAGGTGATCACAAGGTTTTGACACATTCAGTAAGAAAGAAGACGTTTGTGTAATCGCGGTGAAGACTCCCGGAGAAGGGCGCAGGAGTAGGGATCTCGGGGCGGCAGCTTCAGGGGCTTAACTCTTCACGGGGCCTTAGGAACTGCTTCTCCACCAGGTCTTCCCCGGAGGGCCCAAGAGTCTTCTTGTCTCACAGAATTATTTAGGCTTCGAGGAGAGTAGGATGGAGTCTGTCGGTCTCCATTGAGTGCCTTTGGGTCTGTTTGTGTGTGGGCGGGGGTCCGGGGAGCAGCCCCCGCGTTGGGGGAAGTGCATCACTTACGGGGCTGTTCTCGGGAGTTTCCACAAGGGGGCCCTCTTGAGCTTCGGCTGGGGCGGTTGGGCGGCCCCGGATGAAACCCGGCACCGCCTCCTCCAGACCCGGCCTCCCCCCGAGGGCCTCCGGGCTCCCTCCGTTCACCTTGGCTTTGGCGAAGAGGGAGCCCCTGGAAGGCCAGCGCCGGGGAGCATGCTTCCTTCCACGTGGGAGGTCTTGGGTTCCGCTTGCACAGAGGGCGTATTTGGAGACCGAAGGGCGAGGGTCACGGGCTCCCCTAGCCTCGCCTCCTTTCCGTCTTCTTTCGAAGAAGTTTGCAACGCAGAGCAAACACTCCAGTTGGAACCACAAGAAAGGGCATCTGGGAAGCTTCATCAACAGTGAAACCAACCATCGTGGCTCCTCGGGGCCTTTCCCCAAACACGCATACAGGGGGGCCTTTGGGTCAGCCATGACAGGAGGCGCGGAGATTTTAAATGCGAGAAAATTATTGTCATTTAACAAGTCAATTTTTCTTACACTGTGTTGAGATTAAGTTCGTGGTCTCTTCCATACACTCGAAATAAGGAATTTCCCTAGAGTGCGATTTTGAGAGAGAACCTACATCATGTTTTGAAAAACCTATTTTGTTGGGAGTTACTGGATTTTATTTTAAAAGAAATGGTAATATTTAATTACGGCATTATTTTACTGTCTAGAAAATTAATGTGCTTTTGGAGTTTCCGGAGAAAGGCCGGCTGTAAGTCCGAACCCTATTTTTAAATTACCATACAAATAGAATCCCAAAGACGCAAATATTGGCTTTAGTGTCACAGGCAAGGTACAGGAAAATACGCCGGCTTCCTAAATGTTAAATAAACAGGCTTGTAATTCTTGCCCTCCCTTGCGACCCTGGATGGCTGCGTTCTTATCCTGGGGAGAGAGCGCGCCGCTCACCGAGGGGACAGCAGCAGTGCTAATTGGATGAGCGCAGTGGATTAGTCATCGGGCATCTTGTTACCATCCTAATAATAAGGCGCACGTTTCTGTGAAGCTCTAGAGTCGGCAAAGCCCACGATTACTTATCCACTGGGTCCTCACATCAAACCTTTGGGGTTGGTATTGAGATTGCCCCCCCATTTTACAGACGAGCAAACAGAGACTCCGAAAAAGAGTCTCTCAGAGTGTCTAGCTTCCATCACGCTAATTGGTCGGTGGAAAGGCCCAAACTGCAAACGAGCTCTGTTACCCGGAAACTCCACTCTCCTTCCAAAGGCACGCACAGCCCCTGGTCTCTGCACGACAGAGCACCTACCGTGTGCCTGACCACGGGGTGCAAAGATGCTTCTACAAGGGCTCAGGGCCTGATGCTCTGAGCCAGGGCAACCCCGAAGGCTCGGTGTGAGGACCCAGTGGATAAGTGGAGGTGCTCTGGTCTGGTTTGCTGAAGGGAGGCACAAGGAGGGGGCGGCCAGGAGGAGCCTCGCCCCCCTCGGGCTCCTTGAGAGCCATAGGGAGTTAGGAACTGCTTGACAGGTGGAGAGCGCCTAACGGGCACTGGGCAGAGGCTGAGCACGTAGCAGGGAGGTGTGAACCAGCAGCCGGACTGAGCCGTCCGGCTGCTGGTTCATTAGCTAGCGGCAGGAGCTGCATGGGACGCCTGCTGGCACCGGCGGAGCGGGGAGTGTGCTTCAAGCAGAGGGAGCGCCGCGGTGCGGGGGCGGAGCGCAGGTGGACGTTTTGAAAGGCAGTGCTTTCCCGCGCGCCCCGTGCTTACCTGGGTGGCACTGCCGCTGATTCCAGGCGTAGGTGATGGGCAGTTTACATCTGAGTAGTTACAAGTCTATTTCGACTCAGCTGGATAACTGACACATCCAGCCTGGGATTTTGTTAGCACGAGGCTGGAGCATACAAGGATAGGTTATCTTTAAAAATAAGTGAAAATGAGTTCGTTGATTTGGAAAGAAACGTTGACCCAATTATAGGACAGTAGCAATCAGATGTGGCCAGATTGCTGTTGGTGACACGCAATGACAGGCGGCTGGGGACCAAGGCGCTAAGGCCCTGCTGGCTTGTGTTAAGGACGACCTAGTGTATGTCGCGGAGGGGAAGGAGGGGCTTAAGGTGACCCGTGGGAGACCACCTCAGATCCCAGGTGTGGAGGCGAGGCTAGGGAAGTGGGGTGCCGGAGATGGGAAAGCCAGCCTGGGGCTGCTGAGACGTGCCGTGAAGGCAGGGAGGAAGGTGTCGTGGCTATGCGGGCTCTCAGCCAGGAAACTGGGGGAGCTGGTGGTGCTATTCCTGAGATGGAGACCTGGGGAGAGTTCCGTTTTGGGGGTGCGCGATTTGAGGAGCTGACAGGGCATCGAGGAGAGCCAGTCATGAGGAGCCGGCTGGGGCCGCACATCTGTCTACAAGGCACACGCGGGGCGAGGACAGAGGGTAAAGGTGGAGCCAGAGGCAGAATCCCAAGGAAAGCAGCCGCACGGGAAGGGCCAGGCAGGGGCCAAGGAGGACCACGCCGGGAGATGCAGAAGTACCAGGGCGCAGGTTGTATATAAGTAGGGTGGCAGATGCAACACAAGATGCCCACTTGAATTTGATATCCAGATACACAATGAAAGATGTTTTAGTATCAGTGTCTCAACGATTGCACAGATGAGTGTAGGGGTTTGGAGAAGAGAGACAAGACCAAAGTGATAGAGAGATTGTGTTTTATGGCCTAATTATTATTTTTATATAAGTTCTTTCATGCCACACAGAGGGCAAAAAAAAAGAATCAGAAGATATAGAAAAGCATGAAGGTGATCTAAAAGCTCACGCCCATTGCCTCATGCAAAGTGCCTTGCCATTAACCTGCTGGTACAAGTCACCCTCTGGATTCTAGAGTCTGGGTTGTCAAGAGAGCCCGAGCACAGGGACCCTGGTCCCCTTTGAACCTCCATCTCCACAACAATATCTGGCCCATGGCAGGCACACCATAAATTTTTGCTGAATGAATGAATAAATCTTTCTAGACTTTTTTCTTTTCACACACACATACCTGCATTTATTCAATTTTTTTAAACAAAAATAGGACTGTCCTATGTATAGTATAGGAAATCTATGTTTTTAACTTAATAATGGATTTTGGAAATCTTGTAGGAAGGTTGGCCTTTTAGGACTGGAGGGACTAAGACATATTCACGGTCTTTGAAGGAAGAACCTGAGGAAATGATGAAGTGGCACAAACAGGAGATATAATAACCAGGGAAAGCTCTAATCAAGAAGACGCCAATGAAAACAGGCTAATCTCTTCAAACAAAAGCAGTATGTGGCTTGCAGTGGAATTTTCAAAATGTATAAAAAAGTTGTAAAATGAAAAGTGAAAGTTGCTTTTTACCCTGAAGCCTGGTTGCTCCCTCCAAAGTGAATCATTTTAACAGTTTCTTGTGCATCCTCCCAGAAAATGCATTCATGCCGACCTCTGCATATAAATGTATACGTTTTTTATTTGGCTGTTAAATTTTTTTTATGAATGCAGTCTTTCTATACACATCATTCTGCATTTCACTTTTTACACTTAAATTATCACGGATATCTTTCCATCTTAGACTTATCCCTTTGTGGAAAAGACAAAATAGTATTCCATTATACAGATGAATCTTGGTTTAGTTAACCAATCCTCTGTAGATGGTCATTTAGATTGTGGTCAGTTTTTTAACATACAACAATATGTTGGGCATCCTTTTAACGTAGCTTGGTGTAAGTTTTGTGGGTGTCATACAAAGACATTGTATGTGCATTTAACATCTTGAAGGATTTGACCTAATTGCCCTCCAAAAATGCCGTTTCAATTTACCGTCCACCAATGGTATAGGAAAGTATCTATGTCCTTACACGTTTGGCCACACTGGATATTATCAAACTTTCCACTTTTTGCAAATCTAACGTATGAACAATGGAAGAGAAATTACAAGCTAATGAAAGTTTGTGGCTAAACACACATTTTTGTGTGTGATTGTGAAATACCTATAAATAAAGAGGCACGAGTTATTAAGCAGATACTCCACTAACTTGGATTCATATCCTTTTGCCCATTTTCACTGCCACCACTCTGGGTAAAGCCATCATGTCTCATCTGAAAGACTGACCTTGGTCCCTCTCTGTTTCTCCAGAATCCACTCTGCCCCCTGTAGTCCATTCTCCATGGAGCAGCAAGTGTGATCTTTAGAAAAGGTAAACTGGCATCCTGATTCTGCAGTGTGAGTCTGAATATTCTGAGGGACACCCTCCTTATGCACAACTAGATTTGATGTAAAGCATAATTTTCCACAAAGTGGGGAAGCCTCTGAGTTCCCTGGTCCCCAAAATGAGCTGAAGTGGGACCTGTGGAGACTCTCCTGAGAGCAGAGGTCAGTGTCAACACTGAGGCTGTGAGGAACCAGGATTTAGGGGGTTGCTAGTGCCCCTTGACTCCTGGGAGAAGCAAATATGAATGTTCTCTTGAGAAAAGCACGATCATTTTAGGTGCCAAAGTTTTCCATGAGTTTCCAATTAAAGATCACCAAACACACAAGTAAACAACCCACTATGGAGTAAGAGTTCGCAGAAGTAAAAAGCTTACATACCAAGAGCATCAGATATTGCTGTTACTATCACAAAATAAAGAAAAGTATGTATGAAATGTTTCATGAAATAAAATATGGAATTAAAAAAAAAGAACAACAGACATGAACCTATAAAAATGACCAAACAGATTTGAAAAAAGAATCAATGGAACTTTAAGAAATAACAAAATATAATTGTTTATATAAAAACTTAGTGCTTAGATCATGGGGTAGATTAGATACTGTTGAAAAGGGAATTAGTGGACTGGAAAATAGATGTAAAGAAATTACCCAAAATTCAGGAAAGAGGAGGGGGCTGAAAACTAAAAAAGGAGTTAAGAGACATAGCAGCTACAGTGAGAAAGCCTAAGTAATGTCTTCTGGAAGGAGAGAAAAGAAAGTTATAGGAGAAGCAATAGGTGAAGAAAAATTGTCTGATAATTTTCCAGAAGTGATAAAAGACACCAAATATTGGTACCAGCAAGGACAGTGAGTACCAAGCAGGATTAGTAAAAATAAATCAACACTTGAATCTTCAGAACACCAAAGAGAAAAAGAAGAGAAAAGAGCCATCAGCCTAGATTTTTTTTTTGTACCCAGCCAAACAACCTTTCAAGATCAAGGATGAAACAAAGACATTTTCGGATAAGCAATACTGAGAGTGTTTACCACTATATGAAATGATATTGTATGCATAGGAATTTGTGATGAAGGAAGGTCTGATTTTTAAGAAGGTATAATGAGCAAAGAACTTGAAAATTTAATTAAAAAATGAATAAACTGATGATCTATAATTTTGTGGAGTTTAAAAAAAAGGACATCAACTAAAATACTGGAAAACAGTAGTATGTAATTTGGAGGAGGAATGATTAGGTTAATGTTCTAAACTTGCACTTCATGGGTAAGAAAAGGATTAAGATATTAAGATGGTATAATTTCAGAAGTAGCCACTAAAATAATAGAAGTATCATATAACTTCTAAATCAGAAGAAAGAAAAAAAAAGTAATAGGAATAAGTACAACCCAACCTTATTAAAAAAAAAACACCTTATTTTAAAAAAAGACAAGTAGGAAAAAAGCATATAAAGCACAATTTGTAGAAAACAAAAATATGGTAAAAACAAATCTCATTTACTTGCCAGTTAACAGACATTAACAAATTGGATTTTTAAAACTCCTCCTATATGTTACTTTTATACTTGAAGCTTAAAGACACAGAAAGGTGAAAGTAAAAGGATTGAAAATCCTTACCAAATACAAAATAAAGGAAAACTGAAACCAGATGAAATAGGATTTACTATAAAAAGCATGATTAAGGATAGAGGTCTCTCCATAAAAGGTCCAATCTGCCAGGAAGACGTGACTGTCACGTAGCATCAAAATATACAAAGCAAAACTTGCTATATAGGGAGATATTGACAAATCCACCATCATAATGAGAGACGTTAGCACAACCCTTTCAATTATTTATAGGTCAAGCAGACAAAAGATTAGTAATGATACAGAAGATTTAAAAAAGAGTGACTAGACGTAATTCATTTTATACACGTGTGCACATGTACATGTATGTGTGTACATCTGTATGTGTGTTGTGTAAGTATATACACAATTATATATAAATAGATTACTGTACCCAGCAATTAGAGAATGCACATTTTTTTTGAGCACGCATGCAACATTTACAAAAACTGACACTATATGAGGGTACAGAATAAACCTCGACACATTCAAACAATTGGTATCATACAGGTGATACTTCTGCGACTAAATTAAAAGTCAGAAATAAAAAACAATTAAAAAATCCTGTGTTTGGAAATTTAAAATACTTCTGAACCACTCAATGAAGAAATCAAAATAAAATAAAATAAAAACCAGAAATTAGAGCTAAGCCCAAGTGAAAATAGTACCTATGAAAACACGTGAAATGTGCAGAAAGCAAGACTTTGAGGAACGCTTATAGGCTTACATTTAAAAGAAGAAAGTCTGAACATTCAAGATCCTTATCCAACTTAAAAAGTTAGAGCAAGAGAAACAGCATAAGCCTAAAGAAAGTAAGAGGAAAGAGAGAATAATAAGAAAAAAAGCAGACAATAATAAAGTAGAAAACAAGCTTCGAAAGACAGAATCAACAAGGCCCAAGTTCATCTAATAAATTGGATCCACCTCTGGTGAGACTGATCAGAAAAAGAAAGAAAGAACGGAGTGGCACAGTGGGCGGATGGGGAGAGAAGAGAAGGAGGGAGATTAATAACATTGGGAATGAAAAGGGGACATAGCTACAGATCCAGATCCTGCATACATACACAAATCGTTCTATAACTGAGAAATCAAACAGTAATTTACCACTGTCACTCCCCCAAATAAACAAACAAATAAAAAAACCCAGGCCGGGGTGTTTTTACAGAGGAGTTCCACTAAAGTCTAAAGAAACAGATCATTCCAGTTTTACATAAATTCCTCCAAAGAGCAAGAGGAGAGGGCCACCTCCGCCAACTCCTCTGTGAGTTCTTTGTCACCCAGGGCAGATCCAGGTTTTGTGGAGCCTGAAGGTTATTCAACTTGTGAGACCCTCCGAAGAAAAAGGGTGCAAATTTATAGAAAAATCAAAATTAGCATAGAAGTACATATTGATTGAGAATGAGAAAAAGTCATATGAAATTACAAATTTTATGCCATCGACAAATATTACACACATTACAAAATCCAGAACATACTATTTTTATTAATCAACAGCTTGAATCTTCTACAGCAGTTTCTTCCTGCATCTTTTGGGTTGTATAGGCTTCAATGCCCTCTTTATAAGACAAAGACTGTGTTTTCTTTTTCTATGGCAAGAACGGAAATGCCATTCAGTCTTTCTTTCGCCTTTGTTGATTGAATGTATTTTTGGCTTTTGTTAATTTAGAAATGTTTCTTTTTAGCTCCACAGCTCCTTATAATGTCATACATTTTTCAGGTTGTAATTAAGCTTTGGAAAACCTCTGTTAAGTTTCTTTCACCTATAAGCTATGAGATGTGAAACAACAGTTCCTACGTTAGCTCCAGCTCTGGGCAGCTCATGTCTTGTCTCTTCTCTACCCTTGTGGTTCTGGTGACTGGTGCCAAAGGACAGATTCATGTACCTTCAGGACACGTGCCTTCATGTCCTGACAGTGGTAAGGGAGTCCAGTGAGAGGCTAGAGTCTTCCTGGAAGCCAGCCACCCACCTGCTCAGCCAGTGATAACTTAACAACACAGGGAAGCGGCTTCGAGGCACAAGAACACATCTCACTAAATAAAAGAATTCCCAGCTCACCTTCTCCTTAAGCTGGATCCCTGAATGCCTGTGGTCATTCCAACACTTCACAGCAAGAGGCAGTGATAGAAGGCAGTCAGAGGGAAAAGGACCAGCGAAAGAATGGGAAGAGACTGTCTCCTAAATGACTGATGTTAACATAGCTTACATTTCCAATGTTTACAAAAATGGATGTCCACGTGCAGACCTTGCTAGGGTCCTGCCCGTCCTCCTGGTTTTGGAAAGGACCCTCACAAGAGAGAGACGCTGAGGCCTTCTGAGGACAGTGTGAGGAGGGGAAATTACAGGACAACCTCATTTTATGGACATGGTTGCAAAAATCCTAAATAAAATATTAGCAAATATATAAAATAGATAACTAGTAAGAACCTGCCCTATAGCACAGGGAACTCTACTCAATACTCTGTCTGAGTACATGGGAAAAGAATCTGAAAAAAGAAAAGAGTGGATATAAGTACCTGTATATATATAACCGATTCACTTTGCTGTACACCTGAGGCTTACACAACATTGTAATCAACTATACTCCAATAAAAAAATTCTTTTTAATATTGCAAATGGAATACATAGTATATAAGAAGGTCATGCATTATGTCCACATTGGGTCTATCACAATAATGCGAAAGTGTTTAATATTAGAAAAATCTATAAATGTCATTCACCACGTTCACATGTGGTGAGAAACATCATGTGATGTATGACTCATAGATGCAGAAAAAGCTTTTGATAAAATCCACACCCGTTCACAATTTTTAAAAAATCTTATCAAAAGAGAAATAGTTTTAAATATCCTCATGCCGATTAAGGGCATTACCAAAATCCCTGCATTAAATGATATATATATATTTTTTGCGGTACGCGGGCCTCTCACTGTTGTGGCCTCTCCCGTTGCGGAGCACAGGCTCCGGACGCGCAGGCTCAACGGCCATGGCTCACGGGCCCAGCCGCTCCGTGGCATGTGGGATCCTCCCGGACCGGGGCGTGAACCCATGTCCCCTGCATCGGCAGGCGGACTCTCAACCACTGCGCCACCAGGGAAGCCCTAAATGATATTTCTTAATAGTGAAATACTGAAGTGTTGGGATCAGAAATAAGAGATGCTTATCACAGTGGATGCCAATTATTCTCAACATTTACTGAAGGTCCTAGCAGTAAGATAAGAAATAAAAGGCTTAAGGATTAGAAGAGAAATAACATGGTCACTATTTGTAGATGATATGATTACCTTCAAACAGAAGTCAAAAGCTACAGAAAAATTATTGGAAACAATAAGAGTGTTTAGCAAGATGGCTGGATACAATAAATCAATGTAAAAAAATAGATTACATTCTATAACAGCAACAAATAGATGGAGGGGGAAAGATACCATTTACAATAGTAGTAAAATGTATAAGCTACCTAGGAATACATCTCGTAAAAATAAGCAAGACATATTTGGAGAACATTATAAAAATGTATTGAAAGACATTCCAGAAGATAGAAATAAATGAAGTGATATATTCATGGGTAGGAAATATCAAGAGATGTCTTTTCTCTACAAACTGATCCATAGATACAGTGGATTCCGGTCAGAATCCCAACAGGTTATTTTATTTTACTTTTTATTTTATTTTATTTTTTTAGGATCTTAACAAGATGGTTATAAAATTTATATGAAAGAGCAAAGGTGTCAGAAAGTGAAGAAAAATAAGGGATGGGGGAGTGTTGTATCAGAGATCAAGATTTATGGAAAACTAGCATAATTGTAACATTGTATGTTCTGTGAAGAGATAAACAAATTGACCAAAAGAATAGAGAGCTCAGATACTGACTCCGAAATTTATAAGCTTGATATATGACAGGACTGCTTGGTTATCCACAGGGAAAACAAAAAGAAATTCTACCCCTTCCTCACACCAACACCCCCAAATCAATTTCCAATGGATAAAAGACTTAAATGTAAATTTCAAAGTGCTAAAACTTTTAGAAGAGAATGTGGCAGAATATCTTTTTGACCTCAGGATAGGGAAGGATTTCTCAAACAAGATGCAAAAAGTGTTACCACTGGGAGACAGGCTAATAAATACATCAAAATTAGGAACTTCTGTTACTCAAAAGACACCACAAAGGGTATGAAAGGAAAACCACAAACCAGGAGGAGATACCTACAACACACAGAACAAACAAATGATTCATGTACAGACTATGTAAAGAAGTCCCAAACATCTTAAAGACAACACAATAGAAAAGTAGGCACAAGACACAGTATCTTACAGAAGAGGAAACAGAATGGTAAGTAAAGCTGGGTAGGGACATTCAAGCCTATTAATTGTCAGGGCCATGGAAATTAAGGCCCAGTGAAGTAACATTTTACACTCATGAGATTAGCAAAAATTACGAATCCTGAAAGTAGCAAGTGTAGGTGACGATTGGTGGGAACGTGGCTGCTTTGTAAAACCACTCTTGTAAATGAACGTTATAAAAGTTCACGGGGACTTCCCTGGTCACGCAGTGGTTAAGGATCCGCCTGCCAATGCAGGGGACACGGGTTTGAGCCCTGGTCGGGGAAGATCCCACATGCCATGGAGCAACTAAGCCCTGTGCGCCGTAACTACTGAGCCTGTGCTCTAGAGCCCACGAGCCACAACTACTGAGCCCTCATGCCACAACTACTGAAGCCCACGTGCCTAGAGCCCGTGCTCCGCAACAACAGAAGCCACCGCAATGAGAAGCCCGCACACTGCAACGAAGAGTAGACCCCGCTCGCCGCAACTAGAGAAAGCCCACGCACGGCAACGAAGACCCAACGCAGCCAAAAAATAAAGTTAAAATGATACTTAAAAAAAAAAAGTTTACAACACGAGATCAGTGGCTTACATTTTCTGTGACTCACAGTCAGAATCTGTTTTACATCAACACCCAGTATGTATGCATGCACGAGCACGCACACATGTGCACTCGCACATGCATATTATGGAAATGGAGGATTCGGGAAACAGTATTGGTTCTCACTAGGAGACATCCACGCCCTTCTCACTGGTGCTATTTTGTAGAATAAGTAACAAGATGGACAGGTTTTGTGGCAGTTGTTTTATACACTTAAAAAAAACCTCAGGCTTCTCTTTTCATGTTTTAACATTTTCTTAATTTTTCTTTTGGTAACTAGAGCCATGTAACAAGTATGGGAAAAAATCGTGCCTTGTTTCAATAGCTTTGCTCATTTTTAGGCTGAAAGATGATGGATGGATGCCTAGAGTTTGCCTTATTATGTTGCATTGAAATCAATATTTGTCTAACAATAACAAAAGAAAACACACAGATTGGGTTCCTCTAGTGTGATTTCCTAACCCATTAATAGATCCTTACGCAGACTTTATAACTCTTGCACATGTGTACCCGCAACAAGTACAAGAATGTTTGTAACAGCCTTGCTTATAATAGCCCCAAATTGAAAACGGATGGAATAGACCAAAGAACAGAAAGGTAGCCTGCAGCAGCCTACATGTTGGAATATTACACAGCAGTGAAAAATGCATGGCATGCAGCCACACAGAACAACACAGACACACAGCTTAGAAACCTAATATGGAGTGACAAACGTGCAGAAAAACACGTACAGCACATAATAACATATAGCTCAAGTGCAAGCACCGGAAAATACATTCAGGGTGCACACACCCTGAAAAAAGCAAGGAACAGATAACCACAGAATTTAGGGAGGGAAGAGATATAGGTGGATAAAGGCACTGGCAGTGTTCTGGTTCTTGGTGGAAGAGGTGGGTCCACAGGAGTCCATTTTATGTTATACTCCAGAGGACATATATTTTCGTAGTTATCAAATATTATGTAATAAAAAGGTACATGTGAGCAAGTCACCCTCTGTTTAAAACCCTTCCCATTCCCAAGCCCTACAAATCCAGTCTTCGCCTACGACGGCTCTCTCTTCTTTTCTGTCAGCATTTGGCACACCACACACACTGACTTACTGTCAACTTTTTGTCACACCCAGGGCTACGACTGGATGTTTGTGCCTGCCCCCAGTTGAAACATTGAAGCCCTGCCCCCCAGTGCAATGGTTTTGGAGGTGGGGCCTTTGGAGACATTAGTTTTAGATGCAGTCATGGGGGTGGAGCCCCAGGATGGGATTAGTGATCTTACAAGAAGGGGAAGTCTTGAGCCCCCTCTCTCTTGGTGCTGTGAGGGCACAGCAAGAAGGCACGCCAGGACGAGGGCCCTCAGCGGACACGGAGTTTGCTGGCGCCTTGATCTTGGGCCTCCCAGACTCCAGAACTGTGAGAAAGACATGTCTGTGGTTTAAGCCACCCAGTCTGCAGCCTGAAAGGACTAAGACGCCCAGCTTGTACTCACCCCAGGGCCTTTGCACTGACAGTTCCCAGGCCCAGGAATGCTCTTCTGGGACGTTCCAGCTCATTCTCATCCTTCAGCTCAAGTGTCACCTCTTTAGCGAGAACTTCCCTGTGATCTTGTTGCAAGTTGGGCCCTCCAGTGCCCCCCAGGGCCTGCTGCCCCCCTTCACTGCCTCCACAGGGAACAGTGGGGGTCTGGCCACTACCTTCCCAGCACTGACCGCTGTTAGTGCAGATCAGGGCACTTGGGGGTCACAGGCCTCCTCAGCTGACTGTGAGCTCAGGGAGGGCTGGGACACCTCTGCTGGGCCTGGTGCCACACCTGCCAGACGCATGCACAAACACTGACCACCAGAACCAGCTCCATAAACTGCGGGGCCCAGTGCATATTGACAAAGCAGGGCCCTTGTTCCGAGAGCATTAAGAATTTCAAGACAGCAAGAGCAGAGCATTACAGCCCGCATGGGTTCCTGTGTGAATGCCCACGGCTGCACCCTCTTGCAGATCGGTGTGTTAAAAGGCCGTGGCCTTAGGAAGGCAACGCAGGGCCTTGGAGTCACACTGCGTGACCTAACCACGCACGTGTGTCACTTTCCTGCCGAAGGCCTCTGCCGGGGGAGCTTCTCCACCCCCAGCACACACCTGTTCGTCAGCCCCCTGTGCCGAGGCTCCTTAAAGGCAGGGACCATGGCCGGTGTGCCCCGTGGCTGGAGCCCAGGCTGGACCAGACAGATCCAGGCTGGAATCCGGGTGACAGGCTGATGCTTCACCTCCAGACGCTCAGTTTCCTCATCCGTTCAGAGGCTTGCCGTGCAGAAAGAGGTAACACGGGTGAAGTATTTACTTCAGGTGTCTGACACGTAGGAAAGTCTCAGTCCATGTGAGTGATTCTTGTTGCAATGCAGAACGCGAAACGCTGGGCTGTGATGCGACGCCCTGGCTGAGGGTCCCCCAGTCTCCTCGGCACGGACGGGGCCACCTGCAGAGCAGGGCGCTGCCTCCTTGTTTTCCACCAGCCCCCGCAGGAGCCAGGACCCCAGCCCTGGGGTCCCTGCTTGTGTGTTCGTGGGCACTTCTGTTTCCTCTTCCCCAGCCTGGGGCTAATGCAGCCGCATCAGGCATTCCTGGCGCGGGGAGTGAGCACAGACGACAGGATGGCGGAGAGCTGAGCACTGGGCCTGCCGCGGCAGGCTGTCGCCACACTCACACTTTATGAATATTTTTATGAGCAGAGGAGGGCAAGGGGCATTTCTATTCAGTCCTGCTGTCCCTGAGGTTAATAAGTTCAGGTTGATTTTCTGAATCCTGAAAAGAAATTTTAGTGTATGCAGTTAGCAAGAATCGACACCAAACCCCGGGTCAGGTGTGGGAGAGAATAAAACCGATTGTGCCCCAGAGGGGTTCATTGCCTGGCCTGGGAGTGGAGGTGGGTGCCCAGGATGGGGGCAGGTGCTGAGCTGGGTGGGTGGGTGGGTACAGACGGTGTACCCACATCATTTCAGGGACGAAATGTCACAAAAAACCCCGACACGACAGTGCGGGGGATGAAGAGGAAAACCAGCGAGGAGGGGTCCCCCAGCCTGCGGGTCCAGGGAAGTTTTGGGAAATGACACGTGGGTAGTACGTTGAGGCTAATGGAGTGGCGCGTGCAAAGGCCCTGAGGACGGGCAAGGAGAAGACAGAGAGCTGCTGTGGCTGCAGCTCTGCCTGCAGAGAGGGTGGGGTCCACAGGTGGGGGATGCTGCCTGGGCGGAGCAGGCCCTGGGGCTCGGGCAGGGGGGGGGCATATCCCGAGGCACAGAAGCCCTGGAGTTGCTCCGAGCAGGTACAACTGAAGGAGCACAGGGCTTGCAGGGGAGGAGGGGCTGGAGGAGCTGGAGAGCCCTCCGGGCGAGGCTGGGCAAGGCCGTGCACGCACGGGGTGGGCGGCCGGGGAGGGGGCAAGGGGCTTCTTATGAGCGGCACTGAGGTGGCGGCGTTAATAAGACTCTGATCTAACGTTGCGTGAAACAAAACAGTAGGCTCTGCAAACCGCGTGAAAAACAGAAGTCACTATGTGAACTTGCGTGTGTGTATCACTAGGTCTGAACTCACAGATCTGGTCACAGGGGCCCTCTGAGGAGCGAGACTGCAGGAGAGAGTTTGAGGAGAGTTGAGGAGAGATTCAGATTTACAGAAAAGTTGGGAAGATAGTACAGAGA
The DNA here is from genome assembly GCF_949987515.2 of Delphinus delphis. Taxonomy (NCBI): domain Eukaryota; kingdom Metazoa; phylum Chordata; class Mammalia; order Artiodactyla; family Delphinidae; genus Delphinus; species Delphinus delphis. Next base: position 4,599,984 of record NC_082697.1, on the reverse strand, counting down.
GTCCCCGTCTACACCAGCCCCATTCCCGTTATTAGCACTTTACGTGAGTGCAGCACACTTACCACATTAAGCAACCAATCCTCGTACATCATTATTAACTAAAGTCCACACTTGATTCGGATTTTCTTCATTTTTACCTAATGTCCCTTTTCTGAGAAACATGATTTTAAATTAAATTTAAAAACTAAAATTCATTTCAGTTATTAGAACACTTTTAGGTTTTGGAACAGCTTGGGTAAGTGCTTGCATGTCTTTTTCAACTGTAAATTTTATAAAACCTAAATACATAGCAAGTATTTCTTTTTTATACTTAAAAAATTTTTTTCGTTGCATTGGGTCTGTGTTGTGGTGCGCGGGCTTCTCACTGCGGTGGCTTCTCTTGTTGTGGAGCACGGGCTCTAGGGGCACGGGCTTCACTAGCTGCGGCGCGTGGACTCAGTAGTGTGGCTCGCAGGGGCTTAGTTACTCCGCGGCATGTGGGATCTTCCCGGACCAGGGATCGAACCTGTGTTCCCTGCATTGGCAGGTGGATTCTTAACCACTGTGCCACCAGGGTAGGCTGTATCGAGTATTTCTGGTGGAAATTTTGTGTCCAAAATGGGATGTGCTGTCACACCAGATTTCGAGTACTATTGCACATTATTTCAAAAATAATGCGAACTCTCTCAATAATTTTAAAATATTGATTGTGTGTGGCCATATTTTGGATCTCTTGGGTTAAATAAGTTTACAATTAAATATGAATCAAAATGTATAATTACATAATTTCACTTCATTCTTTTTACCTTTTAAAAGTGTGGCTACTAGAAAATTGAAAATTACCTATGTGGCTGTGCTGATTTGAGGGGCAGAAGCCTGTGAAAAGACAGAGGAGGGGTATTTGGAGAGGAAGGAGGGGTGTCAGAGCGGGAAGGCTGGGCGGGCTGGGCCTGGGGGCTGGGTTCACTGGGCCTGCAGGGAGCTGGCAGGGGGGAGGGGGAGGGGGTCGGAGGGGAGAGGGGTGGGCCCTGGGGCAGGACACGCCCAGGAGGAGCCCCGCAGAGGCCTGGATGCCCTGGAGAAGGAGGGGGGCGGGGGCCAGTGTGGGGTTGTAGGATCTCGGTGGGGACACCGGAGGGCTGGCCAGCAGTGCCGAGGGCTAGGGGGCCTTTTGAGGACAGAACAGGGGCACTGAGATACGGTGCCGGGCCAGCGTGAGATCTGATGGTCACAATCCCTCCAAAACCGCCTGGCATGGTGTGCAGACAGCGGGACTGATTCCGGGCTGGGGGGTGGAGCTGGCGTTGAGAGCGGCTTGGGTGGAGGCTGGTGGAGGCAGCTGGGGCGCCGAGGGTCCGTGTCCAGCTCAGGGCAACCTGGACGCCCCACTTCATGGAGGAGGACGCTGGACCTGCCGTGCCTCACTGTGTGAGGTCCCGGGGGTGTCACACGGGTCCCCACTCTGGGGGCTTAAGCAACAGAAATGGATTCTCTCACGCTCTGGAGGCTGGACGTCCCAGATGGAAGGACAGCATATGTGGCAGGGTCGGTTCCTTCTGAGACCCCTCTCCTTGGCTTGCGGACGTTGGTCTTCCCCTGTGTCCTCACATCGTTTCCCTGTGAGCCTTCATCCACGTTTCCCCCTTTTTTTTTTTTGCGGTACGCGGGCCTCTCACTGTTGTTGCCTCTCCCGTTGCGGAGCACAGGCTCCGGACGCGCAGGCTCAGCGGCCATGGCTCACGGGCCCAGCCGCTCCGTGGCATGTGGGATCCTCCCGGACCGGGGCACGAACCCGTGTCCCCTGCATTGGCAGGCAGACTCTCAACCGCCGTGCCACCGGGGAAGCCCCACGTTTCCCCTTTTTATGAGGACACGGGTCATACTGGATCAGGGTCCCCCCAGTGACCTCATTTTAACTCCATCACTCTGTACAGGCCCTTTCCGCAAAGAAGGTAACATTCCGAGGTGCTGGGGGTTAGGGCTTCATTACACGAATCCTGGTGTGGGGATACAGTTCACCCCATAACATTTGCCCCAGCTCACCCGCATTCTTAAGAAATACGGCAGAGACGCAGAATTCTCTTCATTCCCCCTAAACATCCTTCCCTCTTCCCAAGAGCGACGATTATTATTAGCATCTTTCCAGACCTTTTTTATGGAGGAATATACATAAATATGTGCTGTAGGTGGGTGGGTGGCAGACTGTTTTTAGAATAAAATTTAAATCCCCTTTACAGTAAAAAACTTAATGAAAATTGTTTCAAAATAGATGGAGGCGTTCTTTGTGCTAAATACGGTGTTCTTTGTCTCACTTGCCATGGAAAAGTCCCTCGTTTCAAAAAAACCCAAATTACTAAGAGGTCTTACAATACAGATCACATTTTCCAACTCAATAGCGCACAAGGTCAGCCAAGCAAAGACAGTGTAAACTAGCTCCGCAAGTGTGTTTGTTGCTCAGTAATGAAATTTGTTCAGGGGGCAGCATGATAATCAGGCCTGGTGTAGGCTGGCTGTGAGGTGGCTGAAATTTCAGCCTCTGAAACGCACCCCTTCGGTAATTGGGGACCTATTAAAGGATGCTCGAGGGCAGCTTCAGATATTGTGTTCCTGACTAACGGGGATATAATTTCTTGAAGGGAAAAAGGATTCCGTTCACATCCTTGGTTATCCTGAATTGGCCCTTGGGCAAAAAGAAAGGTGATTGGTCAGGTGGAAGCTGATGGGACACACTTGACCAGGAAGAGGGCTTTAAGGGGCCAGCAGGGGTGAAGGAGGAAGTTTAAGGGTATCCGTTTAAACTGGCCACCCAAGTCCTGTGCCGGACCCATTCCTCCCGTCCCTGATAACCTTGGTCTCCACCTGAATGTCAGCCTTCCTGGTGGCAGGTCCTAAGCCCACGCTGCTTCTAGATCATGGTTCCTCCTTCCTCCGGCCAAAGCCCCTTGTCCTTGGGGGCTCCCCTGACCCTCATCGCCTCCCGGTGGATGTCATCTCCAGCCACCAGCCACTGCTCTTTCCTCACTGACGCCATGTGTCCCACTCTCACATCTCTGTCCCCCTTTTGGAGTCGCACATCCATCCCGTGTCCACCTGGGAGGCCTGCATTTCTACCAGGGTAAGGAGAGAAGGGGCAGGCGGCAGTGCCCTTCCTGTTTAGTCACACATGGCTTCTGCTCCCAAGCCGTGGCCACGCCAGCTGCCAGGGAGGCTGGAGAAGGCTGCGCCGTCTGCACGACCAAGCGCCCAGTGGAAATAAGGGTTCTAGAACAGAGAGGAGGGAGGATGGGTATCGGGAGAGACCCCTTGACAGACCACAGCCCTGGCCATGCCTGCCGTCGCTAAGAGAGATTTTCTTCCACATCAGCCAGCGCCCTCTGCTTTCCCCAGCTCCTGTGCTGCCTGCCTTCTGGCAGCCGTGACCTCGGCCACTTGCTTTCTTAAGGCTCAGCTGCTGGATCCACCTTCACTGACCCCAAGAGCTGCTGGAGAAAAGACCCAGACATGCGCGGGGAATACACGCCCCTGGACACGCCCGTGGCTCCTTCTTAATCAGCTCTGTTCCCTCCCCCTGGTGGCCCTGACGAGCCTTCGCCGGCCTGGCCCCAACCTCTCCCGCTCCGGGGTGACAGCCCTGCTCCCACCCCCATCCCCGAGACAGCGAGTACCCACATCCTCAGAGCATGTGACCTGGGACTGTGGGGTCCTCCCGTGCTCCAGACCCCCCTCTCTAGCTCCTCCTCCAAGCTCCATCCCCTCTCTCCTCTGGGATCTTCGACCTCCTTTCTCTGGTCTCAGACAGAGTTAAGCCTTCTCGACTCCCTTGGCTTCACATCACCAGCAGGCTCCGTTCTCCCATTCATTCTTTCCACAAATATTCTGTGTGTGCGCCGACTTTGGACCAGGCATTTCCATCTCATGCAAAGATTTTTTTTAAAAAATCGAATATTTTAGCTTTTAACTAAAGATGGCTGTCAAAGGGAGATTGGTATGACGTGGATCCCGGTGTGTCCTTCCTGGGCTGGACTCCAAGCTCCCCACTGGTCTCAGGATGGAGCCCGAGCTCTGGGCCAGGCTGGAGGCCACCGCTATGTGCCCTTGTCCAGCTGTCCACCTCTTACCCAGCCTTGTGGAGCACAGACAGCACTTCCTTCTTGTAGAGTGAACAACCCTGCAACAGTACATGGTGCCCCGACCACCGCAGTCTCCATCCCCCTCCCCAGGTCCCTCCATCTCATCTCATATCAGACCACACATCCAGGAGTCATCTCTTTAACCCGTTTTGGGTTGAATTGTGTCCTCCTCGAAAGATACAATCAAGTCCTAACACCCGGTACCTGTGAATGTGGTATTGGAAATCGGATTTTTCCAGAAGCGATTAATGAGGTCATCCTGGCTGAGGGTGGGCCCAGATCCAGTGACTGGTGTCCTTAGAAGAAGAGAGAAATTTGGACACAGACACGGAAGACACAGGGAAGAATGCTGTACAGATGGGGCAGAGACCGGAGGGATGCGGCCACAAGCCAAGGACAGCGGGAGCTGCCAGAAACTGGAAGGGGCAGGAAGGAGGCTCCCCTAAGCCTTCAGAGGGAGCATGCCTCTGCCGATATACTGACTTTGGACTTCTGGCCTCCAGAACTGTGAAAGAATAGATTTCTGTTGTTTTGAGCCCCTAGTTTGTGGTATTTTGTGTGACAGCCTCAGGAAACTCCTGCAGCGCCCACGTCCAGTCCACGGACAGGTCCTGACCCTCCTGCCTCCACGCATACCTGGAAATAGTCCCACCTCTCCCCATCTCCACCAGTGCACCCCAGCCTTAACCACTGCCTCCCGTCCTCCACTCGGCAGCCAGAGAGCCTTTTGAACCCCCAAACCTGCCCCTGGCTTCCCAAAGCCCTTCCACTTGACCACAGCCTCCCCCGAGGTCTTCAGGCGCCCCGTGAGCTGGCCTGCCCACCTCTCTGACTCTCCATCGCTCTCTCCGGCCCCAGACATTCTGATTTCCCTTCAGTTTCTTACACGGGCCAAACTGCCTCCTGTCTTAGGGTCTCTGCACCTGCTGTGCCCCTACTCAGGTTCCTTTCGTCCCGATCGTCACGCAGCTACTCCTTTTCATCTTTTAGGAGCGAGCTTCAGTGTCACCTCCTTGGGGGGGCCTTCCAGGGACACCTCATCTGGCAACCCCACCTTCCCAGTCGCTATCTTTTCTTCTTTTCATATCATTTATTTGTTTGTTTTCTTATTTATTGTCTGTGCTCCCCCAACCCCACTGCCCGATTAGATGCCAGCCCCACAAGGGCTATGCCAGGCCCCTTTTGTTCCTTACTGTGTCCCCAGGATGGGGAACAGTGCCAGGCACCTTGTTGGCACCCACCGAACGCCCCTTGAAGAACACTGGAATGAAGAAGTATTTCCATCGTTGAGTTGAAATGATAGGAAGTTATGTAAAAACATAGTCAATGCACACTCATTCATTTAGTTCTTCTAAATCAGAATTTGGAGGAGAGAGAAGTTTGTCTTTGTATTAATACTTAAGTGGGATAAAAAAAAAAAAGAAGGAAAGAACTTTCTGAGCAAATTATCTGTGTAGACAGGGAATATGTTTCACCCTCTTAATAATGAACTCCAGCATCTCTGGCCTCAAACACTCTGAGAAGCTCTCTGGCGACGAATATGCAAATTCCAAGTGATTCCATGTTCTGCTGAAGCCCTTACAGGATTCTGGAAGCTCAGGACCCTAATCTCTGTTCCCTGGGCCCCTGTCCACAGCAGTAATGGATGCCCGGAATGGGACTGGGCTTAGTTCTTTACACGTAACCTGGAAATCTGACTTTTTAGGAAGTCAGGCTGCCCCTAGTCACCCTCAATGGCAGAAATGGATACATCTTGGAATTGCCCCAAACAGGCATTTTACAGTCGCTGAAAGCTTGGGGTGGGGTTTACAGGAAAATGCAGCCAGTCGCTCGATCACAAGGTTATTACCTTTTCTGAGATTTCAATGGTTACTTTAAGTTGACCTCCCCTGCAAAAGGCAGATGAAATGCAAAAGTATTGCGAAACTGTGGCAGAAAAAATAAGTCCAAACATCAGTCGTAAAAGCCCAGGCAGTCTCACCCCCTGGCAAGTTGGTTTTCATTTCAGTACCCGTGGTTTGCTGTTAAGGAAAGTGGAGCCCATCAGAACTGGGTTAAAGCTGATGGGCCAAACAGTAGACTTCAGCTTCGAACTATCTAGAAACCCACACCCAGCCACCAAAAACACATGTTAAAACAACTCTAATTGTACATTTCAAAGAACAAATAATTTCGCTTTGCTGTGGCCACTGGTCATTCCAAACTAAACACATCTATGTCTTGTGCTTTGTTTTTATGCATATTTTGGGGAAAGATTGGTTGGGTGTGAGCTATTGCTTCGCTTCCCTTTTTTTGTGTATAATTTAATATTGAGCCTTGCGAAGGGCAGCTCAAATATTGTAACGTACATTAAGCTCTGGGGATAGCTATTAGCCCGGCCTGAGACTCATGCCCCAGGTGGAGGGGAGGCACTTTGATTAACAAGTCCTCCAGGATTACAGCCAGTAAGGGAAACTTTGCTGTTGGCAGAAAAAGGGAGCATGGAACCTAGGCAGGCAAACCCAGCGCCTGTCCACCGCAGTTTGGCTTCAAGCAGAAGAGGACTTGCGAAGCAGTTGGAGGGCAAAGGCTCCACTTTGGTCCCACTTCATGGGACCAACAAGTAGCCCAATGAATCTCCCTGGCATTGGACTCCACCCTCCCTGCTTCCCCTGGGTGATGGGTGGTGGGTCTCCTGGCCCTGGGCTCACTGTGTGGAGAGACTGTCAGTACCTTAGGGCCACCAGAGAGCCGCGAGTTCTGGGCTAACTGGGGCTGGGACCTCCATGCTGTGGATGGCCCCTGAGGAACTAAGAGCCCACCAGGCTGCAGTCTTTCCAGCCTCTGCCCCTTGAGAAGCACCCTAGTCCAGTGGCCTCCATCTCCTCAGGTGTGAAATGGTGACAAGTGCAGTGCCCAGATGACAAGGCGATCGGGAAGAAATAACGTAATGCTCCCACAGTGCTGAAAAAAAAAGGTGCCCAGTGCATGCCGGCTCTTGATGGTACGGAGCCACCCATAGCTATGGTCTGGCCTCAGCCGCCCTAGGGGACTCCAGTTCCCTCTTCTGAAGTCCTGTCTACTTGACTGGACACAGGCCACCTTGGCATCCCCCTCTCCTGGCAGCAAGGAGGGTACAAGTTCCTGTCTAAATACCTGAATGGTTGGGACACTGCTGTTCCTCACATCAGCGCCCAGGAACACCAGCCCGCCTAAGGGCATGTCTACTGCCCAGGAGAGATGGTGCCGCTGGGGCTGACCCCACTTCTGATACCAGGACCCCGCCCTGCAGCCAGGTCAGGTTTCACAGGCCTCAGCCTCCGTCATTTCTCTAACCGACCTCTCCTGCTGAGATCCTAGCAAACGCGCGGAAGTGCAAATCTGGGAGATTCGGGGGCAAACTCAGCCCCTTTCCTTGGACTCCCCAGCCCCAGATGGAATGAATCCCATAGGAAGTACAGAAAAAAACATAAAAAGACAAAGGGAGAAATCACCCATAATCCCACCTCTCAGAAATAACCACCCATTTCATATGATTTTGTCTGTATTTTAAAAGATAAGGATGCCTCCCTCCACCATGAACACATAACTGAGATCAGATGCACATACAGTGGGTTTCTATTCTAACATTATGCCCAAAATATCTTCCCATCATTCAATGTTTTTTAGATATATAGTTTTTATGTGGGTCCATAATTCCCTCAAATTTTATTTAAGGCATTGCCTAACGGTGAGTATTTAGTTTCTGGTTTCCTGGCCTCCCTTCCCTCCCAGGTCCCTGGGAGGCTTGGTCCTGTCCCACTCACCTCTCAATTACAGGCTGATCCCATAACTTCTCGAATCTCCTCTTCCCAGAAACACCTAGCGCCATCCCACCCAGCAGAGTAGGCCCTTCAGACACAACAGTAGGTGTTATGGGTTCAAGTGCATCCTCCAAAAAGACATGTTCAAGTCCTAACCCCAGTACCTTAGAATGTGACCTTTTTCTTTTTTTCTTTTTTTTTTAGAAATAGGAATGTTACAGATATAAAGAGTTAAGATGAGATCATATTGGGGTAGAACGGGCCCTAACCCAAGATGCCTGGTCTCCTTATAAGAAGAGGAGAAAATAGCCATGGGACAACAGGGCAGAGACTGGGTGATGCATTTAAGGAAAGCCAAGGACTGTCAGCAAACCCTAGAAGCTACGAGAGGCAAGGAGGGATTTTCCTCTACAGGTTTCAGAGAAAGCATGGCCCGTTGACACCTGGATTTCAGACTTCCGGAACTGTGAGACAGTAAGTTTCTGTCGTTTTAAGGCACCTAGTTTGTGGTACCTTATACAGTAGCCTTAGGACACAAATACAGACTTCCTGAAATGCATGACACTGACCCACCCACCAGATGGGCACTTTGGATACATTACCAGACAAAGGCAACCCAAGCTCCCGCACGCCATTGGAAGCAGGGACTTGGGCTTCTGACTCCCTTTTCTTACTCTGCACCCCCATCCTCCTCTGACTGTGTCACCACCCTTTCTGACCCTTCCTCTCCAGCCACACTCCTGATGTCCCAGAATGCCTTGCAGCCACCCCTAAGAAGGGTAGTATAGGATAATCCCAAGATTGAACCCTGCAGGGCAGTGTCCTGTCACCTTAATAATGACGTGAGTGGGACTTCCCTGGTGGCGCAATGGTTAAGAATCTGCCTGCCAATGCAGGGGACACGGGTTCGAGCCCTGGTCCGGGAAGATCCCACGTGCCGCAGAGCAGCTAAGCCTGTGAGCGACAACTACTGAGCCTGCTCTCTAGAGCTCGTGAGCCACAACTACTGAGCCCACGTGCCGCAACTACTGAAGCCCGTGCGCCTAGAGCCCGTGCTCTGCAACCAGAGAAGCTGCTGCAATGAGAAGCCTGCGCACCGCAACGAAGAGTAGCCCCCGCTCGCCGCAACTAGAGAAAGCCTGCTCACAGCAACGAAGACCCAACGCGGCCAAAAATAAATAAATAATTAACTAATTTAAAAAAATAGAAGAAAATAATGATGTGAGTGACATCACCAAGCCCTTGTTGTGTGCCTAGCACTGTGCTAAACTTTTCACGTGGACAGTAACACCTATTTCTCACAGCAACCCCTTGGGGTAGACGTTGTTTCACAAGGGAGGAAACTGAGGCACGGATGGATTAAGTAATTTGCAGTCGGTGGAGCAGCTGGAATTTGAACGTGGGAAGTTGAATTCCAGAGCCCAGCCAGCTCTGCGGTCTCTGCAGATGGACCATTAGGAGCCTTCCCTCTCCAACAACTCTCAGATTAACATTTAATTGGGGATTTAAAACGCTGCTCTTGTTAGCATGCCTGTGGTCTCTGCGCTGCAATCTTCCCCATTAAGTCGTGTTATGTAAACCACCAGCCCAGATGCCTCAGAGCGCGTGTATCTCCCGGTGCCCAGACTTGGCTCTAAACCCTGGTTCCTTCAAACCGGCAGCAGGGCAGGGAGGTCCTCGCCTGAACTTCGAGCTGAACTGCCCCAGGAGGGCCCACAGATCTCAGCCCCTGGGCTAGCTGGCTGGATGACCTTGGGTGTGTGGTCTTGCTTTCGTCTTCTGTAAAATGGTGCCCGTGGCATAGGAGGTTGCAAGAATCAAACGGGGTCTCACTGATGACGTGCTTAGCACAGCGCTTGGGCTGTGTCTCTCCCTCCGAGGAAAGTCAGTTTCTCTCTCACACACAGACCCCATATATGGTCATTTATGGTAAGAATATCTGGCCATCTATTCTCCTCCTGGGTAAAAAAATGCACATTTAGCTTAAAACCCATGTGCCTCTGCACGTTTCAATGGAGTAAACATGAAAGAAACGAGGAACAATGAGTAAATTCTCTTTTAGGAAGCTTCGATGGACAAGCAGCAAGCTGGGAGAAACGGCAACACATACGGGAGACAGCTCCTCTCTACAGAAAGAGCACTAACGAGTCAAAAAGAAGAAGAGATTTCTTTAAAGTCTGATATAAAAATGGGCAAAGGATACGAGCAGACATCTCACAGGAAAATCAATGAAAGGGGCAGATAAGACGTTCCTCTTTGCTCATAATTAAAGGAATGCAAGTCTAAACAACCAAGCATTGCCACTGGTGAGATTTTTAAAGAACGATAATGACCAGGGTTGGCAAGGATGTGGGAAATGGGGGCTCTCATAAGCCATCCATGGGGGGTGTTGACTGTGCAACCCGTTCGAAAGGAAGGCTGGTAGAGGAACTTAACCCACACATTTTGCTGCAGCAATTCCACGGCTAGGAATTTATACCCAAATCTGCAGGGGAAGGGGAGGCTAGGGGCAGGGAACAGTGTTCTAAGCAGAAGGAACAGGACGTGTGTGTGTGGAGACTGTGGTGGAAAGGGGTGTGGCTTGATGGACAGGGTGACACAGTGACTGTGTCCTGGTCACAGAAGGTGGCTGGTGACATCTTCTCTGCGGAGGAAGAAAGCTTGCCTGTGAAGTGTGTGGGGATGAGGGTCGCACGGGGACCAAGGAGCATTGGCAGGGGCTCAGGGGAGGAGGCTGGGGTGTGAACACGGCTGAGCTGGATGGAGGCTCTGGCTGGGACTGAGTCCCATAAAACGTAAGTGACTAGTTGGTGGACTTTCTTACCTCCTACATCTTGATAGAATATGAGTGTTTTAAATCGCAAAATGCCCCTGAGGGTGGCTGGTCGCCTCGATTAGATGCTGATGGTGGTAGTGAGGAGAAGAGACCAGGGAAAATGGGCCAGAGTGATGACCTAGAGGAGGTGTCTGGGGAGAGGCTGTGCATCCCACCCTGCTTCTCCTCCTGGGGATGCTGTAAGACGGGGACCAGGGCAGAGCCTGCCTCAAGGGCTGAAGTAGGGGCGGCACTGAGCCCGGGATGGTTGGACACCTTGAATGCTGGTGAGTGTAGTCTATCACCATTACCAGTATCCTTACTGGGCACTAAATTTTGAGGGGGGTCTATGGGGGGCCAAAATGACAGTTGAAAGCCCGTGTCCTGTACTAGGAGGTTGGTGGGACTCCTTAGAATCAGAGACTTTCGGGGCTAGAAGCAAACCCAGGCCACTCCCTAGTCAGTGCTAGCCACCATCGTCCCGTTCGCTCTAGGATGCCTCCAGTGGTGGGGAGCTCACGACTTCTAGAGGCATCCCCGGCCCCTCCGCACCCTGCTGAGAGCCCTTCAGGGGACCCTCCACTGCCCTTGACATAATGTCTGACTCCTTCCCCATGGCCCCTGACGGTTCAGCCCCTGCTAACCTCTGACCTCGTCCACCCCCTGCACCTTCACTCCCTCCTCACCAGCCTCACCGGCCTTCTCTCTGGTCCCTGAACACACTGCTCTTTTCTTCTGCAGCCGGGCCTTTGCACATGCTACCTCCTCTCCCGGGGTGAACCTACTCTTCCGTCTCCTCTAGTTAAACCGCCCTCTTTTTTTCAAGTTTCAGCTATTTCACCTTTTCAGGGAGGCCTTCCTTAACCTCCCAGTCCAGGCTAGATGCCGCGGACCTGCTCTGTATAGTCACTCTCATATTGTTATTACTTGCTAGCTGGAGATTTCATTGTCTGCTTGACTCCGACTTCGACAAGGGCAGGAGCTGCCCCATTTGTTTCTCGGTCCTCATCGTCTTCCCCCAGTGAGTGGCACGTACACATCAAGGCCCCCCAGACGCAGTCTCTGATCGGAAACTCACCTGGGCCCCTCTCTGCTAGACAGGTCCGACCCCAGCAGTGAGGGCGGCCACCCTTCCCATTTCACAGGTCAGGAAACTGAGGCTGGCAGCTGGGGCTGGAGGAGGGTTATAGGAGATGGTGTACAAGGAGGGCTGACCCTGGTTCGCTGAACAGGAACAGTTGCTAATTTTGTTGCTGTTGTCGGTATCATTAGACTAGCCATGGTGTTCTTGAGGACACACGGAACATCAGAGTGGGAAGAAAAGACAGCACCCACCAAAAGGAGATGGCCAGGAAGGGACGCACCCAAGCTCAAGTTGAACTGGCGCCTGGCTGAGAGCCCTGACCTGCCTCTCTCTTCTCCGGGTCTGGAGAGTCGAGTGCAGGCTCCAGCTCTCAACACTGACAGCAGGGAGGGTTCACAAGGCTCTTGGTGTCCAGCGCTGACCACACGACGTCTCATTTAACCCTTCGATCATCCCTTGAGGGTGCAGCTATCACCATTCTCAACTCACTGATGGGGACATAGGTGACAAAGCTAAAATGGGACCCAGGTCTGTCCAGTTCCCAAGACGCTGCTCTCAAGCTCTCCGTAGCACAGAGAGAGACACGTGATAGATTCTAAGACACGTGTTAGATTCAGCTGAGACCAGGCAACCTCCCGTCGCACAGGTAGAGGTCCTGCGCGGGCACCAGCCCTGCCTCCCCAGTGTCCCCATGCCCAATGGACTGGTTGCCCTTCCCTCTGGGAGGCCTGACATTCTCTGGGACATCCTGTTCACCATGACACCTGCACTCCCAGCTCCAGGGTCGGGGGCGGGCTTTGCACAAAGGGCTTCTGAAAGCCATTCTGGTTTGAGGAACAGTCACACCACCACCCCTGGCCACAACTCATGGCCACCTCCAGCGCCAACTTCAGAATTCAGTTCCTTCCCTAGAGTCCCCCCAGCTCAGCTCAGATGCCCTCAAGTTCAGAGACTGACTTTGGCAGTGAAGCACTCTTATCCTGGAAGTCTTACCAGGGGCTCATTCTGGCTTAGTTTCCATGAACATAGTGAACTTGCAATGCATTTCCCAAAGACTTCTTCAATGGAACTTCTTACTAGCTTGCCATCCAGATGGTTTGGAAATCAAGGAAGCTGCTCTATTAGCCTTGAGTTGGTTGTTTTGAATTTGGAGATCCCAGCCTCGGTCAGAACATGAGTGAAACAGCCGGCCATGACGATCTGTCTACAACACGAGCCTCGCAAAGCGGCGAGGGGCAGATTCTGTTCAAAATTCTTCTTTGTTTTAAATAACGAATACAATTACCGATCTCTTTTCACCTTTGATTTTTCAGACGAGTGTACTTAAGTTAATTTTCTCCCCAGTTTTTACTTTGGTTTTGAAACAGAGCCCCCATATCAACAACTAATTTATTATGGAATGGCCCGTGATTTTTTTTCTAGTTAATCTGTCTCTAAGGGATAACTTGCCACTGCAAAGTATATGGCTAGAGATAAAAGCAGGACTGAGATTAGAAAAAAAAAAAAATACAAATGAGAGGAAAAAAAGAAGCTGTGGTTTTTCATTTTTCCCCTCAAGCATAAACTGTTGAGTAAGGAGATTTTTAAACGCCAGAGGTTGCTGGGGAGTGAACCAAAGCTGGAAGCCACTGCACTGGCACAAGACACATCTGGCGTTGCAGGGTTTGGAGGAGGGTTTGCTCCAGCGGGTAACTAACCACGCTTACCCACAGCCTAGCTCCTGTTATCCCCAGGGAGGACATTTTCAGAGACAAGAGGGAGAGAGGACAAATGGGAAAAATCAACATCCAAATTAGAAACTACCTAGATTGTGTTGTTTTTCTTGGGCCCACTGTGTCTTTGATTTCCTGATTGCTCAGAGGAAGCATAACAAAATCCATCTGACCCGGTGATTTTGACAGATTCATCTCAAAATCTACCAGTTGAATTAGATCTGCCCATACCAGCGAGTCTCCACTGCGGACAACTGTGGCCCCCCAGGGGACATCTGGCAGTGTTTGGGGACACTTTTGGTTGTCATAACTGGGAGGTGTTGCTACTGGCATGTGGTAGGTGGAGGCCAGGGATGCCGCTACACCACCTGCAGCAGAGAAGGATCTGGACCACAACATTAGCAGTGCCGAGGCAGAGAAACCCTGGTGTGTGTGTGTGTGTGTGTGTGTCAAGGTGAGCTCCCGTGCTGGGGCCGTTGGGGTGCCTACACTAAAGTTTTTGAACCTGGAGACGTGAAGTTCAGGCTTCCCTCAGCTCAGGTGCCTAAATTATCTAAGTATCTGAAGGATTAACGGGGTTCTGTTTCCTTTCACTAAAGCACAAAGAGCCTCTTGCCTGGTGATACAGCCAGTGGTGAAAAGGACTTTTGAAAAAGGGTTCAGTGGAAAATGGTTCCTGGCTTAGAGCAGGGAACTTTGAAAGCAGCCCGCATGGGACCGGCGCCCTTCCTAGCGTCTGGGTCTGAATCACGGGCTCCACAGCGGACTCCTGCGCTCGCCTGGGCCCGCCGGGCACTCTTGGCTTCTCTCCTGTGGAATCTGTCTGACTTGCGGTGGTGAAAGGTCACCAAGGAGCAAAGCAGCAGGACTCCGGAGAAGAGCCGCGAGGCTACACTTGCAGTGATTTTATTGGCAGGACAGAAGCTCGGGGCTTGCCAAGGACAACAGCACTGCGCGGTGACCAAGACTGCAGGTTCCTGGGGTAAAATCTGTCCTGCTGCGCTGGACTGTCCCATTCCCACGGGGAGGAACAGCCCGGGAGGAGGTGGAGGAGACATGAAGACGCAGCATCCCCCTTCTCCCCTCCCCAGCTCCGTGCCCCGAAGGAAAGTACACAGACTCTTTTCTCAGCCACCCCCTCCTCGCCCCCTTCCTTCCACCCTTACTGTCCTGGCACAGGGCTGCCGTGGCCTATCTTTGCTCTGAGGGAGGACTCCATGACGGTGGACGGCTGTGTGACCTCTCACCCCAGCCCTGAGATAAATGTCCCCTTTTGGTGGATGTATCTGCAGCTCTTCAAACTGCGAACACACCTTCCCTCCACTTTCCTTCAGACCCCGTTCATCTCTTCTTCAAATATCTTGCTTAGAAATTCGGGGCTGATTGCAGAGCTCCTGCAGGGAGACCTGACTTTGCTCCTTGCCCGTAGTGGAGTAAAGCGTGCTTGGCTGTACCTGCGCAGCGTGTCTTCCTGCAGGACCTGACGCCTCAGGGCCAGGAAGCAGGTGCTAGGTGCTTCTCCTGCTCTCCTTCTTGAAATCCTCACAGCAATCCCAGACAGAGGTGAGGGTCTGGTGAGCCCATTTGACAGATGAGAAAGTTGAGTCTAAGAGAGCTGATGGACATGCCTGCCCAAGGCCACACAGGTTGATATGAAGCTGATCTGGGCTTTTGAACCAGGTGGTCTGACTCCAGGGCCAGAATTCTTAACCCTTCACAAGGCGAGGGTGCTCGGGGGTGAGCCTGGCACACTGTGGTGATTATTGTCATTTTTGCCAATGGTGGTGCACCATGGGCAGCTGGCATTTGCAGACTTTTGTTCATTCCTAGGCCCTAAGAAGACGCAGTGGGACAGCAGTTAGTCCTGGAGATGGCCCTTGTCTCCTCTACCAGGGGTCCTGTGGTCCTTTGCCTCCCCGGCCCAGGCCTGCTGGGCACCAGAAGTTAGGGGAGGGGCCCAGGGTCACTGTACCCTCCCCTAACTTCTTCCCTGGCTCTGCTGCAGGACACAGCTCTGAGTCCCAGCAGGTCTAGGATTCAGTGGGCAAGACCAGATTCTGTAGCCTTGGTCTGAGTGACGTGGGGCTTGTACCTTGCCGAGGGAGTCTCAGTGGGCCTGGGATCCTCCTGAATTTTTTTGGAGGTCCCAGCCACCCCAGGGCCCGGAGCAGCTCCTGGTGCCTGGAGGTCAGCCTGCTGCGGGCGCGCATGTGGTGCCGGAACCGGCTTACCCCACACAGGGCCCAGGAAGAGCCTGGAGGTGAGGCAGGTGCTGGCCGGCGAGGCTGGAGAACAGAGCGCAAAACGCAGAATCACCGGCCTGGATCACAGGCGCATACGGCAGTCCCCAAGAAGCCCCAAGGAACTTCAGACGGCAACTCCCTCCCTTCCGACCTTAGGCGGCGCGCCGGTGGGGGGAGGGTGGCACCTACCTCCCAAAAGCACCAGGACGCAAGCGTAGGGGAGCATGGCTGCGGGCATCCCGTCGGGGTGGCAGGACGGCCCCCAGGGAGAGGAGGCGTGGGCGCGGGCTGTCTGGTGGCAGCGGACTCCGGGAGCCCGCCGGGGTCCTGCGAGGAAGTTGCGAGGGTCCTGCACCCCCCTCGGCGCTCTCACGCGCTCACCTCCCGGGCTGTTGATGGTTGTAAGTCGAGCTGCGCACTCATAGGTCCAAGCTGCCAGAAGAGGTGGAGACAGCCTCGGGCGTTGCGCGCACTGCCGCGCCCGCGCCCAGCCCTCTGGCGCAGCTCCTCCAGCCATTCAGAACCCCCAGTCGACCCCCCTCCGTGCCCGGGCTCTTGCCTCCCCGCCAGGTCTTTGCAGTGAGCAGGGAGGCCTCCCTCAAACTCTTGTCCGGGACAAGTCAGACGGTGCGGTGCGCTCCTCCAGCCAAAGCGCACCCCTATCCAGGCCGTTTCCTAGAAGGGCGAGGGGGTCAGGGGAAGCTCCTGTACGCCCTCTGGGCCCTCAGACCCCCAAGGCTTCTATTCAGGCCTTACAGATACTCTTGGAAAAGTTGCGTCAACTTGGAGGCGGGCGAGTGCAGGAGCGCAGTGAATGTGGCCAACCTGGGGCGCCCCGCAGCCCACAGCCGCTCTCTGGGATTAGCTCGTCTCCGCTCCAAAGAGCATCTGGGCAAACAGTGTGGAGTAGACCAGGGCGGTTCCCCCCACCCCAACTCCTCCCCTCCCCACATTTCCCATCTGAGTGAGTCAGCTGAGGGTGGCAGCTCAGAGGCAAGGCAGCTGCGAGGAGAGGGGCAGGGTATGGATGGGATGCCCCCAAACCAGTCACCTCCTACCCCGGACCCCAGGCCCTGGGCCTCCCCAGGCAGCGCCCCAGTGGCAGGCAAGCCTTGAAAACAGGAGTAGCATCTGGGAAGGAGGACCTCCCAAGTTCTTGGATTTATGAATGAAGAAGAGACAGAGAATCACTTGCATTAGAGAAATGTAAGTGGATCGTTCCTAGGGCGCACAGACCACCGGGAGAACGGAAGTAAAGCTGTGTGGGGGTGGGGGTGGGGGTGGAGACCTGAGATGCATAGGTCAAGGTGTCTGTTTTCATTCTGTTGTCCTTAACTGGGGGGGGGGGGAGACAGAGAGAGAGAAGGTAGAACCAAGAAAGGAGGGAGAAAGTAAAAAGGGAGGAGGGGGAAGAGAAAAGGGCAGAGAGAGAGACACAAAGAAAGGTGGGGACAAAGGAATAAGGCTGAGGGGAGAGAGATGGACAGAAAGGAGAATGGAAAAGGGAGAAGGAATAAGAGAATGAGAAGAGGGAGGAAGAGAGGGAGAGAATAAGAGAAGACAGATGGAGATTGTCGCCTTGGGGAGGACTTGGGCACGTAGGGACGGGTCCGTGTCCAGGGTGCACGTCCAGGCGGTTCACCTGCCCGCTAAAGGGCTTATGGACCCACCCGTCCACATCTGTGGGCTGCTTGGCCCTGGGGGTTGGTAGGCAGCACCCCATCTTTTGATTCATTAGCAGAAGCTTGGGTGAGGCTCCCAGGGGCCTCCGGAGCCTTTCAACTTCAACTTCAACCCGAGGACCCCCGACTGGGGACCCCCGGGGCTGTCCTTAGCTTTCCTCTTCTCCGGAGGCAGGAATGAGGCCACAGCGTGATCTTACACGAATGGAAATGTGAGAGAAGCGATCAATTCCCTTCCTGAAAATGACATTTTTTTCGGGTCTCTATGGATTGCTGAGAACAGCGTGAGACTCGAGGTGGCCCCCCCGAAACCGCGATGGTACCAGCTCCCCGGCAGACAGTGGCCGCACGCGCGCCGCATCTTAAGTTTCTGTGAAAGGAGTAACTTATGGGCGGGAGGAGAGTTGTGAGGGGTGGTTATTTATAATTGCATAATTGTGATTATTTGTGGCAATTATGTGCCTTTAATTTTTCAAAATGTACAATTACGGATAGTTTTAAACACTGCATGCTGTTCTGTCCGTGAGTGTTTGAGGCTGTACTCTCTGGACTTCCTGAATGCGGGCATTTTGCTGCCCCAGGTCGCTGACGGGGCTTTGAGTATTAATGGTTTGACACGGGGAGGAGGCGTGACATTGATGTCTCAGGTGCGGTTATGATTCAGTACTTTCAGAACCTATTGTACTGCTATTAGAAATGGGAACTTCCCTGCAAAGCCTGGTGCTCGTGTGTTAATTGTTGTATTGGCTTCTTTATAAATAAGAGGAATTTCTGATCATTATTTCGACCTTGGTGTGGGCCAGGTGCTTCAGATGCATATACTTTATATCCGGGGACAACTTGATGAGAAGTAGAAAGTATTGTTGGCCCCATTTCACAGAACGAGGAAACTGAGTTCAGAGAGGTTGGGCCACTGTCCCAAGGCCAGACAGCTGGAAGGTGGGAGAACTCCTGAGTCCCTGCTTGTGTCTGGGATGCTCTTGTGTCTGCACAGGATGCCCTGTCTGACCGTGCTCTTGGCTTCATTCTGAATCTGAAGATCCTAAACGAGGAAGCCCATTCTGTGATAACAGCCATTCTTTGAAGAAGCTTAGGCATGACAGGGAAGCACTATTGCAAAGTGATGCCTAAGGCTTAGCTAAACTCATCTGTTGAGATCGAGAGTTACAGGTGGTACCCGTGCCTGCCCAGCCACACTCTACCGGTGGGTGAGGCTTGGGAGGATGGGAGAAGCTGGAAAGGGCCTTCGAGGCTGACTGGTGCCGCTCTCCTGGTTTTACAGGTGAGAAAACAGAAGCACAAGGGCAGATAAGCTCCCTGTTCAGCGCAGATTTTATTCAAAAAAAAAAAAAAAGAAAAGAAAAGAAAAGGAAATGAACAAGTAGCAAAGTAAAGGAGCTGTTACACTGGAGGATTACTGGACTGAATGCCAATATTATGACATAGAAAATATATATATATATGTGTGTGTCATCTTGGGCATGTTACTTAACTTCTTGTCTCATATGTAAAGTGGGATAGGAGTAGTATTGTTGGGAAATTATGTGAGATAGTATATGTAACGTAGAGCACTTAGAATGGTCTATGGTTCAACCAAAGACTATATGTGTGTTTGCTTTCTTCATGGTATTTTATTGTGTACATGCAATAGAATTAATTTAGCTAGTTTCCCATTGATCAATGTATAGCATTTTCAATTCCTCTGCTATTCCAATGTTGTTGTGAATATCCTTACATATCCATCATGAACGAGACTCCCCTCTGGTCACAAGGAGATCAAACAAAAGAGAGAGAAGGAACTGAAGCTAAACTTATTTGGCTTCAAACATAGATATTTATTTTTAAGCAAAAAAGTTGTATCGTCCAGACCTCGCATTTTGCTGAAGAAAGGGTGGTTTTCGCTCAGTTCCTGACCCCTTTCTTACCTACAGGACCATCACCCGAGAACACTGGAAATGGTGGTAATTATAAGGTTTTTTTGGGGAGAAGCCAATTCTTTCCTGAGCCCAGACTCTGCTGGCCGTGAGTCATGTCCGTGGGCATTATCGCGTTTTGGCCTCCAGAGGTGTGCTTTTCTGAGTTGTCAACCGCAGGGGCCCTCCCCAAGTGGTCTGAGCGGCAGGGGGTACGGGGGGGACACAGGGCGGGCTTTGCTGGAGCCAAGCACAACCCGTGTGAGGGAGGGCCATGAGCCAGATGTCCAGGGTGGGTGGGAGGCCGGCCCTCTGTGCTCTGTGTTTATCTCCCACCCCACCCTCCCGCCAGATCAAAGTCCGGGGCTGGGCCGATAGGAGAGCTTCGCAGACTGGGCCGCTTTCTTCCCTCTCCACCAAACACCTACTTCCTCAACCTTGTCCCTGTTAAAAACACCACGGGAAGATAAGATCACCCCGCGAAATCTTGCTATAAAATGGTCTGTTTCCTCTGCTTGTTATCAAGGGTGTCTGATCAAAGAAGTGGTGCCTGGGCCTGGTTATCTAATAACCAAATAAACATCCAGGCCGGCTTCCCTGGCTGGGAAAGGCAGGCGGGGGCTGCTCTGGATGAAGTGAGGGGCAGATCAGAGCAGGCTGGACCCCCGCTTGGTGACCGTTCCTGCCTACAGAGCATCACATCTGCTGGCCCCAGAGTAAACCAGACCCTCACGACCACCCCTATGTCTCAGATGGGGAAACTGTTCTTGTCCTCTGGGATAAGCCCGTGGTCCCGGGGTAATGGACACTCATTTGTCGCCTCTGGTAGTTGCCGTGGTGTCGGCCTTGCCCCCATTGCACTGGTGCCTCTCCCTGCCTGCACCCGCCCCCATGCCTCGCACAGGCCTTGTGTGTGATGGGGGCTCGCTACGTTTTGTTGAATGAATGAATGAATGATCAAGTAAACTGTCACAGAATGAGCCCTGGGTCATGTCAGAAGACTTGATGGCAAATCTCAATGCTACCACTTAGCAACTCACGAGGGTTACGGCCAGGGTGAGGGGACCAGGGCTCGAAAGCTGAAGGGGTGCCCACCGTCAGGCCCTGCAGGTGCAGGGTGAGTGCCTGAAGCCGAGCGCCTCCTTACACCCTGAGCCCTGGGTGCCTCCCTGGCCTCATCTGGTCCCAGCCCTGCAACTCACCCTGTCTCCGTTTCCTCCTCTGTAAAACGGGGATAATGCCCACGCTACCCTGTAGGATTAAGAAGACAGTGCCCAAGTGGGCACTGGGTGAGGATCCAGTCTTCTCAGGCCCTGAGACTCCCTGGAGGGAAGTCAGAGCTCACACCGCTGGTGTGAGATGGAGCCTGGACGAGACCTGCTCTGGGGCTTAAGGTTCTGCTCCTCAGCCTGACCCTAACCGCCTGGGACCAAAATGACTCCCGGTTCACCTGCCTCTGGGGGAGGCAGATTGTGAGAATGCCCTGGGATGCCCAGAAGCTCCTCCCACCAGCCCTCACACCTGTCTCAGTCTTCTTGCCCCCTCAGGCTGTTTTGGGGAGGATGGGGGCACTGGAGGGCTCAACCCAGCACCTGACACGTAGGTGTTCAGTGAACACATTTTGGATGGATGGATGGATGGATGGATGGGTGGATGGATGGATGGATGGATGGGTGGATGGATGGATGGGTGGGTGGGTGGATGGATGGATGGGTGGATGGATGGATGGATGGATGGGTGGGTGGGTGGGTGGATGGATGGATGGGTGGATGGATGGATGGATGGGTGGGTGGATGGATGGATGGGTGGATGGATGGATGGATGGATAGGTGGATGGGTAGGTGGATGGATGGATGGGTGGATGGATGGATGGATGGGTGGATGGATGGATGGGTGGATGGATGGATGGATGGATGGGTGGGTGGGTGGGTGGATGGATGGATGGGTGGATGGATGGATGGATGGGTGGGTGGATGGATGGATGGGTGGATGGATGGATGGATGGATAGGTGGATGGGTGGGTGGATGGTTGGATGGATGGATGGATGGATAGATGGGTGGATGGATGGATGGATGGGTGGGTGGATGGATGGATGGGTGGATGGATGGATGGATGGATAGATGGATGGGTGGATGGGTGGACGGATGGGTGGATAGTTGGATGGGTGGATGGATTGATGGATGGGTGGGTGGATGGATGGATGGATGGGTGGGTGGATGGATGGATGGATGGGTGGGTGGGTGGGTGGATGGATGGATGGGTGGGTGGGTGGGTGGGTGGATGGATGGATGGATGGGTGGGTGGGTGGGTGGATGGATGGATGGGTGGGTGGGTGGGTGGGTGGATGGATGGATGGGTGGGTGGGTGGATAGGTGGATGGGTGGATGGGTGGGTGGATGGATGGATGGATGGATGGATGGATGGATAGATGGATGGGTGGATGGGTGGACGGATGGGTGGATAGTTGGATGGGTGGATGGATTGATGTGTAGAATGACCTACCATTTCAGTTGTCATGATTGTTGTTCTGGGTGGTACCCAAGCTGAATGGTTTGTTGCTTTTATCCTCTCATTTATTAATCTGTTAGTAATAACTCACTAATGCACTAACCCACCCTTGGGTTGCTGGTCCCCATGCTGCGGAGATACATCATAATCCCTGCATTCAACATGTGCTCATTCACCAAAGTTGGGCCATATGTTCCCCCATGAGTAGCCACAGAGCCCAGCATAGTGGGAAGATGCTTCAGCTCTTTCCTGAGTGAAGAGCAAGCACTTGTTCTCGTGTCACCAGGCTCGCTTGCCTGGGAAGTTTGTGGTTGGTTCTCTTTTGAAATCTCTGGGTCCCCAGCCCAACCATCATCTCTAATTGATGCCAGGGATGCTCATGGTTGGCACAAAGTTGATTATTTCTCTCCCATTATAACATGAACACTGTTCCTGATATACTTTTTGGAAAATACAAAGTAGAAAGAATAAAAATGACAGTCACTCGGAATCTGACCACACGAGGCCAAGCCTGGCTGATGCTGGGATGTATGACTTTCTTCTCCATTTATATTTACATTTTCCAATCTGTGGTCAAATTTAATAATGTGAATGTCTAAATAAACCACTAATTCCCCAATTTCACCTTTTGGCTTAATTTTCCAGCCTTTAAGGAACAGCCAGGTGCAAGGCCACGGGGGCAGGGGAGACAAGAGGACAGAAAGCGAAGTCGTATTAGTCATATTCTTTTTTGGCCTGTGTAGCCCGAGTGTTGGATTTCCTCTTGTTTTATTTTGTTTGAGCCTTTCGACGTGTTAGGTGTCTGTTTGTAAACTTTCCTCTGCTTCCGATTTCAGTCTGGAAGCAGCAGATTGATTTTAAATAGAAATACCTTGAAGGTGGTGTTGTTTGGGGGCTGGAAAATCCATCCACAGGGGTCCCACCACCAACTGCCAAGTGGAAGTGTTATGGCTGGTTCACTACATCAATAGAGGAGGCAGTGCGTCGTCTGGGGAGCAGGTGAGCTCCGTTCCAGGGGAGCAGACAGAAATTTGGGGGTGGGGGGAAGCTTACACGTGCTCAGGGCACAGCCCAAGCAGAAGAACTTACTTAGTTTTTCTTTCCTTCTTTTCTTTTTTTTTCAGCTTACAATTAACATTCAGAGTTCAGTCTCCACCCTCCCTCTTGAAATGGAATTTTTATCTTTTGATTCACACTACAAGATAAAATCCCAGTTTATCCAATTGCATGAATAATTGATAAGCTCTTTCCAACTTGCCAGAAGCAACTTAGCAGTCTCGCCTTGCAGCCTGGAACCCCTGGCAATTTCTGGAGTGCCAGCGACAGACCCTTGCACAGTTTCTCCTTGGAGTCCACCGACTTTCTGTCTCAGGGGTGGGATTTATCTCTTGATCCAGATTCGGGAGTTACAGATTAGGGACCTAGGGTTCCAGCGTCGGGGATGCGGGGAGGAGGGGAGGCAACGTCGGTGTCCACTTAGATTTCCTGAAATTGAGTCTGTGACAGGTGTGGATTCCGCTGGGAACCTCCTGGCTGGCGGCTTCAGAGTTCACGGCATTAATTAACTCTAATCTGTTCCCTGATAGTTTAAACCAGACCTGAGATGTGAAGGTATTTTCTTTCCTAAAATGTAAGGGGCTTAATGAGATAGCAAAGAGGGCCTGTGTCTCGCCTGTTTAATGCACTTGGCTCTCTGGCCGTGTTTATATGATAAAAGCAGTGGGGTGTAATTTATGTGCTTAGCTGGGGTTTATCCTTTTTAAGCAGGTCTGGACGGCTTACCTGTTATATTTGGCTCAAGCCTAGCTTAAAAAAGAATTTATAGAGTGTACTGCAGAATGTCCCAATTCTGCAACACCAAAGGTAAAAGTGACTTGGGGTAATGGTGCAAAATGCCCCTAAGGAAAAGGGTTGACAAGATCGTGTGTCTTCCTCCCCCTCCCACGCTCCAAGCATCTTCCCACTGGCTTTCATGGTGGGTTTGATGGGGCTGAGATTGCCTGTGCCTTGTGGCTGGCGGGGTCTCGGATTGAAACCCGTCGAGAGGAGTCAGCTTCCAGGTCTCTCGGGTGCTGTGTAGTCCTATCTCGCCTCGGGGGAAGTGGGGAAGCGGGGCTTTAAGCGGCCGCTCTCATTTATCAACCACACCATTCATTCCGTTTTCTCTTTCATTTGCAGAAGGTGGAGAGAAAATGAATCAGAGGCGGTTTTTTTTTTTTTCCTGGCCTGTTTCCCCAAAGCTCCAGGAAATTAAGAAACATGCCGTTAGTTTTAGCAAACAATTTAAGCAAACTCAAACCAGAGGTCTCACCAAAGACCTGGGATCTGAATGAGACCCCGTTCGTGGTCCTGGTCCTCCTCATGGATGCTGCCAGAAGCAGAGGAGGAGCCGGTGGGGAAGGAGGGGGAACGGGGGCATCTGCGGGCTGCGACTGACCTCCCTGCAGACCCCCAGGGTCAGTGGGCCTTTCCTCGGAAGCTGGTCCCCGACATGGCACTGGGTGGCCTTCTCCTGCCCCACCTAAACCCATAGGTTCCTGCAGTGTCTCCAGGCTGTGTGGTTTATTGGGAAGTAGAGTGTGTGGCGGGTTTCAACTGTCTGCGCTCTACCAAAAATGTTAATGGGGTGAGCTCTGCCCCAGCGCGGACACAGTGGAACGCAGATCGTACGGGCTGCACCATCACGAGGGTGATTCTGGTGTTTAAGATGCACGTTTTGTTGGGCCACACTGATGGGTCTCCAGCAGCTGTTCTGAGTAAATGAGAAGATGTATGTAAAGCTGCAGTCCCGGCGCTTGGCCCAAAGTGAGCGTCGGGTTGTGATAGCAGCGACGATGACAGTGACGATGGCAATGACGATGGCAGTGACGATGACAGTGACGATGACAGTGATGATGGCAATGACGATGGCAGTGACGATGACAGTGACGATGACAGTGACGATGGCAGTGATGATGACAGTGACGATGGCAATGACGATGGCAGTGACGATGGCAGTGACGATGACAGTGACGATGGCAGTGACGATGGCAGTGACGATGGCAGTGACGATGGCAATGATGACAGTAACGATGACAGTGACGATGGCAATGACAATGACAGTGATGATGGCAATGACGATGGCAATGATGATGACAGTGACGATGACAGTGACGATGGCAGTGACGATGACAGTGACGATGGCAATGACGATGGCAGTGACGATGACAGTGACGATGACAGTGACGATGGCAGTGACGATGGCAATGACGATGGCAGTGACGATGGCAATGACGATGGCAGTGACGATGACAGTGACGATGACAGTGACGATGGCAGTGACGATGGCAGTGACGATGGCAATGACGATGACAGTGACGATGACAGTGACGATGGCAATGATGATGGCAGTGATGATGGCAGTGACGATGGCAATGACGATGGCAGTGACGATGACCATGATCAGGAGGAGTCAGGATGTCAGGGGTCAGGGTTCTGGCTCCAGCCCAGCCAAACCACTCACCGCCACAGTGACCTCAGCGCATCCCTGTTTACCTCTGCACTCACGTTGTTTGTCCATAAAACATCCAAAATGCATTGGAGGGAGGTGAGAAGTGAGCTTGAGAAACTGACACCCCACAGCTTCTGGCTTCCAGGGGTGTAGCTTTCTTTCCTCTCTCTCTCTCTTTTTTTTTTTTTTTCCTAATTCCAACGTGAAATACATGCCTATTACAGAAAATTGTAATAAGCAGAAACACACCCCTAGGAAGACCAGAGTCTCTTCATCCTTCAGTCATTCATTCAGCAGACACTTGTTGGTGGTGGGGTGGGAATGGAACCAAGACTTGGGCTTTTGCATAGAAATCAACACGTCAATTCTAAAATGCAAAGAGTTGTGTGACTGGAATTCTGTTGACTCTATAAATTGGTTTTAGAAAGACTGACATCTTAATATTGACTCCCAATCCACTGACATGACATCTCTCTCCATTTATTGAGGTCTTTGTTTCCTTCATTACTATTGTTTTGTTTTCAGCATATGGGGTTTGTATGTGTTTTGTGAGATTCATACCTAATTATTCATGGATTTGGTGCTATTGTAAATGGTACCGTAAAATATTTCAATTTCAATTGTTCATTGCAAGTGTCTAGAAATACAATTAATTTTTTATATAGACCTTGTATCCTAGAACCTCACTAAATTCACTTTTTAGTTCTAGTAACTTTTTCATAGATTCTTTGGAATTTTTTGTGTAGATAATTATGTAATCTATGAATATAGACAGTTTCATTTCTTCCTTTCTGAAGGAGATGCCCTTTCCCCCCTGGATTTATTGCAGCAGTACCAGATTGAGTAGGAGTGATGAGAGCCAATATCCTTGTCTTGTCCTGGATCTTAGGAGTAAGGCATTTAGTCTTTATTATGTGTGACGTTAGCTGTAGGTTGTTTGTAGATGCCCCTTATCACTTTAGATGCTCTTCTAGTCCTTGTTTTCTGAGGTTTTGTTGTTGTTGTTGTTTTAATCATGGACGTGTCTTTATAAAATGCTTTCTCTGCATCTTTTGTGATGATCATGTGATTCTTCTTCTTTCACCTGCTGATATGGTGAGTTTCATTGATTGATTTTTTAATGTTGAGCCAGCCGTACATTCCTGGGATAAAGTCCGCTTGACTGTGATGAATTATCCTTTTTATATATTGTTGGATTTGATTTACTTGTATTTCATTAAAGATTTTTATCTATATTCATGGAGGTTATTCATCTGTAGTTTTCTTTTACTGTAATGTCTTCGATTTTGGCACCAGGGTAATACTGGTCTCATAAAATGAGTTGGGAAATGTCCCTTGCTCTTTTGTATTCTGGGAGAATATGTGAAAAACTGGTATTATCTCTTTCTTGAATATTTGGTAGAATTCAACATTGAAGCCATCTGGGCCTGGGGTTTTCTTTTTAAAAAGGTTTTAACTGTACATTTAATTTATTTAATAGATAAAGGATTATTCAGGGTATTTATTTTTTCCTGAATGAGCTTTGGCATTTTGTGTCTTTCAGGGAATTTCTCTATTTCATCTAAGTTGTCATATTTGTGGGCATAGAGTTGATTGTAATATTCCTTTATTATCTTTTAATCTTTTCAATGTGATGTCCAGGCTTTCATTCCTGATATTGATAATTTGTGTTATTCTCTTCTTCTATTGGTTAATCTGGTTAGAGTTTTATCTGCTTTATTTTTTCAAAGAAGAAGCTTTGGGTTTCATTTATTTTTCTCTGTTATTTTTCTGTTCTCAGTTTCAGTAGTTTCTGCTCTTATCTTTACTATTTCCATTCTTCTATTTATGATTCTATTTTATCTACCCTGTTGGCTTGGTATTTATATCTTAAAAATATGTTTTAGTGGTTGTTCTACGTTTTTTTTTTTTTTTTAGATTTTTTAAAAAAAACTTATTTATTTTATCTTTGGCTGTGTTGGGTCTTCTTTGCTGCACACGGGCTTTCTCTAGTTGCACCTAGTGGGGGCTACTCTTCGTTGTGGTGCGTGGGCTTCTCACTGCAGCAACTTCTCTTGTTGGGGAGCATGGGCTCTAGGTGCACGGGCTTCAGTAGTTGTGATGCACAGGCTTCAGTAGTTGTGGCACCCAGGCTCTAGAGTGCAAGCTCAGTAGTTGTGGTGCACGGGCTTAGTTGCTCCGCAGCATGTGAGATCTTCCCGGACCAGGGCTCAAACCCGTGAGCCCTGCATTGGCAGGTGGATTCTTAACCACTGCACCACCAGGGAAGCCCTGCCCTAGGTTTTACGACATAAATCTTTAATGAAAAATTCTGACTTCAAATAA
This sequence comes from Delphinus delphis, assembly GCF_949987515.2. NCBI lineage: Eukaryota > Metazoa > Chordata > Mammalia > Artiodactyla > Delphinidae > Delphinus > Delphinus delphis. The sequence continues at coordinate 4,572,320 of NC_082697.1, read as the reverse complement.
AATGATACTGTGTTATGTCTAGTCTAGGAAACTTACAACAATATGCTAATAATTCTTCATTCAAATGCTTTGTGTCATTGGTGTCATGTATTTTAGTTTTGCGTATGATATGACCACACAGAAGCTTGCTACTACTTTTGCTTTTGCTACCACTTTTTTGAAAATCAGTTATCGTTTAGAGCAGGAGTTGGCAAACTTTTTCTTTAAAGAGTCAGATGTAAATACTTTAGGTTTTGCAGGCCATGTGGTTTTTGTCACAGCATCTTGACCCTACCACTGTAGTATGAAAGCAACCGTAGACAATATATGAATGAATTTTATAAATTCAATACAACTTTATTTACAAAAATAGGCAGCAGGCAGTATATGGCCCACAGCCTGGGAATAAATTTGGGGTTGATAGTTTTTTTCTTCTAGCACTCCAAGATGTCATTTCCATTGTCTTTTTAAAAAATCTTATTTTATTTTATTTTTTATTTTTTTTGGAGTATAGTTGACTTAAAATGTTGCATTAGTTTCAGGTGTACAACAAAGTGATTCAGTTATATATAAATATATATATATACATGTATCTATTCTTTTTCAGATTCTTTTCCCATTTAGATTACTACGGAATATTGAGTCGAGTTCCCTGTGGTATACGGTAAGACCTTGTTGATTATCTATTTTATATATAGTAGTGTGTGTATGTTAATCCCAACCTCCTAATTTATCCCTTCCCTCCACCTTTCCTCTTTGGCAACCATAAGTTTGTTCCATTGTCTTTTATCTTGCCTAGTTTCTGATGAGATGTCTGATGTAATTATTATCTTTGTTCCTCTGTATGTAATGTGTTTGTTTTTCTTCTGCCTACCTTTGATTTGCTCCTTGTCCTTAGTTTTCAGCAGTTTGACTATGATATGCCTGTTTTGGTGTTTGTTTTTGTTTATTGTATCCTGTTTGGTGTTCTCTGAGCTCTTTGGATCTGTGGTTTGATGTCTGTCATTAGTTTTGGAAAATACCTTTTTTTATAATTTCAATAATTTATTTTAAAGTATTAACATTGGTTTCATGGCCCAGAATACAGTTTGTCTTGGTGAATGTTCCTTGTGTACTTGGGTGGAGTTTTCTATAAATGTCAGTTAGATAATTATTTCTTCAAATATTTTTTCTGCCTCATTCACTCTTCTCCTTCTGGGATTCCAAATACACTTCTGTTGGACCATTTGTTATTGTCCCCAAACTCTTGGATGCTCTGATTTTTTTAAAAATTAAATTTATTTATTTATTTATTTATTTGTGGCTGCATTGGGTCTTCATTGCTGCACGCGGGCTTTCTCTAGTAGTGGCGAGCGGGGGCTACTCTTCATTGTGGTGTGCGGGCTTCTCATTGTAGTGACTTCTCTTGTTGTGGAGCACAGGTTCTAGGCATGTGGGCTTCAGTAGTTGTGGCATGTGAGCTCAGTAGTTGTGGCACACGGGCTTAGTTGCTCTGTGGCATGTGGGATCTTCCAAGATCAGGGCTCAAACCTGTGTCCCCTTCATTGGCAGGAGGATTCTTAACCACTGCGTCGCCAGGGAAGTCCTGGATGCTCTGATTTTTTAAAAACTCTTTTTTCTCTTTGAGTTTCAATTTGAATAATTTCTATTGACCTGTCTTCAAGTTTGTTATTACCTGTGTTAAGTTTACTAATGAGTGTGTCAAAATCATTCTTTGTCTTTGTTACTGTGGTTTTTATTTCCAGTATTGCCATTTGATTCTTTCTTATAGTTTGTACTCTTTTGTTGAAATTACCCCTGTGATCATTCATGGTGTCTTCATTTTGACTTGAGCCATTAACATGTTGATCAGTTATTTTAAGTTCCTGTCTGATAATTCCAACATCTATACCATATCTGAGTCTGATTCTGTTGATTCTTTTGTCTCTTGATGGCTTGTTGCTTTTTCTTTGAGTGCCTCAAAATTTCTTTATTCAAAGCCAGACATCTAGTGTTGGACAACAGGGACTGAGGTAAATAGTTTTTATGTCTGGAAACAGAGCATGCCTTTATTTCTGCCAGGCCTTTAGTATGGGGAGATGAGTCAATCCACTTAGGAGTTCAGCTGGGTTTAGGTTTTGTTGTTGCTATAGTTACCCTCAATGTACCACTAGCTTCAAGCTAACCTCTTTGGTTAGCTTGTGTTTATGTGGGGAGTTGCTTTGCAAGAGCGTTTTCCGTAATGTCTGCTCCACCCTCACCTTTAAGTCTTCCTTTGCACTTTGCCAGAGAGGATCTCTCTACATCCTGTTGCCCCCCTCCTGGCCGCTGATGCTGTTACTTGTGACTCCACACTGATTCACCTGGTGGTGGGCTGAGGACGGGGGGAGTGTTCTCTGTTACGAGTATGCCTTGATCTCAGCCAGGCCCTGTGTGAGCCTGTCCAACCACAGCTGTGGGTCTGGGCTCAGGATGTCTTCCTTTGCATCCCACCCTACCCCAGGAATAGAGGGGTTTTTTTGTTTTTTCCTTCAATCAGCTTCATTGGTTTTCACCAGTGTCCTAAGGGTACCAGGTTTTTTTGCCCTTCCCCTAGAACTTTTCGGAGTTGGGGAGAAGGACCTGGGTGGGGCTTTGTGCTTTTCCTGTGGTGGCCGCTGTTCCCTTCCTTCAGGCCTGCCCTACGAGGGAGCTCTCTCAGAATTCTCACCCTGCCCTTTCCTATCTTTATCTGAGCACCAGTTCAGCAGTGGAAGCAAAACTGCATATAGAATGAATTCCTCTTATGTCTGTGGCTCCCAGAAGTCCTACACTGTCTAATGAGCCCACATCAACCTTTAGCAATTTGTTAAATATTTTAGCTTTTGTCATACCAGTGTCCAATGGTATGTACTTCCAGTAAGCAAGTGCCCCAGTTCTGTCTCTCCCTAGAGGCACCTATCTTCCCTTAGATTTCAGATTAGTTGATTCCCTGGCAACCTCAGAGCTCTGCTGGACTAAAGAAAAGCTGGCAAGTTTCAACTTGTCTGGCTTGCTTTTTTGTTGTAGTAGTAAGGATGGGAGTGATGCCCTTTCCAGCTTTCTGCATCTGAAGCTGTCTGACTTCTTTTAAAGATAAATTTTTTTTCAGTAAAATTAACGTTTCCTTTAAATAATAAGTTCATAACAGGAAGCAAACGGTCATACAGGTTGCAGAGGAAGTGACAAAAAAATGGGGAGGTGATAGGTGAAGGTGTGATGTGGGGAAACACTGCGTTAGGGACAGGAGCTTTGGAACCCACGTTCCACCTCATGATATCTGCATGAACTTGGGTGAGGGACTCGACCTCAGTGAGTCTCAGTTTCCACTTCCTCTTTTGTACAATGGAAGTCAAATGTGATCTACTCCAGAGGATTAAAAGTGCTAATACATAAATAGTGCTTGGTTTTGGGCTCGGCTCGTGTTAAGTGCTCGATAGAGTGGTTATTCATTTTCATGGATCCAAAGGCCATTTTCACACTGTGGGAGGCACTTCTAGATGTACACAGATGAGAAGGGAGTGGCTTATTTTCTTTTTTAAAAAATTTATTTTATTGAAGTACAGTCGATTTACAATGTTGTGTTAGTTTCTGCTGTACAGCAAAGTGATTCAGTTATACATATATATGTGTGTGTATATATATATATTCTTTTCCATTCTGGTTTATCTCAGGATATTGATTATAGTTCCCTGTGCTACACAGTAGGACCTTGCTGTTTAACCACTCTCTATATAAGAGTTTGCATCTGCTCATCCCAAACTCCCAGTCCATCCCTCCCCCACCCCCTCCCCCTTGACAGCCACAAGTCTGTTCTCTCTGTGAGTCTGTTTCTGTTTCATAGACACGTTCATTTGTGTCATATTTTAGATTCCACATATAAGTGCTATCATGTGGTATTTGTCTTTCTCTATTTGACTTAACTTCACTTAGTATGACAATCCCCGGGTCCATCCATGTCGCTGCAAATGGCATTATTTCATTCTTTGCATGGCTGAGTAATATTCCATTGTATATATGTATCACATCTTCTTTACCCATTAATCTGTCGATGGACATTTAGGTTGTTTCCACGTCTTGGCTATTGTGAATAGTGCTGCTATGAACATAGGGGTACAGGTATCTTTCTGAATTACAGTTTTGTCTGGATATATGCCCAGGAATGGGATTCCTAGGTCATATGGTAGCTCTATTTTTAGTTTTTAAGGAACCTCCATACCGTTCTCCGTAGGGGCTGTACCAATTTACATTCCCACCAACAGTGCAAGAGGGTTCCCTTTTCTCCACACCCTCTCCAGCATTTGTTTTTTGCAGACTTTTTGAGGACGGCCATTCTGACGGATGTGAAGTGATACCTCATTGTAGTTTTGATTTGTATTTCTCAAATAATTAGCAATGTTGAGCATTTTTCATGGGCCCGTTGGCCGCCTGCATGCCTTCTTTGGAGAAATGTCTATTTAGGTCTTCTGCCCACTTTTCGGCTGGGTTGTTTGTATTTTTGTTATTCAGTTGTATGAGCTATTTGTAGAGTTGGTTATTTTCTATATGATTCCCAAGTCTCCTAGACTCTGGCTGGTGTGTGTGTGTGTGTGTGTGTGTGTGTGTGTGTGTGTGTGTGTGTATGAGACTCTGATGGGATTTTCTAAAGTAGCTTCCGCATTACTCCCACTGTGGAATTGTATGTTAAGAAAATGTATTGATCAGGAAATATTTTAACGAGTGAGAGAGAGGGGAAGTAACCAGCCCAGCACAGGGCGTCCAGAAAGCCCTCAGTAAACACTGGCAAAATGAGAAGAAGAAGGAAATCTTCACCTGGGGCTGGGGCTAAACTTCCAGCTTCATCTCACTTTTGTCAGTCACGTGTCTGCTTGACCTTGGGAGACCCTTGACCTCTCTAAGCCTCAATTTCCCACCAGCAAGATGGCAGACACCTTTGCTACCCTCACTTAGCTCCTGTGATTGTTATGAGGTTGAAACAGAGAGATGTCTGTGACCGTCTGAAAACTCTACGAACGTACAAGGCATTACTGTTAAAAATGATCACTCAAATCCATTCTGAAAGGTTGAAGGATACGTGAATAGTGGACCCTGGGGCCTTCTCAATTACGGCTTCAGGAGTAGTTAAGGTAAAGTCGGTCAGCGAGTGATCAATTCTTTTAGAAGTTTCTCTCCCAAGGAGGCATTGGGATTTTTGCAGCTGCCTGATGTGTTTCTTAACAAGTTATCTCCAACTGGAGAAACATCAGTAGTTGTCGAGGCCACGGTTTGTCTGCCTGATTTATACAAATTGGTGAAACAATATCTGCCGCCTGTTCTTTGATCTTGGTTTGAAGCAAGTCAACTTAAACACTCATGGGAGCTGGAAGGAGATCCTTCACATGAATGTGTCCACAAATCTTGCCCGGACGCTCAGGGTGAGGCCTCCGCCAGTTGCTTCAAAGGCCTCATCCATCACAACAGGGGGAATAAAAACTCAAGCTATGCTGTAGTAATCTTACTGATTGCCATCCTTGACCCAACTCAACCCATGTCCAACTGCGGCAGGAGAGTCTAAGTCAACTTTTGTTCTAGAACTTCACTCTCCCCACCATCGCCCCACGCCGTTCCCCCGCGGCCACATCTCTCTTTAATCAATGAGGAGGGTGGGCGGGGAAGGAAGCACTCGTTGCTGAGCACTGGAGGTTAATTGCAGCCCTGGAGCCCGACTGCCCGAGTTTGAATCTCAGCTCCGGCCTATTCCAGCGGGGGGACCGTGGACCAGCTGTAGAAACCTGCCCCTGTTTCAGTATCCCTGTTTAGCAATTTGGATGGTGTATCGGTCAGGGTTACCCTAGAGAAACAGAACCAGTAGGATATTTATGTTAAGGGATGCATTTTAAGGAATTGGCTTATGGGATTGGGGGGGTCTGTCTAGGTAAGTTGAAATCTGTAGGCGGATGCCTGAGGCCCCCGTCCACAGGCAGAATTTCTTCCTCAAGGAATCTTCAGTTTTGCCTTTCAACTGACTGGGTGAAGCCCACCACCCCGGCCCCCGCCACACACACCTTATTATGGATCATCTCCTTTATTTAATGTTTTTCCCAAAAAGTGTTTGATTTTTGCTTTATTTAGAGCAGAAAAAATTTACTCCTAAAAACCCTAAAATTGGGGGGAGGCAGTTAAAATGTCAGTTTAAAAATTTTGTTTTCTGAATGAAGTCAATTTACAGCTCAAAAAAAAAATTAAAAAAGAAAAGAAAGCAAAGGGCACGTGGAGTTCCGGTGTGTGCAAAGAGTTGTGTGCTGTGCTCTGTTCCAGTCTCTTGGTCCCATGTGCGTGGGGTGATGAGGAGCAGGGCATTTGGGGAGACAGAGATGAATTCAATATCAGATTCATCTCTTGCTACTTTATGATCTTTTCGGGTTGTGTAACGGTTCTCTATCTCATTTAACAAGACTACAAAGTGAGATGATAATAGTACGTGACCTACAGGGACGTTGTGAAAATTCAATGGGAGAACACAGATTGCTTATCCTCAAGCTTTGCATGCATTTATAAATGTTCATTATTAATAATGAGAAAAAAGTCAAGTCACCTGTCAATGCTCACCCGTCTACAAAATGCCTTCACCACAGCACCTAGGTTAGTGTTTGGTGGAATAATAAGGTTCAGTAGCCCAGCCAAGCTGACATATGACATTGACCATCCCAGATAGCATAGAACTGACGGGAAAAGAAGATGAGGGGTTACATGTAAAGCGGGGCCTGGCAAAGAGGATGCTCTCCATAAATGTTAGGTTATTACTGGGAAGAGGATTAGGTGAGAGAATGCTCACAGTAGGCCGGCACATAGTAAGTGCTCAGTAAGCATTAGCTGTTACGATGTCTTTCCAGTTTCACTCAGTAGATCTGTGTGGAGCTTCTGCCACATGCCAGGCATTGTTGGGTTGGGGATATGATGGTGTGTGCTCTGACTCAGGCCTATGGTAACAAGTCATTGCGTGCGCACACTCACACACCACACACACACACACACACACACACACACACACACACACACACACAGAGCTGATGACAATTGGTGGCTCCAGAGGCTGACATGAGAGCTTATCATGGAGAGTCTGGGGGCTTGGGGATGCTTCCTTGAGAGTGTGAGTTTGCAGCTGAGGTTTGAAGGGTGAGTGTGGGGGGCTAGGACGTGGGTGGTGGGGTGGAGGGGGGGCTATGGAACCACATCTTGGGGAGAAAGATGGGCACAAACACAGGCCCCCTATGCAGGGGCCAGGAGCCACGGGCTGGTTCCCAGCCAACATGGGAGTCTTAACTGTGGATATCTGATTGCTCAGATTTTATGTTTATAGTTCTTTTCTCTCTTAGGCTGCAAATAATTAAAATTGTTGTTAATTGGCTCTTTCTAGCTATTTCAAAATAATAATACCAATATTATTACTAACACCATCATTATTCCTAAAAAGAGTTGAAGATCTCTTTGCACTTCTTTTAGTCCAACCAGGATGCACATCCGTATCAGTGTATTTTAAAGTCATCCGATATGATTCTTCTCTGACTGGTTAAACCAGGAGTTGGCAAACCTTTTCTTAAAGACCAAGTAGCCCAGGTACAAAATAGGCTCTTTTTTAAAAATTGAGGTATAGTTGATTTACAATGTTGTGTTAGTTTCAGGTGTACAGCACAGTGATTCAGTTATATGTGTGTATTCTTTTTTGGATTCTTTTCCGTTATAGGTTATTACAAGACATTGACTATAGCTCCTTGCGCTCTACAGTAGGTCCTTGTTTATCTAGATTATACATAGTAGCGTGTATCTGTTAATCCCAAACTCCTACTTTATCCCTCCCCACCTTTCCGCTTTGGTAACCACAAGTTTGTTTTCATGTCTGTGAGTCTGTTTCTGTTTTGTAAATAAGTTCATTTGTATCATTTTTTAGATTCCACTTATAAGTGATATCATGGGGTATTTGCCTTTCTCTGTCTGACTGACTTCACTTAACATGATCATCTCTAGGTCCATCCATGTTGCTGCAAATGGCATTATTTCATTCTTTTTTATGGCTGAGTGATATTCCACTGCATATATATATATATATATATATATATATATATATATATATATATATACACCAGATGGTTTTTATCCCAAAATGCCCCCCCCCAAAGGATATGAGGAGGGAGAAGTCGTTTGGCCCGGGCGTCGTGCTTGGCCCCTTGTCCAGCAACCTCACCGCAGGTCAGTGTTGTCCAGCCCACGCTCACTAATACACCTTATAGCTTCCCAGCCACCACCGTGACCCCGCCCATCCTCCCCTCTCGCCTGACAAGTGTCACAGCTTCTGAAATGGTCTTCCTGCCCCATGCCTCACCCACATCCTATCATCCACGGCAGATAAAGTGATTTTTCTCCCCAACTGAAATGTGACATCATCCAGAAAAAGGATGAAAAGAATAATCACCAGTGCACCTCTGTGGAGCCTCAACCCAGATCGTGAAGTCACCTCTTCACCCCGTCTCAGAAATGGCCCCTCCTGGGGACTTCCTTGGTGGCGCAGTGGTTAAGAACCTGCCTGCCAGTGCAGGGCACACGGGTTCGAGCCCTGGTCTGGGAAGATCCCACATGCCGCGGAGCAGCTAAGCCCGTGCGCCACAGCTACTGAGCTTGCGCTCTAGAGCCCATGCTCCGCAGCAAGAGAAGCCACCGCGATAAGAAGCCCGCGCACCGCAACAAAGAGTAGACCCTGCTCGCTGCAACTAGAGAAAGCCCGTGCGCAGCAACAAAGACCCAACGCAGCCAAAAATAAATAAATTTATAAAAAAAAAAACGAGAGAGAAATGGGCCCACGGTCTTGACATCCCACCCTGCCGTTTCACGTTGCCTGCTTTTGAATTTTCCTTAAACCAAGTAGTTGAGATCGTGTTCTTTTATATCCGGTTCCTTTTGCCCAACATTTACAAAATGAAACTCCAGCACGCCGTTGTGTGTGGGTATAGCTCTTTCATTGCTTTGCTGTGTAGTATTCTGTTGATGAGTTTGCTATAATTTTCGTACCCATTGAACTCTTCACAGCTACTTGGGGTGTTTCTACTTGGGGGCTCCTACAAACAACAGTTATATAAACTTATATATACATTCTTGTACAAATTTATTTCTATCACATATCTAAGCCAGAAGTTGACTTTCTGGCTTATAGGGTATGTTCAGTTTTCATAGACATCACCAGATAATTTTCTAAAGCCGTGGTCCTAGCCTACACGCCTGCCAGCGGTGTGTGAGAGCTCTGGCTGTCCTGTACCCTTGGAATACCTGCTACTGTCCAGCAGTTCTGTGTTTATTTTTGTATCTTTAGTTTACCGTTCTCTGGGTAGATAGGGTATCTTTCTGTGCTTTTATTTTGTGTATTAGATTTTTTACCATCTTAACCATTTTTTAGTATACACTACGATAGTGTTAACTCTGTCCTGCAATATATCTCTAGAACTTTTATATCTTGCCAAATTGAAACTCTTCACCCATTGAACAACAACTCCCATTCCTCCCGTGCCCCAGCCCCAGCCCCTGGCGACCACCTTTCTATTCTCTGTCTCTATGAGTTTGACTATTTTAGGTACCTCGTGTAAGTGGAACTGTACAGTATTTGTCCTTTGGTGACAGGCTTATTTCACTGAGCATCCTGTCCTCTAGGTTCGTCCGTGTTGTGGCAGGTGTCAGGATTTTCTTCCTTTCTGAGGCTGAATAGTATCCCATTGTACGGATGGACCACATCTGTATCCATGGATGTTGAGGTTGCTTTCGCCTCGTGATACTTTCAATTTGCATTTTCCGGATGTTTGATTAAGTTGAGGCTCTTTTCCTTTGCTTACTGGCCATTTGCATGTATTTTTTGTGAAGTGCCCGTCCAAGTTTTTTGCCCTTTTTTTTTTTTTTTTTTTTTTGCATCAGATTACTCGTAGTTCTCTTTGACTTGTAGTAGTTCTTGGTATAATCTGGGTATGACCCTTGGCCATTTGTATGAGATTCAATGGTCAAAGTGCATCTGATCCAAAGGGCAATCTGATCATGTCCCTCTCATGGATCCTCCTTCTTTATGTCTCATGTTCCGGCCTCCTTACTTCTCTAGCCTCCCCATGGACCACCCGCTCTCTGCCTTCTCTCCTTCAGCCACACTGGAGTCTCTTGAATACTCTGCTCTCTCTACCCCGGAATCTGACAAAAGGCAGAAGCTAAGGGCACAGACTCTGGAGCCAGACCGCCTGGGTTTCCTTCCTTATGTTTAAAGTGGTGATAATAATACTTCATAGAGTTGTTGTGCAGAACCGAGGTGCTGGAGTGCTTCGAAGGATGCTTTGCACGTGGTAAAGGGGATGTGATACTTATCATTGATTGGCAGAGTGTGGGCTAGTTTTCAGACCCTGCTTGCCCCTTCAGCGGGAAGACTTGTGCAGTGCACACCCTGCTCAGCTGTATGTGGCGGCCCTGGCTTGTCCCCAGGTCTTGAGTTCCTCCAGAGTGGCTCTGTTCTCAGGAGGCTCCTCCCTTTTGGTGTCACCAGTGATTTTCAGCAGGACCAGACTTAACATCCTGCCAGTTTTGCAACCCCTTCCAAGAGAGAGCACCTCGCTCCCAATAATTAGAGCAGGAAATTATTGGAGAGCGAATGTCCGGGCTGGCACGTGTATCCTTCCCTGGGGGCAGGAGGGTGGGAGGGGCTGCTACAGGGCCACCTCATATGAACCCCTTGGACTGAGAGCCTTCAAAGTAAAATGGAAGGTTATTACTAGAAAAAGAGTGAGTTAATTCTGGGCAGGAAAAACCCACCAGCTTTCCCATTCCTTCCCTTGCTCCCATTCATGGAATCCACCCACTCCCAGTTACCCCACTTCAGGTTGCTTTATTCCACTTTCTTACAAGAAAACTCACTCCCCAAAATGTTCATTCTCTGCCTAGAAAACCCATGCAGTCACACAGGAGCTTCAGACAGAGGTCTTCATCTGTTATGAGTTTTTTGGGCATCAGTTTTTATCAACAGCCCCTGTCTTTAATCAAGAAGGAATTACCCAGTGGCAAGGCATTATGGTTTTCTTTTATAACTGGCTTGTTTAAAAAAAATTAATTTCAGTTTCAACTTTTAAGCAAGGGAAGAGAAAGGATAATTGTGCCGCCTTTCCTGAAAAGTTATGAAAGGAAGCGAGGGGTCATTTTTCAGAACTCTGCTCCCCACGATCAATAATCATCAGTCGTGGGTCTCTCACGCGTCTTGCAGCTAAGCTGGGAGCCCTGGAATTAGCTGACTGGGCTCTGCTTCCAAGATGCTTCTTGGATTCTCCTATTTCCAAGGAAGGGGCTTGGAATTAGGGAAGAAGCTGGGGTGTAGTTGGGTGGGGGAAATTCTTGCTCTAAAGGGTGATGGTTTCCACATTCTGTCGGGAAGAAGGACCCTTCCCACTTCCACCCTCCCTCCGGAGCAGCCCTCCCCACCCCAGCCCCCCGCCTCTCTTTTCTCTTCTCCAGCCTGATTTTTATTCGAATCATTGGCTGTGTTGTGCTCTCGAGCCTGGACACGGATGCACGGAGTTTTCAAACTGTAATTTATCATGTGTATGAAGGTTTTATCTCTTGTCTGGTGCCCACAACATTGGGGTTCTAATTTCCACCCCAGGACCGGTTCCCTGTGGAGCAGGGCAGGCTTTGTCTAACCTTTCTGTGTTAGTTTCATCTCCTGGAAAATAGAGTTAATATCAACCCTGCTCACAGTAGCACAGGAATTAGTCACTGTTTTTCAGAGGGCTAATCTCATACCTTTGCCGGCGGAAGGCAATTCCGCTCACAGCCCCCAGATTATATCTGATAGCATCGTTGCCAATGAGCAGTATTTATTATCACTATTTCCATTGTGAGGCTCCAAACTCCTACTTATGAGGTCGCCACTTAATTCATAAATCCAAGACGCTGTCACAGTCACCGCAGTGAGTGGGGATCAGGGCTGAGGGCCACTTGGAAAAATGATCACCTCCCACCCAGAGCTGGTCTCCATCCTGAGGCTGGGCAGGCAATCACAGTGGAAATTATAAGGTCACAATGGGATGTGGCTTCATCCCTTTCCATTTCAGGCTATGATTAATCTCTTCTGATGTTACTTTACTTGAAAGAATAATCTAAAACCAGCCCCAGACAAGATCAAGTCTCCCGAAAAGGGAGATCTAAGTGAAAGGAGATAATGTTCGTGGAGAAGAAAAGGCATGAACACACGGCAAGTTTGGAAGCTACGGAGGAGACTAAGTGGCCAGGTCCCTTAATTTATGGCTTAGAAACGGAGAGCTCTTTCTCCTGGAAAGTTGGAGATTCACGGCCTCATTTTGGGTCTGACTCCATCAGAAATATGTCTAGTTGCAAGAGCTGCCCAAAAAAGTGGGTTTCCACAGCGTCTCCTCCGGCCCGGAGACCTGGGTGTACTGTGTGCAGTGAATTTGTGAGGTCCCTCAACTTGAGTTTTCCTGCCCTCCTGAGTTGTAAATAGTCCACGAGAAAGACCCTCAGGAGGCAGGCTGCTTTGGTCTGGATGGGATTCTCAGCGGCACTGCTACTGGTACTTGATGCTGGGCTATTCAGTGTGATGAGGTCGTCCTATACATTGCAGGGTATTGAGCAGAGCCCCTGGGTCCTCGCAGGTGTAGAGCGCTACCTGAGCATCTCAGGTGTGAGGGAGCAGGGCCCCCAACCGTGGGTAATGTTTGAAGGATGCGAGCCCTTGGGAAGCCTTTCATTTGGATGCCTCGTGCCCCATCATCGCCAGCAAATTAAAACACACCCACACTTTAAGTATAATTTATTTGCAGTAAAAATCTTTGAAAGGAATTTAATGATTTTGCTTCTTATATTATCTGGCGGCAGGTAATTCACCAACGTCATAATGACCTGTGATTCCCTCACAGCCAATAGCATCCTTAGGAATTCTTGCAACTGTTTTCTCAAATGTAATGAAGTTTTTATGACTACGACATCGTGGATACCGCAGCCAGCAAGCGGCGAGGAGGCCTCATTGCTGCGTTTGGCAGGCGTTTAATGAAGCACTTATTAATTTTGATTTTCTGGCTTTCTTGTCGAATTTTGGAGCCGATCATTTTTCTCCACATGGCACACACTCGCACAGGCCCCGGAGAGGGCCGTGCCTGAGGCTCTGAGGACCAGGGTTGCTCTCACCAAAAGGTGAGAAGGAGATTCCAGAGGCCGCTAAGCAGTCGCTGTGCTGCGTGGGATTGGCGGGGCGGGGGAGGTCCGCCCGGCTGTTGGATCCACTCCCAGCTTTCTCTTTCTTCGTTTTTATGGCGGTAAAAATTAAGTTGAAACATCTGGAGATCCACATGTGCGATTCGCGAACATCAAACACGGGCGTTCATTCCTTATTTCTTGATTAATTTACTGGACGGCAGCTTTCTGATCGGCCTGTTGCTTTAATCACGGGGAAATTGCCTACCAGCTGCGTAGTTTACTTTTCTCTGTTACAGCAAATGAAGCATAATTGCCGGGATGCGGACCCGTCGGAAAAACAAGGAGAAATTAGGCATAATTGGGCGGCATTCCCTGACGGGTTGTAACACCGAGCCCCCAGATGGGATTAGCTGGTGTTTTATTTTCTTTTTTACAAAGAGGGACCTCCCGATTATAAATAGTGCGAGAGGAACCCTCCCTGCTGCTCTGGGATGCGTGGGATTGAGCCGTGGGGGCCATTTCCTCCCTCCCAACGAGGGGTGATGTGTCTCCTGGAAGCTTATGGTAATATTTAAAGATATAAAAAGGGACAGGACAATTAAAAATGTGCATGAGTAGCTTTAGGGCTGACGTTATTGATGCCTCTGTGATCAATAGCACTATTTTTATTTGGATGGCTGGGTAAGAAGGAGCCTTAGGAAGCTCTGGCCACAAAATTGAGAGCCTTACAGAGGGTTGTAAAACCTTGCAGTAACTCTAGTGTCAGGCCTGGGAATAACGGCTGATGGAAAGCTGTGGGTGATGGAGTGAGGCGGGGTTTTCATCAGCGTATATGCCCAGGAGAGGGGATTACCTCTGCCTGCCTTCCAGACCCCAGGTGGAGCGAAGCCGTTTATAACAGAATTTGGCCGATTTTAATCTTGGGCTCCACCGATTGCTTGAAGGGCAAGCTCCAGAGGCCACCATTCGCTTTCACTAGCTTTACCCAGAGCCTAAAGAAATCCCCTCCGCCCGCCCCCACTGCTCTGTCTGGGGTTGTTTTTGTGGAAGGGATTTGAGAGAGAAAATTTCGTAAATAGGAACCATGGACCAGAGTTCTTTCTGGATGAACCGTTTGACACTGGTTTTCTGATAATAATCGCAGCTAATGTTTACTGGGTGCTGGTGACACGCAGAGCACTGTTAAATGCTTTCATGTCTTGTTTGTTTTCAAACTTGAAACCGAAGTTAGACTCGATTCTCAGGCCCATCCTCTGGACCTGCACCGGCTGATGCCGTAGCCGCTCATGGCGAGCGGCTCTCGAGCACTGGAAGTGTAGCTGGTGCTCACTGAGAGAAGCTGTAAAACACACAACGGATTTCAGACTTAGGGCAAAAAAAGAAGTGGGAACTACTTAATTGATTTTCTATCTAGATTACATGTTCTGGAATGCTCCTCATTTGGACATACTGTGTTACGTAAAATGTATGATAAAATGACCTTCTTTATACTTTATACATTTGTTGTTACTGTGTAAAACTTTGACTGCCAGAAAATGAAAAATGACAGATGTGGCTTGCATTATATTTCTATTGCACGGTGCTGGTCTGGAGGGAGAAAAGAGGCACAGAGAGGTTAAGTAACTTGCCCTAGGCCACACAGCATCCTAGTGGCAACACCTTTTAGAAGCTAACAGCATCACCCCCAAACAGGCGCTCGTACATGGGTCTGCTCTTCTCGGTCAGCTTTCTGTCATCAGCCCTCCATCCCTGTAGACCCTGCTTGAAGTCGTAACCATAAATCTGTCCTCAGTTTCCCCAGCTGGGTCACCAGGCGGGTTGGGCTATATGATTGTTGTGGGGTTTCCCAGAGAATGACATTCTCAGTTTTGTACTCTTTAGCACATTGCTGTGTAGTGTGGGGAGGGGAGCGTCAGTCTCTCTCTTAATGCTTATTTAATTATATTTAATTAGGAATCTTGTCATATTTTAGCCTGCAGTTGGTCTCCTGCGGCCGTCTGCTGCAAAGATTTTTGAAAAATCCAAACTTTATTCTTTGCCATCAATCTGTGTGGTTAATGGGGCTGGGTAGGAATGATTTCATCCATCCTTCTAACTAGGAACAAGAGACGAAATGAGAGACTGAACAAAGACGGCCAGGCATCTGAGAGCCACCCTCTGAGAGCAAAGGTGGCCGGACTCCTTCATCCGGGCGCTAGTCTAAAAGTCCCCAGAGTGTGCCCCGTGTTGGGATCCCAGAGAGACCTGGGTCCTAGTATCATCTGTGTCCTTGTTGACATGGTACCCTAAAACTGATGCTTGCTCCTGATGTAAAGAGGGGGTCTGCAAGACTTTGCACCAGTTTTCCCCGTCCAGTGCCATTGGACCAGCCATCGGGCCACCCTCACGAAGGCTGGCATTTTCTTGCTGCCTGCTCCCCTGCTGCTGGGCTGGGCAGGACACCAGCAGCAGGGGAGTGGGTGTCCTGGGGTGTCATGCCCAGGACACCCCCGAACTGGGGCACGACAGAGAAGGGGGCTGTCTTTCAGTATCCTTGCTGGAAAATCGGGGTAGGATTCAAAAGCTAGATTGACGTCACCTACCCCCTTCCAGAAGCAGGCTGAGAGCTCAGCTCGCGGATGAGGCCGGCTTCCCCGAGCCAGGGCAGCCAAGGGGGGCTGGCACTCCTCCAGCCCGCCTTCTGCGCCCCTCTTCGGGCATTTAATCAGTGTAGCTGATTAGTTGCAACGCACCACAGAATGGTCGAGGACCCTGGCTGGCGGCCCGCGGCTGTCATTTATGGCTGGGTGATGTGAGGCCAGCCTCCCAGCCCCACTGAGCCTCCAATCCCTCATCTGCAAAATGAGACTCATCATGTCTGCCCTGCCTCCCCTCCCTGAGTTGTTGAGAGGTTCCAACAACGTATGAGAGAGTGATATGAAAATGTGGGTAAACAGGACAGTGGTGCTTCAATGCGCGCTATTACCATGATTGCCTTGTATTG
This sequence comes from Delphinus delphis, assembly GCF_949987515.2. Classification (NCBI taxonomy): domain Eukaryota; kingdom Metazoa; phylum Chordata; class Mammalia; order Artiodactyla; family Delphinidae; genus Delphinus; species Delphinus delphis. The sequence continues at coordinate 4,556,161 of NC_082697.1, read as the reverse complement.
TGTGTGTATATCTCACTCCCCAATTAGATGCGAGATCCTCGGTGACAGCCACCATGTCTCACCCCCTTTGCTATTCCCCACACAGCCAGGATGGCATTGAGCGTATTGCTGCCGCTCGATAAATATTTACTGAATGGAATTGAATTTCAGAGCCGTTCCAAATGACCCTAAAAACTTGGTCAGGTGCGGCTCAAAGGTTTTCTCAAGGAGAGGGCAGAGTCCGGGAGGTTCCACATCAGGTGTCAGGAAGCGTCTTGGAACGAATGACTCCGTGAATGAATGAATGCCTGGTGGCATTTGCTTTATTCTCCCAGCTCCTGGCTTTTGACAGTAGCTGTGAAATCTGCCGCCTCCGCTCAGAATGACTTCTCCCTCCGTCCTTCAGGACATGCTTTCCCCACCGGGCCCTCAGGCTTTCCCGCATCCGGGCGCCTCTGTTCCTGCTCAGTTTCTAGATCGCTCAGAAATGCTTAAATGAAGCATCTTATTCATCATTTCCTGGGAATGCCGTGCCACCAAAAAGAATAAAAAAAGAAACCAGGCGTGCGGGAGCCCCAGTGAGTTATATTTTTATAGGAATGCGTACCTTATCATGAGGTGTGGCCAATACATCAAAATGATAAGCCAGATTTGGATGCCATCTCACACCGTTATCGATAAATCAGGTTAACACTAAGTTGCGGAATCAGTGCTGCCCTGACACCAGCCTCTCCTCTGAGGAGAGATTCGAAAATAAATGTGGAGGGAACCAGAGGGAAAACTGCCTGAGAAGTTTCACAAGAGAAGCTGAACTCTACTAATCAGAAAGTAGATGCGTTTTGAGTTCCGAGATGACTGGGCGGCAAGTCCCGACGACAGGCAGAGCCTCTCAGCCCCCGGGCTTGGAAGAGACGGCTTACGCGTTTTGCCCTGCCAAGCCTGCATCCTCACGTTTTCCAAAATGTCCATTAACCCCAGAGGACGTTCCAGCTGGCCCCTCACCCCACCGAGGCGGTGTAAACACAACGATTAACCAATCGGCACAAGCATCAAGACTTCTTGACGTTCCTCTTCACTGAAAAATGCATTAGCTCCTGGCAGTACTGTCTAGAAATTAATTCACAGACAACCGAGCATCATTACCCATGATCTGCCTTGGCTAACTGCTCTCTGTTAGTGAATTTGGGGATGGAAATAAGCTATTTCCATCCACTTTATCATCCGGAGACCTCAGGACACAGGATGTCTCTGGTGAGTGCTGTTATTAGAACCTGTTTGTAGAATTGCTGTTACTATTAATTCTGCAGAAACAGGCTCCCACCCAAAGCCATCAGACGGGTGCCTTTAAGTCTAAAGATCAGCTTCTAATCTATACTGTGAAGTTACTGGCAGAAGCGAGAGTTTTATTTCAGCCCGATGACGGGTTGTTTTAATTTTTTTAAGGAGTGAGCTGTTTCCCCACACATGCTGAAGTCCAGAGGCTGCTCTCTGGATGGAACCCAGCTTAGGAGAAAGCCATGGTGAGTCCGTCCAAGTGCTTGCTGCTGGCTTGGTGCCATGGGTGTACGGAGGACCACAGGGCTCCTAGAGAGACAACACTGGGTTCATCTACCTTCTGAGCTCCGGACCCACGCACAGGACGTCCTGTGGACCTTTCTGCGGCAGTGCATCTTGCCCCGCCCTTGTCCCCGAGACATCTCTTCTCTGTGTTTTAAAACCTTGCTCTGGGGGTCACATCCCTCCCCTGAGTGCAGAGGCAGCCCCATCTTCCTGCGGACCTGGTACCTGACTGTATTTATGACCCAGATTTGCTTCTGGTTCATCAAGGAAGCATGAGTGCCCCACGCAGCATGGCCTGCTCCTGCACATTTGAATTTCCCTGAGAGGGCTTGACACACAGTAGGTCTCTGCAAGTACTTCTTAAATGAATGCACATGTATTCAAATCCAATCGATAGGGAAGAAAGATCGGAAGGATTTGAGGAACAGAAGGCTAAGAAACGGCTTCCGACTCAAGTCAGTGCTGATCAATTTCACTGCAAATGATTAAACCGAATGACGATTAAAAAAAAAAAAAGGAAAAGACACTCAGTATACCTTGGCCCCCTTGGGAAGGTTTTAATCATTATCGTCATCACGGCTCCCATGGACTGAGCATCTAGTTTCTGCTGAGCTCCATGCCGAGGGCTTTGCACATAGTAGCTTGTTTTGACCTTGCATGATTGTCTAAAGCAGGTCCTGCCCTGACCCTGGTTGCAGGTCAAGCAGTGGATGGTCAGAAAGCCTAAGCCACCATCATCCAGCAGGAGACCCCTGAGCTGAGCGAGCGAGTCCTCGGGGGTGGACGCGAGGCCCCTCCCACTGCCGTGCCTGTGGTCTCCGGGCTTCTATAAAGGTCGTGTGACGCGCAGGTCCCGGGGAGGACCATTATGAAAAGGGCACGTTCTTTGTTTGGGGCCTGGTGCAGAGCGTTTTCTACCCACCAGTGTATTCTGTTCGGTCTCCAGTACAGTCAGTAATATACTTTCGTCAGAGGAAGGCCGGCGTAGGGGCTGAAGCAGAGCCTCTACCTCTAAGAGAAGCTAATGGGCCCAGGATGGGGGGTGGGGGGTGAGCCCCTGACCTTGGCTGGATCAGCCCCAAGCGCTAATCAACATTGCCGGGGATGTCTGTGTGTGCTCACAGAGCATAAATATTTGTTCCCCGTTGAAGGCCTCCAGGGCCATGGCAAACAGCACCTTCAACGTGCACAGTCCGCCTGCCTGTTAAGAAAAACACAGAAAAACAGCCCTTCGAATCCATTCCTCCCCATAGAAACAGAAACGATGTTCTGATCATTATGTCTAAAAAAGCAGTAGATACGAAAATTGGATTTGGTCGGAGCTGGATTTTAGCTGCAAATGGGTGGTTTTTAATAAAGTGCCTCATAGCAACCGATCTGTGAAAAGCTGGTACTTAAAAGCAAGTTCATATGATGTTGGAAAATGGCTCATCCAGACAGGGCGGTCTGTAACTGTTTATTTAGAGTCGTCTGCGCCGGATCAGATAAGCTGGGGCTCGTGGAAGTGGGGGGCTTCCAGAAAGTACCATCCTCAGACTGTTTATGTGACCAGGAAACAGATCATCGGCTCTGGCGGAGTGGGAGATCGGGGGTAGGTGGGCTCTGCCCTTGGATAGACGTTCTCCAAGTGCTGAGACCCAAGAGCTGTTTGTGAAGATGGGGCTGCGGAAAAAGCGCGGGGGGCTTGAATGATGGTCTTTTAGGGAGCAGACGTGGATGGCGTCGGGGCCCACAGTTTTCCGGCTGTGTGGCCTCGAGCTAACGCCTTTTCTTTCCTTTATTTCTTTTTGAGCAGCTTTATTGAGATATAATTCACACGCCGTACAGTTCACCCGTTTAAAGAATTAGAATTCAATGGATTTTAATATATTCACAGATGTGTGCGACCATCTCCCCGGTCTGATTGGGAATATTTTTGTCATCTCAGAAAGAAACCCTATACCTTTTAGCTACCCCCCCCCCCCAGCTCCCCCAGCTCTAAGCAACCTCTAATCTGCTTTCTGTCTCTACAGGTTTGCTTATTCTGGACAATTTTACATAAATGGAACCCTCCCGTGTTGGTCCTTTCGTGTCTGGCTTCTCTCACTCAGCATCACGTCTCAAGTTGTACCAGCACTTTGCTCCCTTTTAGGGCCGGCCCTTTCTGGTCTTCAGATTCCTCATCGGTCAAACGGGTCGAATGCTGCCACTGTAGGACGATTCTGGAGGTGCTGTTCGTGCTTCCTGCTACTAGCCTTACTGCACTGAAATTCGAGGGACGTGTCAGTGAGAGGTTGAGCTGAGGAACATTCCCCCAAGGGGCAACTACTTCTTCATCCCTAACGACCCCGCACTGAAAATCATGAGAATAGTTGAAGCCGAGTGCGTTTCATCCATCACAGCACAGTGATGCTCTTTCCCCTCTGTGGCTCCCGTTTTCCCCACGAGATGCGTGAATTTGCGTTCGTCTTGATAAGAGCAGTAACACAATTTGTTCATATTTATTTAAGGGGCCAGACCTCATGCTTGGGCCTAACTTACAACAGCTCATGTCAACCCGGAGAGGCAAGAGAATAATGACCACGCCCCCAATTAACAGATGAGGGAATTGAGGCTCAGGGCGGGTGAATGGAGCCTTCTGAGTCTTCTGCAGAAACCTTAGTTCTTACATAAATGCTTTGGGGTTTGCCTGGACTTGAATTTTTTAATACACCCCTCTTGAGTGGGTCTAAGGGGACCCGGGGATGCCAGGAGGCTGGTCTCCAAGCCCTGTACTGGCCACCCAGGCACCTGGACCCCCATGGATGCAGAGAAGTCAACGGGCCAGGCCAGTAAGGTGGTCTGACAGTGGGGTGTGGTCTGGGGTGGTGGTGAAACTCGGCAGGTGCTTGATGGGGAAGGGGGCTTAGAAAATGTCCCCCAGGAGGTAGCGTATGAGTCGTGTCTTAAAGCACAAAGTGGGGTCCCCGAGGCAGGAGCGGGGAGGCCCTCTGTCCATCCTTTGATTAACTGTAATTAGAGGCGGGAGGTACAAAATGTCACGGGAGCACAGGGGTGGGGGTGATCGATCCCCCTGGAATCTGTTGGCCGCAGTTTTGCTGTTGCAGGAGCGTCTGCTGGAGAGATCGATCCAGACTTAACAGAGTGGTGAAATGGTGTCCGTGGCTGAACCCAGCAGAGCTTCACCCAGAGGGGGCCTCACCCCCGGAGCCACTCAGCTTTGGGGGTTCCAGCTAGTGTTTTTCTTCGTGGACCGGGGGAGATTTTCTCAAAGACCCCATTTGTGCGATGCGGGAAGCAGGAAGGCCCAGAGGAGAGGAGAGGAGAGGAGAGGAGAAAAGGAGAAAAGGAGAAAAGGGAGCGTGAGGGGTCATAACAACGCCTTTATTCCATCGGTTACTAGAAGGTGAAGGTGTGCCTTCACCTGACATCCATGGTCATCCTTTCTCCCAACCCTTTCTCCCTGCCTCTCACCACAATCCTGCGAGGCAGGGAATTTGGGGGCCCAAGAAGTGGAGGGACTTGCCTGACGTCGCATCAGTAACCAGTGCCAAATCCAGGATTTAAATTGAGGATTAGGAATTCCAGGTGCAGTGCTCAGCCGGGAGCAAAGCAGAACTCGGGCTGCCTGTTATGTACCCGGTCCCCCCGGAAACCCTAGGGTGTGGGCCGGTGCAGGGATTGTACAAAGACAGTCTTGCCACACTGCTGGGCTGGAGGGTAATTTGGGATGTGGTGCTGGGCTGTAGAAGCACAGGGAGAGTCACCCAAATCCACTGGGGCAGCCGGGGATGGCTCTTTGGAAGGGGGGCATGTTGAGTCTGGGTTTTGAGGGATGCCTAGGAGCCCTTGGGTTCAGTAAAGGGGAGGCTCACTCTGGGAATGGAAGCTGTACGTGCAAAGGCTTGAAGCTGAGATTGACGATGGCATATCCAGGGAACAATAGGACCTGCAGAGTAGCTGTTGTGGAGGATGTGAGGCCAGTGGAAGAAGAAAAGAGAGAGCGGGAAGGAGCGTCGTGATGCCCAGCTGCTCATCCAGCCCTGCCTTGTCAGGGTGGACACAGGTCGCCTTTTCCTGGGGCGGGATTTCATTAGGGGCAGGGAACCGTGAATGGCTTTGAAGATGTTTGCGCTTAGCGCCCACAACCCCTCTTGGAAGCTAAAGTTGGATTCTCCAAGGACTGAGAGCAAAGCCACAAGCAGAAAGAGATTCTGCCGGGGAAATTACGTAACTGCTTCCCTCTGTCATTAGCTAATCAAGGAGGGGGTAGGCTTTGAAGTAGCAAGAGAGAATTCTGAAATGGCTCCAGCTCTGTCCTGCTGGAGGGGTCTAATTACAGAGCAGCATTCTCCAAGGATGAGGTTACTCAGTGGGCAGCGGGTAGGCTGGGGCACGTGGAGTGGCTTCAGCATGGAAATAACCAGGACTGAAATATCTGCAACCACAGGCCCGAAGGCCACGACTTGCCATGCACTTTCTCTCTCTGGGGTGATTACAGTGGACTCTGGACATTTTCACCGAAAATCCGTGTGCGTGTGCAAGGGCGCTGCAGAGGGAACCTCGGTGTTGGGTACTCTGCTCCAGCTTCTCATCTTGGGTCTTGACAGGGGCATTTCCTTTTTCAGGATGAAAGTGAAATTCTTTCTGAAATAAATGTTCAGATCTACCAGCGCCGTGGTTGGCCAGAAGGAAGGAAAGAGGAAAGGTGTGTTGTCATTCCAACAGCTTCCTTCGGCTGCATGAGTGAGTTTGATGGCAGAGGTTGTACCATGAGCAGGTAGATTTTTTTTTTTTTTTTTTTTTTTTTTTTTGCGGTACGCGGGCCTCTCACTGTTGTGGCCTCTCCCGTTGTGGAGCACAGGCTCCGGACGTGCAGGCTCAGCGACCATGGCTCACGGGCCCAGCCTCTCCACGGCATGTGGGATCTTCCCAGACTGGGGCACGAACCCGTGTCCCCTGCATCGGCAGGCAGACTCCCAACCGCTGCGCCACCAGGGAAGCCCGAGCAGGTAGATTTTTTGAGAGGTGATGGGTACCACCATCTCGAAAGGTGGTACCCATCTCCTTTTCTGCCTGGGCATGCCACTTTTAGGTATTTACTAATTTGGCAAATCCTTATTAAGCAACTATTATGTGCCAAGCACTGTGCCAGGGACGGGTAATACGTGAGGTGAAGTGCAACAGATACAGGTCTGGCCATCAGGAGAGTGTGGTCTGCAAGCGCAAAGATGTAGACAAATAAATATAACTCCAAATTGGAACAAACTCTGTGAAAAAAGGAGGAAGCAAAGGACGGTGGTCAGAGTGACCATGCTTTGGAGGGGACAGCTGAGCTGACCAAAGGATGCTCAGAGGCCACTCTGCTGAGTGGGAGGAGGGTGATCCAGATGGAAACAGTGGCCTACGCAAAGACTGATGGGGCATTTCAGAAATAGGCATACGGTCTGTGCGGCTGGAAGGGTTGAAGCAGGGAAGGCAGAGGTGAGAAGGGCTGCAAGTCCAGCCTCACTTTTTCACCATGGACCCAGATAGGACCCTCCCTCCTAGCCCCTGCAGGCACAGTCTATAGAGACCGCCTCCCTCCCCGTATGGGATGTGGGGAAGGGGCCACAGGTGGATTTCTCCTGAAATTTCTAAGCCTTTGCATCTTAAGTTTCTGTATTGTGTAGCCACTGAAGAGGTTGGAGAGTCTTTAGTTTGAAACGTAAGATGATTTCTTCAGGAAAAATGATCAGATTCCTCACGACCTCTTGTTCCAAGGAGAATAGACAGTATTTTATCATTGCGGCATTGTATCATCGCTACAGCTAAAACCATCTGAATGCTTGCCAGTGTAACAAAGGGAAGATAAAGTGGGATGACTCAGTTTTGGGTCGTGAGAGCTCAGGAAAGCGAGACAGCATCACCCCCCCTGCAGCCGGGGTGCAGGAGGAAGGAAGTTGGGCAGGAGCAAGTGTCTGCTGAGTCTCCAACACGCTCTTCATTTAGCAGACAGTCAGCTGCCCGGCCCCGGCCCTTGAGCCTGGGGTCTTCACCATCTCATCGACCTGCTTGCAGTGTTAGCCAGTTTTAAAAACCTTGGTTGAGGGATGCTCTGTGAGTGAGTTCATCATGCAGGCTTTAAGCCAACATTTAACAAAGGGTGTTGAGCGTGTTCCCTCGTCACAAATTCTCAGGGCCGTGACATGCTAATGGACACCATGACCACACTCTAGGGGGTGTGGCGTGTGGTGTCTCTCCAGCTTATTTAAGGATGAATATGTGTTTTGAGGTACGTCTTCTGGGCTGGGGATTTCCTGGAAATCAGTTTGAGATCCGCTGCTTTAATCTGATCTTATTACCCTGTGACCGCTGTTGTCATCAAGAATACATTTTAAAATGGCAGTGAGCAACCAGCCATCCATCCACTCAACCACTTATTCAATGAACCATCTGTCCATTCATCCGATCAGTCATCCGTCTTTCTATCCATCCACCCAGCCATCCACTCATCATGTGTACATCCAAGCGAACGGTATCCAGCTGACAAACATCTACCGCGTGGGCTTTCCATACTCTGGGCACGAAATAGGACTTTGGTAGATCTACGGTGCCTTTGGGGGAGCTTCTAGTCTGATATAAGACTACCTCTCATGTACAACTAACCAGACTTGTGGGTTGGCAGTGATTTTTGTCCTTGGGGAAATGAAATGCTAGAAGCTCAGGAAGGGAAAAAGCTCCCCTCCTCAGGTGAATCCTTGAGGGCTTGGTGGAGGAGGTGGCATTTTTGTTGGAGGAGAGATTTGGAGGTGGAGAGATAGAAACTGGGCAAGGGATGCCTGCAGTTGAGACCAGTGTGAACAGAGGACCAGAAGGCCCCAAGGGTGGGCTGGTGGGGGGCGGCACCCTGCCTACCCCTCCTTCCTCGATTCTCTGCTTGTCTGAGTTGTGACGGTAGCACTGATGAAAAGCTGCTGCCCAGATGCCCCGTTACTGACAAGACCGTCTCAAACGAGGCCTGATTCTTCAGTCGGCGTGCTTTTCCTTGGGCGCTGGCTTCAGAAACATGTAGTTCCATTAAAATCAGAGGCGGAGATGTGTTTGTCATCATAATCCCCAAAGGCAAGGCCCCAGCATGACCTGCAGCCGCACTGGGGGTGTGTTACATGTGCTTCCACCTGGCACCCAACACTATGCACCTGCACCTGAGCCCTCAGATGCTGACTTTCCAGAACTTTCTGCCATGGGGCAACAGAGAGTTGGCGAGATCCCTATACACATCCAGAAGGAGAGGTGAACCTTGGTACTCTTCAGAGAAATCACACATTTGCCCAGTAGAACCATCTACTCAACATTCGAATGAGAGAAGACATACAGCGAGCCAGCAGATAACTCAGTAAGATAATTACATGTTGCACTTAACACTCGAAGGATGTACTAGAGGGCAACTTCAGGGGAGGACAATTTTAGATGGGGGGGTTAGAGAAGGCTTCCCAAGCAGATGACATTTAAGCCAAGACACGAATGCCAAGAAGGAGCCAGCCAAGGGAAGAGCTGGAGGAGGGAACCGCCAGTGCAAAGTCCCTGGGGTAGATGGGAGCTGAGACGTTTCGAGAAACAGAAGTCTTAGTGTGACAGAGGCCCGTGGGCAAGGTGAGGGGTGACAAGGAAAGTCACTGGTAAGGTGGGCAGGGACCAAATCACGTAGGACCTGCAGGCCATGAGAAGGAGTTTGATTTTAAGCGTAGCAGAGCTATAGGAGGGCTTAGGTGAGTAACTCTGTGTCTCATTTTGAAATCCTTGCTCTGGTTGTGGAGTTGGGTGTGGCTAATGGGGGTGGGAGTGGAAGCCTGGGGACCAGTGAGGGGCTGGAGGGACCAGGTGCCTTGGACTGGGGTGGGGTAGAGCGTTGTCAGGGGCCTGGAGGGAAGGGGAGGGTATGGGATTGTTGTGGAGGTGAAGCCTGATGGATTGTTAGGGGTGGGAGAGAGAGGTGACTGAAGGTCCGCTCCAAACAGGGCCTGAGAAGCTGGGTAGATGTGGCCCCATTTCCTGGGCTGCAGGAAGGTGGGGAGGAACAGGTTTGGGGACAGGAGAGTCAAAGAGCTCCATGTGACCCTGTTGAATGAGAAATGCATTTTAGACATCAAGGAGACAGTTGCATGTGTAAGTCTGGATTTAATGGGGAAGTTTGGGGCAGGAGAAAATGGGACCCAGGAGGCGTGGAATCCACTCGGCTCAGGAGATGGCAGGGTGGAAGGGAGAGTGCACAACTTGTGTTTGATCTCCTGGATCTAGCCATACCTGAAGCTGGACCACCTTGGTCTCTAGTCATATGAGCTAACCTGTCCCCATCCCCCCCCCCTTTTTTTCCCTGCATCAGTTTGAATCAGGCTTCTGTCACCTGCAGCGGAAAGAGTCCTGAACCAACACAGGAGGCAATTTCAGTGTCCCAGCCTGACTCCAATGCCTCCCCTCCACCTTGGGCTGGACTTACATCACCCCAGGGTGGTGAGCAGAGAGGCAGTAACAGGTTGTTAGAAAGAGTGGACCCTTTGACATCAGGTGGACCCAGGAGCCGGTCCCAGCTTTGCCACTGGCTGCCTGTGTGACCTTGGACAAGGAGACTGGCTTCTCTGCCCCTCTGTGTCTGCGTCCTCGCATGGAAGGGTTGTGTGAGGACGAGAGGAAAGAAAACCGGGAGGGTGTCTGGCCAGGGACTGGTGCGTGGAAGGTGCTTCGTAAGTGTCAGCATTTTGGCTCCTCTCCCCACCACAGACACACCGATGAAAAGCTCACCTTGACAGTTATTTATGTCTCTGATTAATTAAACAATTGGGAAACAAATTAATTATTACTTCACGAAGGCAGTTGAGGCGACACAATCTTTGCAAACACGAGGCCTGGCAGGGAGAGAACAAAAGGGATGCTCGGCAGCGAGGAGGATGGAAACCACTGAAGTAGAAAATCTTCAAGGTCCTTCTCATCTGGAAAATTCGCCTTTTCTGGACGTGCAGAATGTGGCTCCCTGCAGATAAATGTTGACTTATGGTTTGAGTGGCTCATTATATGTCACGGTGCCTTCAGATGGCAACTAGGCAATCACTCTGGTGTCACCTACGTGGAGTTTATCCAAGGCGAGAGGCGGAGAGGGAGAGATTGGACCTGAGTCACAGCCGCTGGCTGCTCGCTGCCGTCATTCCGGCTAAATCCACCTCTGTCGCTGTTCCCCGTGGTCCCCCGTGGCCAGCGCCCCCCCCCCCCCCACAGCTGTCGGATCTGGACGGCGGGCTGCATTAAAGTATCAGTAACGGCGGCCGTAACCATGCCCTTGGCTCAATCAGGGGAAGTTGTTGTGCTGGAATTTCAAAACAGCCCAAGTTTTTCGCCCCATTAAGTTATCATTTGCTTCAAGGAAAAGTTCCTGGAGTCCAAGCAGCTGTGATTTCTGCCCACCCCCCCACCCCCCGCCCCCGTCCTCACCCGGTAACTTCCTTGCTCTCTGGAGCCCCCTGGGCCACGGAGCACGTGGTCCGTCCTGAGGAAACATTTCAGCCGCTTCCCAGTCGGCCTAATGCCGTGTCGCTTGAGTGGCATCATCTCATTTTCTGAAGGCATCACAGTGGTTTATGGCTTTCTCACCTCCAAACCTGCCCTCGCTGAGTGCAGGAGAAATTCCGAGTTGTCAGAAACCTGTCCAGTCATCCGGAACCTTCCCCAGGGCCAGGAAGGTCAACTCCCGCCGTGGGTCATATGGATTTTATTGGATGGTTTTTTCCAAAGCAGTCGAACGGCAGTGGGGCCAGTGGGGAGGAGGCTTCCAGTTTGGGCTGGGAGGACCTTGTCTGGCTGCTGCGTTTTAAATGGCTCTCTTCCCCCCTTGAGTGTTGAATTCCCCCTCAATCAGCCCCCCCCCACCGCCTATTATCACAGAGGGGCTGAGCCAACCGCGTTTCCTTAAGTCACTGTGAGAGCCCGAGCTACATGTCACTACAAAGCAAGACACCTCCATCCCCCCCCACGGAGTAGATCAGGTGTGTGTGCAGTGATGCAGCCCCTGCCAGCCCCCCACAAGGAAAGAGACGGCAGTGGATGCTGGAAGAGTTCAAGCAAAGGGGAAGATGGAAAGATGGGCGTGAAGGGAAAGCCTGCTGGGCCTGGGTTCCACTCTCACCACCTTCCCAGGGAGGCTTTTACAGACGAAGTGCAGGTGGAGACTGTGAGCCCACAGGGTCACGTGACCTGGGAGCCAGGACCAGCTGGAGGACCAGAGTCCTTGTTCGTAAGAGAGAGACTGGCCATCCTCTCCTTTCGGTTCACATCAGAATCACAGGTGCTTGTCAAAAGTGCTGTGTCGGGGCTTCCCTGGTGGCGCAGTGGTTGAGTGTCCGTCTGCCGATGCAGGGGACGCGGGTTCGTGCCCCGGTCCGGGAAGATCCCTCATGCCGCGGAGCGGCTGGGCCCGTGAGCCATGGCTGCTGAGCCTGCGCGTCCGGAGCCTGTGCTCCACAGGGGGAGGGGCCACAGCGGTGAGAGGTCCGCGTACCGCAAAAAAAAAAAAAAGTGCTGTGTCCCAGGCCCTTACGCCAGATGCAGGGGCTCAGAATTCTCTAGATAACCGAGCTATAGACGTGTCCTGCCAGGGACCAGTGAGAAGCCATAGGTACACGCTGACGGAAGGTTAGCTCCAGCGATGAGCAAACAGCTCAGGGGCCCTGACAGCTGGGGCGTGGCTCAAGGGCGGTGGCCAAGCCCTGGGCTCCCAGGTCGTAACGCCTAACCGCCATAATTTACCTGATCCCTTCTGACTCGAGCTGGCAATGGTTCTGGAAAGGCCAGCACGTGTGCCACCTCCTCGGAGACGCCTTTGTGTTTTGTCAGGCGGCAAGGACGTCCCAGGCACGGGCACGGAGGCCTGCGGTCACTCTGGTGTCTGGGGGCTGCGAATCATGTTCATGTTGCTGGAGGGTCAAGTATGGGATAGGATGTGAAAGGGTGGATTAGAGAGTTTGTGAAGGTCAGATGTTTTATCTCCTTTTTTTCCCTCTAGAGGTGACAGGGAACCCCATAAAGGTTTTAATCAGGGGAGGGACACGGTCAGTGTTTGAAAGCTCACGCTGGCTGCAGTGTGGGAAGGTGGACCTGTAGCCAGGGCGGTGGTCAGTTGGGAGACTGTGTGTGGTCCAAGCAAAACATGGGGAGAGTCTAAGCTAAGGGAAGGGACTGGAGGGAAGGGGGTGGGTGAGAGGCCTATTAGTAGATGCCCCTTTCTTCAATAATCCTCCCCGAGTACCAGCCAGGGGACTGGCACTCCGGTAGGTGCTGGAGAAAGAGAAGTCCATCCCCTCACGGGGCTTGCATTCTTGTGGGATAAGCAAAAAGCAATCACACAGAGCATAAAACGTGTGTTCTTCAAAGGAGAGCTGTAAGGTGTTATGAATGATGTAATAGGGAGACACAGCCCACCAAGTCCTCCCTAAGGAAACGGCAGTGGATCAGAGAGGTGAGGAGTGACTAGGGGTTGCCTAGGCAGCGAGGGGAGGAACAGTGTTCTGCGCTGAAGGAACAGCATTTGCAAAGTCCATACAGGTGAAGTGGAGAGACGGAGGGGAGTGAAGGGCTGGGCAGGGGCCAGGTCGGGCAGGACTTTAGGGGAAGTGGCGGAGAGTATAGCCTTTATCCTAAGAGCAGAGAGAATTTTAACCATGATGTGATTTAAATCTGTGGAAGACTGATGTTCCCCTCTGGCCATGGTGGATAACTGGGACTGAATGGGGTAACTAGAAAATTGGACAAAATATATGAAACTTGTCCAACATTGGTCAACAGGCAGTCCAGGACTGTGCTCACAGAGGAGGAAACGAGCCAGCTGAGCTCTACAATCACCCTGGATTTCTGCCTAGAGCCTCTTTCTTATCTGTGGAGCAGAGATGGGATTCTAAGCAAACATGACTGTCTTGCTAAGTTGAGGAAGTACAGGTGGGAATTTGGGGAGGCCAAAGAGGCTAGAGTGTGTGGGGCGGAATTATAGAGAGGAAGGAGCTGTGCAGTAAAAGAACTCCAGAAATTTGCATGGTCTTGAGTCTCAGCTGAACATTAAGATGCATGCGGGACTCCCCTGGTGGCGCAGTGGTTGAGAGTCCGCCCGCCGATGCAGGGGACACGGGTTCGTGCCCCGGTCCGGGAAGATCCCACATGCCGCGGAGCGGCTGGGCCCGTGATCCATGGCCGCTGAGCCTACGCGTCCGGAGCCTGTGCTCCGCAACGGGAGAGGCCACAACAGTGAGAGGCCCGCGTACTGCAAAAAACAAAACAAAAACAAAAAAAAGATGCCTGCGTACAGGGGAGAGTTTCATGAAGCTGTGCAAATGTGGAGCCGGGAGCGTCGCGCTGCACGGCTCTCAGGGCTAATGCAGGGATGTGTGTGTTGGGGGCATTCAAGGATATATTAGCCAGCATGAAGGGTCCTCATTGACTACCCAGGGCATTCACTCCGGAGACCAGAGGGCTACACCTTGGTGGTGGGCCTCAACCAATCCTCAAGTCTACATTAGACCCACCCTAACAAAGGTTAAAAACGAGTCTCAAAAGTTCAAACTGAACCACAAGTTCAGTTTGTCTGAAAGAATTTTTGTCTACAAAAGTTTTTATTTCACCATCTCCCTGCCAAAAAAAGGCCAATACTCTTCAAAGGGAGACAACACAATCTAGACCCTCAACCCTGTAATAATCGTAATGTCCAGCATCCAATCAAAAATTACTCATCCTTTGCCGATGGGGGTGGCAAACAGTACAGCCACTTACAAAGCTTACAAAGCTAAATATACATTGGCTATAGCAGCCAGCAATCCCACCTCTAGGTGTTTACCCAAAGGAAAATATACACATAAAACATGTACATGAATGTTTATAGTGTACATATTCATATTTGCCCCAAACTGGAAACAAACCAAATATCTATCAACTAAATGTGTGGATAAGCACACCGTGGTACAACCATACGAAAGGAATTCACGCAGTGGGCCGGCTTAGCAACAGAGAGGAACAAAGGACTGAAACACACAACAGCTGGGTGAGTGTGAAAGGCGTTATGATGAGCGAATGAAGCTGGGCTTGAGAGACTACGTAATATATGGTTCCATTTATAGGACATTCACGTTCTGCAAAAAGCAAATCCATAGGGTGGAGATTAAGAAGGGGCATGAAGGAACTTTTTGGAGTGTAAAAAAGCGAACTTCTGACACGATTAACAAAATGAAAAGACAAGATACGGAGACGAGGAGAAGATATTGAATGCACGTATCTGACAGGGGGCTCGTATCTACAATTTATAAACAGCTCTTACTCTTCAATAATAAAGACAAACTATTTTTAAAATAGGAGAAGGATTTGAAAAGACACTTCACAGAAGAAGATACATGAATGGCCAATGAGCACATGTAAAGATATTCAGCATTATTAATCACCAGGGAAATGAAAATTAAAACCACAGTGAGATACCGCTGCACTCATCAGATGGCTAAAATTAAAAAGACAGACAACAACAAGTGTCGGCGAGGATGTGAAAGGACGAGTTTTCCTACATGGTTGTTTGGAAAAGAAGTTGGGCAGGTTCATAAGAAGTGAAATATAGTCTTAGCGTTTGACCCAGGAATCCCGCTTTGTGTATGTGTCCCTGGTTGATGATAGTTGGAGAATTGCTGGCCATCACCTTCATTAACCGTGCAGGTCTGCCATGTCTGCACTTTGCGTTTGCCTTGCCTGGTCTCAAATTGCTGTGTCTTTTTATGTGCTTGTGTAATTGTGACGGTTTTTCTAGCTGGGTGCTGCTCTCTGTCTGTCAGAGTACATTTTTGTCAGTGTTCTTATCTGTAGCAGCCTTTCTCCAATTGTGCCTTCAGTCCGCTGAGTTCTTAATAAGCGCAAGGATAGTATTGTGAGGACTGTTTCCTGGCTTCCGTTCTCCATGCCCTATTCACACATGATCTCAGCTCCTCTGCGAGGACAGGGACCATCTCTCTCGTTACCACTGGGTCCCCAGCGCTGGCACAGTGTTGAGATTCAGATCCAAGTGGACCTGGCTCCAGTGTGTTCACAAGCGCCAAGCTGACGGCGTGAACCTTGAACTCAGCAGTCAGCACCTTGCACGGATGGACATGGATGGGGGGAGCCGGGGAGGGGCTGCAGGGGCAGGTGGGCTTCCCAGAGTTAGACGGAATGGGATCTTAACCCTGGAGGTTCTGGGAAGCAGAGGAAAGCCTCAAGCCCAGTTAGAGGTTCTCCAGGGGGGCAGCCCAGGGGCTACCCGGCGGGATGGTGGGAGAGCCCCGCGTGCAGTGAATTCAGTACAGGATTGTGCTGGGCGCTGAATGCCACGGTGTTGGAATTGACCACAAGTCGTCACGCCCAGGAGCCCCACCGGCGGGCGGGGGCCCTATCGGTCATTGCTCCCTGATCGCTAACAGCCCATGCAAGTGGAGGGCATGCCGTCTAGAGGCGGCTTTCTAGGAGTCCGGACCCCCTTCCCTTGCAGGAGGGAGGAGGGCGGGTCAGGCTCAAGCGCTGCGCAGAGGGGGGCCCCCTCCAGCTCTCCTGCTGCTGTTTGCAGGGTTTTTGCCTTTCTCAGGCGATGACGGCTTCTCTTTTCCTCCCCGTCTGCTCCCCTCTGAGAGGACACCGCTTTCCTCAGTAGGAGCAAGCAGCCACAGTGACTATGAACTTGAGAGAGGCGACAGAAGTCTTGGGTAAATGTGCTTCGCCGCTTCCCGAGCACGTCCCCGCGGCAGCGTGAAGTCGCCTCCGCCGGGTGAGCCCACGCCTGCCGCAGCTGCCCCGGGCAGGCTCCGAGCAGGTGGCGGGGCCCCGGCTGTCTGGACACGCAGGCGGCGTCCACCACGGAGGCGCCCTTCTTTGTCCACTGCCCGTCCTTCCCAAGCATGACCAGCTGCAGAATTTTCAGGACCTGGTGCGAAGGGAAGATGTGAGGTGCTCGTCCAAAAACTATTCAGAATTTCGAGGCAGTGACAGCAGAACATTAAACCGAGTACGGGACCCTCCGAGCGGGGGGCTCTGCGAGGCTGCCCGGGTCGCACAGCCGGTCCCCCGGCCCTGCCTCGCTCCTGCCCGCGAGGGCAGGCGGGCATCCTCACGCAGCGAGGCCCCCAGTTACGCGCCCCCCGCTTGCGAGTGGGGTGGCACAAGGGGGCACTGGGACACAGTGCCTGTGTCCCCTGCTCATGTGGCCACACCCAGCTGGGTTCCAGCTCCCCTTGCTCGGCGGTGGGTCCTGGAAGGACGAGGATGTGTGTTCCTGATCTTCCTCCGACTTCTCTTGCTAGTTGTCTGGGCCCTACTACCGCCCCTGAATTTGGAGTCTTGACGTATCGTCTTCCCTCTGACCCAGCCCTCCTCCAAAACAGTAGACTTCCTCAGGATCGGTACAGTCGCCTGCCGTGTCGATGGGTTTCAGTGCATCCTGTCATATCCCCACGAGCTGGTCCACGCTCCTTCGAAGCATGGGCTCCACAGCACGGCGGGCAGTTAGACGAGCCGGCCCGTTTCTTCTCTGGGCCAGCCCCCCTCCCCTCCTGGGGTCCGTCTCCGGCTTTTAACCCCGGGGACACCTCAGCCCACAAGCGAAGGCCCAGTGTTACCCCGAGAAGCGTGAGCACCCGGCCCCCAGCAGGTGGAGGTTGTTCACTCGCCAATCACTGTGATGAACCAGGCACGGGAGGCCTGGAGAAAGCAGGAGGAGGGATGGGAAAGCGGTCGCTGGCATCCCAGAGTCTCGGGTTCGAATCCCAGCTCTGCCGCCCATTAGGTTCGTACCTGGGCAGGTTTCGGAGCTTCCCCTGTCCTCAGTTTCCCCAGCACCTGCCCCACGGGGCTGTGAGGGTGAGAGGGGGCAGGGCAGCGGTGGAGTGAGCACCTGCCAACAAGGCCTTGGTAACTGTGAGTCAAGGTTAAGGACCCGGGCCTGCAGCCCCGACGTCGGGGTCAGAGCCAGACATTCGCGGCAGGCACGGTGCTCGGCTTCCAGGACCAGGACCCCTGACGCCCCTGAGGCTCCGTCTAGCCTCATTCTTCCCGGCCCCTCGGATCAGGGCGCCCCCCCCCCTCGGGCTCCAGGCTCACGTGGGAACACGCCTGTCCCTCCTGCCTCTGGTTCTGGTCATGCTTCAGTCCCCAAAGGTGCCTTTCTCAGGGAAATGTCCCCCAGCCCTCTCTGAAGCAGGGCCCCTTGAATGCCCTCCAGTCCCCTGTGCTTTTCTGCACTGGTATTTAAAAGTATATGTGTACATAGTTTTACATTTTAATTGTGTGTTTGTTTGGTTAACTTCTGTCTCCCCCAGCTCACCGGCCTCTCCGAGAGGACAAAGCTGTGCCCACCGTTCACCATTCTGTCCTGGGTACACAGTGTGGGGCCAGCTGGCAATGCTTGAGAAGTCGTGGCTGCATAAGTAGATGAGTTTCTAGATCAGAGAGACAGAGACAGAGACACACAGACAGACAGAGAGCTCCAAGAGGGCCTGCGCGTCTGGGGTGGGGACAGCAGGGGTGGGGTTAGGGGGCCGGCAGTGGGGTCCAGGTGTCTTTGGGCTGCAGACCGTCTGGCCCTGCGGCCGGGGCTAAGGATCCGGGTCTCTCTCCCAAGGGTGCAGGGACGCCTGTTGAAGGGCATCGCACGGCTGCCTGCCAGCATCGATTTGCATTGTAGGAAGATCCCCGGCAGCTGTGCAGAGAACGGATGGGTAGCCCGGCTGCTTTGTTCAGGTCCCCAGAGGCTTTTTCTTCTTCTTTTCATAGGATTCTGACTTGTTAGGGACAGAGCCAGGAGCTGATGGTTTCTTCCCAACTCACTTTGTGACCTTGGGCGAGTCCTGGCCACTCTGCGGGAAGCAGGGCACGGACCCCCTGTCTGCTGCGCCCAGCCACGCAGCCACGGTCTCCCAAGCCCTGTGCCCCTCGCCTGCCACTGAGGTGTCCCCTTGGCCTCACACGGCTACGAGAGAAGGGGTCTTCTTTCCAGGGAGTGTGGGACATTCCTTTGGTTGTCACACTTGTGATTTCTCCAGGAGGGGCGTGCAGAGAGGACACACATACATCTCAGCAAAGTTGCTCCCCGTGGCACTCGCCCTTACTCAGTTGGTGACAATTACGTCTGGGCCTGCGCTCTTTGGGGCCCATGACTGAGGACAATCCCGTTGCCCCATCCCACCCCTACACCCTCCCAATCTTCGCTCTTCTTGGGGGTCGCCCAGGAATCGGGGGAGCCTGACTTTTCACTCTGTGGCCGCCCCGCCGCATACAGAAGTCGGAGGCCGAAGGGGATGGGGCTCCCGTGGGTACCATTTTTTAAAAAGCCAGCAGAAGAACCCCTCTCAGCTCCTTACCAGTGCCCAAAACAAGCTCTCCCTCCAGATTTATAAAGTTTGCCTAACTTTCCTTCTGCCACCCGGGAGGGACCTTCTCTGCCCTTGAAGGAAACACCTACGGGTTTTTTTGTTGCTGCTGTTTCTCTGAAAAACAGATGAAGGTTTTGGCTAGAAGTCCTGGAGGGTTGAGGGGGGCCGGGGGAGAGTAAATTGAGTCGTGGTTTATTGCCCTGAGGAAAACATACTTCGGTTATGAAGTATGCCCCCTTGAACTCTCACCTGACACTCTGTAAAGAAAGAGGAACTTTTTCAGAAGTTGGCCGAGCCACCTACTGCCTTGCTCCCAGAGTGAAGCCTTTTTGAAAGATTAATACGGAGCTGGAGACAGCCCGTCCCTGTGATCGCACTGATCCTGGCTTGTTCCTCGGCCTGCGTTGTCTCGGCCGCGTCCATCCGGTGTATGCCCGGGGCTGGTGTACCAGCTTAGCTCCATGAAAGGCTACCAGCCCCAAACTTCAGGGAGCTCTCCTCGCAGCCCCCGGAGGCTGGCAGGTCTGAGCTGCCGTCCTTTCTTACCTCTCTTTCCGGAATGGGGAAGAAGGGCCAGGCGCTGTGTTTGGTGTTTCTGGGCATTTTTTAATGGAATTAAGAATGGTTTCCCCGGGCTTCCCTGGTGGCGCAGTGGTTGAGAGTCCGCCTGCCGATGCAGGGGACACGGGTTCGTGCCCCAGTCTGGGAAGATCCCACATGCCGCGGAGCGGCTGGGCCCGTGAGCCATGGCCGCTGAGCCTGCGCGTCCGGAGCCTGTGCTCCGCAGCGGGAGAGGCCACAACAGTGAGAGGCCCGTGTACCGCAAAAAAAAAAAAAAAAAAAAAAAAGAATGGTTTCCCCAAACCATCTGTCTTTCACACTGCTTCCCTCCCGCCATCTACTTAAGAGCCGTTGCCCCAAGCAGGCTTTCCCACCTCCGTGGTTGCATCCCTTTAACCAGAGAAAAGTTCCATGGAAAGGCGATTTGGGGGCCGGAGGGGGCCCCTGACCTTCTGAGACACAAAGTACTCCCACAGATGCTCTTTGCAGTGCTGTCTGCCGGTTAAAACGAATTGTCTCAATTGTGGTCTTGGCCTGGGTCAGGGCAGACCAGACTCCCTCCTCCAAGACCATGGAGTAGCGTCTCAGATGGGACAGGTGTGGTGACAGGTTCAAACCCTGCTGAAGCTTAGAAGCGTCAGCCCAGGAGGACCTGTGGCTTCCTCGGGAGTGTTAGGACACGGCTTCTACCTGGAAGCTTGGGGGTCAGCTTGGCGTTTACCTGTTGGCTTTTCCTTTACCTCTTCCATCCACTTGGCTGGTTATAACTAAGCAGGCCCTGAACCCCGCCTTGGGCAGCCTTGGGACCTCAGCTTGCTTGACCGGTCGGCGGGTGGTTGAAGTCTCCTCCACGGCCACCATCTATGGGAAAAAAGCAAAGGCCCAAAAGCTAAATGATTGAAAGACATCGTTCCATGGAGCATGAATTTCCAGGATTTCACCTGCGAGTGGGAATAGTTTCAGAACTGTAAATGTTATGAAACCACGAGTTTCTTCATCCGGAGGGGGGCAGGTGGTGCAGAAAATCTGCTCTGGAGAAATCACCATGAAGGCAGGTTCCCAGCCCAGACCCAGCACCTGATCACTGACCCGCTCTGGGCTGGATGTTGATTAACTTCGCCGAGAGTTTCCCCCCCGGTGTCCGAGGGCAACTCCTGACCCGGATAAAGTCTGCACTCACCGTGTGACCTTTCCAGAGAGGCAGTGGCGTGCCCCCTCTGGGGTCCCTGAAATAATAAATCACCAGAGGGCTGCTCGAGGCGGCAGACGAAGGACAAAGAAGGGACAGTAGCTCCAACTTCCAGAGAGCACTTGTTTTGAAATGCAATTACGATCCAATAATACAAATATCGACATCTGGAATTCCGCGATCTTGGCGCCTGTCTGTTCTGTTTAGAAATGCAATGCTAATCGGGCACAATTTCTTTCCTGTTCACGGGCAGAGAGCATGGCGTTTGGGGAAGGACTGGTTCAGGGAGAGAGCAGATCTCTTAGCTGACTTGTCATTAGAGAAGCTCCGAGGGTACAGGGCCATCCACCAGGCCCCTGCCCTCACCGACTGACCGTCCAAAGAAACCCAAACCAACAGTGGCCTGGGAAAGCGCTCTCAGAACCAGCTTGGTTTGAAAAGCACCAAGAAAGAAGCCAGACCTGATCAAACATCTGCACCCGTCCTGTGCACTTCTGTCCTGGGCTAAAAATATGAATTCTAGACAAGGAATTTGAAGATTTTTTTTCTTCTGGAATTAAGGTCTGGGGAGGAAGAAGATGCTTTGCCCGCCAAGAGGCTGAACTGGCTGTGATGTGCCCAGGGTCTCTGTTCTTAGCACTGAGTCCCTCTGGAAATGCTGCTTTCTGTGTGTTTGGGGCCTCTTTTATTCTAAACTTCCTAAACCTTTTCCAAGCCATCAGTGAGGTGGGGGGAAAAAAAATGCATGCCCCCTTCCTCACTTTCAGATCCCAAGCTCTAGAAAATCCAAAGTCCGTCCATTTCCCTGATTGGATGACCAAGGAAAACTGAACTCAAAAAGACAAAATGGGACGTGAAAAAATACCTTGCAATCGTCTCCTCAGACATTTCAGGGGAAATGACTCAGGCATTTTTTCCCAGCACAGTCTGAAAACAGAGACCCTTTCCCGGGAGAAAGAAAAAACAGCTTCAAAGTTCTCCAAGAGGGGAGCAATCCCTCACGGTTATTAATTTTTAACTTGTGATGGATTTTATTACCCAAGCTTATACATTCTACCTCAAAGGCCCTAAGACAGGAAAGACGGCCCCAAAGAGTTTTGCAAACACTTAAAAAAAAAAAAGAAAAAAAACCCTACACTTTTAGGATTCATTGCTCTGACTATGTTGTTCCAGGTCCCAGTTAATGGGGTAAAGGAAAGTTCCAGGTGTCTTAAAAGTGCTGACGAATCCAGAAGGATTATACAGCTTCCCCCTTGAAACCCAGGGCCCACGTAGTTTTCATAACCAGATGTTTATCTAGCCAGAATTCATTTAGATGTGTGTTTTTGTTTTACAAGCTGATGGTCAAAACATAAAAGTAGTTTAAGCCCGAAAACAATCACAAAGGTCGGAAGTCAGGCAGTTTGTCAACGCACAAAGTTTGATGCCTGGGGGACAGCAAATCTATTTTTCTTTAGGTAACGTAAAGGGACAGAAGTCCTAAATAGGAAAATAACAAAACGGTGGTGATTTCCCACCCCCGTCCCCAGTGCAGAAGATCACAGATCTCAGATCTAGAAATTCGTGTGTCCCCCAGAGGGGAGTGTGGGCGAGGGCGCCCATGAAGCCAGGTGGCAGGGGTCAGGCATTTATTCTTACTGCTTTAATAACTTTTTTCTCCCTTGACAGTTTTATTGAGGGCAAAGCACGAGCACGGAGGCTGCAGCCGTCTCAGCTCCCAGCAAACTCATTTCTGGGCACTTGCATTTGTGCCAGAGCCGTTACATTTTCCGTTTTCTAGCTGGGAATGGAATGTTGATACTGTGTGATTGTTTTATTTATTTTATACGTTTCCCTTGGAATGTCTACGTGTGGCCTCTGTGTTGGCTTGAAGGCCCCTTGATTTACGGTAGCTATAAACATTCCAAAGTAGACGTGTCAGTTAAATGATACAATAACATTATACAGTTACCGTTCTGTTATAAATGTGCCCACGCTTCCAAAAAATCCATTTTCCGGGCCGCCTCCCCGACCCCACCCCTTTCTGCTACCTACACAGTGATGACTTTGGAAGCTACTGGCTCAATGGAAAGATGGCAGAAGATCTAAGCTTTACTCAGAAAGTGACCTCACCACCCCCAGCCCTGCCCTCCGGAAAATATTTCCAAGAAGCCTCAGTACTAGTGTCCAGAAGCAATATGCTCATGTGAGGAACACATTTGAACT
Organism: Delphinus delphis; assembly: GCF_949987515.2. Classification (NCBI taxonomy): domain Eukaryota; kingdom Metazoa; phylum Chordata; class Mammalia; order Artiodactyla; family Delphinidae; genus Delphinus; species Delphinus delphis. Next base: position 4,533,301 of record NC_082697.1, on the reverse strand, counting down.
TTCTTCCCACCGAAAGTCACATTTATTTCCATAAGCAGTGCACTCCCAGGAGAGGCATGGTTCCAACATGGCAGCCGGGGGAGTAGCTGAGGAGATGACCTGCCTCGGTCCACTGGCGCTTTTCCACGTCGCCCACACAGAAAGAGTGGTTTACTTTCCTAAGAGATGTTGGAAGAGGGACAGAAGAAACCCTTTCCACCAACGCAGCAATCCAGGGGCTTAACGTTCAGTCAGAAAACTCACCTCAGTAGCTCCCACAGAGAAATATCAGGGTGAGATTCCTTACACATCTTTCCACAGAAAACACCGGAACCACCATCCAGACTGCTAGAAACGCCCATTTTCTAACTGACGGGTACAAACCTGACAACTCATATCTGAGGTAAAATGTGCACGTAAAGAATTTCCATTCTCGGGGCTTCCCTGGTGGCGCAGTGGTTAAGAATCCGCCTGCCAATGCAGGGGACACAGGTTTGATCCCTGGTCCGGGAAGATCCCACATGCCGCGGAGCAACTAAGCCCGTGCACCACAACTACTGAGCCTGTGCTCTAGAGCCCGTGAGCCACAACTACTGAAGCCGTGTGCCACAACTACTGAAGCCCGCGTGCCACAACTACTGAAGCACGCGTGCCTAGAGCCTGTGCTCCGCAACAAGAGAAGCTCCCGAAATGAGAAGCCCGCGCACCGCAACGAAGAGTAGCTTCCGCTCACTGCAACTAGAAAAAAGCCCGGGCGCAGCAATGAAGACCCAACGCAGCCAAAATTAAATAAATAATAAGTAAAGACCTTGAGGATTTTTTTCTAAAAAAAGAGCAGGATTCTTTTTAAATTTCTTTAATAAGTTTGGCTGTTTGAAATCTTTGAATAGGTCACTTGACCGTGAACCTTTTGCTGGCAGGGGCTCTGCTTATCCCCAGCCCTGGAGCCTAGCACATGGCTGTCACTTACTATGTGCTCAGTAAATATTTAGTGGGGAGAAGTGCTCGGACACCAGGAGAGTGAGCACGCTCTCCGAGATACCCTGGAGGAGCCGTTCTCCGAGCTCATGCTTCATTTCCTGTCCCACTCCTGCAGAAACGGACCAGCTGCTCCACTCGGGTTGTTTAATGTCGGAGCTCCATCTTCGCCCACGCCGGGCCGGCCTCAGCTCTGCCTCCATTAATTCCCCAAGGCCATCCAAGGAGCCTCACGAAAGCAGATGCCTGAAGACGGCTTATGTGAACCGCGGAGGGGTGTCGAGCTTCACGCCTCGCTGCCTTGCAGTCTGGCGTCTTCCATCAGCATCAGTGGCCCAGGTGGGGTCTCCAAGCAGACACCCCCCAACCCGCCCCAGCTCCCAGAGGCCCTGCCTGCCTGTTCCTGGGCTGTCACCATCCCACGTCAGGGCCATCGTGGCGAGCAGTGACCTCGACTGCCGGCCGAGGAGTCTCACCTTTTCCTCCTCATCCAGCTAGCTCTGCGATGCTGGGAGAGGGCCCGTCATTCCCGAGCCTCAGTTAACTTTCTGTAAACTGGAGACAACGCAGGGCCTCATGGAGTAGGCACTCAACGCACCAGAGCAAGATTTATGGCCACTGCGTGTTGATTGACGGTGAAGCTCGGGCTCCAGGGAGGCCTTGCAGTGCTTTGGAGCAAGGTCCTCTCTGGGCGCCCACAGCGGGCGCAGGGAAGGGGTGCTTTTCTCTCTGATTCTGTCCTCAGAGGTGCAGGAAACCGCTCAGCCGGGCCAGGTGGCCGGGCCTCGCTGCCCCTGTGACAGCCTATGCCTGTCCCCCCGACAAAGGCCAGGCATCGCCTGTGCCTGCCCGTGGCTTTCTGTGGCCACGTGGAAATACCTGCTGGCAGCTGGGACTCCCTCCCAGAGACCTGGGAACGAGCACGGCCCCGCGTTTACATGATTTAAAACACGCTTTGTTTATGCTCTTGCGGGCGGACGAGACCTGCATGCCAAGCGGCCCAGTGAATCCTGGGAAGGGGAGATGGTGCGGTTTCGGGGCTGCAGATGTTTCTGGGGGGAAGCCCTGAGTCTGATGAGATGGACGGGTGATCGCTGGGGGCTGGGGTGGGGACTGCAGGTGACCAGCTCCTTTGTCAAAGGAGAAGCCCAGAGAACACGGGGACAACACTCAATCCGTTCGTTCAGCGTCTATGCACCAAGCAGCCACCTCGTGCCAAACCCGCGGAGAAGAGTCGGGCGGGAGTGGGGTCGTTTAAGACGTGACAAACCGACTCTCAAGAGGAGTGCGGCGCGGGCAGGGTTTAGGAAAAGCAAGGTAGCATGGCGTGGTCCCGGAGGACCAGTAACAGTGGGGAGATGTTCCCACCCCTGGGGGAGGGGTCGAGGGGATGGAGCAATGCCCGGAGCCCAGGGAGGGCGGCCCTATGTGGGCTGCTTGGTAGGACCGTGGCCTTTAGAAAAGGGACCCAGCCCCTGTGCCACCTGGCCGGGAGAGAGCCAGGAGAGCAAAGGCCCCCAGGTCTCCAGTGGGCGATTCCACTGGCTGAACGACCCAGAAGCCAGAGGGCGCGGGGCCTGTTGACTGGTCCATATGGGGCAGCCTCCTGGGGCTCAGGGCAAGGAGGAGAGGACAGACGTGACTCCAAGGGGCCATCAGAACGCAGCAGCACAGACCCACTCCCATAGAATTTTCACACCTGGTTTAGGGGTTGCAAACAACCTAATGGGCCAGGCAGGTAATATAAATGAGGGGAGTCAGACGGGTGTGTGACACAAGGGCGAGGTGGAGAGTGTGGGAAACTAACTTGTTCACCGTGGGAAGGAAAGTGGCCCAGGGTGTCCAGATCTTCCAGTTGTTTTGACAGAAACTGGAAATTGGGGGTTTTTAACGGGTGAGCTCTTGATTTGAAATTTTAGTAGTGGAGTCAAATTTTTGAGAAGAAAACATTTTGCGGGCAGGACAAATGTAATTTGTCTATAAGCAGGCTGTCACTCCTGAGCGGCTGGTCGGGGACTCGTGGGCAGTGGGGACCATGGGGTGAATAAGTGTGGAGCACCAAGCTGGACTCTGTTCCGGCCAGAAAAGGCCGGAGGTGGGACGGGGAGGGGCGCTGCCCGTGTTGGGGGCTGAGCTGAACCTGCTGCTGTGAACTATGAACCCGGCACCGTTTGGAGTGTTCACACTCCTGTCTGGTGTCCCTGACCCCACCTCGCCTTGCACTCCCCGTTCTCTACCTCTGCATTGTTTTTTAGAGCACTTATCCCAAGTTACGGCTGTATACTGCTTTACCTATTTATTTGCTATTTCCCTCCCTTCCTGAGACTGGGCAGGTGTCTGTTTCCTACCTTTGCCCCAGAGCCAGGCAAATAGAAAACGATGGATGGACGTTTGTTAAGTAACTGCTGTCGCACCCCCTTGGGGGGTGGCATTGTTATTATTACTACTGGTAGTGGCAGTTGTCATCATCATAGTCATCACCCATATTTTATAAATGAGGAAACAGAAGCAGAGTGCTTAAGAGAGTTAAGGTTGCACAACCAGGAAGTGTGAGGGTGGGGACTCAAACCCAGGACTGACAGATTCTCAAGACCCCTGCTCTTAGCTTGAACACTGGCTCATTCCTAGACATCCCTTAGATTTGAGCATAGACCTCACTGCCTCCAGGAAGCCCTCCCTGATTTACCCACCAGCAGGATTAGGAGTTGCCACTGGGCTCCCTCTGGCGTCTTCTACACAGGATTTATTTCTCTGTAATGCATCTTCCTGTTTCCTCTGGGTTGTCAAGTCCACCTTAAAGGCAAAGAGCTTATTTGTCCATGATTCCATTCCCAAATTCTTACAGCCCAGTGCCTGGCATGTATCAATAATAGCAATCTTAATAATCCTCAAAAAATGAGAGGACTATCATTAAGGAGTGACTACCGTGTGCCAGGCACTGAGCTTTTTTTTTTTTTTTTGCGGTACGCGGGCCTCTCACTGCTGTGGCCTCTCCCGTTGCGGAGCACAGGCTCCGGACGCGCAGGCTCAGCGGCCATGGCTCACGGGCCCAGCTGCTCCGCGGCATGTGGGATCTTCCCGGACCGGGGCACGAACCCGCATCCCCTGCATAGGCAGGTGGACTCTCAACCACTGCGCCACCAGGGAAGCCCCACTGAGCTTTTATTTAATCTTCATCAGGTCCCTGTTTTACAGACCGGGAACCTGGGATGCAGAGTAGCTTGCTGGAGGCTGCACAGCTGGCTGGAGGGGGAAGTAGGATTCAAATCCAGTGCTGGCTGTCCCTGAGGCCACCATATTGGTCTCTAACCATTGTGCTGACAAATCTCACTGTGGGTACTTCCTCAATACCAGACAAAAGGGGTCGGCAGCCTTGTTCTGTAAAGGGCTAGATGCAAACCCTGTTGGCTTTGCGGGCAGCACCACCATCACTGTCCCAGCCACTCAACTCTGACGGCAAAGTGCAAAAGCAGCCCTTGACAACATCTATGCAAATGGGTGTGGCTGTGTTCCAATAAAACTTTATTTACAAACACAAGTAGTGGGCCAGATTGGGGCTGTGGGCCTCAGTCTATGAACTCCTACCATATGTCGTTGAATCAAAGATGTCAATGTTACAAGGCATCCTGGTTTCAGAGAAATTATAATGTGAAAAACTCCACATCTTAGAACAAAGGAGATTTGATATTTGCTTAGTGATGAAGGAGTGAGTGAATGATGCCTTCAGGCGTGTGCCCCTGAGTGTCGGGCAGGGAAGACGAGTACCTAGCAGGGGCTTCCACGAACGTCCCATGAATGTCCTCCAAGAAGCCATCGCTCTTCCTGGGAACTGCTGTTGTCCCACAGTGCCTAAGTGGGAACCAGGAATCCAGGACCATGAGGGTCCTGGCAGGAGCCGGGCCTCAAGGCTTGAGTGCCAACTGCACCTCTGGAGGGGCAGTTCCTCATCAGCTGAGGAAGCAGCCCCAAAGTCACAGCAAGTGCACAAAGAATAACTTTGCACTTCAACTCCATCCAGATTAATTCAACGAGAGTTTATCGCACAGCTTTCATCATGGCTAGATGGGGGAGCGGGGGCTATAAAACACCACTCCTGCCCTCAGGGAGCTTAAGCACATCTAATCTTATAAACCACCCAGATGGAAAAGCGGCGTGAGAATTCGGAGGCACCGGGCCCCGTCCTGTCCCAGTGGAGCCTTCCGAGGTCTGTACCGTAGATATTTTCTGGGCAGGAATGAATCACGTTTACGTCGGCGCTCCGAGCCAGACCCTCCTTAATGCCCACTATAAAGAGCCTTATTACCCGGGAACGCTGTATATTACATTCTTCAGTGCACACCAGCCATGTGAGCAGGCTGCTCCCTGCGTCCCTGGGCCAATAAATTAGACTGAGATTACTAGGGATGGAAGGCGGCCCGGCGCGTGACTGCCTAACGGGTGCTGCGGACGGAGATGTCTTGATTTAGACGGCCGAATGGCCCTGCCGACAGGCCGGGAGGGTGCAGACTGGCACATAAAAAGCTCGTAACCTCCGTTAGCCCACCGTCACCTTGAACAAACAGGCCCGCCGTCAGGGGCCAGGCCTAGGGCTCGTTGATGGCTCGGATCCAATGTCATGCTCGTTTCCCGAACCCAAATCCTTTCTAGCTGCTGGTTATTGATCCCGCTGAGGAACGCGGTCGCCTCTGATGCACAGGCCCCTTGTCTGGCTCCAGAGTTTCCCAACTCGGGGGCTTCCTGTTTTTCAGGTGCCTCTGTGGGACCAGAGGCCAGGAAAGGCAGCGCGAAGGGGGTGCTATTGTAACCCTGGGTCCCCACTGGGATGGCGGGAGGGCTGTGGGTGAGCCGCTCTTGCCCGGGGCAGAGAGGGGTGAGGCCCTGGTGGCCGCAGGACGGGAAGCAGCCGCTGTGGTGGCAGATGGCTGCGCTCCTCAAACTTGCCCGTGTGGAGGAGCCCCTGGGCCACAGATTCTGGCTCAGCGGACCCGGGGCTGGGCTCGGGCTCTGGGGGCTTTCACAAGCCTCTCAGGTGATTGTGGGTGTCCTCAGCTTCAGGTCTTTGGGGGCTCTTCCAGAATCTTCTAGCCAGATAGCACCACTGAATCTGATGCCGCAGAGAGCAGGCAATGGGTGCTTCCACCGCTGCTTTCGCCGTCCTCTGCAGAGAGTGGCCTGCTGGGGGGCTGGCCCCGCTGCTGGATGGGAGTTCTGGTGCGGCTGGAGCTGAGCATCTTACCTTGGGCCGCCCAGAATAAGCCTCAGAAGATAGCTTGAACGCAAGAAGGAAGGGAGAGAAAATGGGAAGGGTGAGAAGGCTCTCTAGAAAGGACCCTAAATGATCCCAGGAAAGGCCAGGAAGTCCAGAGGTGGGATTTGCCATGGAAAGGAGGAGGGGCGGGGTGCAAAGGCAGAGGGAAACCGTGCGTGCACAAGGGATGCAAGGCTGCGGCCTCTCCCAGACCGTTCAAAGTGCAGATGTCCCTGCATCCTCCCCCAAAGGCAGCCTCATGACCAAGTGTGAACACCTCACCTTGAAAATACATTTGAACCGTTTTCTTCCCTTAACAGACCACGTTGTAGGTGTCATCCGGCAACTTCTCTTTTCCGCTGAGAATGTCTAGAGACCTCCCCCAGTCATAGCCAGAAGTCCCCCCCCTTTTTTCAAACAGATCACACTGATTATTTTTTACTCTGTTCTTCATCATGTCTAAATTGTGATAAAATACATATAACATAAAATATACCATTGTCTCTGTTTAAAGTATACAATTCAATGACATTAAGTAAATCCACATCACTATTTAGTTCCCAGTCATCACCACAAAGGGAAACCCTCATCCCCATGAGCGCTCACTTCCCACCCCCACGCCCACCAGCCCCTGGCAACCAAAACTCCACTTTCTTGGTGGCAAGGCAGCAGCTCCTTGCCTACGTTCCCCCAGCTCAGCAATCCCAGTGGAAGGGAGGATCTCTTTCCTTATAGTTCTCTATGGATTTGCCTGTGCTGGGCATTTCCTATGAATGGAATCATACAAGGTGCGGCCTTTTGGGTCTGGGTATTTCACTTATACAGTTTTCGAGGCTCGTCCATGTATCAGTACCTCATTCCTCTTTTCCGGCTGGGGAATATTCCATTGTATGGACAGACCACATCTTCTTTGTCCATTCCTCTGACAATGGACATTTGGGTGGTTTCCAGTTTTGGGCTGTCGTGAATAGTGCTGGTATGAACATTTGTGTACAAGTTTTTGTGGGGACCCCTGTTTTCCTTTCTTTTGGGTGTGCACCTGGGCGTGGACATGGTCATATGGAAACTCCACATTTAACTTCCTGAGGACACTGGATGCGTTTAACCTGCTGTTTAGTATTCCCGGTTGTGGCTCAGGAGAGCTTATTTCACACTCCTCTGTCGAGGGAATCGCAATTGTTGGCTGTTCTTGCCGTTTCAGCCACGAGCAGCTTCATCGTGCTCTTTGAGTGCCCACGCACGTGCTCTGGGACAGCTCTGCAGACACAGAACTGCTGGGCCGACCCAAGTGCACATTTAAAGTTTTACTGGGTATCACCACCCTGTCCCCATCCAGGCTAATGGGACATGTGGTCCCAGCGATGGGCAGTGATCTGTCTTTTCCCCTCGGTCTTTGTCCTCACCAGATATTATCGACATGGACACTTTCTGCCGATCTCGTGGGTGCAAAGTGGTACCTTGTCATTTTAATTTGTATTTCCATGTATCTAAAGGAATAGGAGTTAGTGGAGGTAAGAAGGAAGCAAAGAACCTTCCAGGAAGGGGCAGCTGTAGGCACAAAGAGGTAGGAGGGAATAGCACGGGGTTCACTATCGCACAAGTTATGGGTCTGAAGAGGCCAGGCGAGTGGGGAGCCCAGGTGTCAACCTGCAAGTTAGAATCAGGACCAGTCCGTGCAATCGTTCTGTCTCCCAGATGGGACAGGCCACCCAGTGGAAGTTGAAAAAGGAAAGGCTTGTGGGAGAGGTGGGGAGGACCCAATGGCAAGGTACACGAGTTAACCCGGGAGCCGGGCTGCCTGCCTTCAAATCCCAGCTCTGCCACTTGCTTGGCTGTCCGGCCTCGGGCAGCTTGCTTTAACCTCTCTGAGCTTCAGTTTCCTCACCTGTAAAACAAGGACAAGGAGAATTCTTACTCGTAAGTTTGTAAGACCAAGTTGATGGTGGGACCTGGAATAGAGAGGCTTCAAAGCTGTGGATGTGGAAGGTGTGAGCTGGCCAGGTGGCTTTTCATTATAAGGAAACAGAACCCAACTCAAATAGGTATAAGCTAGAAAAAAAGGACGTTAGCTCCTGTACCAGAAAAGACAAGGAGTGGATCAGCTTCAGGAATGGCTGGATCCAGGTGCTCAAATGCATCAGGACTTGGATCCCCTCAGCAGGATCCTGTTCTGCTTTCTTTTATGTTGGCCTGACTCTTGGGCAGGCTCTCCCTGAGTGGTGGCAAGGCAGAAGCTCCTTGCTTACATTCCCCCAGCTCAGCAATCCCCGTGGAAGAGAGGATCTCTTTCCTTATAGTTCTAGTGAAAGTCCCAGTGTTAACTCGGGTTGGACCATCTTGGGTCACATGCCCACCCCTGGAGTTAGGGATCAGGAGGGGAGTCTGACCTCAACTGTGTGCACTGGGGGCAGGTGAGGGTGGTGAAATTGGGGTGCTCCACAGGAGGAGGACTGGTGTTGGCCAGAGCGTCCTCTGTGCAGGGTGACCCAGGGGCCAGTAGGTGGAGGAGGAGAGGCTGGTGCCAGGGGTCCTGGAGGGCATCAGTTTGCGGGAGACAACTGAGGAGCGGGGTAGAAAGGCTTGAGAAGGGGCGGCAGCCGACTCCAGGGCCAGACAGCCTTCTGCTTCTCGCTGCACCAGCCAGGGAGCTGCTCACGCGTCACCGAGCTTCCCCGAGTCGCTCAGAGAGAGTTGCGTGGCCCATTGCAATGATTCCCTTTTTGCCTCAGCTGCCGGGATGCAGGAGCCAAGCTAGACTATCTAAGTGTATCGCCATTTCCCTAAACCGGAGTATTTGGGAGCGTTTCTGACCCCTCCTCCTGTGTGGTGTTCTTGATTTTTCTCTTTCTAGTTAACAGCCTTTCCATTTTATGTGTCGTTTATCGTAAACCACCTCAAATCCTTTTTGGAAGCAGGCAGGGTATAAATTATAAATAGATTTAATTTAACAAACTCAATAGGGCAGTTTCTCTGTAGGGCTCCTAGCAATTGCTTCTGCTGACATTTCCCTCATTACCCCAGTGGAGGGGAGGGGGCAGTCAGAGCAGCGGGAAGGGGCTTAACCCTTGGGGTGCTGCGTCTCGGGGGCTCGGCACTGGCACAGGCTGATGAACACTGTTCGGAGGGGTCGAGCTGCTGCAGGAGTGCGGTGACTCGTGTGTCTGTCAGCCCTCTCTCCTCCTGGGAACCCATTCTGTCCCGCAGTTGCCCCATGTCGTGTTTCCGGCCTTCCCTTGTTTCTCCCTTGCCTCGGGCCTCGCACCTCCACAGCACAACAAATGCAGTCCACGGGGGAAAGAATGTGGGAGCTGAGGCCCGGCCCCTTGGGCCTGCTTGCCTTTCGTGGGTCCCCAGAGCCGTGTACAGTAGCTCACTAAGCTATAAATGTAGGCCTTGCTCCAGCCAGCCAGGGGTCACACCAGGAAGAGGGGCCCTGGTTGGGGGCAGCCTAAGGGCTTAGCGTGCCCTGGGCTGTGTGACCTTGGTTGAGACACCCAACCTCTCTGAGCCTCAGCTTCCTCATCTGTAAAGTGGGTATAATAACAGGAACTATTTCAGATCATTGTTGGGATGATGATTTAAGTTATTAAAATACATCTAAAGTACTCAGAATGCTCAGAGCACCTTGTAAGAACTTAACCCAATCTTTGCTATGATTCTGTACTTTCACTTTTCGGGAAAACATACACACACACACACACACACACACACACACACACACCCTGATGTACATCACTTTTATGATTTTGACTCTCCTGTCCCTGGCCTCACCCAAGAACCCCCATCATTTAATGGATTCAAAGTCATATGAGCCATTCATTCATCTACTCTTCCTTCCTTCCCTCCATCCCTCCCTCCCGCTTTTCTTTCATCATCTCGGTTGTTTGTTGAGCACTTACTTTCTTCTTGGTACACAGGGGCACAGTGAGGAGCAAAGACAGACGTGGTCCCTGTCCTCCTGGAGGCCACTTTATAGACAGTACTTAAAGGAAACAAACAAAAAGAAGTTCAGAAAATGAAAGTACTGTGAAGAAAATAAAAGAGCTTGGAGGCTCCATTGTGAGGGGTGGGGCTTGCTGGTTGGGACCCCCGAGGAGGGGATATTAGATCTGAGCCCTGGATGATGAGAAGGAGCTGGCAAGTGAAGCTCTGGGGGCAGAGCTTTTCAGGTAGTGGGAGCAGCAGGTGCAAAGGCCCTGAGGCAGGAATGAGCTTGGTGGGTCTGGAGGGGATTGAATCGGACTGGATGAAGGGTGGGGAGGTGGGAGATGCAGGCAGGGGCTAAATCCCACAGGGCCTGGGGGCCCTGGTAAGGAGTTTGGATTTTATTCCAAGTGGTTAGAGCAGAGAAAGAGAATTCTTCTCCGGCCAGCCCCCTGCCCCTATATGAAGGCTCTCAGGCCAGTTGACCATCCTAATGGACTTACGGGAGGGATGGCAGTGCTCAGAAGCCCTTGGTGGCCTCACCTCTGTGACCTGTCCCTGATCTTAGCTATGCTGGGGCTTCTGGCCCCGTGCGTCCCAGAGCATTTGGGTTTTTGGTGCTGTTGCCATTGAGCTCTGTGTGAAGCTCTAACGAAAGGCTGGTGGCTCTACTGATGCCACTGGTTTATGTTCCACCTGTACAGAAAGTTTGTACTTTATTAAGTATACATACGCCTCGCATTTTCCAAGAGGAGAAGTTCTTTTCCCACCCGCCCCATGCCAGCTGTAGAACTCCGCAGCTTAAAGAACTGGTGAATTGATTCACTTGCTTCTCGGGAGGATTCGTTTTGCGTCTCCTGCGTGGGGATGTCAAGCCTGGGGGACACAGAAGAAGGAAGAGGTCGTCATTTCTGCCCTAGAGGAACTGGCAGTGGAGCGGTTTTATTAGCAGAGGCCGGAAAGTTAAAAAGTACAGAGCGAAGTTTGACTTGCTGGCAGAACTGTGGATATTCTGTGGATCTCAGAATATTCCTTCTAGAAGCTGCTGCTAGAAGCTTAGTAGGAAAGAGCGCTCCTGACCAGATACGTTGGGATTAGGCCAAGCTAGGAAGCGGCCTCTTCTGTAGGACCTGTCAGAGCCTTCATATTGTCAGTTATCTACCCACATCCCCGATGTTGGTTCCTGGGAGCTTTCTCTCCCAGGCTCCAGCACCTGTATCTCTGTTGAAGGCCGCCCTCAGGCTTCCAGAACCTACCTTCTCTGCCATCATGGTGACAGGAAGAGCCTGGGAATTCAGCCCCCCACTTCGGGGGATTCATTAACCAGTGATTGGAGAATGTGGGTGTGAGGGTATTAATACCTCTGCTCCCTCACTCTGATGGAAACAACCGTGAGATGGACCCCGAGTGTTCCCGGAGCTGTGGCAGGAGTGGGTCTGTCCCCTCTGTGGGACCGCCCCCTTGCTCTCCCCGCTCCTCCCGGCTTACCTCCTTAGGGCCCTTCTGGGGCCTCGGGCCAACAGAGTGATGCCTCAGGCTGGGAATTAAACATGGCATTAGGTAAAGTTAGATGTCTACACTGCAGGACTTGTCAGAGCCTTGACTATGTGTGCATGGCGGTGCTCCAGGAGGGATGGGAGGAGGAAGCATGGCACTCACACTTATTTGCCAAGAGGCTGCTGTCATCCAGGAGCCCCGGAGGGAAGAGCACGCTTTGAATACCGTGTTGCAGAGAGCGGGGTTGGACTCTCGGAAGAACCTCTGTGGCCCCAGGTTCACACCGAGCGTAAGAAGAAAACTGGCCTCTGGAATTAGAACATGGGTCTTTGGACTCCAAATCCATACCTTCAACAGTGCCCCTCCCCAGGCCTGCCGGTCCACGCCCTCCCTGACCCAAGGCTGTGTCAGACGCCTCTAGGGCTCACAGCACCCACCGCCCTCCTCCACCCCGCCCCAGCACAGCAATTCTCGGACGATTCTGCACTTATCGTGCACTTGTAAACCAGGAGCGTGTCAGTGGTGGCCTTGGTCTAAGTGTTTCCATCCCCGGCCTCCAGTCCAGGAAGGGCTTGCTGAGTGAGAAGAGTCAAGGGACCAAGCGTTTCCTCCAAAGGTGGGCTCTGGGTGTGGGTGAGGCCCTGTGCCCAAGGCCTCCTGCCCACCCCTCTGTCAGCCCAGCCTGGACCTCCCTGGCCCCTCCCCTGAGTGTGTGCGGACCGGGCGGGAGAGGCATGGAGGGTCTGGGGCTAGCGTCCTTCCCCTCCCGCTTACGGCTTCATCATCCCAGTTATCCGTGGTCCTGACAAAAACATCGAAGGTACAGATAAACCCCAGTCGCCCTGATTCCCTGCTCAGCCAGTGATATGATGGCATTTGACAGGTGAGGGGCAAGGAGGGCTGAGGGTTCACCAGGCTCACAGGTGGGGGGCTGGGCTCTGACCCTGGAGCGTCTCACTCTGGAGCTGACTCCCCCGCTTACCCCTCAAGTTGATTTCAGAAAATTTCAGCCGTTCATGAAAGGAGAGGGAATGGTCTATTGAACCCATCACGTGTGACCCATCTGTGCCTGCCGTCCTTGCTTCTCCGCCCACGTTATCGGGAGCCCTTCCCCGATCGCACGTCACTTCTCTGTGAAGTTGTCCAGTGCGTATCAGAGCCTGTGCTCCTAAGACTCCACTATTCTGCTCTAGATAAAGAAAATCTCTCTATAAAATTGCCCCTCTAGAATGGAAGCTCCACAAGGGTGGGTGCTTTATTTTGTTCATGACTGTCTCCCCAGCACATAGCATAGTGCCTGGCGCATAGCAGACACTCAATAAATATTTGTTGCATCTCTCTTCCTCATTCTTCCTTTCTGTCTATCTACCTCTCCATCCATCTCTCCATCTGTCTGTCTATCATCTCTCTATCACTTATATCTACCTATCATCTGTCTATACACAAGTTTTGAATGGAAATGAGATCCTTCTAAGCTTACTGTTTTGTGACTTTGTGTTTTCCCTTAACAATTTATTATAACCACTGCTCCGTGTCAATAAACAAGGGTGTCCTACACCACCATTTTTACTGCCTGTACAGTATTGTGTTGTGAATGCGTCATCATTTTGTTTAACTGATTTTCTTTGGGACATTTAGGTTGTTTCCAATTTTTCATTATTGTAAACCATGCTGCAGTGAATATCCCTGTTTAGGGGCCTTTGGGAACAGCCACAGTGATTTCTTTAGAACCAATTCTTGGCCGGGGAGGGGCTGACTCAAAGAGTGTGCACCTTAAAAAGGTGGTTTTAGTATTTAAAAAAAGCGTTTTTTTGTGGTATTTTTGGCCGTGCTGCGCAGCATGTGGGATTTTAGTTCCCCAACCAGGGATCGAACCTGCACTCCCTAGAGTGGAAGTACGGAGTCCTAACCACTGGACCTCCAGGGAAGTCCCTAACAGCATTTTTGATTGGATCTTAATGATGGATGGCGACCTTGATCAATAAAAGTGCCCCCCACCACTGGTTTCTTTTTACCTCAAATTTTGTTTGAGAAAATGGGTGTGAGAGTAGGAGTGGCCATGGGGATGGTGGTGAGGGTCAGGTCAGCTGACACGATTGCCCTGCAGCGCCGGCCCTGGCGCGAGCTTGTCCCCTGCAGACGCCGCCCACCGTGTGGGCGTCTCGTGGGCGTCCTGCTGCTCCTGTTGCCGCCTGAGAGAGTTCTCCTCTGGCTCACCTGGAAGCCTTCACCTTTCACTGTGAACCTTTCGGAGTGTCTTTGGCACGTGGCCCCGCTGTCCTGCTCTGCTTGCCTGTTCCCTGGTCTGTGGGCAGCACGTGACTCTTCTTGGCTCTGCTGGAGTCTGGAGCCCGTAGAGCCTAGTGGTTCAGTCCATGAGCTTCTGGAATCCGGCATCCTGGGTTGGAGTCCTGACTTTATCACTTGTTAGCTGTGGGAGCTGGGACAAGTTACTTAACCTCTCTGAACTTCAGGTATGACCCCTACGTGCCCCAAGATTACCGGGAGGGTCCCTGACATGAAGAAAGGCTGTGCCTGTGTCACCAGCCTCGACACCTCTTGCTCTCCAAGGTGCTGCTCTGAGGTCTTCCTCGCCTCTGTGGGCTTGAGGGCAGGGGCCCGTAGCAGCCGTCTGGAGGGGGAGCTGGGGTGAACACCCCCATTTCACAGGAGAAGGCCTTTGCTCAGGGGTCCAACAGTCGCTTAGCGCAGAGCAATTCATTCACTTGGCCAGCGTATATTGTGCTTCTAGAGTAGCCCAGGAGGGGTGCGCGTATCATTTCATCCTCCCAAGAGCTATTATGGGCAGGTGCTATTGTGAACCCCATTTACAGATGAGAAACTGAGTCCAATGCCGGAGGAACCAGAGGGCCGGATTCGGCACTATGTGGCATTCTGGGGGAGCCCAGAGGGTAAAGAGCAAATTCCTCTCTTGCTCTCTGAGGCATCCAGACATCGCCTGCAGCCCTCCAGACGCCCAGGCCCCAGCTCATACCCACAGCAATAGGACAGGCCACAAGACAAGTCCAGAGGCCTGAGGGGGAGACTCTGAGGTCAGCCCCTCAAAGATGTCCACGTCCTAAAACCCAGAACCCATGACCATGTTGCCTTACATGTCAAAGAGGTTCTCAGATGTGATTAAGGACCTTGAGATGGGAGATTATCCTGGCTTATGCGGGTGGACCCAGCGTATCACAAGACCATGCAAGAGGGAGGTCAGAGGGTCACGTGCTGGCTTTGAAGCTGGAGAAGGCAAAGAAAGAGATTCTCCTTCAGAGCCTCCCCAAGGAAAACAGCCCTGCTGACACCTTGAATTTAGGACCTCTGACTTCTAGAACTGTAGGATAGATGATTTGTGTTGCTTGAAGTCACCACGTTTGTGTAGTTTGTTACAGCAGCCATAGGAAACTCATACAGGCTGTATCTGGACAGATGATGTCCAAGCCACGGCACCACTGGGTGCCTTTGCCACTGGGTTCCGGGGGTGCTTGGAGGAGCCAGGACGGGCGGAGATGCGGGCGGCGGCCAACGGGGCTGATCTGCCGCTCTAGGGCCACAGCCGAGCGGTCATCTGCACTGTTCTTGGCCACACCATCCGGTGGTGTCATGGCCCCCTCGGCAGTCTTCAGCTCCCTGTCATCTTCCAGGGACAGAGGCACAGTGGCTTTCTGGAAAGGAGGAGAGAAACCAACAGAGACAGGGTCTTGCCCAGAGCTGCTCAAAGCCACCCTTCGACACGAGGTGAGGGTGGAGGGGCTGGTGGGTGGGACTGTGCTCATCAGCGGTCAGCGTGCTGGGAAGGCGCGGACCGTGTTGGGATTTGCTGGCCCGAGGGTGGGAGGTGGGGGGGAGACGCCGCTGTCACGGGCAGAGCCCACGTGACCGGGTCTGCTCTGTCCTCCTGGCTGCACCTCTTTCCACTTTCCATCCATCGTGAGCGTTCAGCTTGCCCTCCGAACATCGCTCTCTCTCGGGCACGTCACTGATTTCCTAATGGGATAAACTTGTTCCTTTGCCCACTGGTTCGGCAGAGACTGGGCCTGGGAGTCAGCGGGTCCTGCCTTGGACTCTCGGCTCTGTCTTTCTCCAGCTCTGTGGCTTTGAGCGAGCCTCGCCCGCAGCAGCCGTACCCTCTCCTCGTGGGTTATTGGGGAGATCGTCTCCCGGCTCATCTGGATGTGAGCTAGGACACAGCCGCCATGGTGTTCTCAGCGCCTGGCTCGTGAGAAACACCTTCTACGTGTTTGTTGAGTGAATGAGGCACGTGGGGATATTCGGTTGTCGGCACAGCGCCAGGCCCAGAGCAGGTCCTTGGCCGAAGCTTGGCTGTGACAGGCCGATGTCAACCTCCCGTCCCATCTTTGGTCCTGAAGCTCAGTCTCCCTCCTGCCCTCCCTCCAGCCCTCTCCTTCAAGCCGCTTCTTGGCTGCCTACATTTTGACACTTTTCGGCAGCAGAGGCATTTTTTAAGAGTCTGCCCCTTTATTTTCAAAAGAGCATCTTTGGAAGCTGGGCCTTTGATGTCTGGGGACACGACGTAGGTGCCTGTCTTTTCTCTTCTGTACCCCTGGGCATTGCTATCTCTCCTGCCATCTGGGCAGCTTGGCAAAAGCAGAGAAGCACTCAGGCTTGCCTTCAAGGAATGGAGGCTCCTGGCCACGGAAACCTGTGCTGATGAATGAATGATGGATGGGTGGAGGAATGCATGCCTGCGTGATAAATGAACGGATGAATTGGAGAACGGAGGGTGAGCCCTGGTCTCCTCTGTGGCTCCAATGATCTTGCAGAAGGTATGCTGTATGGTCTGCCTTTTCTAAAGCACGCTCCCTGGGTGAGCAGCCCTGCCAAACACTCGTCGGTGTTATCCAAAAAATACGAAAAGGGGAGAGGACTTCCTGGGGCCAGAATAGTTTGGAAAATACTGGTGTTCAACAAACTTAAAAAGGTTTCTTTCTGGCAAGACTTCTCAGAGCCTTTACTACGCTCGTATGCTTTGCAAATATCCCCCAGGCATGTAGGCTCTGCCGTTCCCTCCGACATGTGGACCCTGGAGTCTGTGTTTCAAGGATGGGGTTCGCAACAGGCTGGCAGGAAAGCTTTTCGGGGAAGGCTGACGTGGGGAGGAGGGAACCCCGTTTGGTCTGGCAGAGGGAGAGCCAACCGAAAGAGCAGAAGGCTGTGCTGGCCAAGGACCAGCTGCTCGGTCAGCCCCGGGTCAAGAGCAGATCCAGGGAAGACAGCCTTGGTCTCGTCCCGAAGCAGGCAACCTCCCGTCCAGCAGACTTGGTGTCTCACAGGAGCCAGGGAGGGATGTTATTGTCGCCATCATTCGACAACGATCTGCCTCTCTTCAGGGCTAACCAAGGGATTCTGCCAGCTTTTCTGTTTTCTTCATCATTTGCACCTACTGGGTCCCTGCCGTGGGCCATGGTTCCCCCCTAGAAAGTGCTCGTCGAGGGTTAATCCATAAGGTCACTTGAAAACGAAGCCATTATTCCCTTCTTAAAGGTTAATGTGTTTTTTCCAGGAGTGTGTGAGTGGAAATTTCAAGTACTCCACATTCTTCATTTCGCTGGGTAATGTCCTGAGCTGCTCCAGCAAAATGAGCCCTTGAGCAGCTAGAGAGGAGCCCCGACAAGAGAAAGGAGGGCAGTGGGGGGCGGCCGGCCCCCGGGAGGCGTCACCGCCTGCAGAGGAGGTGAAGGCAGCTGTCTGGCCTAAGCCCCATGGTGGGAGATAATGAAAACCCATAGGACACAGCTCAGGGGAGTGGGCCGTTCAATAAAGTGTGCAGCGGGTGTCAGGGGGCCCAGGGGCAGGGGCACCTGCAAATAGGAATACCAGCAGGACCTGGGGAGTCTGGGAGGCCCTCAAATGCTCCTTGGTTCCCTCTGCAGCCAGCCCTCTCTGCTTCCCCAAATCCCCGAGTCTGCGGGCCCTCAGTTTGAGATGGGCCAGAGGGGCTGTGCCCCAGTTCCAAGTGCCCCCTCAGGGTGGACATCCACCCCTGGGCGTCCAATTGGACCATGGCCGGTCCAATCAGCCCTGGTCAGGTGTGGCGTTGCATTGTACACCCATGGCTGTGCTAGGCCCCTCTCCCGTAGGTGGGAAACGAAGTACAGCTCAGAGATCGGAGGACTGAGTCAGGTTAGCACCCAAAAACGGGTCTGCTTCAGGCCTGGACACTAGGTTCCAGCACGTTCTCCCCTGTTCCTTCTACCACATACCCCCATATTAGCTCTACAAGATGCCTGTGGATCTCCACCCCCAGCCCAGGACGTTCTTTTTTGTTTTGAATAAGGGGTTAGCAAACTATGGCCCACCGGCCAAATCTGGCCTGCATTTGCTTTTGTAAATAAAGTTTTATTGGCACAGAGCCATGCCCACTCATTTACATATTGTCTGTGGCTGCTTTCCAGACACCATGATAGAGTTAATTGGCTGTAACCGAGACCCTGTGGCCCGCAGAGCCAGAAGTATTTACTAGCTGGATCTTTGCAGAACAAGTCTGCCAACTCTTGTTTTAGACGACTGTTATGTAACCCTTGCTAAGTGAACAGGAGTCCGCAGGGAACATCTGGGGTGAGAATGATTATGACTATGATTATCCAAGAAGGTCTTCCTTCATTTAGCAAGTCCTTACTGCCTAGCAGGCATGTGCTGAGCTCTGGGGATAAAACAGGGAACAGGCAAGGTCCCTGCCCTCACAGAGCTTTCTTCCTTAAGATGATAAAGTATGTTTTCTTCTAAAAAATAACCAGAGCTCTCAGCCCTGGGTGCTTACTGTCTGGGAGTAGAGATCCGGGGCTGAAGGTGGTGGGTTGGGTACATACTAAAGAAGACATGGGGTCCCTGGATCAGGAAACAAGAGTCTACCAGGGATGCTGGGACTGACTCACCAGAAATGCCCAGGTTCCAGAATAGTCAAGGGCACGTGGCCGACGGAAGGGCGGGCCAGAGACGAGGTTGACGGGTTAGCCAGCCGCTGGAGTAACTTAACCCCGAAGTCTGCCTGGAGGAGGAGGATTTTGCATACAGCCTTGAATTCAGGGAGAAGGGAGGGGAGTCATCCCTATGGCCCAAAGGCAAACTCAGGAGAGGCTGGGGCTGGAGGCTTTTGTTCTTACCCTGTCTTCATCACACTCCTCTGTGGAAATTCCTGCTGATTTTCCTTCCTCTACATTAACAGACTATATAGCTGGGCACGTGATCACCCCAAATAAAGGCCTCATTTCCCAACCTCCCTAGCAGCTAGATGTGGCCATGTGGTAGATTTGGCCATTGTGCCTTGAGTGGAAGTGGTATAAGCCATTTCCAAATTGTGCTCTTAAAGGGAAGGAGTGGGCCCACTCCTTGCCCCTTCATTCCTTCCCACCTGCTGGAATGCACAAGTAATAGCAGGAATTGAAGCAGCCATTTTGTATCTTGAAATGGAAGGTACGTGTATCTTACATGTGCAAGATACAGGGAAATGAGGTGGACGGGACCTGGGTCTCTGATGACTGTGGAGCTGCTCCACCAACTCAGGACTATGACCTGAAGCCTTTACGGGAGAGAGAAATGAAATTTCTGTGTTGTTTAAGTCACTGTCATTTTGGGTCTCTTTGTTATAGCAGCCAAACCTATAAGACACCCCCAAGGCACTCCAAATAAACATACAATTAAATAAACACCATAGGCTGTGCAAATGAAGCTCAGAAGCTTCACCCACTTGGAAATTCTGGGGCCCCGTTGCTACTGCTCTGCTGTCTCCTCTGTGTATCTACACAGCTCCCCTCCTCTGGCTACGAGCCAGCTGCCAGCTCTCTTCCATGGCCAGGTCTCAACATACATTTCTGGATGGAGGAAGCATTGAAGGTTAAAGGGTGGAGGTGCTTGGCCAGCTAAGGCCAATGGAGTCCTCGGCAGCCCCCTGACCTTCACCTTGGCCTCCCCATCTCCCACCCCACCCTGTGAATGGGGGCAGCCCTCAAAGAACCCAGGGTCAGCTGTGCTGAGGGGCTGCTGGGAACAAAAGACTATCAAGGGATGCAGATGAGCTGCCGCAACATCGGAATAAAGATTCAAGTCCCCAGCTCCTCTGACCTCTGCCAGGCGGGGCTGCTTTCTCGGTGATCTCAGCCTTCCGCATCTCAGACCCGTTCCCATAAAATCACAGGAGTACTGCCAGTTAGAAGCCTGCCAGCCGAGGCCCCTCTGGATGTAATCAGCCATGATAACTTAATAGGCTTAAGTTTGGGAGGCTTCGTTTGAAGCTCAGGATCTTCACCCCCGGTAGCCCAGTTCATCTGGAAGAGCCTCCGTCTTGCCCTGACCGTACCAATTACCTCCGGCATCTCTGAGCTCTGGGACCCACATCTCCAGGAGCCTGCCCCGCCCTTTTGCTGATAGGCATGGCGCATGCTTCAGGCCCCCCAGCTGTCATTCCAACCAGCAACCCAGCGCAGACCCCCAAGAGAGAAGAGTGCAACATACAAAAGGCTTGGCCTCAACTCCCACATGCAGGCACACCAAGAGAAATCAAAGGAGGTGCCCCCTGGGCGCCGAAGATCATTCGAGAGTGAAGAGGACTGTAATCAGGGAGAAAGTTTAATACGCAAGGCTTCACGTTGGATTAAGTGTCCTATGCAGCTGGAAAACGAGGCTGCAGATAGAAAACAAATGTTCAGACGTCTTCGTGGGTGACCTCCAAGTTTCCACCGGCTCCTAATCCTTCTGTCATAATTCAAGCTTGTTGGCCTGGAGATGGTGGCTTGGCTGGTGGAATTCCATGATCTATTAGCCGTTCTTCCAAGGCAGCCAGTGGTTCCCTCTGTGTACCCGGCACGCTGATACGTTTCTCTGGCAGGATGGAAGCCCATGTTTCCATCTGGCCGGGCGGAAAATCACCTCTGAGTTCATCTTCCCAGGAGCTCATCCCGTGCAGGCAGGGGGAGGGGGCATGGGGAGGGGCCGTGATCGAGCAAGCATTAGGAAGGCCACTGCTCCTGAAAGAGCTTGTCTTTCGGGGGGACGAGGGGCAGGGGTATGTTAAGTGATTTTGGCAGGACCAGCCTTGAGCAATGGAGCATCTATCCCTCCGCCCGTCAGCCCACCTACTCATTTTTCTTGCATTCATTCATTCATCTTCCAACTGCCGGTCTACCATCAGCCATGCTACGATCTTTTTAAATTTTTCTTTTCCTTTTCTTGTTTTTGGCTGAGTCTCACAGCTTACCGATAGTTCCCCGGCCAGGGATCGAACCCAGCCCCTTGGCAGTGAAAGCGTGGAGTCCTAACCGTCGGACCACCAGGGAATTCCCAGCCATGCTACAGTCGTAATTGAAGCATGTAAAACTTATCATATCCTCAATAAAACTTTTGCTTTCTTCCCAGCGTCTAAAAAGACACGCAGTGTAGCTGGTGTTCACACTCCTGTGTACTCCCCTCCCCCTGAGTGTGGGCAGGACCTAGTGACTCACTGCTAAGTCAGAGAACGTGGCAAAAGTGATGGGAGGTGCCCTCTGAGATTATGGTACCAAAAACTTGGACTTCCGTCTCGCTGCTTCTCTGGCTGCTCACGTGCGCATGCTCTGATGGACCCAGCTGCCACTTTGTGAGCCACACTGTGGAGACGCCCATGGGGCAGGGAGCTAATGTCTCTGGCCTTCAGTCAGGGAGGCCTGGAGGCCCTTGGTCTTGGAAGAGGAGCTTCCTGCAGGTGAGGCTTGGGGTGACCGCAGTTCCTGCTGACACCTTGCTTGCAGCCTCATGGGAAACCCTGAGCTAGAAGCACCCAACTGAGCCACGGATGCTGGGAGATGCTACACACGTGCTGTTTGCATCACTGAGTTTTGGGGTGATTTGTTACACAGCAATAGAGAACTGATACACCCAGTTTTCCTATGTCAGTAAAGGGTCTACCCCAGACCTTTCCACAGCCGGTCCATCAGCAGAAATGACTGGCTCTTACTCCAAACCCCCTGGGCCATTCTCCTCCTCTGCACCCCGCCCCCCCAGCTGCCTCCTCTCACTGGCACCCCTGTGTAGGCCTCTTGGTCTCCTCACATCCGTTCCCCACCAACGTCCTGCTCCCATCCTTCCAAGGGCTCCCCACCGCCCCGGGGGATTGCGCCTCCTCCCATGGCCCTTGTTTCTCCCCAGCCTCATTCCCTTCCCCGCTGCCCCCAACTCACCCACTCCAGGCACCCAGGCCTTCCTTCTGTCCCCAATGTGTGAAGCTTGTCCTTGCCTTAAGCTGCTCATGTCTGTAAGCCCCTGGCCTGGAACAGCTCCCCCCAGAGGTGTGAGTGGCCAGCTCCTTCTCACTCCCCAGGTCTCGACTCTGTCCCCTTTCCAGGTTTTCTCTAGCACGTCACTGTCTTATTGCTGTGATAGCCCTTTCACTGTGTGAGGTTATCTTGCTTATCTATCAACCAGTCACCTATCTACCTATCCATTCTTCCATCTATTTATCACATTTATCATCTATCATCTATTTATTATATCTCTCTACCTTCTATATCTGTCTCTTCTATCTCTCTCTCTTTATCCATCATCTATCATCTGTCTGTCTATATCATCTATCATCTATTATCTATCTATCTTCTATCTATCTATCATCTGTCTATGAATCTATCATCTATGTATCTATCTATGTATCTATCATCTATCTATCTATGAATCTATCTATCATCCATCTATCATCTATCTATCTTCTATCTATCTATCTATCTATCTATCTATCTATCTATCTATCTATCATCTATCATCTCATCTATCTCCCCCACTAGAATACAAGCTCTATAAGTTCATGACCCTTATTTGTCCTGTATATTAGTTTCCTGTGGCCACCATAACAAACTGGTTGGCTTAAGATAAGAGAAATGTGTCCTGTCACAGTCCTGGAGGACCAAGTGCCAAAATCAAGGTGTCGGCAGGCTCACGTTCCCTCCAAGGCTCTAGGGAAGGATCCTGCCTTCCCTCTTCCAGCTCTCATGGTTCCAGGAATTCCTTGGCTTGTGCCCACATCACCCCAACCTCTGCCTCTGTCGTCACGTGGCCTTCTCTGTGTCTTCTCCTCTTCTGTCTCTTTTAAGGACCTTGTCGTTGGGTTTAGGGCCTACCTGGGTAATCCAGAAGGATCTCATCTCAAAATCCTTAGCTTACTTATGTCTGTACAGATGCTTTTTCCGAATAAGTTCACAATCACAGGTTTTGGGGGATATCTTCTGCGAGGCTACCATCCAACCCACTGCAATGTGTTCACCAATGTGTTTAACCCTTGGGCCTCCAGCAATTCCAAGTATATCTGGGAGCACTCAGGAAGAATTTGTTGAGTGAATGAATGAACAAACCCATCCCTTAGTTGAGTTGTTCTCAAAGCTGAGTTCACATCAGAATTACCTGAAGGGCTTCAAACAGATTGCTGGGCCTCGCACTCAGAGATTCTGACCCAGCACGTCTGGGGTGAGGCCTGAGAATTTGTGTTGCTAATTCATTTCCAGGTGAAGCTGCTGCTGGGGGGAGCACGCTTGGAGCCTCCCTGCTTTAGGTCATCTGTTCTTCCATTCAACCATTATTAGCAGGACCTGAATCATGATTAAGGTTTCATTTTCCCCTCAAAGAGCTTATAGGCCTCCAGCATCTTTCAGCTGTCCATGGTTTTTCCTTGTCAAAGAGAACACACTATCTGATTATCTAATTCTTCTCCAAAGAGCCTGGTACCCTATGTCCTCCCTAGGGATGACTGCAGTTAAATCAGCTCTCTGGGGAAGGCCGGACAGGACCAAGATGGGAGCATCGCCCAGCGGATGGGGCATTGCTGGGTGTGGAAGGTTGGGGTCTTCCTGGATTCTCTGAAATCACACCTTGGGGACCACACTTAGGGGCTGTTACAGAGGCCAAGTGTGGTCCAAGACTCACCCCCAAAACAGAATTTCTGGTTCCACAGAGGAAATTCCACAGGATCCACAGAGGGGAAAAAAAAAAAAGTGTGGGAAGGGAATATCTTGAAAATGTCACCATTAAGATGGATTTTCAGCCAGGAAGACAGGTGGTACATGGGGGATGTCCACTGAGCACAAGAGCCTTACCTGGGGCTTTTGCTGGGGTGTCCCCATCTTCCACCCCGCACAGCCTTGGGGTACCCTTCCTTCCTTCCTTCCTTCCTTCCACTTTATTGAGATAAATAATTCATTGGCCAAAAAATTCACCCATTTTAAATATATAATCCAGTGTTTTTTAGTATTTTACAGTTAATGCCCAACCAATTTTAAAACATTTTTATCACCTCAGAAAGAAACCCATCACCCTTAGCTACCATACCCCTATCCCAAGCCCTACACCCAGGTCTAAACAACCACTGATCTACTTTTTGTCTCTATAGATTTCCCTCTTCTGGACTTTCATGTATATGGAATCAGAAACTATTTGTCTTCTGTAACTGGCTTGTTTCACTTAGCATGATGTTGTCGAGGTTCCTCCAAGTTGTGACATGTATCAGCACTCTATTCCTTTGCACGGGAGAATAATTAATATTCCATTGTTCGGATGAAACACATTTTGTTTATTCATTATTCAGTTGATAAAAATTTGGATTGTTTTTTTTTAGCTGTTATGGATAATGCTGCTATAGACATTTGTGGGCAAGTTTCTGTGTGGACATATGTTTTCATTTCTCTTGAGTATAATATCTAGGACTGGAATTGCTGAGTCATATGGTAACCCTCTGTTTAATCATTTGAGAAAGTGCTACACTGTTTTCCAAAGCAGCTGAACCTTTTAAAATTCCCACCAGCAGTGTATGAGTGTTCTGATTTATCCACATCCTGGACCAAACTTATTATTGAACTTTTTGATTCTAGCCATCCTAGTGGTTATAGCACGTGTCTCATTGTACTTTTGATTTACCTTTTCTCTGATGACAAATGATGCTGAGCATCTTTTTATGAGCTTATTGGCCATTTGTACATCTTCCTTGGAGAAATGACCTTTGCCCAATTTTTAAATTGGCTTATTTGTATTGTTGAGTTGTAAGTGTTCTTTATATATTTCAGGTACAAGTCCCTTATTAGATTTGCAAATATTTTCTCCCATTCTGTGTGTTGTCTTTTCCCTTTCTTGATGGTGTCCTTTGAGGCACAAAAGTTTTTAGTTTTAAAGCCCAATTTATCTATTTTTTCTTTTATGTGCATACTGTCATATCTAAGAATTTTTTTTGCCAAGCCAAGGTCATGGAGACTTGCTCCTCTGTGTTCTTCTAAGAGTTCTATAGCTTCAGCTCTTACTTTTAGATCTTTGATTCATTTTGAATTACTTTGTGTATATAGTGTGAGTAAGGGATCCAGCGTCATTTTTTGGCATGTGGTTATCCAGTTGTCCCAGCACCATTTGTTGAAAAGACTATTCTTTTCCCATTGGATAATTTTGGCACTCTTGTCAAGGGATGGAGAGCTTTTCTTCTTTCCTAACTTTAAAACAGAGAGGCAAGTAGTCAGTGACTTTTTAATCTAACTGTAATTGTTTTACAAATTTACACATGTAACCTATTGTAGAAAGCAAAACCAGTCTCCCCCCACCCCCAAGAGGATTTATCTGTAAATCAAGTTAAAAAAAAGCCCTGTGTTTCTGGCTATTAACCCTTGGATATGATTCTTGAGAGTTCCCCCAAATGCCAAAGAGCAACTTTTGAGACGTTCAAAGGGAGGTGGGTAAAGAGCTACTGAAAACTCACTGAGCAAACAGGGGTAAGTTCCTACCCTTCTCTCTCTCTCTCTCTGTCTCTTTTTTTTTAATTTTTTGTTTATTTTTGGCTGTGTTGGGTCTTTGCTGCTGCGCGTGGGCTTTCTCTAGTTGCGGCGAGCAGGGGCTACTCTTCGTTGCAGTGCGCGGGCTTCTCATTGCGGTGGCTTCTCTTGTTGCGGAGCACGGGCTCTAGGCGCCAGGGCTTCAGTAGTTGCAGCATGCGGGCTTAGTTGCTCCACGGCATGTGGGATCTTCCCCAAGCAGGGGTGGAACCCGTGTCCCCTGCGTTGGCAGGTGGATTCTTAACCACTGCGCCACCAGGGAAGTCCCTCTCTCTCTTTTTAAAGCTACACGATATTTTATTGGATTGTTTCCAGTTATCTGCTATTACAAATAATACTTCAGTGAATAACTGTACAGATACCCATTTATGTATGTGGAAGTACTTCTGTAGAGTAAAATTTTAGAATTGGAATTACTGATTCCAAAAGTACATTATGGGACTTCCCTGGTGGCGCAGTGGTTAAGAATCTGCCTGCCAACGCAGGAGACACGGGTTCGAGCCCTGGTCAGGGAAGATCCCACATGCCGTGGAGCAACTAAGCCCGTGCGCCACAACTGCTGAGCCTGCGCTCTGGAGCCCACGAGCCACAACTACTGAGGCCGCAAGCCACAACTACTGAGCCTGTGTGCCACAACTACTGTGGCCATGAGCCACAACTACTGAGCCCACGTGCCACAACTACTGAGGCCGCAAGCCACAGCTACTGAGGCCGTGAGCCACAACTACTGAGCCCGCGTGCCACAACTACTGAAGCCCATGCACCTAGAACCCATGTTCCGCAACAAGAGAAGCCACTGCAATGAGAAGCCTGCGCAGTGCAATGAAGAGTAGCCCCCGCTCGCTGCAACTAGAGAAAGCCTGCGCACAGCAACGAAGACCCAACACAGCCAAAAATAAACAAACAAATAAATAAATTTATTTTTAAAAGCACATTATGAATTTGTTATTCTTGTAAATGCTGTCCCATTCCACCCCTTTAAGGGCTATGCCGAATGATACCCCAGCAGGAGCGTATGGGGGCGCCTGTCTTTCCAAAGGCTGATCAACACAGAGTATTACCAAACTTCTGGCTTTTTATCCATCTGATGGGTAAAAGTGGGCAATTCAGTGTGGTTTTAATCTGTATGCCTTATATTATGGTGAGATTACACATCTTTTTAATACAGTTAAGACCCATTTATATTTCCTTTTTGGTGAATTATCCATCAATATGCTTTATCCATTTTTATTGGGTTTTTTTTTTCTTATTTGTTGAAATGTGCTTTATCGTTTAGGAATATTAGGTCTTGGTTTACCTAGGTCTTTGTCAGCTCTATTCAATATAGGAAGAGATCATGGAAGGGCACGAATGTATAGCCAGAGGTGAGAATCTTTGGGGACCACCCTGGTGATGGGTGACCACGTTTATATTTTCATTTTCTTAGCAGCCTGGGGAATTCGATTCTCTCTTCTGAGCCTCAGTTTCCTTATCTGAAAATGGGGATAATAATTCCCATTTTTGAAAACATCTTTGAAAGCGCTTTGGGGATCTGTGTAGACCTTCATCCCGCCTTAACCCCACTCTCCTTCGAGGCGGCCATTCAGCTCCTTGAAGCTAAACTCCAGCTTCTCCCGGACCCCAGGGCATTCATTCTGTCGTTCATTTACCTACTGAGAACCCACCATAAGCCTGAAGCTGCTCCAGATGCCAGGTGCTAGTGACCCAGCAGGTGTGCAAAGTAAAGGTCCTGTGCCCGTGGAGCTTCTCATAGGAGAAATGGACAGTAGACCGTAAACCAGCACTACAAGGAAATCAGGACTAATCAGCATAGCAGCTGTGACTCACGGGGCATCAACGACGTGACAGGCCCTGTGTTTCATGCCATCCTACACCAACCCTAGGATGAAACAATGATCAGCTCCATTTTATAGATTTGAGAAAGGTTCACAAAGATTACGTGACCTGCCCAAAGTCATATAGCTAGTCAGAGGATTCAAACCCAGTGCCCTCTGGCCCTTAGGACCTGGGGAAGAGAGGCAACCCCTAAACTCCCAAAGCATCTTCGAGGGTGTTTGGGATGGGGGGGGGTTGGACCAGAAGGGAGCAGGGAGGATGGTCTCACGAGTTACAGCATCGCTCCAGAGAAGCCTCTTGGCAGTCCATCGCCTGCCACCCCACCCGAGACACAGACAGGTCCCAGCAGAGCTGCTGGTCAAGGATGAGCCAGGTTTCATGAGCAATTACAGTCCATGCAAGATAAGATGGCGGGGGAGATGCTTAATTAGACTCTTTCTAAACCTCGGGTTTCTTTGAGGTGAACAGCCAGAGGGGTGTTGGGCGTTGTGTGTGTGTGTGTGTGTGTGTGTGTGTGTGTGTGTGTGTGTGTGTGTGTGTGTTTTCCCCTTCCCAGAAACAGGGCCAATCTCCACAGCTGGAATGAAAGCAGAGCTGGCTGCTGCCCTGAGCCCTGTGAAGGCGTCTGGGCTGCCTCCTGTCCATGATCTCTCGCTTCCCTTCCCGCCTCTCAGCCACTCCCCCTCCTCTGCTGGGCCATCTGGCTATCAGGGGTGGGAACTCATCACAAGGGGGCAGGGTGGACCGTGTCCCGCTCGGGAGATGCCAGGTGTGTTGAGTCTGAGCCCAGGTGGCCCCTGATTACTGGGGAGGCCTGCCTGGGGCGCGAGCTCCGCCGAGGGTCCCGCTGGCCTCTGGGCCTCCTCTCAGAAGCACCTCCACCAGCCTGCCCTCTCTGAGCCTCGGTCTCCCCACCTGTGCAAGCTGGTGGTGACCCTGGGTGGTGCAGCGGAGAGCAGGGGCCGCTCCTGTGTTACTCATGCTGGAATCATGAGCTTGAACCCGGGTTGGCACACAGCGGTGGACTCCATACAGACCTGCCCAATTTGGGTTCCTAAAAGGTATGTATGAGTCACTGGGAGAGCTTTTGTTCCTTGGGCACCTGTGTCACCTGGGGAAAGGGTTGCCAGGATAAAGGCAGGACACCCAATTAAATCTGGATTTCAGATGACCAACAGATAATCTCTTAGTGTAAGTATGTCCCGTGACATATTTGGGACATAGTCATGCTAAAAAGTCATTCACTGTTTATCTGAAATTCAAATGTAATGGGGTGTCCTGCATTTCATTGGAGAAATCCCTACCTGGGCAAGGCCACTCAAAGATTCAGGGTCAGTAGGCGTGGGGTGAGGCCCAGGAAAGTGCATTTTGATCTCTTTACTGGACACCTCGATGCACAGGGTCCTTCATCCACACTTGGAAAAACATGCAGTGTCTCCTGCGGGCCAAGGTCAGGAGTTGAGAGTGAATGGCCTCCCCCTCCCCTCCTCTGTTAATACAGTGTGCCCCCCACCCTCCCTGCGCCCGGGGCTTGACTGAGACCCTTGGAGTGGGCAGCTCTGAGGGGCAGCTCAATGTCCTGGCTTAGAACCCTGGAGTGTAGTCAGGTGTCCTGCTTTCAAATCTGACTCCTCTCCTCACTGACTGTGTGACTTTGAGCAAGTCACTTAACCTCTCTGGCCTCCAATTTCTTGTAGAGAGATGAGCACTTCACAGGTTGTCAGAAGGATGAATTGAGATCACGCGAGGCAAGTGCTGTGCACAGCGCTGACATAACAGTGATTAATAAAGGGAAGAGAGTAGTAATCCTCGCAAATATATATTGAGCACCGCCCCATGCCTGGCATGGTTACAGGTGCTCAGAGAATCTTCATCCCCACCAGGTTCACTACAAGGCACATTGCATGGGGTTGTGCAGTGCACGGCGTGAACAGCTGTACACAGCATCCCTAGGGTCGGTTCTGTGTCAATCCCACATGCAGTAGGCTCACTCAAGGCCACGAGAACAGCCCTGAGGCCACACAGTTCACCATGGCCTGAAGTGCTCAGGACTTGGTGGGTGTTGGAATCAGGAATCGTGCCGCTCCCTAGAGTTCAGGTGTAAGGGAGACAATGCAGCCTCAGTCACGTGAAGGACACAGGGGACTCCAAAGTACAAAAGAAATCTAGGAAAATGACAGTAAGAGTCTGAGAGGGGCCCCAGGATCCAAACTGCTCTGGTCTGTGGGGCACAGAGACTCGCAGCTCAGGAGGGACAGCAGCGGGCCTCTCTCTCGAAAGAGAAGGGAGGCATGTGTGACAGCGCTGGGGGGTGTGAGATAGACCCGGTGTGGGGCTTGTTAGGAGAGCGGGCCAGCTGGCCCCCACTTGTGTGCTTGTAAAGGATTGAGGAGATGTGGGTACCCCAAACCCAACATGGAAATAGTCCTTGGGGGCCCGGGAAGCCCTTGACCATTCCACGGACCCACGGAAAGTGGAGGTGGGGATGCCGACATCCGTCTGTCCTGGGCTGGAATCCTGGCTTCTGCACGAACCAGCTCTGAGACCCTCAGCACAGCGTGTGCCCTCTGCTTCTCACTTTACTCCTGTGATGAGGGGGACTTTTGAAACCCACCTCACAGGGCGGTTGTGGGTATTGGAATGGAAGCCGAATCTGGTGGAGAACTTGGTTTGCTGCAAAGGGCTGGCTGGAGGAGGGGATGGCTGACATCATCCTTCATCTGAGAGCCACACGTTTCCCCTCTGGCCACCTCCAGTCCTCCTCTTCGATAACCTGGGGAAGATGAAAAAACAGTCACGGTCCCCTTTCTTCTCTTACCACACTCCCTCCTGCCTCAGGGCCTTTGCATGTGCGGTTTCCTCTGCTTAGGATGCCCTTCTCTCCCCCGAGCTCACTGATTCCGCCTGGCCCCTCTGCTTTGATTGCTCGTGTCACCCTGCACCTGCCCTTCACTGAACTCGTCGGCGCTGGGGCTGGACGCTCACGCTGAGCAGTTATAATACTTAAGCCCCCTCTGAGCTCCGAGAGGGCAGCGGCTACGCTTGCTTTTGCTCCTTACCACGTGGCTCCCAGCAGTCCCTGGGCAGACGGAGGGTGAGACGGATGGGGGCGGAAGGATGGAAGCCCAAGAATCTCGGGCTGAGCCCTACGTGTTGCCTCTGATAATTGTCCTGGTCCCTTCCGCAGGCGCCCAAGAGATTCCAAGGCAGAGCGAGGAAGCCAAGGAGGTGATTTGCTGCATGAGGCTTGCTCGTTTGTGGTGAAATGTTCTCTGTGGCTTTTTCTCAGAGGCTAGCTGGTGCCAAGATAGACACACTCCTCATCTCCTGCCTCTCCCCTCCCTGGCCGCAGCGGAGCCCTCTGCCCTGTGGACAAGCTGGGGGCCCGCTCTGGTTTCCCTTGGCCCCTGGCGTGCAGTGTTCAGGCCACACAGCAATCAGCATGTTGCCACTGACCGAGAGCTGCCAGCTTGCCAGGTCGGGTTGCCCACGCGAGCCAGACCCACAGGGGCCTGGGGCCGGAGTCTGCTCAGCGACAGGAAAAAGGGGAGTCCCTGTCCCTGCTGCCGACCTCCCTGCCACATCCTGCTCCGGACTCCCGTCCCAGGCCCGGAGGACACGAGCCCATCACCAGGAGACAGGAAGGAAAGACACAGGGCAAAGGCGCTCCCACGTCTGCGGCGAGTTCTCAAGTTCTCCCCCATCCATCACCTACATTTCCCTGCCTCCACCCTCATATTTGGTTCAAACAAGAGCTCCCAAGAACGAAAGAAATTTAAAGGAAACCCCAGGGCCCTGACCATGGGTTGGGATGCTCATTTCACATTCGAATAAATACTCAAGCGAGCGATGGAGGGCTGGAGGGAAGGAGGCTGGGTGTGGAGTGTGGCGAGTACCAGGCCCAAGCTCCATGCCAAAGCCTACGTTTGCTTCTGCCTCCCTCATTCTGGTCCCTTCTGAGAGCCCAAGTATCAAAATAAAAATACCCGGCCACATACCAACTACAGTCATCTTTCCCATCAGTGGGCTTGGGAGCTCTGATGCCTCATCAGGAGGGTGGGTGAGGGGCTCATGGGGCACCTGGGAAGGAGGCAGTGGTCAGAGGACAAGGACTTGGTAGCATGTGGCCAGTGCCACCTGAGACTTGCTAAGTCTCGGGCCATGATTTCTGGTGGGTTCTATCGTGAGTCCAATTGTTCATCAGGCTCCTCTGGAGCTGGTGGATTCTCCCACAGGCGTTTCCATCTTCTGGGTGGTGCTTCTCTGACTCCTGTGCCCCTTTAGCCTTTTGAGGGCCCATCTGACTCCCCAGAGCCCTTCGCAACCACTAGCACAAGCCATGGGGAGCAGACCCAAGGATCCCAATCTGGCCGCAGTCGCAATTGTCCCTTCAAATGAATAAGCAGGCATGGGAGGGGTTATACATCAGTCTCTTACAAATTTAGTTGCTGTGAGTCCATCCCAAAAGACTGATAAAATTTGGGGCATCTGTGCCTGAAGAGGTGTGGTCTTCCTTTGGGGGCTTTCTTCTGGTGGCCAAATCCTCACCCCCGTAACTTTAGGGACGAAGCTCTGAGCTTTATTTCAAAGAGAATTCCACATTTATCTTTTAAATAACGTTGCATCGTTTTAATAGTTTGCCCAGCACTTTCAAATGTGATTCTGCAGTGTCCTGCTGGGTACCCTAGAGGCATTTTTTGTATATAAAGTGCATCCCACTTTAAACTATAGCTACTATCTCAGACAGTTGATACTATCAGGTTGAATCAGGAAATTACCAATATTTGACTTTTTTCATCCGTATAAAATGTCAGTTTCCTGTGGTTCAAGTGATAATAGCTAACATGTGCAGAGCTCTGGTCGCAGAGCCAACACCTCCCAATGGCATCACCCAGTGTAATTGTTACTGTCATTCCTGTGAATTTCAGAGAGGTTAAGTGTCTTGCTGGAAGTCACACAGCAGTAGCTCCAAGAATTAGCACTTGAGCCCCAGGAGGCTCTAAGGAAGCCCTGGGGAGTGCTGGGTGCCATTGCCACCTGTGCATTTCTGTCCATGGCCCTCTTGCTCTCCTCGCCAGGCCACCTCCCTCTCCTATGTGTTGTATCTGGATAGCTTCCCAGATGGTCCTGGCCCCTCTGGCTACATCTTCGCTCTGCATGCTTACAAGATCCCTGCACTCGAGCTGCAACGATTTCTCTATGTGGTGGCAGGAGCTTGTTCATCTTTAAGAGGGGACGAAGGTGACCACCGTATAAATGGAACTGATATGCTAATCTGTTCATTTGACAATGCCACCTGAGCCCCTCCAGGGTGCAGACACGGGAAGACAACAGCGGCCTGCAACACCCTTGCCTGCCCTGCAGCAGCTGACAAGCACCGCCAGGACGCATCTGCGAGGCACGCTGGTCAGGGAAGCCTCTCTGGGGAGGCGACATCGGAGCCGAACATACACCGAGCTGGAAGAAGAGCGTCCGGGGGTGGAACGGCGAGTGCAAAGGCCCTGGGGCACAAGCACGCACAGTGCGTTCAAGGAATGATAAGGGACGAGAGCAGCTGGAGTGGGGAGCAGGGACGCGAGGTGACTCGAAGTCTGACCCACGAGGCACACGGTCTTTGGCACAGAGGAAACACTTGCCAACTGTTGGCCTCAGGATGGGCTTCCTGGGGGGACGTCCCGGCCAGGGTCCCGGAAGGGTTTGGCATAATTCCCTGTCTGTCTGTCCGTTCATGCCTCTGCTTGCTCAGTGGCCCTCCGAGCTTCTACCCCGGCCCTGCGCTGCAGGGGTGAGAAGGCCATCTGGCGCTTCCTGCCCTTCCTCTCCTTCCCCTGCTCCAGGCGAAGGAAGCCAGGCCACACCTGGCATCTGGGTGCACGTGTGGGCCCGGGGCGGAGGGGGTCGCTGCCGAGGGCGCTGCGGGGCCCGGCTTCCTGTCTGGGAGGCCCCGGGCGCACAATGCCTCATTGTCTCCGCCGCTGCAAGGAGCTTCCTCAGGACGTGGAGGCCCGGGCCGGAGATGCCAGCTATTTCGGGTGCCGGGGAAGGCGTGCGTTTGCTTGCTACCAGCATTTTTCTCAGGAGAAAGGTCAGTGGGCCCAGCCTGGGGGGTAAATCAGTCCCATGGGCCTCATTTCCCACAGTGTTCCCGCTTCCTCTCCAAAGAAGGGAGGGCTGGGCGGCAGTGCAAGGCCAGGCCGGGGGGCCTCGGGTGACTGCGCCTTCCGCCCTCTGGGGCCACCACGGGGCCTCTGCTGTTCCCGGACACGCCTGTCCCCTCTGGGGCATCTCTGCAATTTCAGGGCCCCCCACCGTGGACCCCTGAGTATCCGGAAACCCCAGATCGAGAGGGTTGCCCCAGGACGGAGCCTGGTGACGGGGCTCATGGCCCCCCCACGTTCAGCCCCTGACTCCCAGTCAAGTGCTCTCTCCAAAGCTCGCGCTCGGGGTCGGGGACCACCGAGGTCGGCTCCCTCACGAAGAGGCACGTGCAAACGCTCACGCGTTGGATTTCGGGGAGGTCCCGGGCCAGATGGGACAATTCTGGGGTGTCTGCAGTCTCGCAGATGGTTCCGTTGTCGTCATCAGCACAGGCCGCCTTTGACCCTGGCTCCGCCGTGTGACCATGGACAGGGTCTTGAACATCTTAGAGCCTCAGGCTCCTCACAAAACAGGTATAACAGTGACACCTTGAATCCACGAGTTCAAGGCAGAGCTCACGTTCTCCAAGGGCTGGTGTCCCTCCCCACCCCGTACTTCTGGGGGGGTGGGCAAAACTGTACGTATAAAGCACAGGTCCGTGAAGAGATGCCCAGTTTATCTGGGGTATGAAAATTTTCATGGGAAAGGGGCGATTAGGAAAAATTGTCTAAAGGTGCTCCTTAGGGGGACGCTGACGAACGATGCTTACAAGGGCTGATGTGGAGAATGAAGCAGGGGTGGTGCCTGGAACACAGTATGTGCTCAATAAACTTGAGCTGCTTTACAATGACTATTACTGACAGCAGGTGTCAGAGAGGAATCTGGGAGCTCTGCCACTTTCCAGCTGTGTGACCTTGGGCAAGTTGCTTGACTTCTCTGTGCTTTGGTTTTCAGACCTCTTTCAAGTAGTTATTGTGTAGGTTGAGCTGATTAATGTAACATACGTAGTTCAGTGCCTGGTGAACGGTAATCACACAATACATGTGAGCTATTACTATTATTTATTATTGAAATTCTTAATATTATTACTACATGCACAGGGACTTGGGAGCCAATGGTTCTAAGTGGGGGAAAACCATAAGGGATGGTGTGGTTCAAGGTTGGACCCCAAAGAGCTTGTTCCTTCTCCTGGGCATCTGGTTCCAGCCTCAACCACCAGGGTCCGCCCTTGGCACTGAGGAGGGGCTGGTTGGCAACAGGGGGAAGGGGAGCAGTAACGCAGCACCCAATCTGATGTCAGTAAGGTGAAGGCCTTTGCATCCTGGTGCAATTCCTGGATGTGCATCGCACGTACCCAGGGAACAGCTGTGTCTGCCTCGGAGCAAGAGGTCCTGGGTGTGTAAACCAGCCGTCACATGCAGAAGCCAGGGATCACTGTCTCCAGCCTTTTGGCCACCGCAACCCTCCCCATTCTTTGGCCCGGCTGAGGAGGGACGGAGGGGTTTGTACCTTCACAGGACTTCCCAGGCGGATGGTAAGCCCTCACTTTCCTGATCTGGACCCCTGAGCTGGGTGAAGACTCACTGACTCAGGATACCAGGAAGGTCTCACAAGGCCCCCTGCGGTCCAGCCCTGCCTTTCTCTCCCACCTCCTCGCCCACCCTCCTCCCTGAGTGGGCCCCAGCCCACTGGCCACCTGCTGCTCCTGGACATGTCAAGCCCATCCTGCCTCAGGGCCTTTGCATATGTTGCTCTACTGCCTGGAACTCTCTTCCCACGTCTGTGTCCTTCTCAGCCTCCAAGTCACTGCCCCACAGTCCCTTTCCCAGAGAGACAGACCTTCCCAGACCACCCAGTCTGAAGTGGACTCCCCACACTGCCCGTCCCCAGTCTTTCTTGAATTCATTTTTTTATTGCTTTTAATCATGAACAACATTTCTGTTTCTTTATTTGTGTACTTTTTTCTTGTGCTTCTCCCTGTGTGAGATGACAAGCACCACAGGGCAGGGGCTTTATCCTCCCGCCAGCACCTGGTCCAGGGCTGGGCCCGGGAGGCCCATAGGATCTGCTTGGTGTGGGCAGTGAAAGGCCAACCAAGGCCTTTCACTGCCATGGTCATTAACTCCAGTTGCCATCCCATTTTACAGATGTGAACACTTAAGGTAGGGATTCCTTGTGTGTGTGTGGTATCTCAGGGAAGCTTCCAGAATCCCTGCCCAGGACCCAGGGAAAGGGTAAGCTGAAAGGGAGGTTTCAGAGGCTACAAGAATGGGATCCGGGCCCCAGCTTTTCCATCTCCCTTAAAGGAGCATTTTCCTAAAATTTTCCTGTCGCCTCTGGATGCGTGAGCAGGGCTGTGGAGGGACCTGGAATTCGATTAGGCAGAAAGATTCGGACAAACAGGACGGGTGGCACTAATCAAAGCTGACACTCAGATGGGGCCTGTGAGGGCCCCGGGCTTTGTGAACTCAGGGCACCTGCATGGAAACTTCCTTCTTCCCGGCTTGGAAGGATGGCTACAAGCCGGCACTCTCCCCTGCCGGGGAGCTGTCAGGGGAGGGACACTCATGGGCCACAGAGGCCACCCCTGGGTGCTCCTGGGCCGTCGGTGCAGGTGTCACGAAGGAAAGTGCTGCCAGGCTGGCCCTGTCTCTGGCCAGTGGGGACGACGAGCTTGAACTGGCCAGGTGATTTAAACTTCTCTGGGCCTCAGTTTCTCCATCTCTGAAAGCCACTGGCCCAGGGGCCACGCTCTGGCCTGGCCTGGTCTCACCCCAGGGGCGGGGCTCTCCCAGG
Organism: Delphinus delphis; assembly: GCF_949987515.2. Classification (NCBI taxonomy): domain Eukaryota; kingdom Metazoa; phylum Chordata; class Mammalia; order Artiodactyla; family Delphinidae; genus Delphinus; species Delphinus delphis. The sequence goes on along the minus strand of NC_082697.1, from coordinate 4,497,118 downwards.
GTCTGAAAGAGAATATACATCCGCCCTGCAAGCTGGAGCCTGGGCTATTCCCTGGCCCTGGGTCCCCCTCTGATCTCACCTGGAGCCACCTGCCTGCCCTGCCCACCTGGGAGCGCTCTGATGGGCTTCCCGCAGCCCGCTGCTCTGGACGGCCTCCCGCCATCCTCCCTCCACTCCCCTGGGGTCTGGCACTGAGCTGCAGACATGTTCACATGCAGTAGCCCCTTCAGCCTCCCAGCAGCCCCAGAAACCAGGCCCTGTCCTTGGCTCTCACTTTACAGATGTAGAAACAGAGGCCGCGCCGGGGGTGGGGCCGGGATACGGACCCACGCTGGGCTCCAGAGCCTGTGCTCTGTGCTCCCGGCCTTCATTCTTCTTGGCTTGAGACCCCCAGGCAGCTGGAGAGGAAACCTCCCTCCCTCGGTGCCTGTTCCCTCCTCTCTTCAGTCGTGTGGTCCCTTCATCCCGTTCCCAGGAGTCCTCCGTCCCTCCTTCCTACTCAACCGGTCAGCTCACATTTTCCACTGGCTGCCCCACGCCCCCTAGGCTGTGAGTTCCTGGGGGGACCCCGGTGCAGCGGGCGCCCATGCCTGGCCGAGGCCCGCCCTGCACAGCCTTCCACCTGCGACCCAGACGGGGGGCAGATGGGGACTCCCCTCGGGGGCTGGGGCCTGCAGGAGCCGCACGGGCCTGGGGCTGGTTTGGTCTGGCGCCTCGTGGAGAGACTGCAAAGACTCCCCGCGCTGAGCTTCCTCGGGCATCTCGCCGTTTCTAAAGCCACTGCGTTGTGTGGATAATGCCTATTCTTTCCACGGGCCACCCGCCAAAGTAAATGTTCGTGTTGTTTGAAAAACTTACGTTATATCACCGTGGGAATCTGAGTGGACAGAAACCTTTTTTTCTCCTTTAAACGAGGGTTGGGAGGGAGGCAGGCGTGGAAAGGTTTTTTGTTTTTTCACTTTTCCTCTGTTACTTTAACACGAGACACCATTGGGATGGCGCTGGGTCCCCGCAGCTCCAAATGTATGAACTTGTATCGATGATGTTCAGGACCGTCTTCCCCCTTCCTACTCTCTGAGGTTCATGCAGTCACCGGTCACTTCCTAGAAAAAGATAAAATAAAAAGGAAAAAGGAAGAGAGAAACAAAGGGGAGGGTAGGTGGGAGCTTCCTGGAGCAGAGACCCTAAAATTCTCAGGAGGAAAGGTTGAAATACACAGTCAGGAAAAGAGAAGGGAAGAAAAGGTCTTGGAATGAAACCTGCTCCGTGTTTGTCTGAGCCTCTGCCCTGCAGAAGGGCGGGAGAGCTGATTTTAATTGAAGGGGACAAAATTAAATAAGGCCTGGGCTTCAGGTACATGTGAGCCTGATGGACCTGTCCCCTGGTGCAGTGGCCACCACCATGACCTCATGCCAATTATGCTGCCCCGCCACCGAATTGAATGCTGTGCCCCTGGGCAGATGGAGATGCACGGCTGCCAGCAGCCTGCCGCCCAAGACACCGGGAATTTGTTCTTCCGCCAATGCCCCGTGAGTCAGGTGAGGTGGGACTCCAAGGCTGGCCCGGTTCTCCTAGGTCACGGTAGCCGGAGGCTGTGCCACAGCCTCTGGGCTTGTTTGGGTTTTTTGGGCAATGGCAGCAGAGAATGGCCAGGCCTTGTTGGCCAGTCCTCCAGGGAGGACTCCTGGATTGACACTTGCTGGGCCCCTCGGCACTTGCCTTGGCTGGCGTGAGAGGAAACCTTCCTCCCTGCCTCCTGTTCGTCGGTGATTACCGCCGGCGTGTTGGACATTGGGGATGCAGTGGAGATGGGGACACCCCGCCCTTCGTGCTCCTGGAGTTCACAGTCTGGTGGGGAGAGAGACGGGACCCAGGCCCGCCAGGAGGCTGCGAGCTCCAGAAGAAAGCATCGTGTGCCTTGGGAGACAAAGAATGGAGCACCTAAGATCGTCTTGGGGGATGGGGAGGCCTCTGTGAGCTTGAAAGGGACGGGCAGGGGTGAGGCAGGCACAGAGGGGACAGTGGGGAGATAGGAAAGAGGGCCTGGGAGCAGAACAAGCTGCTCTGTGGTCCAGCCGACTTGTGAGGGGCTTGGGGGGATCTGTCCTGAGTCCCCTGAACTCCCACATCCATAAACACGCGTGCACACGCACACACCCACACCAGCGTTTCTGAGAGCTCACCGGCCCGCCGGGGAAAGGTGCTCAGCCCCGCCAGCTGCATCCTGGCAGCCCGAGCACGGAAGGTCCCCACGGCCCTGGGGTCACCCCGCAAGGCTGCCCTGTCTTCAGAGCCGACCCTCCTGGCCTCTCCGTGCGGCACCAGGGCCGGCCTGAGTCACCGGGCCCACGTGCCCGGCCCCGGAGGTCACACTCTGCCCCCCGCCAACCTCGCCTCACAGGTGGGCACACGCCCTCCCTCCCGCCCCAGGTGAGGTCGCACGGGCTGCCCACCCCTCCCGCCTGCGCACCCCTGGGTGTGCGGACGCCCACGGGAGCAGCAAGGACGCTGGGGCCCCGTGTCACCTCCACCTGGAGGCCGGCTCAGAAGTGAGGGGAGGGGGGGAGGGGGGAGGAGCCCGAGGTACACGAGGGCACATGACACCCTCGAAGCCGCCATGCCTGTGATCCCACCGGGCCTGGAGCTGCGTCGCTGCGGCTGCCTTCTGGGGACGGCGTCTATTACTCTCTGCCACTTCCCAGCTGTGCAGCTTTGGGCAATGACTTAATCTTTCTGAGCCGCAGTTTTCTCATCGGTCACATGGGGCTGATGGCAGCCTCTGCCGTGCGGAGCCAAGGTGGGCGTGGGGGGTTAATGCGTGTGAAGCGTTTAGAGCAGCGCCCGGCTCGTTGCTCTTTGCCTCTCCCCTCCGGTCCCGGCTCCCTGTCCCTTGACGCCCAGGTGCGGGCTGCCCAGTGCCCAGTGTGTGCTCGCGTTTGTTGTGAAATGGGAGACGTAGACACCCCACCCCCACCTGGTGGTTGTGTGCCCACCTCGGCCGTGTGCCACCTGTCACACTGAGCGTCCTCTGGGTGCTGGGCGCTGGGTGAAGCTGCTTTGCACAGCTTTTTTCCCTGTGAGCTCACAACAGCTGTCCGCATTTCACAGATGAGGAAACAGAGGTTCAGAGTGGTCCCAGCAGTCACCCAACATCTCACGGCCAGCTAGTGTTCCCAGAGTGTCTCCTTCCCACCACCACTGCCCCTTGCCCCATGCCAGTGCAGGGGTGCTTCCCTGGAGGTCATGGACCCCGCACACGTCTCCCCGCCTGGCGGTGCCCCTGTCTGCAGGATGCAGGCAGTTCCTATGCCCCACAGGCCACAGACATCACCAGGGCTGGGCTGGGTTCGAGGAACGTGTTTGTTGGAAGTACAGGAAACAGTAATCAGGAGCTGTCCACACGCTTTTCCTCTGCTTTACGCGTTTCCTCTGACAAAGATCAGCAAGGCGAGGTGGGCGCCAGGGCGCAGCCATGACACCATCTCCATGACCCACGGAACCAGGAGGCTGGAGAGGCAGACCGCCCCCCAGAAGAGGCGCCATGGCTGTACCATGAAGGGCTCCAGGCTTAGACACGGGCAGCGAGAAGGTGGCCGACGCAACGTATGAACCCACGTCCATTGTTTCTTACCAGCTTTACCGGGATGTAATTCACGAGCCACACAGTTCGCCCACAGGCAGTGTGGCTTTTGGTGTGTCTACAGAGTCGTGCGACCATCACCACAACCTAAGTTTTAGAACATGACCCCCAAAGCCCGTATCCATTGACATTCACCCCCCTTCCCACGCCCCCTCCAGCCCTAAGCAAACACAAATCAATTTTCTGTCTCTATAGACTGACTGTTCTGCCCATTTTATATAAATGGAATCATAGAATATGTGGTCTTTTGTGCCTGGCTTCTTTCATTTAGCATCGTTTTCAAGGTTCACCTACGTCATACCGTGTACCAAAACTTCCTTTCCAGTTGTGGCTGAATAATATTATAGATACACCACACTTTATTTATCAGTTCATCAATTGAAGGGCGTTTGGGTGGTTTCCACATTTTGGCTCTTGTGAATAATGCTGCTATGAACATTTGCGTGCGAGTTTTGGTGTGGACATGCGTTTTCATTTCTCTTGGGACTGTGCCTAGGTGTGGACTCACTGGATCGTACGGCAATTCTATGTTTACCTTTTTGAGGAACTGCCGAGCTGTTTTCCAAAGCAGATGCACCATCTTACATTCCCACCAGCAACATGTGGGTGTTCCGATTTCTCTGCAGCCTCGCCAACACTTGTTGTTGTCTGTCTTTTTGATTCTAGCCACCCTAGAGGGTGCGATGCGGTATCTCACTGTGGTTTAGGTTTGCATTTACTTAGCACTTTTAGCATACTGCTTCCTCCTCTACCAAACGAAAGAAGTGGTCTTCCTTTCCCTCCTCCTCCAAATCCCCTCTCCCTGCATCACAAGACACCCTACTGAGCAGAACTCGTGAGGTTTCAGTGGAATCTCCGAGCAGGTCAGACTGAGTCTCCTTCTTCGTTGTTAAGAGTCAGTCGACAGGTCTTGAGTGCGTGTGCCTGGTCCGGCCTCGGGTAGCGGGGGTGGAAGGTGAGAGCAGGTGCTGTGTTCTCTGATGACGCAGGGTGTGTGGGGAGAGACACAAACACTCCATGGGGTCGTGTCCTTCGAGGAGGGCCCTGAAGAACAAGAAGACTTCTATAGGAAGGGGGTGAGGAATAAGAGACTCAGCACTCTTTCCTTTCATCTTTTAATAACTATTTATTCATCACCGATTGTGTGCTGGGCATCGTACACGGAGGCCAAAGGCACAGAGGTGGGACCATGCCTGCTCTCTGCCCCTCCCGCTAGGAAGCTGGGACCTGGGGAAGGCAAGCTTATTTTCCATCTTGACGCAATCCCTCCAGCTATGTGAGCGGTCCCTAAGTTGCAGGCCAGCTTGCGTCTAGAACAATTGCACGCAAATCACAGGGATGAGAACAGCTGACATTTGTGACCAACAGGACACACTTAAGCAGCCACCAGCACCTTTGTAACCATTAAACACAATGGCCCGTGCAGTGGGCTTCTAATCGCTCCTGCACTCATATGGAAAGTTCCCTTTTGGACCCGGCTAGGTCTGCCCAAGCGGCACCAAGCTCTGTAGTATGTTAGGATCCTGATGCTTTCCACCTTGGTAACAGAAGCTCCTCAGCCGTTGAGAGAACAGTTCCACGTACAGAAGTCCCTCCCCCAGTTTTAGATTCTTATTTGATGGGGTTTCCAGGTTCCTTACGACAAACTGTCCTGGACGCAGCAATTATTTTGTTCAAGGTCTCAATTCTTCACTCCAGGTTAGGGCCGGGGCATAGGACTCTGGGGTGCAATTCCTGCCCTTCGGCGGGGAGCTCAGGGCTCTGGACGAAGCATATCGCCCATCCGAGGTCGCCCTCTGGTTTCCTGGTGGGGCCCGAGCGTCACATAAAGTCTGGCTGCAATAACTGCACAAACGTCTCCAGTCATCTGCCTGCTGTCTTTCAGGCTTTGCTCATGATCTATGTGTTTTCCGGATGTTCAGCATCTACCCTATTTCTGTCAGGACTTCCCAATGAAAAGTGGGTTTGTTTACTTTGTGTTAGGGATGTGAGAAGCCCTTTCTTTTTTTTCCTTTTCACTTAAACGACAACGGCTGTGTTTTAGAAGATGGTGCTTGAACAAGTCAGCAAGGGGAAGGGCCCTGACCGTGACCGTCAGGAAATGTGAAAATAAAGGCCGTTTTGGGGGGCTCTGCAGCCATGCAGCTGGTCCAAAGGCCTCGGGAGGAGAGAAGCGTGGGCTCAGCTTGCTAATTATATTTCAAGATCTACCCTGCCTTCGACAAACTGGCTGTGTAAGTTGAGACAGTGCCTGGGGGTCCCCAAGCTGAGGGATGCTTTCCCTCTGCCCCTGGTTGCTGGGGTGTTGACTGAGCAGTTCTTTCTCCTCGAGCCCTACTTGCAGTGTCCACTCTGGATCGCAGACAAGCTTCCCCAAGTTCAGGCTTCTACCAGGGCTGGGGTTCACGGCCATAGTAGCCGAGGGGCCCATCTACCTGCCCAGGCTCCAGGGTACCACTGGGAGAGAAGCAGAAGCAGAGGAAATGAGGGAGAGACGCCCTGAAAGGTATAAGGTTCCAGGGCAAGGACTGGGGTGCATCCCAGACGTCAGCAGCCTCCCAGGGCAGAAGCAGCTTTGGAAATCACCGGGCCCGACCCCCAGCTCCCAGATGAGCTCACACTCCCTGGTCTCCGCTCGGACGGCAGACAGGAGGGGACACGAGGCTGAGCAGCCTCCTCGGCGCCCAGAGCCTGGCTCCGTCCTGAGCATCCGAAGCACACGTGGTCGGCCCTGAGCCCTCTCAGCCTCTCGGCCAGGGCCCTTCCTGCAGCCCCCGGAGCTCTGGCTCCCCCACACCTCAGCTGAGGGGCTGGCTGGGTAATGATGCTCACAGCTCCCTGCCTGGGCCTCCCTATGAGGGTCAGACACGTAGCAGGTGGCCGGGGCCCGTCCTGTGCAGTGAGCCAGAGCCGGCTTGGCACCCTGCCCCTCACTTACTAAACTGAATCTGCTGTTCAGTCATCCAGTGATGATTTTCAATCAATGTTTATTGACTCCTGTCACTCACTTGGGCTGTGCTGGACCCCCGATGTGCATCGAGGAGCAAAGCCCAGCCCCGCCCCATCAAAGCTTCCAGTCTGGTGGAAGAAACAAAGGAAGCAAAAGAACCACGCACATAAACATATAATTACAAATGTGCAACGTGCCATGAAGGAGAAGAAAAGAATGTGATGACAGATAATAACACAGTCTACACGTTTCAGACAGGGTGGTGGGATATGGCCACATGTTTACCAAGCTCTAGGGGATAAGTAACAACAACAATAATAATAATGATGTTAACAGTAATCAGTAATTTTTTGAGTGATTAATGGGTGGTGTGGGAGGCATTCTATTGTATTGTCTTTGTACGTATCGACTTATTTAACAATGGCAACAATTGTATGAATAAGTACTGTTGTGATCTCCATTTTGCAGATGAGCAAAATGAGGCATGGAGAGGACCAGAGACTTGCCCCTGGTCTCAGGGTTGGTACAGATGGCTGGGATCAGAGTGGAAGTAGGACTAACATTTTCTCAAGCAGAGGCCATGCCTGAGTCAGTGCTTTTCAGCTGGGAAGTGAAGGCACAGAGATGCCAACTCTTCCCTGAGGGCGGAGACCAAGCCTCAGGCCCCTCAGAGCCTGGCCTACAGGACCCTCCAAAGGAGCCTCGGCTCCAATCCTGTTCACGCCCATATTACTGCCCAGGGTGAGGTTGGGGCAGGAGAAGCCTAGCTTTCCAGCCAGTCCCTGGTGAGGCCCATGCATTCCTGACTTGGTGGCAGAGGTGGGGTTCTCTGCCTGGCTCCCCTATGCCACAACAGCCGGTGGCACGGGACCTGGTGCAGTGGGCAGGCTCCGTACTGAAGCTGAGACGTTTGCAGGGGACCCTAGGACAGCTGTGCTCCCAAAACACCTGGGATGGCAGGGCGTGCGTCCCTGGGCTTGGGAACGATGAGCTAGATCAGGGCGGCTGCCCGCAAGCAAGTGTGGACGCCTCAAACCCCAGAGCCCAGGCCTGCATCCCCGGAGAGGAATCACGCTCCTGGGCGGGCGAGCTGGGAGGGGGTGGCTGGACGGGCGGGGACCAGTGTGCGCTGGGCAGCCGAGATTAGATAAGAGCCTGGGAGGAGCGAGGATGGGCGGGAGCCCTCCGTCTGCTTCCCTCAGCGGGAAGTGCGCTGGGTTTGGGTGTCTGATTTGGGGACGAATTCCTCCCCCGCAGCTCCCCACTCAGAGGAGTAAACAGATTGGAGGAAGTGGGGTAATAGCGTCGTGGTGGCAGCCCAATTTGCTTCCTTTCCGAGGGGATCTCACGTCTCCTCCGTCCTAGCTCCCTCTTTCCCAGAGCTCGTCGTCTGCGCCTCCCTTTCCAGGCAAAGGCAGGTCCAAGGTCATCCCATTTTCCCCCAGGCAGCCTCTGGCAAACTGCCGTGGCCAGCGAAGGCTGTACGAGGCAGTGAACGGAGACGTGTGAGTCCACAGGCCACCCAGGTGCACACAGGCCCCGGCTCGCCCCGTCCCAGCTCTGCCCAGGGAGGCCTGGCTGTGGCCCCCACGCTGGTCTTGGGGCCCAGAACTTAAGTCTCGGTTCTGCCGGTGTTACTCGTTCTCACCGCCACTTTGTTTCTGTTTCTCCATTGGGACAATGGGTCGAGCAGCTAGCAGCGCCTCTCCACTTCAAGAGCCTGCTTTCTAGGCCCCTGAGGGCTCTCTAAGAACCTCCTCTTGGCCTTAGAGTCAGGTTGAGTTTGAGTTTGGCAGGCGTTGGAGTGCAGTTAGGGTTAGGGTTAGGAGGAGAGTTTGCATTAGAGTTCGGTTGGGTTGAGTTGGGGTTAACGTTCTGTTGGGTTGGCTTCGAGCCTGGGCTCAGAGTTAAGAGTGAAGCTGAGTTGCGTCGGGTTGGGTTGCGTCGGGTTTAGGGCTGGGGTAGGGTTGGGACTGAGGTTGCGTTGGCTGGCTGGAGTTACAGTGAGGTTTCCACTGGGCTCGAGATCACAGTCAGTGTTCGTTCGGGGTTCAGGCTGAGTTAGGGTCAGTCTGGGGAACAAAATATCTATCCTTTTGGCCTTTCCCCCTTCTCCTCCTTCCTAGGAATGACTGGGCATGACTGGGACACTGCGTGACATTGGAGCCAAGACCAGAGGACGTTTTCACCTATCAGAGCACTAACGCAAGTGAGTTTTAAGAATGTAGTTATAGGGTGTGTCCTCTTAACGCGCCTCCCATGGACGCAGCCCAGAGAGCGAGGAAGGGGTGACCCAACAAATAAGGAACCGCTTCCCCAGACCCAGTTCTGGGAGCCAAGGTGCTGGTTTGGCTCGTCTGGAGGACCGGGGCAAGCAGAGTTGCACCTCACTGACTTACAAAAGGGAGAAGCATTCATTCTATCCCCGGATCAATTTTTGTTTGGGCAGCTCCCACCTGAGTCCTTGACCTCTCTCTCCCAGACCACGCTCTCACATGACTCATCACTGAGCCCCGTCCATTCTCCCTCCCTGTAGCTCTTTTTTATTTTTAGAAAACATAAGCATTTTTAATTGACAAGGAATAGAAACAGATCATTTAGCTATCAGTTTGTATATAAACAAGGGAAAACTAATCTGAAAAATATATATGGAGTGAAGCACTTTGCTGTATACCCGAAACCAACACGGCATTGCAAATCAACCACATTCAGTTTAAAAAATTAAAAAGTCAAAAACAATTGTATATTCGCAGTTATGGGTTTGTGAAGTGTCCCCGTAGCTCTTGAATGCATTCATCCATCTCCACCCCTACCGATACCGCTTACATGTGGCCACCGTCACCTCTCAGCTACCCCAGAGGAGTCCTAGCTCCCAGGTTTGCACTCTCCCATCTCAGCCTTGCGAGACTCCTGGGACATGGCTGGGAACCCGCCTCTCCCTGCTGAGCTCTCTGCAGGCAGCCATGGTCCAGCCTCTACTGACCTCGCCACCCCCTCTCACCTACCTCTCAACTCTACAGCCTACTACTCTTCATCCATCTTGATCTCCCTGCTCCCCAAATGCCCCCCTGACTCACACCCAGAACATGGTTGAAGCCTCTTTGCCAGCTTCATCCCTGTTCCTCCTCAACCTGGCTCATCTGCCCCCAGAGCCTTGCCGGGAGGGTGTCAGTGGCACCGTTGGGTCCATTCATGGCAATTCCACCTGGATCTTTAGGCAGAGGCACCTGCCAACAGAGCTGGGCTCTGCAGGGAGCTTCCCAGAGGCCCTGGCTGGTGGGGGAGCAGCTCAGAGCACTTGTGTGATGGGCAGAATCCACGTCCTAATTCCTGGAAACTGTGGAAAGGGATGTTGCAGACGTGATTAAGTTATGGACCTTGAGATGGGGCGAGTTTCCGGGATGGTCAGGTTACGTCCAATCTAATCACAATGGGCCTTAAACACAGGGGACATTTCCGGGCTGGAGTCAGACAGAAATGTGACAACAGAAGCAGGGTCAGGGATGCACATGGGTGCCTTTGAAGCTGGGGAAAGGGGGCCATGAACCGAGGAATACGGGAGGCGGCTAGAATCTGGAAAGACAAGGAAATGGATTGTCCGCTGAAGCCTCCGGAAGGAACCAGCTCTGCCCACACCTTGACTTTCGCCCCGTGAGGCCCACCTTGGTCTTCCGACCTCCAGGACCATGAGACAGCAGATTCGTGTTGTTTAAGCGACCAAGTTCGTGGTAGTTTTTTTTACAGCAGCAACAGGAAACTCACACCACTGGCTTTGGAGTGAACAGAACTGGGTATCCGTATCTTGGCTCCAGAGCGGAGTATCTGCGTGCCCCTGGCCGAGGAGCCCGCTCTCACCTTGATTTCCTCATCTGTAAAATGTGTATCTACCTCATCAGGTGGCTCGTCCACTCAAGTCCTATTTCTTGAGCACCAACTACGTGCAGGCGCTTCCGTGTCCCCTGCCTGACATGGAGGACGAGCTCAGCCTACAGCACCACCCGGACCCTGGTCCCCGCCCACGGCGGGCCTTTGGTCTTGCTGTGGAGCTGGGGGCTGAGCAGAGGGTGTTCTGTGGACTCTGACCCCGGACGAGGGACACAGATGGGTGCACGTGGGCACGTGGATGCTCCGTTTGTTGGGCGTGGATGGACCCACGTGCTCCAGGACTCTTGAAGGCAGCCTCCTTGTCATCAGAGGGTGGGGAGGGCTGAGCTGGGTCAGTGGCAGAGGTGAGCAGTGGGGTCCCGAGAAGAGCGGGAAGCCCACGTGGACGGGCGGGCTCTTTGTGACCTTGAAGGTTTGGCAACTTCTCCCTCCCCTCTCCTCTCCTTCCTCCTTTTCTCTTTTTCTCCTTTCCTTCTTCTCTCTTCCCTTCTCCTTCTGCTTCTCTCCCACTGTCTTTCTTCCACGAGTAGCAATTATGCTTAGTGAGTGTGTGTGTGTGTGTGTGTGTGTGTGTGTGTGTGTGTGTGTGTTGTTTTATTTAATAAATTTAGTATCTAAACCTGGCCCGCTCCTGGGTGGTCCCAGCAACTATCCCCTCCAGCCCCAGAGGATACACGAGCGAGAACAATCTGACAACACGAAAACGCTTTGAGGAGACATCTCCCGGGGCACATTTGGGGCTCTGAACCTCCTTGCTGGGCGCCTCTCCTCCTGGTTGGGGTCCCCTTCCCGCCTCCCTCCCTCGTCCTGGGGAGGCCAGCTGGGTGGTGCTTGGGGCAGAGGCCCCGGGCTTCTGAGAACCCTGCAGGAAACCTCTGTCACGCCTTCTGGTTTCATGAGGTGGTCTTGGACGCTGACTAGACCCACCAGATTGGAGCCCAAGAAAATGAAGAATGGGGTCCCGCGGGGGTCTGACCCGGTGTAGAGTTTCATTCTGTTGGCTCAGATGCACCATGGTGAGCACTTTCTGAAACTCTGGGGGCCCCTGCCATAGCCTGGAACTAAGCACAGTGCTTCCTGCTGCCATGGAAATCACAGCCCCGGACGCCAGCCTCCAGCCTCCCCATCTTGGCTTTCCCTCCACCTCCTCCAAAAGCCCACCCATCACCGTCTGAACTCCACCCCACACGTCGAGGGACTCATTGTCTCCTGCAGACCTGCTCATGCGCCCCTGTTCTCAGGGAGTATCACCACCATCCCCTCTCCCGGCCACCCAACTTCAAATCCACGCACCAGACTTTCCTCTCTCCCCTGCTCCACAGCTGACCCTGGCCACGCCGCCTCCTCCAAGGACTCTGCTGGCCTCGCCAGGGAAGGTGTGCGCATGCGTGGAATTGGCTCTGTTGCGGTCCCTCCGTCAGCCCCCAGCCAGTGGGCAGCACCGGGATGCGGACCTTGTCGAGTTCACGGCTGCATCCGTCCCTGGGCTGAGCACTCGGTTCGTGCCTGACGACATCAGGATAGATCGGCAAGGAAACAAACGCGTTCCTCTGACTTGATCACAGCACTCCAGTCTCTTGCAGAATTTCGTCAATTCCCTCTCAAAAATAAGCCTCCTTGCCACTGCATGCGGTTGAATTGTATCCCCTACAAAGAGATGCCTACCCGGAGCTTCAGAATATGACCTCATGTGGCATCAGGGTTTTGGTGGATGTAATTAAGGTAAAACCTGGAGATGAGATCGTCCTAAATTAGGGAGGACCCTAAATCTAATGACAGTTGTCCTTATAAGAGACAGAAGAGGAGGAGAGACAGACATGGAGGGGAAGGTCGTGTGCAGACGGAGGCGTCTACAAGCCAGGGATTGCTGGAAGCCCTCAGCATCTGGGAGAGCCCTGCGGCAGATCTCCTCAATCTTCAGAGGGAACAGGGCTGCCAACACACCTTGACTTTGGACTTCCAGCCTCCAGAACCAGGAGAGCATACATTTCTCTTGTTTGAATCCTCCCAGCTTAGGGTAGTCTCTGGCAGCCCTAGGAGACCAAGGCACCCTCCTTACTGGATCTAATAACCCGCCCCAAGGAGCTCCATCAGCCCACCATAGATCCCAACCTCTCATCTACCTTGAAACCTGGTCTCTAGCTGGGGATGTGGCCTGTTCCTGTCTCCCCAGTGCCCCCCACTTGTGAATCCAGCCCATCTCCTGGGCCCCCAGCCACCATCTCTCTGCCCCCTGTGGTTCTCTAGAGAGCAGACTTCCTTGCTCTGCTGCTGGAGAAGATGGACGTTGTTGCCTCTGATGGCCTGCCATCTGTTCCCCCCTCTTCTGGTAATGGTGCATTGACTTTCCTTTAGGGGTGGGAGGCTATCCTTCCCCTATTTTCAACCCATGAGGTCTTCGTGGGGTCCATGACCCAGGGCGACTCCATCAGAGCAGCCACTCTCTGCCCACTATGGCTCGCTTAGGGATGGGCACGTGACTGGTGGGTCAAGGAGATGCACTCATGGGCTTTGGGTGGGACTGTAGGGAAGCAAGCCTTTCCTATAGGATGGCTGAGGTGGGAAGCTATAAACTGGGATCCACCATGAGCCACTGGGTGGGGAGAAACTGCCTAAGAAAGAAGTCAACAGGGAGGAAACCAGAGCTCAGAGCAGAGCAAGATACTTACAGCACCTTTAATGTGCCTGGGTCTCCCCATGTCTGCAATCCACCCTATCCCTCCAGATAGGCGCTTTCATGAGAGAGTGAAGCCCCACGTTTTCCCTTGAGCCACACTGAACTGAGTTTCTGCTCTTGTCACCCAAAAGAGCATTGCTGACCCAAGAAGACAAACTGTACCTCCTCCCAGAGATGAACAAAAACGAGGGAAACAGGGAGAGTGTTTTCTTCTCACACAGCCCTGATCACCTTCGGGTTCCTCTGGCCAGAGGCCACGTCCATGGCTCTCGAGTCCCCACTGACCCTCTCCCCCCACTGTAACTAAAACGAGTCGCACTGATCTGGGAGCCGTCTCCCTGTTTTCAGTCCTCCCTCCAAATCACTGCTACACTTTTCTTCCTAAAAACCCAGGCCTCCTGTCCCCCTCACCTCCACCCCACTTAGTTCCCAGCTCTGTAACTCACTTGCTGCTCTGAGGATGCACAAGCTTATGTCTGAGTGGTTCGCCTGCCGTCTCTGCTCCAGACCTTGGGCTGCAGAGATGGGGATGGTGCGACAGCCGGGGAGCCCCGTCTGCGCGCTGGGTGCTTGTTACATGCATGCGGCAACGACTGGTCCCAGCTCCGGGGGCCCAAACCCACCCAGAGCACCTGTGATGTGCCGGGCCTCATTCTAAGCACATCCCACGGACTGTGATCCTGAGAAGTGGTGTTAATCGTCTCCATGTCTTGTAGATGAGGACACGGGGGAAAGGGCCGTGGAGTGACTCGTCCATGGCCGCATGCGGCTGGTATGTGATGGGTTGGGGGAGGAGGTCCCTGGTTCCAAAGCCCACGGCTTACCAGGAAGGAAGGTGGGGAGGAGAAGGAGAGAGAAAAGAAGGACGGGGGGAGGGAAAGAAGGAGGGGGAGGGAGGGAGGGAGGGGAGGGGCTGTGGGTGTGTGCACGTGGGCGTGTGTGGTGTGGGTTGTATAAGTGAGCGTGCATGAGTGTGTGGGTCTGTGTGCAAGGGTGTGTGTGAATGTGGCTGTGAGTCAGAGCGAGGTGGGGATGTTTGTGCGAGTGTGTACAGGTGGGTGTGTGTGCATCCGAGTGTGTGTGTGTGTGTGTGTGTGCGTGTGTGTGTGTGTGTGTGTGTGTGTGTGTGTGTGGCGTCCCTGCTGCTACCCGCCGGCCGCCCATCACCACGTGCGTTTTGCTGCTGGGCCTCATCAGTGTGCGCAGCGCATCTCTGGCCGAGCTGACTCACGCCAGTAACTCGCCGCCGCCGGGTGAGTCAGTCCCCGGCAGAGCCGCAGGGGTGCGGGCCCTGCGGCACCGAATCCCCACCTGCCTCCTGTTCTCAGCCTGAGCCGCGTGGTCCGCCCACACGGCGCCTCTGGCCCTCATTGTCTCGAAAATGCCACTTCGTGAGCTGGGATGGGAGGGTGACACCCCCAGAGACTGAGGACGCTCTTCCCAGACAGACACAGAGGGCAGAGGGCAGGCAGATGCGCTGTCCAGACCGCCCGCCCAGCAGCCCCTCGGGTGCCGCTCATGTGCTGGCAGGGGGCACCGTCGAGGTCATAGCAGCCCCTGCCCATCAGGAGAGATGGACAGCAGACAGACAGACAGATAGATAAGAAGGAGCAGACCGCACGGCGAGAGGGCTGCTCTGTGTTCCTTCGCAGGTGTTAGGACCGCCTGAGACGTCGTCCACGTTTATTTGTGTCCTGAGCACACACCCCTCAGTCAGGGCTGGACCCTGTGCCTGCCCCAGCCTTGCCCACCCAGAAGGGGAGGAGGCGGCGGTGGAGGACGGCCAGGCAGCCCCCGAGGGATGCCCCCCACTGGGCTCTCCATTCACCCCGCTCCCGGCGGTGCCCACCCAGCACTGGGTGCTGCCTGGGTGAGCTCAGTCTACGAACCACATCCAAACACCCAGATTTGCAGAGAGCAATGCAATCAGCTTGACTCTCCCCAATGAGCTTGACTTTGGGGACTGGAGAAGTGACGTGTAGCACTTTCCAAACCATTTCTAGATCAGTTTGTTACCACTGATGACGGAAAGCACGCTATAGTGGCGGGAGAGCTCGAGATCTGGGTTTTGGCTATTTCGATTGCATTGTGGTCCTGGCAGGGCTGTAGGCTGAAGCCACGCAGCCTTGGGCCTTCCTGCCACGCGTACTTCCCTTTGCCTGGCACCACCCTTGACTGGGATCCTTAGCAATTTTCTCCTCTGCAGAAAATTGCTGGGCCTCCCAAGTGCCCAGCTCGGGGATGGCTCAAGTTTGGGGTTCGAGACAGGTTTCTTGGGTGACCTGGCAAGATGGTGGAGGTCAAATCTGTTGAAATTGGTTCCATGTCTGTTTGTGTCTCAAACTTTTCCTTCTGACACTCTGGTTCCCTCCTCTCCTTCCGTGTCTTTGCCTTGGCTTTCTCCTCTCCCCACCTGCTTCCTTGTCCTCTTCTTCCTCTCTTTCGCTCTCTCTCCTCCTTCTTACAACTTCCCTGTTCCTCTCTGAGTAGAATTCAAGGAACTTTAAGGACAGGACAAGAGTGAGCTCGTCAGGGTCCCTTGCCTTGGTGACCCATCTCATACTGAGAATTGGGTTCCTTGTTGTATCTGCTGAAGTTGCTTTTCTAGAAGAGTCTGTGAGATACACACACCGGACGGCATAGTGGTGCCCTCCAAAGTCACAAGACTAGTTCGATTCCCAGCTCCCCTGTAGCTGGGAGCTAACTATGTCCCGGGGCTCACTTTCTAGGAAGGAAGCCAGGCACGGTCCCAGCCGGCCTGAGTGCGAGGCAGAGGGCGGCAAGGCCAGCAGAGGAGCCGAGGAGAGGAGCGCAGGTCCAGGCTGGGAACCAATATGGCGCTGGGTGGAAGTGGCAATGGGGTGGCCCTGGGTGCGGCTCCGTGTGGTCTTGGTCAAACCCCTTCCCCTCTTGGATCCTGTTTCCTGACCAATTAAAGGGAGACCCATTCCCTCGCACGGGGATGACATGGGACATTTGCTGAGTGCCCGGCACACGAGAGGGTTCTGTCCTCACGCGAGGGCTAGACGGAGGTGTCTTCCACCGTGATTCCCACTGGGCAGAAGAAACAAACACGTTCTTTCCGCATGTTTCCCGCCTCTCTCTTGAGGGCTTCGGAGGCCAAGCTACGGGTTTGGACTCCCCCGGCGTGGTGGGGGGTAGGGACCAGCCCCGGAAGTCTGTGCTGGGCAAGGCGCATCTCATCCCTCGTGGCCTGTGGGGCGAAGGACCTCGGGGGCTCTGGAGTAGCCGGTATTGTTCCGGTTTCTGGGAATGTCCCTCTCCGCAGCCTCGTTGCTGGGGAGCCTCCTGTCTAGGGTCTGTGGAAGGCTCGCCTCCTTGTATTTCCTTCCACACTGATGTCCTGACAGCATTGTGTGCTGGGGTGGGGGTCGGAGGTGGCTGTCAGAATATGGTTTCCCTCGAGCAGCTCACACAACTGCTGAGATATTTGGTGACATGCCCTCTGGAAGGCCTGTGCCCAGAGACCCTGTCTTCCAGTGGCTGCCAGGGCTTTCCATGCCGGGTCACCTTTCCGGGGACCATCAATATATGGAACTTATTTTTAATTTAAGAGAACAACAGACTCCTCCCTCCCCTCCCTCCCCCGCCTCCTGCCACTGCCCCTGGCTGTCCCGGAAACACAGGGTTGTTGCTACCTCTGGGGTTTTGCTACTGTGTCCAGCCTGGAAAATCTTCTCCACCCAACCCCCCCTTGGCTTGGCCAAACTTTCCCAGGCTTTGGGGGCCACGCCAATGCGCTGGAAGGACCAGAAAAGCCCCACAGACACCCTTGACCCTTCCCACCTCCCCATCACCCCCTGACCTCTGGGCTAGCAAACTGTGTTGCTCTCTCCCTGAGCATCTCCTCTCCCTACCCTTGAGACAGTGTCTGAGAAGGAGAACAGAGACTTGGGAGGGTCTGGATGAAAAGTCCGAGGGGATGTAGCCTCGTGGAGCTGGGCGCTGCACAGAAAGTCCTGGAGCTGCCAGCGCCAGGAACGCCTACCTGGACTCTTTCTCCACACCCGCCACTTTCTAACCACCAAGATGCATTATTTGATATCGTTCTCATTGAAAGCCCATTCTGTAGGCGAGAAAGCCCAGTCTCAGGGAAGCTGAGCGGCCTGCCCAAATAGATAGAGTGGTCCAGTGGGGACTTGACCCGGACTCCGACCCCAAAGCCGGGGCCTCCTACCTCCTCCGTGGACCGGCCCCCGTGTCGAGTCCATCACGGCTGCCTTTTAAGACCCAGCTGGGGGAGGGGCCCCTCTGAGTACTTAACATCAGTGACAAAATGGGTTTTTGCTGAGATTCCTTTTGTCATGAGGGATTTAAGTCAGTTAGGTTTGGGGTGGGGGAAGAGAGAAGGAGAGAGACAGGGAAGGGTGGGGTCATTGTGGCTAATTCAGTGCCTAGCACACCTCCCTCCGGGCCTCTCCTGGCTCCAGAAGCCCCCTCCCCAGCTGGCACGTCACCAGCCACCCCTGCAGATGACAGCCTGTGATTCACTGTCAGCCATCTGCTTTCTCACTGCGGGGGCCCAGAGCGGGACCCACTGGGCTGGGGGGCAGCTGCAGGTTGACCCGACGCAGCTCCTGGATGGTTTGCATTTTGGGAGACGCCGGGAGAGGCTTGGTCTCACCCAAGTCTGCAGATGCCTCTCACCATCCTGGGTTGGAGTTTCTAAACAGTCAGATAACCTCGCTCCCAGAGAAACAGCCTGAATGCCATTTACAGAGAGTGACACGATTTAATGAGCTAAAGCCTTGGGCATCCATGAACCAATGTATGGTGCTAGCCATGATGAAATGGCTGTTTTCTTAAGAGATACCCAAACTGAACGCCATCCAGAGCTCCGAGAGCTTCAGAGAAACTCCTCAGCTCTAGCCTATTGAAATTTCAGGCAAAATCCAAACACTTGTCAGTCTTATCACTACCGTGAAAATGATGTGTTTTTCTAATATTATGTGGAACCCATTTGCCAAGGGAGAGATGCCCCAGCTGCCTTGGGGGCTTAAAGCCAGCATCTTCACCCTTGTTTCACATAATGCACACACAAAATCCCAATACCAGTTTCTAGAGGAAAGATTTTAGATGGGTGGCTTGTCCTCGAGAAGTTTAAACAGATAGAAGGGAGATAAATATTAAACTTTCATTAACTCCCAGTTGCCTCGAACTAGCTGTTCTACTAAAGACTCCAGCGTGGGGAAACTAGAGCAAGTGGACAGCTAAATATAAGACCTACTCCTTGAAAAAAAAAAAACAAGAAATGCTATCCCCCCACATCCCACCATTGTGGATCCCTCGGACAATGACCCCCTCAGACAGTAGCCCTACGGGCCCCCTTTGAAAGGGCACTATCTTCCCCCCAGACCCAGGTGTCTGTCTCTTCTGCCAGCCTTGGACAAATGGCTCCCTCCCCTGAGTTGCTAAAACATTTATCATCCCTACGATTCATGGGGCAATTAATCATGTGCTGCCTTGAACATGTCTTCTGCTGTTGTATTGAACAGCATTTAACCCTTATCAGTGGTGAAGTTTCCGATATCTTGTCTTTCTAACCAGACGTGGGCTTCCAGAGGGCTGGGCAGGCGTCCGCCTCTCTCTCCCCTGCCCGTAGCCAGAATGTGCCTGGTTTGTCCCATCGGGGGACGGGCTGTGTCTCCCGTTAAGAGTCAAGCGCTTAGCACAGAGAATGGTTACTCGTAAGCGCTCGAGAGCCTTTGGGTTAACATTACTGGTAGTAGTATTGCTATTTGCTTTACTCAGATAGGCATCCAGCACCTACCATATGCCAGGTGCTTCTGAAACCACCCGAAGACGGTGCCCGTGGATTTCCCTGAGGCCCTCTGGAATCCAGTTGGAAACCCTAGGCACTATTCCCTACTGAGAGGATGCATTTATCCCCCGGGTGAGAACTTGTCTTTCCTCCAAGGCCCTCGGTTTGTGTCAAGGACCCTTCAAGTCTGGGCAAAGGTGGTTGTTTTGGTCTCAAGAGCTGTGTGTGATTTTCAAAGAATAGAGGGTTTGTAGGCAGATCCTCATCAACTTCTTCCCCAGAGAAGTCAGGAAACGGCCACAAGGGGGGACTTGCTGCATAGGGGGCATCGCTGGTGTGGCAGGGGCTCAGAGAGGCCCGTGCTCACTGTGGCCGGAGATACTCATCCGTGTCCCAGCAACAACCCTTCCTGGACAAGGGAGAGGGTAAAAGAGCACAGGAGGCTGGGGGAATGTGTGTGTATAGAGCAGCGGTCCCCAACCGTTTTGGCACCAGGGACCGGTTTCGTGGAAGACAATTTTTCCGCGGTCGGGGGGCTGGGTGGCGGGGAATGGCTCAGGCGGTGATGCGAGCGATGGAGAGCGGCAGGTGATGCCTCGCTCGCTCGCCTCCTGCCGTGCAGCCCGGCTCCTAACAGGCCGTGGCCGGGGGGCTGGGGACCCCTGGTACATATAGAAACTACTTCCTTGTCATTTTCAATAAAATGGTTATCGTTGGACCATCCAGGATCGCTCTACCTACCTCTGCCTACGCCAGCTCCCTCATCTGGTTTATAAAAGTCCCTCTGGTTCCTGTGTGGAAACCTGGGAGCCCAGCGAGGGGACCTGTCATGATGTCATGGAGCAGGGAGGCAGCGGGGGGACCAAGCGGGACCAGATGGAGAGAAGCCGGTGTGTTCCAAACCCGCCTTCCTGAACCCCACACCTGGCTTTCCTCCCCCTTCCCCCAGCACCCTGCCTGTGTGTTGGTCTCCGCCACGAACAGGGGGCTCCCTGAGGGCAGTCACTCTGGTTTGACTGCCTCTGAACACTGGAAGGCAGGCAGGCCAGTCCTTAGGTCTCTTTTCCTGGTTCAGATCTTCCCAGGAATCCACCTGTGGGCTTTGTTACAGCACCCGGGCCCTGGAATAAGAGGAGGCTTAGCTCCCAGGCTGTATATTATTCCATTCAAAGCCTAGCCTTTCCAGCCATGCTGCATTCCTGCCTGGGGTTTACGACTCTCACGGGGTCCACTCTACCACCCACTTTCCAGCAAAAGCGGGATTCAGGGACAGCTGGGACCAGCCTCAGGCCCAGGAGGAGAGAGACCCACATCTTCCCGGAGGGCCCCTGGCCCAGGGGACAATGGGCCCTCTGTTAGCCTGTGGTGATGTTACTAGGACTTAAAGGCTCTTCCGTGGCCCCGGCTTGCTTTTTAAGAAACAAAACAAGTTAAAAACATACCACTCCAGAAAACAAAGTAAAAATCAGTGATGATGGAATCCAAGGGGCGGGATGACCCGAGCTCCATCCTGGCCCTAAAGAAAGAAGGCAACGCAGGCCCTTCCTGAAGTCATCCTGGCAAACGGGGCTGCGTAGACCCCACTGAGGGGGCTTGGCGCTGAGGGGGGGTGGGAGGTGGGAGGTGGTACCCACCAGGGCAACAAGCCAGAGGGCAGCTCTGACTGTTAATGTTGCCTTCAGCTCTGGGGCGTCTGGATCTGAGGACAGCTCTGGATGCCCAGGGGCTGCTGTCCACATCCAGCCGCTGTCCTGATCACCCCTGGCGTGGACCGAATTGTGTCTCCCCCAAATTTCACATCTATCTAGAACCTCAGTGGCCTTATTCGGAAGGAAGATCTTCGCAGATGTACCTAGTTAAGGATCTTGAGATGAAGTTATTGGTGGGCCCTAAATTATTAGTCAGGTGGGCCCTAAATCCAATGACTGGTGTCCTTATAAGAAGAGGAGAGGGGACTTCCCTGGTGGTACAGTGGTTAAGAATCCGCCTACCAATGCAGGGGAGACAGGTTCGATCCCTGGTCCGGGAAGATGCCACATGCCGTGGAGCAACTAAACCCATTCGCCACAACTACGAGCCTGTGCTCCAGAGCCCACGAGCCACAACTACTGAGCCCGCGGGCCTCAACTACTGAGCCCACCCGCCACAACTACTGAAGCCCACTCGCCTCGAGCCCGTGCTCTGCAACAAGAGAAGCCACCACAATGAGAAGCCCGTGCACCACAACGAAGAGTAGCCCCCGCTCGCCACAACTAGAGAAAGCCTGCGCGCAGCAACAGAGACCCAATGCAGCCAAAAGAAAAGAAGAGGAAAGGAGAAGACAGAGGCAGAGGGGAGACGATGATGTGAAGACAGAGGCAGAGATTGGAGGGATGCAGCCACAAGTCGACCACCAGAAGCTGGAAGAGGCCAGGAAAGGATCCTCCCCTAGAGCCTGCAGAGGGAGTACGGCCTTGCCCACACCTTGATTTCAGATGTCTGGCCTCCAGAACCGGGAGAGATTAGATTCCTGTTGTTTTAAGTCACCCAGTTTGTGACACTTTGTTTCAGCAGCCCCAAGACACTGATACAACCCAAAGGAGATTGAACTGGAGTCTGGGTGGGAAGACAGTTGCAGAAACCAAAGAAACCTGGATGGGAAGCTGCACAAAAGATGGGGGACCGGGCTGTGGGGGCTGTTCCAGGCTGCATGGGGCTCTGATAGCCAGAAAGGTGGGGAAGAAATGGGTAGCCTAGAGACCATCCAAGATGGTGGGCCAGGGCCCTCGGGCCTTCTCCAGACGTGGGCTGGGCTCCAGGTCTGTGTCTGACCTGGCTTCCCACTTCAGACCAGAGGCCCTGGGATGGCTGTGGCCAGGGGCAGCAGCAGACCTTCTCGGGGTTCCTCCCAACCAAGGGAGAGTCCCTCAGCCCTGAGCCCATGTGGGGGGCCAACGCCTTGACTCTGGCCAGGCCCCACCTGCCTCCCCTTCTGAGACCCTTTGCTGCAGGATCTCTGAATAAAGAGTACCAGGGCCTGAGAGGGTAATGCCGTCCAGGTTTGAGCCCTGGCTCTCTTGCTTACTAGCTGCGCAGCCTTGAACAAGCAACTTCACTTCTCTGAGCTCCTCTCTCCCCCTCTTTAAAATGTTGGCCAAGCCTCTCTGAGCCTCAGTTTCCCCATCTATAAAATGGAGGTACTGGGTTGTTAGAAGGACTGAAAGGAACTTGGCTGGGGGACTCTTAGCACAGGGCCCGGGCCAGGTGCATGGGCATTAGGGCTTTTGTTCATCTTATCCCGTGCTAAGGGACAATTTCTCCATTGTTTTCCATCAGCCAATGGGTTGGCCGCACCATTGCTTGCCCCCAATGCTCACCCCACCCGCAATTCATGTGGGAATGTTGTGCAGAAGCCAGCTTCTCGGAGGACCAGTGAGCTCACTTCAGGGGACAGGGTTGCTATACGGGTTTCCGCAGCAGAAGCGTTAACGGCAACTTCAGGGTAGTGACCAGGGTTCCATGAGATGTGCAATGTGGTTTGTTGCTTTCTAGACAGGCTTTGCAAAGGCCTCCTTGTCCCTTGCACCTTCCACGAAACCATTTGAGCTTCATTCCTTCTTCCTTCTTTGGACAAATATTTATTGATCACCTATAGTGTGCCTGACCGTCTGTGTTAGGGCCAGAGTTATGAGCTGCCCAGGCCAACTCAGATCCTTTTTTTTTTTTTTTTTTAACCTTTTTCATAGCGTTTATTTTTATTTATTTTTTTAACCATTAAAAAATTTTTATTCATTCATGCAGGCATTCAATGTAGTCATTCATTTATTTTTGTTTTATTGAAGTACAGTTGATGTACAATATTATATAAGTCACAGGTATACAAGAGTGACTCACAATTTTTAAAGGTTATCCTCCATTTATAGCTATTATAGAATATTGGCTATAGTCCCTGTGTTGTGCAATATATTCTTGTAGCTTATTTTATACGTGATAATTTGTACCTCTCAATCCCCTACCCCATCCTGCCCCTCCCCCCTTCCCTCTCCCCACTGGTAACCACTGGTTTGTTCTCTATATCTGTGAGTCTGCTTCTTTTTTGTTATGTTCTGTAGTTTGTTGTATTTTTTAGATTCCACATATAAGTGACATCATACAGTATTTGGCTTTCTCTGTCTGACTTATTTCACTTAGCATATACCCTCTGAGTCTATCCATGTTATTGCAAATGGCAAACTTTCCTTCTTTATGATGGCTGAGTAGTATTCCATTGTGTGTGTGTGTGTGTATATACCCCACATCTTCTTTATCCATTCATCTGTTGATGGACACTTGGGTTGCTTCTATATCCTGCAGGCCAGCTCACATCTAGTGGACAACACAAGGTGCTGAGATAGAGACTTATGGGAAGACCCAGCAGGAGGGTGCAGCCAGAGGACTTCTCTGAGGGGGAGTCATTTGAGCTGGGACTTGGAGGTGAGGAAGGAGCCAGCCATGGGAGGAGCTAGGACAAGAGCAGTTTAGGCAGAAAGAACAGCAGATGCAAAGGCCCTGGGGAGGGGAAGGCTTGGCCAGTTCTAAGAATGTATCCAAGGCTCCCATGGCTGCATAGCAGTGGGTTCCACTGAGGAGCAGGGATGCAGGATTGCCGTGTGATCAGAGACAAATGCCCTAGTGAGACAGCCAACACACTGGCATGCCACCTTCTCTAGGAAGTCTTTCAGGCTGGCCATGGTGGAGGTGAGCAGTAGCCCCTCAGGAAGCCTAGGCCTTCTGCCATGGCCTCATCTGGCCATCGGCACTCATGGCTCTGCCTCCTAAGGGTCTTTGCTTTATGACGGATGGGTGTCTAATCCTCCCAAGATACACAGGATAGGGTGACAAGACATCTGTTACTCCACTGATCACCAGGATAGATGTGACACATCTGGCTGGCCAAGTGGGCGACCCCTTATCTCCCAGAGCTACATACTGAGAGACTTCCCAAGGAGGAGCAGCCCAGAGCTCTACGTCAAACAGAATTCTGGAGCGACACGTGCAGTGAATGATTAGCGATGTCTGCTGGGAGCACGGGAGGGAAGAGACGGGCAGGCATACCATGTATTCGCCATCCTTCATCACTGAGAGCCTCATTCCCCCTCCCCAAAGCCCCATATATTGTCTAGGTCTTAACCCAGTGGTATATACATGATAGATGTTAAAAATATTTGTTATTTGATCGATAGTTTATTCAACAGTCGTTATATAGCCTAGTGACTACAAGCTAGAATAAGCGAGGGGGAGAAGAGCCTGAGGGGCTGGGAGGATCTGTGTGCTGGAGAGGACACTGGGCGGGGGGATGTGCCGAAGACCAAGATCTCGCCAGTCTGGGTGTAAAGGAGTCATTCTTCTACACCTACTAAGTACAGACGACGTGCCTGGCGCTGTCCTGGATGTTGGAAATGCCGTGGTCCCCGCTCAGGAAGGCACCTTCCTGTCTCTAGTTTCATGAACTCGATACCGGGGAAACCCTGCTTGCCTCTCCCAAGGCCAGGTCCTCAGGGCTGAGATGCTGGGCCGGTGTGGGAGTCTCCGCACTCCCTGCGGAGGGGGAGTGGGGATCTGTGCTGTTTGACAAACACTCTTATGAAAGCAGCCCTCGGCAGGCAGGAGGGAGAAAGGCCCTATTTAATGGGGCCGCGTGTCAGAGTCTGGAGCTTACATTTTCTTCTTGAGAAAGGAGAAATGCCATTGAGACCCACCCCCCCTCAAATGCATACATGTGGGCGTGATTTATTAAGCCACACGTCAGCCAGTGTTTTCTCTGAGTAACTGTGAAATCTTTCCTCCTCTCTGAACAAGACACCAACAGTATGGTCACTGTATACCTTTTTCCACTTTTTCCGGAGCCAAGAACCAAGGGAAAAAAATTAAAAATGAAAGTGTAAGAAAAGTAAAGCTTAGGCCATACCCACCCCAGTTTGGGGAGCTGTGTAAGGGAGGTTCTCAAAGAAACGCCAGGCCCCACCTGGCCTTCCTTGTTGGAATCTGACGTGCTGGAGGGCCGCAGACCCCTCTCTCCCCGCAACTCGGGAACACATCTCCCACCGAAATGGGGCTGATGCTCCTGTAGGTCACAGAGCAGCAGGAACACGGGGCCTTTGGGAGGATCCTCTGCACCCTGCGGGCCTTTCTGAGCACTCAGAGGAAGTGACATCTTTTCCCAAGAGAAGGGCCTCCTAGGCGGTGATGTGTCCCGGTCCAGGTGAGGGGTTGCCTCGCACCAGCTTGGGGTCCAAGTCTTTCCCGGTTCCCAACAGTGTCAATGTGCCCCAGTCCTTGAGGCAGCAAGAGCCTTCCCCTTGAAGGCCGCCAAGTCCTGACAGCTACCAGCCTTGGGGACACCATCCAGGGCCTTGGGACATAAAGAGCAGTGGATCTCAACTGGGGGTGTCTGACAGTGTCTGGAGACATTTTTGGTTGTTACAGTTCAGGTTTTATACTGGCCTCTCATGGGTGTGGACCAGGAAAGCTGGTCAGCCTCCCAGCAGAGAACCAACCAGCCCCCAGGTTGGGGACCTGATCTAGAGAGATTTCTCTCCAGCTTCCTTTCTTTCGAATGCTTGCAGCCACGTGGAAACTCCTCCTTCTGTCTCTCAGGACTCTCCTGTGGGTCAAGAATATATGTGCTCACCTGAGGAGCGGACAGACTGAGGAGTCCGGTGGGGAAGTGACCTCCTTGAAGGCCAGGGACAGTCATTGGACAGCTGTTCCCGCCCCTCCCCACCTCCCTCACTCTGTCCTACTCGGTTCTTTGATGGTGGCCTGTTGCACCTTTAAAATCAAGTGAGAGCGAGAGCGCCAGAAACATTCCTGCAACCTTTTCCACCAGAGGAAAGAACGTGAAGCCAGCTGGAGATCCGTGGTTGTTAAAAGACAAAAACAAATCAGAAAGAAAGAAAATGTTCTTAATGGTGAATCTCCCTGGAGCAGAGAAGAAAGTGCTGGCCAGCCCTTGTGTCACATGGAGACGTTCTGGAGAAGTTTTGGGAGAAGGGCCTCGGAATCCTTCCATTTCAGGTGACGGCCAGGGCAGGCGACCACAGGGATGGGGGAATGAGACCACCCAGCCGGTGGAAGCCCGCCAGACCCAGCGTGGAAAGGAAAGGCCGACTCAGAACCTCTTCTGTGGCTGTAGCTTGCAGGGACTGGATGGGGGCTTCCAGGCCAGAGGAACTACTGCTCTCAGACCACAGCCCTTAGGGGCACAAAGCGTTTCAGAACTGGAGAGGGAGACGCAGAGGTGGCCCACAAGTAAAGACTCGAGGAATGGGCAACAGCCCGATTAGATTCAGCCAAACCCCAAGTCCTTCGGGCGACATCACAGGTGCTGCTATTCCCTCTCCCTGAGACACTCTTCCCCAGACAGTTTCTCTGCTCCAGTGTCACCTCCTCCTAGAGGCCTTCCCGGATCACCCTTCATGTGGTTCTGCTGTCTGCCCTGAGGCAGGGACCTTGCGTCTTGCCGGCCACGGCATCCACAGCAGCCGGCTCTGTGCCTGGCACACTCTCAGTGTCTGTCCCACCCCTGTCCCTGGGGGCTCTGCTACGGCTGTCCTCGGAGGACTTGCTTACAAGGTGCTCTTGGCTGGGTGGGCTTAACCAAGGTCATCGTGGGTGGCATTCGTAGATTCCCGCAAAATTTACAACATGATTGAGGGGCTGGGTGTGGGCCCTGGAGCCAGCCGGACCTGAGTTCCATCTTGGCTCTGCCTCGCCGTGACCTCAGGAACGCTGGCCCCTAGGACTGTTTGGAGGGTTATTTGAGATGACTCGGATCGGGTGCTGAGCACAGATGTAGCACAGCACCTCCTCCCCGCAAGGAGAAGCACGGTTAGGCAGAGTTTCTTGGAACATGGGATGCTTTTTCTTCGTGAGCCGAGAGCCTGGGGAGGTTTCTTTCCCAGTAGGTCCTTTGGGGGCCGCCAAATCTTTCCAGCCTCTGTGTGCCTCGATTTTAAGAACAAGGAGCTGTGAAAAGACTGCTCCCACACATGGGGAACTCAATCATGGGATCTGCATGAAAAGCATCCCAAAGCAGCCTTGTTTAGCATCCAGACATGCATGGCCCCTCCCCAGTACCCTTCCCAGGTGTTAAAGATGGCCCATCAGAGCCTCCTGCGCTGGAAACAAAGGGGCTGTCTGTTCAGTCACCGTTGCCCATGCCCAGCATTACTGTCAGGGGCCCAGGGAGCCCTGCTCCAGCCAGACCAGCCTCTGGGGAAGGGATGCTGCCCCGCCATCTCTTCGGGATACTGTCCAGGCCCCCCCGGCAATCCACCCCCCAGCTCAGGAGACAAGCCCATCGACGATTCTTCATTCTGGGCTGGTGACGGCTGGCTTCCCAGGAGCGAGGAAATCATCAGGCCTGGGGGCTCCCTCCTGTCACTCTGGATCCATCTGTCGCCTGGAAAGTTCCTCCAGGACCAGGGCCATTGGCCAAGGCTGACACAGGGGGCAGAACGCCCTCATTTCACACGGAGCTGCACCCTGAGCCCGTAGCCCTGCCGCCAGCATGCCAGCTCACGCAGCCTCCGGCTTAGCCTCAAGCCCAGGCGCCTTTGGCAGGGGTGCAGTCAGCCTGCCGGGGCCTCGTGCGCTCTCCAGGAGCCAAACGTGGGGTCCGTCCCCTGCTCTATTCCCACCGTGGGGACTGCCTCTCTCTCCCAGGAGGTCCATCATTCACTTACTATTCATTTATTCTTTCATTCACTCCACAAATGTTTACAAAGCCCTCACTCTGCCCGAGCGTAATATAGAAATGAATCTGTGGTCCCGCAGCTCTTTGTGGTTCTGAAATGGACACAGGGAAATCCTTGTTTGCGGTCTCTGGGGCTCGCTGTTCCTTCTGCCGGCCCAGCATCGACTTTCCCTTCTTCCACTAACAACACCCTGATTTTCCTTGGGAAGGCCTCCCCACACCTGCCTCAGCCCTTGTGGGTGAACCAGGCCAGGCCACACAGACCCTCCCTCCCCCAGGGATAAAGATTGATTGGTTCTGGGATGAAGAGGCAGGTGACCTAACTCTGACCAATGAGGCTCAGTTCTGGGACCTTTACTGGAATGACCAATGAGTCCAGAAACGCTGGTCGAGGCCAAAGAATCCATTTGTCTTCCATCAATCCAGGAAGGCTTTTTGAAGGTAGAGCTTCGGGTCTTAAATGATGGGAGAGAAGTGAGTGCAGCCAGCCCTCCCACGAGGTGACCAGTCATCTTCCGACCCAAGAGAAGCTGGCTGTGTTCTAAGCCTGTGGATGGCTTTGCTGAAGGGTCCGAGTCCTTTCCCCAGCATGTAAGTGGTTCCCTGCTTCCGTCCCCTCTGACCTGCACCCCCAGCCCACTTCCTGCTCGGGAACAGGCCACGATCTAAGTGATTTAGTGAGAAGGGAGACCCACTCTCCCAGAGACCCACACAGAGGAGATGCTGGTCTTCGTCGGGAACCCAGGGAAGGTCCTAATTCTTCTCAGAGGGACTCTAGTGTGCTGAAGGCCATGGTGGGGGTCGAGCTGGGTTCAAGGCCAAATCCTGCCACTGGGCAGTACGTGACCTTGGCCAAATGGCTTCCCTCCTGCGGCCTCCGTGATCTCTAAGTATCTGTCTAATAAATTCATTATTTCTAAATCAATTAGATAGAAATGCTGAGGCCAGGAGGCTTGGAACAGGAGCCAGAGACGTGGAGCAATGACCCTTGGGAAGGTGGCTGCCATCTGTTGTGTTCTGAGAGGTCCTCCCTCTGCTGAAAGGGGGCCCAATTCCCCGAGACCGTTTCTCCCCTTTCGTTTTTCTTCTGTTCCAGGAAGAGCAGGGTAGGAAATTCTGTTGAAAAAAGGCAGAAGGGCTCCGCGTTGCTAATGGCATCCCGGGGTAATGAAACGTAAAACCGTGTGAGTTATTCGGCTTCACATAATGCTTTTATCAGGGGCCTGGAAAGAACTCCTTGGCAGGAGGAAGTCTGATTTCCTTGGAAAGATGGAATTCTGGTGAGACCAGCAGGGAGCCGGGCCCTCCCAGCACAGGCGCAGGGTGGCGAGATCTGCAAGTCAGCCCGAGGCAAAGACCAAGACGTGAAATTTCTCTCCCTCCCTCTCTGACACACACGCACCTCTCCCTCCCTCTCTGACACACACACAGCAAGACCACGGTTTAGCCCCACTTCTCAAAGGAAAAGCTGTGTGTGGCCTCTCACGTGGCCAACTTTGAAAGATACCTTGACTCCAGGACGCTTCTAGAATAAAATCCAAACGCCCGACTTCCAAGGCCAACGAGGCCCTCGGCTCTGACCTCACCCCTCACGCTCTCCCCTCCTTCACGACCCGCCAGCCTGTCGGCTCCTACCTGTTCCCCAAAGGCTCTGGCTTGGCCCACCTCGGAGCCCTTGACCTCGACCTTCAGTCTGAGCCTCTACGACTGGCCTTCCCTGCTGTCCTTCAGATCAAGGTCGCTTGTTCTGAGAGGCCTTCCCTGAAACATCCCTGGTCTAAAGCAGGCCACGTTTTTTTAGTTTTCTGCTGGCGAATCCTTACTTTCTGAGATCGCATTATTTATTTGCTGTTTATTTTCTGATTCTTCCTCCTGGCAAGGGAGCTGTCGGAGGACAGGCAGCACACTGGTTTGTCCATCCTGTGTCCCAAGTCAGGAACGATGCCTCCGGAAACTTGCAAGCATCTCCTTGTGGCCCATCCCGACTACAAACATGGAAGAAAGGGGATTCTAGGAAATGTCGTTCAGCCTGGCCAAGTGCTATGGTCTGAATGCTTGTTTCCCCCCACTGCACCCCGAAACTCCTGTGTTGAAATCCTAACCCCCAAGGTGATGGTATTAGGAGGTGGGGCCTCTGGGAGATGACTGGGTCACGAGGGTGGAGCCCTCATGAATGGGATTAGTGCCCTTATAAAGGAGGACCCGTCGAGCTCCCTCGCCCCCTTCCACCGGGTGAGAAGACACCAGTGATTCACCAGGACGAGGGCCCTCACCAGTGGTCGACCTTGCTGGCACCTTGATCTTGGGTCTTCCCAGCCTCCAGGTCTGTGAGGAGTAAATTTCTGTTGTTTATAAGCTAGTCTGAGGCATTTTGTTCTAGCAGCCTGTCTGGACTGAACCGGGCAACTGAGATACCAAGTTAGCATATCGGAGAGCCATCCTGAATCAGTATTGACTGATGGAGTGAGTGAGTGGTTTTGGATTAAGGTGTGAACTCCTTAGGCTGGAACATCATTCTCCTTATGGTGTATTAGGGTACATCTTCTACCTGCCCATCGTCCTCCCAACCATCTTTAAGGGTCTAGGAACACCCAGGCTCGTCTGAGCGTCCCGTCCCCCAGAATACTGCTCTTCACCCATCCATTGGCTGGCCCTCAGCACCTTTTAAGATTCAAGCTTCAAGCGATGGCTCCTTTTGGAGTCATTTTACACCAAGGCTGAGTCACAGCCTTCCTCTGTGCTCCCCTGCTGGCTCTCCTCCCTGGAAGCCACCATTGTGCCATATCTCTTGCATCTCTTTCTAGAGATGTCTAGTCATTTGCCAGCAAAACACATATATAATTTTTCCTCATGTGAAATAGAGCATACAGTATTTTTTTTCTGGATCTTGCTTTTTTTTTTTTTTTTTTCTCTTAACACTGTATCTTGGAGACCTTTCCAAATCAATATATACTGAACTGCTTTATCTTTTTTTTTTTTTTTTTTTGCGGGCCTCTCACTGTTGTGGCCTCTCCCATTGCAGAGCACAGGCTCAGCAGCCATGACTCACGGGCCCAGCCATTCCGCGGCATGTGGGATCTTCCCGGACGGGGGCACGAACCCATGACCCCTGCCTCGGCAGGCGGATTCTCAACCACTGCGCCACCAGGGAAGCCCTGCTTTATCCTTTTTAACTGCTCTACAGGATTCCATATGGATGGACCATAACCTATTGCATCAGTGGCTTTTCGCTGGGAATTCAGATTGTCTGCCCGTTTTCACTCTGATAAACAACACTGCAGTGAACATCTTTGTACATGACCATGTCATGCTTCTGCCCCTTCCCCACCTGGACAACTTCTGATGCTCTATGAGATTCCCTCTGAGAAGCCCCCATTAACCTTCATTAAGTGAGGCCAGCTGCCCCTCTCTGGCTTCCAGGCAGCTGGTGGGTATGTCCCCTGTAACACTTACTGGAAGATATTTATTGAAGGGTCTGACTTTCCTTGTGTCTGGTTCATCTCTGAACCTCTGGCACAATCCACAGTGCCTGACACAGAGTAGGCATGAGATAAGTGCTTATGAATTGAACGAATGTCACATTTAAACCCCTGACCTTCAGGGGACTCCAGATCTCGCTCCTTCTGCATGGTCACCTCCCAGTGTTTACGGAGCCCAGTGGGGCTCTCTCCTGGTCCCTCGCCCACCTTCTTCTGAGCCCTGCTTGTTCAGTTCCGCCCATGCTGCTTCCCCCTCTCTGGAATGTCCTCCCCCTTCTGAAGCCCTTTCCCATCGTTCCAGGAAGAGGTCCTCCTCTGCTTCCTTCATGAGGAAGCTTTCGCTGAAATATCAATCTCTCCCTTTTCTGAACCACTGCTGCCTTTATAGTCACTTTGGCATATTTTTTCAAGCTCCAATGCTCACTAATTTTTTCCCGTCTGTTGGCTTTGTGTCCCCAGCTAGACAGTGAGTTCTTTGAGAGCAGAGCGTCTTCCATGACCCCAGAGGCTCCATGATGCTGTGTTCATGGTAGCTGTTCAATACTTCCGTATTGGGAAAGCAGTTGGTGCCTTCATTGACTGAGTGGGATCTCAATGCCGATGGCTGGAAATGGTGCTCAGAGCACCAAGGAGGTGCTAAACATCTCAGTCCTGGTAACCTTTGAAGTAGGAGATGCGACCCATGTAGAAAAGTCTGTGGGAGCTTGGCCCCTCCCTAGACCTCTATCCCACCCTGCTTAGACTGGGTCTTCGGCAAGAGTGAGTCCCAGTTACATCAAGTCGTGTCACTCTGTGGTCCCCATGGGCCTGCACACAACTCTCCACTGAATGTTGCAAGTGGCACACGCCCTGCTTCCCTGGCTCCTTGGGGGAAAGAGGGCACCTACAGAGAATTGAATGAGTTTCACTCAGACTCATGCCCAGTCATATTTCCACAGATAATTTGACTCCAGTCTGACTCACTCAGCCTCTATTTCCACCAAAAAGACATGAAGCACACCGTTGATCCCATCAGGGGAGAATAGGTGAGTCACATCTAATAGAGCCAAAGGAAGCACTTAACTAGGTTTGTAACTGAACTTTGGAAGCAAAAACAGAGAAAGAGGGTGGGTACCAGAGGCATGTGTTTACCCCCGACAATCCAACCTTGAGGCTCAAATTGGTTTAGACTCTGGCTAAGGATGAGCCGGACTTTCAGAGGAGATCTGCCAATTGGAGACGCAGAATTCAGCTGGATTCTTCTCCCTCTGTCCTCAGTTTATACAAACTTCTCCTTAGCCCCAATACACCTCGAGCCATTCGGGCTTACGGATGCCTCCTGATCACAGGTAGCTGGCCCTAAAGACATCTACCTGGACTTCGCTTGGTCCGGCCTGGCCTCACAAACCTCACATCCCAAACCCTGGGCTTTGGTTGTAAAACAAGGATCCATCTTCCCACTGTGATGTGCTATAACCTGCCTCATTCCACATCCCCCATCAGCAGTGCTCAAATGTCATTCATCCAGTCACGCTCAATGAGCAAGTACTTCCCCCGGCAGTGCCTGCCCTCCCCACGGCCCCCAGCGAGTGGAGAAGACAGACGTGGACACAGACCAACACGAGACAGCGTGGCGTGTCCTCCAGGCCATGAATGGACGTGGTGCTTTGTGCTCCAAGAAGGGGAAGTGACGGATGTTGCCTGCGGGGCTGGGGACAGGCTCACCGGTGACATTGGAACCTGATCTTGAAAGGTGAGTGAGCCTTCCAGGAGGAGGGGGTGGGAGTGAAGGAAAAAACCCAAGGCAGAAGCTATCAGATGTCAAAAGGCACAGAAATGGTCAACACGGAGGGTGCGGAGAATGTTCCACCAGGCGTAGGATTCCCCGTGGGCGTGGCTCGAGAGGCAGGGGCACTACAGGCATTTAGAGGCAAAGTTAAGGCGTTCATTTTTTCTCCACATGCAGTAGGATGACAGAGCAGCCGTCTAATCAGGAGAGAAGCACGACCAGATTGATCTTTTTGGGAAGGTGACGGTTTAGAGAACATCCTGCATCAGGGACCAGCATTAGACGCGTGGAGACAAGGCTGAGAGGCCGCTGTTGTGATTTTCCCGGCAAAAGGGACGAGACCAGTGGAGCGGTCGTGGGCGCAGAGGGGCAGAAGGACCGCCCATACGTAGGAGGAGGAATCTTTTGCATTCTGGTTGTGGATGGTACGTTGGCTCAGGCAAGGAGGATCTAGGATGGTGGATGATGGCAAAGGCTCTGCTTAGGGGCTCGGCTGACTGGTGGTACCACTGATGATCAGGAATCCAGGAGGAGGAGTCGGGGGGAAGCCAGGGGTTCACTGTGGGACGGGGAGGACGCCCAGGAGGCTCTGTGCTGTTGGACACGGTGGAGTCTGTGGAGAGAACCTCTCGCTAGGTGGTCCCTGAAACCACGGGTAGGTAAAGGGTAAGATAAGAAAAGCAAGAACCAAACATCTGGGGACTGGGCCACAGACAGACTACGAAGGAGTGAGTTTCAAGGAGAGGCAGATGGCCACGTGTGAAGGGCACAGAGTAAGGATTGAAAACTGGCTTGAGGCAGAAACCTGCTGCATGCGAGTACCCAGTGTCCCTTTTCTTGGGTCCAACACACTGATTTCAGAAAGGGCGAACTTGCAGTACATTTTGTTTGGGTAGCTCAGACCCAGCCGCCCTCACCTTCCTGAGTCCAGAAGTGGTCACAGGACCTAAGCCCGACCAATCAGATGATCACTACTTTCTGGCCACAGTTTGGTGTTTAGGGTCCAGGGATGAGGATGGAACTAAGACAGGCCAGTGAGAGTCGGTTCTAGCCTTTTGTTGAAGTTATTGAGAAAGAGAAGCGTCCTTTCTACTGGGGTTGCTATGCCAAGAGACACCAGGGCTGGGCTTCCAGGTATCAATTTGCCACCTCCTGGGGAGAGCTAGCCCGAGCATGAAACCCACGCAGAGGAAGGAAGAGCTGAGAGATAGACTCTTGTGAATAGCATTTCCCCTCTGGATCCAGCTCTGCCTAGATTTTTCTTTCCTTTTCTTTTTCTTTCTTTTTTTTTTTTTTTTTTTTTTTTTTTTTTAGTTATTTGGGCCAATACATTTGCTTTTAAGCTGAAACCAAGTTGATTTGGGTTCTGTCCCTTGCAGCCCAAGGAGTCTTGACTCCTACTAGGCCACGTGGCTAATGAGAGGCTGCTGGTCACCAGGGTGGCATCTGGAGAAGACTGGGTCCAGGTCTGTACTTGACAACAACACTCAGAATACCATGGACAGGCCAGTGGTTGCCGCCACGGGAAAAAAAAAAATAGAAATAGATGAGCTGGCTGTGTCTCAACGCCTGTTAACGTGAAAACACAATGATTTCCTTTATATTTTTCAAGGGTTGAGTCATCCAGGTCAGCCCCGCCTCGGCACTTCGACTAATTGATCTTGCCAAGGAAGATGGTTAAGATGTGAAGGTTGATTTATTTGAGGACACATGTGTCAACATCACCCCACAGAAGAAAACAGAGCACAGAAGAGAATAGAATGCATGCTTTGCTGGCATGAGCTGTTACTTAAGAGGTTTCTTTGGGGACCTCAAAGATCAAAAGCCATGAGGTTAGATATCTCAGTCTTGAAGTTGATCAAACACAGCCACATGGTATGATGGCCCAGGGCCCCAGGAGAGGATGTTCGTTTCCCAATGGCACAGACGAGGTTGGGGGACTATTTTACGTGGGGTGATCTGAGTCCTGAGTCGTGAGAAGGAGCCAGTCGTGTGAATAGACTAAGTAGGCAGGAGCGGCAAGTTCTAAGGCGGTCTGAGAAGTAGTAGGAGGGCCAGTGGAGCTGGAGCACCGTGAGGAGGAAGTGGGGAAAGAGGACCAGAGGCCTTGACCTGCTGGCATATGCTGGTCCTTAATATATTTCCTCTCATCTTTCCATCTGTCATTCATCTAGTCCATAAACATTTACGACATGTAGACAATGGGTGGCACTAAGAATTGAAGGAAGAGTTCACAAAGCAAGAGGGGAAAGACCCACAATCTAGGCAGAGAAAACCACCTGATCCAAGGCCTGGAAAGGGAAGAGCTTGCTGTTTGGGGTGGAGGGCTGTTGGGAACGGTCTTGAATGCCTGGCCTCCCTCCCCGCAGACCCCCCACCATACAGAACGCCCACGTGCAGAACACCAGGAAATGTTGATACGTGAAAAAAATGTGTCAGTGAAATTCGTGATCCTGGGATCAGTCAGATATAATCTTACACTATTTTCAGCCAAGGGGTAGCAGTGAACAAAGGCTTAAGGAACAGTGAGGGGAGAAACACTTAAGATGGAGACTATTCCATCAATTAGCTTAATCTGTTTCTGCCAACCAAGAAAAGACCGTCATTAGTTACTATTAGTGATGGCCCGGCTTGGAGAACACCTGTTTTCTGCTGAGCGTCGCTGGTGTGGGCCAGAGGGAGCTGTTTCAGAGCCTCAATCAGGCAGTAACATGATGAGAGTCGCGCTTTGGAAAGGTCACCACGGCTGCAGGGTAGAGGATGGATGGAGGGAAAGAGACAGTGTGTGTTAGGCTGTTGGAGAAACACACATGATGAGAAGCAGCATTTGGGCAGAACAGTGGAGGCTGCATTCCTTGAAGGCCAGAGGTTTGCTCTGGTTCAGCCGTTTTAGCAGCGCCTGGCAAGAGCTAGGCAGAGCCACTGCGAGATTTTTTAGAAATGCTTCCTGAATTGAATTGTCTGCTATAAAAACCTAATGGAGTCTGGACAAAACAAAACTTGCCTCTCTCTGGCATCTCTCTGCTCACGAGAGGCATCGTGGCTGAAGGCAGACAGAGCTAGGGAGTTTCCAGAGGTTGGAAATACTCAAGGTTTTGAGGAGCTATTTGGGGAGACAGATCACAAAGCTCCTGTTTCCTAAATCTGGTCAGAATCTGCCTGTTACGTCGGATCTGTGCAGAGGAGACATTCATGAGGCTCAGGGGCTTCTGCTGCTCATCCTGATAAAAGAATGACCATCTGTCTTCCAAAAGGCGCTAGGTAGGAAGGCCCAAGGTAAAAGGTGTCCATTTGAGACTGTTTAAACCCCTTTTCCACCTGTTTAGACACATCTGGGTTCCTAAGACACAGAATAAGAATTTTGAAATGTATTCAGGGAGTACCCAGTTCCCACCACCATGACCTACTATTTGGAGTTTGCCGTGAAGCCTTCCAGGGAGAGTCCAGCCTACGTGAGCTTTGTGTCAGCAAGACGGCTCCTGAAATAAAACACGTGGCCACGGTCGGCACACTTAATACGCGCTGGCCCCAGATGAGGGCTCCGTGAGCCCTATCTCATCTAAACTCCTTCCCTGAAGGGTGTGGGTCTGGCGCTGCTGACCCATTTTGTCTAACCACTGACCTATCTGCACTTGAAAACCTTCTCCTGCCCCTGCCATTGTCTGGCTTCAGCCAGGAAAAGTCCATGTTTATGGTTCCCTTCCGCACTGATTAAGATGACAAGAAGACAATGAAACACTTGTCTCCCAAAGTGACTTCTTGCATCCACTGGCAAAATGTTAGAAAGTGGGTACAAAGCCCAAGAAACAGGACACCCAGGCTCTTTGAGCTTGGGGAGTATTACAGAATCCTATCCCAGGCCAAGAATGAGTCACAATGAAAGCTTTTAAAATATAAAACCATCAACCTAGATTTCAATTCCAAGGAAACACATACTTGGCCATGAGGGAATGCTTGAAAAAAAAAAAAATCAGTCTTGAGCCACTTGACAGGAAAATAAAACAGCCAAGGAACATTCAAATGTAATGATTTACATCCTCCCTCTCCCCCCAACCCACCTCCCTTCCAGTATGGGTCAGGGCGTACACGGACTGGACACGGTCTCCACCAGTGTGCATGCCCTGGCCAGGGCTTCCATTTCACTTAACACTGTTTCACGCACATGATCTTGTGCCTGGACGCAGCCAGGTTATAACTGCACGCTGCCATCTTTGGGTTGCTATGCCAGTCTCACGGATTCTTCATGATTTCCCTGCTCTTGGGCTCTCGGGTTGCTTGAGGTGCCTGTTTGGAGAATACAGGGATTTTTCTTCCATTATTTATGTGGGCAAGCGCCCGTTCATCTCTCTCAAAGAAATGGAAGCTTGATTGATTTCCTAAATGTAAGAACGAGATTGTCCTGCAATAAATATTTAAGACTGACCAGGAAGGGTGACCACCATCTGCTGAAACACAAGCCCAGGAATTACTTTGTTAAGCTTTCCCAGTGAAGGGAATGAATGAATAACCATCCTATATAATATCTGCTCAGTACCTGATAGTTGACAAAGGTTTTCACTTATCTCATTGGATCTTCACAATAGCCCCGAGAGGTAGACAGGGCACGGATTATACGGATTTTTAAAACCCCACATTTTCCCCTTCCTAACCGATAAGGGCTCTAAAGGCTTAAAGTCACTTGAGGGAGGTCAGAGAGTTTGTGGAGGGTATCGCGGGTCTCTAATTCATGCATGCACATCAAAACAAAACATTTATCTGGAGCCTGGCCCCAAATAGATGAAATGGCAGAGGGTACAAAGATGAATAAAACACGGTGCCTGCACAGGAAGATCACGTTCTAGCCTGGGGGAGAAAGCCAGGGATAAACACGTCCCCGCTTTGCAAGGTGATGAGTGCTCAAAAGAAAGGAACAGGGTGCGGACCACGTTTCTAATCTGATGTCTTGCCGAACACCGGCTCGGTTGTTATTTACAATATCTGTCCCCCGAAGGGGGGAGCAGGGGGCTTAGCCGTGCGCCCCGGGTCAGGTCTCACTGCGGGGATCGCACGCGGTGTGGGGACAGTTCTCTCCCTCTTTCGGCAAACAGGCACATATCTCCCGGGGTGCCGAGCTTGCCGGGGGTCCGCACACAGGTTCCCCGAATTTCCCTCCACGAGATAAGCGGGGTCCCTGCCTTTGGAGCAGCGGCTTTCTCCCGCCGCAGCCTCCCGCTCGGAGAGGCAGGCAGCTCGCTGTCCGCGGAGACACGCGGCGGCGAGACGGTTGCGAGGTTTTGTCTCCCCCGAGCATCGTCCACCGCCCGCGAAAGCCCGCGAACGAGCGCCGCTAACCCGCGCATCTCCCTCTCCCGCCGCCTGGCTCCGGAAACCACAGCCCCTTCCTCGAAACGAACGCGCCAGCCCTGCTCGCTGGCTCTCCCGGTTCTTTTTCTTTTATGCATTTTGATATATCCTTCCCAAAGATATGTTTCACAACAATTTTTAGTTACACAACCGATGCACAGAAACATTCTCCTTTAGGAAAGAAAAATGATATATTTCTATCTAGCGGGTCGCCAGCTGCCCGGCGGATCCCCGGCGGGACTCCGCCGAGCGCCCAGCGGGTGCAGCTGAGAGCCGCGCGCGGGTCTCCGCGCCGCCTGGGCGGCCGCCCTTTGTGAGCGCCGACACCGGCTTTGTGTTTCCCGTTTTGCTTTCCTTCTTTTTTGCAAACCCGGAGCTTAGCACGCGGGAAACGCTCGGAAAATACACACGTGTGTGTAAAGTTTGTTTAATGCAGGACCAATTGCGGGGATGGGGGCCGTTCCCGAGTGCCGGGGCGATTTTCCTTTGTTAAGACCTCAGTCGCGAGCGTGGCACGGCGGCCCCGGCTCGCCCGGGGAGGGGAAGCCTGCACAGCCCCGGGCCCGGGCCCGGGGGAGGCGCGGCCGCCTGGCTCCGCGACCCCGACCCCCTCGGGCCCGCGCGCCCGGCCCAGACCGTTTCTGGCTCGGGCTTCGGCCTCGGGTCGCCCAGGGGGTGACCTCGTGCCGCCGGTGGGGTGGCCTCGTGCGGCCCGTGGTGTGGCCCCGGGCTGGACACCTCTCGGGGCGACCGCCTAGTCCCTGCTCGCGCGCTCAGGCTCGGGCGGCTCGATCCCAACGCTTCCCGGCGGAGCCCCTGCCCGAATCCCGGCCACCCGGGTCCCCAACCTCCAGCCGCGGTCGTGAGGGGCTCCCCGACCCGACTCCAGCGCCGGAAAGCGGGCCGGGGGCGCGGGGGGCGCGGGGCCAGGTTTGGCACGCCGGCGCGTGGGCCCACTAGGCAGGGAAAAGTTGCTGGGGGCGGGGGGGTGCTGTCAAAGTTTCGGGGAACTTTTCCACTTGAGATTCTACAACCCTGCAGTGCCCCCTACAGAAAGCGGCAGCCGGGGAGGGCGGCCACCCCCCACGACCCCCGACCACAAGCGGCGGCGCGGCCCAGGCGGCCTGGAGCTCTAGCTGCAGATTTTGCTTTTGCTTTTTTTTTTTTTTTTTTCCCCTCCTGGTTGTTTTTCTGATACATCTTTTTTTTTTTTTTTTTTAGAATCGAAAAAAAAAAAAAAGAAAGAAAAAGAAAAAAAGCGAGCGTGAGCCTCCGCCTGCAGTGGAGCGTGCTCGGCCTCCAGAGGCAGTCGTCTCCAACTTTTCCTCTCCCGCCCCAACTCCGCGCGCCTCAAACTACGGCTCTGCAGGAGCCCAAATTTGCCTGCCGCTCGACTCCACTCTAATAAGCGCGCCAAGGCCCCTGGCGGTTGTTTGCAACGTGGGGGCCACGCTCTCGAGGCTCAGGCCCGCCCGGCGGCCCGCTCCCGGTGCCTGGGCCCAGTTGGGAAGGGGAAACCGAGCGTCGCGGGAGCACCCCGGGAGAGGGCGGAGCGCTCCCGTGCCCCGGGGCAGGGAGGGGGGGGGGGTAGGGATCTCCCGCGCCCGGAACGTTGCGAGCAAGGCTTATGAACGTCGCAGGGGGGCACTCGCGAGAGACGGACAGGAAGAGGGCCAGGGGGGGACGCCAGAACCCGGGACCGTAGCACGGAAACGGCCCGGGGCTGAGCAGGAGTCAGATCCCGGGATGGAGGGAGCCGGAGAAGAGGAGTGAGGAGGCCGGGGAGGCAGGCCCTGCTGCCCTCCTGCAGGCCGGCAGCCTGCTGTGGCAGTGCAGGACCAGGCCGCCCACAAAGGGAAGGGGTCAGGAGGTCGGGCCTCGGCCTTAGCAGGCTCAGACCAGGCCCCAGAAGGCAGCAGCAGGAGTTCAGGGCCCAGGCCTGGCTCGGGTTGTCCAAAGGGGACCTCAAGCAGGCCTCCCAGGCCCCTGGTGGGGAAACTGAGCTGGAGACAGGCCTGAGGGCCCGGCCCAGACGCCTGTGTGTCAAGTTAGGCAGAGCCGGCTAAGGCCCTAGGGGGTGTCAGGGACTAATGTGGTAGGGGGCTTCAGGGCCTCCCAGTCCAGAGCCGGATTGGCGAGTTAGACGCTTGTAGATCCAGGGTTGGATTGGGGAGGGGTCTCTGGGAAGTTGGCTAGCAACGCAAGGATTGGGGGGATTTAAGTGCTTAGAGATCGAAGGCAGGTCTTGGGTAGGGGGAGTCAGACAATCGGAAAGCCTAGGTGGTTATTTGGGGAGGGGTCTTTGCACTTAGACGAAGCGCAGAGCAGCGGCTGCTCAGCTGAAGGCCTGAGGCCTCGTCAAGAGAAGCTCCTGTGAAGGGTGGGCTAGACTAGGCCAGGCCAAGAGAAAGAAAGTGAATAAATCTGGAATCGAAGTGGGCGGGGGGCCCCTGAGCGGGGGTCACAAAGGGTGAGACATGGCCACCAGGCGTTTAACGGACGCTTTCTTGTTGTTGCGGAATAATTCCATCCAAAACCGGCAGCTGTTAGCTGAGCAAGTGAGTAGTCACACCACCTGCAGCCCTCTGCATTCACGTAGTATCGCTGCGGTGAGTCTCCCGGCGGCCTCTCCGACACACGCACCGTGTGCACTGCGGCTCTGCCTGTTTGTCTGTCTCTGTCTGTCTCTCTGTTTAAAAAAGAAGATAAGACTAGTACGGAAACGCAGGGTCTCTTGGCTGGGGTCCGAGAGCATCGATCACCCTGGCTGGGGAAGAACCAGTGCTAGGCCCCTGCTCCACCTCTGCCTTGCACTCTCTCCTCACTTCCGCATCCCTCCCAGTCCCCCACCCCCCCCTCCCCGCCTCCCCGCCGGCCGTCCCTGCGCGACCCGCAGCCTCCAATTTACATATGTTTTAGCACTAAGGTTTGGAAGCTTTGGGCCTTTCTGAAGCCTTTTCGTTCCGTTTTGTTTTAAGCTCCCCTCCCCCACTCCGCCCCCGCAGACTGAGCCTCACTTCGGTTCTGCTGGTCGGGTTGCAGGCTCGCAGACCCAAATCCTTGCAAATGCACGATGCCCTTCCCCCAAAGAGGAAGGAGTTGTTGTTTTGGTTTTTTTTTTTCGTCCGTTTTCTTTTAATGGCCTCGCAGCCCTCTGTGTTTCGTGTTCCCTGTGAATAATTGCTTCGCTGTTTTTCCTGGGGGCTCTCGTTTGTGAGGCTGTAAGGTGCTAGCTTCTTCGTTTTCCATTTCCCAGACAGGAAATTAAGCTTTCCCCTCCATTCGAACTTTTTAAAAAGAACATGGTGTGTATGTGAAAATCAACCCCCCCAAATAGCCCACGGTTTTTGATTTAATTAACCTGAAACTTTCTTTAGCCCAGCAGTAGAATCTTTTACTGGGAGGGCCTGGAAAGATTGCTGTTGCTTTTCTGTTTGTTTAAGGGGCTCCTTTCTCTTCCTGAGCCTCAGTTTCCTGCTCTGTTGAATAAGGGGGTGTGTGTGCATGATCTAAACAGGAGGAGGAAGATGAGCTCTGTGGTAGCCTAAATGGAAAAGTGAAGTTATGAAACTAGTTTGTGGTGGTGGTCGTGGGGGGTCCTTGCTGTAGACGGGCTGGGTTTGAATAGAAGCAGCATTGGAGGAGGAGAGAATAAAGTCACCCCAAGACCAGGTTCTTGGAGGTTATACTTGACATATACAGTTTGGGGAATCTCACATTTATTTCACCTGTTAGGGACTGTATTCCCTTTACATTTTTTCTTTATGGCTTGATCTAAATGCGTCACAAAAATCAGGCCATCTGTCTTGATTATTGACAGAGAGTCTACAAAGACAGTTTTTCCTTTTTGTAAAAATCACAAGAGGAAAATGTATTTGGTCAGCTTGCGTATATAGAAAAGATATTGTAAACTGTGAGCAGTTTTAGGAATAAAGTCACAGTAAACTTAGGTCAAAAAGCATAGAAAACAGAGGGACAGAGTGTGTTTAGCTTTTCATTTACTTAAGAATTTGAAGGTTTTTTACGTTTGTAAACTGAAAGAAGTCGTATTATACTGAAGTAAGTGCAAAATGGGAACGGGCTAATTCCAGCGCTAATTTGGAAAAGAATGTTCTGAAATAAGCCAAGAAATAGAGAGTAGAAGTGGGTGGAAAAAAAAAAAAAGATCCTCCATGAAACTTTAGTTTTGCTAAATAAGATGTAAAAATTGCATGTTCCTTAAATGACTTGATTTTATGCTACCTCGTGGGGAGAAAAAAACAGAACTAAAACTCCCGTTAATGTTTTCTAAGATGTCAGTCTTTAACTGATTTTAAAACATAATGTTTGCTTTAAAATTTTTAATCATGTAAGGTTCAGAATACACAGAACCATAGGATAACATGAGACTTTTTTTTTATAATCATTTGGTCAGACGGTTTAAAAACCTGGTGTCTGAGATAGGCAGCTTTTTAAAAGTGCATCTCTAAGTCAAATCTATTTTTAAAATGCTTTTCGAAGTTAGGTAAATTTAAATATATATATAAACTAAGTCAAATATTTTCAAATATATAGCTAAACTGTACAATTTGGAAAAATAGATATGTCAGAAAATGTACAGGTATATTTAGCTAACTCAGACATTTTCTTGAAAATAGATTTCTAAGTCAGACTAAAAATACATGCCTAAGTCAGAGCGGTAAGAAGTGATTTTTACATATTATACCATTTAAAATGTTACGTATATTGGTTTGACTATTTAAAATCTTTCTCAGATCATTATGAGCAATTAGATCATTTAAAAGATCCTTGTAGTCAATTAAGACTATCTAAAATATAGATTTTTGCAGTTAAACAAAGATGGTTTGCCTAAGTTAGAATTAAATAGAAGTCACACGTTTATATATTTTAATTGTGTGCATTAAAAAACATGGCATGTCATAAATTTCCGAAGTGTTTAGGGGTGAATTATTATATTTTCAGCTTGCTCACAGTTGATTCTACAGAAACCATTTATACACACACACAGACACGCAAAATTAAATATGTCAAGATGTTAGCATGACTACATAGAGGGTACAATATTTTCAGTTTTTCTGGAAGTTGGAAAAATGTTATAAACATTTTGGGGAAAACTATGTCTAACACAATTTTTAAAACTTTATTAAATAACTGATCTGATATTTTTCACTGCATATCTAGCTCATAAAAATTTTTAAACCTCATTTCTGAGTTGTAAATTTCAAAATCATGTAGCAAATCAAACAAAATTAATGCTATAAAATTTGAATATGGACTGGGTTTTAGGAGGTATTAAGAAATTGTTAGTTAATTAAACTAATCAAATAAATTTGTTAGCTCTATTAGAGGGGTCTCCTGAAATGTTTCGTATTGAAATGTCAAAACATCACCTAGTTTATATACTTAACCCCCCCCCATAAAGGAAACAAATAAGGCAGAGTGTAACAAATTGTTAAGTCTACTGATGAATATGTGGGGAGAGGCTGTGCCATTTTACATAGTTTTCTATATGTTTGAAAAAATCATAAATAAAAACAACAAATACCTGGCATGTTAAAAACACAAGTAAAACAATTAAAAGGCAATTTGTATATATTTATCTAAACCTCAGGTAATTTAAAAAGGAAGTAACTAAATTCTAGAGTGTAACTTAATTAAAAAAATCATAAACTGAAATTTCTACTTCCTAGTTAGAAGAAAAAGCTGTAGACCTTGATTTTGGGGTGTGCAAATTATCTCACAATTAGAAATAAATCACATCTGAAATAATTTTTTTTTTTTTTTTTTTAGTTTTAAATCTGAATTTGCACATCCTTATTTTAGGTGAAAGTTGTGGAAATTGATTGTCAAGTGGTGTTTGTGCGTGCGTGTGTGTATTACACACCTCAAAACAAAGGGCACTTAAAGCCCTATCATTCAAAGAATTTAAACAGGCATTTTTTTGCATCCTAGTTGGAGGAAAAAAGTAGAAGTTGGTGGTTGGTGGTGGTGGGTATATGTGTGTCCCTATACACGCATATAAAACAGGTTTGCGCCG
Organism: Delphinus delphis; assembly: GCF_949987515.2. Lineage (NCBI taxonomy): Eukaryota > Metazoa > Chordata > Mammalia > Artiodactyla > Delphinidae > Delphinus > Delphinus delphis. The sequence goes on along the minus strand of NC_082697.1, from coordinate 4,452,841 downwards.
CATTCAGGCAGATGTGTCACAGCTAAGCAGGAATTTAAGGAGGATGTGCGGTGACAAAACAAACAAAACGTCCCAAGGGCCAGAAGGGACCTAAAGGTCGTTTGACCCAACATCCCCTCTGTGATAACCCCTCTGCCTGCCTTCCTTGACCGCATTATGTGATGGGGATAGGAAATTCCAGCAGCCGTCACCCCTACCTCTTTCACTGCGAAAAAAAGTCCTTGCCTCTATTAACCCCATCTCTTGTCTGTGTCTTGCATCCTGTGATCCTAGCTCTGCTTCTGGCCCCCGGGTCTCTGACACAGGAAGCCTCTTCCTTCTCCTGCAGGAGAGATAACCCTGCAGCTTGCTGGTGCCCCGGAGCTTTCTCTAGCTCAGCAGTCCCGGCTCAGGCAGAGACGTTAAGTTTTCTTGCCTATGAATGGTCTAGTTTTTCTGTGTGCTTTTTAAAGTTCAGCACCCAGAACTGAACAAAATTCTACTTAATTGTATTCTCGGTTGTGTTGATATTAGTAAAACTAATTGTTAAAAATAGACCAGGGGTTTAATTTTTAGACTGTCAGCAAAAATGCAGCTGTTGGCATTTCCCATTCATTCTGTTTTGGTCTCAGTTTTGGATGCCCCATCACGGTTATGCCTCAGGGCAGCGTGAAATAAAGGGAAGAGCCCTGGAGTTTAAACCTGGGAATTTAGGGCTAAGTTTCACTCTGTGGCTGACCAGAATGTAGGTCTTCCTGCAAGCTTTTAATCTCTTCTGACATCTTTTGCCTTAATTATAAATGGAGGGTTTGAGTTAGGTGATTTCTAATGGCCCTGTGGATTCAGCAGTGCTTTCTCAGATTCTGTTTCCATACATTGTCTCTCCTGACCAAGGCTTGCATCCTTAGCTTTAACTTGAAAAGGAGGAAATCACAGTCAACAGCATTGCCCTGCTCATCAGCCCGATGCTACCTCAAAAATCCTCAAAAGTAGCTCCAATACTGTGGAGAAGAAGCTTTAACGTTCTGTCTGCCAAGTGCAGGTTTTAAGGCAGCACCTCATTCAGGTAGTTACAGGCAGCTTAGCTTTAAGGAGCTGGAATGAATTTACAGCATTAAATAATCGTTCAAAAAAACGTGTAAAGTCTTGAATGAATGATAAGTAGATGTTGAGTTGCTGTTCTGATCCGATGAGGTGATGTGTGACTTGTGTGATTTCCTTTGATCTCCTGAAACAGATCTTATAGAGGGATTTGAGCTACTTTGTTAGTGTTTACTGCTTCATGTACTCTCTGTTTCAGAATAATGCACAATCTATAAATGGAAGCTAGAGTTAATTGGTCTTAGATTAGTTTGAAAGTAGCACATTATTTTTAATAAAACATGGTGTGCTTTGGGGAAAAAAACAACTGAGGATTAACTGTGGTTTTAAGAAAACTGAGGTCCTTCTTCAGTCTTGACTATAATATTAGCCAAGATTTATTGAGAGCTTACTATGTGCCTGGCACTGGGCTTAGCCCTCTCCAGGTGTAACCCTACTTCATCCTCACAGAGCTCCATCAAATAGGTGGTGTTGTTTTCTCATGATACAGATCTGGAAACTAAGGCTTAGAGGAGTTAGGAAACTTGCTCAGTATTGCCCACCTAGTGAGCCAGGGAACTGGAATGGGAACTCAGGCAGACCTGGCCCGGAGCCCTGTATTACCTGCTGGGCCGCAGGAGTGCTGGGTGCTTTTCCCGGACTTGTGCTGCAGGTCCCGGAGAATGGAAGAACCCATTAAAAAAAATCTTTTTTTTTTCTTACGATGGGATTGCATCTTTATCTCATTTTACAACCATGCAAGTCCATTTTGACTTGCATATTGAAAGTTCTATGTTTTAGTCCATGCTGAGTCTGTTGGAAAGTTAGTTCTCTGTCTTTAGAATCCAAGTATGAAATCATTGTATATTTCTCTTTAGATCTATTTGCTTTTCTGCTTCTAAAGATTCCATTTGAGCAGAGAGGCATACTTGAGAATAAGGGTACTTTGTTGGATAAAAGTGAAGCAAACTTTTACTTTGGTAGTAACAGAAATAAAGTAAGTATCACTATAGCATAGACCTGTATTTCCAACTCATTTTGCTCAACTCTTCCAGACTTCCTGAGTAAACACAGATGGGTTTCCACTTATTTTTCAGTTTTATGTAGAAAGTTCTTTAGACAATAAATTCCACATGCTACTTGGAGTTTTCAGTATTTGCTCGATTGTATGCCATTGGCAGGTCAGAAACCTAGATGTAGACGTTATAAAGATTTAGAAGGTGATGGTATGCAGTACCGTGTTTTCATTTGGCTGTATTTTGGTTTTTCCTGATGGTAATTCTAAATGTTTTAATTCAGGTCTTGACAACATTTTCTGGTAAATTGGTGGCAGGGGGAGTTTTGAAAGGCCTTCTGTTTTTAAGTAGCAAAATGGGAGGGGATAATGCTCTTCAAAAAGATGACCTCCTGAATTTAATTCCCAATGTGGCATGGTAGTAGCTGCCCATCACTAGTAACTCCCTGAATTGTTAATAAAATTAGAGAAACTGGAAGGTGGGGTGGAAAGAGGCCTGAACACCTGGGTCTGTCCCCATCTCAGCCCTGTGACTTTGGGGAAATGGATTTATATATTCCGAAGCTTGATTTTCCTATTTGTTAAAAAAAAAAAAAGAGTCGTATCTAGCCCATGATTCTGATTTCACCTCTTGTCAACTAATAATTGTAGAAACCAAAAGATCAGGGTGTGTGCTTGGTTGATAATCCAAGAGGCCAGGCTCATGTGCAGCAGAGATCTTAACCAGGGTTTGCAGTAATGCTTTATCCAAAGATTGGATGCCAAGGAGCCACTGCAGAACAGGCAGATGTGCAGACTGAGATACTGAATTAGGGGTTTTGCTTTGTGTCTTGTTTTATTAACAAAATCACTTCCATGCTTTCTTGCTGAAAATGTTAAGCTTTTAAAAAAATAAAGAGGCTTTCTTTTTAAAGTAAAAGGTAATTAAATCAGATTTCCATTTGACACTATCTTCTCTATTAATATCTTCTAGTACTACTGTTATGGCAGGGTGTGTATAGAAATATAGTTCTCTTGCTCTCATGGCAAAGTGTAGAAGGAATGAAGAGCACTTTCTATAGTGTCAGCTGATTGGATTTTTACATGGAGGAATGTTGTGGTTACACTGTTATTGCTGTCATTGTTTAATAATATTTTGGCCCTGATAGACCAGTTTCATTTGCACTTAATTTTTAAAGAAAGAAGTTATGGTTTTTTATTTTCTAAATTGACTGCTCAGCATAAAAAAAAATCAACAGTTGATTATTGAAATTCACCACTAATTATTTCAGTGATCAATACTGTAAAAAAAAAAAAAAAGACCTAGTTGTTCAGATTATCTGTCATTAGTAAATGTCTGTTCAGAAGATAGAGTTCCACTTTGATCGAAAAAAGAACCTTTGGTTTTAAATTGAAACTTAATCTTCTGCCTGCCTGTGCTGCTTCCTTTCTACTCCTCCTTTAAAAACCAAAACAACAACAGCAAAAAAAACCCCTCTCCTTACCTTTTGTTTTGTTTTACTTTCCTTTATAATAGCCTAATAAATAACTATGTGCCTTCTAGACTAATAATAAATAACTGTGTGCCTTCTAGACTAATAATAATGCATGCGAAGCAAATGGGAAGAGTTTTTCTTTTCTTTTACCACCTGTGTCTCTCTCCGGGGAAGAGTGGTTTCTCGGCTTGCTTATTACCACGGAGAAAGCCGTGTCTTCGGGATTTAATCTGTAGAGCCCTTGCATATGTGGTCACTCGAATATTATCTGAATTCGGCCATAGACAATTTGGGGGGTTTTCATTTTCTAATTTTGCTGCATCTGCAGGGCTGATTTACATGTTAAAATTTACATTTATTTGACATGGTAAAATTACATTTCAGCTTTGCTCTCTCGATTTTATCTTCCTCAGGGAAATTTAGAATCTTGTGTATGATATTTGATATTTATGAAACAGTACCATTATATTTTATTGAAACTAAAGCAAGTGTGTTTTATTTGTTTCTATTGTATTTTAATTTTTACAACTATTTATTGTTTGTATCCTATCTCATTTACCAAAACAACAATCATGGTAAATAAAAATAAAAAACATAATAAGGTAAATATTGACGTAGCTTTTTTTTTTTTTTAAAAAAAAGGAAGAATCAGAAGGGGGAGATTTTTTTAAATGCTTTGGTTAGTGGATCTTTATTTTTAGTCAACTTCACAGTTGCGTAAAATCTCAGTGTTTTCTCAACTGACCATCCCTTATCTGTCTGTCTGTCCCCGTCCCTCTTTCTTTTGCTGTCCCTAACTGGATGGGCTGATGGGAACAACATCTCTCTCAGGAGCTGGATGAGGTATTGTGTTTTGACTATTTTTGTGTGTTAGTTTATAAAATTATGCCTGTTTTTCTGAAATCTTTGGTCATATGTAAAATGCTAAGAGTGTACACATATTTTAGCATTTGTTTTGATTACTTCTAATTGTCGTGTTTTACAATTTAATACTTAGGATTTATTTAATGTATTTTCACGCCAGGTGAATTGATGATCTAGGGAAGGGCTTAGGAACATTATTTACTACTGTCGGGAAAGTGTCTCCACTTTGGAAGCAGTAAAATTTCTTGCACTTAAAATAAGCCAGACTGTTTTTAGGATTATGCGTGCAGCTCCCTTGATTCCTGAGACTGTGCAGTGAGGTTGCTCAGAGGTGTAGAAGGACGTGATGTCTGGCAAAAGCCCTAAGGAAGCAGGACCCGGAGCCACTAGACCTGTTGAGATGTCTGCTGAGGTGTCACTGGCCCCGAGCGAGTGGCCCTCCGGTTGTGCTGACTGACTAATCGTTACGTGCCCCCCCGACTTCCTAGCAGCACGATTTTGGCCTTTTCATCACTTATTAGCAATTCTCCCAGAAGATGGAGAGGGTACGTGTTCACAGCACTTTATTCTAGTCGTGTGAATAAAAGCGTTGAGGAAAAAGGGGATTGAACTGTGATTGTTGGTTTTGTGTTTCTGTTATCTTTTCAGCCATGAAGGGGTTGAAAATATTTTTCCTAAAGGTAGACCTTTTTAAAAGAGTCCTTTTAAAATTGGGGGTGGGAGAGTGTCATTGGTTTTTGTTTTAATTTTAGAAGTATGAACGGTGAGGTGGGGTTAGGGCCACTGTCTTCAAAACCAGTGGGGTCCCTTACTAGTTGATAATAACAACAGATGGGAAACAACCTAAAGGTCCTTCGTGGAGAACTGGTTAAATAAATTATATAGCAACTCTAATTCCCTGTACTGTACCTGTTAAAAAGAGTGCAGCCGGTCTCTGAGGGCTGCAGGGAATGAGCTCCCAGACACATGGCCAAGTGGGGGAGAAGCCTGATGCGAAACACTGGACACCGCGATTCCTACTCTTAAAAAAAAAAAAAAAAAAAAATTTATTTTTTTAAGAAAAATAACTAACATTCAGGCTTGTGTGTACTTAGATTTCTGAAAAGAGACAGAAGAAACTATTAACAGTGGATACCTTCCAGGAAAAGTCTGGGATGGAAGGGAAACTGCCTTTCTGTTGCAAACCCTTTCCATAGGTTGGATATATATTTTTAAACCATGTGTATCTATTACTTGAGTCATTAAAAAACAATTAGTATTTAAAACCAAACCCATCCATCTAAGAATGGATGCTACCGCTTACTGAACGGTTTGGAAATGTGGGACTTGTGGCCCCAAAAAGGAAGTGGGCCGTGGGGAAAAAACAAACAGCAGAACAGCTTAAGTTTGAACACTTCTCCCACCGGGCCTGTCAAGGGTCGTCTTTCCTGAGGGCTCCGCCGTCTGAACCTATTTCCAGTCTCTCCTACTTCCTCTTCAGGCAGCAAGTTCCAGACACTGGCTCCCCCCGCAGAAATTCTCTCTGCCACGATCTCTAGCAGAGACCCCGAGTGGAGAGCTTCTTCCCAGCCACACGCACCTCACGTGCCAAGAGGCCCTCTGAGCTCCAAGCCTTTCCATTCCGGGGCCACGTGGCCCTTCGGCCACCCGAGCCACTCACTTCCCCTTCTTGTCCTTTGTCCAGAACCATTGTATCAGTGAAGTGAATTGTATGTGACCTGTCTTTTATTGACTTCATTCATTCATTCCACTTACTGTTGTCTCACGCAGCTAATTATAATTGCGTGTTTATTACCGCGAAGTGCTAGGCACTGGCCGAGGAGCTGGGGCTGTGTTAGGAACGGTGTCCAGAGCCTCACCTTGCCAAGCCTGCGGTAGAGTTTCGAATCGATCCTGGCGTGGGTCTGATGGAAGCCCACCCCTGGGTAGGTGAGGCCTGAGCACACTGTCCTGACTGCGTCACGGGTGGCCTCCTGCAGTGTGTTCACATTGGTTTGTCGTTTATCCTACTCAAACCAATTCGAAAATCTGCTGCACCTTGGGGATAGCAGGCTGTGTTCTCCAGGAATACTAAGTAAGGTGTGCCCAGGGAGAAAGCCCACCCACCGTTCACCCTTTTGCCCAGTGTACGGCCCTGTCCTCTGCTCTCTGCTCTCATCTACTCCCTGCCTAGGACAAAGTCATCTCCCAAGTTGTTGGGTTTTAAAATTCATAGGAGGAACTATTAAAAAATAACAAGGTGTAAAATCAGGCTCCCAAACCATATAGCCTGGGGAGGGCAGGGTGAAGTAGCAGGGACGTGGGGGCCACAGGCTGGCTCACTGGTCCCCCTGCTGAGGGCAGCATTGAGAAGGAAAGTCTGTGAGCCCCTCGGTGTCTGTATTTGTAGAACAGGGAGCAGTCCCCTCTGCACTTTTGTTGTTGGGACTAAAATGACCAAGTCAGTGGGGGTCCAGTACCAACAGAGCGCAGGTAATTGTTGCTCCCTACTTTTTTTTTTTTTTTAGGATGTATATAAGAGTTGAGAAAAAAAGGAAAATCAGTGAAACTAGTAACACTGTATCTGGGTGGTGTGATTGTCAGATTTTTAAAATTTCTATATGTGTTGCACATTTAAAGAAGTGTCAATTTTGAACATTTATTGTTTCATAATCAGAGAAAGTAAACACTTTTAAAACTATCACAGATTAAAAGAAAACAGAACTGTAGGGCTGACAGTCCCTGATTCTCTTTTCTACAGCAGGCTTATTCACTCCCTCAAAGAACTGAGATTTCTTCAGCCTAATTGTCTCAATTAGCCTTCCGAGCCCAGTGAGTTACGCTTGTGGTCTGACTGCATCATACACACTCCCACACTGTCTCAGGTGGAAACCAGAGCTGCCAGGCTGTAATTGTCCACGTCCCTTCTGGACTGTTTTTAAATGTTCGTTGCCACAGAACATTTAAAAAGTCCAGAATTGTCAGTACTGGTTCTTATTACCAGGGCCTTATGGCTGAACTTGGTGTGTTTTTTTACATGGGTGTGTGGCGGGGGGGGTGGGAGGGGCTGTGTTTGACTTTCCTAGTCCCTGCAGGGGCCCTGCCATTTCCGTAATCTTACGGTACACCAAATCAGCCTTCTCGTAAAGGCAGGGTTCGCTAAGAGGAGGAAGGCTGTATGTTTGGGACAGCAAGATTTACAAGACTGTGCTCGTGTGTGTGTGTGTGTGTGTGTGTGTGTTCCGTCCATAGATCAAGCACTCGTGCATACTGTCTGGTACTCTTTAAAGGGACAGTTGTCAGTGTCTAAAGTGGACCAGGAACAGAAGGTAATTTTGATGAGCTGAACAAGAAGCCTTTGGGTGCGCCATTGTGGGCACCCATTTCAATCTTCCTGCCTTGATGGAGTTGAGCTGGATGACTGGGTTGTGGTCGTGCACCCTAGAGTTCTTGGAGGACAAGAGTTACAAATCAAAGAGACAAGAATTCTTAATCCTCATAAATACAATTTTATTAAAAAAAATGTTCTTATTTAAAAAGTAAGAAAGATTTTTTTTTTTTACTTCAGAAGCACAAGTTCATTAAGAAAAGCTTTAATGACCAACACCATCTATTTGGGAGGGGGACACCGAATGGAGTAGGGACAAGTAAAGAGAATGAAAAGTCTGGCAGCTTTTTAAGGTCTGAACCGACTTGGATGGCAACTTGAAAACTGATACATTCTGGATCTTAAAAATGAGAAAACGTGTTGAGATTGGCAGTGAGGTTTCTGAAGTTGAAAGGGTGATTGTTTTGCATTTAAGATGTATTTTTTTAATGTCCATATTTGTTCCCATTTTTAAGTGACATTTATCTTCAATTAGGTTTTCCCTTCCCAAAACAGTCTTAAAAAAAAAATAGTACATACTGTGAAATATATTGCAAATCCGTACTGATAAAATAAGTGCCACATTTCTTCTGAGTCGGGCTGCATTTCTTTATCATGATGAGCTATTGCTGCAGATTATACCATAAAGGGGACAAATTCTTCCCTGTTTAAAGCTCTCGGTCTCAAAGAATCAGCTCTTCTGTCTTATTGGCAACATCCTGATACAGCATGTGGGAAAGCCAGGGCCAGCTAGGTGGGCTAGCATCTGTCCCCCTCACGTGGGCATCTCTCGATTAGCAAGCCTCCTTAGGACACTTGAAGAGGGTGTGTTCGCACACTCCTTTTACATGCGTTTTTTGGGGGAACGCATCTATGGTGTAAAATCAAGTACTGCTTAAAAAAGAGTTGAATCCACTTCAACTGACTTTTCGTATGTGATTTATAATTTCTTATTTGTTTCAGAGAAGTTGATACCAATTATCGTGCAGATAAATTCAGGTGAATGCCATCTCTGTATCCTTTTTAGTTTAATGTATATTAGTAAACCGTAACAGCAGTTCAAAACCGTGAGTTTAAAAACTCGAAATAAAACAAATTCCTATTATTACTTTATTGAGATACGGTGTCATAGTAGAACATAGTGGGTTAGGTGATCAACTGGCGTAGTAGAAACTATGACCCGTAGGTGTGGCTTTGTATGAACAGCTGGAGATTAAAGATCAAGTTCTGCTCTCGGGCAACTCTACAGTGCCTGCTGTATAGCTGGCAGACGCTGGGTGCTGATGTGTGATTTGTCCCTTCCGTTTTGGTCCTCGTGCCCTCCACAAAGTTGCATAGCTCTTGGTGACTTTGGGGCAGGACTTCTGAGGAATACACAGCTCTGTGTGGAGTGAGGTCTGCACCTTGGGGCTGCATCTGCAGCTGGTCCTCGAGAGAGGCTGCTCTGTGGATGCCTCTGTGCTCAGCCAGAGCCTGTCCTGTAGTCCCTGGTGTAGTTGGTAGGGAGTGGATCCGAGGACCGTGCCTGGTGTTATCGTTTAAGTCTGAGGGCTTGTTGTCCTGGTGCGTTTAGCAAGTTACAGTTATATTTCACGCGCCTGCCAATCCGGGTGGACGGTGCTCCTGGAGCAGCCGATCCAGGTTTTAATCTGTCACATAATACGCTGTGACCTTGGGCAAGCTAGTTAACTTTCCTGAGTTTCAATTTCCTCATTTATAGATTGGAATAATAGTTCCTAGCTCACCTAGCTTTTGTGAGGATTAAAATAATAAAGAGAATGTAAACTTCCTGTTAGTGAACTCTTAAAAACAGACGAGGTGGCTCTGGTTGAGAATTACCATGTCACAGACGCAGAGCCCCAGATAGTGCAGGTGGGATGACGCACCATTTCTTTAAGACCTGAAATGACACCGGCCCTGCAGGGTCCACGCGGCGGCGGAATGCGCTGGCCCTGATCACGACTCAGACACTCTGGGAGCACTGCTGGGGCTGCTGGTCCCCTGAGCCAGTGGGGGCAGCGCCACCCCAGGCATGACGGGTGGCAGACGCAGGACTCTCATTTGCTTTTAGGGATTTTGCTACAATCTCTCTGCTCGGGATTTAGGGCTTATTACTTGAAGAGTTCTTTTAATTTAGGCTTTTCCTTATGTGATTTATCTTCCCCTTCGTCTGAGGATGTTAAACATTTTGCCTTGTTCCTTTATTGTTAGAAAAGCAAACAGGTATTTGCCGAATGAATGAAAAACAATAAATTTAGATAAATGCAGAGGTGGGGAGAAAAGCAATATAAATTCTTCACCCAATTCTGCAGTGTGATTTAGAAAATTTACAAAGTGTTACCTGTAAAGGACTTTCATGTGCTGTTTTCCGTTCTATTTTGATCATCATTTGCATCTTTTGAAACTGGCATTTGTAAGCGCTGGGCTCCAGAGGGTACCTCGGGACCCTTTCAGCATTTACTGCCTCCAGGCCAGAGGGCAGCTTCAGCATGCTGAACCCATGATTTCCCTCCCATTCTTAAAAGCTTCCTCCGGCAGTGTATTATATAGGTAAAGTAAACAAGAACTATCGAGATCATTTCAAAATAAGTGAAAATGTTGCCCGTGGACATTTAACCAAAGAAAGGAAAGGACAGTGTAAGAGTGCCTTGAAATTTTAAGGATTGCTTTTGCCAAATGGTGGATAATTTGCTGACTGTTTTAGGCAATTCTTTCACACAGTTTAACACATGGTTAATGATCTTGTGACTAAGATAACTAGATCAGCCCTATTTACAAAATAAGCTAAGTGTATGTAAGTAAACTGTGACCTTTTTGTGTTAGTTCCATTTACAGCCTAGAATTTTTTTTTAACTTGCATCTGTCTGATCAAATTAATTGCTGAGGTTCATGCCATCCCATCATAGTATAGTACTAAGGTTTTTCTTGTAAGGATCTTTTGTTGACTTTTTCATTACATTTCCATAGCCAGAGCAAGTCAAATGCATGTTCACAAGTATGCCCAAGGAAATTAAGAAGTGGTGCATGAAGAGACAGGAAAACCATTCCATACCCTAGCAGTATCAGAAGCAAGTTTGTAACACAGGGAAGTGCATTTATTCCTCCATTTCTGAATCTTCTTAGGGAGCAGCAGTAAAAGGGAGTAAGACTGTGCTTATCTAAATTGAATTTGAATAATTTTTTAATGTCCCTTTATTTCCCTGTAGCTTGCTGATGATCGCATGGCTCTGGTGTCGGGCATTAGCTTAGACCCAGAAGCAGCAATTGGCGTGACAAAGCGGTTACCTCCTAAATGGGTGGATGGAGTGGATGAAGTAAGTTGAATGTTGGTTTCACACTCTCTTATTTATTGAGGTAATTAGGACATTAACGTATTTTAAGATACCTGCCAGAAAGACTCGAATGAGTGTCCCTGGAAGTACGTTAGATTTAGGATTATTCTGTTCACATACCACAAGAAAGGGGTGTGTGTGTGTGTGTGTGTGTGTGTGTGTGTGTGTGTGTGCACGCTTGTGATTTTGGTTTTAGTACTAACTACCTGAATTATAGAAATAAACTGAAGAACTGTGTAACCAGGAGGAGTGCTATTTGAATGTCTGGTCGTTTGAATTAAAAGTTGCTCAGGCAGCTACAAGTTGGCTGAAGACTGAGCTCCGTACTGTGAGTGTAGCCAGTTGTCTCAGAGGCAGGCAGACAGATACCTGGCAGGCAGCAGTGATGTTCTGTGATTTCATTTGTTTAGATACAGTACGATGTTGGCCGGATTAAACAGAAGATGAAGGAGTTAGCCAGCCTTCATGACCAGCACTTAAACAGACCCACCCTGGATGACAGCCTCGAGCAGGAGCATGCCATCGAAATAACCACCCAAGAGATCACGCAGGTGAGGACGGAAGGGGCCCGCAGGCGGGAGCCTGCGCTTCCCAGCCTTCTCCCCCTCTCAAAATCCAGAACGCGGTCCGGCTCTAAATCAGATTGCAGATTAGTCCCAGAGTTCCACTTCCCAACCGGAGGTTCACAGAGGGACTGTAGGAGGCCCTGAGCTGCTCCAGGTGGCAGCATCTGCGCCATGCCTTGGAGGAGTGGGGACTGTTTTTCATTTGTTCGTAGATGCTACTGTGGATTGATTTGAAAATTAAATTCAGAACATTATTGAGTTCAATCATTTGGTTTTAAGATGTGTAAGTTCTATTGTATACTAGTGTGCAAAATTTCTTCATGTTAAAAAAAATGGTGGTTGTAACTGAAAGGATGGAGAGCTATTGCCCCAGACTGAGTATATTAGTATCCTAGAGAAACTCAGCATCCTAGAAATGTTTCTTGTAACATGTTAAATTTGAATAATTTTAAAATAATGTGACTAGTGTGTAAACTAGCACTTACATCTTTCATTTGTTAAATCTCCTGTGTGGCTGATGCGCAGAGAAGCGGTGTGGTGGGTGGGAAAGCCCTGGGGTGTTGGAGTGTTTGGATCCTGGCTTTTAGCGATGTAACAACGGCATGATTCTCATTTAATCCCTTGGACTCCAGTGTTCTCGTCTGTAAAATGGGAGTGATAATAATAATACCTGCCTCTTAGGGTGGTTGTCGGGACTAAATGAGAAGAAGCCCATAAGGAGTGATGCACACAGCGTGCGCGCGCACGCACGCACGCGCACGCGCACACACGCCCCATTTGTTCAGGTCCGGTTCAGCATTGATCTCTTGACCATTCTCGGAGCCAGCCGGTCTGGACAGAGCGCTGTGTGTCTCACTCTGGCCGGTGAGCGAAGAGGCCGAGGGGCACCTTGGGCCATCCCCACACACACCCGCCGGCCTGCTGTGAGCGCCACCTGTTCTCCCAGCTCTTCCACAGGTGCCAGCGTGCGGTGCAGGCACTGCCCAGCCAGGCCCGCAGGGCCTGCTCGGAGCAGGAAGAGCGGCTGCTTCGCAACGTGGTGGGCTCCCTGGCGCAGACTCTGCAGGAGCTGTCCGCCCGCTTCCGGCGCGCGCAGTCGGGCTACCTCAAGCGTGAGTGTCCGCCCGTGCAGGGCCTCGTGAGTAACGGGGGTTCCGGCGTTAGAGCCTGCAACAGCTTGGTGTTTTTACCCTTCTCTTTTGCTACTAGTCTCCATTTTGTCCTGTGCCTTTCGTTGTTAGCTTTTGAGCACGTTCCCACCTTACGGGACAGAAAGGAGCTGCCTTCCGCCCCCAATGGGAAACCATGCCCAGGTTGAAACCACGGCGACAGGGTGTCTAATCGTTCTCATCTAAAAAAGAACAAAACAGAAACATAGGCCGTGTCAAGTTTAAAGTATTTGAAAATCAGTCTGGCACATTTTAAAAGCTTGTAGCTTTCTAGATGTTAGGGGTGGAAGAGCTGCTGCTAAGTAGGTAAAGAACAGTTGTAATCATGTTAAAGCTTCGTATTTGCACAACAAGAAGTATTTGAGAGAGCGTCTCAACACCTTTCCTGGGAGTAGTTTAAACAAACGTTTTCTCCCCAGGCACAGTGATTCACTCGGCCTCCCTTCCTTGCTGAACAGTGCCAAGTCAGCCTTCAGCTACACCCTCATTCTGATTACCCTATAAACTGGTTTTTCCTTTATTGCCATTGTAATCAATAGTATCCCCACATGCTCCCCCAAAACTAGTTCTCCCTCCTCCTGACAACTGGCATATTTGTGTTTTAATTTTACTATTTCTAAAATTTGACTAGGGCCATTTGGAATTCTACTAGAGATGGTTTTAGGGAGAGATGTTGATTTTTTTTTTTAATGTTTTGTAACAGCAGTTAGATTAAATATTTCTGCTTCTCTTAGAGATTCTCACATGGTTGTGTCATTTTGTCATTCACTTGGCATCCAGTGAGTTATACACATTTACGGTGTGACTTTTGTCTTAGATAACCCCAAGTACTCCATACTGTTGCATGTTTGTAGTCCTTTACTGTCCCCCCCACCTCTGTTGGAGGTGAGATAGGGCTCTTTTAAAGCTGCTAAGAATGTCTCCATTTTGACTGTTGAGTTTTACTCTAGATTTCCCCTTTTTAATGGTGGGACAGTAACCAGGATGGTTTACGTATTCAAGTAAAGTGAATTCCTATCCATGATAGGCCTGAAGAATCGAGAGGAAAGATCCCAGCATTTTTTTGATACATCAGTACCACTGATGGACGATGGAGACGATAATACTCTTTATGATCGGGTACGTGAGGGGCTGCAGAATTGACTGCTGTGCGTTTGCGCGCCGGTCTGTTTTCCTTCTCTTCGTGGACCTTTAACTTCCATGCGATGCAAATGGATCAGCCCTGCGTGACGTGCACATCCATCAAGTGGCTTTTGCAGCCGGCGGAAGAACGGTCATGGGGGCCATACTGTTTCTTCCTTTCCAAAGGCTGCAGGGAGACCTTGTCATCTGCCTTCCAGAACCTTCCGGAAAGCAGTCTGCCCACCCCACTCCTGGGAAGAACCCAGAGGTGCGCAGGCTTCTCCCCGGTGGCTTTGCTCCTTAGCCCCTGGGTAGCTGCAAACGCGGGGTTCTCTGTGTCCCCTGCTTTGGCCGCTGGCGCTTTAGAGCCCGCCTGTTTGGGGAACTCGGAGCTTTCCTGTTAGGGAAGAATAAGCGCTTATCTGTGGTTTATGTGCTTTATAGCACTAGTTTCAGAATTTATCTCCTTTCAGCGACATCTGAAATGGTACACTGTAGCTTTCCTGAGGGGAGTGGAAGCTAACGCACACGTTTCGTCCTTTTTGTTTTGCTAGGGTTTCACAGATGACCAGTTGGCGCTGGTGGGGCAGAGCACGCTGATGGTGGACGCGCGGGAGCGGGAGGTTGGCCGCATCGTGCAGTCTATTTGCGACCTAAACGAGATATTTAGGGACCTAGGGGCCATGATTGCAGAACAGGTACGTGAACTTACCTGCCTCCCCACCGGCCTTTCCTGCCATAGTATCTAGTCCTTCTCCAGACTTTTCTGGTTCTGCACGTCCGTCAGGAAAGCGATTTGAACCTACTCCCCTAACGTGTGTATATGTGTGTGGAAGGATTGTGTACAAATACTGCTATCGTTCCCCATAAAAACACTAATAAACTTTTTTTAGATAAAAAACAAATGTCAGTGACAGTTCTCCTAGTCTCTGCCTCTACCCCAAGGGTGCTTATGGGAGCACCCCACGGTGGGGGCCTGGTTGGTCTGCCCATGCTCAGCAGTGATTCTGCCAATAGATAAGGTTTCCCTTCTAATTTTGGCAGGTTATTGTGTAATGGCAACTGGAACCACTAGCTCTTGAGTAGAATTAAATTGTTTGTTCGCTGTTGCAATCTGATTAGGGTATTTTATTATCTTGCCAGCAGGGATTTGGGTCCTGATCCCCCTGAAACCAGCCTCAGAATGGAGTGGCGAGGCTCTGGGAGATCTAGTTACATTAATTACTCCCGAGGCTCCCACGGAACTGCTCTTGCTGTCGTCTCCTAACACAGCACGTTTCCATTCACAGCCCTGTCCTTCTGCGTAGCCCAGTGTCCCTTCTTCCTGTTTGAACCAAGAGATTAAACAATTAAAAACAAAATTCTCCCTGAGGCGAGTGTGTAATTTTACATGTGGCTTGGAGCTCACCGTGTTTGTTCTGACCCGTGGAGCCACATGGTGACTGACGTTTATGGACATGATAGTCAATTTCCAGACCTCATCGTAACCAGGCCTGGCTTAACTGGCCCTCTCTGCTTGCTTGAATCCAAGTGTTTAAGCAACAAACGGGCACAGACGCAAGCCCTTCACCACTCAGAGCCTATTTCCACTGAACCGTATATTTTTTAAAGCCCCAGTAAGTCTGAATATGGCATATCCTGCAGTGGCTAAATCCAAAAAAGAAACCTCAATTTGTCAGTATCTCTTTCTCCTGAGCTAGACTTTGATTGCAACTAGTGCAGCAGCCTGCCACTGAGTGCCTAATATTGCACGGTGATGGATTCCAGACCTGGCAGTGTGTACCTTTTCATCACAGTTAAGTAAAACAGATAATTCTGTGGATAATGATGTCTGCAATTTGCATCTCTTATCTTTGAAGTTCCGTTTTCCCAGTTGTGGTTGTTGATCGTCTGTAACTGTCATTTATTACTCAGGGTACCGTCCTTGATAGAATCGACTATAATGTTGAACAGTCCTGTATCAAAACTGAAGATGGCTTGAAACAGCTTCACAAGGTAATGCCATATCTTTCAGTGGTTGAGAATTTGAAGAACTATTATGAGATATCAAGAATTCATGAGAGGCTTCTCTTCCATCATAACTGTCTTCGGCATTCTCGTCTGCCGTCGGCTCGAGATAGGACTGTAAAAATGCACCATGTCGTTTTATTCAGAGCCGACCACGTGCACTGTTGCCATTTTCCTGCAGTTAATGATTCCGGGTGTACCTCACACGCAGGTCTGAAATTGCCGAGAATCCCCTTTCGTGACAGGGAATTCTGAAGGAATTGGGGTTTTCTCCCTTTTAGAAAGTGTTTTATTCCTTGTTTAGGTCTTCTTGTTTTAGGAAATCGACTTGAGTGGGTATTTGTTAAAATATGTGTTGAGCATTCTATCTGCTTGTTGCTGCTGACTCAGGCCTCTCTTTGTTGTGATACTTTTCTGATAAATTGCTGGTGGGGATTCATTCTGGAGGAGATAAAAATCTAATTTTCCCTTTTAATTACCGCAGTGTATCTGTGTACTACCTTGAGGAAAGAGTAGTTTGTTGAAGTGAGAGTACTAGCTCTCTGATTCTTGGCTAATAGTAAAGTGGCTGTTTCAGGAATGTTTTTCATGATATTTGTTAAAAATAGATGGAAAACATCTTAAAAATCCTGTAATGAGTTATGAGAAACATACACATACGCTGCTGAGTGACTCTCATATATAATTGGGTGCATGTTTTCTTTAAAAGGAATGTGATACTTCACAAATAAAATAAATTGTGTCCATTTCCTCATGTCTTTGAGACCTAGCAGTATTCCTAGCCGTATATAATGGTCATTTTTCCTAGTACATTCACTAATGTACTTCTCTATCACCTTTCTGAAGCCAGCCACTTCCTGTGGCAGAGATGGCCGTATCTGACGGTAGTGTCAGGTTTACAGAAAGACCTCGCATAGGTCTGACCAGAAGCCCTTCACTGCCTCTTCCACGTGCTTTTGTCACCACATGCCGGATGGGGAATGGCGCTCCAGCATAGACTGAGAAAAAAGAGGCTGGCCTTGTACACGCAGAGGGCTTTTTAAGCGTTGGGTTCATTCGGTTGCCAAGCTTTGTATATTAAAAGAGTGAAAACTAACTTTAGTTTGTCACTCTGTAATGCCCGGCCTTTCATATGCTGTTGAATTACGCATCGGTTTTGACGTTTCTTAAATAAAAACTAGCGAAACTTGTTTTTTGATATAACACAGATAAAGGGAAAAAGCTTTCTCCGCGCAAGTGTACAAATCTAGTGGGAACTAAAAATTTTGTTTAAGGTTCTGCTTTATAAACCGTTTTGAGAGGTTTCGAAGTATACCATTTGGTGTCAGCTTCCGTGGTGTTGCAGGTTACTTATTAGAAAACTAAGCACGCGCCGTCCTCTTTCTCCAGGCACGGCTGGCCGTTGCCTTGGCGGTCGGCTCATCTGAGGCTGATGGAGCCTTGGGAGCTGCTCCACACGGGCCGGGCTCTCCAGACGGGTGAACCTGTCTGCGCTGAGGTTTCCTCCTGTGGCTGAGTGGCTCCTGGTGGGCGGGCAGGCTCGCTTAGGAAACAGACGTCCTGGTCAGAAGGTTGGTGGGGACGGGGAAGTAGGGCAGAGGAGGCTGCACGTTCTGAGCAGGTACGGCCCTCAGGCTGTCTCCTTGCTTTCACCTTCACTGTGAAGCAGCACTGTCCACGGAAGGGCAGGACGTGCTCTCCCCGACGTGGGCAGTGACCCCCTCACGACTCTCTCCTCCCCTCTCCTTTCTGTGGGTCACATTCTGCACCACGGGCGTGCGTGTCACCGGACGCACAGCACTGGACTCGGTGGGTTGTTTCTGCGCTTGATACCACAGGGCCAACTTTCCTGTTTCTACTTCAAAGGTTGAATTTCTTCTTGTTCCCAAATTCAGAGGAGGTAGAAAACAAGCTTCTTTGGGACCCTCGGTTCCATCCCTGCTGGCTGTGGTAACTTTAGCCAGGTGTTCGATTTCTTAGTGAAGGAGCTGTGCGTTTATCCAGAGAACTGTGTCCGGAAGTGAGAGGCTTCTGTTGAAAGAGTGGGTCCTTGCGGTCAGTGGAAGGAGAAGTAAGGAGAAGCGGCCCACAGGGATCTGAAAGCAGAGCCTTCTGCCTCTCCGGCGGCCTCCGTGTGATGGCGGGTCCCCAGCGCGGGCGTTAGCGAAGCCGGGTAAATAGGGAGCTCCGGGGTCTTGGGACTCGCGTGGATTGAACCCGCGGGAGCTGATGGCAGGGATCGTGGTGATGGAGCCGGTGGCAGAGGTGTCGGGTGTGTGGGTGCAGCCAGAGGCCTAGGACTGGAAGTGAGCGAGACACGATTTGGGATTTTGGGGAAAATGACGGCCTTTTTTCCCTCCTCTCTCTGTAGGCAGAGCAGTATCAAAAGAAGAATCGGAAGATGCTTGTGATTTTAATATTATTTGTCATCATCATTGTCCTCATTGTTGTCCTCGTCGGCGTGAAGTCGCACTGAGCAGCGTGGGGTCGGTGTGTGAGGCCCGCGTGGACCCGGGTGCGCGCGCCCGGCGCCCGCGGGTTCCTGCGGAGGCGCGGCCCCGGGCCCGTCGGGGCCACGAGCGTTTCCATGGACTCGGCCGCACAGTCGTGCTCACGCGAGGGGAAGGGGCTTCTGGTTTTCCTTCACTGTCAACACTTGAAGGACCTTGGATACTGCTGCAGATTAGAGATGAGTTCTCTCTTCAGTTATAATATATTTTTTTTTTAGAAAGAGAAAACGAGTTGAAGGTTCACAGGCCTCCTCACGCTGTTCAATATATTATAGCTGTACGTGCTATTTTTTTTAGCAGTCACGTCTGAGCAGCATGTTAAAATAATTTTTGGAAAAATTTTTTTCAAACCATCTGGTTTTTAAGAAATTTGGTACCAAAAATTTATGAGTAAAGGCAAAAATGCCTCTTCATTTTTCTCGATATATTTTCCAGTTGAAAACAAACTGAGAAGTCCTTTAAGAATTTATAATCCATTCCCCATTAACTTAATTTAGCTTTTCCATCACTGTTAATGATCAGAGTAACAAAGTGTGAAAAATAAGAAACCATCGTTGATGTTAATTAACACATTTAGATGGGCCAGTTAAAACAGCTGTATAAGTTTAAATTAATTGTAAATGGAGTATTCCTCATCTAAAATTTGTGCACTGCATGTTCTCCTGTAAGCAAAAGGGGTTACTAAGCAAAACCGCCTAAATTTAAAAGTTGGTGATTTGAAATAACCTCACATTGAGAGGAAGCCCGGTAGTGTTGTGAAAGTCGCCAGAAGCAGCCGGTGTGTCCCTGTGCTCGTCCCCAGCCATCCTTGCTCAATGCACTGCTTATGTACTCACTACTTAATGACCTGTTCAAACCAGACACCATTTAATGAACTGTGAATTTACACAGAGGCCATTCTAAATGGGTCACCCCATATAGGATTAGTGGGTCTCAAATTATTAACCACACATCACTCCATTTCAAAGTAAAATATTCCGCCAGTGGTTTGATTTATTGGCCTTTCCATTGCCACTTACCATGCCCCGAAAGTGGGCCTATTCTTGCAATTTGTGAAAATCCTGCCTAGAAAAGCCCCTCGTTTGTGTGCGCGTGAATCAGATCGCCAACGTAGGACTTCGTTGTTTACTTACCTATTATCAATATGGTGCTTGAATATATCCCTGGACCTGTGGAATAATGTGGAAAGTGATGATAACTTTGAAAACTGAAGTTGTTCATGTTTTAATTGGTCTTGAGACACCAGTATTGTTTTAATGGTCTTTGCATCATTTTCAATGGCTTTCCATGATTTTTACCTTTCTTAAAATGTTTTAAAAGAGCATGATCTCATTAAATGTGCTGCCGTTTATTTGGACCAGTCACATAAAATGTCTCTCTAGGATTGACTTTGAAGTTATTTCCAGAAATTTAAACTCAAGTCCCGAGATTCAAGTTGTCCAAACAGATCATGGGCTTAAAACCCAGACCCCTGCCCCAGCCTTCCCTTCCCAAGTGGTTTACGACGCCGGGCAGTCACTGGTTTTCTTATTACTGATGTGGCTGTAGGAGGATCTAAAGGTGCCCCTGGCACTTCAGGAAATAGCACGGCATTCCCTGACAGTTATTTATGGGGAAAGAAGGTCAGGGGATAAGAGGCCAGCCCCTCCTCGATCGCCCCTGAAACGGGGGGCTTCTGCGGTCCTCGAGAGTAGCTGTAGGCGTCTTTCGTCTCAACGGTTTTGACCTCATGGAGTCAAGCTGCTGCTAGGAGTGGGGCTGTCGAGATGAGGGGCTTCCCTCCCAGACGGTCTGCGGTGGTGATATGGGTTACTGCTGAGGCTTTGCAAGTTGGAAGGAAAGTGACCCATTAAGAAAGGATCACTCTTCATTTGTATTTATTTTCAGTGAATAGGGTGACTAGAGTTGGGTTTTTTACCCAACTCATTTGGGTAAAAGTATGAATCTGACTAGGAATGGTTTGAAGGATCCTGTGTGGGATCCGGGCAGCTGGCCGGATCCGGTGCAGTGCCAGCTAAAGGCCAGCCGTCCGCTGCCACCACTGTGGCCCCAGGTGGGGAAGTGGCCCTGAGCCCACGCACCGCAAAGCGCTGTCCTGCTCTGCTGAGCCTTCACTTGCGGAAAGCGCGGCAGCGTTGCGGGTAGCAGGTTAGTACTCAGCATCCCGGCACCTGAGGGTCCTTCCCGCCCTCCTTTTCCTGCCGGCAGCTCCGGTGGCGGTGATGCCCTGCCCAGTTTCTCCCCTCGCCTGGAGTGCGCCCCGAGAAGAGGACCCACAGGGAGGGCTCCCCTGGGCGCAGCCCGGACCCCTGCCCCCTGTTAACGTGCCCTGGGTGGCTCTGTTGACCAGGGCTGGAGAGGGGAAACGTAGACATTGACTGTCAGTTCCCCAAAGCTCCTGATCTTTCCCGGGAGATCGTAACTGAAAGCTACTGTCTCTTGTTTTATTAATTTGGGGTTGCGGGGAGGTGCTGGCTCGCCCACCATGGGTGTGAAGCCGCATACGTCTCTAATTTAACGAATTTACTGCGTTCTCTGCTAACTGAGAAAGCATTATTTATTTGTTTTGACACAAGCGCTTTCAGTGTTTTATCCTGGCTAATGGCTTCTTAAAAGTAATAAAACCCTTCCAACCTAATTGGTCAGATAAGACTTTTTTTCTTGTGTGCTTAAATAAAGCAATTAGTGAAGCGCTTCTATCTAAAATGACTTTTTTTGTCCTTTTTTAAAAACTAATTTACTGTTACTGGAAACTTTTTGTACAATAAAGCAGTCGTGCAGATTAAAGAACATCCTGCTATCCTAGTATTAATTTTAACGATGGGGTGCATGTTTTCTTCATGTGCGTCTGTGTTTCGGGAGAGCCTGGCCTGTTCTGTGATCGTTTGGGCTGATGACTGTTTGTTTTGTGCCGAGGCCTTTGTCTCAGTGTCTGAGAGTCCATCTTTCTGTCTAATGGATGCTTTCAAGGGGACCAGTCGATTTGCTATCCACTATACAAAAAGACAGATAATTACTTTCCTTATGAAAATGTATGCTTTCTATACATACCAAGAAACACTGGAGATCTTAGATAAAACCGTAGTTACGTGTGCCTTTTTGAGAAGTAATTCGTACACAAGGGCTCCGGGAGACTTGAACTTCTAAATGACTTCGAACGTTTCCCATCCTATTAATCCGAAAATTTCAGAGGTGGTGTTTGCCAGTCGAACTCAAAGCCAGGACCGTATTTCCCCTCGAACGTCCTGGGCTCCTCCAAGGCCGGGATGGTTCTCTGTAAACTCATCGCTGACTCTCACCCACGTATGCCTGGCGAGAGATGCCATCGGGGCGCGCCGGGCGTGTGTCTTCTTAGCTGCACCCCAGGGTCCGCACACATGGAAGCGGGAGCTGACTCTGCAGGCGGTCTCCTTGGGCGCCAGGCATTCAGTCCTTGGAGGTCGCTGGTGCCCCAGGCAACACGGTGTCTTTGGAGCCCGCTGATCCACACGGAAGAAGCAACCTCCTCTTCCTGTGCGCTCACCTTGTCTTTGGACTAGAACCACAGCCCCCCAGCTTGCTTATCAGCCATTGGCTCTGTCCACGATCAAGTCCACTCTCCAAGGATACACACCGAAGAAACGCTCCATCCTGATGGGGCCACGGTAGAAGCGGCCACACGCGTGGGCTCTGCCGGACGCGTGTGTTCCTTGAGCGGTAGCCTCGTGGGTCGTGTTCCCGCTGAGGTTTTGGTGGCCTTCTCTTGAGGTGGTGCTCCAGGTACGCGCAGGTACAGTGATTGGAAACACTGCCTGCTGGGCAGAGAGCTCCTTGGGTGCCGACCCTCAGGCGTGACTGTGTCGCGTGTGGGCCGTTGGGTGGTTCCTCTCAGGGACACACACTGACGGTAGGAGGACAGGCTGCGAGTAGTTGCCCCTGTCAGTGTCCTGAGCGCCTTCTCAGAGCTGTGATGGTAACCTGGAGTCGGAGCAGCCTAGAATCCCGCCTGGTTTGTCCGTCACACCTGTGTAGCCACAGCAGAACGACCCACCCAGCCTGCCATCATCTGCTTCTGCATTTATTGGGTAGCGTGTTTCTCTACTTGCTGGCTTATTAACTCTGGTCATCAGGACCCCCTGTTCTAGTCAAATGTGGGACCCATGCAGAGAAACTGGCTCGCTGTCTCCGCAGATCGGACACTCATTAGTCGGGTGTAGGGAGGATGGGGTGGTGCTAATTCATCGTCTGGTTATCCTAAGTGTCCTCTCCTCCTAAGACTTAGAGGGGCACACTCGGTTTGTTTGATGTTAGCTACACTGAAACTCAGCGCTGTGCACACGGGGACATGTGGGCCCGAGGCGTAGATCCCTGTGTGTGTGAGCCCTTTAAAAACTCCTAGTTTCCTCTCTCCAAGTTCCCTGCACCACCCAGGTGCCACCTCGAACCCTGCTGCCTGATGTTTTTGTTTAGTTTTGTTTTTAAATTGGGAGACAACAACCCCCTTCGAAATGATGGGTGTTAGAACTAATGAGGGTGCTGGTGCGGGAGTGTAGAGCCTCTGCTCGTCCGAAGGTGTCTCCGATTCAGGACTTGGAGTCGGACGGTGGGCATCAGCTGTGTGCCGTGCGCATCCCGTCCCCCGACTCCGCGCCACCCCCACGGCGGTCTGCTGGTCCGTGGCTGGGTCTTCTTCCAACACAAAGGGACATTCCACAGCGTCAAATGGCAGGGATTTGTGTACAATTATCTGGTCAGTTGAGGCAAAAGAAAATAACCGTTTGTCCAATTGTCCAAATGAGCTCTCTGGCCTGCCGTGAATGTTTAAGATAATTGTGTGGGCCCCCGTTTCAGCTCTGCAATCTGGCTAAAATGGACCATTTAAGTGAGACTCCACTCAGTGCGGTGCACATGTAAATCGGGCTTAGTTAAGCTAGACCACTGGGTTTAGTGATCTCTGTTTGTCAACTGTTATGCTAAAATTGCTTTTTAGCTAATTGTCCAAATTCCGCCGTTAGGAATCACTATTTCTCTCATTTTGTAATTGTTGTAATGGAAGCAGAAGGGCTCTGGTTTGCATCATTTGATCTCTTTTGCTCAGAGGAAGTGCTGAGGGAATCAAATGGTTGTTTTTGTTTTTGTTTTTTTTAACTTGGTGTTCTGATTCGGCACCATAATAGACCTCCATTTTCATCAGCTGTTAGGGAAATAGAGCAGCCCCCCTTCTCCCCGCCAAACCTCCCCCTTTTCCAGATGGGGAAACTGAGAGCCGACAGAGGGTTTGCCAGGGTCACGAGACTAGTGGAACGCACGGCGGGAACTAGAATCTTCGACTTCCCAATTTCCAGACCAGTACTGTTCCTGCTTATGCCCTTTTCATTGTTCATTTCTTTCCATAAAATTAAATGACCTTCTTCCAGAAAGATTTAATGGTCAAGATGTGATTTGGTAAAAGCTTCCTCAAGGATTTTTTTTTTTCTTATTACAAAGATTAGAACAGACTGAGGCTAAGAGAGATTTGCCAACAGCGGTATGTCATTACCCCGAGCTCAGTTTTTCGTGTAATTGGTGTGAAGAGCTGGCTGCCGATGACTAAGGCTGCCGCCCAGCAGACAGTAACGCTGCTTTTGTGATATGCCTCGGTGTGCGTACGTGTCCATCTGCGGTTGTCCACATAAAAGGTGTACGTCTGCATAAAACGCTGACCAAGATGGATCGTGTCATGTTGACGTTGTAAATAATAAAAAACAGTCTCGAGCAGAACTGATTTTACAGTTGCCTGAGAATGTAGCGCTTCATTTCCACGATAGGCAGTGGCTAGAAATTGATTTTTTTAAATCCAATTAAGCCTCAAGGTTGGTTATCCATTTAAAAGGTCGGCTGAGTTAAACGATGACAGTACCTTCAGTTCATGCTAATAATTAAATTTACACAGGACTTCAACACTTAACGTCCTGCCTTGTGGAGGCACCCGTCGTGTGTTTTTGCACAACAGCGGCAGGCGAAAGTCCCCGGCGAAGGTGCAGACACACAGCAGATCGTGCACCCTGTCTTGCTAAGTGCCAGAGCCGGCTGCCATGCAGCCCTGTCACTCCTTCCCCTCGGACTGCCGCAGCCCCCCGCGCCTGACACTGTACCCCGCCCACCTCTCCTCTCCCTGTTCTATGGCCCCAGGAGTACTGGAGGATGGAGAGTAGCCTCTCATTTAAAGGATAGGGAAAAAAAAGAGGGGAACTCTTGGTTTCATGTGCTGCTGAATTTATAATGTCACAAATCAATCATGTTTTAAAAACAGTACTTTATAGTGCGTACTTACTACATGTTCCCAACGTTTTAAGAAAAAGCCTTCAGAATGTCTTTTTATGGTTCTCATAGGTGATGTTTAAGTGTTACTGAATTTATGAAGATGTTAGGAGAACCACAGACCTGATTGGAATGCGTTTTACTCTGTTTGGGTTATAATGTCACTCAAGTTTCGTAAATCACCGAGAAGGGATAAGTGATCTGATTTCAAACCTAGCATTTTAACCTGCATGGTAAATACGTGCAAGGTTGCTGCATCTTTGTGCTTCCCATCCATGACTAGGAACCGGCCCAAAATATGGAGCCTTCCAGAATCAGTGAGAAAAAAATACTGAATTTCCTTCTCATGGGCCTTAAAAAAAAAACAAACCCAACGATTTCTGGTGAATTTTTCCCTCCCCCAGCCTCACCTCCACACTGCTCAGCTCTACCAAAATCATCAGCAACAGATTCGGATTCGTCTTTACTTTTGAAGAGATCCACATTTAGATACTAAGATAGACGTGTTGCTTTACACAAGAGTGTTTCTGCAAAAAAAATGTGACTCAGGTTTTTGAAGACTGAGTCATTTTCAAGGTACTCGAGAAGCCTACTACTTCAGAGGATCCTGTAAGGGAAGCTTTTCCTAAAGAAACGATTTCTTGATCAAAATAAACACGGACCCCTCGTTTCGCTTTCCTATACATCTCCGTTTTATAGGCTGAGTTTGCTTCAAGGAATGTGGAACCACGTTTGGTCTGTTAATGATTTCTCTCTTACTTCCTTCAGCCACCCCATCCCCAGGCTCCAGGTCTTCAATATGCCCTTGAAAACTTGTACAACCACAAAAATAATTTTGCAGGTGTTGAGAAGTAAATAGAAATTTAGTTCCCGAGACATGAGGGTCATTACTATCTGACACTCTCCCCTTCCTGGGAGAATCATTTAGGCTGCTAGCACGGCCAGGGGGCTCCGAGAGCAACTCATTCAGCCCTCATTTTATCGAGAAGCCCCGAAAACTGATGCTAAGAAGGCATGCTTTTTGTTGTTCATAAATGATTCCACTAGTAACGTTTTTATTAACACATTCTGTCGTCCCACTGATCCTGGAAGGTTAAAAACAAACACAGGACTTGAGATGAGACTACAGAATGTGCTTTTAAAGCAAAGCGCAGAAGATGACATGCAATATGCTGTCTTTTGTGTAAGATCCGTGAATATATATCATCTTTTTTTTTTTTCAAAAGGAAACAAGAAAGATAAACTAAAAAGTAATAAAAATGGTTACTGTGGGAGAATGCGGAAAGGGGTGGGACAGGAGATTTCTCTGAGCGTTCCTTTTTACAGCTTCATCTCTTGAACCGTACAAATGTTTTACGTGTTCAAAAACTGAAAATGTAAAAAAAACTACAAAACAGCTGTAAAACAAAGAATGTTGCCCATCATCCAGTTCTACCTACCATATACCCTGAAAGGAATTCAGGGTGGAGATCAGGAATGAGGCCCTCTGTGCTCTGGGAAAACAAGGAGAACAGGCCCTCAGATAGTTAGATCTTTTCAGGAGAAAATTTCATGAACCTAGATTCTTGTATCTTCCCATACTTAGAAAAGTGCTGAAATCTTGAACTGAGGTATCTGTTCCTCGTGACTAATAGTAACCTTCTACCAAGACGTGTGCTTAATTGCACCTACCCCTTCTCCAATATCACATATATACTGACACCTCCCCCCGCCCCACCTCTTTGGAGCAGTTCCTCAGAGCTCCTGGGCTAGAGTCCTCAGTGAGTCCCCAAATAGAACTGAACTCACGGCTCTCACGTTGTGCGTTTTTACTTCAGTTGACCCAGCAAACCCTTATGTTGAATACAAACAGAAACAGGAATCTAGA
The DNA here is from genome assembly GCF_949987515.2 of Delphinus delphis. Lineage (NCBI taxonomy): Eukaryota > Metazoa > Chordata > Mammalia > Artiodactyla > Delphinidae > Delphinus > Delphinus delphis. The sequence goes on along the minus strand of NC_082697.1, from coordinate 4,426,230 downwards.
TGGACGTCACATAGACAGACCACACAGACACGAAGTAAACTTTGAAGATCTCAGTGGGATACATTCTAAGAACATGAAGGAAGAAAGGAAGGAGGGAGGGAGGGAGGGAGGAAAGAAGGAAGGAAGGAGGGGAGGAAGGAAGCTTGATGCGGTAGGTTTGTTGTCAGGAGTGGACGCTATTTGGTGAGAGTTGTAGGAAAGAACAACTGAGTGTCCCTATAAAACAAATTCTACTGCTGTCCTCTAGAAGGATGGGGAGCAGTGACACCCAAGGAGCTGTGAGCACACCTGGAATGCAGTTCTGGGTTTCTCCATAGGAAGCTCTTACTTTCTTACCAGCCATTCCCCCAACCAAAAGGAAACAGGGTTCCTTGGAAGTGGCTGGCTGTAGATGTGGGGCAAGGAAGGGACACTGTGAGCCCGGGGGTCATCTTATTGTTCCAGAAAGGACAGAAGTACACAAAAACCGATAGGGACATGGGAAAAAGACACAGGAGCCTGCCTGCTGGGCTCTCAACGGCCTAAGTGGGGACGCTTGGAGCAGAGATGCTGAAAGATACCCACTTATGTATGTCCTCAGTGGGGGAAAGGCCGGCATCCTGGGCTTGCAGCCACTGCAGTTGCCCAGGCCCTGTCTTGGGTTCAATGCTCTTCTGTCACCATCTTGAAAAAGAGGCTCCGCATTTTCATTTTGGCCCTAGACCTCCACAGGTGATGGGCTTCTTTACTCAAGAATACCAGGCAGGGCTTCCCTGGTGGCGCAGTGGTTGGGAGTCCGCCTGCTGATGCAGGGGGTGCGGGTTCGTGGCCCGGTCCGGGAAGAACCCACATGCCGCAGAGCGGCTGGGCCTGTGAGCCATGGCTGCTGAGCCTGCGCGTCCGGAGCCTGTGCTCCGCAACGGGAGAGGCCACAACAGTGAGAGGCCCGCGTACCACAAAAAAAAAAAAAAAAAAAATACCAGGCAGCAAGTGTAGAAGGGATGAGATAGCTGGAAACATAACCATGCTGCAACCAGTCCTTGATGCAGGCAGAGATCATTATTGGATTTGAAAGCCATGGGGGAAAGGTTGTCAGGAAACAGAACATTCTCATCGTCTCAGAGTGCCACTCCACGCATTATAAAGAGGAAGCTGATTTCCATTCTATTCGGTATAAAGGGGGAAGTGTGCCTTCACCATGAAGAGATCTGGCCGACCCCGCTTAGACCAAGTTACCAGCCTTGGCCAATAAGGCGAGACAACCTAGGTTATGTGGTTCCTGATGGGGCCCAGTGGGAAACACAATGTGCACTGTTGCCAAAAACATCTAACCCGAATCTAATCATAAGGAAACCATCAGAGGAGTCCAGACTGTGGGGACCTTCTGTGAGACGCGTCAATGTCAGAAAAGACAAAGGCAGGGATTGTTCTGGATTAAAGGAGACCAAAGAGGCTTGACAACCCAGCAGAACGCCTGATCCTTACTTGGATTCTGGATTTAAAAGGAAAAGGCCATGAAGGACATTGTGGGGACAAATTAAAGAAGTTTCAATGGGAACTGCATGTTAGGTGATAGAATGGCTTCTGTGTTGAATTTCCATGGCTGTTGTCATCATGGGGGCTGGTGTCCCTGTTCCTAAGAGAGATGCACAGAGGCATGTAGGGTTAAGTGTGTGCAGCTAACTTTACATGATGCAGAGAAAAATACCTATATCTACACCCATACATATCCATACACATATATGTGAACCTAGGTGAAGCGCATATTCATTGTACTGGTTTTTCAACTTTTCCATAAGTTCATGCATTTTTCAAAAAAGTGTTTAGGGAAATGTGATTTTTATGGCAATCAGTTAATTTTCAATCCTTGAGGGAACATACAAATCTTCTAGTTGCCACGTCTGACGCAGTATTTACAAAATGTAACTGGGAGGCTCCCTGAGGTCCAGGCATGGTGATGGAGGGCACACGCTGGACACAGGCAGCCTCCAGGGAGGTCATGCATGGGTCACCCACCACCCTTCTTGGATGGGAGCTCCCTTGCAGGCCAGCTGCTCCATGGAGGGAGGTGGCTGGAGCCGAGCCTTCCTCTGCATCCTCTGCGAACAAGAAGCAGCAGGTCATTCTCCACCAGGGACAAGCCCTCCCTTGATTTCACGTTGGTCCTGACTGAGGCACGTCCACTGGCTTTCAGTGGCCCGCAAGGTCAAGTCCAAAGGCCAGGGCTCAGCATACATCTCACGCACACTTTATGTGCAGCCACGGGAGCCACGGTGGTTCCAGAATGGGCCCTGCCCGTTAGTAGTACTTTGGGTCTTCGCGTGAGCGATTCCCTTGTCAGGGATCAGACTGGCCGGCACACCTGCCCTCAAGACCCAGCTCAAATATCTCATCCAAACTCAGTCTTCTCCCAGTGACTGAATTTCTTGGTTTTACTGCTGTGTTTGTTCCTTCACCCCTGTGCGCACGTGCACACACGCACACACGCATGTGCGTACACACACACACACACACACACACACACACACACACACACTGCTGCACATCCCCAAAGCCTGACCTGGCCTGAAGCTCTTCAGAACTGGTACTCATATGTTTTGATTTTATATAGGTAAACTCTGGCATGAAATTAACACAAAAATGCACATTTCATACACAGAGAGCCATCTTACATGATATGACTTAAGTATTATGTTCTAGTGTGTAACCTGTACCAAAAAACTTCCTAATATGTCCTGGGAACTTTATTCTGATTTCTTCCAGAAGATTTTAGTCTTTTCCTCAACTCCTAAATTAAAAGTCTGAAGACCCAGTTGAGTTTGGAATGAGTTTCAAGTCATCAAAAACATGAGTTACTTCTTGGGTTGCATTAAAGAGCCTGGTAAGTTGTTTTAAATTTTCATTTTTTAAGAAAATTAAATTGAGGTGAATTTTTCATTGACAGTGAAATATATACTAAGCTCAGGATTAATACCTTCATAAAAATTTATCTAAACAAAGTGGGGCCTGTCTTATTTATGTTGAAGTCTGCAGAGTCTGCAGAGAAAAGGGGAAAGTACTTTCCTGGAATATAGTTATATCTGTCACAAGCGGCATCTTGAGGAAATTGGCAGGCGTTTGAAGTGGAATAATTCCTTAGTGTTCTGTTTAGTTTGGATTTCTTTGATTCAGGGATGGCTTAAAACCAGAATCAGGAATATCTGCTTCTAACAAGCATCTACCATTTTCTCTTGCTTTGTGTACGTAAGTGTTCAATAAATGTTGGTTACATTTAATCATCTTGTTCACCCTTTCTTGGGGCCATCGGGGTTATTCAGTCTATTATTAAATACGGAAGAATTCTAAAGGGAAAGATGGTCTACCAGCAGTTTCTCTGCCCCCCTCCCGCCCCCCAACTCCCTGTACACAAACACTGCCAGATCTGGCTTTCTGAAATGCGGCTTAGATCCTCCCTCACTTTGCAAAAGTCTATGGATTGACTCAAAGACTCCCTGGTCCCCCTGACCCTGCTCCTTCCCTAGTCTCTGGCAACCCGCTGCTCTTACACTCTGGTTTCAGAGCCCCGTGGACACGGGGGTCCGTGCCTCCCCCCATCCCCGTCCCGTCCCGTCCCGTCCCATCCCGTTAGCCTGCGTAAGTCCTATTTCATCCATCAGGGCAGGGCTTAATGTCCCTCACCTTCCAGGAAGCCCTCCCCACCGCCCCCAAGTGCCCCACACGCCTGTCTGCAGCATATTTGCAAACAGAAGAGTGACAGATCTTCATGCATGCTCTTCGTACCCTTTACAAATGTGTGAAAACATTCAGCTGCTTTAAAATCTTTTGAGGAAAATAAGCTCCAATTAGCGCCGACTTTTGTGTCGGGAAAGCTGAGGGTTTCGAAGGAATTCCTTTCACTCAGTCAGAAACTGAGGGCTGCTCTGTGCCAGGCCCTGAAGAAAGAGGCTCTAGTCCGTGGGATGCTTGGGGCCGTCTGCCCTGTGCCAGGGACAGACGTGGAGGGAGCAGACAGGGAAGATGGGAGTGTGGCTCGTGCGTGGGTGGCGCAAGTCACAAGTCAGGGAGTCAGGGACACGCTGGGAGGTCAGCGGCCGTGGCGCTTGGCTGCCACACTAGAGAGTTGGCTCTGCTGCTTTTTAAGGTTGGTTATGAAGAGAAAACTCTAAATGTAAGAGGACTGGTGCATGGAACTAGCTGAGGTAGCAGAGAGGGGTGCCAACCAAAGGCCCTTGAGCAATCAGGATGTGGACGGGATGGAGTGACAGGTGTTTATCTTTAAATGACTCCTGGTAGAGCTTCCTCAACTGGGTCCCCACCCCCTGGACCCTCGTACCTGAGCCGCAGTGGGAGCCGGGCACATTCACCATCCACCAGGTGCCCCCCACCCTCTAGGGGCCCCTCCACTAGCCTTCCCTCCTCAGCGAGGGGTGGGCTCAGGGGTCTTGTAAACCACTGGCTGTCCCTCCTCTCTCCCTAAGCGCGGTGGGAGGCTGCAGGGACAGCTTCTCGCAAAGGGGTGGTCTGGCGAGGTGATGCCTGGGTTCACAACTGGCCATCCCAGAAGCAGCAACCTGAATGGACACCCAGTCCCCGGTGCCCTCGTTACATCCAGGACGGGCCTGGCAAATACTGGGGTCTGACAAAGGTTCAGGAACCCACTAAGGAGAAGGGGACTATGTACACTGCCTAGCATGCCAGGGGGGGCCTCGTGCGACTGGGAGCTGGCCCGAATCCAAGAATCACCCAGCCAGCCCAAACGCGACAGGGTGTGGCGAGGGCTCCGGGAGGGGTCCACCTGGACCACCACTGCCGCTCAGAGACCCCGGGAGGCCTGCCTCTCCTCGGGGCTGGGCTGGCTCAGGGCCCACCTAGACTGTGGTCTGGTGGACGGGCTGGGGTGGCCTTGAGGTCGGGCCTGCGTCTGCTCAGGACCTGCTGGAGCTCAGGTCCACTAGGGTCCGCTGGCAGCCTGCCGGGGCTGGGGGGCCCCTTCCCGGAAGTACCGTCTGGAGAACTGTGTTTCCTCACTAGCACGGAAGGACCCACCTCGGGACCTGCCCCAGGGTCAGGGCCTGCCACGGTCTGAGGCCTGCCGGGGCTTGAGGCCTGCCGGGAATGGGGCCTGGTGGGGCCGGGCCTGGGCCTACTGCCTGCGGTGCGGGGCCTGGCGGAGTTCGGGGCCCGCCACGGGCCGGGGCCTGCAGGTCCGGGCGGCCCCGGGCCGCCCAGCCCGGGCCTGCCCCCCGCCCCGCCGGCCCGGCGCCCCCTCGCGCCCCGGGCGGGCCCTGCACGTCTCGCGAGCGGCCCGGAGCGGCGGGGGAGGCGGGGCCGGCGGCCGGGCAGGGCCGGGGCGGCGCCGAGGCCCGGCCGGAGCGGGAGCCCAAGCGCGGCGGGCGCGGTGGCCGGGGCGGGGGGCTTAGGCCGGCGAAGATGGCGAGCGTGGGGCTGCAGTTCCAGGCGAGCGCCGGGGACGCGGACCCGCAGAGCCGGCCGCTGCTGCTGCTCGGGCAGCTGCACCACCTGCACCGCGTGCCCTGGAGCCACGTCCGCGGGAAGCTGCTGCCCCGGGTCACCGAGGAGGTGAGCGGGCCGCGCCGGCCGCCATGCGCCGCCCTGCCGGCGAGCGGAGGTCGGGCGGGGCCGGGCCGGCCGGGAGGCCGCGGAGGCCCCGCCTCGACCGCCCGGCGCCCCCAACCCGCCCGCCCGCCGGCCCGGGCGCGCCCAGCAGGCCAGGCCGGCCGGCGAGGCCCGGGGCCGCCCGCCTCCCAGGAAGCAGAGGAGCGGGCTCCCGTCCAGCAGCCCCGCCCGGAGGCCGCGCGTGCCCCGCACCCACCCGGGCCGCAGGCTCGTGGGCAGAGCTGGCCTGTCCTTCGACCAGGCGCGAAGGAACTGCCCTCGAGGGGCCGGGCCCCGGCAGCCTGCGCGGCCCTGACACCACCTTCCAGAACCCTTGTGGCGGTGCCGCCCGCCCCCCTCCAGGGGCACCTGGCTGCGTCCCACCCCAGTGCAGGTTTCCAGCGTTTTTAGCATAGCAGCCTCCAGCCTGGCCGTTTAAGTCCCCACTGTTTAATCCCACGAGGGTGGACGCGCGCCAGCGTACGCACACAGCGCTTATCTAGTGAGATGTGACACTTCTTAATTAGGGATCCTGGGTGCCGCGGGGAGGCTGCAAAGTGCCCTTTTAGCAAGTGAGGCAGGCGTCTGCGCGCAGGGCTCTGGCCGGCGGCCCTGTAAAGGCTGGTGTCTGTCTTGTGTCTCCCCTTCTGATGCAGCTCTGGCAGGCTGCCCTAAGCACGCTCAACCCCAGCCCCACGGACAGCTGTCCCCTCTACCTGAACTATGCCACCGTGGCCGCCCTGCCCTCCAGGGTGAGCCGGCACAATAGCCCCTCGGCCGCGCATTTCGTCACCCGGCTCGTGCGGACCTGCCTGCCGCCGGGAACCCATCGGTGCATTCTGGTGAGTTCTTCTGAGGGGCTGGCCCCGCACGGGCCCCCGAGCTTCGGGTCGCTGCGTGCTGGCCTGTTGGCCGGGGCCTGTGGCTCAGCCCTCCGGACCGCAGAGCACTCCGGCCCACGGTATCCCCGGTGCGGATGATGCTGCCGCGACCGCACCGTGCAACCCCGGCCTTACCGCTGCCGGGGATACCGAGGGTCCCGAGACGGAACGGTCTACCGCAGATCAGATCTGAGACTCAGACCCAGGCTTCCTGAGCCTGTGTCCGCTGTGCAGCGCTGCACGTCCTGCCTTCCTGTCTCGAGAGGCAGTTGACCCCATCTGGTGGCTGACATTTTCTTCTCACATCGTGGGACAGTGATTCCGGGGAAGGCCCCTGGGATGATGGCTTTGCTGGGGCGTCTCCGTCCAGATTGTTTCCACAGTGGCCTCTGACCCAGCTCTGGGGCCCTAGCACTTCCTGGTGGCGGCTCCCATGGGTTGGGCCCTGGGTCCCATCCCCCCGCCCCAACCCCGCTTCGCTCCCCTTCACCACAGCTCCACTCTCTGTGCTGCAGATGGTCTGTGAGCGGTCGGACGCCTTCGCCTCGGCCTGTGCCCTGGCCCGCGCTTTCCCACTCTTCACCCAACGCTCGGGGGCATCACGGCGCCCGGAGAAGAAGACCGTCACAGTGGAGTTTTTCCTGGTGGGACAAGACAACGGGCCAGTGGAAGTGTCCACTTTGCAAGTGGGTGTCTGGAAGTTCAGACCGGGGCCCCATGCCGCACTCCCTGTCACCCCCCAGCTTGGGCAGAGCTCTCTTTCCCACTCCCTGGGAGTGGACAGGGCTGCTGGCATTCCCGAGAAGGCCCCCGGGGCCCGTCCAAAGCCGGGCAGCGGGCTCCCTCTCCCCGGGGTGGTCTCGTTCTCAGGGTTCGGTTCTGTTCAGCCAGTGTTGATCGAGCACCCACCCCGCGCCAGGCGCTTTCACGTTTTGATGCTGATGCTCCTGCCCGTGTGTGTATCGCGTTACCCTTCATGGTGCACTTTTACGTATGTTATTTCATTTGATCCTCCTTCGTTTGATCCTTTTGAGGCACGGCGAGGCTGGAAGTGATTTCCAACCTAGAAGTCCTCGTGTGGGCCGAATGCCAGCTTTCCCTCCCGTGGTGACCCTCCCAGCCCAGTGGTGCTGCGGTCTCACCCGCCCCACCTGCAGCCCCCGCTCCAACCGCCAGACTCAGGTGGTCCTTTCCCCTCCCCTCCCTCACCCGGCGCTCTGTCTCCAGCCCCTTGAGCAGCCCCTCATCCGCCCTGTGCCCCCAGGTCTGTAACTGCTCCCCCTCCACCGGGATTCTTTCCCCTAGGAGGAGACCATGTGCCTCATCTCTGCCCTCCTGAGACAGCTCCTCTTTTCTCTTCCCTTCACCTCCCATGGTCCGATTGCTTTGCCTGTCTTAACTCCCTTTCCCCCCTCAGCCCACCAGCATGGAGTTCGCCCACCCCCTTCCTGACATTGTTTTCCAAGGGCCACATCTGTCTGACTTGAGCACTGGTCATCCCTCCTTGAAGGGCACCCGCCCAGCCAGGAGCCTGAGCCTTCTCTCCTCCCCGTACCTTTCCCGCCTGCCCCGCCCTCTCCGCATTCCCTTTGTGGTCGCCACCCCCCCCCCCAACCGTGGGGGCATTCTGGCCTCACTCCCTCCTCTCTGGGTGGTTTCAGTGCCCCTGGGTTCCAGCCTGCAGTTGGACGCCAATGATCACTCCTTCCCTCCAGCTCCAGGGAGTTCCTTCTGCGTTCTGGGCTGGGGCTGGAGGCCTGAGCCTCCTCTAGCCCCTCCAAGCCCCTCTCCTCCTGCCCGCAGCCACAGGGACTGGCCTCCTGCTGTCCCTTGGCCTCACCAAGCCCAGTCCTGCCCAGGGTCCCTCTCCAGGGCCCCTCCGGCTCTGGTTCTGCCTGGTCTCAGTCCGGCTTCTGCCCACATCCCTTCCTCGGGGAGGCCTGGCCATCCTGGCTAGCCCGGCCTCTCCCACACTGCCAGACCCTCTGCCAGCCGAGAGCCATCCGCGCCGGACATGACGCATCTGAGTTTAGCCTCTGTTCCCTGCGCTGGAGTCAGAGTCCCCCAGCCCCCGGAGGGCCGGGTCCTGGTCCCGTGCATAAGAATCCCGGCACCGGCTTTGTATGTGATGAAGGGTCTCCCTGGCCCCTACGTCCCACCCGTCCTACTTTGCCCACCTGCACCCCACTGTTCTCTGGGACCATGGCGGCAGCCTCCTAACTGGCCTCGCTGCCTCCAGACTCCCCCCTCCGGTTCCGCTTCCCACTGCCTCACAACCAAGCAGGGGCCAGCGCTTTGCGAGTGCCTGTCAGGTGTCAGGCGCTGCTCCGAGCACGCGTGTGCACACACACTTAATTCTCACAACTGCCCAGTGAAATGGGTTCTGCTAACTCTCCCCACTTAGAGTTGAGCAGACTGAGCCTCAGAGGTATTAAGCGACTTACCGGGGCCACGCCAGCAGGGGTGGAGCCAGGCTTGACCCGCGGCCACCGTGCGTCAGCCGAGGGGGGAGGGGATGGACATGACCTCTGCGTGTGCACGTGCCGTCTGCAGTGCCTCCCGCGGTGGCCGGTGGCAGGCTCCTGCTGCCCTTTGGGCGCTGGGTCGGTGCGCAAGGCCGGTCTGTCTGTGTCCTTCCCTCTGGCCCTGTGGCCAGAGCAGTGTCACATCAGACGACCAGGAAAAAGGGTGGGGGGCTGTGACACTCACATGGGGCCCACGTGAGAAAAACACCTCCCCAGCGGGCCCAGGGACCTTTTCTCCATTGGGAGGATCCAGAGAAGCTCCTGGAGGATATGGCCTTTGAGAAGTGCCTCAAAGCGTAGCTGGGATCTTGGCAACAGAAGGGGAGTCGTTTGGTCTGCTCAGGCCACCATGACAACAGCCCACAGACGGGGGGCTTGAACAGCGCATGTTTAGGACGTCCAGGATCACGGTGGGTCCTGTGAGGGCTCTCTTCCTGGCTTTCAGACCACCACCTTCTTGCTGTGTCCTCTTCTTTTTTTTTTTTTATAAATTTATTTATTTTATTTATTTATTTATGGCCGCGTTGGGTCTTCGTTGCTGCGCGCGGGCTTTCTCTAGTTGCGGTGAGCAGGGGCCGCTCTTCGTTGCGGTGCGTGGGCTTCTCGTTGCGGTGGCTTCTCTTGTTGCGGAGCACGGGCTCTAGGCCCGCATGCTTCAGCAGCTGTGGCTCGCGGGCTCTAGAGCACAGGCTCAGTAGTTGTGCCTCATGGGCTTGGTTGCTCCGCGGCACGTGGGATCTTCCCGGACCAGGGCTTGAACCCATGTCCACTGCATTGGCAGGCAGATTCTTAACCACTGCACCACCAGGGAAGCCCGCTATGTCCTCTTCTTAGGGGCAGTCATCCCATCATGGGGCCCCACCCTCCTGACCTCGTTGAACCCTGACACCTCCTAAAGCCCCCTAATACCACCCCATTGAGGGTCAGGGCTTCAGGACATTCAGTCCATAACAGAGGGCAACACCTCCTCCTGAGAAGGGGGTAGGGGGTTGGCAGAGGCCAGACATAATGTGTGTTCAGAGGCAGGCAGGAGGGCCACCTGCCACCTGGATGAGGGGCGTACGTAGCAGGAGATGAGGTTTAGAAAGCAAGGTGGGCCCCTCGTAGGCCGGGCAGCCACACTTGAAGGGTTCCTCTGTGATTCTGGAGCTGCGTTGGACGTTATGTAGACGGCTGGAGGGTCACGGGCAAACTTTTGCTTCCCTTCTACCTGCCCTCGCTCCCCTGGCGGCAGCCCTGCAACCTGTCCCGGGTGACGTGTGCCTCTGACAACTCTGGGCCCCTGGCCATCGGATGAGGAGGGATGCCTTCCACCTGGTCCCGGGCCCCAGTGACGGCCTTTTGTTTCTCCTAGTGTTTAACAAGCGCCACAGAAGGCGTGCGGCTGGCAGCCCGCATCGTGGACACGCCCTGCAATGAGATGAACACAGACACCTTCCTCGAGGTTCGTAGCCCTGGGGTCCTGCCAGGACTGGGATGGTGTCGGTAGACCCCAAGGAGAGTCAGGAAACCCAGGGCTGCAGGGGGATGGTCCACAGTCTCTGCACCTCGTCTGGGGAAGCCGCGGGCTGCTGCGGGCAGAGTCCTGCCGTCCACCCGGAGCCGAGGGGCCCCCAGGCCTCAGCTGAGGGTGGAGGGAGGGCAGAGCTTCCTCCCCAAGGCCCCTCGGCAGGCCTCCAGCCATGGGCTGCAGGAAATCGCAGATTTGGAGGGGGAGCCGCCTCTCCTGGGTTTAATCATGCTCAGAGCCAAGAGTCAAAGCCACGGCATCACAGCCCATCCCTCTCCCACCGTAAGGCATCTGCTCACCCTGGCCCAGGCCCTGGCCTCGCCCTGATTTAAGCCGTCTTCACGTGTTTGTGTGTTGTTGTTTTTTCCATGAACACATCCAGGAGATTAAGAAAGTTGGAAAAGAACTGGGGATCGTCCCAACCGTTATCCGGGATGAGGAGCTGAAGACAAGAGGATTTGGAGGTGGGTGGGGGCTGGTCCTCGCAGATCCTGGCCTCAGGAGCGGCCCGGGGTACCTGGGTGGCAGGGGGGCACCAGGCTGCATGGTGTGTCGTCCCAAGCTTCGCTCTGAAGGAACCCAGCCCGTGTCCAGCCCCGAGGCGAGACCCTGGGAAGCAGACCATCTGTGGGGGAGAGCGGAGGCAGCGATTCAGATTCTGATTCAGATCCTGGAAGCCTCGGGAGCCAAGGCCTCCCCACCCACTCCCTCTGCAGCCTCCCACGTGCTGCCGTCCTGGCTGCCCGGCTCACCCAGCAGGGCCTTTCTGTTCCTCGAATACACAAGTTCACGTCTACATCAAGGCCTGCACTTGCGGCCCTTTCTGTCTGGGATGCTTTCCCCCGAGATAGTCTCACGACGGGGCCGTCTTACCCTGCGCGTCTTGGCCACCTCCTCAGAGAGCCTTTCCTCCTTGCCAGGCCCGTCCTCCCCCAATCCCAGGCGCTGAGGTGCGGTGACGACTAGGACAGGAGCTGGGAAGGTCACTGTCGTTGTTATCTGAGGCTGCAAAGCCAATTACCCCAGAAGGTAGCAGCCGAAAGCAACACGTATCCCTTGTCTTGCAGTCCTGTGGGGGGGGGGAATCGGGCGTGGCTTAGCTGGGTCCGGCCCAGCGTCTCTCTCGAGGCTGCGGTCATCTGAAGGCCCCACTGGGGCTGGCCGCGTGCTCCCAGCAGGGCTCACTCACGGCCCCGCCAGCAGGCCTCCGGGCCCCACTGGCTGTTCCTTGTCTTGTGGGCCTGTCCTTGAGCAACTTACAACGTGGCAACTACTTCTCTCAGAGCAAGGGCTCCGAACAAGAGCCAAGAAAGAGCAAGATAGAGGCAAGGTCTTCTTCTGTCACCTAATCTTGGGAGTGGTCTTGTCATCTCTGCCACACCCAGAGGCACAGAGACCTGCCGTCCTGCCCACGCTTCGGGGAGGGGATCCACACGCTCGTGAATGCCCAGAGGCAGAATCTGAGGCACACGTTAGTGGAGGCAGAGGCCGTTCAGAGGCAGAATCTGAGGCACGCGTTAGTGGAGGCAGAGGCCGTAGTCAGAAAGCTTCACGGAGGAGGTGGCGTTGGCAGCGGGTCTCGCAGGATGAGTAGCAGTTTGCCAGGCAGCTATTACTGCCTCTTATCCTGGTTGCTACGGTTACTGGTCCGATTACTGGGGGACCGTGAGGCATGGGCTGTGCCCACAGCAAGCCACAGTTTTCTTGAGAAGATGGGGCCCAGGAACCAACAGTGAGGCAGTGGTGGGGGCGAGGTCGGGAAGGGAGGTACCTCCTGAGTGCACAGAGAGGTCAGGGAAGGGAGGGCAGGCAGGGGCTGGAGCGGCCTTGCAGAATTATCCAGAAACCACTTCATTCTGCAATCCTGTTCACGTCTTTCTGGGAATGATACAGTATTTTTTTTCTCAGCGGGTTTTCTTGCCTCACAGTACTTCGTGCAGAATTCATTTGCAGTCCCAGGGCAGTGAACTCATTTGCCTTCCCCGATCCCACACCGGCCAGGGGGCGGGAGAGGGCGGGAGGGGGCGGGAGGGGGCAGGGAGCTCTCCGGGAGGAACGTCCACAGGCCAGTGGCTACTTCGGGGGGAGAGCAGTGTTGCTGGGGGGCTTCCGGGAGTCCTCTGCTGGGTCCAGCCCGCACCTCACTGACGTGTCCTGTGCTTTCCCTAGGGATCTACGGTGTGGGCAAGGCCGCCCTCCACCCCCCAGCCCTAGCCGTCCTCAGCCACACCCCGGACGGAGCCACCCAGACCATCGCGTGGGTGGGCAAGGGCATCGTCTACGACACCGGGGGTCTCAGCATGAAGGGGAAGGTGAGGTGCGGGGCTGGGGCTCGGGCGGGGCCGGGTGGGAGGGCCCCTTCTCAGGCGTCGGAGGAAGGAGCAAGGTTCCTGGGCCTCGGAGTCGGGGTGTCCAGGGGGGAGACCGTGGGGCCCAGTCCCCCGAGAGGCAGACGATTTCACGCCCGCACTTCAGACAGGAGGCAGGAAACAGAAAATCTGGAGGAGAAGAAGGAAGGGGCCTGGGGAGACGCCCACCGTCTCCATGACCGTCTGAGGTCCCCCAAGAGGATGCTTAGTGGTGGTTCTCACGAGACCTTCGGAAAGCAGACACCCTGGTTAAAGGGAGGGGAGTTTGGGCCCAGGAGCCAGGCGCCTGGGAGCGTTGCTGGGAGGCTGCAAGTCCCAGAGTCTCTCTTAAGGGGCGGCCCCTTCTCACGCCCAGGGGCCTGCCCTGCACCAGGAGCAGGGGGAGAGGTGTCTTCATCTGCTCGTCCCACATGCAGGTGCTCCAGGCCCAGGCTGGGCTCTAGGGGGAAACTGGAAGAGGAGAGTCAGCCATCCCGGAGAGGGAGCTTGTAGACGGCCGAGCGCGAGCCAAGCTCGCGCAGGGAAGACGCTGGCGACTGGCAGCCCTCGTGGCTCTCAGACGCGTCCTCTTGGCCCAGATGGTGTTTTAAAATCCGAGTTCGTTACCAGCATTTAAAAACAGGAAGAATTCTCACGGGACTGGGTCTCGTACCTTTTGTAACCTCAGGGGACCTGGCAGCGCTGGTCGTGCGTTGGCACCTGGGGCGCCCTGCTGGAGCTAAGCGGCAGCTGCCCCTGTGGGTGCGCCTCCTTCCTCCGGCTGGTGGCCGGTCCCGCCACTCCCTGTCGCTCCTCTGACGTCACACCCCAGGGTCAGCTGCTGGTTAGGGTAGGGCTTGTGCTGCTCCTCTTTGCACCCAGAGTGGAGGATCTTTTTTTTTAACATCCCTCCTCTTCTAAACAACAAAATTACTTTCAGGACTAATCGGGAAATGAAACAAATAATAAATGTTCAAAAAAACCAAACACCAGTCGTGAATTCCCCGATAGTGAATTCCCTTTTATTGAATTCCATACATCTTATCATGCCAATAAAAAATTAAAAACGAATGTTATAGTACAAATAAAACAGTCATCCATTAACACTTCTAAACAGCATTAATGTGGGCTTACCTGGTGGTCCCGTGGTTAAGACTCCACCTTCCACTTCAGGGGACGTGGGTTTGATCCCTATTCAGGGAAGTCCGCATGTCGTGAGGTGCGGCCAAAAAAAAAAAGAAAATAGCATTAATGTCATTTCTGATAGGAAAAAACTGACGCCTCCACGCTGTTCTCGCGTGGTGATGCGTGCCAGCATCAGGCTCTGCTGCCAGGCCTTAGCTTCTGGGGACTTGTCAATGACTTTATCCAAATCGGTCATCTTCACATCTTTGTGTTCACTAGACAGAGGTGCCGGGTTGGTCAGTCTGTGTTCACTCATGGTTGACCCAAAACAACACAATTCATTTTAATTTTGAAGAGTTTCTATCCCATGAAGCAGCTGATACACAAATACTCAGGGAAAGTCTCCAACAGTAGGGTCCCTCAGCAGAGACTGCTAAGAATCCCATTTCCCAAGAAACTCCCCAAATTGGTGTAGCAGCCATGTCTCCGGTCCTTTGAGATCAAGTCCAGCAGCTTTCAGACGTCTGTGGAGTAAAAACATTTTAAACACCACGACTCCAGTGGTTCCCCGAGACTGAGGGCAGCGAAGAGGCTCGCTGCTCCCTGGGGTTCGCTCCGAGCGCACCATCCGAGGGCAGGAACTCGCCATCCCAGGCGCCGTGGACGCTGACCGGCCGGCCGCCTCCGGAGCCCGCCCGACTCAGAACCAGGGCACCTCGCGGAGTCTGCGCCACCGGCAGCGATGAGCATCCGTGTAGGACAGTGTTGCTGGAGTCAGTGTTGTAGGAGTGAACATAGGTGGATTTGAAGCTTTTATTCACGTGATTAGGGCTCGCTTCAGCCAACAGCAGGAGGAATATTTTTTCCACTGATGACAACAGGCAGACTGACTTCTAGTCGGTTTATTACCGTTTTAAATGCTCTGCAGATGATGAGCCCCTCTAGCTGCACCTGGGGCTGGCTCCCCGCCCACACCCTTGCCGAGGGCTCTTGCCCTGAGTTCTGGGGGCAGGATTTCGGGCTCATTTGGATGGTGGCTTGTTGGAGGGCAGGAGTGAGAAGCAGGACTTCCTGGAAATTAGTCATTTTGCCGGTGGTACCCTCTCCCAGTTTTGCAGGAAAAACCCCGGTTTTCAAGGCAAATCAGGATCAGCATGAATTAACAGGTCTCGAGTGTGTTAGACTCAGGACCCCTTCCAGTCTTAACAAGTATTGATTCCAAAGAGATTTTGCTTATAAGGGTGATGTCTGCTGGTATTTACCCTACTAGAAATTAAAACTGGGAGATTTTAAAGATATTTATTAATTCATTAAAAAATAACAATATGACCCCATTGCATACCATTGTAAATAATACAGTTTTATGAAAAGAACTGTATTTTCCAAAACGAAAACAAATTACCGAGAGGAGTGGCAGTGTTTTACATTTTTGCAGCTCTTTAATGTGTGCCTTAATAGAAGACAGCTGTGATCTGCATTTAGTCTGTTGTGATCTGTTTTGGTTGAAATATAAAAAGAAAATCTGGCCTCAGTCCTTTTGTAGTTGGAGAAGGGAGAAGCATTTTAGGACCCTCTTCAGGTAACTCAGGACATTCTTCTTTGCTATTACACCAAAACTCGACAGGTGGGAGCTTCTGAAAGGTTAGTTACGATGTGGCATCTGAAACCACGTCTGCGCGCTTTGGTGTTCTGCTACGTTGAAATCTGCGGGGTCTGTCTCGAACTTTGTATGATTTTACAATATCACCCATGATGTGGGTCATTTGGAAAATATTGTTCACAGAGTTATGCGGAACCTCCAGATTTTGACACATTTCATTATATAATATCTTTTAAAACCATACTCGTTAATATCACCATCTAGCTCATGTAGAAAGGTGAGTGTTAGGAAGCCCTCATGGAGGCAGATACAAGTTTCCCAAACTTCTGGTTTTTGCTTGGCAGCTCCGAGTTCACCACTGGCACCAGGCAGTGCCCGGTGCCCTCCTGGAGGCGAGAGGCTCACTTTGATAGTTTTTGAGAAAATGGCTGCAGATACCTGAGTCTAGATCCCCAGCACGTGTCAGTGGTTCCTCCAAGTACAACGGTGTTTGCAAGAACAGAGAGGCTTGCTGAGCTCAGGAAGGACTCAGTGCCCGCTCCCACTTGGGCTCCAGCCGACCCACCGTGACCGACTGCCGGGCGTCGGGGAGAGAGAGCAGGGCCTTCCCGGCACCTTCCATCTCATCACAGACAGTTTGGGAACAGCTGTACTCCACGGCTGAGATTTTGAAAAGTTAATCGTTTACTGCTTCAGCAAGAAGACTAGAGTGAAATGAGCAGTGCCTTATTTCCCGGAAGGCCTGGAAATGAATCCAGTGACTACCAGTTCCCGTGGGGCCCCGGGCCACGGCTCCAGCCATCACTGCCCCTGCCCCATTGGTGCACGTGTCAGCCGACCAGTGACCAAGGCGTTACCATGGAAATCGTTTCTCTTATAAAAACAGGAACGACGGGTGGGGTCCGAGAAGCTGACACAGTCAATTGAGCTGCGTTTTTGGTGGGACATTTGTTCTGCCCGTGACAGGGGATCACGGGGTTTCAGGGACCATCTCGAGCCATTTTCTGTGTGGCCATTTTGCAAGGGGTTTGATTCTAGGTCTGAGGCCCTGTTTTTCCATTTAAACAATCTTGTGGTTTCTTGCAGATTAGGTCAAAAGAGATGGCTTATTTTCAGTAGTGCTAGCTGAGTCATTTTCACTCAACGTAATTGGAAAAGCAGCTCCGTTTATATCTAAAGATACTTTCCATTAAAACTCGAGGCTCACGTAATCCAATAAGGGTTGAGAAAAATCTCTTGGCACCTTTCAATCCCAAATCCTTACATCCGATGACCTGTTGTTAATTTAAAATACGAACCTGTGGGTTAGTGTTGGGAACCTATGGAATGTAAAAACGCGTACCTGCTCTCAGCTAGCCTAAAGAAAATCGTGTTGCCTCTGGGGCCGGAGGGCGCCTTTGTCTCCAGTGATCCTCCCATTAGACCCGTCACCCCAGAGACGCCAGCTGGGGCGGGTGGCAGGTATCCTCAGGGTGGGGGTGGGATTGGTGATGTCACAGTGACTGGTGACATTTGGGAAGAGCTCCCATTAACCCGGACGGGGCGGTCAGGGTAGGGGGACTTGGTCATGGCCTAGCCAGGAGCCAGGCCACGGCGAATCCGGCAGCTCTGGACGTCTCCCCCTCCCCCTCCCCCCTCGCAGAGTTCCCTTCAGTAACTCCCAAAGCTCTGCTCGAGCCGGAGGCACCCCGGCATCTTTAGCCCTTGCTTCCCGTTGCTTCTAGGGGACCCCAGGCGACCAGTGGCGTTTCCTGGGTTCTGTGGGCACCAGGTCCTGCACCTCCGGGGCCCTGATGTACGGGCTGCGGCGGGGGCCCTGGCGCTGGGGGGTCAGCATCCGCTCACCTCTCTCTCGTCCCCCTGTGCCACCCACAGACCACCATGCCAGGGATGAAGAGGGACTGCGGGGGCGCCGCGGCCGTGCTGGGGGCCTTCAGAGCCGCCGTCAAGCAGGTGGGTGCGGCCCCATCCTCCCCTCGCGGCCCTTCTCCCCAGAGCGCCCCCCCCCCCGCGTCCTTCCTGAGCCTCTGCAGCCCCCTGGCCCCTTTCCCTCTGCACCCCAGCCCTGGGCCCCTCGGGCTCCTCCACCCGAGCCCGAGCGTGTCACCTTCGCCTGCGCGTCTGGCTTCACGGGTACCCGCTGAGTTCTGAGAGCCTCGCCCGTCCGGACCGAAACGGGAAGGGTGCCGTGGAGCAGACTGCCCGCCCGGCCTGCCCGCCCTCACTCGGGGTCCGGTGCTCAGGGTCGGGGTCTGGGGAGGGCCGGGCTGCTGTTCGGAGGAGGGGGCCCGGGGTCGGCCCTGGAGTAGCCTGGTGGCCACTTTGAGCACAGACGTCCAGGGTAGCCGGAGGGCCCCTCACTCCCCACCCTGGGCACGCCAGGCCTCGTGGAGCCCAACGATTGGAACCAGATTCCTGAGCCAGAGGAGCCCCGTCGGGGGGGCCAGCGGCAGTGGCTGCTCCCTTGTAGAGGGTGTTTATCCAGCAAAGGGGGGTGGGCGCACACCGGCCGTCCAGGGCCACTTACCTCTCAGTGTGGCTCCTTCGGGCGCTTCTGAGAAGCCCGGCCCTTCGTGTCACCAGATACAAGCTCTCCTTCCCCACAGACAGGGGCCACCTGAGCAGCGTGGCTCCCAGGGGTGGGCGTCCAGTGAAAAGATGTTGTCAAGTAGTTTCTGCCCAGGCACCCCCGAGAGGGGAGCAGGAAATCCGGGAGGAAGGAGGGCTCGGCCTGCGTCCCGACGGTGCCGGGGGGCCTCCCTAGGAGGGAGAGCTGCGGCCACGGTACCGACCCCCCAGGAGCAGCACGTGGCCCCCCCCTCTGCGGAGCCAGGGGTGGGGTGGGGAGGGGGTCTTGGCCCTCGTCCCCTCGCCCTGCTTGGCACACGCAGGCCCGGCCTGGGGGCCGCACCCAGCTCACCTGCCCACCTGGGGCCCTGCGGGCTGAGCCGGGCCGCCCCCTCGGTGGATGAGCTCGACGGGGATGCGAGGGGAAAGGCCCAGCCGCGGGCGGCTGCTGCTTGTTGTCAGCTCGTGGGGGAGTGTCTGGAGAGCTCACGTGGCCGCGCTGCCCGGAGTCTTTGCTGAGGGGCCCGGGTAACTGCCCGTGGAGGGTCTGTCCTGGCATCCAGACAAGCCGGCCGGGAGGCGCCGCAGCAGGTAGACCCGTGCTGTGTGCAGGGAGCTGCTTGGCAATTAACGCCGATTCATCAGCTGGCGGCCGTGCGTGGTCTCGGGGCTCCTCTGGACCCTCCACCGCCAAGCGTGCTGCCGTGGGATGCTGGGGGTCCCCACCCCACAGGGGCCGAAGCCTGGAGGCTCCGCTTGTAACTGGTTTTGTAAGGAAGGGAGCGGGCCTCAATACGAGCCCCGAAACGCTTAACGACGGAGACGGATCGTAACCCACAGAATAGCATAAGTATCCCCGCGTCACACGGGCAGCCACAGTCACTATTCACAGCAGAATCCCGGTTGCTTACGGTACAAGTGACAGAAATAGAAAACCACCATGGGGCAAACAGCAGTGTAGTAATTGTCTCAGGTGAGAATGACCCACAGATGCTAAAACCAGAGGTGAGTGTGGTGAGAATGGGAGCGAGGAGGTGAGTCCACGCAAGGGCTTCTGCGGTGGGACACGGGGGCGGGGGTCACTGTGTCCCCGTGGACTCCACCGGGCAGGGACAGCACACGCGACCTGAGGGTAGGCACAAGGAAACGCCAGAGACAAAAGGCCAACCTCAGAAGCCCGCAGATCAGCAGGTGTGTGGTGAGGGACCGTGACCGCTGGCCACCCTGTGTGGGCGGGAGACAAGGGCTGAGTGAGGCCCCTGGGGAGCGGCCGGGCTGGGACTCAAACCCGGCAGCGCAGCCCTGCTTCCGGGCTCAACGCTGCATTGCACGGACTTTGGTGGCGGACCCCTGGCCTAGAGCCCGCCGCCAGGACCGCGGGGAGTGCCGGAGGCTGTGCTCGCCGCTCCCTGGACTCCTGTCTGCCTGTCTGTCTGTCTGTCGCTGTCCTGGTGGGTCAGAGGGGAGTTCTGGCCCATCCTTGCCCCACTGCCGGCACCCCCAGACTGTACCTGGAGCCTCCGCCCTTGTCCCTACAGGGTTTCAGAGACACCCTCCATGCCGTGTTCTGCCTGGCTGAGAACTCGGTGGGACCCGGCGCCACGAGGCCGGACGACATCCACCTGCTGTACTCAGGAAAGTAAGGCCGACCCCGCCCGCCCACCTCACAGTGCCTGCCCCCCTCAGGTTGCCTCTGTTGTTGGAACTCGTGGCCCTTCCCAAGACCCGGCTGGCAGCCCTGGCCACGCCCAGCTCACCCCGGCCAGGGCCAGACGCAGTGGGGAGGACGCCCTGTGTCAGGAGCCCCTGGGCAGCAGCCGCTTGGTCCCAGGGTAGCCGCGAGCGTGGCCGTGTCGCTGCGCGAGGTGTTGGGCGCCCCGCAGGGGCTTGGGACCCACCCTGCCTTAGGGGGACAGGCCCTTGCCGACCTTTTGGCTTACCGTCCTTCGGGTGTCTGAGGCCTGCACCCCTAGACCCCCAGCAGGGGGGCCCTCCCTGCATCTCCTCCCTGAGATCAGCCCTTGGGCTACCTCTTCTCAGCTGCAGGAGGAGACACTCGAAAGTCACAGCAGGCAGCCTCTGGCGGAGCAGGTGGCCCAGGGTTCAGAATAGCGGAGTCCGCTCGCCCGCCCGCCCAGCCCTCCCACGGGCGCCTGTCCCCAGGGTGACCCCGAGAGGCGCCGCCTCCCCTCACTTACCCAGGCAACCCTGTTCTCCCATCTGACAGATGAGGAAATGGAGGCACGGGAGCGGGGGGGCGCGGGCATCGCTCCGGACCCCCTTGCTCGTGGCCCTGGTGCTGCGTTTCTGTCGGGGACAGGAAGGAGGGGCTCTCAGTGGGGTCTTGGCCGCACCCTAGGACTGTGGAAATCAACAACACGGACGCCGAGGGCAGGCTGGTGCTGGCGGATGGCGTGTCCTACGCATGCAAGGACCTGGGCGCCGACATCATCCTGGACATCGCCACGCTGACCGGAGCTCAGGTGGGGCCCTCAGCAGTGGCCCCGAGGAGCCGGAGGCCACCTTGACTCTGAGAGGGGCGGGGTCTGCTGTCCCTTCATCTTCGTAAGGGGCCGGAGCTGGCCCATGGGGCTCCGTGGGGGTGCAGGCGCGCAGGGCCCGAGGACCACAGCGGGAACGTCAGGGCAGGACAGGGACCGTCCCCCAGGTGGCCGCGCTCAGGCCTCTCTCGCTGTCTTGCTGCCTCACTTTCTGTTGGCCCCTCTTCTGTCCTGGGTGTTCCCCGCCACCCCGACCTGGATACCCTCCCCGCCGGCTCTCTCCATCTCTCCCCACGTCCCCAGGGCATCGCCACGGGCAAGTACCACGCGGCAGTGCTCACCAACAGCGCCGAGTGGGAGGCGGCCTGCATGAAGGCCGGGCGGCAGTGCGGGGACCTGGTGCACCCGCTCGTCTACTGCCCGGAGCTGCACTTCAGCGAGTTCACCTCGGCCGTGGCAGACATGAAGAACTCAGTGGCGGTAGGTGTGGAGCAGGGCGGAGCGGGGTCAGAGCGACCCCGAGAAGCAGCAGCAGGGCAGGGCAAGGTACCCCCCACGAGGCCCCAGATTCGGGCTCCGGTCGGGGGAGGGGAGAAATCGTCCCAAGTGGGGACGCGCCGCTCTCTGCCGGCATGTACGCTCGGCGGGCGCCGGGGTGTCCTCCCCACTCCGGGCTCTGCCTCCGTCGCCCCATCAGCTCTTTCGCTGGCGCCCCCCTCGCCTGGCGTGAAGGCAGACCCCGTAGCCCACGGGCATGGCCCTCGGGGTCACTCTCTGCCGCTCCCCGCGTGGTCGCTGAGGACGGTGGGGTGGAGCGGGTGCGGGGCATCCAGCGAGGGCCCAGCTGGACGCAGCCCCGAGGGCGCTCTGGGCGAGCCCCTCCTCAGCGTCCCCGCCGCCGGGTGCCGAAGGGTCACTGCCGTCCTCCTCCCCCAGGACCGGGACAACGGCCCCAGCTCCTGCGCCGGCCTTTTCATCGCCTCGCACATCGGCTTCGACTGGCCCGGGGTCTGGGTCCACCTGGACATCGCTGCGCCCGTGCACGCCGTGAGTCCAGGCCCCGGGGGTGCCCCCGCCTCCCCCCGTTAGGACTCGCTTGGCCGGCCGGCCGCTCTGCTCCCCTCCCCGGCCCCTCCTCACCCTCTCTTGCATCCAGAGCCCCTCTCTGGCTCCAGAGCTGCAGGCTGAGCTCATCGGAAACATTGTGTGTGAGGGTCACACGGCCAGCTGTGGTCCCCCTGACCTCTGGCCTCCTCATCCCTGGGAACAGCGTGGCTGCTGCGTGGAGTCCGTCCCAGCCGACCCATCCTCGGCAGGAGGCCCAGGGCCCTCTGTCTCGCCCTTTCCCACCCCAGGGAGACGGGCTGGGGGCAGGGAGCCCAGGGCCGTGTCCACCAGCCCGTTGCCCACCGGCCCGGAGTGTAGCGGGACAGAGAAGGGGGCCGTGGGGCATGTTGGGGGGCAGACGCCCTGGTCCGGGAGCCAGGAGTCCCCACCCACACCCCGGCCGCGGTTTGCCGAGCGGCTGTGGCTCGGCCGCACGTGTTTCCACTGCCCTCGCCCACAGGGTGAGCGGGCCACGGGCTTCGGTGTGGCTCTCCTGCTGGCGCTCTTCGGCCGGGCCTCTGAGGACCCTCTGCTGAACCTGGTGTCCCCGCTAGGCTGTGAGGTGGACGCCCAGGAGGAGGACGTGGAGAGGGACTCCAAGAAGCGCAGGCTCGTGTGACGCGGCTGCCCCGCCCGGCGGCGCTGGGCTCTTTACCTCACTTTGCACTGATTAATTGTAAGCAATTGGAAGATTATACCTTAAGATGAACTTGGGTTTGTTCTGTTTTTAGTTGTCGTGGTGACGGAAAGGCTCCTTCTTGTCAGGCTTAGGAGGCAGCTCAGGGTTTGGCGGGGGCCCCGGGGAGGGCTGTGCGGGCAGCAGTGGGCTTGTTTCTGTTTGATTTGCCGCCAGCTTCTGCAGACCGCGCTCCCTGCTGGGGCCTCCGCACGACCCCGGGCCCCAGGACGCGTGCGCGGCCCTGACGCTCTGGGCTGCGCGGCCCTTGTGTCCACGGTGGGTGCCGTGGCCCAGTCTCCAGCTGGGCCCTGTGCGTGGCACCCACATTACAGAGAGCCCAGGCCCGTGCTCCAGCCAGGGCTGCCGCTGCCTCCAGGCAGCCCTGCCCTTTGAGAGGATGGAGGTGACTTACTTCGGGGACCCAATTTTATGGAGCAAGAGGAAGCTCTACTCCGGCTCCTTAGAATTCACTGGGGGTGGAAGTAAATACGGCTGAACCACATCACATTTTTGCCTCCGTCTCACTCTCTCTCCAGCCCATTTTAGAAAGCAACCCTGACGCCTGCCCATGGGCCTGAGGCTCCGGGATGCCACCACCTTCTCCCAAACCAGCATCTGGCTTTGAGATGCAGCTTGTCAACCTCGTTTTTACAGATGAGCACCCTGGGGCCCTCGGGTCCAGGCCTGCACACAGCCTGGGCCATCTTGGATCTGAGGGTTCAGAGCGTAGACTCCTCGGGCTCTTAGGGCTTTCCCACGACCTGCAGTCTGCAGGGAAGGCTGTCCCGACCCCCCGAGCACATCACGAGGCAAGTGTTGTACGGGTTCAAGTGAAGGTCCCCCCCGGGCATGTTCCTAGGTGCTGAAGGGCCCAGTCTGGCCAGGTTTCAGGGAGACCCCTGACCTGGGCCCAGCGGAGGAGATCGGGGACTCGGGCCCCACCCGGCATGGCGGCGGCTGCCCACGCCTCCTCTGCTGGGGACGGGAGGGCGAGAACGCGGCTGCAGGACACTCGTCCCCAGGCTGTGCCCTGACAATCAAGGTGACTCTTTCTGGGTTTGGTCCCAAGCATGTATTTAATGACTGCCTGCCGTGGGCACAGCCCCGCCTGGGAAAACCATGGCCCACGTGTTAAGTCGCAGTAGTAGTGGTCACAGGGTGCTCGGCGGGCCACGCTGTGAGCTCAGGGAGGCGCGGGGGCCGGAGGGGCCAGGAGCCTTCACGGGTCATTAGCGTGCTTAATGGTCTTGAAGGAGGCAGCTCGCTCCAGCTTCCCCCGAGAAGCCCTGGAGGAGCCAGAGATCACTGAGGTGGCCCAGCTCCTCCTCCAGGCAGCTGGCACTGTCCCCCCCCACACCCCCCACAGAGGCTGCAGGATGCAGGGTCAGGGAGCCGGGAGGAACTGAGTCTCCCTTGTGTGGGCACAAAGGCGGCCTCAGGCCCGGGGACTCAGCTGGGGAGCAGCTGCAAGGGCTTGGCATCGGGGGACCCAGGGCTGAGGCAAAGACCCTGCTTCTCGAGGCCAAAGGGCCTGAGGACGTGACGGCTGCTTCCCATGGCCCCTCTGGAGCCCCGGCAACAGGGTGGCTGGGGGCCGGCAGGCCACGGCAGACCACTGGTCGTGGTCTCGGGCGAGCGGTACAGGAAGCTGAGCCTGGCCAGCAGCTTCTGCTCCAGCTGCAGCTTGCCCAGCTCGCGGACCGGGAAGACGGCAGCGCAGAGCCCGAGCACGCGGACCACGTCGGGCAGCTGGTCGTACATGATGGACCGGGCGATGCCGGGGAAGTGCTCGTGGATGAACTTGGCCGCGACCATCACCACCGACACGAGAGCCCGACGAGGCTGGGTGGGGGGCGGCCGTCAGAGCCGCTGTCCCGGGAGAGGGGTCACAGCCCCCGACTCAGCCCAGCTGGATAGGGGCGCAAGTGCTAGCTGCCCACGGCCCCCGAGGCCTCCTGTGGGTGGGTCTGGGGTTCCAGCCCCCGCCTGGGGTTGGAGGGCGGGGTGACGGGCACCCGTGGAGCGACACGCGTTATCACTCTGCACACAGGAAGGAGGGACAGGACGGTGGGAATGTCCCTTTCTGCTAGTGGCTTGTGTGACCGACAGTAAACCACCGTCTTGGTACGTTTCTGAGGCCAAGGGAACAGGGACTTGTGCCCCCCCCGGGGCAGTTCTGGGGTGCAGGGGTGAGGCGGGACCGGAAGGTTCTGAAGAGCCCAGGGCACGAGGCAGGTTCTTAGAGCCGGGGGAGCCTTACCTGTATCCCGCCAGGAAGTCCAGTCTCCGGGGGCTGACTTTGTCGTGAAAGATGACCAGCTCCATGTTCTGGCCGCAGCCCCGGCTCTGGTCACAGCCTGGCCGCCACTCCTGGACACTCGGCCGCCGGGCTGGCCGTGAGGGCCTCCGCCGGCCTCAGCTGCTGCAGCCGGACTGTGGCGTTGCGGAAGAACGCCAGGCGGTCCACGTCCCAGGACCCGTGGGAGTGGGCTGTGCAGGAGACACAGCATCAGGCCCTGGGGATGTCTGCAGGCTCGGGAAGACCCAGTGTCCCCCAAGGTGACCGGGTCAGGGAGCTTGCCTCGGATGGGCCCGGGATGGACGTTCAGGGAAACGAAACCTCTAACGCTCTCCGGCTCTCCCCATACGCAATGCAGCCTGGCCCTGCACCCAAAATGCACCCCTTTTTCCTGCCTTGTTCAGGGGCCCCCCACCTGGAGGCCCCTTCCCCAGCCGGCCCCTGGCAGTACCTCCCGATGGGCCGGTAGTTGTGGTCTCCCTGGAAGGCTCAGCCTTGTCCCCTGGTGCACACGGATGCACCCCCTAAGAGCTCGCGGGGCCCCCAGGAGCACGTCCGCGACCCCGCCAGCCCCTCCCCCAGTCCACGTTGGTTGGGTTGGCATCTGCTGCAGGACACTCTGCCCAGAACCTCTGTTCACACTGTTCCCTGGCAAATTGATGTTCAGCAGTTTTGTTTATTTGTTTGTTCCTTAACAAAAGGTTGCTTTGGTTTGAGATTCAGCAAAAACACACGCCGCCTTCTGCTTCCTCTCCATTCAGGATTCAGTAAATTAGCTGTTCTCCAGTTGGCTTCGGGGCCTCGCCTCAAATGAGCCTCCCGCAAGCTAATGCGTTTAAAAGCCTCGGAAAAGTACCAGGCAGCACGCACGCGACAGACAGCGTCAGCCCCCCGCGAGCGGCTGGCTCAGCCCTGCGCCCGACCCCGTCTGCCCCAGCAGCGCCATCTGAGGCCGGGGGCAGGGATGTGAGGGCGGGATGGGCCCTTATCAACTTCCAGCCGGGGGGCCTCTCTGTGGTCCTGCGAGCTTTGGGGATGAGTCCAGGGAGGATTCTTCAGTCAGGAAAACAAAAGAGACCAGAATCCACAGGCCGCTTCACAGTCACCTGCAGTTAGCATAGTTCAAACACGAGGGGCCTCCGTCTGAAACCGTGAGTTCCTATTGGCTGCGTGAGAAACTCTGCGGGGCTCAGACCCCCCGCCCCCTCGCCGAGTCAGCTGAGAAAGTCTCCCCAACTCCGTGACCGTGGCCTCCCTTGAGATGCCTGACTGTCCCTTTCTTCTAATGGGTCGGCTGAGTTTCTGTGGCGTCCGCGAGCGTGCTTGGTCCAGCGTGGGGATGGCCTGAAGGCGGCTTCCTCGGCCAGCAATCTTTATTAAGCGCCACCTGTATGCACCCGTGAGACACGCACTCCTCTCGTGGGGTCCTTCCCAGCCTGCAGCCCTGGGGGGCCAGCTTCTAGCTGGGGAGCCAGAGCTGGCCTGTGGGAAGCTGGAGGTGGGCTGCCCCCGGCACCCAGGTGGCCCGAGCTGTAGGCGGCTCGCAGGCCGGAAGCGGCCCTCAGGCCCACCTCAGACACTCGCTTTCTTGTACCAACCATGGAGATGTCGTTAGCAACTAATAAAATAGTATCTTGTAAGCAATTTGCCTCGTTCAGGGCACATTATCTTATTCCCACCCCGGGGCACGGAAGCCAGTGTGTGTGCGCGCGTGCGTGTGTCAGGCAGGCGGGAGATTCAAGCCCAGGGGGCCGGGCTCTTGCTCCATGATTTCCGCCTTCCGTCCAGAGCCCTCTGACCTTTGGCAGCCCTCCCCATAGTGCAGGGCGCAGTAGGCACCCGTCCATGGAAGAATGAGGTGAGTGAACAGATGCGCAAGGCCGAGGCTGGCCAGACAGAAGCGGCCAGTTCACAGGGCGCGTCACTGGCCAAATGCCCCCGGAGCTCTGCGTGCGGCCCCGGGCTCTGGGCCTCAGTTTCCCCATCTGTCTGGCCCTGGACCCTCTGGCCTCCTGTGATCTGAGAGGCTGGATGCTGACTGTGCTGCTCAGGGGCTCCGGGCCGGCAGAACTGGGTTCAAACCCCAGCCCTGCCTGTTCTGTGGCTTGAGAGCTGGAGCGTTAGCCGGTTACCTGTGTCCTAGGGACCCCCTGCGCCTGGGGAAGTGCTGCCCAAGCAAGGAAAGGCCCGCACACTGCCGCCCCCGCCCGTGCCCGGCGCGCAGAGGGGACACTTACACGGGCTCGCTCCTGGCGAGGCTGAGCCTTTGGACCAGCTGCCCCGTGTCTCCGCGTCTGTGTAACACCCCGTGTGTTTGCCGGATGCTTCCACGGTCCTGACCAGAGACACATTCCTGAGGGTGGAGGGAAAGGAGACACGATGCTGAGAAACAAACCAGCCAGGGGCATGGGGCAGCTTCCCTCCCACCTGGCTGCCAGGGCTCCCTGCTAAGATGGGCTGAATGACCCTTGTGTTCACCTGGGGCCCCTCAGTCCCCGAAGCCGGAGGAAAGGGTGACAAAGGATCCTGCCACTGGGGAGTGTGGGGTCTTCACCAGGCAGCATCCCCCCTCTGCCCTCTGCCCTCTGCGCACCCTTCCTCCACGCGGGCCTCACTCAGCCCTGGAATTGCACGTGGGCCGGCGCACACGTCTCCCACTTGCCCCAGCGCACCTGAGCATCATTTAAGGCCTAAGAGGCCAGCGGGCATCAGGCCTGTGGTCCTTGTGCTCCCAGCACCCAGAGGCTACTGTGAAGTTGCCCAAGACGGGTGCTCAGCACAGGAGGACGGTGGACACGGCCAGCCTGTCCCGGCCCCTCACCGGCCCCCGAGCCTCAGTTTCCTCGTCTGAAGGTGGGGAGGGAAGGGGTGCTCCAGGTGGAGGTACAGCAGGTCTCCGAAATCAGGGTTTCCTGGTGTTAGGACAACAGGAGGTGCCCGGCCACCTTGCACGAGGAGAGTCGTCACGGCAGAGGGACCCCATTACACGTGGGAGCTGCCATCGTCTGCGCCCGAGCCAAGAAGACAGCACGGAAGGCAAACGCCCTGCACTCCCTCCCGCCAGCTGTGCTGGGAACCCGGAGAAGGTGCCGCGTGCAGGGCGAGGGCCCTCCATGCCTCTGTCTCCTGTCAAGGGCTCTTTTGTGTGTGTAGGCAAGTCGTCAGCCAGGGTTGCAAGGGCCTGGCAAAGCACAGTCCCACCAGCCTGCTGGGGCCCCCCCGAGGAAGGCGCCGTTTCCTCCTGTGGATGGAAGACAAGGCAGCCCCACTTCCTCCCCAGCTCTGGCAAGGAAATGGGCTATAAATAAACAGCCCACAGACGACAGTTACAGCAGAGGGGACGGCCTGGCTCTAAGAGGGGGCCCTGGGGAGAGGGCTAGTTGGGGAAGTGCTATCTGAGCTGAGATTGCAAGGATGAGTGAGTATTAAATGATGCAGAAGATGGAAGAAATCATTTCAGGCAGAGGGAACCACATGTGCAAAGGCCCTGTGGTGGGAAAGGCCGTGACACGCTGGAGGAGCGGGAAGGAGGCCAGCGAGGCTGGGAGGGAGAGAGGGGTGTGGGGAAGAGGGTAGGGGGCGTGTGATGGGCAGACACAGCCTCGCGGGCCACGGCGGGAGCGGAGCTCTTATTCGAAGAGCAAGGGGAGCCATGGAGATGTTTTGTGCAGGTGAGGCAGGTTGAATTGACACCTTCAAGAGCGCCCTCTGGCTGCAGGTCACCAGAAGCCTGCCCCCCGCCTCCCATGCGCAGAACGGAACCCGCGTCGACACCCAGTGTTGGCTGGGATCAACCGAGTTGCTGTGGAGGCCAGGTTTAAGGCGGGCCGGTGAGAGCCAGCATCCTAGGGGCTACGGTTCCCAGGTGTCTGGCCCTGAAAGCTGATCGCCACCTCTGCAGTCGTGGACGCCACATTCCTGTCCCCCGGCAGGGCACGAGTGGGACAGGTTTTGTGGCCCTGCCCGCACTGCCCCTGCCATTTCCTGGTCACATGACCTGGCCCCAGTGTCCTAATCAGCTGCACTTAAGCCCCTCCATCAGTTAAAAAGAACACGGTCTAACATCCACCTTGAGAGGGTCAAAACGGTGTCAGTGGTCATGAAAGACCCATGGCGGGCAAGTCTAAACTCTTAACAAATAGGAAAGACAACAATTTGAAGAAACTGGAGAGTGATAACAGTAGAAAGTTGTTGGAGCCTTGGGGTGCAGGAATTCCACCAGAAAGCCACAGTCTTACGGGTGGGTGTGTTAGAGAAGAGCTCTGGGCTGCCCAGCAGGCGACGGCCACGGTGATGCAGTTGCGGGGTTGGGGGAGGGGGTGTTCTGCCGAAGCAAAATGCCAGTGTTTAACGCCTCCCGAGGGCCGGGTCTGACCTCCATTTCCAGCCAGGTTGGAGGGGAGGAACTGGAGTTACCTCCTGTCTTAATCAAGTGAGAAAACCAGACAAACATATAGAATGCGATGCTTTTCAGACACTAGAAAACAGGCAGCGTGAGAGGGTCATCCCAGAGAGAAAGGAAGCAAACGCGATGAGCTGCCTGCCCAGGTGCCCCAGCTGATGGCCCAGAGGCCTCTTGGCTACATCACAGCCCGGAGGAACCCAATCAGAGCCCAGGGAGCCTCCTGAGCGACAGGGGGGACAGAGCTGAGGATTTGGGAAGGACCCAGGCAGCTGGAGTTGCAGGGTGGAGACCTGGAAAGCAGAGAGCTGCCCAGAGGGAGGGAAATCCAGAGCTGGGCAGAGGGTTCCCTGAGCCTCCAGCTGAGTCCTGCTGAGCCCATGGCTGGGGGGATGGGGTGCCTGTGGGAACAGAGCTGCACAGGCCTCAGTCCCAGGGCCAGGGGCTTGGGGAGGTCAGCAGAGCTGAGACCTGAGACACCACCACTCAAGTCCATGCTGACCTCTGAGTGGGACGCATGTGGGCATTTGAAACCAGCACCACCGGAGCCTGGCAGCTGAATGGACAGGAGCCAGTGCCCACAGAAGGTAGACGGAGCTTGCAGCGTGAACCCAGCTGCTAAAACAGAACCAGGAGGATGGGGGAGGGAAGGGGGAGGAGGAAATGGAAAAAGGAGAAGGAAACCCACATTCTCCAGGGCGTTTTTAACAGGATCCAGTCTTCTCACATAACACAAACAAACAAGATGTCCAGGATAAAAATCCAGCATTACTCAGCACACCAAGAACGAGGAAAACTCTGACCAAATCTCTAGGGAAAAGGCAATCAAAAGATGACAGCCCTGAGATGACCCAGATGTTGGAATTATCAGACGAGGACTTAGAAGCAGCTGTTCTAATTATCCTCCATGAGGTAAAGCCGTACGGTCTTGAAATGAATGGAAAAAACAAGTTTTGGCAAAGAGAGATAAACTATAACAAAGAAAGAATCACTAAATGTGATGTGGTATTCCTGGACTGAATTTTGGAACCAAAAAAAAAAGAAAAGACATACGTGTAAAAACCGGTGAAATCCGAATACAGTCTGGAGTTTAGCTAATAATAATGTACCCACGATGTTATCTTAGTTGTGACAAACATACCATAGTTCATGGCAATGAAAGACGTTAACATTAGGGAAAACAGGGTGAGGGGTATTTGGAAAGACTATTATCTTTACAACCTCCTGCAAATGTAAACTTTTATTAAAGGAAAAGTTTACTTAAAAAGAAAGAAAAATTTTAGAACTGAGAAGCAAAGTATAAGATATAAACATTTCACTGAATAGGCTAACAGCAGGATGAAGATGACAGAGGAAAGAGTCAGTACGCTTGAAGACAGATCAATGGAAATGATCTAATCTGAAGAACTGAAAGGATGTTTTAAAATGAGGGCCTCAGGATTTGTTCGTCAATATTGTAAGATCTAACAAGTCATTGAAATTCCTAAAAGAGGGAGAGATGAGGGCAGAAAAAAAATGTTTTAACTACTTTATGGAGATATGACTGACAGAAAACTTACAGATAGCTAATGCAGTAAATTACAGATTTATAGTTATAAATTATAATAAAAGATTTACATTACAAATGATAAGTAATTGTGTTTGGAGCCCGGGACACCATCATCACTATCAAATCACTACTGATGCATTAACCCTATCCATCACCTCTGAAAGTTTCCTCCCGCCCCTTCATTTTTCTTCTCCTTTTGTGGTTAAGGGCCCTTAACATAAGATCTACCCTCTAAGCAATTTTTCAAAGTATACAGTTTAAAGTATTTTTCAAAGTATACAATACAGTATTGTTCATCGTAGGCCCTGTGTTTTACAGCAGATCTCCAGAATTTATTTGTTTTGAATGGCCCAAACATTCACCGTTTCCACCAGAATGCAAACAAAAAAAAACTTTTTTTGAAAGAATAATGGCTAAACCTTCCCAAATATGTCAAAAGACATAAATTTTACAGGTTCAAGAGGCTTCAAGAACTCCAAACAGGATAAACTCAAACAAAACCACACCCAGGCACATCAGAATCAAGTGACTGAAAGCCAAAGATAAAGGAAAAGATTGAAAGCAGAAAGAGAAAAATGATGCATTACGTGGAGGTGAGCAATGCCTGGAAACGGTTCATCAGAAACAATGGTGATCAAAAGACAGGGAAACAAGACGGCATGCTTGGAAATTCACGACAAAAGGACTGTCAACTCAGAATGCTAAATCCAGCAAAAATATTTTTTAAGAATGAAGGCAAAATAGAGGCCTAGTCAGAAAAAGAAAAAATGGAAAGTATTCATCACCAGCAGACCTGCTTGAAAAGAAATATGAAAGAATGTTCTCCAGACAAAAGGGAAATGATACAGAATTAAACTTGGAACATCAGGAATGGAGGAAGCACAACAGAAAAGATAACTATCTGGGCAAATATAATGGACTCTGCTTCACGTCTCTTGAGCACTTTAAAATCCGTATGACTTTAAAAAGCAAACAGGGTAACATTGTTGGGGAGATTCAATGTATGTAGATGTAAGATACTTGACAATTGTAACAGCAGGTGAGGGTATAGCATAGAGATGGTAAAGATAACTATATGATTATAAGGTTTCTATATTTTACATACAGTACACACATACATACAGTAAAGTATTAGCACTAAATAGATGGTGAAAAGTTGGAGAGATATATATTATCCCTAAAGCAACAACTAAAAAGTAACATAGAGATAGAGTCAAAAATTCAATGGACAAAATAAATAGAATACTAAAAAACAAAAATTCAAATAATTCAAAAGAACGCAGAAAGGGGAACAGAGGGAAAAATGAGGAAGATAGAAAAATAATAAAATGGTAGACCTAAATTCAACTATAGCAATAGTTGCATTAAATCTGAATGGTCTAAATACGGCAATGAAAAACAGATATTACCACATTGGACTGGGGGAAAAAAAGACCCAATTAGATGATGTCTCTAAGAAACGCATCTTAAATTTAACTGTAGAGGGAGCAGCAAACTGGCTCACAGGACGAATCCAGCACATGAACTGTTTTAGAGAATGGTTTTTACAATTGCTACGGGTTGTGAGGAACAGGAGATGGAGAGCTTACACGGTCACAAAGCCTGAGATTTACGCACTGGCCCTTTACAGGAAAAGTTTGCTGGCTGCTCATAATGACAAATTAAAAGCACAAGGATGGAAAAAAGACACAGTTAACACGAATCAAAATAAAGCAGAAGTGGCTATATTAACGTCGGACAAAGAAGACTTCAGGGCTTCCCTGGTGGCGCAGTGGTTGAGAGTCCACCTGCCGATGCAGGGGACACGGGTTCGTGCCCCGGTCCGGGAAGATCCCACATGCCACGGAGCGGCTGGGCCCGTGAGCCATGGCCACTGAGCCTGCACGTCCGGAGCCTGTGCTCCGCAACGGGAGAGGCCACAGCAGTGAGAGGCCCGCGTATCACACACACACAAAAAAAGAAGACTTCAGTACAAAAAAAAACTACCAGGTATAAACAGGGCCATTACATAAGGAGAGAAGAACTTACCAAGAAGATATAACAATCCCAAATACGGGTGCCCCAATGACAGAGGGCCAAACTACACAAGACAAAAACTGAGTGAACTGAAAGAAGAAATAGACAAATCCACAGTTATGTTTGGAGACCTCATCACTGCTTTCTCAGTAATCAACAGAATAGGTAGACAGAAAATCAGCAAGGATATGGAAGATCTGAACAACACTATCAACTTGACCTAGTTGACATTTACAGACCTCTCCAGCCAATGGTAACAGAATACTTATTCTTTTCAAGTGTAAAAGTCTGGACTTCCCTGGTGGCCCAGGGGTTAAGAATCCGCCTGCCAATGCAGGGGACATAGATTTGAGCCCTGGTCTGGGAAGATCCCACATGCCACGGAGCAACTGAGCCCGTGCACCACAACTACTGAGCCTGCAAGCCACAGCTACTGAGCCCACATGCCGCAACTACTGAAGCCCACGCACCTAGAGCCCACACTCCACAAGAGAAGCCACTGCAATGAGAAGCCCACGCACCACAACGAAGAGTAGCCCCTGCTCTCCACAACTAGAGAAAGCCAGCGCACAGCTATGAAGACCCAATGCAGCCAAAATATAAATAACTAAATTAATTTAAAAAAATAAAGATAAAAAGTGTAAGTGGAACATTCACTAAAATAACTTATATTCTGAGTCATTAAAAAATTAAACTTAAAGGAATTAAAATTATACAGTGTATATTCTCTGACCATAATGGACTTAAACTAGAAATTGATAACAGGTATCTGGAAATTAAACAACACACCTCTAAATAACCCATGGATCAAAGAGGAAGTATCAAGTAAATAATCTAGAATTCCACTTTAGAAACAGAAAAAGAGCAAATTAAACCCAAAGAAAGCAGAAGGAGTGAAATAAAGCAGCAATTAGTATAACTGAAAATAGTAAAATAGAGAAAA
Source organism: Delphinus delphis (assembly GCF_949987515.2). Lineage (NCBI taxonomy): Eukaryota > Metazoa > Chordata > Mammalia > Artiodactyla > Delphinidae > Delphinus > Delphinus delphis. The sequence continues at coordinate 4,392,582 of NC_082697.1, read as the reverse complement.
TAAAGGAAACCAAAAATTAGTTATTTGAAAAATCAATACATTTGATAATGCTCTAAGCAGACTGAGCAAAATAAAAAGAGAAAAGACACAAATTATAAATATCAGAAATGAAAGATGGAATATCATGACAGATGCTACAGATATTAAAAGGATGATAAGGTGATCTCTCTATGCCATGAATTCATTTGGAAGACTGAATATTATTAAGATGTCAATACTACCTTAAGCAATCTACAGGTTCCATGGAATCACTATAAAAACCTCAATAACATTTTTTGCAGAAATAGAATAACCCATTCTAAAATTCATATAGAATCTCTTGGGACCCCGAATAGCCAAAACAGCCTTGAAAAAGGGGGAAAAGCCTGAAGACTCACACTTCCTGATTTCAGCACTTACTACAAAGCTATAGTAATCTAAACAATGTGGTACTGGCATAAAGACAGACATATAGACCAATGGAATGGAATAGGCTAGAAATAAACTCTTGCATATATGGTCAAATTACTTTTGACAAGGGTGTCAAGACTATTCAATGGGGAAAGGACAGTCTTTCCATAAATTGTGCTGGGAAAACTGGATACTCACATGCAAAGGAATGAAGTTGGACCCTTATCTAACACCATGTATACAAACTAACTGAATATGTATCTAAGACCTAAACTTATAAAGTTCTTAGAGGAAAACATTGGGTAAAAGCTTCATGATATTAGATTTGGTGGTGATTTCTTGGATATGACACCAGAGACACATGCAACAGAAATAAAAATAGATCAAATGAATTTCATGAAAATTTTAAAATTTGTGCATCAGGGGCTTCCCTGGTGGCGCAGTGGTTGAGAGTCCGCCTGCCGATGCGGGGGACACGGGTTCGTGCCCCGGTCCGGGAAGATCCCACATGCCGCGGAGCGGCTGGGCCCGTGAGCCATGGCCGCTGAGCCTGCGCGTCCGGAGCCTGTGCTCCACAACGGGAGAGGCCACAACAGTGAGAGGCCCGCGTACCGCAAAAAAATAATAATAATAATAATTTGTGCATCAGAAGACACTATCCACAGAATAGAAAAGCAACTCATAGAATGGGAGAAAACATTTGCAAATTGTATAACTGATAAGGGATTAATATCCAGAATACAGAGAGGATTCCTAAAACTTGGCAACAACAACCAAAAAACCCCAAACAACTTGATTTAAAAATGGACAAAGCACTTGCACAGACATTTCTCCAAAGAAGATATATAAATGGCTGATAAGTACATGAAAAGATGCTCAATATCAAGAATTATTTGGAAATGCAATCAAAACTGCAATGAACTAACTATAATGGGTACCTAATACCCATTAGTGTGGCTAGTCTCAAAAAACCGGAAGGTGATACTGTTGAAACTTTTGTGCATTGTTGGTGGGAATGTAAAAGGGTACCGCCTCTGTGCAAAACAGTATGGTGGCTCCTAAAAAAATTTTTAAATAGAATCACCATATGAACCAGCAATTCCATTTCTAGGTTTACACACAAAAGAATTGAAAACAGTGTCTCAGAGATATTGGTATAACCATGTTCATAGCAGCATTATTCACAAAATGTGGAGATAACCCACGTGTCCATCAATGGATGAACAGATAAGCAAAATATGGTCTATACATACAATGGACTGTTATTCAGGTTTCAAAAGGAAGGAGGATGTCCCTGGTGGCGCAGTGATTAAGAATCCGCCTGCCAATGCAGGGAACACGGGTTCGAGCCCTGGTCCGGGAAGATCCCACATGCCGCGGAGCAACTAAGCCCGTGCACCACAACCACTGAGCCTGCTCTCTAGAGCCCACGAGCCACAACTACTGAGCCTGAGAACCACAACTACTGAAGCTCCCACACCTAGAGCCCGTGCTCCTCAACAAGAGAAGCCACTGCAATGAGAAGCCCACGCACTGGAACGAAGAGTAGCCCCTGCTCGCTGCAACTAGAGAAAGCCCGCGCACAGCAACGAAGACCCAACACAGCCATAAATAAATAAATAAATTTAAATAAATAAATAAAAATTTAAAAGATAAAAAATAAAAAGGAAGGAAATTCTGATACATGTTGCAACGTGGATGAATCTTGAGGACACTATGCTAAATAAAATAATCTAGTCACAAAAATACTGTATGATGCCACTTATATATGAGGCTTTTAGAGTACTCCAAGCCATGGATACAGAAAGTAGAATGATGATTGCTAGGTACGGAGGAAAGGGAAGAATGGGGAGTTAATGTTTAAGGGGGACAGAGTTTCAGTTTTACAAGATGGAAAGAGTTCTGGAGATGTATGGTGGTGACGGCAGTGCATTATGAAGTTAATACCACTGAAAATAGCTACAATGATTAGATGGTAAATTTTATGTCTATTTTACCACAATGAAAAATTGGGGGGAAAAGTAATGCATATTATAATCCCTGGAACAGACATTAAAAACGATGTGTAAAGATGCATATTTGAAAAGATAACAAGGAATTAAAATGGAATATTAAAAATACAGAAACATTTCTGTTAACCCAAGAGAAGGCAAAAAACAGAAAAGCAAAACAAAACAAAACAAAAAAGAGAGAGATTAAAAACAAATAGCAAAAGGGACTTCCCTGGTGCTCCAGTGGTTAAGACTCTGCACTTCCAATGAAGGGGACACAGGTTCAGTCCCTGGTCAGGGAACTAAGATCCCACATGCCATGCGGCACGACCCCAAAAAAAAAAAAAACCATGAAAAATGGTAGGCTTAAACTTGACCTTATCAATCACTATGTTAAAATGTAAAGGGACCAAACACTCTAATTAAAAGGTAATATTGTCCAATTAGATTTTAAAATCCAAGATCTAACTGCATGTGATCTACATGAAATAATTAAAACACAAAGACAAGGATTAAAAGTAAAAGGATGGGGCTTCCCTGGTGGCTCAGTGGTTGAGAGTCCGCCTGCCGATGCGGGGGGCGCGGGTTCGTGCCCCGGTCCGGGAAGATCCCACATGCCGCGGAGCGACTGGGCCCGTGAGCCATGGCCGCTGAGCCTGCGCGTCCGGAGCCTGTGCTCCGCAACGGGAGAGGCCACAACAGGGAGAGGCCCGCGTACAGCAAAAAAAAAAAAAAAAGTAAAAGGATGGGAAAAATTTGCTATGCAAACAGTAAACACAAGTTAGTATGATTACATTAATGTCACACAAGCAGACTGCAAGAAAAATATTGCCAGAGATAAAAAGGAACGTTTCATAATGATAAAACATCTCATAATGATAATGAAAACATTTCACAATCCATCAGGAAAGCAAGACAACCATAAATGTATATGCATCTTAACACCGAAGTTTCAAAATGCATGACGCAAAAACTTGATAGAATCAAAGGGATAGAAAATTCCCTAATCATAGATGGATTTTAACTTACTCTCTGAAACTGATAGGAAAACTGGACCCCCCAAATTAATAAACATGTAAAAGATTCCAACGTTATTATCAACCATCTTTCCTTATTGACATTTATAGAACACCATACCCAGCAACTACAGAACATACATTCTTTCACGTAAATATGTAATATGTATCAAGATGGACCATATGCTGGGTCAGAAAATGTCTCGGTAAATTTCAAAAGATTGAAAACTTATACAGAGGTTGTTTTTTTTTTTCCTATGAACACAATGGAATTAATTAGAAATCAAAAAAGACATATAGTAAAGCTCCCAGATATTCGTAAATTAAGCAACACGTTTAAATAACACATGGCTCAAAGATGAGATCACAAAGAAAAAATTTAAATACGTCAAACTGAATGACAAGGAAAATTCAACAAATCAAAATCTGTCAGATGCAATTGAAGCAGTGCTTAGAGGGATATTTATAGATTTTAATTTGTTTTGGAAAAGACAGAAAGGTTTAAAAATCGATGATATAATTTACCTTTTAAAAAGCTGGAAAAAGAAGAGCAAATTAAGCCCGAGTAAGAGAATAAAGGAGATAATAAAGATAAAAGCAGAAACCAATGCAATAATAAGCAACACCTAAGACAGTGGTCCCTGAGCACCATACTCTATACCCCATGTCTTATGAGGTCTTTCCACTATCATTCATGGGCTTACAAATTATTCCTGGCCAGTTTCAGCTCCAAGTAATATTCCTCCTGTTGCTTTCCAGTGTGTTTTTTCTTTCCACCTTGATAGTTTCCTTGCACATGTATAATGATCCACACTCAGCTACAGACTCAGAGGAACCCTCTACAGATGTCCAACGTTTTCTCTGTGTTCAGCTCTCTCTCCTCCCTACTCTGACTTGCAAATTCTCACCACTGTGGCCTTCCTAGACCCCAAACTCTGCTCAACTCATGGGGACCATTAGATTCTGTTTGCAGTCCCACTCCCTGTGCTGTGGCCTTGAAACTCTTTCCAGCCACACACACACACACACACACACACACACACACAAAGAGGAAAAAGGAAATGAAAAACAAACGGTACATAGTAAACCATGCAACAAGATAATTCAGACTCAACCATGTCGATGATCATGTTAAATGCAAATAGTCTAGATGCACCAGTTAAAAGGAAGAGATTGTAACACTGGATATAAAAATAATAACCAAATCTATGCTGTCTGTAAGAAACCCACTTCAAAACTTATAAAAGGGCGGAAAAAGATACGTTACTAACACTAACCAGAAGAAGGCTGGAGCTGCTATGTTAAACAAGTCAGAGTGGATTTAAGAGCAAGGACTGCTACAAGGATGAAGAGGACCATTCCATAATGATAAAGGGGACAATTCATCAAGAAGAGCTAATCCTACTAAATATTTATACACCAAGTAATAGAGCTTCAACATACATGAAGCAAACACTGACAGATTTCAAAGGAGAAATAGAGAAATCCAGAGTTAATTACAGTTTTTGATACTTTCTCTCAACAGTTGATACAACAGATAGATGGAAAACCAGTAAAGGTAGAGAAGACAATAATACCACCAAAAGCAATGGCAGACGTAATTCTTATCACGGACACGTGAAACATTCATCAAGACGGATCATATTATGGGCATAAAACAACTCTTAATAAATGTAAAAAGACTGAAATTCTACAGATAATATTCTCTCACCACAGTGGAATTAAATTAGAAATCGGTATCGGAATAGCTGGAAAATTACAAATATCTGAAACGAAAGCACACGCTTTTAAATAATCCATGGGTTGAAGAAGAATTCACAATAGAAATGAGAAAATATTTGAACTGAGTAAAATTTAGAACATAACTTAAAATGTGTGGGATGCGGTTAATGCTTAGAGGGAAATTTCAAGCATTAAATGCTTATATTAGAAAAGCAGGAAAAAACGCAAATGACCTACAGTTCTACCATAAAAAACAAAACAAAACAAAAATGGTAAAATCAGCCCAAAGTACAAGAGAAAACTGAAAAACAACATAGTAAAATCAGTAAAAGCAAAAGCTTATTGAAAATATCAATAAAATTGATAAACCTCTGGTCAGATTTAGCAGGGGGCAAAATGAAAAAAGATATAAATTACCAATGGCAGAATTAGAGGCCATCATTAAAGAGCCTAAGTGAATGTTATGAACAACACTTTGTCAATAAATTCAACTGAGATAAAATGGGCAAATGCCTTAAAAGACACAATCTATAAAAGACAACTTCAGGCCCAAATGGCTTTGCTGGTGAACGCCACAGAACACTTAAGGAAGAAATAATACCAATTCTGCGTAAACTTCCAGAAAATAGGAGAGTGCACTTCCGAATTCATTGCTCTGAGACCAAAACCAGACAAACACATTACAGGAACAGAAAGCTATAGCACAGTATCCCTCATAAAGATAGATGCAAACTTCCTTAACAGAATGCTTTCCAATTGAATCCAATTATATCTATATGTGTAATACCTCATGATGAAGTGGGATTTATCCTGGGAACTCAGGTTAGTGTAACATTGGAAAATAAATGAATGTAATTCCTATCTATAGACCACAGAAAAAAAGCATATGATCATCTCAACAGGTGCAGGAGAGGCCTTTGACAAAATTCAATATCCATTCACAATAAGAGCTCCAAAAAACTAGGAATAGAGGGATATTAACCCATTAATAAACACTTCAAAAATCTTTAGCTAACATCATAATTTATGGGTAAGGACGGGATGCTTTCTTAAGATTAAGAACAAGGCAAGGATGTCCAACTCACCACTCTTACTCATAGCACTGGAAGTTCCAGCTACTTTAATAAGGCAAGAAAAAGGGAATTCCCTAGCTGTCCAGTGGTTAGGATTCCGCATTTTCACTGCCAAGGGCCTGGGTTCAATCTCTGGTGGGGGCACTAAGATCCCGCAAGCCAAGCCATGTGACCAAAAAAAAGCAAGAAAAAGAAAACGCATACAGATTAGAAAGAATGAAATAAAACTGTCTCTGTTTGCACATGACATGACTGTCCATGTATCAAATCCGAAGGCATCTTCAAATAAAACAACCCCGCCTAGCAGTAAGAAATGAGTTTAGCAATCTTGCAAGATGTAAGATCAACAAGAAAAATCGACCACATCTGTATGTGCCAGCAATGAACGTGTGGAACCAAAATTTAAAACACAGTGCTGGGGCTTCCCTGGTGGCGCAGTGGTTGAGAGTCCGCCTGCCGATGCAGGGGACACGGGTTCGTGCCCCGGTCCGGGAAGATCCCACATGCCGCGGAGCGGCTGGGCCCGTGAGCCATGGCCGCTGAGCCTGCGCATCCGGAGCCTGTGCTCCGCAACAGGAGAGGCCACAACAGTGAGAGGCCTGTGTACCGCAAAAAAAAAAAAAATTGGAGCAGTGGTTGCAGAAGGCATGGACTACAAGCGCCTTGAGAGAACTTTCTGGGACAACAGAGATGTTATCTGTTGACTGGGATGGTGATGACATGGGTATTTGCATTACTCAAAACTCAGCAAAAATTGTACTCTTATCCGTGAATTTATTGTATGTAAGTTTTTCCTCAAAAAAGTTACCATGAATGCACACTGTTGTTCAGCCTTCAGCTAGCATCGCTGCACCATTGCACCCCATAAAGTTCCAAATTCCTTCCTCAAAAAACCTACAACAAAATGCAAAATAGACTATAAAGCAAAAAGATAATAAATAAAAAGTCCGTTAACATGATGTCAAAATATTGGGGGGACAAGTAATATATTGTTTGTCCCTCAGAAAGTCCATTTTAAAAACATTTTCTTTCCAAGCATATAATTAAAAATTAAACAGATGGTTTTTGTTTTATTCTCGTATTCTGTATCACAAAATAAAAGCAAAACACACTGACTGATTTTTTTTTTTTAACCAAGCAAACCTCATCTGTATTGTTAGAAGTCAGGGTGATGGCTTCCCTTGAGAGGGGGGTAGCGACCCAGGGAACCACGAGGCAGCCTTCTGAGGGGGGGTGAGGTTCTGTTTCTTGAGCTGGGGGCTGGTCACACATGTGTGTTCAGGGTGTGACAGTTCATCAAATTGCACTTATCGTATATGCATATGTATATATATGTGTCTATATGCATCCACTTTTCTCAATGTTTCTCAATTATACGTCTATAAAATTAAAAACAAAACCAAATTAATCTTAAAAAGTTAACCATAGTGAAAGATTGGTGAACAATGAATAATTCAAAGTAGAAATTGTTTTTTGAAAGAGAGAAGTGAGAGAGAGAGGAAGGGAGGAAGGATGGACACAGTGCCTGACACCCACGTGGTCCTCATTCAAGGTCAGTCATTATGATTATTATTTGTGGACTCCTACGGTTGACCTGTAAGATCTGGGGAGTTAAGACGGGGCTGTGGGCTTGGGTGGCGCCAGATTACCTCTGAACGGTCCAGGAGGTGGTGATGTAGATGGCAGAGGCGTTGGCGAGCTCCTGGACCATTGCTGTTTGGTCAGCGGGGCTGACACCCCACAGCTTGACTTCTGATCTTGGTGAGAACGATGTCCTCTGGTCTGAAATCCACTAGGAACTGTATGGCGGGCTGGGGGCAGAGGGAGAGAAGCGAACCTGCATCAGGACACGGTGCGCCTCTGGTCGTCGTTTGGGTTCATGTCTGTGCGCTCGTTGCATGGATTTGCCCCTTTCCCACGCCAGGTCTATTGCATTTTAACAATTGGAGCGTTATGAAGTGTTGATATCTGGTCGGGATATGGGAGAAGGAAATGCATGGTGCCCGGTGGCCCCCCTGGGCTCGGGAGACGCTCACGGGATGGAGGGCGTATTGCTGGGTCAGCTGGTCATAGTCTGCGTCCGAGAAGGCGACCAGATTCCATGAGCTGCTGAGCGCTCATGGAGAACAGGGTCTGGGAGGAAGGAGGACAGTGGGGTAGGTGGGCTTCAGAAAACTGGCCGAGCTGTGCCCAAAGAACTTCTGTTCTCTCTGCGGTGATGAGCGTTGGAAGTAAACACACAAGCTGCAATGAGCTACAATGCCAAGGGGCCAGACTTGAGGAAGAGACTCAGATCTCTTCTCTTTTGAAACCAGCGGGAGGAGGAAATGGGAAGGGTACGTGTGGGGGAAAGAACAGGAACGAAGGCTCAGAGGCCGGTCTAAGCTCTGAAACCACACCTAGGACCACAGCTTGGAGAACAAGCGTTTCGGTCTGGGAAGCAGGTGCCGGCACCTTCCCCCTCCCCTCCAGCCACCTTGTAGCTATTGATGGCGATCTTGACCGACACATCCAGGGGCTGGTTGGTCACCCCACCCACTGTCTTCAACAGGGCCATGAAAACCAGGGGGAACCACATGAGGAAGACCAAAGCGCACATGGCGATGCGGCCAACCCTGTACTTCACGGCTTTCTTCTGCTGCCGCCCAGGCGGCCGGGGGTATTTCTGCAGAAGGCGGGCAGCAGGTCAGGGCCAGGCAGATACAGACTCAGTGGGGGACAGGTTGGTGAGTGACCCCCCCCAAAGTTGGGGGAAGGTGGTCAATTCAGGGAATGTCTAGTGGTCCAAAGTGCTGGGGTCAGAGAGAGTTGGACCCAAGTGCCGACCCCTCGTTCTTCCCAGCCGTGTGACCTTGAACCTAAAGCCATGCTGAGCTGCCTGCCTTTCTGTAAAATGGGAAAAAATGGTACCTGCTTCTTCAGGGGGGTTGGGCATCCGTGAGATGATGCTGGGAGAACTTAACATAAAGTCTGCCATTTATGGAGAATATCCTACAAACTCCTGAGCCCCGAGTGAAGCAGGGCCTGGGCCACGCCATGAGGTGAGCACCCGGCCCACTGGGCAGGGCAGGAACCTCACTGCTCCGGGGGGACGGGGTTGAGACCAGGAAAGCTGCCACCTCCAAGCCTCCTGAGAGGCAGGAGCTGCCGCGTGCCCACCTTCTCGGACTCCTGGTAGCACTTCATGATGAAGATGTTGGCATACACGTCCTCCAGGCATATCCAATTGGACAGGTTGAGGGCAGTGTCAGTCCACACCCAGTCTCTGACGACCCTCAGCTCCAGCAGGAAAGGTACCAGGCGGAACCTGGGAGCAGAGAGGACCACTGTGAGGCTGGAGGGCACTGGTCCACCCAGGGGTCCAGCCCATCCATCCATCCAACCTGTCCGGGCGACTGCATCTCGTCCTTGCCCTTCCCCCACCCCATCCATCCGTCCAGTGCCATCCACCATCTCACGCATCCTATCCTGTCTCTTCCCATCTCATCCCACCCCATCCCAGCCACCCCATGTATCCTCCATCCTTTCAGCAAGTAATGTTACACTCTGCCAGGCCCCATGTTAAGTACCTAGGCTATGCGGGTTAACAAGAGTGAGAGAACATCCTAGTTGGCGGACACCGACACTAAGTAGCTAAACGTTTCTAGATCGTGGTAAGTGCTACAAAGGAAATAAGCAAAAGGGAGTGGCAGAGACACTCCAGTTGAGCAGCTGGGGAGGGTCTTTATGCCGGGACCTAAAGGATGAACAGAGGCAGCTCTGTGGAAGGGGGTGGGATGAGGATTCCCGGGACAGCAGCCCCCCCAGAGGTTAGAAAGAGCTGGACACAGTCTGGGAACAGAGTGGCCGCAGGGGCCCACGGAAGGGAAGGATGCGAAGTGAGGTAGGAGACGCGGGCAGGATCGGGCCACGGGGTCTCGTGCGCTGCAGTGAGGAGAGAGTGTGCAGGGAAGATGTGCAAACACAGCCGGTTCCCTCTTGCCCTGTTTCAGCTACACAGGGGTCCCAGGACCCCCTCGGACGTGGTCCCATCAGAGAGACTCCGTCCCTCCAGACATGGGCCCAGAATTTGTCCTGGATGGGCCCTGCAAGCCCCAGTGGGCCCCTGCCAGGTACATCTGAAGCTCCGTTCTCTACTCACCCTTTGAACAAGATAAGGTTGATGAGGTTGAAGTGTTTGGTCAGGAAATTTCCGAGGATCTGGTTTGGGTAGCCACACCTGATCCGGCAGGCGGACGGGCCAAAGTAGATGCATTTCACCAGGTACCAGATCTGAGCCACGTGGTCGAGATTAAACCTCCTGCAAACGCCCAGAGAAGGGGAGCATCTCAGTCACACCTGGGCCTCCACAGCCCCGCCCAGGAATAGGAGGGGGCTCAGGAACCCAGTGCACTGAGCTCATCAAAGCCAGGAGGAAAACTGGGGTTATTATTTCAAGCATAATTGTTAGTTGGGGAAGAAAGGAAGAAAAAAGTAACACTATTTTTCCTCAAATGATTTGATTTGCAGGTGGCCTCTGGGGACACCTGGGCTCCCTTTACTTTCCTGAAAAAGGCAAGTTTTTATTCTCCACTCACCTACTCCTGACAGAGGAGCCAGGGCCGCAGCTGCAGGTGTCAGAACCTCGCCCCTCTCGGGCTGTCTGTGGCTCGGCTGCTGACTTATTCTTAAGATAATCCTTAAATCTTCTTCGTTGGGCCGAAAGGAGATCATCTAATCAGAAGGGCCTCGGGAAGCTCTTGACGTGCTTCTTGGCAGAACGGGGAGAAATGAGCCCCCAGCGAGTTTGCTGCAAACGTCTCTTCTGGAGACAAGTTTCGAGCCAGGCCCTGGGGTCCAGGGGAGGTTTGATGTCTCTGCTGCTCTAAATCTGGGCTTGGAGCCCAGGCCTGGGGTGGCAGGTCAATGCCACCTTGCGTCCCCCCCCGTTTCTCAGCTGAAACCCGGCCATCTCCTAGTCTCCCTGGCAGGCCCGGCGTTGGCCTTTTTCGTAGGGAGGGAACGAAAGTACAGCTGGGCTGAGCCAGGGGAGTCCCTGGGGGAGGTTTACGAGGCCTGATAAATATTTCCTCGAGCTTATTTACAGAGCTGCTCGGGGATACATCAGCGGTCCAGTCCTCTGCTTCTCACTCCATCGGAATTGCAAGATGCTCCCCGTGCAGGTGGATCTTTGCGTTTTTTCTTTCTTTTTTTTTTTTTTTGGTTTTTTTTGCGGTACGCGGGCCTCTCACTGTCGTGGCCTCTCCCGTTGCGGAGCACAGGCTCCGGACGCGCAGTCTCAGTGGCCATGGCTCACGGGCCCAGCTGCTCCGCGGCATGTGGGATCTTCCCGGACCGGGGCACGAACCCGCGTCCCCTGCATCGGCAGGCGGATTCTCAACCACTGCGCCACCAGGGAAGCCCTGCCTTTTTTCTTTTGGCCGGGGGCGTGGGGAGGTGGTGGGGAGGGAGAAAGGAGGGCCGGCAAGGCAGTCAGGGTACCTCTTGGTGACACCAGGCAGGATGAAGAAGGGCCAGAAGTGGGTGCGGAGGACTCCGAGGACCTGAAAGGCACACTTCCCCAGCAAGGCCTTCCGCGGGTAGAGGGCCCGGTCCCCCAGCATCGTGCCAAACTGGATGAGCCCCATCGCCAGGAAGGCCTTGGGCACCGGCTCCTCCAAGAGCGACTCCGCCAGGTCAGCGGCTGAGTGTTTCTACCGGAGCCAGAAAGGCGGCTTAGGAAGCGGCTGGCGGGGGGATGTGTGGCCGAGAGCGCCCCCCTCCCCTGTCCCCGCCATCCTCATGCTGCAGGCGCTGTAGGAGGCATCTCCCTTCTCAGCCTGGACCTCGGGGGCCCCTCCTCCCCTCACTCTGTGTGCCGGCCCCCAAGTCCTCTATTACAGAGGCTTCGCGCTGCTACGTCCCTCCCTGCGCCTGGGTCCCTCCCTCGGCCCCTGAAAACCCTGGGCTCCCCTGCTCTTCTCTCTCTCATTCCTGTCTTGCCCTTCAAGGCCTGTTCTGATGCTGCTGGACTCCAGAAACCCTCCTGAGCTTCCCTCCCCGTCCCCTCCCATCCCCGAGCAGAGCGGGTTCATTACGCGCCCCAGGACCCCATCTGGCCTCATGGAGGCTGGATGCCCTCCAGCTTGGACTGGGGTTTGCTGCTCCCAGATACGTGTCCTGTTTCCTCAGTAGAAAGCTCAGTTCCTTGAGAGCTGGGGCTGCCCTTCACAATTCCATGAGCCCCAAGACACAGAGCAGAACTCACCCCCCAAAATCTGAAGTTGGAGGGGACTCTGTCTGCTCCCACTGTCACCACCCCCCTCCCCTTGGACCACGGAGCACAGGCCACAGCTGAGGGAGCTACGGGGTAGGCTTGTCCTCCCTCCAGCCCCACTCTGGCTGGCAAGCGGCCCCAGTTCTTGGAGTGAGGGTCTGGGCCTTGATGAATTCTCAGCACGTGAGGTGGGCGGTGGAGTGGGACGGGGGCAGAAGTTCTGGACAGAGAAGCATGCCGCCAGCTCGGAGGAGACCCTATGCCCGCACTGCAGCCCCTGCCCCACTTGTATCTGGCTTTCACCTTAATTAGTATGGGCTTTTCAGAGAAGCAATAAAACAGTGACATAGCAACTTGGACGGGGCATGGAAAGCAAGAGCCGTTTCAGTAATGAAGTTGGTGGAATTGCTATTCTAAATAGAGGGACAGAAACGGGGTGGGGAGCGAGACAGACCACCCTGTGCTATTAAGAAAGCCTGTCGTCTGCCTGGTTATTAAGGAACTGACGGCCACACCCACCCCCGACTCCGGAGGGTCACTGCAGCCCCAGGAGCCCAGACGTCTGGGTGGAGGCTCGCAGGAAAGCCAAGTGCTGAGCTGGGCAGTCTGGAAGGCTGTGCGGGCCCGGGGTCGCGGGCTCACCCCAAAGGCCCAGTAGCCAAAGAGGACGACGGCCAAGTTGAGCATCTCCACCAGGAAGGCGAGGGCGTACACGTTGCACGCTCAGCTGGCTGGCGGCCGGAGGAGGTTGGAGAAGAACCGGTGGATGGAGTGGTAGATCTGGAGGGTCCTGCGGGAGAGAGGGTGATGCCGAGGGCTGCCCTCCTGGTTGACCACCTCTCAACCAGTGCCGGCCAGAAGGCTCTGGGAGGAGGTCGCAGCTGACAGATGCGGAGGCTGAGGACCACACACAGGTTCATTCTCCTAACACCTGTATTCTCAAAGGGCACAGGGGAGGCTGCCCTGGTGTGCAGGGACCGACCCCCGAGTGACCGCCGTGCTGCGGTCTCTTGATGTCTTCATCTCCACCCCCTTGAGAGCTGGTTGCTTGAGGTCCAACTTAATCACTAACCCAACCGTAAGCTCTCGAGGGTCTCAACCAAAGGCCAGTGAGATGCAGACTGGAGAAGAGCTCGGTGTGGGGGACCCTCCTCCCTGCCAGGTTCTCTCTGTGTGACACGAGGCAAGTAACTCTGTGGCCAAGCTTCCGGCTCCTCACCAGCCCAACGGGGCTGATGAGCCCTGGCCTGACTACGCCATGGGGCGGCTGCAAGGGTAAAGTGTGGGAGTCAATGTGGAACAGCTCTGAGGATGAGACAGTACAGCGGCCATGTTTGATTGTTTGTGATATACAGGGAATCCTACAGGTGAGCAACAGGAGGGCAGGCAGGTGACTGGGTGGATGGATGGATGGGTGGATGGATGGATGGGTGGGTGGATGGATGGGTGGGTGGATGGATGGGTGGATGGGTGGATGGATGGATGGGTGGATGGGTGGGTGGATGGATGGATGGATGGATGGGTGGATGGATGGGTGGGTGGGTGGGTGGATGGATGGGTGGATGGGTGGATGGATGGGTGGGTGGATGGGTGGATGGATGGGTGGATGGGTGGATGGATGGGTGGGTGGATGGATGGATGGATGGATGGATGGATGGATGGATGGATGGGTGGATGGGTGGATGGTTGGGTGGGTGGAAGGATGGATGGATGGATGGGAAGAAGGAAGGAAGAGTGTTTGGATCCAGAGTCAATAGATTGATGGAAGAAGGAAAGATGGAAAGACGGAAAGATGGGTAAATGCAAAGATGGTTAAGTGGATGGATTATTGGAAAGACAGAAGGAGAGACCAAAGTATGAATTGAGAAATGCCTGGACAAAAGCAAGGATGGACACACGCTCCGCTACAGTCCTACAGACAGACCAGCGAGAAGGAAAGGTCACAGTAGACGCAAGTCTGGGATCCGGCTCCTACATGGTGTTTTCCTGTGGCCCAGGAAGATGTGGGCCCTGGTCTTCACCCAGAAGCACACGGCTCCCCAGTAACCACGAGGCCATGTTTTTCATGCCAGATCTACCGGCAGTGAGGTTCTTGTCTGTGAGGAAGGGGGAAAGATGGGAGCCCCCCGGACTCACAGTCCCAATGCTCCAGAAGGAGTTCCTGGATCACCTTCTAAGGCCCAGCTTCTGGGCTTCCCGCAGCGGCGGCCCCGACAAGCTTCTGCTGGGCCGCTTTTGTCTGAACGGCAGCTTCCTGAGGAGGCCCCATCTCTTCCTTCACCCTAGGTCTTGGGGACCCCCTGGCAAGACATAATGACACAGGCCTTCCCCTTGACCTTTTCCTCCAGAAGCTGTTTTGGCCGGGGCCACCCTGCCCCCACCCTCAGGCTGGGAGGGAGGGAACTGGTGTCACGTGGTTGCTGCCAGCATCTGGGCCCGGGCCAGGGGCTCCCGCTGTTGCCTCCCCGATACCAAGGGCCCTGGTCTGGACCCCAGGCTGCAGAGAGGAAGGCCTGGCAGGCTGAGGAAGCCGATGGGGAGGCCTGGGCACTGGGCAAGGACAAGGGGACTGCAGACCCTCTCCCAGCCCAGGGATTTGGGGACCCCAATGGCCTACACTTTCCCAGACTCTGCAGCTGGGTTGAGACCAATGAGGGCTCCTCCTTGGGCCAGACCTTGGGGTCTTGGGGCCCAGGGCAAGTGGGGTGCAGCCTACCTCTACATCCCACGCCCCACCAATGCCTCCAGAAGGCCCAGCAGGGGACTGGCAGTGGCAATGGCAGCTCCTGGGAGGAGGGGTCCAGCTGGCCTGTCTCTGGAGGTGCCCATCGCCTGGAGCCTCTCTGCTGCCTTTTCTTCTCTCCCTCCTACTCTTCTCCCCCTTGCAATGGCCTGGTCCCACGCAGCTGGTCCCACAGCCCCAAGCCCTGGAGGGACCAGGGGGAGGTGGGGGCGGGGCTGTGGAGGGGGCGGGGACCAGTGTCTGTAGGAGGGAGGGGAAGGGCCAGGAGGGAGCGGGCACTGGCCCCCTCTCTGAGGCAGACCTCACAAGGCAGCGGGGCCTCAGCCCAGGGGCCCAGAGGGTGCAAGGGGTCGGCCGTCTCCTCCGTTCTGGCCACCATGGAGCCAATGATCAGTTAGCCTGGCAGTCGGCAAAGGCTCTCAAAGTTCCCTGAAGACAGTTGATCTGGGGCGTCTCCAAAGGCAGACAGAGGACCTGGGCCACGGGAGGGTCCCTGGGCTGTGAGCAGGGCATGGGATGGGCAGGATCCCCCCCAGTCCTGACCCCCTCTCCTGACTCCGCCCGGCTGGATTCCAGCCACGGAAGAGTGGAGGTTCGGCTGGGCTCAGGGCAGCATCCCTGCGCCAGGGGCGGGGCCCGCGCGCAGGAGCCGGCGGCGGGGGGGCGGGTTGGGGACCCGGGGGGCAGCAAAGATGAGCGGCAGGAGGGAAGAGGACGCAGCAAAGGGGCCGCATCCCCGGGCAGCTTCAGGAAAGGAGGGCCCGGCCTTCTGTGGAGCAGACTGCCCTCCCCGTGCTGTCTAACTCACCGTCCCGTCCAGCCTTCCGTGGGGAGGAGGGAGTAAGTCCCTGGCAGGAAGAGGGGAAGGAGGTTTCTAGGGAAGGCCAGGACGGTGCCGGGGAGAAGGCTCCGCAGCGCAGGGCCAGATGGGGAGAGCAGGGGAAGGGGCGAGGGGCTCTGAGGCCGCGGGGAGGTTGGGGCGTGGGGAGAAGGGCCTGCGAGTGCAGCCAGGAGGCAGGCGTAAGCTGCAGTGCAGCCTCCTGCGGGAGGTTACCGGGAATGGGAAAGTCTCAAACCAAATGATTCAAAACGTCACTGGAAAGGAAACACACTCCAACGGGGGACAGAGCAGCCGTACGACCGGAGGCTGAGCCAGGCTTCCGAAATTCGATCATCAGTCTCTGCTGTTGAGATGTCCGGGGCAGGGGGGCTCCCTTTCCTCGTCTGGTGGGCGGGGACAGGTATTCCGCCCTCGGCCAGTCCGCCTCTCTTGTTCATGACTAGCAAATGTGGAGGGTGCAGTCAAAGGTCACAGCCCCCTTCTCGAGGTGGACGCACCTTCACGGTGGAGCGATGCAAGAACAGGGCCAGCGGCTGCAGGTCACACAGCACCACCCGGCCTGCTCCTCAGCCCCGATGACGTTGGGCAGAGCAAACGGCTTTTCCCTGTTGATGCCAGCATAGTGTTTTGTGGCCCAGGGAAAGAGTCCAAACTGCAAAAAGTATTTGACCACAACAGTGGCCTGAATAAGGGAAGGAAAAAGAGGCAAGGTCATTGCAACTGGCCTGAAAACACACACACACACACACACACACACACACACACACACACACACACACATACCCCTAAAACAAGCGAATGCCCAGGAAGCCTCTTTATATAGGCCGCCAGGCTTCACAAATGTAAGGAATTGTCTGGTCATCAGCAGAGGCTAGAGATTAAAGGAAATAAGAAACCGCCATGAATACGTAAGTTGGCCCCATGTGACACTGCTGAAGGCTGGTCAACCTTTTTTAATTTCTCTGAGCTCTCACTCCCTTTCTAATTTCTCCTGACACTTGTTGCCTGCTAAATCAATTTGATGCGTGGCAGGCAGATTGAGGCGGCTATCCCAGCCTGCCCCCTCTCACAAGCCAGTAGCGGAGTAGTGATTTTTAGAGACTTCTTTATGCTGAAAATGCTCAAAAATGGCTTTGTTTCCTTTGGCAAGCAGGAAAGGTCACCCGAAGCTGCCAGCCTTTCAGCGCTGCTGTGTTATCAAGCATCCATCATGCCACGCAGAGTTTCTTGAAAGCTTCTGTTTCACAAACTTCTAAACGTCAGGCTCTCTAGCTAGGTGAACAGCCTCCTGCCTCGAGGCCCCCCCACCCCCACCCCTTGCTTCTGTTTGGAAGGGCAGGAAGTGGAGAGGCGCTTCCTCTCTCCTGGGGGTGGGCAGGGGGTGGCCGCTACTCGTCTGTCCCAGGAGTGCGGGCAGCCAGGGGCAGAATCGTGGATGGAGGACCCCCCGCACCCCATTCAATGTACAAAACGTGGTATGGACTCGAGCCCTCGTCTTAAATTCTGCCTTGGACCCAATGCCCTCTTGGTTTCCTTGTCTGTAAAATTACAGGGCTGGTTTAGAACATCTAAACCAGTTTGGCCCTCGGTAATTCCCTGAGCAGAAAAACGTATTTTTGTTAGTCCATCTGAACCAAGAGAATCAGCCCTGTCGATAAGAGCGCCCGTGAGGCAGCCGCAGCGGATTCTAGGCCAGTGAAACCCGGTTCATTGCGAGACAAGTTCAGGCGCCCGCGTCTGTGATTGTCTCTCCATTAAGTGCCCTGCGTTGGAAGGCCATCCTTCCATCGAAAGCTATGCCCTGCAGGCGGCAGCTGGAGCTTCAAAGACCCGGGCAGGAAGGGAGGGGATGCCCCGTGAGAACCACCTTGGATTCATAGGAGGTGAAGGTGATTCCGGGGCAGTGACTGGGTATCATGGGGGAGACCTCCCCACTCACGGTGGATTAGGAAAAGGCCACGTGCACATGAAAGAGTATGGTCCTTTCTGCTATAGTGCAAATGCCGATAAACACCGAGGGAGGAGGGGTGGACCCCAGTCAGTGACCTCAGACCTGTCGTTCTAGACCCGGTGTCCCCTCTCACTACAGTCGGAGACAAGGCCTGGCTTGCCTGCCAAACAGCCTATCCAGAGGCCCCAGTGGAACCCCACAGATCATCCAGACTAAGGCCTTCTAGTGCAAGATGGTATTAACTAAAAGTCAAAATTGTCGGAAGACTTTTAGGGAAATTAAATTTTACTGGACTCAGTTACAAGCAGTAAATCATCGGTTTCACTTGTAATTAGGAGAATCTACTTATATATACAAAACGTAGCACAGATTTTTAAAGGCATATTCCTTCCAGTGGATTAAAATATTCTTTATAGTGGTGTTTATTAGTTTTTTTAAGCCACATTTTTCTTCCTAGCTCAGAAATGCTAGGATAGTAGAGCTTAGGGGGCCTGACCAGAGAGAGCCCAGACTGGCGGCTGCTTCCCCTGGGGGTGTTTTCAGTGACTCTGAAGGAGGGAACCCAGAGCCAGGAGGCTCCCCTCCCTCCCTGTCCAGGTCTCTGGGGGGCAGGGGAGTCATAATTCATCCCCCCAGGCTGATAAAAATGATGTGATGGGAGAAACAACCTAATGACCGGTACTTAACTTTTGCACTAACTAATTTCATGGACCGGCTGTCTTCAAGTTTACAAATGTTGCATCCGAGTCAGAAAGAGCAGCAGAGAGCAAGGGCTGCTGGTAAGTTATGTCCAAGATGCCAAAAAACAAAATAAAATTAAAATAATACAGACATGCGTTGCCAGAGATGATGTGGGATAAATCCACTCATGTTTATCGTGCGCCTACCATGTGCAAGGTGCCGTGGGAGCACCGTTCATCCCTGTGTCTGACTCTTGAAAGCTACCTTGCCCTGGGGAGGGCATGAGTGTGGAGGGGAAACGTTAGGGGTTCCGTTCTCTGGGTCCCCCGGCCGCGTCATCACTGGACACGAGCGCTCAGTGTGTTGCCCTGAGGTTGCATCGAAGGTGTGTGGGGTGCGGGGGGTGGAGACGGGCGGGCGGGTGCCCACCTGTTGGCAGGAGCTGGGTCTGCGAGGGGGCCTCCTTGGCACCTACCTCTGTGTAATAGATCGCTGCCATCCAAAATCACCTGGAGGGCCTGGGGACAGAGAGCACGGCCCGCAGGAAAGGCAAGATGGGGAGAACCATGGAGAGGTTGGAAGCGCAGAGCGTGTGGTGGGGGATGGTCATAAAATAGCACAGCGTCTCCGAGCTGACCACGCCGCCTGGTGCAAGGCGAGGGTCGGCTTCACCCGCCGCCACAGGCTCCGGTAAATCCTGTCCGACTGCTCCAGCTCGTTGGGGCAGCCTGGAGGGAGGAAGACACCTTGCCATTAAGTCCAGGAAAGACAGGCTCACGGCCCTGGATGGGGTGGGCGTGGCCTGGCCTGGAGAAAACCCAGTAGGTAAAAATAACTGTGTTTCCCCAAACTCTACACAGGGAGCAATTTTCCTCTTTCCTGGAGCACTCAGCCACAAAGTTTTCTATCGCACAGGCGCTCCCCAGATGCATTTTAAAAAATACGTGATTTGCAAAGAAAGCTCCTTTGCTCACAATTTCTCTACTGAGTAAAGTATTTCCAAACAAGTAATCAAGTTCAAAGAACCACTTGCTTTGCCTTCTGGTGTGTGTAGTGTAACACCTTCTGGCTCAGCTTGCTAACCTGGACAGCAGTTTGGGCTACTGCATTGAACAGGAAAAAGGTGCTGGTTCCTGACCTGGGTCACAGATGATTCGTGCCTTTTAAGTTACAGATGCCTAGCTGGCAACATCCTAAAAGGAGCTCTTCTGCTGGAGCTGCTGGTCTGTTTGATTCTCTGAATGGGTGGCATAGAACAGGAAGGTTGGCAGCTATCGGGCGGGGACGGGGGGCGGCTCTTGGACTCGCCAGCCCACTGGCTGTGAGGGACAACCTGCCGGGGGTGGCGTCCTCATCATCTTCTCCTCCACTCTTCCCCCCTCCCGGCTGGCCCCAGCGACAGTGCGTTACCATCTCTGTGACCTCTCTAGACCCCAAAGACATCATTTTTTAAAACCTTGGATGACCAATCGATTGCATTTGCATCAAAGGACATTCTAAAATTTTAAAAAAGGCTCATGGATTTTGATTCCAGACTCCTCTCATCTGGAATTTGCAATCACTTGGGACGGTCTGAGATGTATTCCTGCACCATTGATGAAGACTGCATGCCTTTGTCGAAAAAGCCAGCAGCAGACACTGAAAGGCTGTTGTGTTCTAGACCTTGAGCTGGGCTGCAGGGGCACAGAGATGGACACAGCAGGCCCCTGTCCTCACAGCGCTCATGTTGCAGGGGGCAGGGGCGTCCCGAGGACGGGTCTGGGGCCCGGGGTCTGGGTGAGAGCCACTTCTGAAGTGGCAAGGAAGTCCAGAGGAGGACAGGGGGCCAGGTGGCTTCCCAGAGCGGCGGCTCGGCTGGCTCTGGAAGGACGAATGGCAACGCCCCCAGGCAGAGAGGCCCTGAGAATGGGCATTCCGGGCATGCGTTGTTAGGTCCCGTGCAACGCAAAGAACACGGGGCCCAGGGACTAGAGAGCCCGTCAGGTCACGAGGGGCCTCGCGAGCCAGGCTCATTCTGGAGAGCCAGGAAAGACCTGGAAGGGTTAAAAAAGGGGGCGACAAGGGCAGGCTGGGGTGAGTTGAGGTCGGTGTGGAGAGGGAACCATAAGGAGGAGGTGGTGGCAGGGAGGACAGGCTGGTAGATCAGGCGAGAAGCAGTGACAGTCTGAGCAGGGCCGTGGGCACAGGGTGGGGGGATGCGGGTGGAATCCAGAGACATTTTCAAAATAGAGCCCTGGGTGCCACGCCCCCATCCCCCCACCAACCGGATGCGATGAAGAAAGAAAAGAACAAAGCTAGCATCTCCTCCCAGGACTCTTCACTAGGAGCTGGACAGCCTGTGAAGGCTTTGCATGAGTTTTGGGGTAGAGCTTTCGCCAACAGAGACCATGCGGGGAGCACAGCGGGGCACCAGCCCGTGGGGAGAGGGAAGTAATGCGCTTGGGTTTTGCAAGGTCAGAGAGGGCTCCTAAGTGGGTAGAAGCCCTGGCTTGGAGCTCAGGACATGCGCTGGGGAAGAGCAAGAAGGGACAGGAAGGGGGCAGCGGGGGAGGGGCCAGCAGAGCAGAGGCTGCCGAAGCCAGGAGGTCCCGTAAAAACTCGAGGGACAAATAGGGCAGCTGTCGTGGCGAGGAAGCGTGAGGCTGCAACTGACCTTCCGCCCTTTACAAGAAGTCTGGTGGTGAAGAGAGGAGAGGGAGGAGGACACGATCTCCGCAGACCCAAGAAGACCCCAGGCTGCTGGGTCACTAAGAGGAGTGGAGGGGACGGGCTGGGAACAGAAGCCACGGAGAAAGGGGAGAAGGTGGGCGAGAGAAGCCACGGCTCCTGGGACACAGGGAGGGGTCAAGGTGGCAGCTTTCGGGCAGGGAAGATGGGATGTTCCTTCCGGGATGGTGGACCAGCCAGGGCTGCGTCCACAGCACGTGGACGCCCACAGCACCTGGACGTCCGCGACGCAGCGGCACTGAGACGGCAGAATGCGGCCGCAGCGTGACCTTGAGCCACCGACTGTCTGGCCTGTCTGGCCTCAGTTTCCGCTTGTGTCAAATGCGAACCCTCCCTGGGTTCTTGCTGGCTAAGGGGGTTAATCGACACAAAACTGCTCAGGACCCGCCCAGCAAGGGATCAGCACAGGGAAAGGCCACCGTTCCGCCCACACAGCCATCACCACGGCTTTGTCCTCCTCTGTCCCACAGTGTCTAGGACACATGCAGCCACTGCTGAGGAGCTGGATGGTCTGGGGACAAGCTTCCTCGGGTTCCTCGCCAAGCACCCCTCCCACACTCCCTCGTCCTGTCACGTCTGCAGGCGGCAACTGCTCCACTCAGGCCTCCCAGGTGACTATTTTAATGGGACCATTTACAAGGTCACAGCTCCCGTGCGGCTCACTTAACATGCCCAGAAAAAGGGGCCCTGTCAACACCCACTGGGGCAGCCTCCAACTTCTCTAAAAGCCAGATTTCACATTTGAGAAAAATTACATCTCTGCCTGCCGCGGGCCACTGTTATTCGGACTCAGAGTATAATTTCATGGCATTAGCAAAAACGGTCCCTTTTACAGCTCTCTAAATGTCCTTGGCCCACAAAACGCAGTCTTGACCTTCAGAGAGACTGTGGTTTCCCAGGGGACCCTTGGCACCTGAGGTCGTCCCAGGGCAGGGAGGCTCCCGGGAGCTGAGGGCGACCTGTTCCCCGCCTCGGAGGTCCTCCAGCTACTCCTCAGGGCGCCCTGCCTGGAGCTGCAGGTGTTTCTGTGCTGATCCCCTGTGGCCGTTCCCTTTGCCATTTCACCAGGCAATGGGATATCTTCCCGGGGCAGCTGTGGTGTCCCAGGTAACCCTTTGCTGTCCAG
The DNA here is from genome assembly GCF_949987515.2 of Delphinus delphis. Taxonomy (NCBI): domain Eukaryota; kingdom Metazoa; phylum Chordata; class Mammalia; order Artiodactyla; family Delphinidae; genus Delphinus; species Delphinus delphis. The sequence goes on along the minus strand of NC_082697.1, from coordinate 4,370,065 downwards.
ACGCCCCTCTTGCCTCTCTTCCCTCCTGGCCGGGGCAGCTCGTGGGGACTCTCGCGATGGCGCATGGCAGCGTCTCAGAATGTTCTCTGTGGTGGCCTTTTTCCCCTATATAGAAATTTCAAATCATCGTTACATTAAGAAAAATAAGAGAGAGTGAGAGAAGCAGATGCGGTTAAGGGCGGGGAAGGCGGGGAGAGAGCCGGTGTGTCTACTTTCCATGACAGAAAACGGATGGAACACAGTGCCTTGCACCTTGCGTCTCAGGACTCAAGCTAGGATCGCCGAGGGGCTGTCCCACTGGGGCCCCGAGTCCCCTGCGGGAGTTCTGGACGCAGGTGGCGAAGCCCTGCACGCCCCTGCCGGCCACCACAGTCCAAACCTGCAGGGAGGTTGGGTGGCAGGGCCGGGGTGGGCAGTGAGGCCTCCAGCCATCTCGCCAGGAGCTAACGCGAGGCGTAAGTCACGCGTCAGCAGACCGGGTGACTCTCAGAGCTGTCGGCGTGGTGTAATTAAAAGCAACTGATAGGGCAAGAGATGCCAGCTTGCCTGAGTGACAGCTCGCCACCAGCCGTGGCGCTCCCCCCGCAGGGCCTTGGACACGGGGGTGCTGTCCCCGCTGAGTGCGTGCAGAGCCACAGTGACATCGTCCAGCGGCACCTGTCCCAGCACTCAGGACAACTGGGCCGCGGTGATGAGCCTCTGGGCCGGGCTTCCTGCGGGGAGACAGCAAGAACCAAACAGCCCGTGAAACCCCACCGGGAGCATCCCTCTTTCTTTTCGTCAACTTGCCTCATAGCGACAAGACAGTGAACACCGTCCAGTCCACCAACCGCGTCTGGAGGGGCTGCCGCGTGGGAGGAATTTCCCTAGACGTAGCGGTCCTGTCCGCAGTGGGGCCTCCGGGTGATGCCGACGGGCGCCGGGGCAAGCCCCAGAGACAGCCTTTGCGTCTGAGCACCCTCAGCCAGCCTCCACCCCTCCTCCCCCAGAGGAGAGGGCCGCCCTGTTACTGTTTGCCGTCTGAATAGCTAACACGAATTAGGCACTTACCGTGTACCAGGCCCTGGTGTGATCTTATGGTTTGGCCCTTTAATCCTACAGCAACCCTCTCACTCAGGTCCTCTTACTACTGTCCTCCTTTGGCAAATGGAGAGACCGAGGGCCAGAGGAGTGAAGGAATTCGCCCCAGATCGCACCAGCTAGTGGGGATGGGAGCGGGTCTGACTGCAGGCCGCCCGGGCTTGTGCTGAAGGAAGGGTCACTTGAGATGAGAGATGGAGAGGACTCTGGAGAAGGCGCTCTGCCCACAGGCAGGGATGAGCGAGAAGAGGAGACCCCCTCTGAGGTCTGGCTTTGTGCCGGGTGGTCCCAGCCCCGATCCAGGTGCGGGGCCTCGAGCAAGGCACTGAAGCCCTCTGTCCCCCTCTTTAACTGGCCGTTGGCGTTGTGGGTACGTGGGTTGTGCCTGGCACATGGTAGGGCCTGGGTGGGCACCCGAGGTTGGGATTATGGGATTACTGGTGTCACCTTGGGGTGAACATGCGCCTGTCTTCTCCATGCCCAAAGATTCAGGCCTATTCACATTTCTCGATTATGACTTTTCAAGGGGGAGAAGCCCTTTGAGGGGACCAGGGCCCACTCTAGCCTCTAAGTGCGACCTCTCCATGGAAACGAAGGCTCCACCTGATGCTGAGAAGGGCCGGGGCTGCAGGAGCCCACAGTGAAACCCCCTTTTCCTACTCACTTCGGTGACACTGCGGGACATAGGTAAAAAAGCCTTGGTGAAGTCCAGCAGTTTCCTCTTGAAGGTCAAGTTTTACTTTTTCTCGTCTCTGAACTCTACCCACTTTCATCTCCGAGTGAGCTTGTCAGAGGTCTGCCCTGATCAGTGACGTGGTTTGCTTCCTGTAGTTTTGTTTTTCTGTCTTGGACGCGGCAGGGAACCTCCCGGATTCATCTGAATTCTCTGCTCTGGCCTCAACTTCGGCCTCACGAGTTGCTCGTCTCTCACCTCCTGAATCACCAAAGGAAAACAAAATAGACGGCGATTGGAAATTCCCGTCTGTTTTCAATTGACATTTTTTTTGTAAATGTTCGTTACATCCCCGTAAGGGTGTCTGTGTGTCTAAGGCAGGCGTGATGATGGGGTCAGGGAAATTACGGTCCTCCTGAAACATACATAACATTGCGGGCCCTCTACTGGGGTTGCCAGTACGCTACAGGCACTGGTATCTAATCACCTGATCTTCGTTGCAGACGCTCCCCAGAGCAGGTCCATCTAAAGAGGAAAGCCTTTCAAATTTGTACTGGCTCCTGACCACTACTTGTCAGGGTCCAGGGCTTACCTCCAGCGAATGCCTCACTTAGGAAAGATTGGACACCTGACAGACCACATATTTCTCTCTCCCTGGGTCTGGTCAATGCATTCCAAAGTTCAAGCCATTACGGAAAACAGGCTTGGAAAAATGCATATCTTCCCCCCAATATTTCAGAATAACAAGTTGGCCTGTCAGCAAATGTCCCATTGTCCAAGCGGCAAGGATACCTCCATGAGGCACCCCAACCCAACCATCAGTGTGTATAAAAGATCCCCCATTCTTCCTACGTGCACCCATGTCCCCATCTTCCCTCCACACTCCACTTGCTGTCAAGGGACCCAGTCACCAGCCAAAACTGATTGACGCCAGTGTTTCCTAGTCGACCATCTATTGATCCAAGTTACCACACAAGCCCCACTTTGCCGTCGACAGTACCTCCAGGGTGGCACCGCCGGGCCCTCTCTTCCCCCCGGGGTTCCCCATCCCTCCTCCATCCTCAGAGCAGACGTGGCTCTATTGGTCCAGACGTCACGTGCGAGCTGCGGGGAGACCGTCGTAAACCCGGCTCTGTTCCCCGGCAATTTCAGGCATCGCCGGGCCCAGACCCTCCTTTTCTTCCTTAAAGGTCAAAGAATCTAATTAGAACCATTACTAACTGTATATTCTCGTTGTTGGTAAGCCTGAAATAATAAAAATCAGACCGAATGAGACTAATCAAGGGAGATGGAAAATCAATGTCATATTTGTTCCAAGTAATTTCCTTTCAGAAGAGAAAAGGCTCTTAGGAGCGGTTTGCGAATTTAAAAGATGTTTAAAGTTGCATCTAGACATCGGAACATCAAAGTCAAACCCAAACGGAATTTCACTGGATGATCTCGCTCCTCATTCCCGGAAAAGTCAGTGCTGCTTGGTATAAAGGCTAAAACGGGTGACGGTCTTTCTCGTGTCTGCTTTAAGTAGTCCTGGCTTTGCCAAAAAACAAAACAAAACAAAACAAAACAAAGCAAAAACATTGAAAAACGCATCCCTTAAGACAGGAGCAAAGAGTAAGTAATATATGGGATTTTTTGCTCTTCCTTCAGTATTTTTTGGAGTAATTAATTAATTTCAACTAAAATGTACACTTAAGAAAAAACCCTAAATAACAGAATGCCACAGAGACACACATGCATAGGCATGGTAAAGGAGATCAAGACACACCTTCAAATAACTTATCCTCTTGCCTGAAATACCCCAAAGATATTGGTTGACATCTCCAGATAAGCACCCTTGTTCTCCACTTGGTTTTGCATGTGCCCGTGGCAATGGGAGTCATTTATACCAAGATTAGTTGACCAATTTGATACAGAAGGACTCGTTAACTGGCTTCCTCATGATTCCACCACTTTCCCCCAAGAGTCAGCAGGGAGCCCCTTCGGTGGGGAAGATACCCTCAGAATCACACCCTGATCTCACATAAACGAGCACCCAGCATCCAGGGAGGTGGGTCTCCAAAGCACTCGTTGTTCTTTTGAGAATTAGAAATCCCCAAACAAACTCGGGCTCAGGTTAAGTTCTAGGCCGTTGTTCTACAAAGTCCGGTCCACCGCGGGCGGATCCAGCCATGCCTTTGGCGCCCATGGAAGCGTCTAAGGAAAGAGCATCCTCTGTGAGGACCATTCAGCCCACAGGAGGCGTCTCCTGTGCCTGCAGTAGGTCAAAGCCAATTCAAAGAAAAGTTACCTGGAAAAAAAGCCGTTCTGAGCTTTGGCCGATGATCTGTTGTTTCTGCCTCGCTTCCTTCTTCTGGCATTTCTTCCTCGCTGTCAGTCTCAGGGAAGCCATAGCTGCTAACCTGGAACGAGTGCCCTTCCGCCCCTTTGCCCACAGACCTCAGGACAGGCCTGGCCCCGTCGGAGACACGATGGGCGCCTCGACCTGGTGGGCATGTTATTTTATGTGTGGGGTTTCCTCCCTTCCAGCACCTTCTACAACGGAAGGGAACTCTGTCAAAACAGGTCTACCCGGTTCCCTAACTGGATTTAAATGATGTATTAGACATTTCACATTAGACATTTCACATTGACATTGACATTTCACATTAGAGGCCTGTGGATTTCCGTTTCCCCTCACTATCCATCTACCTCGTTAGCATGGAATCTCCAAATCCCCGACTTCCTTGGCTGCAGAAGCTCCACATCCCTGGTCCTGTATCATCTACAGATCGGCCCCATGCTGCCCTGGTGGATGGAGAGGACCCTGCTCCTCCACTGTCCCCAAAGGCACATACACGGCTTCTTGCGTCCTGTTGGGGCAGCAGGCATGAGCCCACTGCCTGCCTCCTTACCACATCCTTGCTGCCTAAAACGACAGGCATTTCCTAGAGAATGGGCCTATTTTAGGGAACCCTGGAACTGAGGAGGGTTCCAACGGGCCCCCAATTCTCAGTCTCCTGAAGGGCCTTGCTCTAGGTCCCAACTTACTGGAAGGATGCTTCATCCAAGGCTGCCACTATTTTTTCTCCTCTTCATTTTCTTTTGTACTGAGATCATCTCAATAAAGACGGAACCCAAATTCATCAGCCATTCCCACCCTGGCCCACGCTGTGATTATTCTAAAAATGAATCAGGGCTGAATCATCTACTGAAGAAATCAGCTCATTGAATATCTACTAACTGCCCGCCCACCCCCAACCTTACAAAATGATTCATCTGGACAAATCATTTAGTGCAAATAAGATTTGAAAAGGAAATGTATAAGAATATGTGTTTTCAAGTCTGCCCGGCACGTAAGCCGACAAGATTCCCAGGGAGGTCTGTGCTGGGTGGTACTTGGGGAGAACAGTTCTAATGGTTTCAGGAACTGGAAAGTACTAAAATGGAATCTCTTTTCTTAAAAGCACCATAATTCAGTCTTGTCACTAATTCAGACAGCGTCTCCCCCAATTAGGAAGGTTAAACCACAGATCACACTCTGCATATAAATTGCTAGATAAAACGGAATCGTCTTAGTGGTTGGTAGCCAAGGGGTGACATTATTCTCTTCAACTTGTTCAACCGAAAGAAAGAGCAAATCCTGTCCAATTGAAAAGGAAGAACTTTTTGAAAGGTATTTTATCTAATTCGTGACCAATAAAAAATGAAACGCCTTTCATCTTTAGCCACCTGGCCCTTTGGGAAAGTCATGTTTTCTGAAAAAAATCTCAAAACTGAAAGGAAGAAAATGCTGTTTAAGTAATCCACGGATTTCCAGAGGTCCAGCGCCTGATCAGATAGAACAGTTTCTGGGCGAGGTGTGTTTCTATTTTGCAAAAGGGGAGGGGTCCTTTCTGGGACTTCAGCTGGGGTTCAGAATGTCGTCTCAAAGCACTGTTCTAAATCTGAACCTTTCAGGTGCATCAGACAGAAAGACACCCCTCTATGCCCTAGTTCTGAAGGGAGAGACCCATTTTCTTGCTGGCTTCAGGGAGAAGCTGCTGGTGGCAGAGGGCTCGGTTTACTGTCCCTGTTTCAAGCCCCGGGGCAGGTCACATGCCACAGCTCACCTGGGGCGCAGGGCCCAGCGGCCCCTTCCTCTCAAGGAAGGCTGCTCGCGCTAACCGCCAGGTGGGCAGGACTCCTGCAGGTTCGCTTCAGAGCAGCAATTTTCTTTTGCTTCGCTTTGATTTTCTCCATCCCGGCAATTGAAGACAAACAGAGAAAGCCCTTCTCTTCTCCCGCGGTCAGAACACCTTTGCCATTCTGTTGGTTTCCGTGCTTGCCTTTTTCCCTAAACCCGAGGCAGAGGAAGAGATGCCTCGATATCCCCTCCTACCTTTCCCTTAGTTAAGAGGGCGACACCCCCCAGCCCCCACCCAACAACCAGTGTCTCAGGCGCCCACGTGGATGGGATCCTCTTCCAGGTGTGCGTGGAGTCCATGGTGGGAGGAGCACGAGGGCTGACTTCTCTCTGCTTCAGAAGGCGGAGTGGCTTCACAAGGGGGTTCGCTAACCGCAGAGGACGGCCGGGCAGCTGAGGGGCTGGAGTTGGGGGTCTCGCTGGTCTCAGATAGTTTGAGAATGTAGACTTAAGCAGGCAACAAAACAGAGCTCCACCAACATCGTCATGCACACATCGTGATTTCCCCAACGTTAATTAATTTTTAAAGTTGATTACAGTCCATTCACTTTTACAACTTCGTCTCATCCTAAGCAATATATCCTTAAAGTCACTCACTGGATGGTCTAGATATGCCCCCCTCCAAAGTGCATTAAGATAAATAATGTAACCTTTAAGTGAAAAATTCATACATGCGTGACCACTGAAAACCTTCCTGGGTACCACTTGGGGTGCACGGGTTGTAGCACATTGGAAGATGCAACATGGTCTGGGCTGAGTAGGGTAGCGGGTGTCCCCTCTTAGCCAGGGACAGCCTGAACCAAGGCTCAGACCAAAGAAGGCAAATGGCCTTTTGGGGGAACAGTGACTTTAGCCAAAGCAGAAAGTCTGAGCCACCAAGAGCTTAAAGAAAGCATCACCTCCTCGTCTAAGAATTACATCAGGGGCTGGACCTTTCCAGGGGAAGCTCATGTTCCCATCACACTCAAGAGCCCGGCCTTTGTTTTCAGGGCTGGAGGAATCAGCCTGCAATTTCTGCTGCCTCCACCCCCTGAATGACCCACACTCACAGCTGGTTACTGCCCCATACTCTGAGCAATGGCGCGTTGCCAGTCTGAGGCTTTTACTCTTGGTGAAATTCAAAAATAAGAAAAAGAAAGAAAAAGGGGAAGTCTATAACAAAGAAAGAAATAAGTGATAAGACGGCAGCTCCTTTGCAAGGGCCATGCTTCCAGGGTGGAGAAAGAAAAGCCAACATAACTGCTTCGTGATGACCCATCGGGATTTCTTCTCGTCTTATTTTTTTCTCGTCTTCGTCACGGCGTTCCAATGTCTCCCTCAAGGACAGTGCCCAGAGCTCAGCACCCCTGTGTGGGCAAAAAAATACATTTAAGAAATCATCTTATGTGCATTTTAAGTATCTTACATATGTGTCTTATATGTAGCTTATAGGGAACATCTAGGGAAAGTCTTTGTACATTCTGTTGGCAAATCTGGTTTTGCACTAAAAGTCAAGATGACATGCGTCAATCATACCTCAATTCGTATAACAAGACAGCTCGAGCCGGCTGCTCAAGATGAATTCTTTTCTCCTTTCTCCCCAAAGAGCGTAAGCCCCCAGAACATCAAGACCAAGTTTAGCTCAACAGGTTGAGGACAGAACACCCAACAAACCGTGGAAACTTTGTATAGGACTGGATGCTTGCAACTTGCCGGAAGACTGGCCGCGCTTGGGCGGGTCTCAGGGTGAGAGGCAGTGGAGTTTGAGGGGACCGTGCGCTCAGCGGCGCATCTGCGTTCTAGAATGCTAGCCTGCACTCCGGAAACGGAGGGTGGGACCCCTTGGGGCTGAGCCTGTCCCTTCCCTTTGGCACAAATGTCACTCCCGTCAATGAAGGCGAGTAGCCCCCAGGGCTGGTGGTTGATTGTTTATGTCAGGTGAGGAGCTGTCACTAGAAGGGGCCAAAGGGCCAGCTGGTCAAGCAGCTACGTAAACAGGGACAGAAGCCTGAGACTCGGATGAGCAGGGCTCCCTAGAGAGGTTCCCAAAGCCCCGGACCTCTGCAGGGCTGGGAGGGCTCTGCACAGAAGTCGGCCAACCTCCCCTTCGACTCTGAGCTGAGCCTGGTCCCTCACGGCCATGGGGTTACTGTCGGCAGACAGAGAAGCTGGTCCTTTGCCCTTGCCCTTCCTCTGTGTTTACAGGTCAGTACCTCCTAGGATCTCACGGCCCTACACAATTTGAGGCCCCAAGGAAATGACCAGGACCGGATCCCAGACTTGGGAAGAAGCGGCGTTATGTTGGAGGGGCGGCATCTGTCCTGCTCTGGTCCTGGCCAGATGGACAACCCCAGGCAGGTGACCCACTCTGAGTGTCATCTCTTCCTCTGCCGAGGGGAGGGGTGAGATGAGATGGCCTGAGGTCTCTGAGAGTTCTAAAGGGTTGTGATCTTTCAACTAAATGTTCCTTCGTGTCTAATCGAGCCCCTGACATCTGACGCCTTTCTCCTGGGTTTCCTGGTACCTGGACGCTAAGGCTTTGGCAGCGTCCAGATCAGCTACCACGTAAAGGTGGGAATAACTCAGGAATATCCGTCGCTGTATTAGCAGGAAGGTTAAACACATGGCATCCCACAGGACCCCCGCTTCCTTTTCTGGGGATCACAGGCTTCATCCTCTGGGACAGCTGCATGGAAGACAGGAGAAACCGGGAGTCTTGTGGCCAGTGCCTGGGGTGTGGCCACCACTCCGGATGGGGAGAGCTGGGGCTCCTCACCAGGAGGTGAGGTACCCCCCATCTGCACCAGCACCTCCCTGGAGCCGCAACCTCCCCTTCCCGGTTCCTTGTGGGCTGACTCAGGCAGAGCCCGGGGTAAACAGGGAGCTGATGCCTGGGGGTGGGGGGAGAGGTCATCCAAGGGGCTTGAGAACCTTCCACCTCAGTCTCGCTGGGATGTTCAGAAACCTTGTCTCCGTGGCCACAGCATTAAGCCCCGGAGCGCCAGACTTGTTTGTGAGAGATGAGATATGTGAGCTCGCATGTTTTCTTGACAAACCGAGAGAGAGAGAGAGCGAGAGCCGAGCCGAAGATGTCACTCAGAGGCAAGAGTTAAAATAAACACGTTTCTCCTTTTCCTCGGTTCATGAGAGGAAGCCGCTGACAGCTCCAGTCGGGCAGAACCTGGGGCTCTTCCCTCTCTAAACAGGCCCGAAGCCCGGGAGTCAGCGGCGTGGCTGGAGTTTTGCCAACTGCGGTGCAGGGCTCTTGGTACAGAGTGGGAAACTCCCCGAAGCCCAGAGGCCGTTGGCTGGAGGGTGCCGTGCCCTTGACTTGGCATCGGGTCGCAAGGCAGACTCTCACTCTCTCTCTTCTTTTCATTTGGTCCCTGGATTTTCTCCGAGAGGATGGTGGTCTCTTAATTTCTACCGGGGCTTCCCTCCATGTCACGTGAGACAGTGGTCTGGCAACACGGTCAAATGCAGCCCGTGAACTTGGACTGGATTCTGAGTCCAAATAATAATAATGATAGAAATAGCTGTCGTGACCCATTTAGGAGCAACTGGGGGCATTAGCACGTAGACTGAGTATTAGGCGACTGGGGAGCCGGAGTTGGTTTTCTCAGGATGAGCTGATAAGAATGTGGTTAGAGGGAGACGCAAGAGGGAAGAGATATGGGAACATATGTATATGTATAGCTGATTCACTTTGTTATACAGCAGAAACTAACACACCATTGCAAAGCAATTATACTCCAATAAAGATGTTAAAAAAAAAAAGAACGTGGTTATGTAGGAGAACGTCTTGGTGTTTGCACCTTTCCTCCTGGTGATTTCACAAAAATATGTCCGCACACCCAAGTATAGGAAGAGCAAAAGGTGGCAAAATACGCTGTAAATCTAGGGGGGAGTGGGGGTGACCATTGTACGATTCTTTCCACTCTTCTGTGCCTCTGATCTTATTTTCCTAATGACACAGGCGGGCTCTGCACTGGCTGTGCTGAACTGGGGGACTTACCTAACTGGTACCCTGGGACCGTGCAGTCCAGGCCGAAACTGTGGACCAGCCAGCAGTGGGAAATGAGTAAAGCCTCCAGGTACACACATGCGCCGACCTGCAAGAGAGGAAGAGTGTGGAAGATTCGCCGTGCCCGTGTCTGCACCGTCCCCGGCGTGGCCTTGCTGTTCAGTGGCATCTTTCATTTGTCTCCGTAGTTGTAACCTCGAGTTTGCTGGTGCCCCAGAAGAGCAGAATTGGCTGCTCAGCCTAAGAGGCCTAATTGTCCTCCTCCCCAAGAACATAAGGAGGGGTTTACCCAGAGCCCATGGAAGAAGCTTCCATGTCGAGAGGAACCGAGCGTCAGCAGCTGAGTGGCCGTGAGCAAAGGTGTGGCCCCTGGAGGGTTATTGCCCTTCCCTCCCCTCGTTCCTAATGTTCTCATCAGCAAAGTCACCACGCCATCTCCGAAGACTCCTTCCTGCTCTCACGATCTGTGAGTTTTATAAAGGAAGACCTATTAGCCATTAGAAGATGAAGTCCTAAGATGTATGATACAAAAGGACACGGCGGTATCCCCGCCCGTGGAGATGCAATAAGATAAACTGGGAATACGATTGTCACCATTGCAGTAAAAGCTAGTTTATTGGACAGGCAATCACTCAGAAGTTTTTGGGCCAATGAGGACCAATATTCTGAATGATGACCTGAGGCTTGGAGATCTCCAAAGAATGACTCCAGGGCTTCCCTGGTGGCGCAGTGGTTGAGAGTCCGCCTGCCGATGCAGGGGACACGGGTTCGTGCCCCGGTCCGGGAAGATCCCACATGCCGCGGAGCGGCTGGGCCCGTGAGCCATGGCCGCTGAGTCTGCGCGTCCGGAGCCTGTGCAAGTTGTGCCCAAGGGATGGCCAATGAGGCAAAGAACCAGCACTGGGGTCTGGAGATGGGGGGTGGGGGGAGGCGTCCCAAATGTCTCCTAGGCTAGCAGGTGGTACCGGGCTGGCCTCTTCTGGTGCTTCTCTGTCTGCATCTCTCATGTGGAAATCTTAAGTCCTACCAACACAAGATGGGGGTAGGGAGGGAGGCACCAAATAATCTCTCGAGACCCCTTCCAGTTTCAGACCCATGACTTTCCTAGCCTTCAAACTGCTGCATTAATCTACTCGGTTCCATGTTATTCTACTTTGCCCTTTGAAATGTGCACGCTACCACGGTCTAGCACCGTGAACACACCCCAGGATCGCCGGGGTATCATCTCCAGGTGATTAGCTAGATCGTGAAGCGTGTTTTCTATTGCACATCCTTCCTTTCCCTCTTGATTTCCTCGGGTTCAGAGCTCTTCAACAACAAAAGCTACTCCGCGAAGCACAGCCTGCGTCGTGCGTGACACACTGGGGATCGTTTTACATGTTTCCACCTTTGGTAAACAGATCTTTGAAAAAGGCCTTTTAAGATGACTGTTGATTTTGGCAGTCCCTTTTTTAGGGTATTAAGACAGTCAGGCTAGGAAAACAAAGAGCCACCTTGAAAGAAGGACTATGTCGTACCGACAGGAACGTCTTCACAGCAATCAGCAGAGCCGAGTAGGCGACCGGGCAGTCCCGTGGCCAGACAGTGATCTTCACAGGCTGTAGGAGGAGGTGGCTCCCCTGCAGCATGGAGTATCCAAAGGCCACCAGGTACCCAAGATGTGGATCCGTGTCGTTCCCGCCATAAACACCAGGCAAAGCACAAACCAGAAATGATACCGAAAAACAGCGACTTTGACCCTGTCCAGTTAGGAGCTGGAAGATTGAAGAGGCGAGGGAAAAAGAAAGAGGATATCATTAGACAGACACAAAGGTACCTCCCACAGGTCATCTTCAGATGGAAGGACATGCAGAAAACAGAGGAGGGGAGAGAAATGCAGCGAGCAGGAGACCCTCAGAGACCCATGACCGTGCTCGTGAGACGGGAAGCTCCATGAGGCCAGGGTCCTTCACAGCGTCAGGCTTATCAAGGGGCAACTTGCATTCAATAAAATCCCCCTTTTTAAGGGTGTCGTTCTTTGAGGTTTGACAAATGCATACAGTCCTGGAACCACCACCCCAATCAAGGTACAGAATATTCCCATCATCCTCGAAGGGCATTTCTATGCCCTTTGTAGCAATCCGCTACCCCACCTCCAGGCAACCAGCGATCTCTTTTCTGTCCCTATAGCATTGTCTTTCCCAAAATACCATGCAAACGGCACCGGGCAGCGTGTCACCTTTTGTGGGGGGCATGATGCGTTGAGAGTCCTCCTGTGTGGTCACGTGTGTCAGTCATCCCTTTTTATTGCTGAGTGATGTCTCAAGCTATGGATGTACCATGACATAGCCACTCACCAGTTAATGGACATTTGGGCTGTTTCCAGTTTTCAGGGATTATAGGCAAAGCTTCCATAAACTTTCACGGGCAGGTTTTTGTGTGGAACTAAGTTTCCGTTTCCCTTGGTAAATACCTAGGAGTGGAATGGCTGGGTCACATGGCAAACATACCTTTAACGTTAGAAGAAACCTGCCAAACAACAAGGTCTTAATGAATAGCACGTGGAACTATATTCAATACCTTCTAAAAAAGAATATATAGGTTGCCAAGGGGGAGGGGGTGGGGGAGGGATGGAGTGGGAGGTTGGGATTAGCAGATGTAAGCTTTTATGTATAGAATGGATAAACAGCAAGGTCCTACTGTATAACACAGAGGACTATATTCAACTATAGTTCAATAAAAGAATATATATAAACATTTATATACATATGTGTGTTTGTATATATATAATTGAATCAGTTTGTTATACACCTGAAACTAACACATCATTGTAAATCAACTATACTTCAATAAATATATACACTTTTTTAATATACACTTTATAATAGTCAAAACAATGGAAATAACTACATGTCTAGATCATTGCTGATTAAGCAAATTAGGACATATTCAAATGATGGAATATAAAGTAGCCATTTAAAATTATGATTACAAAGCATTTTGAAGTCATGAGAAAATGCTTACAAACAAGCCAGTGGTAAATGATCAATCCGTGGAGGCTGTTACTAGCAAGAAACCAGGATGCAAAATTGCTTATAGGACATGATCTCTACTATATAAAAATTATTTTAAGAGACTGGAAGAAAAAATGCTAAAATTTTAAGAGATTATGTCTGAAATTGCAACGATCTTTTTTCTGTTTATGATTTTCTTCTTTTTACAAATTACAGCAAGTAAGGGTCATTTGTAGGATCAGAATAGAAGTTAAATGTTATCGCTGAAAAAAAGTAAAAAGACACTGCCCAACTGTCTTCCAAAGTGTCTCTACCACGCTGCCTTCCCCCCAGCTACGTGTGAGGGTTCCTATTGATCTTCGTTCTTTCCAGGACTTGGTATTGTCAGGTTTTTGGTGTTTGGGGATTTTCAAAATCTTAACTGTTCTAATAAGTGTATTAGTGGCATCTCACTTTAATTTTTAAATTGAATTTCCCTAATGACTAATGATGTTGAGCATCGTTTCAAAAAATTCTTATTCTCTTATCTTTTTGGTTAAGTGTTTGTTCAATTCTTTTGCCCATTTTAAAAATTGCTTCCTTCATATTTAGCTACAGACATTCTTTATATATTCTGGATACAAGTTCTTATCAGACACGTGTTTTGCAAATCTTTCCTCTCAGTCAGTGGTTTATCTTTTCATGATCTTAAGTGTCTTTTGAAGAGCAGAATATTTTATATTTTGATGAAGTGCAATTTATTGACTTTTTGCTATGGTGGCTCCTGCGTTTTGTGTACTATTTAAGAAATCTTTCTCCAACCCAAGGTCACAAAGAGTTTCTCCTTTTTTTTTTTTTTTTTGTTTTTTGCGGTACGCGGGCCTCTCACTGTTGTGGCCTCTCCCGTTGCGGAGCACAGGCTCCGGACGCGCAGGCTCAGCGGCCATGGTTCACGGGCGCAGCCGCTCCGCGGCCTGTGGGATCTTCCCAGACCGGGGCACGAACCCATGTCCCCTGCATCGGCAGGCGGACTCTCAACCACTGCGCCACCAGGGAAGCCGTCTCCTATTTTTTTAATAGAAGTTTTGAGTTTTACATTTGGGTCTACAATCCATTTCAAGTTGATTTTTGTATATGATACGAAGCACAGATAAAGGGTTTCTTTGTGCATTGGGAGGGGGTTGGATATGGACCTATCCAAACATGTTCCAGCACCTTTGATGACAAGATTATCCTTTCTGAACCATCTGTTCCATTGATCTAGGTATCTAGCCTTTTGCCAGTAGCACAAAAGTCTTCAACTCCAATTCTGTTCTTCTTTTTTCATAATCGTTTTGGATATCCTATGTCCTTTGCTTGTCCATATAAATTTATTAATTTCTTTAAAAAAAAAAAAGAGCCTGCTGGGATAACAGCAGAGAGTTTTCTTCCTGTTGAATTCCTAGTGCTTTGAACAGTGCCTGACATAATAGGTGCTCAATAAATAATTTCGAATGCGAGAATGAGTGGGTAGCACATGGGAGGGACCCGGCCAACATATAGTATATTTCTGGAAGGGAGTGCACTCAGGGATTCAGAGAAGATGATACAACCACTTGGGAAAACTACTTAGCAGCTTCTTAAACCACTAGATGTGCATTTACCTCGTGACCCAGCAATCCCACTCCTCAATATTTATCCAAAGAGATGAAGACATATGTCCACAAAACCCTGTGCAAAGATGTTCACGGAAGCTTTATTCATATTAGCTCCGAGATGGAAACAACCCAGATGTTCATCAGCTCCTCGATGGGTAATCAAAATATGGAATATTCGTACAAGGGAATTCTACTCAGCCATAAAAATGAATGATTTGCCGAAACATGCTAAACAATGGATGGATCTAAAAACTACGACGATGAGTAAAGGAAGCCAGACACAAAAAAAAGTACACACCATACAATTCCATTCAGATGAAATTCTAGAACAGGTAAAACTACGCTGCGCTGCAGAAGTCAGGTCAGTGGTTGCCTGCTGAAATAACTTACTGGGAAGGGGAATAAGGGATGTTTCTGGGGTGATGGAAGTGTTTTGTGCCCTGAGCCACACCCACCAACGCTGATTGAATATTATAATTACAATCTGGACGTTTCACTATATGTAAATTATACGTCAATTTAATTTTTTTATTAAAAAAAAAGAAAATCATAGTACTTCATCTCCAAAGGAAGGAATTCTTGGGCCCGCGATGCTGGGCGGAGGGGGGAGACTGCCTACCCACCAGGCACTCAGGACCAGGAGCCCAGGTCTCATTGGCAGAAGATGAAGTTGGGAACGGGGCCGAGCTGGGTGAGGTCGGCAGACCTGAGCTCTCAGCTGATGTCCACATTGTCCCCTGCCTGCAGCCTCACTGATGCTGTGTTCTCGTCCACAAACACTCGTCACTGCAGGGAGACCACAAGGAGGAGCGGGAAGTCAGCTGCAAAGACAGGAGGAAGGGGTCGTGGTCCTCAGCGGGGGCTGCCCACCCGCGGTCATGGGTGTCCACGAGGAGCCCCCTGCGGCCAGCGAGGCTGAGCGCTTGGGAGCCTTGTCCTCCCGCAGCATCACAGGGGATCTTCCCTGCCCCCATCTTCTTGGCAGGGCACTTAGGACAGGAGCACTGTGTGAGTTTCCAGGCGTCACTAGGCACCCTCAAAGGTCACAGAGTGTGCTGTGCCTCCCGGGGCACCCTCACCCACTCAAATCGCGAATCCATGCCACAGGTGGTGAGAGAGCCGCTGTCCCAGTGGAACTCTGGAATCCAAGGAGGGGGAGAGGCACAAAGTCTGGGTCTATCAGCATTTGATGGATGGATGGATGAATGAAAAAACGGATTTTGCACGGGACGGAATTCAAGGAAAAGGCGAGAGGTGGATGCAGGTAACGAACACATGGACCACTGCCACAACTTACGCTTACATCCTCTCGTATAAGACTCAGCCAGTTTTCAAGAAGACGGACGTTTTCTAGACCGAGAAGGGCAAACCCCGAAAAGCACACGGAGTGCTCACTCTGGGATGGGTAAGGGCTACCTGACAAAATCCAAGTTTTGGAGGGGTTTTCTTTGAGGCAACCCTTGGAAATCTGATTTGCAAATCAGCCATCCACTTTGGATTTGGTATCTAATTGGATCTCTGGATTTTAAATCCTCTATTGAAAAATCCTCCTCCAACCTCCCAGCCCCATCAGAATAATGCTTATGAATTAAAATTCTCTCCGATGCAAGCATTTTTTAATTAGATTGAGACCTTGGAACCTGGTAACTATATTTCTTCGCTGAGTACTGTCTGGGTGATTACAAGAAGATGAAATGGAGAAATATTGGAAAGAAGGTTGGCAAAGAAGCAAGACGGAAATGACACTTGGCGCGTCCCAAGTTCTCAGTCGCCTGCCTGCTCCGAAGCTTCCCGAGCGAGGAGGTGCTCGGACACCCTCGGAACTCACAGAGTAACAAACTGGCATCTGGCTTCTTGGCAAAGTCTGGGAGATACACAACCGCTTAATGAGATTTGCATGTATTTCTGTACTGATGGTCGTCCATGGGTGATCTGTAAAGGAAGGAGCAATTGTCTGTTTGTCTTCATTATTTCTCTAAAGATCATTGAGTCTGTGCTCTATTAATGCTTCTTTCAAGTTATATGGGATAACTAAGATGGTGGATATGATTTCGCGGTCAAGAGAAGGACTTTAAGTTCAGAGGATGCTGGGAACTGCTTCAACCCCCTAACGCCTGACGGCTAACTTGATCTGGTCTGCCTCGTGGTGCTAGGGGTCCTTCCTGGAGACAACTGCCCACCCGGGCTCCATCTGCAGGGGGCAGACCCGGGTGGACTCCCCACTTTGGGGGGCAGGGGCAGGGGCTGGGCAAGGCTGTGGGGTGAGAGGAGTGTGTGGATGGGCTAAAACCCTCAGCCTTGATCTGGGAGAAAAAGAGTGGGGGTGAGGGCAGGAGGGGGGTGATGAGACTGCAGAGAGGGGAAGGTAAGGAACGGGGAGCTGAGGGGGGAACCAGAGAGAAAAAGAGAGGGGAAGGTGGAGATTGAGGGCAAGGGGTAGAGAAAGGAGGAGAGGGGGATGCAAAGAAGAAAAGAGGCGAGTGCTGGGAAGAGTCGAGGAGGAGAGAGAGAGGCCAGGGGAACTCAGCGGAGAGAACAGGATGGAGACGGTGGAGACGTTCTTAGGGAGGGTCACTAGCGGACAACACTCGCGCAAGCCCAGAAGCTGGTACCCAGGAAGAGAACAGAGGCTGTCAATTCTACTCAGGGCAAGGGTTTGGACCCTTTACCTGCATGGGGACAAGATGATCCAAGGAAAAGATGACCCAGGCCCAAGTCCGCAGACCGGGTCCTCCTTGGGCCTGGGCCCCCAAGGGCCATTCCGCCTAGTCCAGAGGTGGCCGCAGCCTGGGGAGCAACGTGTGCTCCCTTTCTGTGCGACCTCGGCTTCCTCACCTGTGTGATGGGGATGCTGGCGTGTGATTGGTTCAGGCTAACAGGGTTGCTGTGGGGAAAAGAGGTGGGAAGCCAAGGGTGTGCACAAGTGGCAAGGGCGTCGTTCCTCCTACTTCCTTCTCTTTTCATTTTCATTTGCTTTTTTGGGCAGAGTTGGACCAACTCTTCCACTTGAGGCAAGCCTGGGTTAGCTTGGTGGGTTGGTCTCTGTTCTCAGTCCAGGTCAGTGGTGGTTGGTCATCCCCTAGAACTAGATGGCCCAGGTATTGGGCCAAATCATCTCCGAGACCCTGTGAGTCCTCAGCGCAGCAAATTCCCTGCAGAAAGGAACCAAGGCACGAAATCCTTGCTCCTCCACCTGAGGGCCCGATGTGTCCAGAGCAAAGTCAGCATTTGCCAAAACTTGGCGTTTCCCCTGAAGAGTCCTGTGGCGGGCAGGAGGCTTAACTTTTTTTTTTTTTTTTTTTTTCTGCGGTACGCAGGCCTCTCACTGTTGTGGCCCCTCCTGTTGCGGAGCACAGGCTCCGGATGCACAGGCTCAGCGGCCATGGTTCACGGACCCAGCCACTCCGCCGCACGTGGGATCTTCCCGGACCGGGGCACGAACCTGTGTCCCCTGTATCAGCAGGCAGACTCTCAACCACTGCAAGGAGGCTTAACTTTGCAGAGAGCAGTAGGCAGCCCGAGACACAGAAAATACTGGAAGATCATCAGACTGACCAGGAAACCACAGTAGCTGAGCCAGACCTCAGCGACTGCTGTTCTCTGTGAAGGTTCAGCAGATAAATCAGCCAGATGACGTGGACCAGGGCGTAGAAATCCATGCACTGCCCTACGGCGTGGAGGGCGGCCACGAAACTCAGCTGTAATGCCGGGCGAGTGACGCAGACGATGCCCGCGAACAAGTGCACTTCAGGGGCAGAAATGGCCGTCACGCCCCTGGGACAAGAAGGTAGTTGGGATCTGGGGACGGCGGGGAGTTGGGTTCGTTCATTTGTTTTTGCTTTATTGCTTTTATGAAGCACCCGCATCGCTCAGAAATTCATTACAACCATTTGATGTGTTAACCAATTGGATAAATCACAAGACCCAGTTTGTTAAAGACTCAGAGAGAAAACAGAGCAGAATCTGTCAACCACAAGCAGATAAAGAGGCCAGGGGACACTCTGAGGCGAGCGTTGTGGCCCCTCAGGGCTCCCAGCGGGTTGGAGATTTAACAAGAAGGGAAGGCAAAGGGCAGGGCCCATTGTAAAGACCCCTGGCCATGAAAGCGAGGCATTCCCACCGGCCAGAGATAGGGCAGTCTGAGCATCGACGGGACAACAGTAACAATGGATTGAAATGTTGAGAACTCACTGGGCAGCTTGGAAGGGGGGGGTCCTGCAAAACAAACTCCCTATTTTGAAATATCAAGCATTTTTCTTGACTTAAAAAAAAAAAAAATAAGGGACTTCCCTGGTGGTGCAGTGCTTAAGAATCTGCCTGCCAGTGCAGGGGACACGGGTTCAAGCCCTGGTCCGGGAAGATCCCACATGCCGCAGAGCGACTAAGCCCGTGCACCACAACTACTGAAGCCCGCACACCTAGAGCCCATGCTTGCAACAAGAGAAGCCACCGCAGTGAGAAACCCGCGCACCGTAACAAAGAGTAGCCCCCGCTCGCCGCAACTAGAGAAAGCCCATGTGCAGCAATGAAGACCCAATGCAGCCAATAAATAAATAAATAAAAATAAAAACTGCATCTCAGGGAAATCAAATAATCAAACACAAAAAATATATATATATATTTTTTATTTTATTTTTGGCTGTGTTGGGTCTTCGTTGTTGCGCGCGGGCTTTCTCTAGTCGTGGCGAGCGGGGTCTACTCTTCATTGTGGCGTGCGGGCTTCTCATTGCAGTGGCGTCTCTTGTTGTGGAGCACGGGCTCTAGGCACGCGGGCTTCAGTAGTTGTGGCTCATGGGCTCTAGAGCGCAGGCTCAGTAGTTGTGGCACACGGGCTTAGTTGCTTCACGGCATGTGGGATCTTCCCGGACCAGGGCTCAAACCCATGTCCCCTGCATTGGCAGGCGGATTCTTAACACTGCGCCACCAGGGAAGCCCTGAGGAATATTTTTTAAGGGTGGATAACGGTCTTGTTTTTGCTGTTTGAAGAATTTGTGTCTTTGAGAGATAAACATGGAAGTATTCATGAAGTATGGCATTTCCTTCAAAATAATCCCCGAGACAGGAGAAGTTGAGGGAACAGAAGGAAAGAAGATGGGCCATGAGTTGATAATTGCCGAAGATGGTGAGGAATGCATGGGGGTTTATGATATGATTCTCTCTACTTTTGTATATGTTCGATGTTTCCCTTATTTTTTTAAAAAATTAAAAAGCAGGAGTCTATAAACAGGAGCAGATGCAGAGACGTCACCTCAAGCCCAAACTTGCAAAATCCAAAGTTGGCGAAAAGCTACAAAGCGCTCCGCGGCCCACTGTCCAGGTGCTCTCGGGCAGCGGTGTCCAAGGCAGCGCTGGGGAGGGGCTCCGGCAGCCCATCCCGAAGCCGGTGGAATCGCTGGTGCAGGCTCACTGTCACCTCCAAAGTCACGAGGGCCAAGGCGGCCCTGCCAAACACCGCAAACACGAGTCAGCGCTGCCTGGTGCAGAAGCCCTGCTTCCAGGGCTGCCCGCTAGGCAGACCACCGAGATGGACACCCAGACCCTCCACCCTCAGTTCTCCAATAAAATTGGGGTTTGCATGAGCCGGCCAGGCCGCCTGCTCCCAAGAGAAGGAGCTGGTCTCCGCACCAACTCTTACAAAGAGGGGGGCCTGATTCAAGACCCAGACTGTCAGAAGGACTAGATAACATCCCCCAACCCCGTTTCCCAAATATTTCCTCTCAGTTCTCCCTATCAGAGATGCTCTCCACAAATACCGAGGTATTGATTTTCCAAGTGATCGAGGTGGGAAATCCTCATACAGTTATGACTCTTGACAAGCTGGGAATTAAAAGCCAATCATAATGACCTCATTGACTTTGTCTGATTGTATTACTTCATAACACGATGCGCACACCAACAGCCCCTTCCAAGGACGGCTTCCCTTCTTAGCTGCCGGCTCTTAACAATGCTGTTGGTTTGTGCTGAAATTCATCTCGTGGCACGATGTGTGCATTTAAAAATCATTCTTAGTGGGCTGCATCTTAGCCTTTTTTTTCTTTTCTTTTTTCATGTGATAGCCATGCTAGGAATCTTTCCTGCACCCAGGAAGAATTGATGGATGGAGGGAGGACCACTCAGAAGCGGGGATGGGGTTTATAAGAGGGTGTTTGTTGATGAGCTATGGGGGGAGGGGATGCAGTGAAAGCCTAATTGTTGGTTATAAATATGCTGTATTTTCCCTATTGATTATGTGACGCTCAAGTGAAAAGCATTACCTTATTAGATCATATTTAGCCATGAGTATGCCCTGTGTGCTACAACTCGGGGCCACTTGCGAGAGACTAACCAATTATTCCAGATGAAGAGAGAGGTCTGTTCGGTGCCCCAGACGGTCCGAGCGCACCCCGTTCCTATGCAGATGTGGCTGGACGCCTCACTGCCCTCCATGCACTTCATAGAGATTCTCTGTTCCGAGCAGCCTCCCGTGGCTGTGCGGAGACCCCCCGTGCATCCTCTCCGCAAATTAGGAGATGAGAATCAATAGGACTTCTGTCTGAGGGTTTGGACGGCCAGCTCGTCCTTTTCCATAAGCTTTTGGGGGCAGGGTCTGGAATTGCGTGGTAACCGACGGAGGCTGACACTTCATAAAGTGTCTGACGATACAATCTCTGCTCCCTGCGCTCCCCGGAAGTGGATGGGGGCGGGGGCCGCAGCACCACAGAGCCTTGCGCTTGGTCTCCTCGGTGCCTTGTTGAAAAAAACCGGTTCTGCTCTTCCCTGGCTTCCTAGAACCGTGCGTACCAAACACTATTCCTCCTGCCCTGAAGAGCGAGGTCAGCCTCCCCTGCCTTCTGGGGCGCAGCCGGCCCACGGATCACGGGGCTCCTCGGCCCTGGTCTCATTCTGGGAACAGGCTCTAGAGCCGGGCCGACGTGGCCTCCTCTTTCTGTGGGGCTGGAGGGGTGACCCGAGCCCTTTGGACCCCAGCCCTCCTCTGAGAAGTGTCCTTGGTGGAGGGCCAGGGGCAGAACTCAGAAAGGAAATGTAGGGTCATTTTGGGAGGGCGCCAGGGAACAGGACTCCGGGCATAGCCTGTATCATCAGCACCCCAACTTATTTTTAATATTTTTTAAAATTATTTTTTTAATAATTTTTTAAATCTCCAACCAGCGGGTTTGGAATTGGAATAGGGCAAGGACATATTTTATTTGTATTTATTTTTGGCTGCGCTGGGTCTTCATTGCTGCACGCGGGCTTTCTCTAGTTGCAGCGAGAGGGGGCTACTCTTCGTTGTGGTGTGCAGGCTTCATTGCGGTGGCTTCTCTTGTTGCGGAGCACGGGGTCTAGGCGCACGGGCTTCAGTAGTTGTGGCATGCAGGCTCAGTACTTGTGGCACACAGACTTAGGTGCTCCGCGGCATGTGGGATCTTCCCGGACCAGGGCTCGAACTTGTGTCCCCTGCATTGGCAGGCGGATTCTTAACCACTGCACCACCACGGAAGACCAGCACCCCAACTTCTTGCACTAGAGACGTTTGGCAGGCACTTTGGCTCCCTACCTGCTTGGACAGTGACTGGGGCCTCCTTTCATTTGCTGTTTAAGCCCTCTTTGCTCCAGGCTGAGGCCTGGAACGCTTGACCAGCTGGAGGGAAGGGTCGTGCATGCCCCCTCCCTCCATGCACCTGTGGTTGCTACTTGGACTCCTACCACTTGGGGTGGGACCTCCCCTACTTCACGCATCTCCGGCGTGACCTGGCAAGATGGGCTGTTCCAGCCAAGGGGCGACCCTGAGATGGGATCTCCATCGGGTCCCACCGTTCCTGCTCTGTGTGACCTCAGACAAGTGATTCTGCCTCTCTGAGTTTCAGGATCCTCCTCTGGAAAATAGACCGCCACCCTTAAGTCACAAGGTTGAGCTGAAAGAGTCAGGATCACAAGTTGCAAACTCCCCGCCCATTGGAAGAGGCTCCAGAAGGGGAGCGATTCATCTCCCCACTCACACACTCAAGGTGCTACCAGACTTCGATTTTGGCTCAGTTGTTTAATTTTCACTTCTGCTAACAGCCTGTCTTTAATGTCACCTCTGTCCTTACTCATTCCTGGCTTTCCGAGCTGCCACGGAAGCCTCTCTAGGCAAAACAGTAAAAGAGAATGGTAAGTCGGAGCCAGGTTCATCTCGGTAACATAGAATTTGGACACCAAGGCCATTACTTAATGTAGCGTTCCCTGGGAAGAGAAGGGGATGCTAGGCTTACGGGGGTGGTGCCCGCCACGTACCAGGCCCGGCCAGGCACTCCATCTCGTCCCGTCCTCCCTGGCGCTCGGATCCCAGAGGTCTGCGTGGCTCTGACATCCCCATTTGTCTTTGCCCACTAATCATGGGCCATTATTTCATCCCTATCTTCAGACAAGGCACCACGCGGCCATCACATTTCCTTAGTGCTCCGAGCCACTCTGCCGGGTCCACGGGCCACAGGAAGACCATCGATCCCCCGGCGAGCTGGGCCGGTGGGAGCATTCTGCTTCCTTCCCACACCTTGGGGGAGGCAGAAATGATGCCGGGGCACTGGGTGGTGTGGACCCCAGAAGTGACTCAGGCTGCAGGGTTGCCTAGGAAAGACTTCAGCTGAAGGACCCCAGGCAGGCCCCCAAGCCTCAGTTTCCCCATCTGTAAAAGACCTGGATGGACCAGACGGCCCTTCCAGCACCTTCATTCTTCTTGGCGAGCCCTCGAGGCCGACAGCCAGGCTTCCCCCCACCTCCACTACGGAGGGGTGGCCGGCCACAGGCTCTCTTGGGCCCAGAGGTCCTGGCCCTCAGGCAGCTGCGCTTCTCACCTTGCCTCTTGCAGGCACTGTCAACAGGCCAGGCACAGGGGGCGCAGAAGGAGGGCCGGCCTGTGGCGCGAGGCCCAGGACTCTCCTCCCTGCCCTGTCCCCTCCCCGTGCCCACCCCGCCACGACTCTTCCGTCCCCAGATTCAGCAGCAGCTTCCCCAGCCTCCTCCCACCACCTCCAGTGCCAGCATGTCTGTGTCCCTGCACGTGGCTGTCTGTCCGTTTGGAATCTCATCCACGGGGTCTCCCGAGTGCTCGCCCCCAGCACAGTGCCTGGCACGGAGCAGGCCCGCCATCGGTGTTTGTTGAATGAATAAATGGACGTAGTGTGGCTCTTAGATGAGTCCTTCACACCCCTCCCACCCAGACCTCAACTGTCTCATCCTTGAAATGGTCAAGATCGCCCTAGATGGCTTTTCCCGGACCACAGTGTTGCGACGGTTCCTTCGACAGCTCTCCTTAGAGACAGGAAGGCAGATGCTGGGGAGATGGGCACTCCGTCCCTGCCTTTGCCCAGGGCCCTCCCGTCTGGCTGGGGAGAGGCGCCAGCTGGGAACCGAGCTCACCTCCCTGCAGTTTAAAGAGTAGGCAGAGGGCGCGACCCACTTCAGTTGGTACATCACCTTGCAGACCAGCACCGCACACACCCAGACGGTGGAAACGCGGGACGCAAAGGGGCGTAATTGGAATAGGGCAAGGACACCACACAGAGGACATAAAACACGGAATTCATCAGAGAAACCTACGAGGAAAGCGCTGAAGTCTGCGGGCGCCTTGGCCTGCCTGTGACCAGAGCAGTTCAAATTAGGGGAAAATGGGAGTTACAAATACACCCACTGGACCTTCCATAAGAGGTCAACACTGTGCAGAAGAAAGAAAAGGGTCTCAGAAGCTGACGGCCTTGGTCCTCCTGAAAGCCACTGACCTCCTGCGGGGTGAGCCGGGCGACCACGGGGGCCACAGGCTTAACGCTGCCTATTTCCAGAACGCGCCACAAGAACCCTTGAGTTCCATTAACCATTTCTAGACGCTTCGGAAAGCCAACGGTCAGCTTGTCAACTGCTGAGTCCCAGTCACTCGTTTCCTCCTCTGAGGGGAAGAGAAAGGCTTTGGCCGGATGCCCCTGGTGATTCCGTGGGATCTGGCTTTGTTGTTGAAAACAATGGGAAGACGTCCGCATCTCAGAGGAAGCCAGAGCAAAGCAGAGAAAACTAGGAAGACGCTGCAGTTTTTTCCTAAAGGATGCAGTTTTCCAGTAATACTGAGGGTCTCTGGCCAGGTCCCTCGTCCCACTCCCCACGCTGGGCTTTCCCTCCTCTCTGCTGCCGGAGTTGTCTCTGTGGCCCTCTGTCCATATCCCCAACGCCTGTAAATGGTCCTGTTTCCCCCTCTGCACCAGGGCTGGCAAACTGTTTCTATAAAGAGCTTCACTGTAAGTATTTCAGATTCGCAGGTCATGTCTTCTCTGCCACATACTCTACTCTTGTAGCACAAAAGCGCCCACAGGCAGTGCATAGATGCGTGTGGCCTTATCTGCAAAAACAGGACAGTTGGCTTTGGCCCTGAGGCCATGCTTTGCTGACCCTGAGTCAGACGGTGGGTTCCTTGAGGGGAGGGGCGCCAGTTCTTTCCCTCTGTCCCTTCAATGCTCAGCGCCTTGCCTGGCACATAAAAGGTCCCCACTAAATGCTCAACTGTGAGGCGTGAATGAATAAAAAACAAACTAACTGCCCAAGGGGAGTTTAATTCTAACCACCGCCCAAGAGAGGGCTTTCTACATTTGCCGTTTGTTCTTGATTATTTGCGAAAGAGTGTAATTTGGTAAAGTGAAAGCCACCAGCATGTGCTGAGCTCTCAGAATGTCAGGTGCCGTGCTGAGCGCCCCCACCTGACCGCCGGTTCTTAGTTCTATCCAAACCACAAGCTGAATGAAAAGCAGACGCGGTCCCCAATCACTTGTAAGCAGTTGGTTCCCCAAGTAAGCGAAACAGACTCGGGGGACCTCGGTCACTTGTAACTCTCACACTGTGGTTTTGTTTTGTTTTGTTTTGTTTGACACCTTCATGGGAGTATAATTGCTTTACAATGGTGTGTTCGTTTCTGCTTTATAACAACGTGAATCAGTCATACATATACATGTGTTCGTGAAAGTAAAGTGGCAGCCGTCAGCCCAGCTGCTGTCCGAGTTTGCAGGTCCACCTGATGTGAACCGGCTCCCCCTTGGGCACGGGAATGAAATCGGGCAGGAGCAAGCAGGCGGATGGCAGGGGGGTGACATCCCGGCCCCCCACGCCTGGGACACTTGGCTTGGCCCCCAAAATGAAAAGTGAAGACAGCATGCCGAGGCTGTGCTGAATCAGGGAACCGGGTCGACAGTCTGGGTGGATTTTATTGTTTTAATGAATCAGCCGTTTGCCTGGATGGCCCAGGACTCTTGGCAACCCTGGAGAGCAGCCCTGAGCAGCGACAGGCAGGGCTTCTCGGGAAGCGGTGTCTCCAACCTGCTGACGCCTTCCTCCCCAGCCTTCCAGAGTCCTCCGCTTTCCAGTCGGAACTGCTGGCTTTGTTGGCAAAGTTCTGAGCTGTCTCCTCTTCCCCACCTGGTCGCAGTCTGAAAAGCAAAGGCGGGGTACTCCAAGGCACGCAAACAGAGGAGAATGAGTACCGACTCGTGAGCCTGTTTTACCAAAGCCCGTAAGTGAAATGGGTCCATGCCACAAGGAGACACGGGTAGGGGACAGAATCAAGGACTTGGCCGTTAGGGAAGAAGTTGCGTTTGACCTGTGCTGTTGGGAGTCACGTTCACGCCTTTCTCGAGGCACAGTTGACTCCAGAAATCAATGTCTGGAGGAGAACGCATGTCCTCTCACTCTTTAGTTCTTACCTCTTCTGAAGTTTCCAAGGTATGTAACCTTAAGCCTGAAAGAGACCCAGAGAGAGAGACAGAGGGAGAGAGGGAGGGAGAGAGAGAGAGTTCTCTGTTTATAAAAGGATTCCTTTCTCACCGGATTGATTTAAACAGCAAACTCTCTAATAAATTTTTAATAGGTTACCCATTTATTGTATTCGCTGGACAAAGCACGCACGTAGTTAAAAATAATTCAAAGGGCACAAAAGGGTACACGGTGAAAAGTAACTCTCCTTCCCACCTCTGTCTCCCTCCCCCAGGCAAGCCCCAGGACAGATTTCTTCTGCATTCTTCCAAAGGTACGCTTTGTATGTATAAGCACGTGTGCAGGTCTCTTTTCCTTGGACAAATGATAGCACGTTCTACATATGGTGTTCTGCCCCTTGCTTTCACCACTTGGCCATCTATCTTGAAGCCTCCTTCAGATCAGCACACGTGGGGCTGCCCCCGTGGCCCTCCTTAGCAGTGGCAGAGTCTCAGAGCATCCCGAGAGGCGGAGACACACCGTCATTGTCATTTGCTGAGTCAGTCCCCTAGGGATGGGCATTCATTCTCTGCTGGAGTCTTTTTTAAAGATTGAGATCAACACCCGGGGTGGTTGGCTGGTGCCCCCGAAGCGGGGCGCTCCCTCGGGAGAGCACGCCTGGCAGGAGGAATGCAAAGAGGCCCTCACACGTCTGGCAGAAGATGCATGTCGGTTTCCTTCCTGTTGCTGGGGAGACAGATCACAGGGTGCTTCTGTTGGAAGCACAGCGAGGGCTGTTGCTCGTATCATGTTACCATGGCAACCCAGTCGCCAAACATCGTCAGCCACCTCCGAAAGCCTTCACCCCGTCACACCATCCCAGCTGACCCAGGGGGGCCCAGGTGGTCTCAAAAGAGAACGTTTCTCCCCAAGTTTTCTCCTCCCTCCACAGCAGGCATCCATTCGATATTATACATAATTTCGGGGATGGGGGGCATGGAGGGAAAAGAGCGCGCTGCTCCCGGCTGGGGCCTCCCAGCCTCCCCCCCGCCCCGGGGACCAACAGGCTCCCGGCACCCTACCTGCTCCATTAAAGCTTTCCCACCCCGGATATGAACAAAGCCGAGTAAAGACCAAAAACAAACCACATGATGTTGACAAAAAAGAATATTTTACAACCTCTGGGGAAAAAAAGAATCCAGCCGTGGTATTTTGTGTACTTTTTCACGAAACGTGTTAGGAGCGTGGCGGAGTTTGATCCGAAAACAGATTCGGGCCTTGAGAAGGCCACAGCCTCCTGCCTAATTCTTCTTAGGAAGAAGGTGAAGTCCTCTGGTGATGCACCACCTTTTAAAATAAGAATTCTGGGGCTTCCCTGGTGGCGCAGTGGTTGAGAGTCCCCCTGCCGAGGCAGGGGATGCGGGTTCGTGCCCTGGTCCGGGAAGATCCCACATGCCGCGGAGCGGCTGGGCCCGTGGGCCATGGCCGCTGAGCCTGCGCGTCCGGGGCCTCTGCTCCGCAACGGGAGAGGCCACAACGGTGAGAGGCCCGCGTACCGCAAAAATAAATAAATAAATAAATAAATAAATAAAATAAGAATTCTGCAAAATATTCTATCCTATTAGTGACTCGGTCTAAAAATTAGGAAACCTTTAAAAGCCAAGTTTCACAGCCAATGTCTTAATTTAGTTAGAGGACAGAACGGTAAAAACGAAGACAGAACGGACCTTCAGGCCTGCAGAACATCCCATGAGCAGACTGCGCTGCCCTGGAGCAGCTCTTTGACTCTCACAAGAGTCTCAGCAGAAACAAAGCGCCACATTTCTGCCCCGGAGGCCCCCGGCAGCAGAGGAAAGGCCCCCGTCCCGTGCGTGGACCTTCCAGAGACACGCGGGGTCCAACTTTCCCCACCAGCGTCAAAAGAACACCTACAGATGGATGACTCAGCGCAGGGAAAGCAGGCCTCCTCCCGCCCCCTGCGCAGAGCCCAGCTCTGACCATTAGCAGAATCTCCAAAAGCCGCCCCAGGAACAGCAGTGCCTGTCAGCTGTGCCCTTCCATTTAACGGGGCTATTACACAGGCTGGTGGTCTTCAGAAAGTCTTCATTAAAGTAATGACGTTGAAGGATGCATGCCAGCAGGAGGGCAGCAGGCAGCAGGATCTCAGCAAACAGCTCGGCCCCGTGGAATGGCTCCAGGCCCACGTCGTGTAACCTGGAACGGATTAGAGGGGAGAGAGCCCCGAAGGTCGAGAGGCAGCCCTGCCCTAGGTCCTGCCTGACAAAGACGCCTTTCTTGAGAAGCCCCAGCTGCCCTTTCTCTTGATAAGCAAGTGGTATCTGACAGGGAGGCGCCCGGGGGAGCGTTTATGATGGCTACGCACACAATCCTACATACAGTCACTGTGATAGTGGGACTCTGGGTGGGGGGAGAAGCAACAAGGCAAAACTTCTCCTGGATTATGAGAAACTAGTAACCCAGGCGATCCAGAGAACTTTATCAGCAGGGCCTGGCCTATCCACAGAATCTTCACCTGATCTAGGAAGGAGACTTCCCAGGGCCCTGGGACAAAATTAGTCATGAACTGCCTCCCAAACGCTGGTCGAATCTGTGACCGAGGGGAGGCTCTGTGGATAGAGAATTCCGCCTGCCGCACCAGGAAACAAAGGATATTGGGGCCATCAAGCTGACAGTCACTGCAGCCCCCCGTCCCCGCTCCCACCCTGACGGTGCGCCCTGAGGGGATTCAGGATGGAGAAAACAGGATACTGGCCCTAGATAGTTCCGCCAGCACACTCCCAGGTGTAGGTGGGGCAGCTCTGGGCCACGGGGGTTCTTTGGCAGGTGGGCTCAGGTGACCGGCGGGAGCCCAGTGCTCTCAGGGGACCATCTAGCACGTGTGCTCTTGGCGGAAACTCAGACCTGCGGCTAAAACTCAGACTGCGAGCTGAGCGTGGGGTCTGTCTGAGTCTCGTGAGACCCCAAGGTGGGGCTGGGAACACCTGGGGTTTCAAGTCCACAGGACTGGGACCCCGACAGAGCAGGGGTGACCTGGCAGCAAAGTCTTGATGGGTCCCCTCTCCCTGGACTCAGAGCTCTGACCTGGAATCTCGGAGCTGGAAGAGGCATCTCCCCAGACCTGGAGGAGCTTTGCAGAGATGCCCAGAGAGCACAGAACCAACTAGAAAAACCCTCTCCCTGCACATCAGCCCAAAGTCTGAGACGTCGCACCTGCTCAGGCTCCCACGGGGCCTTCCTAATAGCCCCTTTGGTGACTGACTGTTCTATCTCGTCTGCAAGTTCCCACCCAGGAAACCGTGGGGCTGCTTTCCATCAGATACCACAGCCCCACTGCTGATCCCAGAAGCCATGAATCCTGGCACAACTGGGCCCTTTTAGCAAATCAAACTGCAGGAGTGACCACCCACCAGCCTCAGGATCCAGGTTCTTCAGGGTTTCCTTGAAAAATCCAGCAACACCTTGAAACTGGAAAGTGTAGACGGCAGTAAGGACCACCATGGAATAAGCGACCACGACCAGCCCGAAGTAATTCAGGATCCTTCTCCATGAGTTATAGTGTATCTGCGATCTAGACACAGTTCCTGATGAATGGCGCTATGGGGATTAGAGAGACAGACAGGGTGGGGGCGGCCGAAACCAGAAGCGCAAGGGGCAGCTGGCAAGGAACAACTCCCGGTGCAGTCATTTTCTTCCAGCAGAAATCCTTGCTGGCTGGAGCCCAAGCTCGTTCACATACGAGGGTCTAGGCAAGTTTTAATGAGACACCGAAGCTAAGTCAGGGGGTGCAGGCCTTTCGTTAAGTTTCCTGCAGAAAAGCAAAGAAAAGGGGTCCCTCCCGGAGAGGTGGGAAGCTGTTGCACTGGGAGTCTTGTCTGTCTCTCGAGCGATCTGGGAGGTATTGGAAATCGATCTCTCCCTCTGTCTGAGTCTCCTGTCCACGCACTCTCTCTCTCCACCTGTGTGTCGGAACCGCTCGCGTATCTAGAGCAAAGGTTGATGCGTCCGGCTGTGTGGGCTCACTGATAAATGTAATGGGTGCCCGGGTCAGAGTCCTAGCTGAGCGACAGTGGGTGTGAAGCCTGTGAGCATCGCGGCCAGATGATGGCAACAGCGCCGGCCAGAGGCAATCCTGGACGGCAGGGCCACCAGGCGGGTCCCGGAGTCGGAAGGCAGGAGGTGGGGCCAGCCTGGGACGGGGCCGGGGGATAGGGACGTGAGACAGGAGCTGGGGGCTTGGGGTCCCACCGGGGTCCACCTGGTCCCAGGCCACCCAGGACAGGAAGAGGAGGACGTAGACGACCTTGTATGACACCACCCTGCCGGCGAAGCTGAGGGCGAATAACATGCTGGCGCAGATGCAGATCGGGTACTCGACTCGGGGATCCTTGGGGATGGAGCCCAGAATGCCCACCAGGACGCTGCAGGGCCCTGTGCAGGCGAGAGACGCGGGGCGGGCATCCAGGGCCAGGCCCCCCAGTTCTGTTCTCTTGCCCTCTCCTAGTTCCTCCCCAGCTCCTAACGACGGTGCTGATTTCTGGGGCAGCAGCCACAGTGTCCGCTTCTTTGGGGTTACTCCACTGTTCCCTTCCGACAGGAGCCTGCACAGCCTGCAGGCCAAACTCCTCTGGGAGGGAGGAGCAAGGGGGCTACAGGCATCAGAGGCCAGCTGGAGACGCCCCGCTACCTTCCAGCCCTGCCCAGCCGCTGGAGAGGTATGGGCCCAGGGCTGGGACCCTGGACCCTTGAACCAAGAGGGGTCAGAGAGCTTCTTCCAAAGACGCCTACCACCCAGGGCGATGGCTCTTCTCAGGATGGAGGCTGTGCCTCATACCCTCCCTGGGGCCAGAGAGTTCTAGAGCCAAACCCTTGAAGGTCAAAGCCCAACATGGAAGAGCCCTCGCCTGACGCCGGGCAGCCCCCTGGACGATGGGCTGTCCTTGCGCCCTGCTCTGCACCTCTGGGTGTGACCCAGGTCATCTGGGACCACTAGCTGTGTGTCCTTTGAGAGTTAATGGTGGGCCAGCTGAAAGCAGGCCAGGAGCAAGGGCCTGGGGGCTCCCTCACTTTGCCCTAAGATTCTGGGATTCCCGGGGGAAAATGGTTAACTTCAAAATATGCACATAAATGTCCTGCAAAGGGGCAGGAGGCCGGCCGTCCAGGGTCCTCACCGCTCGCTTCCCCAGGGTCCTCCCTCCAAGCTTCTTCCTTGGCCTCTGCTGACCTCCACCTCTCCAAGACCTGCAGCCTCAGCGACAGCCCGAATACCGACGCACAGAGACTCTGCAGCGGAAACAAGCGCGACCTTTATGGCTCACCCGCGGCCTCCCCGGGAAACGAGCACGACTTTCCACCCTGGCCACAGGGGCTAGGACTGGAAACGGGCTTCTGCTTCTTTCAGAGCCCTGTTGTCTGGGGTGAGTGAGCCGCAGCGGCTGGGTGGAAGGGGGCAGCGGGGGGCGGCTGGGACGTGGCCCTCTGCGGCCTGGTGCCCCTGGGCTCACATCACCCGCATCCTTTGGAGATAACGGGGGTCGGAGTGGAGGCGCTCATGCTGCCCACACCCCGAACCTTGCAGAGGAGGACTTGGAAGCCTGGAGTGAAGACAAAGGCGCACAGGGTCCCCCAGAGCTGGGGCTGAACCGAGGCCCCCAGGTTCAGCAAGCCCCAGGCCCTGCCTGGGAGGCCCCCGTGTCCCACCGTCCCTAGCCCTGTGCTGCGATCTTTTCTGAAATGGAAAATCCCCAGGCCCCACCCCCACCCCAGAGCCCTACCTTTGCACCCAGGTGGAGACACGGCTGCAGGTAGGGTTTGCGGTCCAGGTCGGTGAGGAGCCAGCCCGGGACCCCTGGAAACAACTCCTCCTGGGACGCCCGGAGGCCCAGCACGAAGCTCAGGAGGACCAGGGGGCTGGCGTAGCCGACCAGGAAGGGTGAGCTTCGCAGGGCCAGGTGGCGGTGGCTCCGGGACCTCCAGGTGACACAGGCCCAGAGCAGCAGCACGAAGCCCAGCCAGCCGGTGTAGGAGAGGCTCCACGCCTGCGGGGAAGCAGCGCGGGGGCCAGCCCCTGTCAGAGCACCGCAGTTCAGAGCCTTCTTAAAACTTCATTTCCTGGGCTTCCCTGGTGGCGCAGTGGTTGAGAGTCCGCTTGCCGATGCAGGGGACGCGGGTTCGTGCCCCGGTCCGGGAAGATCCCACATGCCGCGGAGCGGCTGGGCCCGTGAGCCATGGCCGCTGAGCCTGCGCGTCCGGAGCCTGTGCTCCTCAACGGGAGGGGCCACAACAGTGAGAGGCCCGCGTACCGCAAAACAAACAAACAAACAGAAACAAAAAAAACCCTGCATTTCCAAATCCACCGGCCCCCACCAAGAGCCCCCATTATTAGAGCAGCCAAGCAGGGCTTCCCCTACTCGACATACACTGATTTGGTCCTTCTCTCAAATCCACAGTAAAAACTTGGATGAATGCATTTTTTCAACAGCCAAAGCTCCCTTCTGAGCAGGGTTCTCAGTTCCTCTCCCAATCTCAGAGCCACCATCGGGAGTCACATCCCCGCACGAGAGGGTGGGCAGGGCCGCCCAGCCCCCTTCGAAGACCCTCCATGACCAGTGAGACTTGCTTCTTACAAGAGGTCTTTCCTTCGTTTGTAATGGTGATGGAAGCTTGGCCGTCCCAGCAACAAGGACAAGCAGAAGAAGCATTTTACCACACAAAGGCCTCTGTGAAAAGGACACATGGACCTCCATCCCAACCCTTCCTGTCCTCAGGCCCTGCTCAGGATACCCCCAGCTCGCATGGGATCTTTCATCACGGATGCCAAGGGCCTTCCACCTCTCTGAGCTGCATTCCAAGTGCCAGGGCCCAAGAATATACAACGGAGAAAAGACAGTCTCTTCAGCAAGTGGTGATGGGAAAGCTGGACAGCCTCCCGTAAATCAGTGAAATTAGAACACTCCCTCACACCATACACAAAAACTCACAATGGTTTAAAGACCTAAATATAAGGCATGACACCATAAAACTCCTAGAAGAAACAGAGGCAAAAACATTTTCAGACATAAATCGTAGCAATATTTTCTTAGATCAGTCTCCCAAGGCAAAAGAAATAAAAGCAAAAATAAATAAATGGGACCTAATCAAACTTAAAGGCTTTTGCACAGCAAAGGAAACCATGAATAAAGTGAAAAGACAACCTACGGAATGGGAGAAAATATTTGCAAATGATGCAACCAACAAGGGCTTAATTTCCAAAATATACAAACAGTCATACAACTCAATATCAAAAAAAAAAAAAACTCAATCAAAAAATGGGCAGAAAACCTAAGTAGACATTTCTCCAAAGAAGATATACTGATGGCTGATGGCTGATAGGCACATGAAAAGATGCTCAGCATCACTAATTATTAGAGAAATGCAAATCAAAACTACAATGAGGTATCACCTCACACCAGTCAGAGTGGCCATCATCAAAAAGTCTGCAAATAACAAATGCTGGAGAGGGCGTAGAGAAATGGAAACCCTCCTACATGGTTAGTGGAAATGTAAGTTGGTGCAGCCACTATGGAAAACAGTATGGAGTTTCCTTAAAAAACCAGAAGTAGAACTACCATTTGATCCAGCAATCCCACTCCTGGGCATATATCTGGAAAAGTCAAAAATTCTAATTCGAAAAGATACATGCACCCCAATGTTCATAGCAGCTATGAAATATTTATGATAACCAAGACATGGAAACAACCTAAATGTCCATCAACAGATGAATGGATAAAGAAGATGTGGTGTATATATATGTGTGTATACACACACACACACACACACACACACACACACACACACACACACACAATGGAATACTACTCAGGCATTAAAAAAATGAAATAATGCCATTTGCAGCAAAATGGATAGACTTATAGATTATCATACTAAGTGAAGTAAGTCAGATAAAGACAAGTATCATATGATATCACTTATATGTGGAATTTTAAAAAATGATACACATGAATCTATATACAAGACAGAAACAGACTCACAGATACAGAAAACAAACTTACGGTTGCCTAAGGGGAAAGGGAAGTAGGGGAGGAATAATTAGGAGTTTGGGATTAACAGATTCAAACTACTATATATAAAATAGATACGCAACAAGCATTCACTGTGTAACACAGGGAACAATATTAAATATCTTGTAATAACCTATAATGGAAAATAATCTGAAACATATACATAAATATATAACTGAATCACTTTGCTGTACACCTGAAACTAACACAATATTATAAATCAGCTATACTTCATTTAAAAAAAAAATTTCCAAGTGTCGGGACGAAAAATGCGTTTTATCTAAACCTGGAGCCTGGCCATCCCCACGGGCCACGTGATCAGGCAAACCCTAGGTGGACTCTGGCCACCCAGAGCACCCGGCCCACCCATCAAAGTACCTAGGAGCCACCTCCATGAGGAGAAGCTGGGAGTCGGGTGGGATGCAAATTCATATAGATTCACTGGGTGGTTTTTTCCTCAGCCTCGGTCGGCAGAGTCTAAGCGAGGCTTCACTGCCAAACCCTCTCTCCTCTCTGCAAAAGACAAAGCCCAAGTCCATGTGCCAGCACTGGGCACACAACAGAAAGAGCCCACACCTTCCCCTGCAGTCGGCCCCATGCTGTGCGGTCCACCCAGGCCTCCGCTGCTGTCTCAGGGGCCGCAAGCATCCCAGGTGGCCTCGGGGTTACACGGTGCTCTGAACATCCAAGTCTCCTTTAGGACCCCGTATGCTCTCTGCACCCACGCAGGTAGCTAAAGACCTCAAAGCCAGGCTCCTATTTCTTGGCACCTGGGCCTCTCCCGAGGGAGCGTCCCCCACTGGGCCACCCTCCCCCAGGCGGCAGCCCTCCCAGGACCCACCATCATGGTGACCAGCGCGGGGAAGTAGCTGTGCCTCACGGCGAGGTGGCCCAAGACCAAGGAGCTGCTCAGCCCTTACTCCGTGGGGGAGGCGGCGGCAGCAAGTCCCGCAAGCAAAGGGGGGCCGCTGCAGCAGGACAGGCACACCCGGAGCTCGGACGGCTCTGTCCCAGCGCGTGGAGGGCTCGGATCACCCTGCAGCTCAAGTCCATCCCCGTGGCCACACGAGAGAAGCCTGGCTCGCCTCAGCCCTACCACCCACCCACACCTTCCATCCAAACAGACAGCACATCCTCTGAGTCTTGCCTGAGCCTATCCGTGGGCCCAACGGCACCTTTGCCAACGCCCTCAAGCCAACATGGTGGCCGTGAGCACTTATTCCTGGAGCCTCCTGGGGGGCCAGGCCATCGGTTGGTTCTCGGCAGATACTTCCAGAATAAATGAACGGGATGCCCCCGCTGCGGCAGCCCAGCGCAGGTTCAGGAACTCCCTCTAAGCAGTCTACGGTATGCCATCACTCAGGAAGCTATTATTAGGTGCCTTCTGTATGCCCAGCCTGTGCTGAGCATCGCAGGGACCACTAAGTGGCATCGGCTCTGTCCTCCAAGGAGTTAAAACCAAGTTGGACAGCGACGGTCCCAGGAACTCGCCCAAGGACCAGATAAGATGGCACGTGGTAGCGTGTG
Organism: Delphinus delphis; assembly: GCF_949987515.2. Classification (NCBI taxonomy): domain Eukaryota; kingdom Metazoa; phylum Chordata; class Mammalia; order Artiodactyla; family Delphinidae; genus Delphinus; species Delphinus delphis. The sequence continues at coordinate 4,334,245 of NC_082697.1, read as the reverse complement.
TGTCCGTGCTGCTCGGAACTCTCGCCTCTTTCCCAGAAGGAGGTGAGGTTGGGGGCCGGGGACACGACTGCCCTCACGTCTTCGGGTCATCACGGCCTTGCACAGAACAGTCTAGAATTCTCAGCCCAGGGTGGTTTTGCCCCTCCCCCGCCAGGGGACATTTGGCAAAATGTCTAGAGACTTTCTGGCATGGCGGGGGCGGGGAGATAACACTGGTATGTAGCGAGTGGAGGCCAGGGGTGCTGCTTAACGCCCTACATCACACTGGACGGCCACCAGAGAAGAAGAATCCCGCCCGAAATGTTGCTGGTGCCGAGATGGAGAACCCCCCTCTAGCCTGGATTAAGTTAGGATTAAGTTAAGAGCATGGGTTTTAAGTCAGCCAGACATGGTTTCATGTGGGCCAGTGACTTGAGCGCTGTGATCCCCTATTTCCTCCTCAGTAAAATGAGCACGACGATTACACCGATTTACGAGTCCCCTTTCATCCTGAGAGGACAGAATGAGGGGCTGCGTGTTCCAGGGCCCTGGGGCTCAGCTCACACGTCGAAAGAGTTGCCGTTCTCGCCATTATGATGAACCTAAAACTTGCCAGACTGGGACAGAGACTCATGCGCTCCACGCCCCCCAGCCTGGGTTTTTCTTGCCCCAAGAACGTCCCCCAAGCAAGGGTGAGGTGTGCTTCGGGTCTCCCACGTCCCGTCTGAACTCGACAGCCGTGGCCTGGGTGACTGGCCCAACTCCAGGGTGAGGGCTCCCATCTGACCATCTCCCTGAAGAGCCCTGGCCATTGCCTCCTGCTTCTACGTGGTCTTGGAGGTGAAGGGCTTTGATGCATTGAGACTAGGAGCTGGGACGCTGTGGGGTTTGCAGGCCCTCGTCGGGTCTTTGAGAACGTCTGACTCTTTTCCGGCACAAAGAAGGCTGGTGGGTTCAGGCCCGGGCATTGCCCTGGGGCTCCACGCAGAACGGGGAGATCCTGCCAGCTCCCACCTGTGAGGGGTGTCACCTGGCAAAGGAGGGAGGGCCTCTTGGGGGTTCCTGGACGGGAGGCCAGAGGTCACAGGCTCCTTGGCACTCCCAGGACGCCCCAGATGAGCCCGGACTCCGCGAGGCAGAAGCCAGCACAGAGGGCAGTTTTCCGTTAAGTTTCCAGCAACAACTTGTATAAAAGCCTCCGAGGCTTTTATATGAGACTCCGAGGGACGTGGCGTCCTGCTGTGGTCAGAGTCGTGGTTTCTAAAAGCCTGTTTCGGACCCGGAATCTCCTCAACGTGCCTTTCCTCACCTTCCCTCTGGCACCTGAATTTGATCTTCCCCAAGCTTTCGAGCGAGTCATCCCAGAGCGTCTGCATTCCATCACCCCTCCCCGGCACTCCCACCCTCAGCGCCCACAGCCCCCAGCCCACCACAGGCCCCCCATGTCTGCGCGGTGCTGTTTAAACTCCCGGGCCGCTGCAAGGCCTCACACATCCATCCCTTCCAGAACCTGTGATGCGCCGCGCGTACAATGAGCGAAACAACTTCTGCTCCTGCGTCCATGCTGCATCCAGGCTGGTGGCAGAGACGGTGGAGAATCTCACACACACACATGTAAAACGACAGCTATGCTCAGGGCCAAGACAGAGGTACACGGTGGTCAGAGAGGCCAGGGCGGCTTCCGGGGAAAGGAAGGAATGACGGAGGCTCACTGAGCTGGGGTGGGGACCGGAGCCAAAACAACCCTCTGTAGAGGGGACGCTGCTGAGGAAGGATGCTGGGGAGCTAGAAGACACAAGATGTCACCCAGGGCCCTGGTCTTTACCCCAAGAGCAATGGGGAGCCATTGAAGGCTTGTGGTGGGTGCACGGCAGCAACGTTAGATTTACTGGAAAGAGTACCTCCAGCCGCTATGCAGAGAATAGACTAGAGGGGACAGGAGTGCGTGGCAGACCATCGGGGGCATTGCTGGAGCCCTGGGAGAGTGGGGACACTGCGCTGGTGGCCTGAAGTGGGGGAACGAGTGAGTCTGGAGTAACTTAGGACAACGCAGAAGCAACTTTTTGGTGCCTTCGATATGGGGTTGAGGGAAGGCGAGAACTTGCTTGCAAAGTGTGGATGGACGGAGATACCAGTCCCCTAGACAGGACATTCCGGAAGCAGACCAGACCAGGGAGACACCCTGAGCACTGTTTGCGACAGGTGAGGTCTGAGGGCTTTGAGGACATTCATTCCCTACTTAGCCCATGCTCTTCTCAAGCACAGAACTACTTATTTCACACCAAGACATATAGACTTCACCCAGGATGTTCCCCCAGCCAGGAAAGAACTTCCCATCACCTCCAGCTATAGAGACCCAACCCACCCTTCAAGCTGAGCCCTTCCTCCCCTCCACCCGGTGTCCCTGGTTGAGGCGGTGCAGGGAGCCCCAGAGATGCCCGTCTTCCCAGGACCACAGCCAGCAGGAAGCGCCTCCCTCCCCAGAGAGGGCCCCAGCCCTGCTGCTCCTCGGCCTGCTCTCCAGCAACTCACACGCACACCTTAGCGCCCTGCCTGCGTGCTGGGTTCTGGAGGACAGAAACCCAGCCTTGTAGTCTCCGTAGCCTCCACAATCCCGCGTCCGCCGGGGGTCAGGCCTGGAGCCGTCACCCTGCCTCCCCTCAGAGAGCAGCAAGTTCTTGCTGAAGCACCGTTCCCCTCCTGCTCGCGCAGAGCCCAGGCCGGGCAAATGGCTCTGTGCAGAAAGCGCTCTTTAAAATGCACTGTGTGCAGGAGTTTCAAGAGACAGAGGCCCGCTGTGGCGAGTTTCAAAAAGGAGCAAGTGGGTGATGAACGGTCTCTGCTTGTTACCAGGCGAAGGAACGAGGGGCTCTGTCTGTCTGCGGCAAATAAAGTGCGACATATCTCACCGGCGGGGCTCTGCCAGAGGGAGGCTCCTGGACCCACTGGACGGGAAAGCGCAGCTCCCAGCTCATCCGAGCATCACACAATCAGGTTCTTCTCTTGGATGAAATGTGAAAGCATTTCACTTCCAAAGTTGGGGGGGTGTCCCCTGGCCCCTCATGGGGGGCAGGGTCTTAGGTTCACGGCTCCTATGCAGAGAGGAACTTCTGAGAGGCTGCCTCAAGGCATGGACAAACAGGTGTGATTGCTTTTTGTTTTTCAGTTAATCCAGAAGATTCTATGTTTGAACTTTTCCATCCTGGGCAGCGCTATGAGATAGATCTAGGGCAGTTCTAACCTAGCCTGGCTTAGTGGAGCAAGAAATTACAGTTCATCTGTAGTATATTAACGACATCCTTCTGCTTCCCCTCCTCCTGGAGCTATCTGCAAGATTAAATCCAGGGCGAGCTATGAGCATCTTTTATTAACAACACCCTGTGCCCAGAGCACTGGGTTAGGCACGGTGGGGAGAGAAGGAAGAGTGCTCTCGGGGTCTGTAAACAGATGCTGTCACAGAGCTGCACGTCCCCAAGTCCAAAGTGACAGGCCCGACCCTGAGAAGAGAAACTCAGGAAGGTGCTTGGTCCAGGAGTGACAGGGCAGAGCGGGGAGGTTTGCTTTCACTTCAGGGAACGCAGCCGGCTGTTTGCAGATACAAATCTGTTCCCGGGGTTCCTTTGGGCCTGGGCACTCAGAGTTGTCATGCGGCTATGCACAGAAACAGATCCAAGGTAAAGGATGGGCTCGTCCTGCCAAGGCAAGCAGGAATGTAATCACCCCGAAGCGAGTGGTGTGGGCAATGACTGATACAGACTACTTCTTTGAAGATGGACAGCTTCTCATCAGGGCTGGGGAGGCTGGGCTGGTGACCTTGGGCAAGTTATTTGCTCCTGGGAGCCCCACCCCGAAGATGAGAGGCACCTGCCAACCAGTCCCCCTTGTCTCAGGAAGCCGTCGCCATGCCTGCCGCCTGAGTATTCCTACCCACATCTATTACGCGAAGCGACGAATGATGCATGGGTATCAGGCTTCGCCCCTTGCAGAGGGGCTGGCACCTTGCCTGGTTCCCCTCAGCCAGCAGCACTCCCTACTCGGTGTTTGCAGGCCCAGGCTGGACCTCTGGCTGTGCTGCCCACTGGCACCATCTTGGTTTGCTGAGCTTGCGATTTTCCTGGTGGTTTAACTCAACTTTGGCACCTTTTTACTGTTAAGACAGAAGCTCCGGGGCTTCCCTGGTGGTGCAGTGGTTAAGAATCCAGCTGCCAATGCAGGGGACACGGGTTCGAGCCCTGGTCCGGGAAGATCCCACATGCCGTGGAGCAACTAAGCCCGCAAGCCACAACTACTGAGCCTGTGCTCTAGAGCCCACGAGCCACAACTACTGAAGCCCACGCGCCTAGAGCCCATGCTCCGCAACAAGAGAAGCCACCGCAATGAGAAGCCCGAGCACCGCAACGAAGAGTAGCCCCCGCTCGCCGCAACTAGAGAAAGCCCGTGCGCAGCAACGAAGACCCAATACAGCCAAAAAAAAAAAAAAAAGAAGCTCCGGCATTGCACTGCCTGGGTTCGAATTCCAGTTTTACCACCTGATACGGGTGTAACCTGAGTGGGTGACACTCCTTCCACCTCAGTTTCCTTGTCTATAGAACAAGGACAAGGATAACGTAAAGCACATGAAACGGCACCGGGCACGGAGGAAACCCTCCGTAACTTCCCTTCTTACTGTAGCTGTTACTGTTATCATGATGCTGCGCGGGGCTGCTGTAGTGGGTGCCCCTCGGGGTGTCTTACCTGTTCCTCTTCGCTGCCCGAGGTGCATGGCACAGAGCGCAGCTCCTGGGCTTCACCTTTGCTTGGCCACCTCGTGGGGAGCACCTCCCTCTCTTCCTGCTTCTGGAGGAAAACAGGGCTTTTAAATCCCCAGTTATCTGACGAATCCCACCTATGAGCCTGCTGGGTACCTAAGATGCCCTCCCTCCAGGGGAAGAAGAAACCACGGGGTGAGGGCGGTGCGGATGTTCAAAACTGAGGCTGGGCCCCCCGGAAACCCTGCCTCTGAGGACTCCAGACCGTTGGGTAGGAATTCCTTCCCCCAGATCCCCGCCCTGCTCAGCCCCTGGGCAGGGGGTGGGGCGGTGAGCCACGTGCTTGTTTGAAACACGCAAACGCTGTTACTTCAGCAGGTAAGCCATGCGGAGTGAGAGCTTTCATTCTTTTTGCTGTAGCGAGTTTTCACAATCTGGTGTGTGTGTTGCTCTCCCAGCATATTGCAATTTGGATTCTAAATCTTCATCGGAAGTACTTGATCTGTATTTAGATTTCATAAAATGTAAAGTGGAAAACAGATCCACGCACCCAAGTTGTTCCAAACAAACTTTCAAGTTTTCCAATAACCGAGTCAAGTGTTAGTTTTTAAATTTTCATTTTAATTAAGTAAAATGAAGCATCTGTTCCCCGGTCTCAGGAGCCGCGTTTCAAGTGCTCAAAAGCCACACGTGGCTGGTGGCGGCTGTGGGTTGGATGGTGCCGATAAAGAACATTTCCTCCATCATCATAGAGAGTTCTGCCTCATTGTTCTGCTCTAGAACAATGCCCTGCGGGGCCCAGCGAAGATGCAGACCCTGATCAGCAGATGGCAGGGGTCCTGACAAGCTCCCGGCCAGGGCTGTGCTGCAGGCTCATGGACCAGGTTCGGAGCGGTGATGCTCTGGAGACAAGCACGCATCCCGTTCTGGCCCTGCCTCCTACTAAAGCGGCCTACCCGCCACACTTCCCCGGGGCTCCTGACCCTCTGTAAATCAGGGCTGGCAAAACCTCCCAGAATTTCTGTGAGTCATAAGGTAACAGGGCTCGCTCAGGGATCTGTGCCTCCATTGATGGGCAGCTACAATTTTTTGCACATTAAACTGAAACATGCCTCTTTATACCTTACACCCTCCCACCTTCCTTCTGTCCCCTGGAGCTGAGTGGAGACAAGTTGTCTTGGCCAAACGATAGCCCTTCAAACATTCTAAGGCATCTATCACATCTCCTTAATCTTCTCTGCTCCTGCTTTAAACTGTCACACCCCGTCTGTTTAGTTCCATGGGAGGAGAAACCTGGTAAGCAACTATCGGTCATTCACACTCTAGTGAGAAATTGCTCACCTGCTTGCTTTCCTCTGTAGGCGTGGGCAGGCGAACAAATGGTCCCAGCTCTCTGGGGACAACTTACCCCAGGCTGTGGGGCCCGCTGTGGCAGCAAGAGGACCAGCGTGTACTAGGAAAACAACAGAATCAGAGGGTTTACAATCTCTGGCCAGTCAGGGCTGGGATGGAGGTGGAACTTCCAGAACTCTGTGTGGTTGGTCTTGATGTGTGCAGTCATCCCCAGCAGCCTGCATGGAGAGAGCCAGCTGGGAAGTCGCCAGGTGCTGCCGTGGACCGCCCCCCACCACCCCCAGGTCTGGCACCCCTTCCGGGCAGCGCCTGCATCTTAGCCTTCTCCACCCCAAGGAGCCTGGGGAGTAGATGACCAGACTCAGGGTGAGGGTGGAGATAGAGTAAGGGCATGCCATGGGGCCCTGGCTACCTTGGAGCAAACCCTGCTTAGACGGACTTTCCTCCCCAGTGTGCCCCCAGGGCCAACTCCAGGAGTTTCCCTTGTGGGTTCCCACAGCCCCCTGCCCCTGCCCTACCGTGGGATGGGACTCGTCACATCGTCCAGCAGCTCATCTGCCTCCGCTGTCGGACGGAGAGAGCTGTCTGCCTCGCCTGTTGCCCTCAGTGCTTGGCCCCCAGCTGTCAGCCACCGTCCCTTCTGAAGGGCACTGGAAGCCCATCTATAGGTGGGAAACCTAAGCAAGGCCATATCTCTCCTGTTTGCTCCTATATTCCCCGGGCCAGTACCTGGAATAGTATAGGACCTTGATAAGGCTTGTTGAATGAATGAATGACACGACAGCAGGTAGCCCAATGTGGACGTAGGCGGGGCTTCTCTCCTTCTGGAAGGATGCAATTGTGGGCACAGACCTTAGATTTCCCGTCCCTGTGTGGCCTCCTCCCGAGCTGGCCATGGCCCTATCCTCGGCTTTCAGGATGTGGAAGCTGGTAGATACCTCTCGTCCTCATTCTCCCTCATGCGGTCAAGAAAATACCAGTAGAAAAAGGCTTTGCTAGCCCGAAGCCAGTCCTTCTGGGGGACACGAAAATGCAACCCTGGCCGTCTAAAGGGCGGCACACCCCCCCCCAGGGAGGTTAGGCCCTCCACCATCTATGGTGCGGGGACGATCGGGCCAGTACCTGGTGTAAATGTTGTCAGGCGGCACGAGGTCCTGGAAGAAGGGGAGCTGGTAGCGGCACAGGACCCCCAGGCGGCCGATGGTGAAGGTGGCCGTGAAGACACAGAGGGTGCTGGAGGCCACGGTGCTCAGGGCCTGGCGGCATAGGCCCACCAGGAGCCCAGGCCCAGGAAGGCCCCCGAGTACACGGCCGAGGTCACGGAAGGGGAGACCGTCCCTAGGGAGACAGCCCCCACCCACATGACGGGCAGCCCCGCCCAGCCCGGAGTCCCAGCCAGTGCTCCGAGACCCGGCGCCGGAGAAGCCAGCTCTGGAAACAGCCTGCAGGACTGGCCATGACAGCCACATGTCCCAGAGAGAAGGGGGGGCCCTGTAGACACCCAAGCTTGGGCTTCCATGGGGTGGCCTGAGCCCTTCCACCTGAACAGCAGCGAGAGCTGATGGCCATGTCACTCCATCCCTGTTCCACTGAGCCAGCAGCCGCTGTCTCTCCATCTGTCTTCTGCTCCGGGGAACCCACCGTCCAGTTCTCAGCTGCGCCTCTGCGTCCCCTTTCTCTCCACAGCCGTGGCCTCGTTCCGTGAGGGCCCCCAGCCCGTCCCAGCCTCCCTGTGGTCCGTCCACCCCATCAGGCAGCCCAGCACTGGCCCTGCCAGGGGACCTCTTGGTACCTGCCGCGCCCAGGAGAAGGGTCACCAGGGCCTTCCGTGAGGCGGGCAGGAAGGGCTCCAGGATGGCTTTCAAGCCCGAGGTGAAGGCAGTGACTTTAGGACCAAGTCCTTGCTCGTCCCCTCGGCCTGCCTGGTCTTCTCGTCACTGACTTCAGAGCACGAGCTGGGCATGTCATCCTCAAAGTCGCTCTCGTGATCCTGGAGAAGTCAAAGGAGAAGCCCTTCCCTGCCTGACAGATGAGCGGCTCTCCTACCCAAAAGGGTCTGGAACGAGCATCTGCAGTGCAAGGGGCCCAGAAGGGGGAGTGACTCGCTGACGGTCACACAGCGAAGCCCAGACCCAGGCAAGAGCCCACGCTACTGGGACGCCGGTCTCAGCACTTGACCTGCACTCTTCCTTTGCGCCCTTTCATGGTGACAACCCTGTGAGGATAAAGCCTTGCTGAGTTCTGGGAGGACTTCTAGTAAATTCCTGAACCTGAGGGTGGCCTTGGGGACTCTCAAGAGGTGCTATGGAAATTCCCTGGTGACGCAGTGGTTAAGACTCCATGTTCCCAATGCAGGGGGCCCGGGTTCGATCCCTGGTCAGGGAACTAGACCCCGCATGCCACAACAAAGATCCCGCATGCCACAACGAAGATCCTGCGTGCCACAACGAAGATCCTGCACAGCCAAATAAATAAGTAAATATTAAAAAAAAAAAAAAAAAAAAAAAGAGGTACCATGACCTTACAGATCCACCATCCACCTGGGCCTCTGCTTCCACCCCAAACTGAGGAAGATGAGCCCAAAAGTCTCCCCGGTCCTTCCAGGGACACCTGCACTTAAATCGCCTGTGTGTGTGCACTGGTGTTTCAGCTGAAAGAATGAATCCCTAATGGTGGGAACTTCAGGCAGTGGTGTGGGGGGCGTTGAGGGAGCCTCGGCAGCCCAGAAAGCGTCCCTCCCCAGCCCCCGCCCCACAGAGTGGGCGTTGCCGGCTGCGGAAGGGCCCCCAGGGTGGGTTCCCTGCCACGTGCTCCAGCCTCACTTCAGTGGAAGCTGTTCTTCTACTGCTACTTACTGAGCAGCTAGGGCAGACCTGGCTTTGTCCAGGTGCTGGGGACACAGAGGTCAGCCGTCGAAGCGGCTGCCTGGGAGCCACGTCCTCCTGGGAGGGTCAGGGCGCCTATCAGCCCTGAGAAGTGCTGACAAGGCCTGCAGGGTTGAGCCTTTTTAACTTTGAGGAACTCTGCATTTCTCTTTTTTTCGTAAGAAGTGCTGACAAGGCCTGCAGGGTTGACCCTTTTTAACTTTGAGGAACTCGGCGTTTCTTTTTCGTGAAGACCACTCAGCATCCTGTGGGGCACGTGGTCCCACCCGCCTCCTGGCAACCCCTCTCCTACCTACCTTCACGCTGTCCCCCTCTCCCGTGGTCTCGTCCTCTGCGTGGCCCATGGTATCGAAAGGGGAAGGTGCTGTGGTCCCAGGAGACTCTGCCAGCTCGTGGCCCAGCCTGGAGGTGACGAGGCCCACAGGGGCCATCCAGATGTATGGAGCCATGAGGCACACAGTGTCCGTCGCGTCCACCTGGCTGAACCTGAGTGGCAGGGGAGAGTGTCCAGCCTGGTGCCCTGCCCCCTCCCATCCCCCAGCCCCATGCTTCCCAAGAAGGGCAGCTGCCTTGCCCCCCACCCTAGGAGGCTTCCCCTCCCCTCCTAACCTCCCTGGGCCTCAATTTCCTCATCTGCAAAACGGGGATGTAACAGAATCTACATCCTGTGCGTGTGGTGACAATTACACAGACATATTAGCGTTATCAACACTGTAACTGGCAACATTGCTGTGATACTGCTTGGTACCAACCACAGTGAACAACTGGGCGTGTGGTGAAGAGTGGGTGTGCTGGGGTCCACTGCTTGTTGAACCCCCAGCTCCACTGTGTATAAGCTGTGTGGCCAGCGAGTCACCTGCCCCCCCGCCCCCTTTTCCTCACTTCCAGGGCTGTCGTGAGATGAGACGGTGCATTTATGTGGATTATTTCAGGTGCGCGGCGTGAGGATGGGGTCGAGTGGGTACTGTGGCGGTCACCCGCTGACCCCCCAGGCCCTTTCCTGACCTTGGTTATTTTTCCTGGGTGTGGGGCCCACGTCCTGCCCAGGGTCAGCTTCTCTGCGGAAGGACCAGGCCTCGCTCTGCTGCTTCACCCCCACTCCCAGGTCCCCCTCGCCTGACGACCCCAAGATGCTGGAGGGCCTCCTCCCAAATGGTACCTGCAGAAGATGCAGTAGCTCAGGCTCTGGCCACCGAGGCGCTCTCAGGGCTGTGGAGAGGCTGGAAGGCCAAGGGCAGGGCTGGTCTTCCCCTGGCAGACCCAGGACACTTGGAGACCACGGCTCTCCACAGGAGGGTGGGGACGGCCTTGTCCACGTTTCCTCCTGGTGCCCCCTGCAGGTAGGGGAGCATCGTGCCCTCATCCCTGCCCATGACCTTGCTGACGCCAAGCAGAGTCAGGCATCACCAAGGTCCAGAAAGGGCCTCAGTAGGGTGAGGCAGGAGGGGCCTGAAGTGGGGGGCAGGCAGGGGTACCTCAAGTCTGAGTCCTGAGGACAAGGAGGGCGGGGGCCCCCCCCGGGGAAAAGGGGTGGGTTCCCAGGAGCCCAGCGTCATCCCCGTGCATGATGTCTCAGATAGGCAAGTCAGAAATAGCCCCTGAAGGGGCTTCCCTGGTGGCGCAGTGGTTGGGAGTCCGCCTGCCAATGCAGGGAACACGGGTTCGTGCCCCGGTCCGGGAAGATCCCACATGCCGCAGAGCGGCCGGGCCCGTGAGCCATGGCCGCTGAGCCTGCGCGTCCGGAGCCTGTGCTCCACAATGGGAGAGGCCACAACAGTGAGAGGCCCGTGTACCGCAAAAAACAAAAAAAAGAAAGAAAAAGATGTAGCTCTTGAAGCGTGTTCCTTAGAAATGTGGGCAGAAGTGGCTAAAAGAGCAGATTAGGGATTCAAGGGTGGGACAAGGGACTGTCTTTTTCCTCGGGAGTGTATGGAACTCTTTGGCTTTTAAATTATGTACATGCATTACTTTGATCGAAAGGAAAAGTTAAAGCAGTACTAGATTTCCTTAATTCATATCATCAGAGTGAGCGGTTCCGAAATGCAGCGATACGGGAATGGGTTACACCAGGTTCATCCGCGGGTCGTTACTTACAGGATGGTGAGGCCATCAATTGCGCGGACGCGGCAGTTAAAAAGAATGAGGTAAATCCGATGTACTGATGACAGAGCAGATGGACTTAGTGACCTCGCGTGGCGGAAACACGGAGGGTCCACCCCGTACAGCCCGAGGGAGGCGGGCGGTACCCCGTGGCCAGATCATGGATGCTTTCCCTTCCTTTCTTATCCATTTCATCCAGGGTTTAATTTTTTTACGATGAGCATGGATTTCTGTTGTAATCAGAACAGAGCTTATGCCATAAAAATATATAAAAATCAATTCAGAGGAAATAAAGGTAGCTTCATGTTCGGACTAGAGAAACACATGACTCAAGAAACACGGGGGCTGGGGGTGGGCGGGTGGGAGGAAAGAGGCGAGAAGGAGGCGTCAGCTTGGGGGTGGGGGGCCGTGAGGAGGGAATGCTTAGGGGCTGGTCCCCTTATTCTTCCTGTCGCGGTGCCGACACACACAGCCCCCCCAGTCACACTGGAATTTCAGATGAACAATGGATAATTTCTTAGTACGAGTCTGTCCCAGGAAATATTTGGGACATCCTCATGTAAAAAGGTATTTCTTGTTTATCTGAAATTCTGATGTAACTGGGTCTCCTGTGTTGACATTTACTAACCCTGGCAGCCCTGCGTTTTGGGGACCTGGGCCCCATGAGAACGTGATGAAAACCCAAGGCCTTCCTCCGAAAAAATGTCCAGGCCCTACTTTGCAAACAATCCCAGGGAACTCACGGAACCCTCCGCAAATCCATCCATGGGTTTAGACCAGGGCTCAGAAAACTTTTTCTACAAAGCACCAGATAGTAAATATCTTCAACAAAAGCAACCGTAGACCGTACGTGTATACCAAGGGGCGTGGCCGCACAACAATAAAACTTGACGGGAAATTCAAATTTCAGTTCCCATAAATAATTTCCGTCAGTCAAGAAAAATGTGCTCCTTCTTTTGATGTCTCCCCACCCCTGCCCAACCATTTAAAAATATAAAAACCATTCTTGGCTGGTAGGCGGGACTTGGCACTGGGGCGGTGGTTTGCCAGCCCCAGGTCTAGAGCCCCCAACTGTTTCCCTCCTTCGTGCCCCGCGCCCTCCTGGTCCTGCTGCAGCCCTGGTGCTCCCTGAATGGAGAGGGCGGTGCATGGTGCCCCCACGAAGCGTGAAGTCTTCGGAAGATGCCAGGGAGGTGTTTTTAGGGAGACGGTTGTCATGGAAAGAATACGGGCTGGTTCCAGTGCGGTCTTTCTCTAATGGTTAAATCACATGTGGGCCCGCAGCCTCGGGGCTCCCTGTATCCCAGCTGCCGGAGGGTAAACGTGAAGGTGGTCTTTACCGTCGGGTGGTCCAGAGAGAAAGGCGACCTGCAGGGCCCCCTGCAGCAGGAAGAAGAGGATGCCGGTGCCCCACACGGCTCGCAGGAAGTGCTTGGTCCTTCCTGGAAGGGGGGTGCGGAATAGATGGTCGGGGGCCATGCGGCCCGGGAAGCCCCAGGCAGCTCTCTTGCTGAGGCCAGGTCCTGCCCTCACCTCTAGCTGGGTCACTGGAGATGCGAGTCCAAGCGGGTGGTGGCTCGCTGGGGTGTTGGGATGTTCAGGAGGAGAAATGAAGTGAGCCGTCTCGTCCGGTCCCTAGCAGCCCCTCTCCTTGGGCTATTTGATCCTTTGCTGCTGCTCTGTTTGCTGGCAGGACTCACAGCCGGTCTGTGTCCAGCCAGGCCACGTCGGACCCCAAGGTGGGACCATATTGGATGTGTCGCCGTGTGTGGCCAGTGCTGGCATCACCGTCTAGAGACACGTGACCTCCCCGTGGCAGGGCGGGGTCTCAAACTTGCTGGCAAAGTGCTGGCGAGCACATCAAGGCCTCTCACGAGGCTGGTCCCGCTCTTCGGGGACATGAGCCCAACGGGGACAGAGAGTGAGCTTTTCACCAGGCTGGATATCCTCAGTTCAAAGGGTGGTCTTGGCCGGCAGCGGGACCTGGTTTGCCCTGGGAGGCTCCCGGCAAATACTGGTCGAAGGAACACGTGATTTAACCAGGCCTGAGACTCAGCCCTTCTTGTTCGCGTCGCCCTTAGGGAGTCCAGAAGCTCTTCCTTTTATGAGAAGTGGCCTTAGAGGGTGGCTGCTTCTTAATGGCCTTTCTTGATGAAATAAAAAGTGGTCCTCTCCCCTCTGATTTTTTTTTTTTTTTACTAGTCTATAAAATCCCAAATCTGGGGGTCAGAGCCTTCAGTGAAGAGTAAAAACAATCTTCCAGTGCGTTAATTTACTGGAAAGGAGTATCCCTAGACCCTCTGAGAATATTCCATATTTATCCATCTCTCCTATTGCCTCCGAAGGACTTTCTGACATGGAATGCTTCTGTGCTCCTCCGCCAGCTTTGTCAAACAAGGCATCGAAAAGTGTTTGACATTGACCCCTAGGAGGATACTGAGGAAACCCTCTGCCTGGAGCCAAAACACATAAAAAGGCTGATTTTCTAAAGGCTGGACGGTGGAATCTACAAGCGTGGCGTGTGATTTTGTTCACCACTCCCCCCCACCCACCTGCATGCCTCGGGGGGTGAAGGTGGCCTACCTCTCACGGAACTGGCCGAAGGCGCGCAGAGCAGTGCGTTCAGAAGCGGAAACGCCAGGTAGACCACTGAGAAGCCATTGTACCTGGATAAAACAGCTGAAGGAGAGGGCAAAGTGAGCTGGGTCTAAGGTGCCCTAGAAGCCCCACAGTGGACATGAAGACAAACAAGGAAATGAGCGGGGAACAGATGTGCTGACATTACATTAAGAGCCTCTTGAAAATCAACCTGTCAGAATCAGTTGCTTGTTCTTTCCAAGTGGTTTTTGAATTCTCGGGTTTTTTCTTTCTTTTTCCTTTCTTTAAGGAAATAAATACTTGTACAGATTCTTCTCCCCAATCAGTTGCCTGCCTTTGAAATTAACCATTTCTCTGGCTCCTCCACTGATTGGGGCCACGTCCCCACCTCAATCTTTCAGAAGTACTATTGTGCCCGGCGTGATTCGCTCAGCCGCACACAATGTAACTGAAATGTGATGGGGAAAAAAATTAGCATCTCCAGTGAACTGGAAAGAATGCATCTGATTTCAAAATGTGTACTTAAAAAAGAGCACCCAGACTGGTGCTCCCAACCATAGGGCTTATTCTGTCAAGCCAAGTCTGAAATGCATTTTTGCAGAGGGACAACTTTATTTATGAATAAAGAGGAAGGGAAGATCTGGGCACAGGGAGGGGGAAAAAAAAGAAAAGAAAAGCATCTTGAGGATTTAATGTAGCTTGGATTAATCAAAGCGCCAGCTTTTAAGCTGTGTGTCCCCAGGGAGGAGTGAATTAATGAGCGATTTATGCAATGAATATATTTTATTCCTTTGATTATCTAGGTATTTCAGACGAACGTGCTTCTTCTGACTTGAATTCTCCAGGTACTTCTCTGAAATTTTAGCTTCACTTTGCATGTATAATTACAGCCTCAAGTTCTTCAGGGAACAAGTCTCAAGGTGGTAGAAAACGTCTCTGGGCCTCCCTCCTCATGCAAAGCAAGTCGGTTGCTCACCACTCATCCCCAACTCTCTCCTGAACCCTCTTGAATGAAGAATCTATTTTGGAATTATCCTTAGGCCAGGGTCTCCAAGGCTGGTTTTGGGGGAGGCGGGGAGAGGCTAATCAGAACCCGGGCCCTGGACTCCACCCCTGGAGACTCAGAACCGGCAGGTCTGGGATGGGGCCTGGGAAGCTGTATTTCTAAAGGTCCGCTCCCACACACACACAGTGAGAAGAAAATGCTCACTTAGGCAAGTTCGCTTATCTGCTGCCTGCCAAGGGCGAGCTGCAGACCCCAGGCTGCAGGCTGGGAAGATGGATTTTCCCCTCTCACAGCACAAATTCAGTTGCAATTTGGATCCCCAAGAAATGGGGAGTAGGGGCTGAGTTTGCAGGCTGCGCAGCTCGGGGGGTCCCTGATCACCCTGTGTTGGGTCTGTTGTCATTGTCCTGGCTTCCAGGAAACGCGGACGGGGGCTGACAGCACATGGCGGTGGAATGCCCAGGCTAGGCCCCCTCGTGTGTCAAGGTCAGACTTCTCTCCCCCGGCAGCTTTACCAAAATGGATGGCCAGGTTGCCAGAAACAATGGCTTGAGGACCGCCGAGGCGGCTGGAGCTATTGAAAGCTCGGGGTGGCAGATGTCGGCTGGTGGGATGTCCCTTCCTCCTTTAGGAGCCATCGAGCCATCTTACCTGAGAGCAGGTAAACAGGACACGGAAGATGAGCAGGGACGTCACATCCAAGGCCACGGCCTGCGGGCCGCCCGGCCGACGCCCTTGTCTCTGCAGGGCCACCTGCCTGTCCTCTTCTGGGCACGTTCCCTGAGCGAGGCCCTGTCTTAAACCAGAGGAGGGGAGTTTGGGAAGGGCTGGAGATCACCGTGATCCCAAGTGCTTGGTCAGTGGAAAGAATGGCTCCTTCTACCTTCTCCCCTCTGCCCCCCACTTTGCCCGACTTCTGAGTGAAGGAGGGGACTGGTTCTGAGACAGGCTGAGATAGATCCCCCCTACCGGCCTTTCTCTCCTCTCCCCTACCCGAGAACTCTCGGGAACCAGAAGCTTCAAGCTCAGGAAAGTCCAAGAGTGGTCCCGTTACCATTAGCACCGAAGTCGCAGCCTCCAGGGCCCAGGCGGCTTCCTGGCTTGGGTAATTATATTTTCATTAGTTCCATTCACACTCACCTGCAACCTTCATTAGACCCGGGGGCATGTAATAGTCATCTCTCGGCACACAGGCCACCTGGGTCTGTGGCCCTGCCTGCCCACCCTCCACCCCACACCCCCTCCCCCGACAGTGCAGTGCTGGCATCCGGCCCCAGTCTGCCCCGCACATCGCATTGGGACGAAGCTGGCCCCGCGCGGCCTGTGCACCCTCCCCCAGACGCCTCCCCCCCCCAGACGCCTCCCCTGTTGCCCGAAAGGCTCCCGTGAACTGAGCATCGCGCTGGGCTGAGCGTCACTGCATTCCTGGGCCTGGGCACGTGCGTGGGAAAGATCCCATAGGAACGGGAGAAGCAGCTGCTCCGCAACGCCGAGGGGCAGCCAGAGCACCTTCAGAGTCTGGAGGGCTCGCCCTCTGGGGCTCTGAGGCGGCCAAATGTATACACTCACTCACCAGCATTTACTGAGCACCTACTTTGTGGCAGGTACTGTCCTAGCGACTGGACTGGAGCAGGGAACCGAGGAGACCCATCTATTTGGTGACGACATGTGCAGTCGCCAGTGTTTGGTGGTCTTTGACCCACGAAGGCCAGCCCTGACCTCCCTGGCCCCCTGGCCTTGGCCGTCCTTGGGTCCCGACTCAGGAGAACCCTGGCTGGCCTGGCCCTGCTCCCTCATCCTGCCTCTCAAGGTGGCTCCCGCCTCTGGACTCAGACCTGGATTTGAGTCCCGTCCCCATGTTCTGGGTCTGTGTGGCCAAGGGCAAGCCGCCCAACGTCTCCGAGCCGCTGTTTGCCCGTCTGTGAATGAGGATCTCACGCTAGCGCCTTCCTCGCTAGATCCCGTGGGATGGCGCGCGCACCTCTGCAGCCCGTGCTCAGCCACGGCACCCAGCTGGGTTTACTCGCAGCTGTCCACGGGCGAGCTGGAGGCCCCCGACACGAAGTCTACTCACGTCTGTCTGTGCCTCCTGGCCTCCAGCACCATTTTAAAACCTCAAAAAGACCTTCCAGAAACTTCTCCACAAACCAGCCAGAAACTCTAGCTCCCCAAGAACCTGCCTTTCCCAAGCTCAAGCCTAAATCAAAGTTGGGCAGAAAGAGTAACTAGGATTTCTAGAAAATAACCAACCAATGGGGAGATGACGTCGAGTTCACGCACGGGAGACCAGGCTGTAACCAGATGCCAGTGAGCGAGCACTTTGGGTATTCCGAAGGCAGATGGGAGGGCTGGGGGCCTGAGAGGTGCTGCCTCTGTGTAGCAGTGACTCCTCTGGGTGCCCTTGGCCCGCTCTGCTGGAATGCCCTTTGCCCTAATCAGGACAAGCCCTTCTCCACTGGAACCCTCCCTGAGATTCCGCGGTGGGATTGAGCCCCACTTGCATTTAAGTATCTTGTAAAACAATATTGCCATCTCACGTGTTACCCAGTTGTTAGACCTTCTGAGGGGAGCTTTATCCCAGGACCCATCTCTGTCCCTCTCTGTCTGCAGTCTCTCTGAGAATGTCGATCCAGCCAGATGCTGGAGTTCATTAGGCTTCCCTTATCAGCTGAGGGTTTGCGGCACTTAAGGCAAGAGTGACATCAGAGAATGGACAATATGTTCTAGAACAGAACGGAAAATACATTCTAAAATGGAATAGAAAGCGAGGCTCACCGTCTCTGGACAGAGGTGGGCAGACCCAGCAGAAGAGCACGGGGCACTCTGGGGAGACTCCCCACCCACCTGCCTGATTACAGGACACCTGGATTTGCTTTAAGGCACCGTCAGCGAAAGCTCACTGCAAATGCCTCTTTTTTCCTCTTTTCGTTCTTTTTTTTAATAGTGTTTATTTTATTTTTACTTGTTGACAGTTTGCTTTATTTATTTATTTATGGCTGTGCGAGGGCTTTCTCTAGTTGTGGCAAGCAGGGGACACTCTTCATCGCGGTGCGCGCGGGCCTCTCACTATCGCGGCCTCTCTTGTTGCGGAGCACAGGCTCCAGACGCGCAGGCTCAGTAGTTGTGGCTCACGGGCCCAGTTGCTCCGCGGCACGTGGGATCTTCCCAGACCAGGGCTCAAACCTGTGTGCCCTGCATTGGCAGGCAGATTCTCAACCACTGCGCCACCAGGGAAGCCCTTTTCCTTTTCTTTTTTTTTTTTTTTTGGTTGGGGGGGTGGGCGGCGGTACGCGGGCCTCTCACCGCTGCGGCCTCTCCCGCTGCGGAGCACAGGCTCCGGACGCGCAGGCTCAGCGGCCATGGCTCACGGGCCCAGCCGCTCCGCGGCATGCGGGATCTTCCCAGACCGGGGCACGAACCCACGTCCCCTGCATCGGCAGGCAGACTCTCAACCACTGCGCCACCAGGGAAGCCCTTTTCCTCTTTTCTTGATCATATTGAGTGAGAGAGTCCAAGAGACCAGGTCATCGAAAGTCAAGTCGATTTGCAGGGGAAGAAGGGGTGACGCTGTGCAGAGCTGTGTGTCCCCAGTTGCAGCCCCCAGTGGCCCAGCTCTGTGGCTTGTGCATAGCTGCAGGCTTAGCTGGGCTATTATTTACTTAATATTGCTTTGCTCTTGCATTACTTAAACAAATTATTTGAAAAGGAAATTTTACAGTCCCATAGTGAATGGAAAAATCCATCTCACTTGCCACCCATAGGAAATATGCATAAAAACAAGTCCATGCTTATCAGCATAATAACGCAGCAGGTATCAGCCAGCGCCTCACCACCTCGCTTAGAGGAAGGAGGCTCAGAGGCAAGGGTTCTAGAGTAAGTTGTGGCCCGTGACTGGAGACTGTTGTCAGCACGCTGTAATTTGGAGACACCAAAAGATCACAACATATTAGCAAAGCAAAGAGTCTTGGAAAACAACAGCAAAATGAGACATTCCAAGATCCAGAGAGGGGCCCGGGTTTGCCCAAGGGGATACGCTGGAGTTGGTTTCATAGGAACTCATCATCCCTTCTGCGTGACGCGTTTTTCAGAACAAATTAGCACGGTGTGTGGTTGTTGTTTCTTTTTAAAGGAAACTTGAAATGTTATAGATTAATTTCTGAGCCTTATTTCTGGTTCAAAAAATCAAAACATAGAAAAGGGTGTGCAGGGTCTCACCCCGGTCTCCCCCTTCCCCTCCTGGGACCCAGCCAGCTCGATTCCCTAGTATATACACACTAGGTATATACAAGCCAACGCATACGTGTGTATTTTTTCCTTTTTTTATAAACACAGATGGTAGCACGCTATAAACACTGTTCCCCACCGTTCTTCAACAATGCAATGACGATGACGCATCTCCTCTCACTATACAATGAATCTCCTGGTCTGTTTTTAGCACGACGTGGTAATTCCATTGCAGGGAAGGAATGGGGTTATTTGACTGGTCCTCTATGGCGGGTATCTATGTGGTTTCCAGTCTGTTGCTATTACCAACCACTCCGCAATGAATAAACCTGTATATTCATCACTGCCAGACCGAGCGAGGACAGAGGCAGGACAAATTCCTGGCAGTGCAATTAGCATGTGTTTCAGAATGCTGCTTCGCAGGTGTTTGTAATGTTCCCATCCCCATGGGATGGAGACCTGGACTGAGGAGGTCAAGACCAGAGGACATGAGCTTCCAAGAGTTGCTTTTTATTTTCTCCATTTCGAGAAAATGCTTCTCCTAGCCTCAGTCTGAGAAAAAAAAAAAAGATAATTCAATTTGAGCTGCACACCCCCTGACTGGGTTCTCTATGAATTATGGAGTTTTAAAAACACAGGAAGGGAGGTGAGATATTGAATTTCCAAACTGGTTTTATCTTAGTTTAAACTTCATCTCTTGATTCTAATGTAGGTGCTGGCATACCAAGTGGCCGCAGTGGCACATGTCCTGGCCCTCTCCCAATTAGCAGGGGGCTTTGTACACGGCCAGCCGGTTTGCTCTGTTGTCACTCAGCTGGAACACAGCCTGTCTGACTGTCATTATTTGTAGGGAAACCGGAGCCCCAGACCTCACCACCTCCTGGTGGGACTTGTCCAAAGGACTCGGGGGCTCCTGGACCACCACGCGTCCCTGCCTGGGTGAGGGGCTGTGTCTCAGGTTGGAGAGCCACAAAGGGAAGACTTTTGAAGATGGAAAACAGGGGCAGTGACTCAGAAATGCAGCAGACGAGCGTCCTGACTCAGGAGCCTGTACCATTGCTTTGAGGTCCTCTCTTTAAAACACCATGCATGCCCGGCCAGTGGCTCTGTACCAATGTGATCTTGGCAATCCCCGGCTAGACCATTTGGCCTTGACTGGAGACATTTGGGGTTATCACGACTTGGGGGAGGAGGGGTGCTATTAGCATCTTGTGGGTGGAGGCTGGGGAGACTGCAAGACACCCTACAGTGTCCCTGCTCACCCCCACCCCCAAATGTCAACAGTGCCCTGGTGGAGAAACCCAGCCCTAGCCCGGCCTTGAGATGAAATCAAAATGATCTGGGAGCTAAATGCTATCTTGGAAAGGTGGGAGAACCCATCCCACCCACCCTGAGAATAAGAGCACGTGGACCCCGCTCTGTTTCCCAGTCCCTGGCATGTAGAAGACCCTCACTGAATACCAATCTCCTAAATTTCTATGCTGCAAAAATGTACACATCACCTCAGAGGGGAAATATATGGGGAAAGCAATATCTCAGTGCTCTCAACAATTTTTCTCCTCTGAGCTCGGAGAGCCTCCTCCCAGGACAATGTTACTTTATATTCCTACAATATCATGCAAGAAGGATTGCTCTTCTCACTTTCCAGATAGACATATTTTCCAGAGAGCTGTTCCTGACAGCTAGTTAGTGAGGGAACCAGATCAGAATCGATAAGTCCTGGATCCTTTTATTTCTTTTTACAAAATGAAAACAGCTCTTCTTTTCAGATTATTAAAATGATACATGCACCTTGTTCCTTACAAAATTCAAACAGCACCAAAAACATAAGGAAGAAAAATAAAAAATTACCCAAACCTGTTCACCGAGAGATAAACAAATGTCGACGTTTTGGTGCTCATCTTTCCAGCCCTTTCTCTGCTCCTGAGCATATGCGTGTATTTTACCCACACCGCTTTACCCACATCAGGGTTTCCCAACCTGGGTGCTGTTGACATTCTGGGCTGGATAATTCTCTGCTGTAGGGCGTCCTAGGCATTTGTAGGATAGCAGCATCCCTGGCCACCAGATGCTAACGGGATCTCCCCACCCCTGAGCTGTGACAACCAAAAATGTCCCTCGACATTGCCAAATGTCCCGGGGTGGCGGGGGGACAGCGGGGGGAGGGAGCAAACTGCCCTGAGTTGAGAACCACTGAAATAACAGAATCCCGAACCGACTGCTCTGTATACATCCAGGGTCTGGAAAGAGAGAAGGGTGAGGCTTAGGACTTCTGTGTCCTTTGGCCTTAGCGTCAGAACTAGGCATCAAAGCCCAGCTCTGGTATTTACAAGGTAAGAGCTCTAGGAAATTAGTTGACTTCTCTGCGCCTCAGTTTCCGGTCTGCGGACTGGGACAGCGATGGGACGTGTGTGTCAGGAATGATCCCACGGGGCCCAAAGACTATGCTGCCAGGATTGGCCCACGTATGCCTCGCTCTGTGCTTCCTGTCACAGGGATCCCAGGACTGGAAGGAGGCTGGCCCCTGCCCAGGCAGGAGAGGCGGGCTGCAGCGTGATTGAGTCCAGGCACCGAGGCGAGGGGCACCGCGAGGGGCCTGGCGCAGATGGCGTCGTGAGGTTCTGTTGTGAGCTTTGTTTTTTAATTCAATTCTTTCGGAAACAGATACGCACACGTCTGCTTCGATCTAGCGTGCTGGGTTTTTTTCTTTTCACGTAAACTTTGGTTTCTTTTGAGCTTCAGATTAAAAAAAAAAAAAAAGACAAATGTACTAGATCAGTGGAGGTTTAAGCAAATCGGTTTATTCCACTGCCGGGGGAGTTGGGGTGGATGAGTCACCATCCCGGGTTTGTCGGCGTTTTACCAAGAGGCGTATGATTTCCATGCTGATGAAGAAGAGGCCTGCAGCCTCCTGTTGGACGAAAGTCAGGCCCCTGGGTCCACTGGCCCATTCGGGACCCTCTCTTCTCGGCCCCCGGTGGTCTTGTCTGGGTCTCTGCCTGCACTGGCCTATGGTTCCTCGTCCATGAAATGATCCCGGAGACAGATTTGATTATGTCCCACCCCCTCCTTATAGCATCAGCACATCCCCTCCCTCTCAGGACACTAAGCACAGTCCTTTTCGGGGCCCGCGAGCCCTGAGCTCTGAGCCCTGCCCGCTGCTCCACCAGCTAGCCCAGCTTTCCTTGGGCGCCCCCTGTTTGCCCCCGGGGTCTCTCCCGCGGGGGCTTTGCACCTGCTGGCACACCCCTCCTCCTGGCCGAGCCTCCCCGTCCTTGGCTCTCAGCCCCGCATCCTCTTCTCGGGGCAGGGGGTGGGGGGACCAGCCTGGTACACACCCTCATTTGCAGCGGTTTGCAGGTGCTGCTGTGATTAGCCAACTAATGTCTGTCTCCCGCTCGGCCGCAAGCACCCGGGGGGCTGGGGCCCTGTCTAGTTCTGTTCACTATCCCACCACCAGCATTTCACACAATGCCAGGCACTGTCAATAAATAAAGTTGGAAGGAAGGAAGGAGGGAAGGGGACCCTCCCATCTTTGAGAGAGAGATTTTCTTTTTCACCTTCAACATCTCACTCTTCCATATTCAGGTGGGACGTGAACATAAGCTCTCTCGGATACCCCCTCCCCCCCCCCCCCCGGGGCCGAGACGAGCGTCTCTCGTTAGTGATCGGGGAGTCACAGCCATGAAGCCACCTGTGAGGGCCCGGCCACCTCCAGGCAGCACGTGGATGAAGCCATGACTCAGCGCTTCCCCGGCACGGGTGAGCACGGGGCTGCCAGCCTTCCCGGGCAGCCGTCCCCGCCAGTAATGGAGAAGTTATGTGAGGCATCATTTATAGTAAAAACCAAATGAACATTAATGCTGGTGAGTCACCCATGCAGAAAGGGCACCCGGCGTCTGTGGACGTGGGCTGCGGGTGAGGACGGCTGGAGGTTTAAGCAATGGAGGGAAGGCGCGCCGTCACGGTTCCCGAAGTTTGGAGGGTGGGGTAGGGGTAGGGGTCTGAGCCCCTCCCGGTGACCACAGTCCCACATCTGCAGCATCTCAGGGCTCCTGGGCTCGGAGGGGATTTGGCCAGTAGCCCAGGCAGCTCCCTTATTTTGCAGATGGGGACTCGAAAAGCGGAGGGAGACACCAAACTCACGGGGCGTCTGGCCCCAAAGCACGCTTTCCCCGGCCTTGCCCATCCCTGCCGCGTCCTCGGTGACCCCTCTGTGCAGCCCCCGGCGACCAGGGCCACCTGCACCCGGCGCTCTGCCCTCCTCCCCGGCCCAGTGCGTCCACCTCTCAAGGGGCGGCTCCAACAGCCTCCCCCTGCACTTGTGTCCCCACTTCCCCTCTGGTCTCAGATGGCATTCTCGAAGGAACTTTCCAAAATGCAAATGGCTTATCACTTGCCTGAAACACTTCAATGGCTCTTTCTTCCCTGACCCCTCAGTCAAATCCAAGCTAGGAGTGGGGCTTGGGGGAGCTCTGCAAGGTCAAGGCCTTTCCATTCGCTGCCCCCTCCCCCCATGGGCACACTTCCCTTCTACCTAGTCATCTGGCTTCTCATCCCATGTACATGCCACCTTCTCCGAGAAGTCCTCCCTGCTTTTCCTGGCCAAGACCCTGCTATTCCCATGGCCAGGGTCTGTGTCAGACATGGGCTCTATGCTCCATGAGGACAGGCCCGTGTCTAGCTTGTCCTCCCCTGTGTCCCTGGGGCCCACGGCAGGGCCTGGCTTGCAGTAAGTACACTTATGTCTTTTCACACTGTCTGTAGGGAGAGGTGGGTAGTGACTGGCCCCAGAGAGCTGGTGATGGCACTGGGCACCCCCTGCTCTTCTTCTTCCCCTGGCCTTTCAGGCTTCTTCCCAGAGGGAGCTGGTCCTCAGGAAAATTGAGGGGTGCCCTTGTTCCCACCCACCTGCCCTCCACAGATCCCTGGCTGCCCCATCCCAGCCCCTCCACTCGGCAGAAGGCTGCATCCTTCCTCCTAGCCCTGGGCCTGGACCGCAGGCCCAGACACCACAGTGAGATGTGAAGGAACAGGCTCCAGGTGGCTCCCGTTCGCACGCGGGTGCGAGTGCCCAGGACACGGGCACGTTCTCTTCTTGAGAGGATGGCATCAGTCCCAAGCCACCTCAGATGACGAGAACATCCTGCCTTTTTGAGAAAGGGAAGAATGTCGGGGTGGGGGGGCGATATTTGGGGCAGACGGGGCCTCCCTGGATCTCCTTCCCCAAGAGTGTGCTCTGAGTTTTCTTCACCTTGTGGAAACCACTGCCTGCTGCTAGGAAGGCTGGCGCGACACAGCCTCAGGGCCGCAGGGCAGGATCTGCCTGGCAACCGGCCAGGGAGGCTCTGGAACTAGTGGTTCTGGCCCGAGGAGGCTGCAGCCTCTCCCCCAGGATGTCCTGGTGCGCACGTCAGGGGCATGTGGTAGCTTCCAGGGAGCAAAACCCCGCCACACCTGTCCTGTGCCTTAAACTCAGACCCAAGGCCCACCCCCTCACTTGCCCACTGCCTGTCTTTGGTGCCGAAGCCCCAGGCACCTCCTGCTCACTGACCTCCTCTTTCCTGCCCCCAGACATCCCCTCATAAGGGGCTGTCTCCCTCACCTCTTCCACTTGGATGTCGGCTGTGCACCTGCTGGGTGCCAGCACACCTGGGACTTGGGAGACCCAGTGGGCAGAGCAGAGCCGAGCCCCGCCGTCTGGCAGAAGAGGGCCCCAAGCCCGTAAATACGCACACAACAGTGCGATGCAGGGAAGGGGCCTCAGGAGCCTCAGCGGGTGGGGCTGGGACGAAGCGCAACTCGAGGGCCCCGCAGTGGTTCTCTCTGCAGCGCCCAGCTCCGTCTAGGAAGGCCCGGTCCTTTGTTACTGTTTCTCATGAGGCTAGGCCCAAACCATTTTCATATGTATACACCTGTATAACTTTTTATGGTGTCATCTCCTAATTTTATTTCTGTATTGCCTTTTTTTTTTTTTACCATTTTGGAGTGCCTTTTTCTTTTTAAAATTTTATTGGAGTTGATTTACAATATTGTGTTAGTTTCGGGTGTACAGCAAAGTGATTCAGTTAGAATCATGAATACATATATTCATTCTTTTGCAGATTCTTTTCTCATATAGGTTATCACAGAATACTGAGTAGAGCTCCCTGTGCTATACAGTAGGTCCTTGTTGGGTATCTCTCTTATGTATAGTATAGTAGTGTGTGTATGTTAATGCCAAGCTCCTCATTTACCCCTCCCCCCAATCCCATTTCCCCTTTGGTAACCATAAGTTTGTTTTCCATATCTATAAGTCCATTTCTGTTTTGTAAATAAGTTCATTTGTATCATGTTTTAAAAATCAGATTCCACATATGAGTGATAGCATATAGTTGTCTTTCTCTGTCTGGCTTACTTCACTTAGTATGATAATCTCTAGGTCCATCCATGTTGCTGCATTATTTCGTTCTTTTTCTGAGTAGTATTCCATTGTGTATATATATACATACCACATCTTCCTTATCCATTCCTCTCTGTATTTCTTTTTTTTTAATTGAAGTATAGTTGATTTACAATATCATGTTAATTTCGTCTGTATGGCAAGGCAATTCCGTTTTATACATATATATATATATATATATATATATATATATCCTTTTTCATATTCTTTTCCATTATGGTTTTATCTTATTTTATTTTATTTTGCTGCACCACACGGTTTGCAGGATCTTAGTTCCCCGACCAGAGACTGAACCTGGGCCACGGCAGTGAAAGCCCGGAATCCTAACCACGAGGCCACCAGGGAACGCCCTGTACACTTTTATTTTCAGTAAACTTTGTATTTCAGAAGTTTTAGATTTTCAGAGAAGTTGCCAGTTAGCAGTTTCTGTGTGCCCAGCACCTGCTTCTGCCACTGTCACGTGCCATGGTAATTCATCACAACTAATGAGCCAATATTGATACATTATTATTACCTGAACTCCACTGGTCATTCTGGTCTCACTGGTTTTTCTCTGACGCCCCGTTTCTGTTCCGGACCCCCCCGGGGGACCCCACATGACACTCTGCTGTTACGGCTCCGCAGGCTCCTCTTGGCCGAGAGTTTCTCACGTCTTCCTAGTTTCCGATGGCCATTTTGAGGAGTGCTGGCAGGTATTTTGTAGGGTGCCCCTGACGTCTGGGTCATGGGTTTGGGGGAAGCCCGCGGATGCGCAGGCCTTCTCATCATGTCCCTTCAGGTCTATGCTCTCAAAAAGGCTCCACCACTGACGGGGGATGTGGTTCTAGGCTGTGATGTTTCCTCTCCCCCCCTTTCTACACTGGACTCTGGAAGCGAGTCCTGGCGTGCTGCCCAGACTTCAGGGCTGAGGAGTTATTTGCCCCTCCTTGAAGGGGCATCTATATGAATTCCTTGGAGTTATGATATCCATGTGGTCTCGTGGATGTTGATTTTACACACTGGGTTATGACCCAGTGCTATGACTTGGGTAGTCAGATGATCCAGTCCTTGTCCCAGCCCAGCACTAAGCCCTTTTTGCAAGGAGACTGGTTCCTTGTACTGGAAAGTGGAATTAGAAACCAAACTCTGAGCGTGGGGTGTGGTTGTTGCTACTGGGTGTCATTGCTATTCAGAGCCCTGGATAGAAATGGGAAACTTATGTAGGTAACTCGCCCGTGTAGACACACTAGCCCCTGTAGACACACTGCCCGAGGACCATTTCTTCATCCATCCATCAGTCTCTATATTGAGCTAAACATCCTCAGTCATCAGGACCCTTGAAGGGCATTTTCTTTACGACTCAGCTGCCTTGGTACATTAAGAGTCTAGGTCAAGTTTAAAGAGGGAAAAAGGTGATGTGCTAAATCTTTTTTTTTTTTTTTCTTTTTTCCCTGCCAAGCAGGTCAAGGTAAAATTTGTTTAAGCTACTTTTGCATCAGTAGTTCTCACTAGGCATGAATGCCCTCAGGAGGACACTGGACACTGTCTGCAGATGCTTTGGATTGTTACAACTGGTGAGGGCGGCACCTCGTGGGCGGAGGCCAGGGATGCTGCCCAACAGCCCACAGTGCCCAGGACGGCCCCCAGCAGAGGATGATCCAGCCCCAATGTCCGCGGTGCTGAAGGTGGAGACGCCTCCAGGGCAGATACAAGTGGGAAGGAACACTTGAGCGGCCCCCATTAAAGTCGTAACCTGCTTTCTTTTCTTCTCATGAAATAATACATAATTTAATAGAAGTGATGCGTGATACTTTCTCATCTATGATATTCTAATCCTTTGATTTTTTAATGTTTTAAATTTAACAATAGCTAATTTACAGCATTGTGCTAGCTTCAAGTGGACAGCTTCAGCTTCTTTTCCATTATAGGTTATTACGGGGTATTGAATAGAGTTCCCTGTGCTCTGCAGCAGGTCCTTGTTATCTATTTTATATCTAGTAGTGCGTATTTTTAATCCCAAACTCCTAATTTATCCCTCTCGCCCCCTTTCCCCCATAAGTTTGTTTTCTATGTCTGTGAGTAGGCTTCTGATTTGTAAATAAGTTGTGTTATTTTTTTAGATTCCACATATAAGTGATATATAATATTTATCTTTCTCCGTCTAACTTACTTCACTAGGTCCATCCATGTTGCTGCAAATGGCCGTAATTCATTCTCTTCTATGGCTGAGTAATATTCCATTCTCTCTCTCTCTCTCTCTCTCTCTCTCTCTCTCTCTCTCTATATATATATATATATGTATCTCACATCTTCTTTATCCATTCATCTGTTGATGGACACTTAGGTTGCTTCCACGTCTTGGCTATTGTAAATAGAGCTGCTATGAACATTGCTGTGCATGTACCTTTTCCAATTACAGTTTTCATTTTTTTTGGAAATACGTCCAGGAGTGGGATTGCTGGATCATATGGTAACTCTATTCTTAGTTTCTTAAGGAACCTCCATTCGGTTCTCCACGGTGGCTTCACCAATTTACATTCCCACCAACAGTGTAGGAGTGTTCCCTTTTCTCCACACCCTCTCCAGCATTTATTATCTGTAGGCTTTTTGATCATGGACATTCTGACTGCTGTGAGGGCATACCTCACTGTAGTTTTGATTTGCTTTTCTCTAATAATTAGCAATGTGGAGCATCTTTTCATGTGCCTGTTGGCCATCTGTATGTCTTCTTTGGAGGAATGTCTGTTTAGGTCTTCTACCCATTTTTTGATTGGGTTGTTTATTTTTATGAGTTTTTTAAACATTTAAAATGTTATTCATATATATATGAATCACTCTGCTGTACACTTGAAACTAATGCAACGTTGTAAATTAATTATACATATACATATTCTTTTCCACTACAGGTTATTACAAGATATTAAGTATAGTTCCCTGTGCTCTACAAGTAGGTCCTTGCTCTCTGTTTTACATATAGTAGTGTGTATATGTTACTCCCCACCTCCTTATTTATCCCTCCCCCAACCTTTCCCCTTTGGTAACCATAAATTTGTTTTCTAAGTCTGTGAGTCTGTTTCTGTTTTGTAAATAAGGTCATTTGTATCATTTCTTTAGATTCCACGTGTAAGTGATAGCATATTTGTCTTTCTCTATCTGCCTTACTTCACTCTGTATGATCATCTCTAGGTCCATCCATGTCTCTACAATGACCCAATTTCATTCCTTTTTATGGCTGAGTAATATTCCATTATATATATATATATATATATATATATATATATATATATATATACACACACACACACATGTACCACATCTTCCTTGTCCACTCGTCTGTTGAGGGACATTCAGGTTGCTCCCATGTCTCGGCTATTGTAAATAGCGCTGCAGTGAACACTGGGGTGTGTGCATCTTTTCGAAATAGAGTTTTCTCTGGATATCTGCCCAGGAGTGGGATTGCTGTGTCATACGGTAGTTCTATTTTTAGTTTTTTAAGGAACCTCCATCCTGTTCTCCACAGTGGCTGCACCAATTTACATTCCCACCAGCAGTGTAGGAGGGTTCCCTTGTCTCCACACCCTCTCCAGCATTCGTTATTTGTAGACTCTTTGATGACAGCCACTGATTGGTGTGAGGTGATACCTCACTGTAGTTTTGATTTGCATTTCTCTATTAACTAGTGACGTGAAGCATCTTTTCATGTATGTGTCTGTTGCCTATCTGTACGGACTATGCAGTCCATAGAGACCACATTTGGAAGAAATGTCTATTTAGGTCTTCTGCCCATTTTTTGATTGGGCTGTTTGTTTGGTTTTTTGATCCTGAGTTGTGTGAGCTGGCTGTATGTTTGGAAATGAAGCCCTTGTCTGTTGCATCGTTTACAAATATTTCCTCCCAGTCTGTAGGTTTGTCTTTTCGTTTTGTTTCTGCATAGTCTGCCTTCTTGTTTCTCCTACCCCACTACACTTCTCTGCAGAATTTATCAGTTTCTAATACACTACATAATTCCTATTTCTCATTTAGGCCTTCCTCTTCCCACCAGAGGAAACTCCACATGGAAGGGATGCTGGCCTCTCTTGCGTGCTAAGGGACCTTAGCCCCACGACGGGCCACGTGCCCACTGGCTTATTGGAGTGGCGGGAAGGGGGAGGTGGGAGTGGGGTGGAAGCCACAAGAAGGAAGGCTGGCCTTGGAGAGGATGGTCGCATTGTTCTCCCTGAGACAGAAGTAAGGGCTACAGTGAGAAACGGCTGGCAGTTGGTGTTACAGAAGGAGGGAGGCCAAGCCCACAGCAGTGCCGGGCATGGGCCTGCAGAACAGAAAAGGTTTGGAGCAGTGATGGGGCGCGTGGGAGGGGAGCAGGCGATCGAGGCGGGCAGCTCTGTGCCCTGTTCTGGGCGTGGAGGAGAGAGGAGACGGCTGGGGCGGGCGGACTTCGCCGTGGAGCTCGCGACCAACCACTTACACAGTTCCCGAAGCCACACGACACTGCTTCTCCCTGCTCTAAGGGTGGCCTCGGAGCAAGGGCCTCACCTTAAACCTCGTCTCTTGGCCTTCCCCAGAGCCCTTGGCCTCGCCGTCCTATTCACCCAAGGCCTCTTCTGCCCGGTACCCTGTTGCGGAAGGCACCCAAGCCCGGATGGCATAACTCTTGGGGCAGGCAGAGGGGCGGCCGTCTCTGAGGGCCCGGCTCCCCAGCGCAAAGCCACTGTGGACCTGGCACCTTTCCTGTGGGGCCCCCACAGCTCCCCTTCCCCAGCCTGTGGAGCCAGGCCACAGCCTGCGAGGTCCGCAAACGGGCCTCAGGGGTCCTCGGGCCCCAGGAGCTGTACATCAACTACATGCTGCCATTGGGATGGGGGGGTCAGTTTCTCAGAGGAATCTGTCTTAAAGAATTCACGGCTCTACTGGGAACAAGGTGTCTTCCTACTGCCTCTTCTCAGTACTCCCTGGGGACACGTCCTGCCTCCACACCACCCGCCTGTGCCCAGCGCGTCCCAGGAATTGCCGGGAAGCCACTCTGCACTTGTGACACATTCTTCAAGTTCGGTTGCCTTTTCCACACCCTCAAGTGTCTGAATCTTTTTGTTCTGCCCATCCATCCATCCATCCACCCACCCACCCACCCACCCACCCATCCAGCAATCACCTGAACGCCTGTCTGGCTCTACGTGTGCCCTTCGGGGTTCAGTGTGGTTGGCAAGACGGGCATTAAGGAAATAAACATACGATTCCCTGCTGTGCTGAATGCCATGAAGGAAAAGAGCAAACTGTACCAAGAGAAATGGCAGCGAAACTGACCCGACGTGGTCTGGGGTGGCGTAGGTGGGTTTTAGGCTTCCCGCGGGACCCCTAAAGCATCGACCATGAGTTAGGGGCACACTGGGAAGGGCCGATAGGGACGAGTGCACATACACAGGCTACACGTGCGGAGCTGAGCTCGGTGGAGAAAGAACAAAGACAAAGAGACCCACCTATTCGTTCTACACAAATTTATTAGGCACCTACTTTGTGCCACGCGTGGAGACAGAAGCTGGAGAGCGTAACAGTCTGCGTGGCGGAGCTGGCCGTCACCTTGGGGTGACGTAGAAGTAGAAGGCGTGGGCAACAAACAAGCACCCAGCAAAGGAACCGAGACGAGAGGGGCTGTGACGCTCAGCGAGGGCTGGACGGTCAGGGGGCTTCCCAAGGGTGGGGAGGACTGGCCAGGCCAGGTGGGCAGCCAGGGTGAGAGCGAGGAAGACCCCCAGGAGGGGAGGAACAGGCCAGGTGCAGGCTGAAGAGCATCGGGGGCCTTTGGGGAGCTGCAGATGCTCAAGACCAAGGTTGGCATGGCTTTTGCGTTCCAGGCGGTGGGGAGACACCAGAGGCCTGGAGCAGCGGAAAAACAGGCGGGCTTGCATCTCGATGCCCACTGGCCACCACGGGGCGGCTGACCGCGTTGGGGCCTCCCTGGGGGGAGCAGGCAGACAACGTGGCCGGGCCGGCCTTTCCCTCGTCCGAGGGCCCACGTCCCGCCGCCTGAGCACACAGCCTGTGGGTGCAGCACTCCTAGAGCCTTCAGGAAAGCCTCCGCCCAACCCTCTGAACCAAGCACAACAGGATTGGGGGGGGCCCTCCGGAAGGGTCCTTCACGGTCACTTCCCACAGGGCTGTGCCTGATGCCCCCTCCCGGCCCTGCCAACACCGGGGCCCAGACGGACTTGGACCTCCCTGTCCGCACCCCAAGTTCTCACACGATCATGGACCAAAGACCACGCCCCAGCCGTTCAACACGCACGTGGAAACCTGCCTCCCAACCGCCCGCTTCCCCTCCCAGTTCGAAGGCAGCACCGTTTACTTTGAAGAAACAGCCTTTGAACGTGGGCTCGGCAGCAGCCTCAGGGCACCCTGGAAAGGAAGAGAAGCGGATCGCGGCTCTGCCACCGTCTCACGCATAACGGCAGCCTCGACATTTCACTTCTGAAGGCTTTTCTCGGAAGGTTCTGTTGCTGCCTTGATTTGAGTGGCGGGCCGCGCCAACGATGTCGTCCTGCGTGCGGACCCGAGGAGAGCCGTGATGACGCCTCCCCCGCCCAGCCAGTGCCAAGGCGAAGGAGACCCCGCGCAGTACCGAACAAAAGCTGCAAATCAAAACGGGGCTGGCAGCTCACCGCGAAGCCAAGCAAAAGGCCCGTCCTTCGCGGCCCCAGGAAGCCCTCCTTGGCCCACGCTCCCGTGTCCCGCCCACCCCACAGGCCGGCCTCCACGATGGGTCCACGCGACTGAACGTGGGGGCTCTCGGCTGATGGGGCTGGACATCCTGCCTGGGGACAGTCGCTGTGGCCTAAAGAGACTTAGAGACCCGCAAATGTGGCCAGAGCTGGAGGGGGGAGCCTGGTGCAGCCAGGACGGGAGTGATGCCCAGGGCTCTGTGGGGCGGGGAGCTCTGCCCTCCAGGGTGTTGCTTGGGGGCCGGAAGGCCACAGATCTGAGCAGCCCAGCGCCCCGGACACACAGGGACGGAGGGACAAGCCCGTGGCTACCTCAGCCAAGGTCACTACATCCAACAGGCTCGTTTACTATGCAGCAGTACAAAGTGTTTGCTCTAGGGCTGTGCCGCTGTTAATTTTTTATTTTATTTTTATTTTTAAACAGATGGTCTATAGTTTCCTGCTTATCAGCTGATACGGCCTGGCAATAAACTGGTACAGTAAATCCTCTCGTCTCAGGTGGCTACGGGCCGTGGGGTGGCCACCATGAATTAATCAGACCATCTTAAAGAAGTCCCATAGTGAACCTAAGGTCAGCTGTGACAAGGTATTTCTAAGAGGCAACTTGCTGGGCCTTTATTCAAAGCTAGACGTGACCCAACTCTAACCTGCAGATCATGCAACATGGAAACCCTTAAGAGCAGGCAGGTTCTGGTGGAGGGTGAAGACCACGCCTTACCTCCCGAGACTGTGCATAAAATTCTGTTTTCTTAGCAAACCTTTCCTTCAGAGGGCGAGCTTAGACTCCCATCAAGGAGGGGCTGAAGCACTGAGGTTTCAAATCAAGGAGGTGGCATTATGGAGGTTCAGGGGTACCACACAGTCGTGTCGGGGCTTCAAAGGGGGGACACCGCTGCTGACGGCTCCAAGGACGCTCGAGAGCAGAAAGGCTTGGGGTAGAGAGAGAGAGGAAAGGGGGCAGAGGGTTAACAGGGTGTAGGCAGCCCCCATGCACACCCCACAACGCCCCAAGGACACACTCGGACAGACCTTTGACTTGGTGTCCTTCTTCTAATGGCCAAAACAGCCCTCAGGGCAACGTATATTTACGGGCAATCTTTAGGCTGTCGTCCGCTGCTGATTTAAGGGAGAAGCGGTCATGGTTTTGAAAATGGGGCCCCTTTTCAGATGAAGGGGAGCAGGTTGTTAATGAAGTGGGTTGAGTCGAGATCCCCCAGGCCTTTTTTGTGATCTTAGACAAATCACCTGCCTGGAGTTGACTCCTTCGGGGCCCTAGCCAGGCTCAGAAGAGCTTCTCTGAGCCCGTCCCGTGGCCGGAGGAAGAAGTCGGGGCTGCGAGCTCCTGCTGTTTCTGCAGGGCAGGCACGGGGGTGGGGAGCCCTACCGTGTGGCGCTCGGGATGGAATGACAGAGCTGGTGGAACCCGTGGTCCCTGCACCCAACCATGGTACGGACAGGGAAAGCCACGCGGGTCGTGTCACTTACCTGTGACCACACAGCCAGGTTCAAGAGCAGGTCCAGGAGGTGTCCAGGGTGCGGGGGCCGCGGGAGCCCCACCCCCGGTGTCTCCTGAGAAAGGGGCACGGCCAGCTGGGTTACTGCAGCTGCGCCATCTGCTGGCGGGGGCCTGGGGCACTTTGTGCCAAGGCTCAGGCCCCCGGGAAGGTCAATCACCCAGAGAGAGCAGGACGCCGGGTGGGGCTCCAGTGGGAGCCTGGGGGTGTCCCAGAGACCCCTTCACAGTGGACCCGCAACACCAGACACCCACGCAGCCCACCCAGCCTGCTGTTCCCGTCAGGGGACTGGAGAAGCGGCTCCCAAGCACTGACCCTCTCTCCAGCATCGCTTTCCTCACTGGTCCAAAAACCCCAGAAAACCCCTGTAACACCCTGGCAAGAGGATGAAGATGGGTGGCCCCTTCAGAAGGGGACCGGTGGGAGGGAGGCATTGCCGGAGGCTGGGTCACCGTGCACACTGGTTTCGCCAGTCTCGGCCATCTCCCCAACGAGGACAACCTCCCCACCACGTGGGCTCCAGGCCAGAAGGAACCAGCTCCGAGGACAGGCTGAGCCCAAGGGCTGAGGAAGGGCCCAGATGTACCAGGGACCCTCTTCTAAACTGTCAAAAACAAGGACCCAGAGGGAAAGCCGCCCTGAGACTGGCCTTGGCAAGCAGACCCCAGCCACCCCAAGTCACCTCTGACCCCTCTCATGCGCCCACCAGCCGTGCTGTGAGCCCCCCAGATCATCTCAGACACTCTCCCCGCCAACTGGTGGCTCCGGCCAGGCCTCATCTGGACTGACTGGTCCCCCGCTGCTCCTTCCTGCCTCCGACGATCTCCTCCGCGGTAGCAGGAGGCTTTGTTTTTTCCTTTTGGCCGCCCTGGGTCTTCACTGAGGCACGCAGGGCTCTCTAGTTGCAGTGCGCAGGCTTCTCTATTTGTGGCGTGTGGGCTCAGCAGTTATGGAGCTCAGGCTTAGTTGCCCTGCGGCATGGAGGATCCTCCCGGACCAGGGATTGAACCCACGTCCCCTGTGTTGGAAGGCGGATTCTTAACCGCTGCGCCACCAGGGAGGTCACAGCAGGGGGACTTTAGGAGGCGTGGGTTCAGACCACGGCTTAGACCCCTCAGCCTGCTGCCCTCCTCTCACGCCCGCCCCCCCACTTCCTGCAGCCAAGCTGGACTCTGCTGTCCCTACGGCCCATGGCCAGCTCTGCCCACGCCAGAGCCTTTCCCCAGCTTGTGACCCAGCAGGCTCCTGACTCAGTCCAAGCTCCATCTCAGACCCCTCCCTGGAGCCCCCTCATGCCCTGAGAGGCATTCAAAGGCAGCAGCTTGGAGAGTGAGCTCTGGAGCCTGACCCACCACCTGACTTCCAATCTAGGCTCCCCCATTTGCCAGCTGTACAGCCGCAGGCAAGTTACTTGACCTCTCTGTGCCTCCGCTTCCCCGTAAGGTTACAAGACTAAGTGAATGAATGTATTCTCCTCGTGTCTGGGAGAGGGCAGGCACCACGAGACACATCAAACTAAGGGAAACAAACAAATCAGGAGTAGGGCTGCTCCACAAAAAGACCGAGCGTGGGGCAGGCCGTGTGCTGGCAGCCAACCCAGCGCTTCTCCCACAGGAGAAACGGGAGAGGAGGGACCTCCGACTAAGCGTCCACGGAGGTGGCCCCGAAGGCCCAGCCGCAGGCATGGCTGCCGTGGCTCCTTCCCAGGGGCCTGGACAAGCAACAGAGAAGTCTGACCCGCAGAGGACAAGGAGGAAACTCTGCACAGGAATAGGAATGAACTCAAGGGCTGCCCGCCGCCAGCCAAGGGCCCCAGGGGCCCCAAGAGAACCCCACCCGCAGCCCGGCCCCCTCCGCTTCTCCTTCCCCTGTGTCCAGGAGCCACACCCAGGTTTCGGCCCTGCCCTGGCCTCCTCAGCACCTTCCTGAGCCCCCGCCTGGCCACAGCCGAGAGGCCCAGAGACACACAAATGCCAGTGTAGCCGCGGTAACTGCCCTGACCCTGTGGAGTGTCTGTTCAGGCTACGAAGCGGCCATGGGGAGAAAACTGGGCCACCTCGCTGGCCCCATGGGCCTGGCCGAGGCCTGGTGAGGGGCTCGCTGCCCCCTTCCGTTACCTGCTCCTCCCCAGGCTGGGCCACTCAGGGCTTGTCCATGAGCCCAGGTCTCCCAGCCCAATGTCACGGCAAAGTCAAGGAGGCCCCGGCCAGCAGCTCAGAGGCTAATTCTGATGGCCCT
The DNA here is from genome assembly GCF_949987515.2 of Delphinus delphis. Lineage (NCBI taxonomy): Eukaryota > Metazoa > Chordata > Mammalia > Artiodactyla > Delphinidae > Delphinus > Delphinus delphis. The sequence goes on along the minus strand of NC_082697.1, from coordinate 4,298,466 downwards.
CGTTCCTTCTGAGATAATAATAGCTCCACTTTACTGCCGGAGGACAAGTGAAAATGCCTACAGAGGCCAGGCCCTGCTCGGCCTTGAGTGACGGAGCCAGGTGACGGTGCGGTGGCGGATGTGAGGCTCGCCGACAGGGGGCGGCCACCCCCTCAGCTTCGGGGGCCTGTGGATGGCGGGCCCCAGACACCCAGAGGCTCCCTTAGGCCAAGAGAAGTCAAATCTCCAAAGCTTTGGTCAGATCGCCTACTACCAAAATGCTGGCGGCTATCAGAAGTCGGACCTAAAAACATCTGTGCAGTCGAGACACAACCCGTCCCTGGGTGGGCTCAGGCCCGGGGGCAGCTTCCACCGCCACTCTGGGGTGGCGGGTGTGCACCGATGAGGTTTTGCTGTTGACGGTAACAGCGACGCTTAGCGGCTTGGTCTCCCAGAGCCCCGGGCCTTCTGGGGGAGGGAGGAAGCGCCCGGGCAGATGAGCCGTCGCCCAGGGGCGTGGGGTGGACCAGGGTAGGCCTGGTGCTCTGGTCTGTTTGACAGCCAAAACCAGGGGCCTGAACCACAGGCTGCATCCGCATCCCGTCCCTCTGAGCTGGGGGCTCAGTCCTGCCAACCTCCCACCTCCAGACCTGTCCTGGGCACGTCCCCTGGCCCCTGCACCTGCTCTGCACCCTCACCTGCCCTCCTCTGCCTGCCAGGGCCTACCACTCACTCACAGGACCCTGCTGCTACCTCTTCACATGCTGGGCTTCTTCCCAGACACTAATCCTGCCCAGCTCTCCCGACCAAATCTAGCTATGGTGAAGTGGTGTCCTCCAAATCCCCCTGCCCCTCTACCCTGCTGCCGACTGGGCTTCCATTTGTCCTGGGACATTTAAAAATATCTGTCCAGCCTTGGCATATAGAACCCAATACCCCCAGCTGTCTGAATACCGGGGCCTCACTCGGCCAGCACATGCCTCCGCTTCCAGTAAACGCGTCAGCTGACCCAGAACACGGGGTCGGCCGAGCCCTCCGTCCCCATCCCGCCACTCTTCGCTTGGCTCCTGCATCGAGTGTATTGCCAGCTCGAGCCCATTCCTGGCCCTACAAGGAGAAGACAGGCGCGGGCTGGGGGCCTCTGAGCCATCTGCGTGCCCGTGACACGGAGCACATGCCGGGAGCATGGTGTGATGTCTGCCACAGCTGTCCCCCTCTCCCTGGCTTCCAACCCCGATGGGCCCCGTGGCCCTTGTATTAATATAGCACAAAGAGGACCAGCAGCTGGCCGTGGCAAAATCTTTCCACACGGACGGTGACAACTGACATCACACTGATTTGGGGCCCGTATGTTCCAAACAGGCATTCTTTTAGAAAGACCATGGCTGCAACCTGCCTCGTCACTGGAAATGTGTCCACCTTTGCTTTGGGAACTGGGGACATCTCCAGTGAGCAATCGGGGGGCCTTTCAAAGGGAACCCAAACGATGGGGGGTGGCTCTAGGAGCCTCCTGGGGCTCACAGCAGCAAGGGTCCCCTCCCCTGGCGAGGCTCCCCTCGGTCTGTGCAGTGATTAAACGCCCCGTGGGGAAGAGGCAGGGAAAGCAGGGCCCGTGACCTTGACACGCTCTCCCCAGGGGCGTAGGAGGAGGGCGGCTTCAACAGACCCCAGAAGAACTCAGGAAGAGTGGGAGCAATGAGATGATTTCTGGGATTTAGACGCTTCAAAGGCCGCTGGAGAAAAGGCTGGGGGTGACAAGGGAAGCAGGGCGCCGGGGCTTATGCCACGCAGCTGTGCTGGGGCCCTGGACCTCAGCTCCACCTGCCTCATCGTTGCCTCGGCGCGCTTGGAAATTCCCATTGCAACTTTACAAATACACATGTGAAAACAATATTCAGCAAAAGTTTGCTGAGGGCCTAGCGCGCACCGGAACTCTCCGGGCACCGGTCAGTCTGTACAAGCAGCAGAGAAGCGAGCAGGCCCTGGCAGTCCACAGCACGACGGGTCCACTCCCTGCACGCCCTGGACTGGTGTCAGATGTCCCTTCCACTGATGCCGACCTTTTAAATTTAGTGTTTAAAAATCCTACAATGAGCCCTGTAACCCTCCAGCCGACCCAAGGAAGCGCAATCGGTAACCTTATGGACTAGAACCCCCTGCTCCCCTGCCCTGCCCACCTTCTCTGCATAGGCAACAAAGATGTCAGCTGGGGTTTATTGTGTGCTTATCGTGAACATCACTGCGGTTTCCTCGTGCATATACTGCTTGCTTTTGAACTTTATGAAACGTGGATCCTACCACGTCTGAATATGGACTTTCAGGCACGGGCTCTTTTCTGGCATTTTCTGGCAGCCAGTCGAGAACAGAGAGCGCGATGGAAGGAAAGACCCCACTGCCCCACGGAATTCCCGGAAAAGCCCCGAAGGAGAGGAGTGGCCGTGGCTCTGAGGGGAGAGGGCGGCCCTGCGAGAAGCCGGGCGGGAAGGAAGAGGGGCCCGAGCCCGAGTGGCCGCTACTTGCAGCGCGGCTCTGCCGAGGCCAAGGGCACAGGGTGAAGCCTCCCGGAGAAGCGTGTTTCTTGGCTGTGTCTGCAAACAAAAACATGCGAAGTGACGGCAAATGTCACGGTAAAGGCAGAGCGAGACAACTACATCTGTCGATTTATTATTAGAAGGCAAATGTCATGGAAAGAAAATCCGCCCCGAGCCATTCGGTCCTGTTGAAACTCCACAGGGTGCAGCTGGCTGGAACCAGAATCCTTCCCACCACGCCTCCGCTAGGAGCGGCCTTACTCCATACTGGGGTCAACTCTAATTTGTCCCCTTTGATGGCAAAAAGTCACTGGAGAGGGAGACAGGAAGACCACCTGTCTTCACAGCCTCCCTGGGGTCCACGTGAGTATGTGTCTCGGAGAAGAGGGCGCTGGACTAGATCCAGGCGGTGGCCGAGGCGATTCTGAGGGGCACGAGGCAACAGAGGGGCTGTCCGTTTTAGAGCTACTCGCTGATCTTGGCGTGTATTTAAAAAATACTCAGCCAGAAGCTAAGTGACGCTGATATAATTTTCCTTTAAAACCAAACTCATTTACGAGAAGAAAGCAAGTCGGTTTAAAGAAAACTATTACGTGCTTAGAGGATGCGGATATGGCAAAAATCGTGAAGGTAGAACAGAAATAAGCGAACTCAGAGCACAAATGATCTCGATGTTTCTAAGAGGCTGTAAATTTTCTCTAACTTCTAAGGTACTGTTGAGCTCAGAAAGTTCCGACTATGTTCTCTGCCTAAAAACGGCCATTGCACACAGCAGGCCGGCCGCCCAGCCTGGACTGAGCCTTCTCTGCTCGAGGCCCTGTGCTTCGGGGCGTTTCCACGGCTCTGCCAGCCCAGAGCCCGCCCCCCTACCCACTGCAGCTGCTACCAAAGGAAGCCCCAACAAGGGGGGTCGCTGGGCTCAGCTCGCGGTCATGAACCCCAAGGAGCCCCTGGAGAAGCTCCTGTTTCTCCTCTCCTGAGTTTGTTCTTTTCCCCAAGTTTCCACAATGACTTCAGAAAGAAACACAGATGAACAAATGTCACTCTTCGTGTAGGCAGTTCACCCAACTTAACAGGTGCTCTCAATGGCAGACCTTGCTCTCATCACATACAAGTCTATTTTAAAAATACTTCAAATGGGAACTGACTCTTTTAAACATGTTAAAAATAATTATATTATTGTTCACTGTATTACCTCATTTATTTATTTGTAGTGTCACATTATTAATAACAGTATTATTATTATTAAGGAAAAGCCAGGTGCCTATACAGCCCAGTTTGCCAGGGAAGTCCTGCTTTACCTGTCATCCCAGTATCCCCCCGCAGTTAGCACTGCCTTGCACACTCAAATGTGTCCCGGTTGGCTGACAAATGATTAGGTCACCCTAGTTATGCACCATGACTAACTTGTCTGTGTCTGCAGTGAGTAGGGTGGGAAGCAGGGGGAGGACAGAGACCTGGATTTCAAAGGCTGGAGGGCATTCTTTAAATTGTGGCCATTCCCAACTTAAACTGTCTAGATCCGGGATTAGGACAGGAGGTCTACCGCTCAGGTTCAAAACAATGCAGCGATGAGGGCTGCAATCAACAGAGCGCAGCAGAGCTCTCCACCCCGAGGTAGTGGTGTGAACGGGGCTGTTTCTAAAAGAGCTCAGTTACCTTCAGGAAGAACTAAAAGTGGCCTCGACCCCAGCACACCTGGCCTCTCTCTTCTCAGATCTTTCAGTGAGGTTTCCCGCCCCTTGCCTTCGTGGCAGATCTCTGAAACGAACTTCACTGAAGTTCAACGTTTTTTCTTGACTGGTTAGAGACAAGAATGATGAACCCAAGGTCACAGCCCCAGAGGCCCAGCCCCGAGCCCTCACTCCCAACCCAGGGAGGTCTGGGTTCTCTGGGTCAGAGGAACGGGGTGGTGTTGAGATTGGGGACACATGCACCGCTGGTGGGGACGAACTGGTGGCCTCGTACTGAAGGGTGGCTGAGCCAAAGCCCTGTGTCTACCTGGGACCCAGCAGTCCCACCGCTTGAGATCGACCCGAGAAAAACCCCTGTGAACGCACACATGGAGCAGGTGCCGGGACGGGGGGCAACGCTCTTCCAACAGGGACCAAGCGCACGTCAACAGGGAGGTGACTGTCAGTATCTTCTATTCAGACCAGAGACGACGGGTGACAATCCAGGAGCCAGGCAGCTTACGGGAACCAGTGCAGAAGGGTCTCTAAGATACGGGGCCAAGTGAAAAGCCACAAGGTGGCATAGATGCTGCTTGTGTTTCTTTTAAAAAGCCATTTTTCTGTGGAAACTAGCCGGTAACCTCAGGGGGATTCGAGAGGTGGGTTATGGAGCCCGCGGCTGGTGGAGGGTCACTAAGGCAGCCTTTAGCCTTAGCTCTAGGTAGGATTTTTAACTTCTTATGTAACGCATCTAATTCCTATGTTCCACGTCTAATTAAACATGAAATTTTTAAAGTAATGGCTGGGAGAAGCTGCTAATATGCCACGGGTCTCATGGAGTAGACATCCTGAGAGAGGGTCTTGAGGAAGATTAACTTGCCTTTCTTGTACCTAATTCCCGTATCTGAGGGACGAGCTTTAGGTAGTAACTGGTGCTTTTGGAGTTGGCTGGGTATTTGAATAACTGGCAGAAAAAGAGAGCGTCGCCAAACAATCTTCGCGTTAACCGCGCCCAAGTCCTTCTCCTGGCTGCCGTGTGGACTTTGCCAGGCTTGATTACTAAGGGCCTGGTATAGTTCTATTTCTAGCTTCCCAACATTTGTAGCCGGCTCTTGCTTTGCTCTTTCTTTAATAAGGAGCCGGCAGAACGTCAGTTCTAAAGTGGATCAAGAAGAGAATGTGAAGCTCTGAACTGTCCATTTGGGTGCTGACAAGAAATAGACCTGGAATCAGGGGGCTGACATCCGAGCCCTTGGCTCGCGTTCAGTGTCTCCGTGAAGGCCCCCAGTTGGCACAGCGAACCAGGCACTGAACCCGGACCACAAAAGATCCCGTCTGAGAGACGGCTTTGCCACTAGCTGGCAGGTCCCACCCGCCTCTGAGCCTGTTTCCTCACCTGTACAGCCAAGAAGCTAAGATTTGATCTCCCAGGTCCCTTCCAGCTCTGGGATGGCTTCTGTCCTCCATCGGGGTGCCCCTCCCTGGTACCCCCCTTAGCACCAGATTCCTTCTGCTCCCACGGCTGCCCTTCCATCGAGCTCCAGACCCATGACCTCTTTCTGCCTAGTCCACTCCTCCTCACACGTGGTCCAAAGGCACTTCTAACTCCACAGGTTAGGGACTTCCCTGGAAGTCCAGTGGTTAGGATTCAGTGCTTCCACTGTGGGGGGCACTGGTTTGATCCCTGGTCGGGGACTAAGAGCCCGCATGCTTCGCAGCACGGCCCAAAAAAAAAAGACCCCAACCCCACAAGTTAGTTAGAATGGCCGCCTCTCACCCCACTCACCCCATCAGAACTCGAGGTCCCACGCCCCCTCGAGCCCAGGGAAAGGCACTGACTTCGGCCAGTTCCGCCAGGTGTCTTCCTTCACCCAGCCAATGCCCCACATCCATGCTGCTGCCAGGCCTTGTTGGTCAACCTCCTAAATAACTCTCAAAGTCGTGCTCCCAGCCACCACCATCTCTCTGCGCCTCAAATTCCAACCCCCTACCCCGTGGCCAGAGAGACTTTTGAAACCGACAACCTGATGACGGCACCTCCCGTCCATCAGGACAGAGGCTTCCCTGTTCAAGACACAATAAAGACCGCGTTTCGTCCTGCCAGGCCAACGAGGCCCTGCGTGGCAGCCCCTGCCCACCCTCCAGACCCAGCTCACTCTGTGCCCCAGTTCCGCTGACCTTCGGCTGGTTCCCCTAACCCGTCATCCTTTTCACTAGAGGGCTCGTGAACGCTATTCCTGACCTTGGAACTGTACGCCCGACCCCCACCCCACATTCACCCTTCAGTTCACAGCTCAAGTGTGCACATATCATCTTCCCAGGAAAGTATTCCCTGATATGCCCAGATCGAGGGCAGCTTCCTCCGCCATATACTCTGGAAAAAAAAAAAAAAAAAAAAAAAAAGCACGTTTCTTTTCCAGTGCCCTTAGCTCGAGTCGGGCTGTAATGAGAACCTCCTTCACGTGGTGATGCATTGTTTCCAGATCCCCAGCTCCAGGTGGAGAGACAGGGTCGGAGAGAGCTCACCTTCATATCCTGATGCCTAATACAGAGTATGGCCCATAGTGGGTACTCAGTGCATTTCTGTAGATCAAACTATGGCTTCTAAGACCTTCCATCGAGAGGCCACAAAGAGCTCATACAGCTTACTATCAAAAAAACAAACAACTCAATCAAAAAATGGGCAGAAGACCTAAATAGACATTTCTCCAAAGAAGACATACAGATGGCCAACAGGAATATGAAAAGATACCCAGTATCACTAATTATTAGAGAAATGCATATCAAAACTACAATGAGGTATCACCTCACACCAGTCAGAATGGATCATCAAAAAGTCTACAAATAACAAATGCTGGAGAGGGCGTGGAGAAAAGGGAACCCTCCTACACTGCTGGTGGGAATGTAAGTTGGTGCAGCCACTGTGGAGAAGAGTATGGAGGTTCCTTAAAAAACTAAAAATAGAGCTACCATATGACCCAGCCATCCCACTCCTGGGCATACATCCAGACAAAACTATAATTTGAAAAGATACCTGCACCCCTATGTTCACTGCAGCACTATTTACAATAGCCAGATCATGGAAGCAACCTAAGTGTCCAATGACAGATGAGTGGATAAAGAAGATGTGGTATCTAAGAGGCCACTAAGAGACAAGACCCAACACGACTGGCCTCTCCCACTTTCCGTTAGGCCCCTTCTGCCTCGCTGGGCTCCTGCCAATCCTAACCATCACCCTCCTGCTTCTTCACCTTTACCACCACCATCAGTGACAGCTACCCTACCACTGACCGAACGAACTCTCACTGCAGCAGCTCAGTACCAGTTTGCTTGCCATCAACCACTACTAAGCAGTTCCTATTTCTCTCCTCATGTGATCACCTCCACAACCCTGGAAGGAGGTTTCTTTGGACCCTAGAAGGATCTTATTTTGCAACTGTGGAGGCAGAAGACCAGACAGGTAATGCCACTGGGTAGCTATGAAGCAGAAGGAGGCAAGGTGTATATTCAGCCCAGCTGGTCCCAAATGTGGCTTCTTCCTTCTCATCCCAACTCCCTCTGTTGAGTTCCTCTCATTGGATACCATCTTGTTTCCTTTTAAAACCCACCTAAATACTATCAGAGAAAAGACATTAAGAGAAAAGCCCTTTAAAGAAAGAAACACAATGAGGATGCGCCACTGCACCCATCTCATTTAGAAAAGGAGCAAAGATTCTTGTCTCTCACATACTTTCAGAGAATATGGCGACACACAAAGGAAGGGTGAAGAAACCAAAAAAAGACGAAAGAATAAAAACACCAATTTAACTAAACGATATGGCTAACTAGAAGACAAAAGAATAAACGAAAAATGATTTTAAAATTTAAAAAAGCCCAGAATTACCAAATATCACAAAACTGTGGAGTGGGAAAGGACATGAGTTGGAAGTTCCTGATTTTGAGATTTCAGACAATGCTAAAATTTCCAAATAAATATGGAATGCCAACCTGGGTTGCCACCCAGTTTTTCTTTTTTTTTTAATATGCTAAGTAAAGTCATTTAAAAAACTAAATAAGGGCTTCCCTGGCGGCGCAGTGGCTGAGAGTCCGCCTGCCGATGCCGGGGACACGGGTTCGTGCCCCAGTACGGGAAGATCCCACGTGCCGCGGAGCGGCTGGGCCCCGTAAGCCATGGCCGCTGAGCCTGCGCGTCCGGAGCCCGTGCTCCGCAACGGGAGAGGCCGCAGCAGTGAGAGGCCCGCGTACCGCAAAAAAACCCAAAACAAAACAAAACAAAAAAACTAAATAAAAACAAAATTTAAAAACAAAATCTTAAAACCAGAAAACCGATATCACTATCTATTGTCACTCAAAAAGAAATGACACTGAAATACCAAAAGGTAGGATGCTTACGCAGCCTCCGTCTCAAGGACAGCCCCTTCCCTGAGTAAATCTAACCTGGTGAAAACCCCACTACATCAGCTTTATGTTTCTCACTTCACTGCGCATCGGCATTTGGCAACCACCGACTCAGCTCGAGTCGCTCCCTTGCGCGGGATTCCCTTCTACAAAATCCTCCTGCAGCAACCTCCGCTGAGCGTTGGCCTGAGCAGGCTCCTGGTTGCCTCATAAAGCAACCAATTCTAACGGTAGCAGAATAGGAGAAAAATGCACAGAAATCAATACCGTTCCTATAAGCACAAGAGAAACAGCCTGAATATAATGATGAAAGAGGGTCCATTCACAGTAGCAATAAACACATCAAATACTTGGGAAATACATGATATATAGTCACATATCAAATTCCACATATATACATCAGAATTATATAAAGAAAACACAAATCCTTAATGGGAGAAATAGAAACTCAAACGAAGAGAGAGACCATACTTCCGGCTGAAGGCTAAACACAGAAAAAAATGACGCTATTTCCTAACTTATAGATTAAATGAAATTCCAGTCAAGGCATCACCAGGGTCATTACGGAACTTGACAAGAATGATTCTTAAACTCTTTTTTCTTTTCTTTTCTTTTTTTTTTTTTTTTTGCGGTACGCGGGCCTCTCACTGTTGTGGCCCCTCCCGTTGTGGAGCACAGGTTCCGGACGCGCAGGCTCAGCGGCCATGGCTCACGGGCCCAGCCGCTCCGCGGCATGCGGGATCTTCCCAGACCGGGGCACGAACCCGTGTCCCCTGCATCGGCAGGTGGACTCTGAACCACTGCGCCACCAGGGAAGCCCTCTGAACCACTGCGCCACCAGGGAAGCCCTCTTTTTTTTTTTTTGTCTGTGCTGGGTCTTCGTTGTGGCGTGAGGGCTTCTCTCTAGTTGTGGTGTGCGGGCTTAGTTCCCCCGCGGCCTGTGGGATCTTAGTTCCCACATGGACGCGGGGATCGAACCTGCGTCCCCTGCATTGGAAGGCAGATTCTTAACTACTGGACCACGAGGGAAGTCCCGAATCTTAAATTCTATAGAAAAATAAATGGACAAAACCATCAGAGGAGTCTGAGATAATACGCAGTAAGAAGATTCTTGCCCCAGCAGATCTTAAAATATAGCATGAAACGATGATCATTCAGGCTGTAAACCAACTAAACCAATGGGGAATGATGCCACAGCCTAACAAACACGGCAGAAGTAAACTCGCTACCAATAAAAGACACAGAAGCCGCACTACGCCACCGCTGTCCTGAGGACAGACTGATGTTTTTCAAAACCTTCCCATCTCAATTTGGAATAGGAATTTCAGAGTTTGTTTTTTTTTTAAAAAACTAATTAAGCAACATCAGAAAATTTCAAAGTGATAAAGATGAAGATTTCCTGACAATCTAGAAAAACGTTTCGTATTCCTGTGTGTTTCCTATTCCCGTGTGTTTCGTATTCCTGTGTTTTGAATTCTTAGGGCCATCTCAAGCTCCCACCTCCGAGGCTGTCCAAAACACAATTTGAAATTCCTTAGATTCATCTTGTTCTCTAATTATGAGTGTGAGGGTGGGGTGGCGGAGGTGCTGGCAGCGGGCGCCAGGGAACCTTCTGGGCTCCTTAGTCAGGGGCTGCGGCCCACCGGCCCAGCACCCAGCAGGCCCCACAGGGCCCTCTTGCTGTTCTCGGCTTCCCAACTACACGGATGGTTCTCAAGGGCAATTAGGCCTGAAGTCCTCACTTGCCGCGAATCAATCAGACCTCAGCAATTTGGAAAAACAAAAGTCTTGCTCTTCCTTCTTCCCTCAGGAGTGGAGAGGTGGGAGGGAAGTAACGGCTCTTTTACGAAGGAGTTTCTAGACCAGCAAAGGGAAAAACTCCCAATTTACAATGATTTTTAGCCAAAAAAAAAAGTATGAAGGTGGGAGGCTCCAGAAGTCGTCATCACCAGACAATAGTGAGTTTTCATTTCTGATCTGAGAAGACCTGTTCTTTTTTCTTCTAGTTTTGTGACATTTTCTTTACCTTGGGTGGTTCATGTCTAACTGTGGGCCCTGCTGGGACCTGTATTATCCTGGCAATGGAGGTGACCTTGTCCATCATCTGCCCCAACATCTCAGGACTCTCATGCACAAGAGAAGCAGCGGGGGGTAGGCCTCCGCCAGAAGCAGGAAGCAGAGGTCGGTCACCTGGCCCACACCTGGCCGTGGACCTGCTGAGAGGGAGCTGACCCAGAGCATCCCCTTCCCTGCCTAGCTGACAGGTCCCACAGCCTCGGGGTGCCACAGACCCTCACACCTGTGGGGCAGGATGGCCCTTCCCCGACTGCCACTGGGAAAAACAAAGCCGAGAGCAAGTAACAAATACCTTAGAATCCTCTTCAAGTCAAAGCACTGCCACGATGAATGAGGCTGATTTCCCCAGTTATGAGGACGGGCTGATTACAGAGCCCGGCATCATTTGTCCGCAGATAATTGCCTCAATTCTCCACTTCACTTTGCACATATAGAAACAGTCGCAATCTACCAAAGCCTCGGTGACTAGATACGTTAAATTGGTCTAATCACGTCTTGAAGAGCTTGGGCTGAAAGGACAGCTCCGAGTGCCATCCTGAACCAGGACACCAGCGAGCCTCTCTCCCTCGGCCCCGCTGCTGCCTCGCTCCCCCACAACGTCTGAAGGGGTGAGTCAGACCCTCAGCAGAGAACAGAAAAACAACTCTGAGGCTCTCTGTCAATGTCTAGTGGCCGTGGGCCCGGGTGGACAAAAGCTAAACCACACACCACAGGATGTTCCCGACAGCCGAGTGGTCCTCTGCAATCAGCAGTGCTTTCAGCCACTGCCCACCAGCCTCAGGAGGGGCAGCTCTGCAGGGCAGAGGACACAGCTGACACCAGCACCACCGGGGCCATGGGCAGCGCTGGCCACGAGAGAGCACCAGGCAGGCTGGAGCAGGGCAGGTGACAGCATCCAGGCGCCATTTCTCCAGGACAGAGCCAGGCAGAGGGCCAGAGTCCAGGGTGAACCAGGGACCACATCAAATGAAAGCTTTGGCTCTGAGAGCCAGAGCCAGAGCAGAGGAAGGGAGGCACCGCGCCCCAGGAGGACCTGCCCACCCAAGCTTACATTCTGCCTGGGGGAGGGGCCTTCCAGACACTTCCTGTTGGATTAGGAGCCTAGAAATTGCTCCTCCCATGACAGGAGTAGGTAGGTAGGCAGGTGGGTGTTGCGTTGGTAGGATTACCTCGACAGCGCACAAAGCCAAGAGAAAAGAAGGGCCACTCCTGAGAGGAGGACCCCAGCAGCTCTGCACAGGGACACAGGTCACTTCTGATCCTATCTCCCTTTAAAAACGAAGGGCACAAATAGAACATTGTAACCCCAACAAAGGCCTGGACAGAAGCCAGCCATGTCAAAGAGATGATGATTTCCCCCTATTGTTTGCTTCTGGCTCTAGACGGCACAGCCACAAAGTCAGGAGCCCGGGCTCGTCGCCCTTTCTACTGGTGAGAGCTGACAGACACCAGCGCCGTCTGAGTGACAGCGACGTGGCGCCCCAGAGAAGCGAGCCAAATGCTCTTGTATTGTACCCAGACCTCTGGGGGGGGGGGGGGCAGGCAGCAAGGCAATGCCAAATTCCCAGTGGGCTTGAGCCTTTCTGGCTGATTGCCACAGTCAGTGGTGGGGAGCACGTCATATTCCCTGAGTTCATTTCTACCCAAAGGGAAGTTTGAAAAGCTCTCCATCTCTAAAATTAGTCCTTATCAATGACTGTCCAAAAAAATGTGTTCAAGAGTGATTGTACCCACTCGCCTGGCGGAGCAGAACCAAACTTTTGTGTCTCATCTTGGAAAACGTGTTGGTGCCGAGGGGACCCATGACAATGGCCTGGCGAGCCTTTTGAGAATTCACGTGAGTCATGTCTCCCCCAGAGTGACTAGAACAGGGCTTCGCACACAGTAGGCATGCGGGAACAGGTGGCTTGAAAGCACTGCTCTAATGGGCTTCAAAAAAAAAAGAAAAGAAAACCTCAAAGTCAGACGAGGTAAAAGCCCACCTTTCAGAAAACCACCAGATGTAACCACCTGACTGTAGCCACCGTCGGGCAGCTTCCCTCCCTGGTTTGTCCACCTGGCGAGGATTTAGAATGTGGCACCTGTTGGCAATCCACTCTTTAATAGTTGGAGGCATTTCACATTGACATGCATGTTGTCAGATGACAGGGGTTGGTCACTTCTCAATCACCTCCGTCTCCCCACGATGCCTGGAAGAGTGTCGTGGTCACAGAAGTGACTCAAGGTGAGGCTGCTTAACAGCCAATTTCATTGTTAATTTCCGAGGCAGCTCCGGGAGGGGAGGCAACGAGGCCCGATACAACTAATAGACAGAGACGGATTTCTCTGCTTCAGCAAATGAGCTGCGGAGCGGAGAGTCACAGAGCCCACCCTGGTCACAAAAGGCCCACCGCTGGCCGAGCCTCCATCACTGACACCTGTTTGCTCGTGTCCTGAAACTGCCACCCAGACACTCCTTCCTGCCGCTGAGCCACCTGCACTTTCAAATGCTTCTACAATAGAAGCCGAGTCGGAAGAGCATGTCCATCAATAGAGCCCCCAGCCCCTCTCCCAGGGCCTCCAGAGCCCTTTCATGGAACCAGAATCTGACTTGAAAAGAACTCGGTGAGCGTGGCGTTCTAATTCCACCTGGCTCAGGAGTCCCAGGGAAAACATCTCTAATATGTGGTCACCTGTCCTTTGATTTAACGCCGCTTCTGACGAAGAGCCACCATCTCCTGACAGCCGTTCCACTTCAGAGCCCTAACTGTTGGAATATCCTTCCTTGGGCTGAGCTGGAATCTGCCTGTTGAAACTGCCTCCCATAGGTTCTAATTTTGCCCTGCCGAGCCACATAAAATACATCATAATGCCTTTTCCACAGGACAATCCTTTAAGGGGCTGAAGACAGTTATTCTTCACAGTTCGTCCAAATAAGACCCTGATCGTAATGAACTGGAAGCTGCGCTTTCCAGTCCAATGGGTCCAGGAGCCTCCCTCTGGCAGAGCCCCGCCGGTGATATACGTTGATATATGTCCGCACTTTATTTACCGCAGACAGACAGAGCCCCTGGTTCCTTCGCCTGGTAACAACCCGAGGCCGTTCATCACCCACTTGCTCCTTTTCGAAATTCACTCTGCAGCAAGCACTTTTAAAGTCATGCACGTAATGCATTTAAAGAGCGCTTTCTGCACAGAGCCATTTGCTCAGCCCCGGCACTAAGTGCGAGATGGAACAGTATTTCAGCGACGTTCTCCTGCCCCCAGAGCCCGTGTCGAATGTACGCCAGAAATGTATCGGTAACTATACATGACTGGGGCTCTAAATGCAGTGCTTTGTTAAATGTTCATTTGCTGACTAAAATGCATCTTGCAAGGAAAGTGCATTAGTAATGCAGAATCTAGTCCAAAACTATGCATTACGTAATGCACATTTTCTAATAATGCAGGCAGTCTCGGTGTATCTATATTAGTGGATCGGCTCCGGGCTGCCAGCTCCATTATAGGCAGAAAGCACTCCTTTTGCAAAACGAAGTACTTTCTTATGTACACTAAAGAATCATAATCCACCTCGTTGCTGACAGCTGGCATTTGTCTCCATTGAAAGGGCATTCAGCAGCACCCACATATTCCTGAGTTTTTCCCAATGTGCCCTGAGAACCACTTGAACGATGTCTTTATGTTCCACTCATTGTCAGGGGGGCTGAGCTGATTGAAGAAAGCAAGTGGGCGGGTCAGTCTGAGCAGAACCTTTGGAAATGTCTCAGGTTGGGGCTGAGAGACCAGGATTTGAGATCTGCAGCTCCAAAGGGCCCTGTCCCGTGTCCCCTGATACCATCCATATGATGACTGGAGCCATCCAGACACCTGTGATAACAAAACCCTTTCAGTCACTCTGCAAAGTGGTAAAGAGGAGAGCACAACGAGAATGCAGACGTCTGTCTTTTTACGAGGTTTGCAATCAATCCCACTTTATTACACCAATCAGTATTTTAATGCTACAAACTAACTCGAAGAAAACAAGATGCAAGATAGACACAGCCAAGAAGACAGGGCAGGAGCATTCAAGACCATCCCCAGCGAAGATGCAGAAACAAAACCTCCACATGTCAAAACAGTCGCTAGGATCTCACTAAGGTCTTAACTCTGGGTTCAGCAGCTCTAAGGCAGGCATGGTGCACAAGGGATAAGGGTGAGTCACACCACACTGAGGAATAGCTGTGGGTGCAGGACACTTCGGCACCAGGAAGCAGTGCCAGGAGGGGACACCTGGTGGACCACCTCAGAAGGGAAGGCAGAATTACCTCATGGACTCTTCAAGTGTCCCCCATGTTGACTCAAAGACAAGAAAAACCACCTGTCGCACCTGTAATGCCTTGTTGTTGCTTCCACAGATTCTAGGAAGATGGTTTTGCCCTGAGTTATACCACCGGTGGACCTGTCACAAGGGCAGAAGTGATGCTGCATATTTTAACGGGGAGGGCATGCACAACCCAGAAGCAGCAGTCAGGTTACAGGTGGAACCCCAGAGCTTCCGAAGCACCATCCTGCCTGAGCAACGACCACTCCACGGATCCCCCTCCAGGAGGACATGGAGCTCATTTGGTTCTCCAGGGCTGAGAAAGAGATGGACTCATTTCCTTTGGGGTTCAACGACATGACCTAGGGTGTCGAGGGGTCCCTTAGCCCTAATGCTCTGGTTGATCCAATAATTTTCTCACTAGAATGCACGCCGGGTTAAACAATGTTGGTGGGTAAGGAGGGAGTCCTGAGTGGTTTAATGCTCTGAGTAACAGCAGATTAATCCTAAGTATCCTTTCCTTGATGTAAGATTTTCTTCTCTTTCCTTTTCTTCTTCCTACTCTATCTTCAGCACCTAGAACAGAGCTTGGCATGTGCTAGGCACTCAACATTTGTTGAATGAACTCACTTGTTGAATGAACTCACTTCGTTGAAAACCTATCTATGAAAAGAGCTTTGAGTGGTACCCAGCGGTTTCCTTGATAGCTGATCGCCCTGCAGCGCCCCCCAGGGGCAGACAATTGGCTGCACCTACTGAAGAGCACAGATATTACCTAGTGGTTCCAGCTAATTAGACTTTCGGCACATGTTCTCAGCTAGAGCTCAGGGTGGTCCACCAACGGGCTTGGGGACGTGCAAACCATCACTCCGTCTGTCTGTGGGGGTCCTTCTTAGGGAAGATGCTCATCTATCCATTAGGTAACTAATTAGTCTCTTGAGACCGCATTGGTGGTTGGGGGGATTGGAAACTGCTCAGATTACGGTCACTGTACCAGGTCTGCCAAAGGTGATCTCACGATTAATTAATGATTGCCTGAGGTTACCATGCTCACACTACTGAGCCCCTGGAAAATGCCCGGAACCGCACCGTTAATACTGACGTACAGAAGCTCATTCCTCCGGAATATCCGCAATTTTGCGGTCTGGTTTTTAGCTGCTTCGGGCTTTGTTCAACTTATCGATAACCCTGGAGAAGCTGGGGAGCGGTACGGACCCCACGGAGAACCCATGCCTAGCTGCGCAAGCACTCTAACCTGTAGCTAGCTCGCTCGCTCGCTCCTTGGCACCCGCCAGGCCCCCAGCCGCTCCCATCGCCCAAATCCTTTCAAACAAGGTTCCCTCCTGCCACCTGCCGGCCCATTAGGGTCTACGCCTCGGGCTCGGCGCCACTGCGCAACTCACGCGGAGCCGCCCCCGCCTCCCTACTGCACATGCCCGGCAGAAGTCCGGGCGCGCAACTTTGCAGAACCTCTCCGCCCCATTTGTCTTCGCCTCAGTCTCCTCTTTCCTCTCCCAGGCGAGAGGACCAGCGGAGGCACCTCTCCCCGAGTCTTAGGCTGCAGAGTCTAAGACTTAGAGAGAGGAGCCTGGGAGGAGATAGACTTTTTCTCCCCTTTTCCCATCCCTTCTTTTTGCCCAGAGAGGCAAATAGAGGCGCGGAGCTTTAGAAAGTTGAGTGGTCAAGAAGGTAGGTGCTTCGTTTTTCTCCTCGCGCCGAGGTGGGGCTGGGACCTCCGGACCCAGCTTCTTAACCTCGCGAGGAGCACCTTTTCCGGCTCTAGCAGCCGATGCTCTTCGGAGCTGCTCTCTGCAGAGCCAGAGGGTGGGTCGGATTCGCCGAGTGTGTGTGAGGATGGATCGCAGATCCCGAGCTCAGCAAGGGCGCCGAGCTCGCCACAGTTACAACGATCTGTGCCCACCCCTAGGCCGCCGGGCAGCCACCGCACTCCTCTGGCTCTCCTGCTCCATTGCTCTCCTTCGCGCCCTCGCCACCTCCAGCGCCCGCGCCCAGCAGCGCGCGGCTGCCCAGCGCCGGAGCTTCCTTAACGCCCACCACCGCTCCGCCGCCCAGGTATTCCCCGAGCCCCCCGAATCCGACCACGAGCACGAGGAGGCAGACCTCGAGCTCTCCCTCCCCGAGTGCCTGGAGTACGAGGAAGAGTTCGACTACGAATCCGAGACCGAGTCTGAAATCGAGTCGGAGACCGACTTCCAGAGCGACCCTGAGACCGCCCCCACCACTGAGCCCGAGACCGAGCCCGAGGACGAGCGCGGCCCCGTGGTGGCCAAGCGCCGCACCTTCGACCAGTCTCTCACTGAGCGTCTCAACGCCCTGAGGTTGCAGAGCCCCGACGCCTCCCCGAGTCGCGCGCAGCCCAGCACTCGGGAGTCTGAGAGCCCCAGACAAGGGGAGGAGCCCGAGCCCGAGGACAAGGATCCGAGGGACCCCGAGGAGTCTGAGCAGCCAAAGGAGAAGAAGCAGCGACGGCGCCGCTGCAAGCCGAAGAAGCCCACCCGCCGCGACCCATCTCCGGAGTCTCCTTCCAAAAGGGGACCCATCCCCATCCGGCGTCACTAATGGAGGACGCGCCCCAGATTCTCCTTGTTTTCTTTGACCCAGGTTGGTGACCAACCGCTAAACTGGGGAGTCTGGGGTCGGTGCTGGAGCGGTGGGAGGAAGGGAGGGAGAAGCAAAGGCAGGTTAGAAGGAAGGCGGGAAGAGAGCGGGCTCAACTAGTTAGCCCTGGAGGCGGGGGCGCAGGGCGAGCTAGGAAGAGCTCCGCGAATCTCCCCCGGGGCGCTGGCGGGCGCCCGGGTGGCCAAAGGCCTGTTGGCCAGAGGGGCGGCGGGGCGCTCCTCGCGCCCCTCTGGAGACAGCCTGAGGTCTCCGAGCTGGTGTCCAGGATGCACGACTGAATTCCGGGAGCACCCCAGGTTTCGAGCTGCACACCCAGAAGGCACGGGTAAGTACTTTGTTTTACGTGCTTTTTTCCCTCCTAGAGTAAGTAGTCTCAAACCAGTTGGCCTTGGCGGGTGCCCGAAACGTGGTTCGGAGGTGCTCGCGCCAACTTTCAGAAAGCAGAGCCGCCCGGCGGTAGCGACACTGTTGCAATGTGCGAATACTAACCAGGCTGGGATTGGGCGACAACTCCGGAGACTGCCGGCTCCCGGGGAAAGTTGCGCGCGCACGCGCGCGCCGCTTAAGACACTCGGAGCCTAGAGCCCAGGTCCCGTCGCTGTCAATTTGGAGCCGCCGGACCTCGGCGCCAGTGCCCCCCGCGGCTGCGCGCCGGTCCTGGCCGCCAACGCCCGTCTCCGGGCGCTTGCGGGGCCGGAGACCGCAGCAAAGAGCGTGCGCACCTGCCCGCACGCCCCAGAGCCGACCTCTAAGAGCCGGCCGGCGGTTCCCCACGAGTCACCGGTACTTGGAAGGCAGGCAGAGGAGGTACGGGAGTCTTGGGAGGTGCCCAAGGGGCTACCAGGGTTGGTGGCGTGGGCTTGGTCACGTCGGGGCATCGCCAGCCTTTTGGCGCAGCTAGTCTGGTGGCGGGGCGGGGTGCAGCTTGGCTGGAGAGGTCCCGGGCTGTTTGCTCAAGGGCCTGGGGATGTAAGAGAGGGGCCAAGAGGTCAGCGAGGTGGTCACGAGCGGAAAGGTAAAGCGGAACAAGGAACTAGCTGGAGAGGGAGTCGCGCCTATCACCAGGGAACCCTACAACGCGTCCCCAAAGAGCGCGGCACCCACCGAGCTGGGGAAAGGTGTTGGATCCGACGCAAGTCCTTGGGCGATCGGTCGAGAGGGGGCAGGAGCCGGCGGCTACGGCAGCCTTGAGGAGGGGAGGGGAGGGGAGGGGAGGGGAGGCTGCGCGCACCGGCCATTTTCAGCTCCGGTGGAGCTAAGTTTGGAATCTGTAACCTGGAGGCGAAGCTGCCCTGGTGTCGGAGCACAAAAACGGCCTGAATCCGGTAAAGCATCTTCGGTGCGGAAAGTGTGCCTTTCTCACCAGTCCTGGGGGAAAAGACTGGTTAGTGAAATGTATTTACAAAACCTCACCCGATTTGGAAGTTGGCTTTATCTTGGTGCGCGCGCGTCTCGTTTGGCGTTGGTTTGAGCTATTCTGATGAGAATGATTTGGGGGGGGGGAAAGTGATACGTTTTGAGACTTGAAAAGACGACGGGTCAGGTTCTTAGACTCCTAAGATAAGGTTGCGGCCAGAAGGAACACACGTTAAAGGGTCTTCCTTCCAGGTCTCTTCCCTGGGCAAGGCGTCGCGGAGCCCCAGAACTTCTTCTGGGCTGCGGCGCTCGCTGACTAATGGCTGTTGGATGCTGTTCTGGTCTTCACTAGTAAATACCGGGAAGGGGGCTTCCCTGGGCAGCGGGGAAATGTCCAGAAGTCTGGAGACTGCCGAGGACTTGTAGAAGGGTCCGGTGCGCCCTGGCTTTGGCTTGAAAGCGTGAAAACTGCCTAAGTGAAATGGGGCTCCCCAAAGCTGACATTTCTACTTAGTGTAAAAACAGCGGTTCTGTGTTCCTTTCCGTGGCATTAAGTGTTCTGTTTTTTCTCTGTTAACGTCTTAGCAGCCTGAGTTCACCCAGCAAAATGTCTCTGGTGAATAGGCAAAATCAGCCAGGGGTGCGGTTGGCTTTTTTGGTGTGCTTTTCTGTGTGAGGGCTGCCCTCACAGGCTGGGGAGTTTGGGGGGACCCGTTTTCCTGCAGAGCTGGGTTTTTCATTGGAGAAATTAGCATATCGCCCTGTTGCAGGATGAATATACAAGTTTTTTTTTTAAGTCGTCAGTGCCTAGCCCACACCTGTCACCCCAGTCTTGGGCTTTTTTAACCTGAAGCCTGCATAAGGAGAGGCTGTCTTTCTTAACAGTAACCAATATACCAGGTTAGTTGTTGCGGGGCGGGGGTGGGGGGGCCCATGTAGGAACACACAGTTTGCCATCTTTCAGACGCTCCTCCATGAGCTACATGATTGTGAAAACCTGTTACCCACCCCCACAGCCCTCCCCCACTCAGTTCCCCTCCCCCACCCCCTCTCCTTCCATCCTGATTCCGGGGTGGAAGAGTCATTAGGCACATACACAACAACTGAGGAGCATACCAAACCCCTATGACCAGGACTCACCCCATGGAGAGGGAGTTTTGCTACAGAGACGCTTCAAAAAATACTCTTTCTACCTAAGGCACTGGTGTTTAGCTGCCTCTCTTTTCTAGAGGCATTTCTGGCAAGTTTTCCAAGCATTCCCAACTCACTAGTCTCCCAACTAGCCCTTTGTCTCGCCCTGCTCAACTGGGGTGTTAGCATTTGAATGGGCTTAACTTGCCCTTGCAACTTAGGAAATTGTCTTAGAAAAAGCAGACCTTAAGAGTTGACCACTGGGGTGAATTACCAGCCAGTTATAAGGTTTCGATTGGAGAGAAAGGGGAAGAGGAGGGGAAGGAGGGTAAAGCTACTTAAATTGTAAGCTCTGATATTCAGGATTTTTAATTTTGCGACATTAATCATTTGCTTAATAGAAATGTGCTTTTTCTTGGACAAAGGTGCTCTTCTAACTGAACTTTTTGAGTTGGAAAGTCATGCAGCAGTGTTCAAATACTGTGTGGTGTCAACAATCTGGTGTAGGTTTACTTCTGAGGTTTGGCAAGCAAGACTTCTAATCTGTTTATCAGAATTCAGGAATTGGGAATTTTAAAGTTTGGAATTGTTTTAAGATAATGTTTCTTTAACACGCTAGAAACTTTTTCCCCTTGGAATTGCTATCAGCCCTTTACACTTCAGCCCTCATTTTTAGCAGCTGTGATGGAGGGTTTAATGAGAAAGAAAGCTGCAACTTCAGTGTAGGTAAGAAGGAGGTTTGTTTTTTTGTTTGTTTTAAATAACCTGCATGGATTTTACTTAATTTGTCTGTATTGTTACTGCTCTTCATGTAAAGGGAGGCTATGGAGAGGAAACTGAGCAGAAACCTTGGTGTTTGGGGAAAGTATGTCTCTTTAACAGAAAGGTGACCTATAACAGCAAATCGCTAGAATCAAATTAAGCGTCCAGAGTGACGTCATATGCCAGCTCGAGTGCTACCCTTCTCTTAAAAATTGTCCAGCAAAGGGGGAATGAGATTCTCATATTACATCTTTAATCCCCATGTTCCAGAATGAGGGATGGAATTCCTCGTCCTGCTCTGCGGGTTTGACATTAATGACGCTATTTTCTAAATCCTGATGCCCCAGAAGTGGGCAGCAGGATCTAAGACCTCAGGCTCTTCTCACCCTGGCCCTGCCCAGCAGCCTCGGGTCAGACCCGGTGGCCTCTGCCTCAGTTTCTTCACGTGGAAAATGAAGTAGCTGAAGAGATGGTCCTAGCATCCCTTTCTGCTCCCAACACTTGGAGGTTGATTAAGAAGCCTGGAGTTGCCCAATTTGACTCATACCAATGATTTTAATGCTAAAGGAGCCCCCCCCCCACCGCCGCCCCGAACGTTAAAGCTTGATAGAATAAAAGCCAGTTGGGAAGAAATCCGTTTTGTGTTGATCTAATTTGATTTTCCCAAATCTGGTTTTGAATTGGGGGCAAAAATGGTTTCGAGGCCAGTTAGAAATAAATAAACGATAGATAAGTAAGTAAGTAAGCAGGCAGGCAGGTTAGAGAATTCAGAATTCCACTGTGTTCTATTACTAACGGGGGGGGGGGGGGTGGCCTCCTCAAGAGCAGATACTTAGTGTTTGTCTTAGGTGTGCTGGTTTTCCCACCTGCCCTCCCTGATCTCAGGGTCGGGGCAGGGAGCCCTGGAGCCAGCCTGGCCCTGAGCACTGCAGCCAGGAGATGCTGGCCGCTTTGGGAGAGAGCAAACTTAACAGCCCCGCTGCTTAACTGACCACAAGTGTTGAATATATTCTTTGGTAACACGTTCAAGTGCCCTGATTAGGTGAGACCTGAAAAAATAGCCCAGAGGCTGCAGCTAGTTAGGATAAACCAGTTTTCTCAACCTTTGTATTTTTTTTCTCTTATCACTCCCTCCCAGGAGCTTCTTCAGACATCTTTTTCTTAATTAGTCCTCGCCCATGAAATGTTAGAGATATATCGTCTATGTTTCTGTACTGCGGGATCTGGTAATAGCTAAGGGTTTTTTTGCATTCCCCCCAAACCAATCTTGTCTCTGTTGCAAATGCATGAGATAAAGAAAGCAAATGTTTAAAAGAACTGGTTTATGTCAAATTAAGTGATTTAACATTCTGTTTTTGTTTTGTATTTTAAACTTTTGGGGGGCTACGTATTAAAAGGCTATATATAAGGTGGATTTTACTGATGTTTGGTTTCTCTTTCTTACATCTCATGTTTTTTCCCCAAGCCCCCTGGTGCTGATACTGGTGCTAGTGCCTACTTAATTCACACGGCAGAGAAGCCAGAGTAAACAGCCTAGTGACTCAGTTCTCCCAAGCCCAAGAGTCTGCAGTGCAGGGCCACCATCACCTGCTGACAGCACTCAGCCAGTTGAGGCGGGACACCTGAGATGAGCTGATGCCACGGAACCCACCCCCCAACTCCCTATTCCAGGGTAGAACCGGGAAGGCAGCCTCCCCCAGCTTCACGTGTGGACACGGCCTGTTTTTTGGGCTTATTTTAGGCTGAGCACGTGGCCAATTAGCTGGGGGGGGGGGCACAGATATCAGGCCATAGCTAGAGGAGGCTTCATGGACAGAGGGCAGGTGGTGGCTGTAATGGGGGGTAGACGTGAGGACGACAAAGGGAAAAGAAGGTTTGGGGGGATCACAGGAAAAAGAGGGAGACAAGACACCTGACAAGGAAAAGATGAGGTTTGGAGATGGGGATCACAAAGCCTATAAATGTTAGGGCTAGAGAGAACAGGTTGAAGCACGAGATTGGGGAGAAAAAGGTTTAGGGGAGACTCCATGGCAGTCTTCAAATACGTGGTGGCAGCAGGGGCAACGTCAGCTTAGCATTAGGAAGAGCATTTTTCACAGACAAGGATGACAAGGGATGGCCGCTAATGGGGGTCTCAGATTAGTCACCCTTAACCTCACCGTCCCTCTGAGAGTCTCTTACAGGCCTGGCCCAGAAATTTCAGTTTCTAGGTGCGGTAGAGTTGTCATACGTATGACCTCAGCTGCTTCAACTAAATGGAAAGATTCGCAGCCTAGGAAACCTTGCTTCATGTGGCTCAGATCCTAAGGCCTGGATTCTGGTTCAGGGAGAGTCCCCGAATCTCAAACCTGAGCGGTGTTAGGGGGTGCGGGGCCAAAGACTCCCCCACCCAGCCCCCGCTGAAGAAGACAAGTTTCTCCTGCCCGACGCGAGAGCCGGCTTCTGAGTGTCCTGGCTTATGTTGCTGTCTCAGTTAGATTTCATTAGGAAACTGCACTCTGGGTAATTGAGGTTGTGCGCGAAGGTGAAATATACCATTCCCCTTAAATTCAAATCACTATGCCAAGAATCACCCGGGGTGCCTCTAAAGCCAAATTTCTCTTCCGGGATTCCCTCCCGCCATCCCAGCCCCCCACTTTTGCCCCCTCTCAGTCCCCTTCCTGGGGTGGCACTGGAACCACCACTTCTCCCCCTGAAATACTCTGCTGCACCACCAGCCAGCGTGGAGACCACAGCTTCATCCAGGTGACTGGAGAATGTCTGGACCCACCCTACAAGCGCAGGGGGTGAGATGCCTGCGGGTCTGCAGCCAGACCCGGGGGGCCGGTCCAAGACGAGGGCTGCTGAGTACAGCTAGTGAGCTGAACGAGGGGGTCTGAGTTCATAGTGGGAACCCTTGGCCTCTGGGGCTCCAGCCTGGGGCTTTTTACTCTGAGCAGGTCAAGTCTTCTCATACATCTGGCTGCCACTGTCTGGCACCATGAGCCCTGCATCTGCCCCTAAGCCTCATCCACTTGAGGCATTTTCCTTGCACTTAGCATTTGCCTGAAACAGCCCGGTCACGCAGACCCTTCTGCAGACAGCAGTAGGCTGCTGCCACCTCCACCGGCCATGGCTGGCCGAGGAGATGCTGAAAGGGAGAAGGATGGGCGCAGCGAGTCCTAATTGAACAGTAATTAATTGAACAGCTTCAAAGTCTTATTGCTACTCAGTCAGCACTCAGAAAACATTTGTCACCGGGAGGCTGAGAAACATAATCGCAGCCTGAATTCGCTGCCCTTTGTCCTCCCCTTTCTGCTTTTGCCTTTTCCTCACAACCGGTGGAAAGATTCTCCTCCTCATTTGAAAGTAACCCACTGGCAGCTAATGACTCGAGGGGGCTGCAGAGAAGGCTCTTCTGCAAACTGCCCCCCACCCGACGCCCTGCTAGGGGGAAACGCCGCCACCCAAGATCACGTTTTCCTGGTTTCTGCTCTCTTCTCTCTTGCCTACCCCCCCTCCCTCTCAAGGGACCCTCTTCCACTTCACTTTCTCTTTCTTGAATAAAGGGATGAACTAAAAAAGGAAGCTGACAGGCAGCTACTTAAAATCTGGATGGGGCTTGTGCCTTGGGCAATGAGTAAGAGTCCCCGAACATAAGTACCCTGAGATCGTGCACTGATTATGACGTGTGCTGCCGTGGAGGCGTCGATATAGCGCAAGATGGAGTTGGGGAGGCCCAGGGAGTCGTGTGGAGCCACCAAGGAAGGGGGCCACATCCCTGCAGGTGGCACTGGTGCCGTTCAGAGTCAACAGTGAAGAAACACCGTCCTTCCGTTTGGGGTTACCTCTTTACAAAAAGCCAGCCGATTGCTACCTGTGTGGCACCTGGACCGTCTGGTCTGAACAGACTGACTTTCCTTAGAAGTGCAGCATTTAACTGAAACGAGTAATTTTCCCATCCTTTCTTAATGCATCAAGGAGAAAAGTTACCCTTTCCAAGTAGCTAAGAATATATTATAATTTTCAAGAACCCTTCACCTGGATACTGAGAGCCAATCCTCTCCTCCTGTCACGGACACCTCATCTCACTGCAGCCCCTCGCACACTCCCCGTCAGGTAGGGTCCAGACCCTGGCCCGCAGCTTCACCCCAGCTCAGCCTTCCTTCAGGCACCCTGACTAGCCTATCTTGCCGCCTTCTTCCTGGGCTGCGTGAACCCATTAACTAACTTTCTTCCTCCTTCCTGCTCATTCCTAGAAAAGATACACCTCTTCCCCGATAGAAATCCATCCAGAATTGGAAATCTATGCCCCAGATACTCTGCGATTATAAAATTACAATGGCAGATCCTAAAAACTGTGCCCTCTGGCCATCTCCATGCAGGTGAAGGCCACATTTCCGTCTCAGCCAAGATCGCCAGCCCCGAATGGGCTCGCCAGACAGTCCCACCAACCAGGGTGGCCCCCAGTCAGCCCACCAGCTGACCACCCCCAGCTCTTACCATACCCGTTCCTCGGGTCCCTGTGGTCAGGCTACCCAGCTGCCTTTCAAACATCGGCCACATTGCTGCCACCTCTCAGGTCCTACTGCTGATCTGTGGTGGAGTTTCAGCTCTGATCCTCACTCATCCAAGTGATTTGGGGTTTTCAGGTTCTGGTAGCCAGTAACTAGAGAAAAATAGGAGTGGACAAAAAGGGGAACACTGGAGTTAAATGCTGGCATTTTTTCTCCTTGGTCCAACTTATCTGTAACCGTTAAAGGCAGTTCCTACTCAAGTCTAAGGGTCCTTTCTCAGCCCACAGCAGTGGGGCAGTTTCAACTGGGGGTGATTTTGCCTCTCGGGGGACGCTTGACAAAATTTAGAGACATTTTTGGTGGCTACACCTAAGGGGATGCTACTGGCATCTGGTGGGTAGAGGCCAGGGACGCTGCTAGGCGTCCTTCAGTGCCCGGGACAGTCACCACAGCAAAGAATTACCTGGCCCCCGATGTCACCAGTGCAGAGGCTAAGAAACCACCATCGAGATGAGCTCTGTTGACCAATTCTTCACTTCTTCACTCCGGCGTGCTCCCGCCCATCCCGTCCTAGGCCCGCTGCTCTCTCCTGTAATGTCCCCCCTTTTCTTCTCCAGGGCTCCAGGTGTTGGAACTTCTATCACCAAACATATTTCTCCCCTTGAAGGTTTTATCTGATCTAGTGATTTCATATCCTAAGAAGGATAACTGTCCCTTTGAATTCGGGGTCTTTACCTTCCTTCTAAACTTTGGTCCCTTCCTCCTAAATAATAAGCTGAAGAAAATCTCCACCCTGACTGTACATCCTTCCTTCCCCTCTGCCATGTCTAAAACCAGACTGGCTCCACCACCATGCCAGCTTCTCTCCAGATCCTCCACAACGTCGCTATCCCACAGGTGTCCCATCATCCAGGCACCAGACTTGACTCCGCCACCCTTTGTGCGTTGCACAGAAGTCGCTGGAGGGTCCTCTGGGATCCCTCTTGAGTCCCTCCCTCCAGCCCTCCTGCTTCCTTCCCTGTGCGTGGTTCTCGCTCCCTTAAAGGTCATGACCAGACACAGCCTCCTTTGTTCTCTTCCACAGGACCATCCTCCGCACTGCCTCAAACCTGTCCTAAAACTAGGCTCAAATCCTCACTTGCAGGACAAAAAATTCAGTATCTCTTCCATTTCCTACCAAAAGAGCCTCAAAACTGCCTGCCCTGAGAAATCCTACCCAATTTTTCCTGCCTCTCTCCCCCACTGGTCCTCCCAGACCCGGCAAGGTGGCCTGTTCTCTTTACCCAGCCATGTGCCACGTTTCCCACTGTTGGATCTTTGTTCGTGGTAGGCCAACGTCTCCCATCCCCCCCCTTCTGTTCACAGCCTAGACATCTATCCCTCCACAGAGGCCCACGTGAAACTCTATTTTCTCCAACAAGGTCCCCCCAGTTGCAGGTCTTTTCTTTCATTTTTATGTTGCTTAGCCTCTGCGAGGGAGGGCTGCTCTCTGCCCAATCTGTATCCCGCCAATGCCTGTGCTCTCCTGGCAAACCACCAGGATGCTACCGGCTCCTGAGGATGTCAAACAGAGACCCTGTGCCCATTCCTTGCTGACGTGGGCGGCACGCGAGGCCTGGCGAGAGCAAACCGTCCCTCTGGGGCCCCCACCGTGGCCTCCCTGAGGCTCCAAACCGCGACGTCTACTAACCTTCCACTTCGGCAGGGCTCAGCACCCCCGCGACCTCAACTCCTTATCCATCTGGGGCCGCTCCTCTGCAGCGGGGCAGCGAGCCCCTCTCCTCAGGGTCTGGGCCCTCTACCTCCAGGCCCTGGAAAGCCTGCTCCTCGCCTCACCCCGGCGGCGGATCCCTGTTAGGTGGGCTCGCCCACCGCCATCAGCGAGAACAAGGGTTGGTCCCTGAGAGCCCTCACCTCCCCTTTCAGCCTTGGTGACTTGGGGCGCCAGGAAGAGCGACCCCACGGCGCCACCCAGCCTCGTGGCGGTCCAGGCCTGGTCGCCATACGCCCGCCCACCAATCCGCTTCTAACCACCCCGGCCGCATAACCTCTTAGGGCGTTCCAACGCGGCGCCCCCTATTGGACCTCCCACTCATATCCGGTTTCCGGTCCGACGCCCCCCGCTCATTCGCCAGGCAGCCTTGATTGGCGTGACCCCAGCCCAATGGCCGACCCAGCGCTGGGGTCGGAGGGGAGCGAGTTGACTGTTGCGACCCAGTTGGACCATTCAGTGGATGCCCAAAAGGTTGAGCCGTTACGCGTGGGGATAGTTGTCCAAAGTTTGAACCAAAGTTCAGTGTTGGCACTTGGAAGTGTGTAGACCCGAAGAGATGAGAGGAGACGCCCTTGGGGAGGCTCCACACGCTACCCGGGGTCCAACTTGGTCAGCTTCCTCCTCGCAGCGCGGCCACGTGCGGGGGCAGTGAGGCGCTCTGGCTGTGACCCCCTCGTTTGAAGAGGGTTGCGTTAGGTTTCACGAGGTTGGAGCATACGTGCGTACGTGGTTCGCTCGACTGCGGCTGGCAGATACAGCGATCCAGGCAGTGCGATCCCGGCGATGCGCCCCGCTTGCCGCATCCCGCCGCCCCTCCCCCCGCCCTAAGGCCAGGCGCCCACCTGACTCTTGCCCAGCTGCCTTCCACCTAAAAGTGGCTCACAGGTCCCTGTCACCCACTGGCGAGTCAGATACGATTCCATGCCCGAGTCCCGGGTCTTAGGCGAACCGCAAACAGCAAATCTTTCCTGGGGCTCAAAGCCAGATTTCACCGACCCCAAACCCAGATCAGTGTGCATGCACGCACGAGCCCACCCAAGTGGTGTAGGCATTGATCCCCGCCGGCTCGGAGCCCACCGCGCGCTACGGCGACGGGAATGCAGCCGGGCGACTGCCGGGTTTGTGGCAAGACTTGTGTGCCTCCTCAGCGGGCTCAAGCGCTGGAAAAGTAAAGCTGCTGCTCTGGGAGACCCACAGCGAGAGCAGAAGGACTGGAAGGGGGCTGGAGGAGGGCTGGAGCGGGGCTGGAGGAGCAGACTGACCACCCCCGCAGCCGGTGCCCGAGGCGGGGAGCAGCGCACAGCGGCCGCAGCTGCCCGCGCGGCACGGTGTGTATTTTTGGATTTGGTGCGCATGGGGTTTCTCAGTCTCTGAGACCACCCTAAACCGGCCGTAAATTTCAACTGAAATTCCATTTAGCCCTTCCCCCCGCACAGTAGGACCCCCGGAACTCCGGGGCCTACAGTCTGTGGGGTCCCTGTGTGCGTCCCACGCCCCCGCGTTCCGTGCCGCGGCAGCTACCGCTTAGAGAGTCTCGGTGGTAGATGCCCGAGACCCTCTTATTCCCCTGTATTTATCATAGTCCCCATAAACGAGGAGGAACCCTGCCTGCGCCACCGCAGGCCACTGCTGAGACCCCAGAGTGTGGTGGGGATGGGGGACATAGAGGTGCTTTACAGGAGCCAGCCTCGGCAACCGGCAAACAAAAACGCAGAAGCGATGGAAAGTACCCCAACACATTTTAAAAACAAATTGCGTGCTCACACTCGGCACCCCTTGCCCCTCGCCTCCTGCCTGCTCCGCCGGTGGGCTCACGACCACCTGTCGCATCCCCGCGCGCGCCTGCACCCCCTTCGCACCCGCCCAAAGCCTTGCGCTCCAGACCTGGGCAGGATCCGAGGCTGCCCAGGGCTGGGGGCTGGGGCTCAGGGGTTCAGGGGTAATTTGGGGTTATGAAACACTCCTGCAGTCCCCCCTCCCCTCGAGGAGAGTCTGTTGGGTCTGGGAGGGAGGGTTTCAGCTCCTGCGCTCAAGCAGCCCGGGGCCCACGTCTTGCATCACGTGTCCCGCAACGCAGGAGAGCTCTCTCTCTGGCCAGGGGAGAAGAGAGGAGAAAGACTCCAAATCAGTCAGGGAGAGGACTGGAAGGAACCAAAACGTCCCTGCGAGGCCTGCGCTCATCAGCCCCCTTACCCAAAGTCCGGGGCTCCCGGCTCCCGGAGCCGGCTCCCGGAGCCACCTCGGCCGGGGCTGGTGTCCCCTGGTGGCAGAGAAAGAGCACTACGAGCGATTTTCGGACCGAATCGGCACGCTCCTCTGATCCAAGCAGGCGGGGCTGGCCTGGAGCTGAGAGAGAGAGGAGGGGACGAAGCAGGCCTAAGGGGGGGCCAGGGGCCGCCTGAGGGGATAAAAAGTGGCCAGAAAGGAGCCAAGACTCAACCAGCAACAATAGACTTGCTTCTGCCATGGTCTGGGGTTTGAGGTCCTGAACCCCTAGACCTCACTGGGGTTAGAAAGTGTGGTTGGAGAACTTTCCAGCTGGTACTTCAATTTTTTTTTTTTTTTTTTGAGAATATTTTTTTCACCCTAGTTCGGTCGGGTGCTCCGTCTTACGGGGCCCCAAGTTTATTTTAAGAAACCGCCACCGTGTTATGGGCGTGCGCAACTGCCTCGACGGCAATAATATGTCAGGACAACGCAATATCCCCCTTGAACTCGGCGAACAGCCCGAGCAACCACCTTTGGAGGCCCCAGGGGCAGCTGCCCCCGGTGCTGGGCCTGGCGCAGCCGAAGAGATGGAGACCCCACCGCCTCACAGCGAGCCCGTCCCCGTCGAGATTGAAGGCGAGGCCTGTGGACCCCCAGAAGTCTCCAGGCCCAAGTTCCAGGACCTCAGCCAGGCCATCAAGGAAGCCGGAGCCCATGGAGGCTACAGCCCACCTCCTGAAGAAGCCATGCCCTTCGAGGTCGAGCAGTCCAGCTTGGGACGCTTCTGGCCTACCCTGGAGCACCCTGGAGACACCACTGGGGCCCATGCAGGCCTTGAAGCCTTCAGCCCACCGATCGTGGAGCCCAGAGCCTTCGGTGAGGCCAGGCCAAGCCTGGGAAGCTACAGCCCTCCCCCCGAAGAAGCTATGCCCTTTGAGTTTGAGCAGCCTGCGCAGGGAAGCTGCAACCAACCTCTCTTGCAGGTCTCAGACCTCGCTCCAGGAGGCCCAGGTGCGGGGGTCTTTAGGGCTCCTCCCGAGGAGCCCCAAGATCTCAGACCTGCAAGCGCACGCTTCAGAGGAGGATGCAGCCCTCCCCGTGAGGAGGATGTGCCATTTGAGTTTGATGGAGCAGGCTTTGGGGACGACAGCCCACCCCCTGGGCTCCCCCGAGCTATCCCACAAATCGACGGCCTTGGCGGCAACGAGATCGCGGCAGTCGCGGCCCCGAGTGCGGTCCTCCTCGCTCCCGCCGCGAACGAGCCCCCCCTCTGGGTCCCAGGCATCATCGGCAGCCCATCTCGAGAGGCTGTCAGACCTTCTCCACACTTCGCGGGCAACAGCCCCCCGATGGAGATCTCCGGACCCCCGCGCGAGATTGGCAGCGCCCCCGTTGGGGTCGACGACGCTCCCGTCAACGTGGACAGCCCCCGAGTCGCGCCTGACGGCCCGCCCATCGAGGTCTCCCGAGCCCCAGTTAAGAGAGAGCAAGCAGAGGGAGAGAGACCCCCAGTTGAGGGAGAAGCAGCCGAGATGGAAGGAGGCTCAGCCGACGCTGCCGCGGAGAGAGGCAAAGTCCCTGATCCCGGAGACGGAGCCCCTGCCGCCGGAGCAGCCCCTGACGCGCCAGCCGCCGGGGCAGCCCCCGATGCTCCTGCCGCCGGGGCAGCCCCTGCCGGCCCTGACACGCCAGCCGCCGGGGCTGCCCCTGCCGCCCGGGCAGCCCCTGCTGCCCGGGCAGCTCCTGTCGCCCGGGCCGCCCCTGTCGCCCGGGCCACCCCTGTCCCCCGGGCCGCTCCGACCGCCTGGGCAACCCCAGCCTCTGGAGCCCGACCCAAGATCAGTTTCCTTAGACCCCCCAGCCCCGAGATCCAGGCTGCCGATCCGCCTACTCCGCAGCCTCCTCGCGCATATGCCTGGCGGGGCAGGTCTGAGCGCAGCTGCTACCGCGGCGGCGACAACGACGACATATCGGTCAGCAGCGACAGCGGAGACGAATCCGACGATGGGACCTTCGGATGCCACCGCTGGTTTCAGTCCAGGCGAAACCGCCGCCGCCGAAAGACCCGGCGCAACTTGCTCCGCAACTTCCTCGTTCAGGCCTTCGGAGGCTGCTTCTGCAGATCCGAGAGCCCCCAGTCCAGAGGCTCCCTCAGCCCCAAGGTCAAGAAGGTTGCCCTGGAGGAGAAGCGCAGACAGACCCGCAAGGAAAGCGTGGAGATGCGCGCCCAGAAGCGCACAGAGAAGAAACGCAGCAAACTCATCGACAAGCAGCTCCAGAACGAGAAGATGGGCTACATGTGTACGCACCGCCTGCTGCTTCTAGGTAATGCGGCGGACTCTGCCCGTGGGGAGCAGGGCCGCCCGGGGGCCCCGGGAGTGGGTGGCAGGGCTGCCCGGTGGGGCTTGGGGCCCGGCGGCGGGAGGACGGGGTCTGGGCAAAGGCGGGAAGAACCTGCCAGAAAGTTCCAGCTGGGGGCCCTAACTTTGCCCCGGGAGCGGGGGGGGCCTCGGGTGGGCTTGGGTGGCGAAGTGTGTGCCCTTTAGGGAGAAAAGTGGTGCCGTGCAACACTGAGGGTCGTTTCCAGCTGGACAAACCAGCGCCAGCGACCGTAAGACGTCGCCGAGTCGTGGGGTGGGGGACGGCAAGAAAGGCGGGGGCTTCAGGTGAGCCAGGAACTGCAGGGGAGGGCTCCGGGGTCGCTCAGGCTGGGCTGGCTGGGGCCGTTGGTGGGTTGGGGTCATTGGAGCAGGTGCGTCCCCGCCTCGCCTGGCACGGCTGCTTGGAGTAAGACGGCTTGTTGTTGGTGTGTGTTGGTGTCCATATTGTGTCCGCCTGTGCATGATACGCTCAAGCGTTCTTCCATTCCCGCCCCTGGCACCCCCAGATTACCCGCCGACTGTGTACTTGTACCGGGGAACGGGCTGTCTTGTGTTTTGCGCCATTGCGCGGGCAAAAACTTTCCGTGATCGCACACTCGGGTGGTACCTGTGCGCTGGCGCTGTGCAGTGGGCGGCGCGAAAACGCCCGAGAAGGTAGCGGGAGACGCTGGGCAGGATGTCGGGCCGCTGGCGGGGCGGGGGGAGGGGGCCGCCTCCGGCCGGCCTCCGTAACCTGTTTTCTGTCTGTCTTTCTCTCTTTTCTCCCTTTGCGCTAAGCGTTTCCTCACTTCTCATTCGTTCGCCCAACCCTCCCGCCTTTACGGTTGAAAAACCAGACACTCAGGTATCTGGGGCGTCCGGGGCTGCGCGCAGAAATTCGGTATTCTGCACACACTCTGCTCACCTGGCGGGGGACGGAGGGAGGAGGGGGAGAAACCCCCCCACACACTTAACCCGCTGTAGGCGAGTCCCGTATCCCAAACCACACGGGGCTGGTTCCGGGGGGGAGGGGCTGGGGAGGTGGGAGGGGGCGTGGCCATGTTTAAAAAATATGAAATCATTTTTCTTCCTAGGGAAGAGCCTGAGGTAAGCCAATCATTTACCCTTTTACAGAATACAGTAGGAGGGGCTTGGTGTAAAGAGAGAGGGTTTATGCGTTGGGAGTGGAATGCCCATCTTGTGTTTGAAATGCAATTAAAATAAAACTTTTTAAAAAATGCTTCCAGTGTATTTTAAGTGTGTGGACAAAATGTGATAAAACTGTGAGACATGTAAATGTTTGCATGTGAATTCTTTCAAGCAGCTTTAGCTGGGGGCAAAGAGGCTCAAAGGTAAGAAGATCCTCTGCATATGGGCTTGGGATACAGAAACATTAAAAAGATGTTAATAATCCCATTGGAAGGGTACCTTTGGTGGCCCCGGCCTTCCCCCTCCTCCTCCCTTCACCTATGCCAGCTTTCAGGGTCCTCTCCCCTCTCCAGGACCTCCCTCCTCCCCCCCACAGCGTGACTCTCGTGCCACAGCTAATCAAAGCAGCAATTAGCAAAGGTCTGAATGTGGGGCTTAAGTGAAAATTTCAGATGTGAAACTCCACAATCTTAATTTCTTTATTTGTTCTCTAAGACCTCTCAAGGGATTTCAAGATCACAACTTTTCAGGCGGTGCTATGTTTGTTTGCTAAATATTTTATAATGTGTGATGGTGTCTATTAATGACCTATGGGCATCACTGTTTGCTGTTGTGATATGTGCCTTTCACGCATCGCAGTTTTACATGTGATGGTCATTCTGTTTATGCCCACCCAGGGAAACACAGACAACATCATTTCCCCAAAAACATACAGGAGGGAGACAGTTTTACATTTCAGATGCCTCAACTGCGTGGAAGGCACAGCGCCTCAAATGACAGCGTGCTGTTTTCCTGCAGACGACTGATTTTGCCACAAGAGCCCCATTTCAATATCCCAAGCATAGCTCTGGGTAGCAAACCTGTGATGGGGGAGGCGGCCATAATTGGGGGCAGACAGGAGAGCCAAGTGACGGTGTGCACTTGAGCCCTAATTGGCCAGTGCCCCTCATATGCCGGGGCCTCAGTTGCCTCATTTGTGAAATGAAACTTTCAAGCAGATCTTCACTAAATTCTCCTTTGCTCCATGGCCTGAATCCCCTATTCTGGGGGTTGGGGAGCACCATCCACTTAAATCAGGACTGGAGCCTTAAACCATAGGTTATGCACGCATCAACTCTGTAGCAAACAGCCCGTGTCTGGGGCTGAGCCTTAAGAATGTTAGAAGTTTCCCTTGCTTACCCATGTTTTATATGCAGGGGGAAAAATTCACCTTAAGTAAAGGAAATTAGCTGGGGTCACCCTGCCATCATCCTGGCCCTGCACCCAGGTCAAACCCGTTTGCATGCAGTGTAGTCCAGTGAAACGTGGGCCCTGTCTAGCATGAACCTGAATTCAGAAAGCCAGATTGCCTGCTGTGGCAGTGTGGCTTGCTGAGCCAGGCTGCAATCTGACAAGGTTTCATTTTGCCAAAGTGACAAGAGAGGCACCCCGCTGGGTCTGAATTATTTCCATGTTTGCAGAGGGGGAGAGGAGGCAGGATGAAGACCCACTTCCATTTAGGACAAGCCTTTTCACTAACATTTAAATCCTAACATATAAAACAAGACATCCATATACGCTGAGCACTGAAAAGGGAAGATCAAATGACCATCCTTTGATAATTGGTGACATACAGATTCATCTGTTGCTTTAAAACTGTATGTGTTTCTGTGTACATACCCTCTCCATTTTTATTGCCCAAACAGCTTAACCACATTACAGGGACTCTTAAAAAGGAAAATGGTAGATAAATAGTTAGAAATAGATAGACAATCAGTAACATGACTGAAATTCTAGAATAGCTAAAAAGTTGAAGCCTTTTTCTTACTCAACACTAGCCAATAATAGACTTATTTCCATGTTTCTGTTGCCTTTCTGAATAATTTTGGTGGCTTAAACATGTTTTGGAAACCTAATTTGGGTGATTCCCTCATTTTTGTTGAGAATTGAAGGCACTGCTAGGCTAGAATTTCTTAGTAGCTGCTGACTGTATTAAAATTGTGCAGGCAAATGCTATATATAATAATGGCTATTCTGCCATGACACTTTGTTTATACAGTGAATCTCAATTAATTGTATGATAATTTATTTATGCCACCAGGTACAACAGTGAGGCATCCATCTCATCCTGCTGGAGTGCCCTTTGCTTTGCTTTTTTATTTACTTTTAATTCAGCCATTTTTCCGTATTCAAAATGCCTCCACTGAGCTGTTTGCTACAGTGGGAAGGGCATGGCTTACCAGGCCAAAAATCTCTTCCTTGCCTTTTAAAATCCAATTTCCATAGATTTTTCTCAAAAAAAAAAAATGCCTTTCAATACAGCTATGTTAATTTTTATCATTTGCCTACGTTACATATACCATGGAAAACTGGTATTAAGCAAAAAAAAAAGTGGGGTTTGTCACCTTTTTGTACATTCCTCCCACCCCCTTACTCTCCCCACCCCCAGCTTGAGAGGGATAGCCTCACTGCCTTCAGAATTGTTAGTAACCTGCAAGAGTAATGATTACACATAATGATAGCACTTTTTTACCGTATTTTTAAAAGCCTTTTATCCAGTCACATTTCTCCTTTGCAACAGCCTTGGGCAGTAAAAATGTGATGGGACCCCATTTCATAGGCAAGTAAACCAAAAGCTCAGAGATTAAATGTCAGGGACTTTTGCTCAAAGACTGCAAGGTAAGTGAAGGAATCAGAAGTTTCTAATTCGGTGCTTACCCCCAACATGTGGTAATAAGTTATAAAGCGTCATTTCAGTGCGAGGCATGATTACTGTTAAGTGCGCTATGTGCTCTTAAAATCCCTTGTCAGATGACAGGTGTCCCGCAGTCTTCTGCCTCCTGAATAATAACCAGAACCAGACAGACCCTTGGTTATAAATGTCCATTGAGTGTACGTGAAACGTGAGCCTCCTCATTGCTGGGATACCTGTCACTGCTGTGGTGATATTTTGTTTCCACATTTGCTGTCATTCATCTGCCAACACTGCAGTCTTTGTTTGTTTGTTGGACTTCTTTTTTTAAATGCAGGTTTTCTTTAAAGTCTTTAAAAAATCCCCCAGAAGTGTTCTTGAGCAAGGTCTAAAGCTTTTTTCTTTACTCAGGTTTCCACTAAAACATCATTATCATCATCATTTAAAAGTACAGTTGCTTCTATGCATAGCCCCTCCATTATTAGTGTTAGAGTGTAATAGACTGTTTAGAATCTCCTGGCCTGGATCTAATGACCCTATTAAAATAACTCTTACTCAATATTCTTCATAGTGATTATTTCTTAAAAGTATTCCTTCCTTTCAGTCGGGGCCAATTCCTCCTTAGTGAGTGTCAGTACATAATCTTGGAAATCACCTTTGACTTTTATGGGGGAAGGTTGGTATTAAGCAAAAAAAAAAAAAACTTTTTTAGAGACGGTAACCTAATTGACTAGATTTGAAATTCTCCATCCCAACCGTGTGTCTTCTTTATAGAGTTAATTTTCCCACCAAATAAAACATACCCCTCACCCCAGCAAAACCGTGGCCCTCCAAATCCCTCTCCATTAAGTGACTTTTAGGAGGCATGTAAATAGCAAATGAAAACTGGTCTCTATACTTCTTGTTTCTCTAACCTGTGGCAAAGGCAGGGTTCTTCCCAACCCACCTTGTGCCTCCTAGGGTTTCTAATGGAATGTGAAATTAACATGCCAGTTGTCCATTTCAAAATCGGATTCCTCTGCAAGTGTAGCAATTTTCAAAACAGAAAGGGCAGGGCCAGTTGCTGTGACAGGGTTCCCACCAGCAATTAAAACAGTTAGTCAGGTCATTCTAATTAACCGTCTCCAGCTCTGGTGGCCCCCCCCCAGTAAGAGGAACTCAGACTCGGGCCCTGTTAACACCAACCTCAACAGATTTCATTGAATTAGACTGAAAGGGTCTTTGTCCCATCAGATTCCTGTTGTGGCCTGTGGTCACCCTGGGCATAAGATCCTCATCTCTTCAGGGAGTGAGAGAAAGATGGGCCTGAGTCTCTCTCTTTGGGATTCTGCTGAAGAGTCAGC
The DNA here is from genome assembly GCF_949987515.2 of Delphinus delphis. Classification (NCBI taxonomy): domain Eukaryota; kingdom Metazoa; phylum Chordata; class Mammalia; order Artiodactyla; family Delphinidae; genus Delphinus; species Delphinus delphis. Next base: position 4,261,640 of record NC_082697.1, on the reverse strand, counting down.
AAGTCAAAGTGGCCTTTATGAAACTGAGGAAGGCTAGTGGGAAGCCCCAGATACAAACTGGCCATTGGAGTAGGCCAAGGGAGGGGAGGGGCGTTTGCAGAAGAATCAGAGGAAGATGTGTCCTTTTCCTTCATTCCTCTAAAATGGGGGCCAGATACTAGAAATTGAGAGAAGCCTTGAACCCAGGGCCTGGCACATGCAAGTGTCTGATAAATGGTAGCCATTATGTTTAGAAATTTACTTTTCTTCCTGGACTTCTGTCTCCCTGGTCCAAGGGAGGGTTTGTTTTTTTGTTTTTGATGTTTTCTGTTTGTTTGTTTAATATTTTCTTGGCCATACCATGTGGTATATGGGATCTTCGTTCCCCGACCAGGGATCGAACCCATGCCCCTTGCATTGGAAGCGTGGAGTCTTAACCACTGGACCGCCAGGGAAGTCCCTGGTTGTTTTTTTTTGTTTTCTGTATTCCCCATGAGACCTAAAGTTCTAAAAGTCCCAGGCACCCATCCTGCCTTTCTGTCTCGACGTTTCAGAGTACACTCTTTGTACACGTTTTATAAAGAAGGGTCAACCCAAGCCGTAGACTGACGACTCTTTGCCAAATTTATGATCGTGTGGAGTCACTGTTAGATGTGCAACAGGATGAGGCGGGAACTTACTTTTTACCTGTCCTGAGAAAGTGCCGCCTACCCCTCTCTCGGAGCCCACAGCCCCCTCTGCCACTCCCCCTCCTTTTATTAGCTCCTATCTATAAACCAACCGGATACGATGGTTGAGCCCGGGGTCCTGAGCACAGACTGCTCTGTACTTATTACACATGCAAAAAAAAAAAAAAAGATTGTCTCTAGTTTTCCTTCCCGACAGCCAGATGGTGACGAAGGCCAGCCACTGGGAATGGAAGATGAGGAGAGACCTCCAAGAACGAGGTAGGGAACAACATACACACAAAAAAAACCCATGTTTGAATTTTCCTGTTGCTCATCACACGCTCAGTTGAGATATGGGATGCTCTGTTCTCAGACAGCAAACACTTGAGAGGTGTAGCCCCCTCCAATCAGAATTACTGGAGTAGTTTTACCCAGACAGCAACTGGGGGCTGTAATAGAGAAGGATGTTAGGTAACTGATCTGTGACAGAGCAACGAAAATCAAGGGCGTGCGCCTCTGCCGTCCTTACTTAGAAGGAAAATCCCACGTTGCACTGCAGAGTAATTTGTTAAACCTCAGGAGAATTCCCGAGCATTTCGACTCCTGGAGTTCTGCCCACAGAACTTGAACATTAGATCTTACTAAATGTTTCTTAATGATTCAATTTGGGGTGAGGAGAGAGGTATAAAGGTAGAAATTGTTACCGGATCCCGAATTTATTATGAGTCAGTCAATGTTTCTGAAGTTGTCACACATACTTGGTGTGTGGGACAGAGTACGCACCTTAAACTTCCTTTAATGAGTCGATAATGGGAAGGAAAATCTCTCGTACCCACTTCTGAAGGAGTGGCACAGTCAAGCTTTCACGAGCTCCGTGTCAACACGGAGCGTCGATTCTTCTAAGGGAAAAAGAACTCGATGTGTCCAGCTCTTGACTCTCCCCCTCCATCCAAAGACCAGAGTACCTCTCTCCTCTTTCCTAGTTGAACAGTTTTGCCTTGCCTCAAACTGATTGCTAATTTGCAAGTGACCTTGGAGACTTTTTTTATAGGGAACCTCCATTCAGGTAAGTTCGCAGCTGTGGGATTTTTGCAAAGAAAGAATGATTCGTAAGATGAGGCACACAGACTAAAATCAGGCATTGTGATGGAGTCCAGGGCCAAGAAGGGCTGCTTGCCAGGGCCCAACCCAGGGAAATAGGAACAAGGTCCTACATCTCAGCTAGTGTCCATCCCAGCACCCTGCTGATCTTGGGGACCACATGCCTAGGCCTGTTTCTTTAGCTGTAAAAGTAGCTGATGGTTACCTTTGACAAAGAAAAACCGATCTGTGGAGAATAGGCAGTGTTACTTAGGAAGTGTATAGCTACTTAAATTGCTGAGGCCGCTTGGACACCCCCTTTAAGTAGATGCCGCTTGCTTCTCTGTGGTTATATAAGGTAACTCCCAAGGTTTTTGGCCTTTGTGGGCTGCTGAAATCATAGAAAGTGTTCATCTTAATTCCTTATAGCTGTTCTCTATATAGGTCTGTTAGGCCTACAAGATGCTTAATTAACTTATTCATAAAATCATATACGTCGTTCAGGGTCCTTCCACCCACTGCCTCCCCCCAATGTGAATTTTTTAATGACTGAATCTAGAATGGCGCAGAGATGGTGAAGGTGAGTTGATATTTCAGGTGGCCACTAGATGGTGAGACGGCACAGGCAGAAGAAAGGTGTCACATCTGTAGTGAAAATGAGAGGGGAAGGGAAGAGCCAGCAGAGACAGAGGAGGGTCCCACTCCAACTGCACCCTCCCACCCCACCCCAGGACAAAGCCGGGATTTAACAGGCCCCAGAGCTTTACTCAGACCTAGCCTTTTATGTTTAAGCTCTGACTTCTCGCTGCTGGCTCTGTGCTGGGATATTAGCATTTTCAGGGTGCTCTGTCTAACAAAGGGGTCTTCCATAGGCGTTCTGTTGCCATGGGGACCGTCCTGTGCAATGTAGGGTGTTAGCAGCCTCTCTGACCTCTACCCACTTGACGCCAGTAACACACACACACACACACACACACACAGCCTACCCCACCAAGCACCACCACATACGCAGTGTGACAACCAAAACTTCCTGTAGTCATTGCCAAGTATCCCCTGGGGTGGAGGGTGGCGGGGGCAGAAATCATCCCCAGTTGAGAACCACTGCCCTAACATTATCAACATCAAATCCTGGGGAAGGTAGAGATCATACAGGTCAGAACTTGAACACCTTAAAATAAAAAATTATCTTCAGAGAAAAGGCTGTTGACTTCAGTTACTAATAACCAGTCAGAAAGGTTTATGCCAGTGTTGGTGAGCCTACATTCCAGGGTAGAACTAATTTCCAAAAATCTCTGAAAAGAAGGTGACCTAAAAAGTCACCAGCTGACCCTAAATAGAATAGAAAAGGGTGGAAATAATAAATCGGTCTAAGACTCTGATTAACCAAGTCAGTCCCATAGCTAATCGATGGGCCAGGATACATCGGGGCTTACATAGACTTTAACCCTTAAATGATCACATCTACCACTTAGGGGTTCTTTAGGGGCCTTTGTCTGCAGCAGGCAGGGAATTCTCCCTGTCTGGTGTGCGTACGTTCATTCACTGTGCGTCGTGGAGGAGGGTGGCCGAGATAATCAGCACTGATACTCTGATGGCTGCTGGTCATATATCAGCTCTGGGATGGCTGGGGACCCACCTTGCGTGTGTCCCACAAAACGCAAATGGAGCCTGGGATTGGCAGTGCGTACACGCCTGCCATGGGCGTGGGCCCTGTTAACTGGGTCACCTGAGCCCCACGACCACAGGGAACCAGCCCACTGAACGGAGGTGCCCCCTAACCTATAGCAACTGATATTTCAAGGCAGGAAGCTGTAGGGGTGGGATAGGGGGCAGTGGAAGGAATGCCTCTGAATGACTGTACTGAGGAAGGTCAAATGAGATCTTTTAGGAATAAAACATACCTGTGCCAACAGGAATAAGAACCCAGGGACATTTCCTGATCAAGAGTTGCACTTGGTTTTTGGTAAGATGGTCGATGCACCCTGCCCGCCCCCTCATCCTAGGGCAGATTCTATAACCAATATCTTGGAATAATCACAACAGGAATACATCATTTTTTAATTTTATTTTTTACAAAAATTTTTTACGGAAGTATAGTTGAATAAATCATTTTGCTTTTAAATAGTGGTCTAGGCCCCCAGCTTGCACCTAATGAGTCTCTCCCCCAAGCATCCCTTATGGAAGGAGACTTTATCGCTTCTTTATTATATTTTGAGCCTAAAACACTTATATTTTTGCCCCCTTCTGATCTTCCAATACGGTTATTACCGATTCATCAGAGATTTAACTTTTTTTTTAAAAAGTTTTTTTTTCTTTTTCCTTAGAGAATTTGGAATTTGTGGCCTTTAAGTTAATTGCAAAGTCTAGAAGGAAAAACAGAAAACAAAAAGCCCACTCTCCACTCCAGACACCTATATGAACTTGGACTTTTGCTTTTACTGTTAAGATTACTTTAGGGTAAAGGGTGGAAACTGATTGGTAGTTTGATCAATGATATATTGGACATGTTAAATTTAAAATATCATTTTTTTTTTATAGGTTTCAAGTTTAGTTAAGTGAAGCGCCCCTAACTAAGATCTTCTTATTGCAGAATCCTCAGAACGACCCAAGGCATGTTTTTTGAATGTTGATTTTGACTTTTTGCCTGGGACCAAGTGCAGCATCTTTCCAAGGAAATGCTTAGAAGGCTCCAGGCAGAACCCAAAAACAAATGCCAGACGTTAGGGGAAAATTTTTAAAAGTTGGATTGCCAGAAAATAATAGCTATTTATAATTCAACACTTAGGTGATTTCATTTCTTCCTTTTTAGCTGCTAAAAGGGAAGCCTATTAGATCATTTTGTTTTGCAAACAAACGGCCAGGGCTGATTTTAAGATGGACACTTGAGGGAGGGTTGCCCTTTCCAAATGCAAGTCTTTGGGCCTTTTCCCGATGGGATCCGGTCACTCTGGAGCGCTCTCAGGAATCTTTATCCTTGGGCGGTTGGGATGGGGTGAGCTTGTTATCATCCTTCGCTGTCTCTCCACGTTGCCTTGATTGTAGAGGGGGCGGGCAGAGGGGCCCAGGATGGCGGAAAGAGCACACTGGGTAAATGTTAGCCGGCTCTCATTTCCAGAACCTTGGTTGATTGCACTGCTCTATTCAGGGGTTCCATGAATTTGCCAGGTGACATCCAGAAAAGGCCAAAGTTTGACTCTTTTTTTTTTTTTTTTTGCGGCACGCGGGCCTCTCACTGTTGTGGCCTCTCCCGTTGCGGAGCACAGGCTCCGGACGCACAGGCTCAGCGGCCATGGCTCACGGGGCCCAGCCGCTCTGCGGCATGTGGGATCTTCCCGGACCTGGGCACGAACCCACGTCCCCTGCATCGGCAGGCGGACTCTCAACCACTGCGCCACCGGGGAAGCCGCAAAATTTGACTCTTAAAAGTACCGACAAGACTCCATGTTATGATGGTTTTGCCACGGTCAAGATAGAGGCTTAAGTCTGGTGGGCCATCCAACAGAAAGCCAGGGGGGATCTCTCTGTGTTCACCTTTATGTAGAAAGAGGTAATGACCCAAGGGACAAATCCAAAACCCTTGCAGACATCTTATCCTGAGACTTAAGTTGCCAGACGGCAGAGGCCTCACTTCTCTCTTTCTTTCTGGCCCTAGAACCTTGACTCCCCAGAGATAGGGTCTGACTTCTGATATTAAGGCAGGCTCCAAGCTGGGCACTGATCTTTCATCCTGTCAGGAAGAAAGGGTCAGGAGACAGACCACCAGGGCTGCCTTTGATGGAGAAAGCGGGGTGCTCTGTCCCATTCTCCCCAGAGGTCCGCACAGCTCAGAAATGGGGGAGCAGAAATCAGCCTCTTAAGAGATTCCCTCATTTTTTCCTTGCTTTCCCCTTTTTTCTCTCTCTCTCTCTCTCTTGCGATTTTTTTTTAAATAAGATTCTTATTTTAAGGGGGTTTCTGAGCAAGAAATACCTTTTTTTTTTTTAAAGGGAAAGAGACGAGAACACCAAGGACTTAGGGCTGAGAAGTAGAGACAATAAAATAAAGCAAGGCTGCTCAGAACTGGCTGGCAGATGGCGCTCGGCTTTTACTATTGAGAGCCTGGCTTTTCAAAATTCACCATGTGCTGGTGCCTAAGGCAGAATTCCACGGCCCCTCCCCTAATCCTCTTTCCCAGGGACGCAGCTCCCACCCCCAAGGCCCAGGGATAGTTTTAAAGGTGTTCCAGTTGAACAATTGATATCTGAGGTCAAACCCTGTCCCTTTTATTTATCTTTTAAATATTTATTTATTTATTTGGTTGCACCAGGTCTTAGTTGCAGCAGATGGGCTCCTTAGTTGCGGCTCTCCAGCTCCTTAGTTTTGGCACAAGAACTCTTAGTTGCAGCATGCATGTGGGATCTAGTTCCCTGACCAAGGATCGAACCCAGGCTCCCGGCATTGGAAGCGCAGTCTTATCCACTGCGCCACCAGGGAAGTCCCAATCCTGTCCCTTTTAACTAGTGGCTGTATTAGACCCTGGCCAGTGCAGGAACACACACTATCACAATGACCTCTAACTTCCTAGGCCGTGTGTGTGCCCTAGGTCTTCTGGGAACCTGTTTCTGAGACCTTTGGGCAAATTGCTTTATCTTCTGGGTCCCAGTTTTTCTCATCTGAAAAATGAGAGAGATGTCCTTCTCACTTTAAAAGTTCTTTAATTCTCTTATTAAAAGTTGTAGTAGAACTGGTATGCCAAACCACCCCCCTGCCCCGCCACACACTCTCTCTCTCTTAAAAGTATCCTTTTCAAAATGGCAGCTTGTACAGGCAATTTTAGGCCTATCTTTTGCCCTTTGGCACATAATTAATAATTTCTGAGAACCCATCCCTGGGAGAATCTCTGCAGGATGCAGAGGAGAGTGGGACATTCTTTCTCACCCCAATCAAGGGCTAGAAAAGAAATTCAGAGGTGGATTGAGGTCCTTTTTTCCATCAGGGAAACCCAGGGAGCCTTCCTGGAGGAGTTAGCATCTGAGACAGTATGGGAAGATGCAGGGAAATGAGAGAGGAGACTTTGGGGTGAATGCTCGGTGCTGTCTTATAGAGAAGATACTGGCTGAGAGTAAATCCTTATGGTTTTTTCATTCATGGGAGCATCATTGGGTTTTTGAGGGTCTCAGATTTCAGAGCTAGTTTTAATTTTCTCCCCTTTACAACCCTTCTCTACCTCTCAGGGCTGCAAACCCGCTGAGCACTCAGGGGCATTCTTACTAAGAAGAGTCTTCTCCATCTAAGGATGGGACCCGCACCCTCCATCTCAGGCCCAACCCTGGACTTGGGGGAAGGTCACTTCTGTCTTGTTTAGGCCAAGTTCCAGTGGAGGGGAGGTGAGATCTGATGGTGTCTGGGGCCAAGTTCCTTGGTTCCGAAGAGAACAGGCATCCTTGCCATTTCTTCCCCCCACCTCCCCTCCCCTCCGTGCAGCAGCTGTAAAATCATGAAGTCATCTATTTGAGAAGGGCCACGTGAACTTACCATGCCAGGACCCACCAAGTCCCGTCATGGGAGTTTATTCCTTTCCAACGAAACTTACCCTCCATATACTGTTCTTAGATACGTTCTCTTCCCTCCCTCTTTTATAGTTGAACAAAATCAAAGGGACTGAATAAAATATATTAACTTTGGGCAAAAGCTTCCCCCGCCCTGCTAGTAAAAAAATCCTCTTCTTTAAGTCAACAAACTTTATTCCAACATGCTTCTCTTAAGCTCCTAATCACCTGGGGCTCCTTTAAAGCTTTTCTGACCTTTTTCCTCCTCACACCTTCCAACCTATAGCCCTGAACCTTGGACGAGGCAGGTTAACAAAGCCCCTCCCCCCCCCCTGGGGAAGGGGGTTCCTCTGGGTGCTGGGGTCCCTGGGAAAGCAGGGCAGGTGCGCTGCCCAGTTTCTAACACCTTTTCTGGGCCAGTAGAGCTCCTCCCCCACCAGAGGTCAGCAGAGAGCTCAGAATGGCTGGGATGCTCGCAGGAAGTGGGATCACTTAGAATTTTCTAGATGAAATGTAGGAAAGCCCTATGGAAAAAAGCCCCAGGTTTCAGGGGATATCTCAGGTTGCGGTCTCATCCTGTGCTGGGTCCCTGGGAGTTTAGTTTTAACACCAATCCTGCCATTCTGTGCTTTGGGGGAACAGGGGGCTTTGGTCTGTTCATTTGATGGGTTTCTTTGCCAGTTTCTCCCCGCACCCCCCACTCCCCACTCCCCCCTCCCCGGACAGCACGCACATCTTTACCTTCTAGGGGGCCATGCCCTCTTAGAACTCAGGGTCTCCCACACAGGGCCAAACCGCCCACTTTCGCTGCCCACAGGACTGGGAATCCACAGCCCATACTTTCCCTGACCCCTTTCCCTTTTTCTTCCAGAAGTCGTACTTATTGTTAAAATGACATTAGAATATTACAGGAAATCCCCCCCGTCCCGCCCTTATCCTGTCAGGATTTTATATCTCCTTATCTCCTCCTGTTCTTTACCCAGACGTATGGATGTTTCTAAAGAGGGTACTAATCGCGGTGTGCAAACAACTTCACCTTTAGCTCACCCCCCAGCCAACACACACTGACTTCCTGAGCGCCTTTCCCACATTCTCCATTGTGTCTTTTCAGGGTTCTTTTACTTGCTCAGCGCTTTCCCTGGGGTGGGATGGGGGGAGGGGGGAAGGAATCTGAATTCCTTTTTTTGTGTTTCCTCCCCCGAACTTTTGTGAACTACTCCAAAGTTAAAAACCAGCTCCCCCCAAGCCAGTTCTTTATTGTTGAAAGACAGAGAAAGAAGGTACAAAAGGAAGGAAAGAGCTACAGAAACACAGAGATGAAATGAAAAGTTTGAAAGGGAGAGAAGGAGGAGAGAAGAAGGGGGAGAGAGAGAAAGAGAAGGAAAGAAAAAGTGCCTTTGCTACACTTAGCTCTAGACACTAGACGTGGTCCCTGCCCTCTAGGAACTTAGAGTCTGGAAGGGACGAGGCAGAGGTGTGGGGTGCAAGGAATGCAAGTTGCCCCAGGCAGAGGATGGAGAGGTGCCAGTGCCGGCACAGCTGAGGAGCCAGGCTGCCCTCAACCGGAGGACTGGGGAGGCAGGCCCAGGAGTCTGGCGGCGGGGGGCATCGCCCCCTCCCCGTCCCTCTGCCCCATGGGCCCCATGGGCCCATGTGGGTCCCAGGAGCGCACCGAGTAGTACAGGGACTGGAGGGCTGGTGGAGAGCGGCAGGACCAAGGCCCCCACCTCCCTTCCCCACCGTCCCCTGAGCTCTGACTACTGCCCTCTCTCCCACAGTCGGCCCTTTTTCAGTTTCCCGAATGTTCCTCTCCTGGCCCTAAAATGATAGCTCAATTTTTTAAAAAAATTAGTAATAAGCCCCCTTCTAGCATGACCTAACTTTCCGAGTGTTTTCACCAGCCTTACCCCACTGAGTGGTTTGAATTTAAGAAATCTGGCACCCTTGGACCTTTTTGACCTCAAAAAAAAAAAAAAGGTCAATCTTTATGAGTTCTTTGATAATTACTCAAAACAAAGCAAAGCAAATCTGAAGGCTGAAAGCAAACACCCTGTATATTACGTATACATCTCAGACGTTGAGGAAATCCTTAGAAGTTTATAGGTTAGCGTCCTCGAGAACTTGGCTCCGGCCAGACCCAGTATAGGCATTGTGTGCTTTTTTTTTCCTTCCTTCCTCCCTTCCTTCCTTTCTTCCTTCCCCACACTTTTGAAAAACAAGTTTTATTCTCCTGGGTATGTTCATTAGAGAGGGGAGACAGCTCTATTCAGTGAGGAAGGGGGAGGGGGATTCTGCAGCAGGAGACAAGATTGATTGCTTTGTGCTGGGGGGCCCCAAGTGCACATCACACCCAGATGCAAATCTCTCAGGCTATAAAAAAAAAAAAAAGCACAACAGGAGAGCAGATTTCAGCTTCCTGGCATGAGTGGGGAAAATATTCCGTCAGCTGCCTCTGTGTCCTGTGCCTTATTCATTAGCTCAAGTGAAAAAAAAAAAAAAACCCAACAAAGTCTTGTCCTAAGTAGGGCTCCATTCTCCCAAGTTTGGGACTTAAAAAAAAAAAACAACAAAAACACAGCCCACTGAGGCAGAAGAGGTTTGCTAGGTTGACCAGGATTTGGTTTGTTCTCAAGGTTTAACTTCCCTCCACCAGGAAAAGTTCACACTTTTCCCAAGCCCCCAGAAGTTAGAAATGTGTTACTAATTGATTGGAGGTAAATGTGCATTGCTTTGAAACCCAGCAAAATTGCCCATTAGGGGCCAGTAGGGGGAAAAACAATTACTGTCCTAAGAGTCAGGAAAGGGGATTTGCCACCAATATGCTTATCAAATGGACCTTCTGTGACCTTTAAGAATCGTTGGGGAAAGGGGGTCATGGCTGTTCTTCAGAAAAAATAAAGAAAAAGTTGTTGGGAAGTGTTTGATGGGAATTTAGCATCAAGTGACACGCCTAGTTGAGGGAAATCATGGTTCCAAATGAAAACAGTTGTCACGAATTAATTTTTCAAGTTTCTGACTATTGGCAGATCTGAGGTTTACCTCATAAGTAGGCTGTGTCCAGCTTGGCAAAGAGCATGGAATACTGCCCAGTTCTCGGTGCAAATGCTCCCATTTTCCCTCACCGATAAGTTCTTTCCTAATTTGGGGGTTAAGTGGGATGTCGAAATGGCTGTTTCCTTTTTGCCTTTCTAGTAGCATCTCTTAACTTGCAGTAGCTGCTCACGTGTCTGCCAAGCCTCCCAGAAGGATGAAATCCTTGCCGGGTCGGTGAGTTGGCCTTCGCTGAGGCATTTTCATTTATTCATTCATTCACTCAATATACACCTGATATGTGCCCTTCCGCGTGGGGAAGATAAAGGTATAAGACATTGCTGCTCCCTTTGAGCAAAACAGCCCCAGGAAGTTAAGCGTGGACCGTCGCTACCCGGTGATTAAAAAGGGAATAGACATGGCAGCTAAGAAAAGATGGAAAGGTTGTCAAAAAACAGACTTTAGCGGCCTTCTGACACGACTCCAACCTAGTTAAGCAAAGCAGATCAGTGGTTACATGAAATTATTGTTGAGTCCTGATAATGAGATTGCAGAAAACCCCGAAGGATCTGCTTGGCTCAAAACTAACACCTGTGTGTAGATATTGGACGGGCATACAGTTCAGATTTCCATGCCAGTCTGGGGCTGAACAGTTATATGCCAACAGCGGGGACGGGCCTTCTGCAGGTGCAGTGTGGGCCTCAGAGATGCTACGGAAGGATGCCTTTCTCCGGGAGGTGTTGCCCTGGGGCTCCCTGGGAGAGCTGAGGCGTGGGCTTGCTTTCAGAAGGGACTCCAGAGGCCTGGCCCTGGGCTGGTGAGAGAACTGCGTTTAGCCCCATCTCTCTTCATTTTCTGATCTGTCTGGAGCCTAACTATGCCTTCCAGGATCTTCAAGGACTGAGAATTCTCTTTGGGGTAGCCCCACATTCTTCCACCGAACCTTAGAATCTTCTGTGTCTAGGGTTTGTACTCTGAGGGGTGGGGTGAGGGAGTGTTTGTAGTTTGCAGCCAGAAGTCCTGAGGTGCCGTGGAGTGTTTTCACCTTAGCTTGGGCCCTCCATCTTAGCTTCTGGGCTGCCCTCCATTTTGGCTCCAGTCCTCCATCTTAGGTCCTGGCCTGCCCTCCATCTTAGCTTCCGTCCTCCATCTTAGGTCCTGGCCTGTCCTCCATCTTAGCTTCCGTCCTCCATCTTAGATCCTGAGCTCTGGGCCTCTTTTTCCTGTTTCCTAATGCAAATAGAGATCCGCGATATTCAATAGTATAATCAATTCCCGGTCATTGTGGAAAAAAAATGCACTCTTAATTCCAGAATTTAATTTCCAGTTTTTCTTTCACAAACTTTTCAGTCATCTCTTCAGTAGCCTTGGAAGAGTCGTTTTATCTAAAGGTCTCCTGTAATGCTCAGCACATGGTATGTGATTTTTATAAAATATGTGTGTGTGTACAGATAGGTAGATGGAGAATTTTTATTTTAGCTATACGATGAGGGAAGTGCTTTTGTGAGGGCTACTGAACTGAGGGAACTCCCAGACGACAGGGACTGGTTTGATTCCATGAGTAAAATTCAGGTTTACAGAATTATTAAGTTTGGGCTTCTCCTTGTTTGTGACATTTTCATGCCCTTCACCTGAGAGGCACACTAAGAAATCAATGTGAGTGAAAACCCATTTTCAGGGCATAAAGCGAAGCTTGTTTACCAGCTCAGGAAAAAAAATCAGTTTGCCAAGTCACTTTGAAAACGTCCTTTATTACAAGTGGCTGCCTCTGTAAATGAATTAGTTATGTGCAATTACTTCCCCACCGCTGGCCTGATGCTCCTCTCTTGAATCCGGACCACTCTGCTAGGATACCTTGAAAACGATGTCCATCCTAAGAGAAATGATTGGAAAGAGATGGGGCCACCAGGGCGCCAAGAATTACAGTGAGCAAACGATCCCACTGCTGGGACTCAGGCTCTGGCTACAGAGTCCCCTTTCAAAGACATCTGAGACGGGGAAGGCTGAATTTTGCTTTCTGCCTGTTCAGGGATGAGCTTTTGGCAAATTTGAGAAGGTGGGGTTGGCCCCCAGGCCTCCTTACCTCCCTGCAGGTGGCTGTGTTCTGTTCACTTAATCCCATTAGCCGGCAGTGGCTTACGGAGCTACCCTTAAGGGACGTTTGCATTTTAATAAAGAGCTCTCCGAGGCCAGGAAGCTGAGAGAGTCACATTTTTAATAGTGGAATAGAATTCTAACAGGAGGCGGTGGAGGAAGACAGGGGAGGGGGCGTTAGGGCAGTTGACACCTGAGCCCCATTCTCCCCAGCCCAGCTCTGTGCACCCCCAGTGCAGTGAATTGGCTCCCTCTCCCCTGCCCCCGTGACCCCAGGACTTTCTCCCCCACCCCAGCTCTCCAGGTACAGCTTAGTGGGTGGTAGGAGGGGGCCCCCATCCGAATGGCAGAGTCAGGTCCAGATGGAAGCTTCGGGTGCCTGACTCATTCCGGCTCAGGCCGGTAATAACAAGCCCCATGTTTTTCTCCAGCGTCCACGGCTCTGACACACAGAATAGTCAGGAAATAAAAGATTTGAGTACTATACAGCTGCTTTGCTTTCTCTAAAAAGGGGGGGGGGGAGTCGGGGGTTGGGGGGAGAAAGGAGCAAGGAGGCAGGAGTCCAGGCCAGCAAATAACGAAGCGGCACAAACAAGGTTGCTGCTGGCGTGTTACATAAACAGCCCCACCACCCCGCGCTGCAGCCCGAGGAAAAAGTGGTGCTTTAGTGACACTTGGGTTGGTTTCACACCTGAGCTTGGAGTTACTCAGAGGTGCATTAACAACTAATGATTCAATTGAGGGAGGCCTGGATTGCCATTTTGACTTGCCAGATATTAGCATACCCTTCTAGAAACCCGGAAGCCTGCCAGTTAAGCTCCCCAGTGAAACTGAGAAGGGGCCTTTCCAAGATGCACGATATTTAGGAAAAGGAAATTAAGCTAATTTTGAAATGTTTCCTTAAAATCGAAGTAGTTGAAGGCTGGGATGAATATTATGAATTCCTCACATGATACGAGTTTGAATAATATGTCATGGATTCCAAAGGCACAGCTGAAAAGTACTCAGGGCCCTGGGTTCCTTTTCGTTCTTTTTCATTTTTTTTTTCCTTTTTTTTTTCCCCCCTTAAACATTACTGCATTGCTCACCTGAAATGTCCTTTTTAGAAAGTTCTCTGATAGCTAACAGGACAGAGTGACGTTTTCACAAAATGAGATGAGATGCCATTTCCAGAGAGAGCCCTGGGCACTGCAGTGGCCGTGACAGGAGCGTCACCCAGGGGCTCGGTAGCACTCGGCGGGGAGGAGGAGGGCATTTCATTATGCGTCTAAGTTATAGCTTTATTTCAAACACAAACACGCAGGCTGGCGAGGATGTTAAATATGCCGTCACGCTTTCCCTCCGAGCGAGGAAGGCGCTTGGATTTTATCTTCCCAGATCCAGAACCTGTTTACTTCCTTCCAAGCAGCTTCCTCCTGCCCTTTAGATAAGTCAACGGGGAGAATCGACCTCCAAATGTGGCTAAATTGCGACCCCTGACAATGTCTGGTAATTAGGGAGCCGGGCGTGGATGGAGCTGAGGGCTGCGGCAGCCGGGAGGATCGCCCTGCAGCACCTAGGCTGCTGCCGCAGAGGGGCCAGCTCCAGAAACATCGATTTCTCTCCCCACCCTCCCAAGGTTAGGATTCTGCTTAGAACTCTCTGCTTCCTGCTAAAATTTCCATCACCAAAGGGCCTGATTTCAGGCAGAGAAAGGACCACTTTAGCAAATGAGAGGAGAGGAAAGCAGAGGGTCATTTCAGCTGCGGCAAAAATCAGCCATGCCATTTTCCCTGACAGCACTTTAATTATGATGAAAGAACAAGATGGTTTTTGGTTTTTTACCGAGGAGGCTTGTGGTGGGGGGAAGGGGAGGGGGCTCTGAAAGAGATGCGAGTGGAGTGCAAAGCGGGCTGTCACCGCGGGCTGATGTATACACTGAAGGAGGGAGGGAAGCGCCCCCCGCACGGTCCTGGGTCCCGGCCCCCGTTGCGCCGGTCAGGCCCGCTGTTTGCAGGCAGGGTTGAGCCGGGCATAGGAAGGGCCGGTAGGGCAGAACTTAGCCAGCTGCTGGGTGCCGGCTTCCCCCTTCCCCTCTGTGGGGTGAGCTGTGACTTTAACCCCGAGCCTTGGAGGGCGGGGTGGGGGGGGGGGTCTAGCTTGTGTTCTGCTCCATCGGCTTTGAAAGCAGCCGAGGGGTTTTCAGTGGCCGTACGTCTCATTCTTGAAAATGGTGGGTTGTTTTTTTATTGTTTTTTTTTTAAGTCAAGTCAGGTGCTTGGTTCAAATGGCCATTCCAGGGCCTTGGAGCTGCAGAGGAGGCCAGAGAGAGCCCTGCAGGCCTGGGGCTGCTGTTCTGAGGGCAGAGGCGGCGTTTTAGCGATGGGAAAAGAGGTGGAAAGCAGATGTTAATCAGTTTCTTTCAGCTCAAGCGAGAATCAGGGAAAGGGCCCATTTCCCCTTCCACCCACCCTGCGTTGACCTTAGACATTGAGCCCTCAGGAACCCCCACCCACCCCCGCCCCCAACTGGGTTGCTAACAGCCCCTGAAGGTGGCCCTGGGATTCGTGCTGGCAGTGTCTCTCAGCTGAAAAGAGCCTTAGCTCCTGGGCTTGGGAATGTGAGGAAGATAGCACCCACATGCATCCACATTGCCCGCGGGTCCCCGGGGATGGAGGGAGCGGGGGGGGGGGGGGGGGACAAAAAGGCATAGAAGGTGCATTATTTCAGCCCCCTCCTCCGTTTTAGGACCCTTTCATGCCTTGCAAACACCAAGTGCAGGCTGCTGGAGAGCCTCTAGGACAGAACTACACAGAACAGGAGAGATGATCTGACCCTGCTCACCTCCGCTGCTCTTGTGTAACTAAATTACCCGATGTCTCTGTTAAAAGTGATGTCGCCCAGAGAGAGCACCCCGCAGCCTTGCGATAAACACCGAGGGGCCTTATTCCCCTCTCCCCAGGGAGGCTCTCTATGTGGCAAGTTCTCCCAAACAATCCATGATTTTCCCGGGATCCCTTATGCCCCTGACTGAATCATCGTGCTGCTGGAGACCCTTCTGATTTTGATGATTATTACCGGGCAGAGGATAATGAAACAGCAGGGACTTAGGGCTTTGTGTGGTAGGTGAATGATGGACATTTCCGAGTAAAGCCACTTTATTTCTTGCACGTACCAAGAGGACTCACAAGCCAAATGCAGCATCTGCGAGATCTTATGGGAGGGGGTCGGGGTCCTGGGCTGCTGAGGCGGTACTGCAGGGATACAGAGATGCCTCCTTTTTCTAGAACAACTGCAGTGTGCCCATCTGAGCCCAGCCAAAAGGCAAATTCTTTATCTGGACGCACGGTGATTCTGCCTGCTGCATAGACGGAGGAACCGTGATCCTGCTGATTTCAATGGACCGGTTGAGGAGAAAACATGAGGAAAAAAAAATCTTTATTTTTCTCAGTTTTCCCTTTTCTGCTTGGAAAACAATTTTAGGATCCGGCAGTTCAGTCTGCAAGGAGGAAGGGGCAGCATCCCAACTTACGACCGTTGGGGTGTTTAGCTATTTTAGAGGGATTTTAGTTTGGAGGGAAAAAAACACAAAAAAAGACAAATAAGACAAAAAAGCTTGCTGAGTTGGGGGTGAGGGGGGTATCAAAGCAGCCCACGTTAGGAGGCTGTACCTTTTCAATGTCGGAATAAGGGAGGTCTGTGAGGATCCACTCTTAGAAATAAATAGGCACTTTGGAAAAGGAAAATATCCCGTTCTTTGAGAAACAGGGTGAGGTGATCGGTTAATGTCGGGTGGTGGGGATCATAATCCTGTTTGAAGAATTGGTCTCATTTTTCATGTCAGAATTAATATTGGTGGAGATTAGATGGCTTCTTAATTTAGACCATTTACATCTCATAGAGTGCTAAAAAAGAGGGCTCCGAGCCACTTTCCGGCAGCAGCGAACCCAAATAAATAGGAACGATATAACCTTTTTAAAAATCCATTCTCTCTGCCGTCTCTTCACTGGCGAATTTGGAGTCATTTAGCACAACCTGAAAACTCAGATTTTTGTTGCTAGAAAAAGTAATGCTTCCTACTGTAGTATGGTTTTTGTTTGTTTGGTTTTTGTTTTGTTTTGTTTTTTTGTCGCCCACAATTTCCTATTCTGCTGATCTTTTTGACTTGAGTTTTTGTCGTCTTGACACCAAAGCATCCAATCAATTTGGTCGAAAGTTCAATCGTGGAAAAGCAACTGGTTGTTTTGTCCACAGACAGCCGGTTTGTCAAATATTTGAGAAACAGCTTATCTGACCACCTACCCTGACATCCCCCCAACCCAATGCTGCAGGGAAACTTATTTTTAGGAATTGGAGGGAACAGACCTTAGAAGCCGTTCCTCTGCTCTCTGAGGAATGAGGAAGTAGAGGGGACACGAATAAGATGTCATAGACCCTCTCGCTTTCTCTGCAGTGGCCATCTGAAGTCTGCAGTAGAGGGGAGGGGGGGACCCCAGTCTTCACAGGCAGGCGTGCAGAGGGGGGGAGTCTTTATGACTAGGCTCTTGGCAACATCACGGTCAGGGTCAAGATTTGTCTGGTGCCTGAGGCCATCTTAGGATGTGGTGAAGGCTGAGACCACCTGCCCTCATTTTGTTTTAGGGTACCACCAGTCCAGTGCAGCCAGTGAACAAATAAGGACGACAAGTGTTGCTTTTATAGAAAAAGAAAAAAAAAAAGCGTCATGATTCAGTTTCTTGAAAAAGCCGCCCCCCATCCTTTTATCTCAAAGTCACCATAACTAGGACTCCATCATCAATCTTTTTCTTTCTTTCTCACGTGGATAGCTAATTGAGGCTCTCTGGGCTACAGGGTTTTTTCCTGCTCTTTCAAGGCACTCAGTAGCCAGGCAGGTGGGGGAGGAAGGGGATGCTAGGAGGGGCAGAGGAAGGGGCAAGGGCTCCTTGGCACACCCCCTCCTGTACTTCAGTCTTGTGCAGAGCATTCCTATTTGCAGACAGCTCAGCCCAAAGCAGAGCGTTGCTATTACCCCCAGATGCTGTTTCCAATCGATCTGCTTTATTTTCCCTCTGGGGTGCAGGCAGGGCGGAGCCCAGATGTGCTCAGACCTCCAAAGCCACCCAGCCTTGATCCTTTATTTTTATGTTACAGTCACAGAACCTTGCAAATATGTTTTCAGCAGTTTAACCGCGTACCGAGAATTTCAGGGGAAAAAAGGTCAAGAAGTGATGATGACTTACATTTATTAGGGGCCCCATCAAGCAGACCTCTGAATTCTAATAAAGACAAATCAGTGTCATGTTTCTAAAAGGAAAAGAGTGACAGCTGGGTGATTTCACAGAATTATCAGGTGTTGGGAGGAAGGTAAAGCCAAGGGTTCAGTTACTGTAAATTAGAGTGATTTTTTGGGTTTGTTCCCCTGGGGTTTTCATGCTGCTGGTACCTGTTTTGGTGTGTTTGTAGTTTTGCTGAAATACACATATATTTTTCTCTCAATATCTTTTCTACTTTGGCATCCATTTTAGAAACTACATTTTTGTTGTAGAGTTCTATTCTTTAGTTTTCTTCTTTCTTCTTCTTTTTTTTTTTTCCCACAAAGTCGCCCTGTCTGCCTTCTGTACGCTCAGTAAATCTAGAGGATATGTAGTTATGCCAGGTTGAGGAATACACATCTATTTAACACATTTAAGAATGTGCAAGGCAAATGAAATATAAAGTTATTTTATATCTAAGATTAAAACATTGTGTCCTTGGGGATCACCCTAGTTAGCCCACAGTTTTTCCCCCCATTTTGCATTCAACTGACTCATGGCAGATTACTGAAATGATGTATTTAGACTAATTACTGATTTAACTAATAGAAAACCGTTTAAGAAATTCACTTTTAAGGCTGAGAATGACTTTAAGTTCCCCTGCTCTAGGGCGCCCCCCTGAGGCCCGGGTTAATAATAACATCATGATAGGATGGGGCCAGTTAGGTTTCTCTAGACATTAGGATGCTTTGAATGGTTATGAATGCATGGAATATCCATTTAACTTGCAGATTAGATGTCTTTGGGTCCCAACTAAGTTTTATATCAACTTCCTTTGAAAGATTCTTTCACAGCTAGGCTTTTTGAAGCGGAGAGTACAATTATGAAAATATCCTGGTACTCAGAAGGCAGAGATTTGTCTTTTCAGGATGAGGAAGCAAAAAACCTAGTGCTGCTTTAAGCTGCTTGATGCCTTCAACCGTCACAGTGAGAAGCACCCTTATTGGAACCAGTCCCCAAAGTGGGAGATTTGTCCACTTTTGGAGGTGGTTCTCTGTCCGTCAGCCATCTGGCATCATCTTGCTGGAGGGTAGGGACCCAGGGCCTTTGTGTGGCTGGTGGGATGGACCAACGAAAGCTTTTTCATCTAGGCTCCTTTTCGGCTCAGCAGAGCTTTCTTTCTGCCCTCTGCAGACCAGGACACCCCGTAGGCATTTTGCTCAGGCCGGACTTTGACATTCCAGAGTCGTCCTCTTACCAGCATGCTGACTTCATA
Source organism: Delphinus delphis (assembly GCF_949987515.2). NCBI lineage: Eukaryota > Metazoa > Chordata > Mammalia > Artiodactyla > Delphinidae > Delphinus > Delphinus delphis. The sequence continues at coordinate 4,242,754 of NC_082697.1, read as the reverse complement.
CCGGAGCTCCCAAGGTTTGGGCTGGAGCCTCACGGGCCCTCCTCCACTGTTGCCAAGTTCCCTCGAAAGTTGGCTACCTTCGTGACTGCTGATTTCTAACCGCAGGTCAGATTAAAGGACTCAGTGAAACCTTTGCCCTGTGGCCCCTGCCCTCAGGGTGTTCATGTCTTGTATACGTGAAGGGCTAGTTTTCTAGAGTTTTCATTTCTTGGCGTTAGGTCACTGCAACCCTGGGATAAAAATAGGTGTAATTAGTATGTTACAGATTAGACTCTGTATTTCTAGCTTTGTGCCACTTCCTCTAATAATACCAATTTTGGTGACACATTTCCTAGAATCCTGGGCTTGCTTCGTTTGCTAAAATCCTTCAAGAGCCAATTATAGGACAGATCTGTTTGCTTTAAAACCTAGAAGGGTCTGATCTTGATCAGACCTCTCGGCTCCCACTTCCTCTTTCCCCTGTCTTCTGAGGTCTGTCTTGATTTTCTTGTTTTCTATTCAGGGAGCAGGGCCTCCATCCCCCTCAAAGGCTGGCATTTTTGTTGACGGCTGAGCACACATGGTCTTCCGTGGCAAAAGGCCCTTTCCTGGCTGGCTCCAGAGTCCCCACCAATTAATCGGGGGGGTGGGGTGAGCGGGGGGGGTGACTTGAGTTAGGCATCGCTTCAGCCAAGCTGGGCATACATCGAGCACACCTGTCACTTGTGCCCGTGTCCAAAATTCAGCCCTAAGGGTCACAGCTGTGGCATTATTTCAGCATGAGCAATTCAGTATTTAATGTTCCTTAGAAAAATAAATCATTCCAAGCTGCTACTGTTCACCTATTAACCCTCAGAGGATTTCATAGAGGGAGGGCGGGGGTGTCATCCATAGTTTTCTTGGCCAGTAACAGACACTTCCCAGTTCTCCTTTTAAAAGACCATTTCTTATATAATGGCGAACAGGAGCTGCAGAAACAGCATCCTCTCATTCTCTGGCAGCCACAGCCTCCCAGAGTGAGAAGTTAGACTTTCTTTTCCTTTCATTTATATTTTTACCTGCGTAATACATAGCTTTCTACACATTGGCACTCCATCCCTTTCCTTTTTCATGGTAAGCTTATATTAGTCTGCCATCATTGACAAATATTGTCTTTTCTTTTTTTAAGTTTTGGCCACACCGAACAGCATGTGGGATCTTAGTTCCCCAACCAGGGATCGAACCCTCGCCCCCTGCAGTGGAAGCGCGGAGCCCTAACCACTGGGCCACCAGGGAAGTCCCTGTGGCAAGTCTTAATTTACAATGAAGTGCTGGTGGGTGGGATGGGGAAAGTTGATCATTAACCAGATTTGGGATTTGATGTAAATGGCCCCCCGGAGCAACACACATGTTAGACGTATCCTCCCTTCTGTTACCTGGGTCTTCGTAGCTGTCCATCTGCAGTTCATCCACATAGTACAAATCGTTTGAAAGCTGAGTTGTCTGCCTTCTGAAAGAAATTGGCTATATTTAGTTTTTAAAGCAAGCCTTGCTTTGTGTTCTTTGTAAAGTCAGCGACATTCTTTCAATTTTTTCAGTGTAATTAGCACAAAAGGAGCCGTAATCTGAGAAGGTAGTAGAGACTTAAGCGACTGAGAGACAGGAATGTTGGAGAAAGCGGGCAGAGGCCTCTTTCCCCTTTCTGGGCGGCGGGCAGAGACCCCGGGACGTGGGTGTGGGTAAAGCTGAGGTCTGTAGCTCATAAAAACATCTCCTTTTCATCTGATCCCCAGACTGATTGCAAATGCCTGATGCTTTGGCTGGATAGTCTTCTCCTCCTCCTAACTTCCAGAGGTCGGCGAAGACCTTAGGAAGCCACAGTGCCCTCTGGGCTCCGCTGAGTCGAGTGGGCTCCTGACTTGTCGGGGAGGGGGCCGTGCGGGCTGCCAAGCCCTCCATAAAGTGCTGAGTGAGGGAGGGAGTGGCGGGCACAGCCTCTGGCTGGGACTTACGTGTAGCCACGTGCAAAGGAGGAGGCTGCCCTTCATCCTCTGGGAGCCAAGCATTTGTGCCCCCTCAAAATAAAGACCCGAGGAAAGAGGAGGAGCTAAACTATAATTACACGTTTTTCAATTTCAACGTGTGTGGGTAAACACAGATGAAAAGGTACCTACATTTTTAGATAAATTAAACGTGTGACTAATTATGTCCCATTAATTGCTTAATTCCGGGTTTACCAACAGCAGGCGGAAGTGGGTTTAGAGAGGAGGGTTCAGCTACGAGGGCAGATGACACCTACAGCCCTGTCAGAATCTCACTTGTCCCAAACTGAGGCTAGTAACTAAGTGCAAGCCTGTTTGAAAACGGCCACCCATGCTTGGCTGGTAGGTAAATAAAGTAAAACCCCAAGATGTAAAAGTTGTATTGAGCAGTTGTTTCCTAGGTATATATGTATACACAAAGCAGCATTTAATGAAAGGAAATGTATTACCTGATTCATCCAGAGTGTTTAACGCTCTGAACTCTTAATCGTATGGGGCTAAGTTTGAAGAATTGAATGCAATGAAAAGAAAAGGAAAAAAAACAGGAAAATCTTTAAAATCAGAGCAATTAAAGAGCTTCTTTTATCTACAGAGATCTCCTTAGGACTTGGAGACTCTCTTGATCGCGCCAACTTGCTTTTTGTTTTATTTTTTCCTGTTGGTACTTGTTAAGTAAGATGTTGGATCAAAATGTCATTTAAATAAGGCATCTTGTAAATAAAAACAAAAGTTAGCTGACCTGCACCTGTTTTTAACTAGTCCTGCCTGCATTATTCCCCATCCTGGATGAGTTCCCATCCTCAAGGCCAAATTAAAAGTTCTAAGCAACAGGCTTTCCCATCACCTTAGTCCTCGTGAAATCCCGCCCCCAAGGGAGGCTAAAGGTATCTTAGTTTAGGAAAATTAACTTTCCTGCTATAGAGTGGTAACAAATTTACATCTTTTTGTCCCCGCCCCAAGATCTCCAGTAAGCGGGTCCATCGGTCTGTGGTTGATATCAGTAAGCCCCTAATCCGAGTTATCCATCTAGAATCTTTTCAGGGCTACCATATGTATCATATTATTTAGGTTTGAGTTTTTAAAAGGAACATTGTAATGCACGTCGTCTCTACTTTATTGTTTCCCCTTTTAAAGTAGATGCTGGCTTTGGTAAAAGTCCACTCCCACTCACTCTGGGGCTCCTGGGGATGTTGTGAGAAGGGCACTAATCGTCCTGGGAACTGGGCATCCATGGAGACCAGGAAGTTTCTCTCTTCGATGGTGTCCACACATCAAAGTCAAGGAAGATCCATAAAGGCACAGAAGTCGCAACTGCCCTCGTTTTGTGAACTGTGGTTTTAAGTAGACGTTTGATTGGTATCTCAAAGCCACTGGGTCCAAACACATTGGCCAATGCGCCCCTATATTTTGTTTGGATTCGAGTATGTTCTAAATTAAAAACAAATTATTTTTAAAATTAGTTGATAGAAATTAAATCGGGAGATTTCATATGGCCTTGTAGTTAGTCCCTTAATGTCAGGGCTTTTGAAATGAAGTTGTACTAACTTGAGCACCATGTTTAGTTCTGAACGCCAGTTTTGGATTACTTTGTGGTTGCCATTATTAACTAGTGAATATGACAAGGGAAAAAAAAATGCCCTAGGTAATCACGACATTAGATTTTTAAGAACTTTATGGTCCTAAGTAATAGAACCTTCTTACGGGGGATTAACTGGAACTAGGAAAACGCTTTTTACAATACCTGCTTCCTCATCGGTATCGTGCAGGCTTCAAGTCACATTCAGTTGCAACAATTTCAGTAATTCTAGTTAAATAAAGTGCGAAACGTGCTTTAAAGACAGAAAGCACCATTGAAGTGCTAAGCGCTATTATTAAAACCTTACAGCTAAGGTTTCTGTTTCAGTGGAAACCTATTTATTGTTCCCTAGGCTACTAAAATAATATTATAATTCTGTTTTCTCTGGGATCTTACAGTGACCCCATCTAATGAAAGGCCAAAAAGAACACCCTTGTCCAAAAACTGAATTACATCATTAAGTGTAAAAATGTTTTCAAGATACTAAGCTATAGCGAGTCTGTTTCTTTTAAGAGCAGACGAGGCATTCTTTCTCAGACAGGAAGGTGCAAAAGAGCCAGGGAACACATCCACCCATAAATACGAAGCTTACAAGACCACAAAATTCAGACCCCGGCATGACATGCGAATGCATCCATTGTTGTAAAGTCTGCATTGCTGGAAAGAGCTTTTGCTAGGCCGGCCCTGTGTATAGCGGTGGGACGCCCATCTGTTTTACCAAGTTGTATCGTGAGGTGACCTAGTGCTTTAGGTTACGGTTGTGTTATTGTCCCAACTTGCCGGCTTTGGCATGAAGCAAGTCACCTGAACCAGGCGTTTTACACCCAGGACATTCTGGCCCTTTGCCCCTCTCTGGAGCTTAAAATTTCCACAACTTCCATCTCTCCCTGAGCCAAAAAAGAGGCCCCTTCCACTGGAAAACTCTAGAGTCTGGACTGTTCCAAGAATTATGCTAATGGATTGCTCACTCGCAAAGCATAAACCAGGCGCTTAAAATGGTAACAACCTATTAAAATAAATTACTAATTCATATGAAAAGGTCACGCATGGTGGCCTCCAAACCTGAAAGCCTTTTTTTTTTTTATTTTTATTAAAATGTTTAAGGCCCAGGTAGGTCAAATGCTAGACTGAAAACTGTAGACGGTATCAGCTCACCACGCCAATTAAGTAAAAATCTCATCTTTCACTTTGTGTCGGGTGAAAACAGAAAGCTGAACAGACCACAAACGAGCTTGTGTTTCAGAGCTCTCAGTGGCCTTTGCTTACCTGTAAACCCTTGATTCCACCTGCTGTCATTTATTTACAAAGTAAATGCTTTATTTGTCCATCAGTGGTTGATCATAATAAAATATAGCTGAAACCTACACTTCACACAATTTTTTTTTTCAAGGATGGCCTGCCAGGTTAGAAGTTGAAATGACTGAAGCCAGACCTTGCTTTATTCATTCTAGGACAGTAGTCCCGATTGTGCCTTGCCTGGAATATATGTCAGTATATGACATGGGACAGCTTCACTCCTTTCAAAGTTCAGGTGTGATATTTATCTAAAAGGGGGGAGATGGTAACCCAACTCAGGGATTTCCAAATAAGGAGCCTTCATTATATTCATTGTAGTAATGTGTAGCTACTGGCATAAGTATCGAGGTTGTATTGGTTACTATTTTCCTCCTTGCTCTTAAATACGATGTATTTGCGCTTTGCCACATTAGAAGCAGGAAGGAAAGATGCTTTGGAACAAATGGAGCAGAAAATGTCTGGCCTATTCCTCCTCCTTATAAGTCTTCACCAATTTTTAAAAATGACAATCAGTTGATGAATCAAATTCAACCAACAGGTTTTTATTTAAGATATAAAGGTATAAAACTTGGGCCCCGTCTTTAGGTAGTTTCTAATCTAGTTGGTGAATGATTGTGTCATGATCTTTGCAAACAGCCTTACTGTCGAATTTGCTTAGGACAACATTCCCGTCTATAGGGTAAATATTTTTATCGGCTTTTGTTTAGACGAACGGTAGTTCCTTTGAGTTTTTGTCGAAAGAAGGTGTATTTTTGTGTAAGAAGGAGAGACCATATCCAGAGTGTGATCAAGACCTGGCTTACTTGGATGTGAGGAGGAAAGGGCAAGCACAGCAACTTTTCTGCAGAGTTCGAGAGAGTCTGAGACCCGCAGTCAGGCGAGGTAGCAGATGTAGATCATGAGGGTCTGGCGTGAAGATTTCGCTTCCTGTTCTTAATTCCAAGTGTTCTCTGCTGGCTTTGAATTGCCCTCCGCTGTCTTTCAGGTCCATAAAGTGAGGCCTTGTAGAAGGAGGGTAGAGGTGTACTGGATGGGGCCAAGAACAGTAATAGCGGACATCTTCATCTGACACAACTTTTCTTACTTTGAGTTGAGCAAACTGAGGAGAAGCGGGGGATTGCAGCAGTCCCGTTGAATGGTTAACAGTGTCTATTTTCAAAGAAAACAACACTCTTTGGACAGTTTACTCAAGGCCTCTGACCCAACCGAACAATCACCCCACCCCCTAGGTATGTTACCTGTGTTTCCATTTACAAGTAGGCTGCCTCTTCCTTTCTTTCTATCCCCCCAAACATCCAAAGTTTTACTGTTTCGAAGTGAAAGAAAGTTAAAGGCGGGAGAGAGTTCACGACTACTTTATGGACTGGGGTTGACCGGCAGGCAGCCGCGACCCACCAAAGGCAGTTGCCAAGTCTTAGCTTGACGGCTGGGCTACTCTTGACTCACCTGGGCCCAAGGTGGGCCGCACGGACCAAACTTTTATTGACTGAATGAATGAATTGTACCCAAGCAGACACGCGCAGGGCTCAACCAGGAGACTCAACCAAGGTCCCAGGAAAAGAGAGCCGCGGCCGAGTCGTTGAGAACTTGGTGTGACTGCCGTTCACCCACCACGCTGTACCGCAGCCTCACATGGGACAGGGCTGGGGTGGGACACTTGCAAGTCTTTAAACAATTCTCAAACAAATTCGTGTTCAATAAACTACTTTTCCGTCTGTTCCAGAGCATCCCCCCGCGGCACCCCGGCCCGGCCTCGTATAACTGGGACGCCCTGGCCCGCCACCTGGCCCGCCCAGGAGGACTCCGGGGGCGCAGACCTCGCGGCCCCGGCCACCACCGCTCGGCTCTCGAGTCGCCGGCGCCTGCTTGCTCTTGCGATGCTCGTTTTTCGCGCTCACATAACACCTCTCATCGGACGACCCGCCGCCGGGCACGCGCCGCCGGGAGGGAGGGGTGGGTGGCGGTCTCCGCGCGCGCTAACCGGGAAGCTGGAGGTAAGGAGGCGCGCAGCAGGGGTAAGCGCCGCCGTCGCACACTTTGCACGCCGCCCAGGGCTACACCACTCACCGAAAATTGGGAGGCAGGTCTGGGAGGCGGGGTCCGGCGCCCACCGCCTTGGGCGCCCCCTCGGCCCCCGCCACCGCGTCCCCCGCGCCCCGCGCCCACTCCCGCGTGGCCCCCGCACCGGCCTGCACCTCCGGGGTGCGCGGCGGCCCGTTTGGGCGCGTCCCCGGCGGGCCGATTTTTCGGCTTCCCCTTCGGTTTATAGGGGCCGCCACGGTGGGTCCGTCCTCTGAAGAGGCTGGGGCGTCATCGGGCTGCTTAGGAGCGCTGCTCTCCGGCGGGGACACTCAGTCGCGTCGGCACCGCGGAGCGGGCTGCGTCAGGTGGCCGGCCCGGCGCGGCTCGCTCTCTGGCTCGCAGGCTCTCTGGCTCCGGGCTGCGGCGCCGCGGCTGGAGCGAACTCCTGTCCCCTCGCGGGGCGGCGGCGGGCGGCCGGCAGGCAGGCAGGCAGGCACTGCCTTGCGTGTGAGTGCACCTCACTCACATGTAAGTCCGGGGGCACCGTGGCCTCCCGCGGAAGTGCGAGTCGCCCGGCGCGGGGAAATAGCCACCGGGGCCGGGACGGGGCAGGGGCGCCCCAGCACTGCCGCCCTGCCCGCGCCTCCCGGGCACCCTCCAATTCTCTCTCTCTTCTCTTTTCTCTTCTCCATTGGCGTACCCAAGAGCCTAACCAAGGAGCGCCTGAGGGTAACAGCAACCTCGTGCCATCGCGCCTCTGCACTTTTCTTTTTTGAGTTGTTTGACGTTTCTTGTTGCTTTTTGATTTCTCGTGTTGTTGGGTGCTTTTTGGTTTGTTCTCGCCCCTTTTTCGTTTGCTCACCCTTTTTTGGCGCTAACTCTTAGGCAGCCAGCCCAGCAGCCCGAACGAAGCCCGGCAGCCGCGCTCCGCGGCCCCGGGGCAGCGCAGCGGGGATCGCAGCCGATTCCCCCGACACGGGGCGCACGGGGTCCGGCCAGCCCGAGGCCGGGGGCAAGCAGGGCGCCCGGGCCAGGCGAGAGCCAGGCACCCCGAGGTGGCCGAGCCACCATGCTGAAGATGGCCATGAAGATCAAAGCTTGGGCGGTGGAGAGCGAGAGGAAGACAGCGTTGGCTGCGGCCGAGGTGGCTGCCGAAGCTGCGGCGGTGGCTGCAGCGCTGGCCGAGCCGCGCGCACCGCGGAAGAAAGGGGACACCGAGAAGCCCCCCAAGAAGCCAGAGCAAGAGGCGTCCTCCGAGAAGTTGCTGACCGAAAAGGAGCGGCGGAAGATCGAGAGGAAGCTACTGGAGCAGAGAAGAAACGAGGAGAAGAAGAAGGAGAAGGAGAGGAAGAAGTTGGAGAAGATGCAGAAGAAGAAGAAGAAGAAGGAGAAGAAGAAGAAGAAGAAGAAGGTGCCAGAAGCCCAGGAGGAGGCCCGAGGCCTGGAGGTCGCCGCCGCTACCGCCGCCGGCGGCGCAGACGAGGGCGCCGCGGAGGGCGCCGACGGGGGCGGCGTGGGCGCCGGCGCCGGGGCCACGAGTAGGATCTGGATCGAGTGGGACACGGACTCGAGCGACGAGGACGACCTGTTCGACGCCTTGCGGGGCTTCAGGGGCGCCGTGTGGGGGTCCGGGCTGCTGAAGATCAGCGCGCTGAGCGCCCACCTGCCGCTCCTGACCTTCCCGGTTCTCTCCGTGCGCAGCCCCGCGTGGGTACTCGATTTCCTGCTGCAGAAGCGCCCGGAGCAGGGCCGCGGCTGCGGCTTCTTTTTCGGGGCGATCTGCTGCTTCCGAATGTTCCTGGGCTGCGCCTTCTTCTCCTTCGTGGGCGGCCGGGCCAAGCGCAGAGGCCATGGGCGCCCCGGGACCTCGGGTGCCTTCGGCTCGGGCCATGGCGCCCAGCGCCAGGGGCGCGAGGAGCGGCTCATCTAGTCAGACCCCCGCCCCCTCCCCGCCACCAGACACCACCATCGTTGTGTAGTGTGGAGTTTTATTGAGTATTTGTGTGTGTGTGTTTGGACACATTTTCCTTTTCGGTTGCTCTGTCCTTTGGTTCGTGCTCGCCTCGCTTCTTCCACACTCCCTGCTCTCTAGCTCTCTCTGTCTCTCTCTTCTTTTCGAAAAATTTCCTAAGTCCGGGCTCTGGCTCGCGCTCCCTCCCCTTCCGCCCACCCCGGCCCCTCGGCGGCGCCCGCGGGAGGGGGGAGGGGGCTCGGCCTCGGGGGCCGCTGGGCGACGCGGCCCGGGGGGTGGAGCGTTGGCGTCGTGCGAGGGGTCGTCACCGGCTCGGAGACGCCCCCTCTCCCCCCGTGGCCGGCCCCGCTTGGGGCCCGAGCCAGGGGGGCGAGGGGGCGTCTCCCAGGCCCGTCCCGTCCCGGGCGCGGGCAGAGGGACCCCCTCCCCGGGTACCCGTGGGGGGGGGGCGCCTCCCTCCACCAGCTCCCGCCCTCCCCGCCGCCGCGGCCGCTCCTCATCCCTCCTCCTCCTCCTCCTCCTTCCACCCCCCTCGCCGCCGCCGCCTCCTCCTCCCCCCGCCTCCCCCCGCCCGCCGCGGAGCTTTGGGTCGGGGCGGCGGCGGGGCCCCGGCCGAGGCAATAAGAGCGGCGGCGGCGGCAGCGGCGGCAGCAGCTCCCGCAGCTCCTGCTCTGGTCCGCCTCGGTCCGCGGCGGCCATCAGACCCCTCGGCTTCGGCTCGAGGGGCCGGGAGCCGCGCGCTCGGCTCGGTCAGACCGACACCACCCTCCCCGCGCGGTCCGCAGTCCGCCCCGCGCGCTCCTCCCCGAGGAGCCGAGCCCGCGCCCGGCCCGCCCGCCCGGCTGCCCCGGCCCTCTCCGCCCGCGTGAGGCCGCCCGCGCCCGGCCCCGCCGCCGCCGCCGCCGCCGCAGCCCGGCCGCGCCCCGCGCCCCGCCGCCGCCGCCGCCATGGGCTGCCTCGGAAACAGTAAGACCGAGGACCAGCGCAACGAGGAGAAGGCGCAGCGCGAGGCCAACAAAAAGATCGAGAAGCAGCTGCAGAAGGACAAGCAGGTCTACCGGGCCACGCACCGCCTGCTGCTGCTGGGTAAGGGCGGGGCGGGGGGCGCCGGCCCCGGCCCGGCCCGGGGGCCCCTCGGGGCGCCCCGCAGGCCGCGCGCGCCGAGCCCGCCCCCCGCCCCGGGCGCGCGCTCCCGAGCCCGCCGCCCGCCCGCGGGCTCAGTCTCTCGGGGGCGAGGCCGGAAGGGGGACCCCGGGGCGCCATTCGGCCGGGCGGGGGCCCAAAATGGGTCCGGGGGCCGTGGCGACGCGGGCGCGGGTCCCCCTCCCCTGGCCGCTCGCTCTCTGTCTCTCTCTCGCCCTCCCCCTCGCTCTTCTTTCTCTCTTTTTCCGCGAGGCCTACACGACGCCAGGGGTTCGGGTGCGTGTTGGGGAGGGGGAGGGGGAGTCCCACAGGGCTCGGGAGACTGCGACAAAAAGAGGGTTTCGGGGACAGGAAATGGGGTGGCGGGCCGAGGGAGGGGGACCCGCCTCCGTTGGGTGTGTGATTTGTTGGGAGAGGGAAGGGGAGAAAGCGAGAGGGGCCGGCGGAGAAGGGGGTGACGCGGGGGGGGGGCGCCGCGGTGGCGGAGGGGGCCTCGTCGAGGGGAGAGGTTCGGCGGGAGAAGTGGCTGAGGAGAGTGGGGGCGGGTGACATCAGCCCCTCGGAAGGGCTCGGAGTGGTAAAGGTGGTGCAGCGAGGGGGAGGGGGCGCGGGCGAGTCGTGGCGCCGGAGTGGGGGGGCGGGCGGAGGAGGGAGCGCGGCGGCCGCTGGGCGCGACTTGGTGCGTTGCGGGCAGGACACACTGTGTGCGCGGAGCAGACGTGTCCCGGGCCGGGCCGGGCCGTGGAAGGAAGAGAAGGAGAATCGAATAAAATAAGGCCGAAAAAAAAAAAAATGGAGTTAGTACTCTAAGTGCCCAGTGAAGCCAAATGACACGTCATTTTACAGTATGACCTTTTTTCCCCTTCCAGATATGCAGGCTCTTTGAAAAGCAAAGAAGAGAATTAACTGTAGCAGCTGCCGCCCCCCCAAACCATTAACACACACACACACACTTTCCTGTTAGTCGGCCACATTGAGAGTGCTTTGTGAAAAAAATGGAAAGGAAAAAAAAAAAGACATGCACAGATCAGAACTGGAAAATGACATTTGTCTGTAAATGGCTTCTTGGTCTGGAAATGGCGTGGTTTTTTTTGTCCTTTTCAAGGTGGGAGGGGGATTGAGAATGCTTTAAGGAAAAGACTTTTTTTCCAGGTGGAAGGAGATGAGACTACGTTAGTTGTTTGTCAAGTGACATTTGGTTGTTTGGCTTGGGGTTTTCTCTTTTGATTGCGGTTTTTCCTCTTTGGCCAAAAAAAAAAAAAAACGCGGGTGGGGGTGTGTGTGAACTCTAAGGAGATGGCCTTTTCCCCTTTTGTCTTAAAGGTGCTGCTTTGGGAAAATAAATCAAACAAAAGCATAAAAGAAATTGTTGAAATAACCAGAAGAATTACACAAGCATTAATTAGTATGGAAGTTTTCCACTTCCTTAGTAATTTGGCTATCTGAGTTAATTTGTGAATTTGCTAGGTTAAGACCTAGTTCATGGTCACATATCAACAGAACAGCTTGATTATGAAGAATAAAATGTAAAGGGCTGTTTTTTCTTTGTGGTGGCGTCTGCTTTGCTTTTTTTTTTTTTGGATGGGTCACGTCTTTGTTCTCCTGGGTCCAGATTTATGTAAAGCAGAAAATTATTAAGTGAAAATAAGTCCCTTTGGTGTGTGTTTATGCATTTGCAATTACAGTAATTAAATGGTACGTATGTTGAGGTGTCGTCAAAAACTTACAAAGGTGGAACTATGCTATGTGAATATTAATGTGCCATGTAATTTGATTTCAAAGTATAAGCCTAGAAAAGTCTAGAATCTTTCCTAGGAACACTCCTGCTATCTGAATACTAATTTAAAACAAGTGTGATGTTAATGGTACCTTAAATTTCTAACAGCCTTGCACGGACATCACAAAGTCTTCACTTGAGACTGTTGCTCTGAACACACCTGGCATCACTGGCCTAACCTTTCCCAGGTGTCTTAGCCCTATTGCCATAATTTATTGAAGGGTCTGGCATGTGGGGGTCTGCAGCCCAAGGCAGTGCCACACATTTTGCATCTTTAAATCGTGATTCTCACCAAATGATGCCCCCCCACGCAAAAGAGGAAAAGTAGTGATGCCCAGAATCCTCTTTTTTAATTTAATGATATGAAATCTGAGTGAATTACAGTATCACAAAAGATCTGGCAGTAATTTTTCAGTCCGATTCTCCAATTTCCTAAATGTGGAAACTGAGGCACGGACCTGTTTGTGCCCTAAAGAGAGGTGATACACACTTTAACACGAGAGTGTTGGAGATTCTGATTAACACTATGTATACTCTTCATGGAATCTCTTAATCGTACCTTTAATATTTTAATTTATGAGAGTTAGGCTCATTAAGATAGAATGTTTGCTTTGAAATCAATGTTTCTGTGGAAACTGATTTTAACTTTTTACAGATATTGATTACAGCCTTGTGAAAAGGCAGGAGAAGGAGGAATGCTTTGCTCTCTGGGCAGTAAAACAAAACAATTAATAAAATTAAAAGTGAAAAAGAGGACTAAAAAACCAAACAGGCTTGTGCTTGAGGAGGACAGAAATTGTCCCCTCAGGGTTAGCTGTTGGAGAGAGTATCCATTTGCAAAAACAGAAAATGAGAAACCAGCAATCCTCCTTCTAGCTTGGTGGAACTGTGTTTTTTCCATAAAATATATGTTTTTACAAATGAAAGGTGGTTTAAAATGGGGGCATGTGCCCCTTCTAAGCTCTGTTCGTTGGGAAGGGCTTGGAATCTTTGAAAATTCAGTGGTTCCCAGGAATATTTTCCCTTCTGATTAAAGTCCTGCCCTTTTAACATGCTAATAGGGTAGTTCTCAAGCCCTGTATTTAATACTTAAATGTTTTTCGAGAAGGTGACAGCAAATCAATGGTGTCCCCCCCACCATGGTTGTTGTATCCAGAGTTTATCTTTAGAAAAACAAAGTTAGCAGGAAAAGGGGGAGGGGTGTGGAGAAGTGGATAAAATGTAATAGTATGGGGCTTAGGGGTTGATTTTTAAGTAGCCCGGGGGGCGAGAACCCTGCAGAGAAGGCAGCAGCCTTGAGAAAATGTTGAAGAGGCAGTCGCTGCGTCAGTACGTGATCTGGGGGCGCCTGCAGGGCCGGGGCATTGTTTTGTGAATACTGGGGTATTTTAACCATGAAATATCTGACAAGCAGTGAACTATGTGGCCGTATACATTAATGTGTACATTTTTACCAGTGAACGCTCATAGTTCAAACATCCAGTTTCATGGCTTTAACAGCAATTTTCTTGACCCCCCCCCATGACAGAATTGCGTCATTCTTTCTTTGCCCCTTTGCCCACCCCACAAATCTTAAGGCAACCAAAAGGAAAAATAAAAAGAAGAAAACAAAACACCTAAACAAACCAAAACCTTTCATTCTTGTTTGTTGTTCTGACGGTGGAATACTGCAGGTACACACAAAGTTGGATGTTTATTTCATTTTCTCTGCGTCGAAATGTCAAGGAAAATTGCAAGTCTCTTGTTTGTTTTTTGTGTGTTGCTTCTATGGAGAAAACGGCAGTCCTCCTTCTCTCTCCTCCCTGCCCAAAGTGTGTAAAATGCCTCCCTCTTAACCTGAGACTTACTTTCATTTTCTAGGTGCTGGAGAATCTGGTAAAAGCACCATCGTGAAGCAAATGAGGATCCTGCATGTTAATGGGTTTAATGGAGAGTAAGTGTCAAATCTGTGGCAAGGGCACAGGCAGAGTAGCACATTGGATGCTAACCTTTAGGAAGTTCAGGTAGCTTTTGGGGGCTGGGCAACGTCCGCTTGAATTTTTTCAGCCTACATGTTAGAAAATCCAGGGAAGAGCTCTTTAGGGGTTGTTCTCCTCTCCCTCCTTTTACTCTTTGGTGCAGCAACGAGACAGTAATAATAATAAAGCCCCAGTGTTGGCCCTGTGACGGGTCTGCGGCAGATTTTGGTGCAGTGGGTCTCAGACATAGCTGACTCTGGCCGTGGCCACCCTTTTGCCTGGTGACGCTGACCACTGCAGAGACGCCCCCCGCCCCCAGGCACATTTCAGCGCAATGCACCAGTGCAGGATGTTGTAAACTACTAGGGAAACATGGTTTCAATAATATTCTCACATAGAACTAAGTTGGAAGAGTCAGCCCTTGTTCATAATTCCTCATTCCCCACCCCTCACCCCCTTTGGAATTATCATGGGTAGATCATTGTTTCCCTTTTTAAAAATCGATGGTCTTGCCTAAAGAAAAGAAAAAGGAGACGTTTAAATGATGGAAAGGCTGGGAGTTGGGCACTTCCGGCCAGACCAAGAGGTACTTTTGCCTTTGAAAAGTCCTTCAGGGCATTTTGCTATAGGACAATGTGACAATACCGCAGTGAGAATAAAGATGAAACGAGAGAGTGCCTATATCAGGGATGTGAAAGACGGGCATGGCGTTCTACTTGCCAGGAAGGATGCAAATAAGGGGCACAAGTCTCCCCAGACCCAGCCTCTGTTTTCACGGGGGTGAGAGCAGTTAACCTCACTAGATTACAAACACCTGAAGCCACTAGTCTGCAGTTAGTAGTTGGTTAGCAATCCTATTCCCTTTCTTAAACCTGGATTCAGTTGAAAGTTGCCTTCCCCCTTGGTTTCAAAAGGGAAGATTGAGTCAAAGGGGCATAGTTTAATTAAGTTGTGCACCCAGAACAAACCAGTTAAAAAAAAAGTTACTGTCGCCTACTAAGGGCGGGGCGGGGGGGGGGGGGGACATGACAAAGATGAATTTTATCACCTTTCAGAGGTAAAAGAGCTGAGCTGAAGGCAGTTTATGGAAAACAGGCTCTTTATGGAAAATTCTAGAATTTCTTAGACCAAATAAGGGGGGGTGGAGAAAAGGATGACATCACCCATACAAATGGACATTTTAGTTTAGGATGCTTTAAGCTTTAAAATTCAGAGGGATGGACTATTAATTTTATGAATGGCTCCTGGTGAGTTACCGATACGCACATACATGCTGTTAGTCAGTTGACTTGTCACAAACCAGTTCTGAAATTCTTAATTTCTAAAGCCTTGCCACCAGAGTTGCCATCCGTCAATTAAAACAAAAAACCTGAAATAGGCTCCTTGCTATGATTTTGTAATCTAAAGAAAAATCTTGCATAATTTTCCCCCCTGCAACTTGCTGGGGAGAGCTTCTTCATGAGGCTAGTTAAGCAAAAATAATTTGACCATGTACCCTCTAGATAAATATTTTGATTAAAACTGGACATGGCTCGAATTTTTTAAAAGGATGCAGCAGCCACTGTTTACCTTAGCTCGAGTCCAATAGAAGATAGGACATCCTTGACATAATTCACTTAAAGTTTTTTTATTACTCTGCAGATTGCCCTAAAATTTTTTTTTAGGGAAAGGATTCTCCTCCCTAAGTGAGCCCGTTTGTAATGCAGACGAGGCATTTAAACCAGAACTTCTCTTTTCTATTTTTTCAAAAGAGGAAGCGACATTCCCAGTTTGCCTGCTTTGTAGAGGAAGCCATAGGTAATCTCCGAGGACGTTAAATTTAGCCCGTGAAAGTGACATACAGGGGAATTCTTTACGTGAGTTTAGAAACCTTATTTTTATCTTGTCCAACTGAGCCTCCTTTTTTCTTTTTCCTCGCTGTGGTATTGCAACAAAAGCGGTTTCCTTCTCCACTAGGAATCCCCTGTGAAGTGGGGACATCCGTCCACGAAAGGGTGTTCTGTGTGGTGCAGGGTCTCTCCCTCCTTCCTCCATAAATGTGCGCTTTGTCAGGGCTGGGCTGAGCTATTACATTTGCCTTAACTGTCCGCAGACTGCTGTGCCAAGTACATCTGCAGAGTAACATGTCATTAATCTGACCTTCAGAAATACAGAGGTCAAGTGCGGATTTTCCTAACTCAACGCTAACTCTCTATCTTACATTAAAAAAAAAAAAGTGCCGTTAACACTGGTTGAGCTACTAAGCTAATCAAGTACAAACCCACGTAGACAGCTTAAGCCATCTTGCCCGTCCCACCTTCGAGGAGGATTTCCTACCATTCATGAAGATTGGGTTTTGGGGGGTGGGGAGGGTTGGTGGTAGTGGGTGGGTTTTATTCTTTTTATTTTTCGTTGCCTTATGGTCCAGGCACACTTTTAATTGATGACAGTTTATGGGGAGCAATTATATCGAAATAACATAGGTAGTTTCCCGACTACAAAAAGGGAGGAAATTAATATTGGCACCAGGAAATCATGGGCCAAAAGCACCCATGTCTGTGTTCAGATGCAACATGGTGAAGATTGAGGTCTGGGACAATCAGGGGCCGTTTGCGCTGCTGTATTCTCCAAAGAATTGTGAGATAAATCACTGCTTTAGCTCCCTGATGCACGTACCTTTAGTGAAAGCACAAGAAAATAATTATCCGTCTCTTCTGTACCCGACGGGAGTCCCCAGAGGACTCTGCTAATACTGCAGCGAAGGTGTGGAATTCTTCCCTCTACGGCCTGCAGTCTCAGTAGACATTCCAATTTAGCCAGAAAGGCGACCTAAGAATTAACGGGAGGATGGTGGCCATTTGTTTAGGAATGTAGAGAGGCTGTGTGGGGTTTTTGTGAAATTGCGGTGCCTTGCAGATTAGGTGAGCTTTCAATCTCTCTTTAAAAGGGGCGGCGAAGAGGACCCGCAGGCCGCAAGGAGCAACAGCGATGGGTAGGCACATTCAAAACCAGAGAAACTTCTTCACACGCACATTTGACACACACGAGGGTCATACTGGGAAACTGAGGACACAGAGACCCGGGAAGAAAACCAAAATCATTTAAGGGCCATCAGCCATCTTGGTGTATGTCTGCAAACAGCATCATTTCTTAACATTTCAGAGCAAGTGAAGTGCAAAACAATTTTTTTTGGCCAACCTTAAAGTATAATTAGATCCACCTGGGGGGAGGCTATAGATCTCAACTTCAGACGATCAGTTTAGGGTTTCTCTACAATTGATGTTTTTCCATATGGTTTCTATCCTCCCCCCAACCCCCCAGCTCACCATCTGAATTGGCTACTTGCTTTTAAAACTGGCTGCTTGTTTTTAAAACTACTAAATTCCATCTACCCAGTGGTTGGTCTGATTGTAAAATTTCAGACCCCCGGGGGGGGGGGATTTTTTTTTTTACCTCTATTAAAATACGTGGTGCCACTGTCCTTAATTTTGGGAAAACAGAATGCCGAGGAGGAGGGGAGGTCATTGTTGAGAATGATCTCGAAAAGCCTCTGGTCTTTTTAAAATTGTCAACTTTATTTTAACCCAAGGCACTTTATGCTAGCTAGTGGACAGGAAATTAATGATGGCCTCCATCTTTTTCCATTCATTATCAAATTATTTTTTTTCTTCACTTCCTGCATCCACACTGCCCATCACGCCCGTGCGCGCGCGCACACGCACACACACGCATGCCAGGTAACCCTCTGAGCACTGCTTTGCTTATTCAGCTTGCAGTGGGGGAGCAGCTATTTCTCCTGAGAACTTGCAGAGCCGACTGACCTAGTCTAGGGCATCTGAAAGAAATAGCTTCTGTGGCCTGGGAGGGGAGGGGCAAAGGATACGGGGGGTCGGGACCAAGTAACTGACACATGTTTGTTCATCTGTTTTTTTTAGACAACATTACCCCTAGATGATGGCTTCAGTGTCTCATCTTCCCGGCTATGTCCTATCACACTTTGCATGCTGGAATTGCCCGTCTTAGGAACTTCTAATAAGAATACTATTCTGTTGGGGAGCGGGGAGGGGGCCCTACCACCTAACCTCTAAAGATAACAAAAAAAAAAAAAAAACAAAAAAAAAAAAAAAAGAATCCCTAATTGACAAAAATGTAGTGTATCAACTATCCAAGGCATCTACATAAAAAGTGATTGACAGTTTACTGTACCAAAAGTTGGCATTTGAGAGCTACGACACATCTTTACTGAGCCACCTACTGTGTACTAGATGCTATGCTAGACCCCTGAACCCTTCTAATACCTACTAACAGCCTGCTCGTCTATCTGTGACTCTGTTCTACAAGTAGAAATAAGTATTAACATATGTGATAAATAAAAATTATCTGCATGTCTCAGCAATCCCTGTATCTTGCGTCTGTCTTCTGTCTTTTCCCACCAAAGGGAAAAAAGAAAGGCATAAAGATAAAAATGGTATAGAACTTAGTACGACATAGCCTTCCCCTAATACTTAGCTGAAGCGGGGAGCGGGGTGGGCAGCTCTTAGAATTCAAACCTAGCATAGAAAGCAGCCCTGATCTGCTTTATACGTGGGGGGGAGGGGGAGAAGCTACAATATCCTATAAGTACTTCCAGCCCCCATTTTTCAGTCCATCAGAATTCTAGCAATTGATATACAATTTGGCTTTGTTAAGTAGCTTAGAGACATCTGAGGAATTTTCTCCGAATGTCACAATCAACATTAAGTTCATTAAGCGATAGTAAAAATTATGATAAACCTGCCAGCCCCCAGAATCATAGCTCCATCTACAGAGTAACTGCTTCAATGGAGGAATTTTTATGTTTTAGTATTACACGCCCGAATTAGATTTTAGATTTCTATTTTAGCTGTTTTATACTTGATATACTCCCACACCTATTCACATACGTAGATGAATACTGAACACGTTCTCAGAATATCCGTATTTAAGACTGGAAGTTTTCCAATTATCATACTACTACTTAGACCAAAATATCAAACTGAATGAAAGAATCAGGTTTCTGGAAATAACTTTGCTCTTGCTCTTTGTTCATCTGGGTATTAAATACCCGGACATATCTAATTTTAACTCTGGTGGGACCATAAAAACAGGTTAAAGGCTCTCAGTACCATGAAAGTGGAGCTTGTATCTAATGAATGGGAATGGATTTGTCCTATGGGGTTTTGACTTTGAATTCCTGGGTGAACGTTAGGGACAAACACGTGTCCTTTTAAAACTCCAACGTCTTAAATACCTGATTCAGACTGTAGCACCAAGTCTGGACACAATTAGTAATTTTCAGAAACGTACGAAGCAGAATAGCCCCACAGAGAGGGGTCGGGACACTCGCCCTTTAAGCCTAGGGTCGTTGCGTTAAGAGTCTGGGGGCTTGGGGCACGGATCCCACTCTCCTGGTTGGCAGCACAGCTTTCATATCCGTGCCTGGAGTTCTCCCGACCATGAGGGGGTTCCTGGTACCATCTGTCACCCCCACACCCTCAGCCCCTGATGAGCACAGCACCTCTAAACCAGCTCCTGATTCCGGTGTGAGAGGGGCGGGGTCTCAAAGGCTAGTTTGCCCCTGGGGTAGGGATGAAATGCGATGAGATCATTCAGAAAACGAGGGCCCACCCCTCAAACGAATATGCAAGGAAAGGCCAGGTTCTCGAGGGACGGGGCTCTCTTGCAGGAGAGCACGTGACATCCCCCATCCCCCACCGCCGTGGTCCCCCGACCCGAGAGCCGCCTTCCCACGTCACATGCTGACCTCCCCCGTGGGCTGCACTTTGCTGTTACCCGCCCCCCTCCCCCCCCCCCCACCCCGCGTGTCCTCCGCATTAATGTCCTGTCGTGTTGTGCCTTGAGGGGCTACGTGTTTAATTTCTACCTCCATCCCACGACTCTTGGGCAATTAACCCCGTGAATACGTCAAAAATTGGGACTCTCTTTAAAGACATTTCTTTAAAAATCCCGGCAAGAAGAACGTAAACTCTGTCTCCCCCTCTGTCGTCCTGCCTCTGTCACTCAGACCCTCCCTCCCTCAGCCTCAGGTCCCTCCTCTGTGAGGACAGCACGTTAGGTCCTCGTGACGGTGCTGTCGCGTCCCAGGGCCCAATACGCAGTAGGTGTGTCATGGCTGTGGGTTCAGTACCCCATCCCACCCCCCAAACCAAGAGGTGACGCCTGGGCAGTAGAGTGGCAAGATTTACACCCTGAGCAAGAGGTCCTTAACCCCTAAAAACACAAATCCGAGAATGTTCCCTGGCTGTGCCTGTGATGAAGGACAGTGTCTGAAAGACACAGGGGGACAAGCAACGTCAGGGGACCACAGAGCCAAAGGGCGTGGCCTTTATCTGTGGTCCCAGGGACCCTGAACGTAGATGGTTCCACATCTACACACAGGCCGTCCCAGGCGCCCAAGTTAATAAGCAACAAACGCTAACCTCTACTTAACGGAGGGACAAGAGCCACACCGCCTCCCTCCCCTCCCCCCAATAAACCCCAGATCATAAAGCCTTCCGGGGGCAGAATGTTATTTTACCTTATTCACATCGAGGGATCGATCTATATTAACATCATCAACTAGGAATGTCATCCACTGCTGCTGGCTGCAGTGACTATTGAAATAAACAAAAATAAATAGGGCCCCAAAGCCCTCAAATCTGTAATTAACACCACCACCTGCATTTCATCCACTGGTTGTCCGTGTGCTAATCCAGTGACTGGGGAAGCCCCAAGGCACACCTTGAACTTTTCCCCCTCCCAACCCCACCCCCAAAGCAGGGATGCTAGCAAGGGCCAGTAGGAACCTTTTCGGAAGTGCTGGTGTGCGGTGTGGGCCTCAAGAAAATGGAAGCACCCCTGAATAGTGAGGAGCCAGCCCCCACTTCTGGTACAGTAGCCTTGATCCTTATCTAGATGCCGACTTGGTAATCTGCCCCAATTGGGCGTGTCCTCAGGACACAGTCTGGGAGGTTATCATTTGAAACCACCTTTATTCTCCAACCTCTGCACCAATCTAAACCCACCACTCCTTCAAGAACAGAATACTATTTTAGTTGGAAAATCGTGATTGAAGCGACACTGTGAGTCAGCGTGATGCAATATGATTTTTTTTTTCCTTTTCAATCCCACTGTAGTGAGAAGGCAACCAAAGTGCAGGACATCAAAAACAACCTGAAAGAGGCCATTGAAGTACGTGCCTGGTCCTTTTTGTCATTCTTTTAGCCTCCCTGTCAGACAGCGCTGTTCCCCTGACCGCTTTGCTCCGTTATTTTCAGACCATCGTGGCCGCCATGAGCAACCTGGTGCCCCCTGTGGAGCTGGCCAACCCCGAGAACCAGTTCAGAGTGGACTACATTCTGAGCGTGATGAACGTGCCAGACTTTGACTTCCCTCCCGTAAGCTAAGCCCGTGCCCCTTCCCACCCCACACACCCCCTGGGCTGTCCCCCGCACAGGCACGCTGCCAGCAAAACCCATTTCTGTGATATTGATAGGAAAAATCATCGTTAGAGCTTTGGTCAAGATGGATGAGCGACTTTCTGTCGCCCCTCGTGAGTCTTGGCTCGCCCGTCCCCACAAGTAAACATCACAGTTCAGTACTACAGCTCTCGCTGTATTAGACTGTAAATCTTTATGAGAAAAAGTCCTGAGTGGCAGCCTTAATTATTCCCTTATACACATCTTGTGACAAACTGTTACGTATGACACACAAATGCTAATTGTCTGGCTAATCGAAGATATCCTAAGATACAAGGAATGCAGAAATGAGGAGCCAGCTCTGAGTTTTATAAACGGAAGGTCTTCTCATTTGAAACAATTTGCCATTTAACCTTTATTAAGGTTTTTCTAAAGTCAGTCCTTGTCTTGGGGCAAATGAAGTCTTTTCTCATTATTCAGAAAAAGGAAAGAAAAGACCTTCACCTAAATAAATCATAACCCAGGCACCGTCCTCTATGCACCCTGGCTGGCGTGGACACTGCTTACAAAGATCTGTCTGCTCCATAAAGAACTATTTTTAGGGAACACAAGATTGCCTGTGGCCCGAGCATATATGTTTTGACCCCTTTGTGGGGGAAGAATAGTTTATAAGAGGGGAACAGGAAACAAGATGGAAAGATGGGCAAGTTTATAAGGCCCAGAAGGAAAAGACTTGTCTACAGCAAAAACAATGACTTATTGTTGCCTTTTGTCAGGCTTTCGTGGGAATTTGTGTTTGTGTATTTTAAATGGGTTTGGCTGCAAACTTCTCCTAGCAAGGAAGCAGTATTAGTAAGTACGGCCAGGTAAATTCTTTTAAATGGAAAAGAAGTCGAGCAGTAAACACAGCACACATAATGCCAGACACAGACTCTTTCATGAGACGTGATTCTGTGTTTCTAATAGGAGAAAAAAGGCAGCCCGTTAAAAATACACCAGGACGGTGACCTCTTAAGAGGGTCTTCTGTTAGCTGAACTTCACGTTCCTGCCTACTTTTGACCCTTTTCTTGCTGCATTCACATTGCAGAAGAACCTCCTCTTTCCTTGTAAGGGACGAATTGCCCCGATACAATTAAAAATGTTATTCTGTTCAAATGAAATGTGAATCATGACCTGCTGCAGTTTAAAACCACGCCGAGGTCACTTGCTCGTTTGATCGACAGGCATTGATGGACAAGGTCGGATTTGCCAGCAAGTCCCAACCATAATATTTTTTTTCTAAAATTCAAATTTTCCTGGAAGGAAAATTTCGATCCCACCACATCTTCACAAATGAAAACGTCTTGTTTCCACGACATGGAATCATACATTGGCGGCGCCTCCTAATGAGTTTTTAAAAGTTCTCCTAGATGAGCCGTTGGGTGAACAAACTTATTCAGTAGTCTACTCTGGCCCCGCCCCCCACTCCAAAAAATATAGGCTGAAAACTACCCAAGAACAGTAATTCGCAATAAGAGGACAGCTGGATTCAATTTCTGAATACGTTTAGCACACTGAAAGTCTTTATGAACGCCCATTCCTTCGTTCGCCCCGAAATTGGGAATAATCGCGCCCAGGGTTGGTGGCAGAGTGAACTCCGGTCTCATTGACTTGGAGCAGCTCCCGCGTCTAAACCTTCCCTCTCGTGTTCACTTTCAGGAATTCTACGAGCACGCCAAGGCTCTGTGGGAGGACGAGGGGGTGCGTGCCTGCTACGAGCGCTCCAACGAGTACCAGCTCATCGACTGCGCCCAGTAGTGAGTAACCCCGTCTCCACATCCGCGTGTGAGAGAGGCACACACGGGCGCACGGAGAGAACCTTACAAACCTCGACTCCCACTTTTCAAGTTACTTGTAAATGAGTTCTTTTCATAGAAGCCAGCCGGTTATTCCCACCTGCGGTTAGAAAGTTCTAGTCTGATTCATTTGTTTTATAAAGCCCTTAATTGCACTTTTTAGTGCGGTGACATTATTTTTATACAAACAATTAATGCCTGTTAGAGCAAAATGATAATTACCTGCAATAAAGTGACATTCATAATTAATGAGCTTGAAGTAATTAATTGAATTGACCTCCAAGCGTTCAGGGAGATAGGGCAGCTCTCACACTTTGCATCAGGTAGAAATATTCTATTTTATTGCTGTAATGTAAAAACCTGACAAAGAGGAACAGTGAGGACAAAAATATGCCTCCTCCTCCTGGGTGACTGATAAGTTGCTTTGCTATTTCTGCTATCAGGTAGGTGACTACAGTAGCTGCCAGAGTGCCATGTTTCTGGTTCATCTAGAGTTGGGGACTGTGTTGAATTCCACTTCCTATCCTTATTTATTCATTCACACTGGGCCTTAATTCAAGGATGCTCCCCCCATGGGGTCCTTGCTCTGTCCTTTCATGGGCTGCCTTCCAGTGGATGTGATAACACAGCTGGAAAGTTGCCTTTTAAATAGTTTATGACCCTCCTTATCCTGTACATAACATAGCAAATACGTGAGGTTCAGAGCCATCAAAAATATTTTAAACGTGTCGTTTGTTTGCTGACGTTGCACATATGTACTAAGTGGGCTCAGTTATCATTTTCTCAAGTTGGATTGTCTTTTATGACCGGGGGAAGGGCAAGAGAGATTTGTGATGTCTTAGCCTCTCTCATGTAAGTAACTGAAACTCACAAACAGTTTTGCTATTGAAAATATTAAGTAACCAGGACCAAGGTACCCCGGCTGGCTCAGAACAAGCTAAAATCGCATGACGTAGGAGCCCCACGCCGGAGGACCTTATTGTGAAAACCACTCGAATAAACGGGAGGGAGGAAGAGGTGACAGCGCTCAAACAGCAAACGCAAAGCAAGCTCCCCAGAATCCTGTTAGAGACACATCACACAAGCTGATGTTAGGGGCTGTGAAACCTATCAGTTTATCTTTCCCTGGCCCTGCTTTCCCGTCGAAAATGCATTTGATTCTTTTCAGTTGTCACACCTGTAGCTATTTTGTGATTTTTTTTTTTTTTTTTTTTTTAATATACAAGCAAATCTGTATATTTTTTCAAGGAGCAGAAAAACAGTCCATCTGGGCCGGTCCCTGTGACCCTCCCACCCCCACCCCTTCTTCAACAAAGCCCCTGATTTTCTCAAAAGTTTGAGCTTAAAGCTGGAAGTGCTAATTATAGTAACGCAAAACAAATGGAAATCCTGGAATTGTTTGCCTTTTGTATTTTGGATCCAAGTCAGAAGTACAGGTACAAGATTAGGAGGGTTTAACCGTCCCAGTTTTGAGCGCTCTGGAAGTGGGGAGGGTGTAACAACTTCATTGATGAACAGTTAGCCAGTTTTTGTTTTTTTTTTTTTTTGAATCTCACACCATTTAAAAGTTGTTTTTTTAAGGCAAAATTCAGTTACTCCTGCAACTTTATCTGAAAATGGCAACATTTACACAATTTATGGAAAGTTTCAAGGGAACTCCAGGGAAAAAGGGAACATAGCTTGAGTCTTAGAAAATGTCTTCCCCAGCCCGATGATTACAGTAGCCCTGCCTTTGCAGTGACCAACGTGTTTCTGGTTTAACGGCCTTTATGTTAAAGTTGAGCTCCTGGTACCTTGCCCGTTCCTTAAGGTGCCTATTTTTATTTGTTGAGCTGGGGTTTGGCTGGCCTTACTCCAGATGTCTCTCTCACAAGATTTGGTGCTGATGATCTATTTATAGAACTGTGGTTCTGTTGCCATGGCAACGTGCTGCAGGCCAGGGCGGCTGGGGAGCTATTTCTGGCCCGGTGCTGTAATGTAAGACTGATTGGGCAAGTCGGTATATCCTCTAAGCCAGACTAACTTTAAACTGGTAAAAAGGAAGGGGCGGGGGGGGGGGGGGGGGGGGGGGGGGGAACCTTATAGAATTTCTTTAAATAGACTTTTCTCTCTTTGTGATTTTTTCCTGATTAGCCCACTTTACAACAATCCAGACCCCTGCCCCCCAAAAAGCTGGTTTTAATATTAACTTTTCACAGTAATTAAATTAGTCCAGTCTTTTAGAAGTTATTTTTCCTAACAGTGTATCTAGTCAGGCAACACAAGCAAGATACTTTTTACCTTGGGAACAGTTATGGCTGTGGAGCGGGAGATAGAAAACACTGCTTTTCCCCCTAAAGCTTTTGCATCACTAATGATGGCCCCTGAGACCGCCCCCGCCCCTCCACTGTACTTGCTCCCTGCCCAGATAAGGGCCCCTAACCTGGATGGCCGTGAGGTTTTTTGAAAACTCAAAGTTTAATATCTGGACTGTCCTATTTCATGGACCAAGTGGAACGGAAGGGAACTTTGTGTCTGTTTCCTGTTCACTGTGGTAAGGGCCAAAAGGGCCCCTTCTTAAAAGTAGAAGGAAGGGATACCCTTTCTGAGTAACTCAATCTTATTTTCATTAGTCCCTCGCTGGGGAGGGGGGGCGGGGGGAATCCTTGTTTCTTTAAAGTATGCCATCTTTTTCATTTAAAAAAAAAAAACTGTGACGTGGAAGGGTACAGTTTTCAAACTACTCGCCATTTTAGTCAAAGGCAAACAATTTGAAAATCTGAATATTTTACTCAGTCTCTATCAAATGGCACAAAATCAGACCTGATTTTGGGCCTTCAGTTAATTGACATGCACAGAACCAGCCTTTTAAAATTAAAGCAAGACCAGAGCTCTGCACTGGCCTGTGCTGTACCTGTAGGCCAGGGGTCCTGAGAGCCCACCCCTAGTTCCTGGTTCCTAGACCTACTGGTCAGCCAGGTACATTTATCTTAAATTCTGTTTGCTCTAACCTTTTCTAAGGCATAAGCTTGGACTCATAATGAACACAAGCAACCTCCGCATTGACTTAATGCCAGGTAACTGTGGGGTGATCATTTCCATTTAGCTGGACTTGGCAGAGAGGCAGGAATAGTGGGCGAAGTGGCGTGAGTGTGTGCTCACCCCTGTGCATTCTTCTTTCCCTCCCAGCTTCCTGGACAAGATTGACGTCATCAAGCAGGCTGACTATGTGCCCAGCGACCAGGTATGCACACGGTCTCACAAGCAGAGGACGCAGAGCCCTCTTTCCGAACTAGTCAAGAATTTTGCTCCAGACTGTCATTTATTAATAATGTTTTGGTTGGTTTGGGTGAAATCCCTTGACCTAAGATTTTGTTTTAGGACCTGCTGCGCTGCCGCGTCCTGACTTCTGGAATCTTTGAGACCAAGTTCCAGGTGGATAAAGTCAACTTCCAGTAAGTAAATGGCTCCCTTTAAAAAAAAAAAAAAAAGAGAGAAAGAGAGAGATTTCTTGACGTTCCCTCTGGCAGGGAGAATGGTGGACCAGTGTTGGCCCTTGGAGTGACCAGGTGTCATTTCTCTCCTGCAGCATGTTCGACGTGGGCGGCCAGCGTGATGAACGCCGCAAATGGATCCAGTGCTTCAATGGTACGGAAGCCATGGGCTTCTCTGCTCTTTAAGGACATTTTGGTTTTTTCATCGTCAAGGATCATTTTCTCTTCTAACGTGCACTGCTTTTGCTTTCTTGTGCCGAAGATGTGACTGCCATCATCTTCGTGGTTGCCAGCAGCAGCTACAACATGGTCATCCGGGAGGACAACCAGACCAACCGCCTGCAGGAGGCGCTGAACCTCTTCAAGAGCATCTGGAACAACAGGTTTGGGCGTGACCCCCGGTCTCCTCCCCACTGATCTCAAGGCCCTGTATTTGCGTGGCTGGTAGAAAAGAATCTTGTGCGAGTTCTTGGGCAAGCATCTCGAACCCCTTGCAGAAAGAATCCTTTCTTTTCCTGAGCATTAAACCTGTGTCTCTCTCTCTCAGATGGCTGCGCACCATCTCTGTGATTCTGTTCCTCAACAAGCAAGATCTGCTCGCTGAGAAAGTCCTTGCTGGAAAATCGAAGATTGAGGACTACTTTCCAGAATTTGCTCGCTACACGACTCCTGAGGATGGTATGTGTGGCCTTCTGCAAGTTGATTAGTGCCCCCTTGGTCCTACGGGGTGTCTTGCATATGTTAAAAATTTCTGTTCTGGATTTTTAAAATGAACATCCTCTAAGAATGGAACCCCCCGCTCCCTCAACCACCACCACACTATAAGGGATCTGTAGGGAGGAGCCAAAGAACCTTATTTTTTTAATCACTTAAGTAACAAAATATTTATATTCTTTGCAGCGACTCCCGAGCCCGGAGAGGACCCACGCGTGACCCGGGCCAAGTACTTCATTCGAGATGAATTTCTGGTGAGTAGAGACTGTCTTTGGTTCCCTCTCTCTGCTTGTTCTCTTATCCTTAGGGGCGTAAGTTTCCTTACTTCTAAATTTGGGGATCAAACCATCCAGTTCCTCAGTGTTATTTCACCAATAGTCAGTATGAATTTAGCCTTTGTGCCCCTCGACTTGGGTTTGTTTTAACATAACGTCAGTGACTGGTGGGCAGTCCTTGGTAGGTGACCCCACTGCCGACAGGGGGACTTACTGGAGAGGCGGCACTGACCGAGTTTCCTTCTTTGCCCACAGAGAATCAGCACTGCTAGTGGAGACGGGCGCCACTACTGCTACCCTCACTTCACCTGCGCTGTGGACACAGAGAACATTCGCCGTGTATTCAACGACTGCCGTGACATCATCCAGCGCATGCACCTCCGTCAGTATGAGCTGCTCTAAGAAGGGAACTTACAAATTTAATTAAGGCCTTAAGCACAATTAATTAAAAGTGAAACGTAATTGTACACGCAGTTGATCACCCACCATAGGGCATGATTAACAAAGCAACCTTTCCTTTCCCTCAAGTGATTTTGCGAAACCCCCTTTACCCTTCAGCTTGCTTAAATATTCCAAATTTAGAAAGCTTAAGGCGGCCTACAGAAAAAGATAAAAGAAAAAAAGGCCACAAACGTTCCCTCTCTCTTTAAGTAAGTAAAATAACAGCAGCAAACAGAAATAAAGAAATAAAAGAATAAATGACATAAATGAAACAAATGAAATAAATATTGTGTTGTGCAGCATTAAAAAAATCAAAATAAAAATTAAATGTGAGCAAAGGATGTGACTCCCGTGAATTATTTGTGGTTTCGAGCAGACACCCATTGTCCAGGGTTTTGACTGCATCAAAAGTTGGGAGGCCCCCGTGGTGAGGTGACAAGGCCCCAGGGTTATAAGTGGGTATAAAATATCGCCACTCTATGTTTTTGTTGACCGAACCTTGGGTTTCTGAAAACAATTTGCAGACGATACAAAATGTCCACTTTGTCCTCCTCTCGAACCCATGCCCCATAGAAAACCACTAAGCCCCGTCAAAAAGGTTCTATGCTTTGATCACTGCTGCCCTATCCAAAGAGTCTATCGACTTATACCCTTACGTATTGTCTCACAGTGTGCCTGCTTATCTGGTCTCCCCAAAGAGGTGTTTGAATTTCAGCTGTCTGTCCTGCATTAAGACAGGGACTCAGCTGGGTGGGAGGAATTTAGGAATGCAGTTTACAATCGGGAAAAGAGTTATTCAAGGAATGGTGTACAATGTATATTAAATCATCACGTTTTACACCTTAAATATCTTAAAATTTTGTCAGTTGTATCTCAGTAAAGGCGGGAGGTGGGGGTTGAGAAAGAAGTGGTATAGCGACTTGGGGAAAAAAACTCGATCCCTACCTCATTCCATACACAAATGAACTCAGTGTGGGTCAAACACATATGTTGAAATACAAGTTACTTTTAAAAAGGTCATTTTTAGGGCTTCCCTGGTGGCGCAGTGGTTGAGAGTCCGCCTGCCGATGCAGGGGATGCGGGTTCGTGCCCCGGTCCGGGAGGATCCCACATGCCACGGAGCGGCTAGGCCCATGAGCCGTGGCCGCTGAGCCTGCGCGTCCAGAGCCTGTGCTCCACAACGGGAGGGGCCCCAACAATGAGAGGCCCGTGTACCGCAAAAAAATAGTAATAATAATTAATTCTTTTAAAAGGCAATTTTTACAATTAAAATCTTGGTTTATAGAAGGCCTCTCTAAGCATGACCTAAGATTTAAAAAACAAGGCGCTGGGGTGGGGGAGGACCATACGAAAATTAAAATCAAATATGAATGGGGGTGGGAGTGGAGACTGGGTAAAAACCTGTAACAAAGGGTTAATTTCCCTAATACGCAAAGAGCTCTGAAGAATTAATAAGCAAGCACCTCTCGCAAAAATGGGCAAGGTACATGAACAAGCAATTTTACTCTTTAAAAAGGTACAAATAACTAATTATCCCTACCTTGTTCCATACACGAATGAACTCAACGTGGGTCAAACACATACGTTTAAGTACAAAAAGTTACTTTAAAAATGGCAATTTTTATGATTAAAATCTTGGTTTATAGAAGCATCTCTAAGCATGACCTGAGGCTATAAAAAAACATAAAGGGGTGGGAGATGACCATACAAAAATTAATATCAAATATGAATGGGGTGGGGGGTGGAGACTGGGTAAAAATCTGTAACAAAGGGTTAGTTTCCCTAATAAGCAAAGAGCTCTGAAGAATTAATAAGCAAGCACCTCTCGCAAAAATGGGCAAGGTACATGAACAAGCAATTTTACTTTTTTAAAAAGGTACAAATAACTAATTAACATTGGGGAAACCATGCAACCTCACTCATAATGAAGTGAAATACAAATAAAACAATATTCCACCACTGTTGGGGGAGGGGGTGGCCGCCAGCACTCATGGGCCCCACATCAAACTCTGAATCCTTGGTGGGTTATGGCTTGGACCTGAGGTCCACTTGGGCTCCCTAGTCCTTCACCCCCCCAGGCTCATCCCTTAAGTTCACGGTCACCCATGGTGTGGCTTCCTGGAGGGGTGGGAGGGAGAGACCAGTTTGCCCCCAGCATCAATCATTGCACCCTCTGAAACTGGCCGAATGGGACATTAATCAAGTTGACTCTGTAATTCAGGCCAAAAACCTACTTCCTGTTCCATTTTCTAGGTCAAATTAATCCCAGCCAATTAATCCTCAAGCAGAGTATACCAGAGGTGAGCAAAGCATGCCCCACGGGGGCAGAAAAAGTAGCAAATACCCCATGTCCATAAACCTTCCCAAAGCTTCCTATGTAACATTCACTCACGTAAAAATTGTTGGCCTACTAGGTAGATTTCGTTACAAAATGACCCTCAAACCGCCCCCCCAAATTAACATATAATCTACACGAGTGCTTGCTATGCAAATATAGCCAGAAGACCAGTCCCCAAATTCCCATAATCGTCCAAAGTACTCCAAATAAACACAATTAACTAAACCCTAGGCAACAAGTACAAGACCAGCCCACCATACAAACACCCATCCAGGTAAAGTGCTGGCTGCGAATAAAGTCCCAAAGCCTCTCTTCCAATATGGCCGCCTGTATGCCCCGCCCACACAGAAATTCTAGAGCCTTCTCTGAATAATTCACGTAAGATTGTCATAGTGCTAGCCACAGAGCCATCACAATTAGGAAGCAAATTCTCAGGCTATAGAACATTTATACATAGAAAACGATATCCCAGAACCCCCAGCCCTTGCTGGTCAAAACTGGCAGAGACTTTGTGATGACGTCCAGAAAGAGGGTAATAAAAGTCACGGTTATCCACCACCTACTATGTGCCAATTAAATCACTGCCCAATGAGACCCGTTCAGCTATTACTGCCATTTTACGAGGCCTAGAGAGGCCAAGGTAACTTGCCCCAAGAGTTAAGCAGGGAAAATGGGCTTCAAACTCAGGTAGCCAAAGCCCATTGGCTACTACAATATCCTGTAGTTCTAAAAGATGTAGAAAAAAAGAGAAGGTCTGCTGCTCTTCTCTCCTGGATGCCAGCTGCCAGGAGCCCAGGACCCATGACCCCAAGGGGAAATCCTGCATGTCTCCATTGATTCCATATCCAGTGGTGATGGTGGGGTGGGGTGGGGGGTCGTGAGCAGGTCGGGGAGGGGAGAGGGACATCCTCATCCCTCAGAGAATGGCACTGGACACACTCCTGCCTTACCCCCAGTTCAGAGGTTTGCCATGGGGCCACCTCCAGTCACTCAGATGTGTTTCAGGGTCCCTTCTCCTCCTCGGGATTTATCCCTTCTACTAAAACAATTTCATTTTCGTTTTCCCTTTGACTTGGTACCAAACCGTAACTCTTATAGGGCTATTTTAAAATCTAAATTCTAGGATCTTCAGAATTCCAAAACATCATGAAGAATTTCATCTAAATATTTGATGACAATAAACCATTAGTTTTTTAATTGTTAGCTGAATCTTACTTAATCTTAATCCCTACTCAAATGCAAAACAACATATTTTTCTAAAAGTAACAATTTGTGCTCCACTTTATAAAGCTGTAGAGGCCAAATATTAAAAATACCTATTCTCTGATCTTTTTGAGATTAAAAAAAATAATAATAATAAACCACTAAGCCCCCTGAGGGTTTATTTAGTTTGAGGAGGGTCTAGAATGGGGCAGAAATTTTACCCACCTTCACTTTTATTTAAATGTAGGCAAAATTATTCCCAAAGAAATGACCACCTCAGAACAGCCTTTCTATGTCAAATGGTATTCTCTTATGATAATGGTTTCTTGGACATTTTTGGTGATCTTTTTACTCAACAAATATATAGAGAGTACAGAACCTATGCCAGCCACTGGGAGTTCTGCTCTCATGGGTAAGTTCTATCAGGGGAGACATGCATTTACCAAATAAATAACTGAAAGAATTACAAATGATGAAAAGGTCTCTGGGCTAATAAACAGGATGGTGGTGATGGGGAATGGGAGCTATTTGGGGAGGGATTCCACTTGAGATAGAATAGCCAGGGAGGGCCTCTCAGAGGAGGTGACTTTTCTTATGGGAATGCAAAGGATGACAAGGAGCTAGTCATCTAAGTATGAGTAGCAAACATCACTATTCTTTAATCAATATTCCTTATTAAAACATTATAATTAACATTTATGGAGCACTTTACCATGTGCCAGGCACTGTCCTAGGCCCTTTATATGGATTATCTCATTTAATCATTTTGAAACCCTAGGAGGATATACCCTATCATCTGTACAAGATGTAACCAATCTGTATCCCATTGTACAAAAATGAAAAAGGTAAAATACATCTAAAACATTGTGAATAATTTATGCAAATCATGCTTTTAACAATGGTTACACTAAAAAGGCCATGCGATATGCACTTAATTTGTGAAATTGCTACTCCAGTTCCTAACTTAGAGTTGGCGAATTTGGTGTCTCTACAATAATTTTTCTGTATATAAACATTTACATACTATGAACAACTAAAACTGTCTGGTTTCGCCTAAAAATCTTACTTCCTCTATCAGTTCGGAATGTATTCAGCTGCAAATAATGGAACCCTGACTTGGAGCAGCACAAACAGAGGCTTATACCTCTTACTTACCAAGAATTCTGGAGGTAGGTGTTTCCTGGTGTTATCTCAGCAGCTCATCAATGGCAGAGCCTATGCCTCCACAGTTCTCTTGGCTTCTCTCCTGTTGTTGCAACATGGTACCATGTCTTAGCCTAAGGCAGAAAGGAGAAGAAAAGGACAGCCCAATCAATTCTCTCATCAGGAATGCAAATGCTTTGTAGATGCCCTTTGTTCTCTCTACCATGTGAAGTATACACAGATACCAGGATAGCAAGATAAATAGTTAGATGGCGAGATAAATAGCTAGCTAGCTAGACAAGACAGAAAAGTATGCGAGCAATAACACTATTACAAACACACACACAGAGATTTATAATTTTTTGTCCCATGGACCATGATGGAACTTTAGAAAGATACAACCCAGAACCTGTAGTTTTTAAGGATTAGGGAATATAACAGGTAAAAACATTCACATCATAAAGGACTCATTTGCATAATTATATATAAATCAGTTTGAAAGCCTAGATGAAATAGTTAATTGTCCAGAAAAATACTGTTTATCAAAACTGACTGGAGACAAAAAAATCTAAGCAGACCGCTTAACATAGGGGGAAAAAATACAGAGCCTAGAGAGCACCATGACAAAAGGGCTTCCGGCTCTTGTGGGAAGCTAGTGAGTGGAAGGAAACGTGAAGGAGGCTTATGGGGCACCAGGGTCTGCTTCTTGCTCTAAATGCTGATTAAACAAATATACTCTATTTGAGAAAATCCGCTGAACTGTACACCTATGATTTGATTATTTTTTTCAGTATGTATACTGAAAAAAAATTTTAGGATGGAGGGGAGGAGGGAAAAATTTTTTTTTTATAATGAGGAAAAGGAAAAAGGCACCAGACCCAGGTAATTCTATAGGAGAATTCTACTAAACCTTTAAAGGTCAAATAATTCCAATACTACTTAAAATTATTCCAGCATATAATGAAAGGAAACTTTCAAAAGTATTTTTGTGAAGTATAACACTGACTCTGAAACATGCCAAACATTGCATCCAAAAATAAAATTACAGACCAATCTCATTTATGAATATCAATCATAAAATCTTAAAATATAAGCAAGTAGAATCCAATATTAGTTTAAAAAAATGAAACATCACGTCTAGGTAAGATTTATTCTGTGAATTCAAACCTGGTTCAATATTGGCAACATAGTAAGATTTGCCAAGTTTAACACCCATTTATGTTTTTTAAAATCCAATAAAATCGTGATTAGTGGATGCTCCCTTAATATAAGTCTATGTAGCATATATTATATAAATGTTATATATATAAATTATATATGTATGATACATATATAAAATATATTTTTCTACAGAACACAACATTTTACTTAATGAAGAATATCTAAAAGCTTTTCCACCAATGTCAGGAACAAGAATCAAAAAAGACAAGGATGCCTCACATTGCCATACTATAGTTATCATTTTATCGAAAATATAAGCCAATTCAATTAGACAAAAGAAAGCAATCAGAGGTCTGAGAGTCGGAAAGAAAGAAGTAAAACTATTCTTTATTGCAAATGATATAATTAAATACCATAAGTCCCCCCCAAAAAGAATTCACAGAAAAACAGTTACTAAAAAATGAGAATTTAGAAAAGAATAGGTTTATAAGATCAACATACAAAAATCCATAGCCTTTTAATAACTGATTTTCTTTCTGGATGTTCTATCCAACAGCTGACTTGAACAACACAATAGACCACATAGACACAAAGACCTAACAGATATATACTACTGAATAAACCTTATCCTCAAATGCATATGAAATATTCTCTAGGATAAATCATGTGTTAGGTCACAAAACAAATCTTAACAAATTTAAGAAGATCAAAATCATTCCAAGTATCTTTCCCATCTAACATGGAATGAAACTAGAAATCAAAACACTAAGAAAATGAGAAAATTCACAAACATGTGGAAAGTAAATAACACATTTTTGAACGATTATTAGGTCACAGAGGAAATTTTTAAAAAAGGAAATTTTAAAAGTATTTTGAGGGCTTCCCTGGTGGCACAGTGGTTAAGAATCCACCTGCCAATGCAGGGGACACAGGTTCGAGCCCTGGTCCGGGAAGATCCCACATGCTGTGGAGCAACTAAGCCTGTGCGCCACAACTACCGAGCCTGCGCTCTAGAGCCCACGAGCCACAACTACTGAAGCCCACACGCTTAGAGTCCATGCTCCGCAACAAGAGAAGCCACCGCAATGAGAAACCCGCACACCACAACGAAGAGTAGCCCCCACTTGCTGCAACTAGAGAAAGCCCGCACGCAGCAACAAAGACCCAAACTCAGCCAAAAATAAATAAATAAATTTATTTTAAAAAAGTTTTTTGAGGGCTTCCCTGGTGGCGCAGTGGTTGAGAGTCCGCCTGCCGATGCAGGGGACACGGGTTCGTGCCCTGGTTCGGGAAGATCCCACATGCCACGGAGCGGCTGGGCCCGTGAGCCATGGCCGCTGAGCCTGCGCGTCTGGAGCCTGTGCTCCGCAACGGGAGAGGCCACAACAGTGAGAGGCCCGCGTAATGCAAAAAAAAAAAAAAAAAAAAAAAAAAAAAGTTTTTTGAGATAAACAAAATTGAAACTATAACATGCCAAAACTTATGGGATGCAGCAAAAGCAGCACTAAGAGGGATGTTTACAGTGATAAACTCCTACATTAAAAAAGAGGAAAGACCTCAAATAAACAATATAACTTTACATCTCAAAAAACTAGAAAAAGAAGAACAAACTAAACCGAAAGCTAGTGAAAGGAAGGAGATAATAAAGATTAGAGCAAAAGTAAATCAAATAGAGAACAGAAAAACAATAGGAAAAAAAACAGGAGTTGGTTTTATGAAAATATAAACAAAACCAACAAACCCTTAGCTAGGCTGGCAGAAAAAAAGAGAGAAGACTCAAATTTTACAAATCAGAAATGAAAGAAGAGCCATTATGACAGATGCCTCATAAATAAAAAAGATCATAAGGGATTATTATGAACAATTATATGCCAACAAACTGGATAACCTAGATAAAATAGATAAATTCCTAGAAACATACAACCTGCCAAAACTTAAGAAGAAACAGAAATCCTGAACAGACTAATAACAAATAAGGAGATTGAATTAGTAAGCAAATCCTTCCCAACAAAGAAAAGCCCAGGACCAGATGGCTTCTTGGGTAACTTTTACCAAACATTCATAGAAGAATTTATACCAATTCTTCTTAAACTCTTCCAAAATAATAGAAGAGGGAGTGCTTCCAAACTCATTTTATGAGGTAGGCATCACCCTAATACCAAAGCCAGGCAAAGATAAGAAAAGAAAGCCACAGGCCAATATCCCTGATGAACACAGATGCAAAAATCCTCAATAAAATACTAACAAACCAAATTTAATAACACATTAAAAAGTTCATATACCATGAACCAGTGGGATTTATCCCTGGGATGCAAAGATAGTTCTACATGTGCAAATCAATCAATGTGATACACCATATTAATGAAGGGTTAAAATCACATGATCATCTCAATCAATGCAGAAAAACATTTGACAAAGTTTAACATCCATTCATGATAAAAACTCTCAACAAAATCAGTGTAGAAGAAACTTAACACAATAAGGCCACATATGAAAAGCCTACTTCTAACACAATAATCAATGGGGAAAAACTGAAAGCTTTTCCTCTAAGATTCAGTACAAAGCAAACATGCCCACTCTCATCTGTTGTTCAGCATAGTACTAGAAGTTGCAGCTAGAGCAATTAGACAAGAAAAAGAAATAAAAGGCATCTAAATTGGAAAGGAAGTAGTAAAATTAGTTCTCTTTGTAGATGACATGATCATATATGTAGAAAACTCTCAAGACTCAACAACAACCAAAAAAACTGTTAGAATTAGTAAATGAATTCAGTAAAGTTGCAGGATTAAAAAAATCTACAAAAATGAGTCACAATTCTATGCAGAAAACAAATTATCCTAAAAGGAAGTTGAGAAAACAGTTCCATCACAAAAGCAAGAAAAATAATAAAATACTTAGAAATAAACTTAACCAAAGAGGTGAAACACTGGTACACTAAAAATGATAAAACACTGATGAAGGAAATTAAAGAAAACATAGGAGAATGGAAAGACATCCTATGTTCATGGATTGGAAGAATATTGTTAAAACATCTATTCTACCCAAAATGATCGATAGATTCCACGCAATCTCTATCAAAATCCCAAAGGCACTGTTTACAGAAATAGAAAAAAAAAATCCTAAAATTAGCATGGAACAACAAAAGATACCAAATAGCCAAAACAATCTTGAACAAGAACAACAAAGCTGGGGGCAACACACGTCCTTATTTAAAAATACATTACAAAGCTACAGTAATCAAAACAGTATGGTACTGGCATAAAAATGGACATAAGGAAAAATGGAACAGAATAGAGAGCCCAGAAATAAATCCATACACCTATGGTCAACTGACTATTGACAAGATTACCAATGAGGAAAGGACAGTCTCTTGGTTAAATGGTATACGGAAAACTGGATATCCACAAGCAGAAGAATGAATCACTTCACTGTACACCTGAAACTAACACATTGCAAATTAACTACACTTAAATATTTAAAAATGAATTTATTTTATTTATTTTTGGCTGCGTTGGGTCTCCGTTGCTGTGCGTGGGCTTTCTCTAGTTGTGGCGAGCGGGGGCTACTCTTTGTTGTGGTGTGTGGACTTCTCATGTGGTGGCTTCTCTTGCTGCGGAGCACTGGCTCTATGCACACAGGCTCCAGTAGTTGTGGCTCGTGGGCTCTAGAGCACAGGCTCAGTAGTTGTGGTGCATGGGCTTAGCTGCTCCGCAGCATGTGGGATCTTCCCAGACCAGGGCTCGAACCTGTGTCCCCTGCTATGGCAGGTGGATTCTTAACCACTGAGTCACCAGGGAAGCCCCCTATACTTCAATTTTTAAAGAATGGCTAAAAAAAAAGAAAAAAGAAACTCAAAATGGATTAAATTGGGCTTCTCTGGTGGCACAGTGGTTGACAGTCCGCCTGCCGATGCAGGGGACACGGGTTCGTGCCCCGGTCCGGGAAGATCCCACATGCCACGGAGCAGCTAGGCCCGTGAGCCATGGCTGCTGAGTCTGCGCATCTGGAGCCTGTGCTCCGCAACGGGAGAGGCCACAACAGTGAGAGGCCCACGTACCGCAAAAAAAAAAAAAAAAAAAAAAAGGATTAAATAAAGACCTGAAGTCATAAAACTAAAATAAGAAAACATAGGAAAAAAGCTTTTGGACATTGGTCTGGGTGATGATTTTTTGGATATGACACTGAAAGCACAGGCAACAAAGGTAAAAATAGACAAGTAGGATTGCATTAAACCCAAAAGCTTCAGCACAGCAACGGAAACAATCAACAGAGTGAAAAGGCAATGTATGGAATAGAAGAATATCTGTGCAAACCATGTATCTGATAAGGGGTTAATATCCAAAATATGTAAGGAACTCACACAACTCAAGAGCAAAAAATGTAAAAAACCTGATGATAAAATAGGCAAAGGACATGAATAGATATTTCTCAAAAGAAGACATACAAATGGCCAACAGGTATATAAAAAGGCACTCTACCATTAATCATCAGGGAAATGCAAATCAAAACTACAATGAGATATTGCCTCACACCTGTTATAATGGCTATTATCAAAAAGGCAAAATATAAGTGTTGGTGAGGATGTGGAGAATAGGGAACCCTTGTACATTATTGGTGGGATGTAAGTTAGTGCAGCCATTATGGAAAACAGTATGGAGGTTCTTCAAAAAATTAAATATAGAGATACCATATGATCCAGCAATCCTACTTCTGGGTATCTGCCAAAGGAAATGCAATCAGCATCTCAAGCATCCCTCCTCTCCTGTTCATTGCAGCATCAGTCACAAATGCCAAGATATGCAAACTGCCTAAATCTGTCTATGGACAGAGGCATAAAGAAAATACTGTATATACAATGGAATATTATTCAGCCTTAAAAAAGAAGTAAATCCTGTCGTTTACAATAATATGAATGAACCTGGATGACATTATGCTAAGTGAAATAAGCCAGACACAGAAAGACAAGTATTGTGTGATGTCCCTTATGTGTGGAATCTAACAGAGTCAAACTCATAGAAGCAGAGAGTTAGGACGGTGGTTACCAGGGGCTGGGGTGATGGGGGGGCGGGGGGGGAGGGGATATTGTTCAGGAGGTAAAGTTTCAGTTACGCAAATGAATAAGTTCTGGGGATCTGATGAAGACAATGTGACTTTTGTTAATACTGTGTTGTATGCTTGAAATTTGCTAGGAGAGTAGATCTTAAGTGTTCTCACTACAAAGAAAAAAAAAGAAAAAGAAAATGCTATCTATGTGAAGCGATGGATATGTTCATGAGGGTAATGTGGTGATATATCAAAACATCAACCTGTACTACTTAAATATATACATTTTCCGTTGTCGATTATACCTCAATAAAGATGGGGGAAATCAGCATGTGAAAGGTAGAACAATAAAGTTTTTAGGAGAAAGCGTAGAAAACTACTGCTTGGATATGGCCCACATGTCGTATTTGTGTTGTTTTTTAAAAAATTAATTAAATTTGGCTGCACTGCATCTTAGTTGCGGCATGTGGGATCTAGTTCCCTGACCAAGGATCGAACCTGGGCCCCCTGCATTGGGAGCACAGAATCCTAGCCACTGGACCACCAGGGAAGCCCCCTGCATTGGGAGCACAGAATCCTAGCCACTGGACCACCAGGGAAGTTGGTTTATATGACTCTTTTTTTAAAAAAATATTTATTTATTTATTTTTGGCTGTGTTGGGTCTTTATTGCTGCGTGTGGGCTTTCTTTAATTGCGGTGAGCGGGGGCTACTCTTTGTTGTGGTGGGCGGCTTCTCACTGCGGTGGCTTCTCCTGTTGTGAAGCACGGGCTCCAGATACACAGGCTTCAGTAGTTGTGGCTCTCAGGCTCTAGAGCGCAGGATCAGTAGTTGTGGTGCACGGGCTCAGCTGCTCCGTGGCATGCGGGATCTTCCCGGACCAGGGCTCGAACCTGTGTCCCCTGCATTGGCAGGTGGATTCTTAACCACTGCGCCACCAGGGAAGCCCCTATATGACTCTTAAATCTTGTTTAATTTGTAGGTTTCTCCCTCTCTTTTTTCTTTTACATTTTACAATTTAGCTGTTGAAGGAAAACGGTTATTGTCCTCTACAGTTTTCCATAGTTTAGATTTTGCTGATTGCATCCCATAGTATAGACCTATTTGGAATTCTTATTTGAACAAATCAACTACTTTTTAAAATTATGAAAAAAATTAAAAAATGAAATTGTCAGGAAAATCTGAACAATGGGTATTTGACAATATTTTAAAAATTGGTGTCAATTTTTTAGTACGTGACAGGGGAATTATAGTGATAATTTTTACGGAATTCTAGTATTTTAGGTGTACCCACTGAAACAAAGTAATATGAGGTTCCAAAAGAATCCAGTGGGGTGGGAGTGGGAGCAGTGGATAGTCTGGTAATTCCTTAACAACAGGCTCTCCCGCCCGAAGGTGGCAGAGAGAAGGAAGGCTTGATTTGTAGTATTTGCCAATTTCCATGATGTAAATACTCCCATCACAGTTGGTTGCAAACTCCCAGCAGTGTGTCACTGAACATGGAATTGGGAAGAAAATCAGGTCTTGGCAGGCAGAGCAAGCCAGTTCCAGGACAACATTGAGAGGCGGCAGAGGCGAAACAAGATTGGCTGTGAGTTGATACTGGTTGAACCTGGAGGATGAGTCCATGGGGGTTCATTATACTCTCCTAATTTTTTTAATTGAGATGTAATTGACATATAACATTGTATTCGCTTTAGGTGTACAACATAATGATTTGATTCATGTATATATTACAAAATAATTACCACAATAAGTTAACATCCATTGCCACAGTTACAAAATTTTTTTTCTTGCGATGAGAACTTTTAAGATCTGCTCTCTTAGCAACTTTCAAATAGACAATACTGTCTTATTAACTACAGTCACCATGCTGTACATGACACCCATCTAATTTTGAATGTGCTAATTTTGTAACAGAAATTTTAGAACAAGGAAAAAAAAATCCTAATTCTCAAGATTAAATTTTTAAAAACTTCCAGTGTTACGAGTGTCCACTGCAAAGAATGATGAACAAGAATTACATGTAGGGACTTTCCTGGTGGTCCAGTGGTTAAGAATCTGCCTTCCAATGCAGGGGATACAGGTTCAATCCCTGGTCCGGGAGCTAAGATCCCACACGCCCGTGGGACAACTAAGCCCATGCCACAATGAAAGATCGGATGCCACAACTAAAACCCGATACAGCCAAATATATAAATAAATAAATATCCTTTTAAACAAAGAACTAGATGTAATCACATCAGTGGTCCACGAGAGACATGCCAAAGTAAATTAATGACAAAAGGAAGAGCTACAATGTTGAGTGCCTACTACCTGCTTGACCTGGTTTAGTGCTTTACAAGGAATAACTCGAGGGGCTACTATTATCTGTGTTTTACAGGAACTCAAGGAGTAGAAAGCTGAACAACTTCCTTGGTCGACAATCACACGGCCGTAAGTGGCAGAGCTGGGATTCAAACCCAGATAATGGGACTCAAGAGCCTGCGATTTTAAACTCTTACCCAAGACTCTTGCTTCAAAAAAAACACCCAAAATTGTCGTATTGGAAATAAACTCAGTGATATTGCTGAATGATAGACAATCCGCCATCTAGGAAACGCTTTCCCCATCACTGATTCGCCCAATGCCTCCAGTAGACCAGTGCTGGACCTGCTGATGGCGACCAGGCAGATTGGCCCCTGTTCCCACGGAGTACTTCTCTACCGAGAGGCAAAGTGCATTTCCAAAATGGGGATTTCGTTGACATGGGGCTCAATGGGGCCGGGGCAGGGGCATTGCTAATATAAATTCCTGGGTTCGCTTTTTATCGCCATGCTGTTCTGGTAGTTTCTCTGCATAAATCTGTTGAGAGTAACTTTCTCTCTGTCACAGCACAGACTATTTTATCCACTCAGCAGATGTTTATTGAACACTTACTATCCCCCAAACGCTGTGCTGGGCTCCAGAGTGACAGGAGTGAACAGAGTGGGAAAGCTCTGTCATTCTAGAGACTGAGACAGTAATGGTAACCTAATAAATAATCGAGGTGAGTCAGAGGGTCACAAGGTCTATGTAAAGTGACAGGATGTGATGCGCTGGTGGAGTTGCTTAGAAAGATGTGGTCGGGGAAGGCTTCTTGGAGGAGGTGACACTGGAACCGAGACCTGAAGGGTAAGAAGAGTGTGAGCGTCTGAGGAAGGAGCTCAAGCCGCTGGGCACACCCCCAAGGAAGGCTGAGTGCCCTCCATGTCTTTCAAGCACACATTTTGAGACACAAATGCGCTTTTGTAATGAGGGTCTTTGGGGACTTACTATGGCCTTGCATCCCAGATTCCTTCCTTTCCTAAGTGAGGTTCTACAGAAATACACACGAAGAGCTAAGATTCTGGCCGAGAGGAGGTCGGACTTGGGGTTGGGGTTAGGAAGAGAGTGAAAGATGGAAAGACTCACATATCAGAATCTGGAATCAATGGCCTCACCACAGAGCCCAGAAGAGCACCTGGCACGAAGTCATGAGTTTGGGGATGAAACACCTGGAGAGACAGGAGGGCGTTTGCGTCCATTTTCTCTTGAAATCGACAAGCTCATCAATATGGCTCCTCCAATAATAGGAAGGTGAGTGTAGGAGCCCCCTGACCCCAGCTACCAATACTGTTCCTCCACTTTGCTGCTTCAGAGATGAAGTTCAGGTCTGAGAATAACTGAGATCAGCTGCTAGAAATGAGGATCTGTGGACCAGTAACAAGAATTGGTTCTGCTCTTTTTCCAAGAGGAGAGAAATAGCTAACGAAAAATGTACTGTGACCCTGTTCCCCAAGGTCGGGGTACCTCGAAGGAAAGACAGTCTCTATTGAGTTGGGTTTCAGGGAACAAGGTCTTTGAGGAATGGAAAACCACACAGAGGGTTGGGATTACTGAACAGCCCCCGAAGCAAAGGTTAAGAATGCTTTTGTGTATGCTCATCATTTATTCCCTGATCATCTGGCATTTGCTTTAGAATTTTATAGATTGGCAAACTGGGGATACCGTAGTAACTGATCAGCGGGGGCATTCTAAATTATGTTCTTGGGGTTTTATGATGTTTTAGTGTTTAGCAAACATCTGAAGACCCATTTTAAATCCCATTGCATTTCGTAAATCTTTAGTTATTCAATATTTCTCCCTCTTTCTTTCTTTCCCAATTATCAAGTAGCCTTTGGTGGCAGAGTCCACAGTGACAACATTTTTCTGATGGCTCTCAAGACTGTAAGGTCTTAGATTCCTTAGGTTTGATGAACCCTTTACGTAGTTTCATTCGTGTGATTTGACGCTACGTTTTTTCTCTTAATTTCAAACCAAAACCTCTTTTAGTATCAGATCGCAAATAGAATGGCCACTAAAAAGCTGTAGATCAGAAAAATAGGGGCCCTAAAGAAAAAAACGGTAAAAAGGTGAGGGAGAAATCAGACTGGTTTTAAGGAAAAATTCAAATTTTCTAGCCTTCTCAGAAAAACAGAATTATTGTCACGGAAACAGCTAGAATCATTCTTATTTGTCTCTAGGAACCAGAATCGAAGGAAGAAATGAATACATTTCACAAAAGCGAAGAGGCCTTTCCTTAATTAGTAACTGGAAAATCTAAAAATCAGCAGGTAAGCCAGGTTAAATTCAAGCGACAGCACATGCTAGCAAAGCATTCAACCTTTACCCATAAAATTATAGCTCATTGTACAATCAGTTGACAAATTACCCCACAAAGAATTCCATAACTGCTTCTATCCACAACTATAAACATTTCCATTATCATCATATAGAGGTTCAAATATTCTTATAACAGTTTCAGCAATTAATTGAAGTCATAATAGTAGTTTATCATTTGTCTTAAGGCTTTTACTTTTATTGAGTAGTAATAGTAGCTGAGACACCATGAGGTCCCTGCTGTGTGCCTGCAACAAGTTCAATCAATGAAGGTTCAATCCTCAATGAAACCTGTCGTGGGCTCAAAGTAAAACTGTCTTACCTGTGTTTACCAAAGGGGAAACGTGGGCGGCGGGTGGGTGGGGAGACATAAATTAGGAGCTTGGGATTAACATACACACACTATTATATATAAAATAGATAACTAACAAGGACCTACTGTATAGCGCAGGGAACTCTACTCAATATTCTGCAATAACCTATATGGGTAAAGAATCTGAAAAAGAATGAATATATGTCTATGTATAACGGAATCACTTTGCTGTACACTTGAAACTAACACAACATTGTAAATCAACTATACTCCAATAAAATTAAACAAACAAAAAAACCGAAACAAAGTAAAACTGTCTTCTATTTCTTTCTCTGTAAAAAAGGATTTGTTGGGCTTCCCTGGTGGCGCAGTGGTTGAGAGCCCGCCTGCCGATGCAGGGGACGTGGGTTCGTGTCCTGGTCCGGGAAGATCCTACATGCCGCGGAGCGGCTGGGCCCGTGAGCCATGACTGCTGAGCCTGCACGTCCGGAGCCTGTGCTCCGCAACGGGAGAGGCCACAACAGTGAGAGGCCCGCGTACCCACA
This sequence comes from Delphinus delphis, assembly GCF_949987515.2. NCBI lineage: Eukaryota > Metazoa > Chordata > Mammalia > Artiodactyla > Delphinidae > Delphinus > Delphinus delphis. The sequence continues at coordinate 4,198,452 of NC_082697.1, read as the reverse complement.
AAAAAAAAAAAAAAAAAAAAAAAAGGATTTGTTTTACACCTATGTACCGCAAATAAAAATTTAACTGATGTCACTTTTTGTTTTTTCAATTAGTAGTTTTAAATTCAGACATAGAATTAACTCATACTCACATCTGATCAAGAGCTTTTCCAGGTACAACTTAGTGTGTCTTCTGAAACTCTAACCTTCACTGTAAGAGTTTAAATTCAAATGAGCCTTGAGAGTTAGTCTCTGCCCTTGTCCTCAAAATAAGCAATTATGACAGAGTTTGCTTTGGGTTTGTCAAAGCTGGTTCCACCAGTTGACAGGATTTAGGGGAACGTTGTCATGTTGGGTTTGGTTCTGGCTCCCTTGGTTCTTCCCCAGAATGATATGGATCCTTTGCCTCCTGACCCTGGTGCTTGATGTATTTTACAAAGTGAGAGATGAACTGAATCATAGCAACCAGGATTCAGACCAGAGCAAGATGGGTTTAGGGACAGAATGCAAAGATGAGTATCACAAAATTGGTCAATATGATTCCCACTTAACAGGTCAAAAGAGAAGATACCTTCAGTAGCTCGTTGGGGACTGAAAAGGCATTTGAGAGCATTGGGTCCCTTCCTGGTTGCTTTGTTTGATTGTTTGTTTGTTTGTTTGTTTGTTTTTTAAGGCTTTGGAAGACTAGTAATAAAAGGACACTTCCTTAATATCATTGTTTGTGAGAATGGATCCAACAGCTAGCAATACTCTTAACATTCTTGAAGCTGGGAACAACAAAACAATCTACTCTCATCACTGTTATTTAATATTGCTCTGAAAGGTTGCACTTCTAGTACAATTAGACAAAATAATAATAATAATTGGAATTAAAAGCACAAGAAAGTAGAAGGTAATATTGTCATTATGTGTGGATGACATGATTGTATAGCTTAAGAAAATCTCAAAGAAAACTTACTAAGTGCAGTATAATATAAAATTAACACGAGCACTGGGCACTGATTTAATACTCACCTACTATATACCAGTAAAAGCTAGCATCAATGGAGTAGTCACCATGGGCCAGGCACTGTTTAGTACTTTGCTACTCATAAACTATACGACTATAACCATAAAATTTTATACTAACTGAGTGCTGATTATGGGCTAGGCCTTGTCAAAATACTTCAATACTTGTAACAATTGTAAGAGGCTTTAAATCCTATTTGTGTCATAAGATACTTAGATTCTTAACAATATATTACTAGATATATTTATATAATATAGTTTACATTATAATCACACCTATAGGTGAATTTTACATATTAGATACTATTATACATTAAATTATATATAATTTATATTGTACATTATAAATTTTATTTTATTACAGATTATTAGTAATGGTTATTTTTTTATATTACTACATACTGATATAACTTTTCACATTATAATTACACATGTATAAGGTGGTATATTACCAGTTATATATAATTTATTATACCACAATATTTTATGATATAGATTAATATCTATTGACATGTTACATTACTACATATCTATATATTTTATATCATAATTACATGTGTATGATGGGGCATAATATCACACATTAAATTACGTGAACTAAATTACATTATACTACATTACATTATGTTTTAATGCCACCATCTATGGAGAATGAAACAGGCACAGGGAGGTGTCGCCTGGCTGAGGTTATGAGGCTCCTGGAGCTCCCATCCCACTCTGGTTCCAGAATCCCTGCTCTTTTATTTCTGGCCCCACTGCACGGTGTGCAGGATCTTCGTTCCCCGACCAGGGATCGAACCCGTGCCCCCTGCAGAGGAAGCTCCCAGTCCTAACAACTGGGCCAGGGAGGTCCCCAGAATCCCTGCTCTTAACCTCGCCTCTCCACCCTCTCTGGAACCGGCGGAGCTCTCCGTCGGCTGTGGGAAGCTTTGCCTGCTCTGCCCCCTCCGCGCCTTGAAAAAAGCAAGTGTGTTGTTTTCAACACTGCTGACGGCCAAAAGCTCCATGAGCGTGTCTGTGTGTGTCTGTGTGTGATTTAAAAAGTCCAAATGGTCCCATTCTCCCAGCTACAGGGGACTGAAGGAGGGAGGAACAGGTGGAGACGCAGGGCACCTGCGGGCACAGAAACGGGAGGTGATGCCATCAGATTTCTTCCCTCAGGGATGTGAGGAAAGAACCAACTGAAGCAGCCACCGGGTAATGGATGCTGCAGAGGAAGCATTACAGGGGACCCAGGTAGGGGCAGCTGGACCACTGTGGAGCTGAAATCGTAACCAGGAGCCCGTTGGAGGAGCCAGATGGCGGAGCTGGTAGAACGGAGCTGATAGGCAGGTAAGCAGAGGAGCCGTGAGGAGAGAGCAGAGGATCTCCAGCAGGAAGGGCGAGCAAGCAGCTTCTCGGTTCTCACCCGCCTCCCAGGTCCCGTGCCTCTGCGGTCGGCCTCACTCCTTACCTGGATTCCCCTCGGCCACCACTCAATTTCCCCGACACCCGACACACACACACACACACACACACACACACACACACACACACACACACACACACACACACTTTGATTACTTTGAGGGAGTCTCCATTTCTTGCAACAATTAGACCCACCCTAAACCCACTTGATGGACTAGGTACAGAATAAATACACTCCGAGCCTACAGCATATATACTAACAAAAACCTCTTACAAAGTAAAACTGGAAAAAGACACCAGTCACAACAGCAAGAAAAATTATAAAATACTTAAGAATAAACGTAACAAGTGCAGGATTTTATTAGATAAAAACTAAGTTGGAACTTCCCTGGCGGCACAGTGGCTAAGAATCCGCCTGCCAAGGAAGGGGACAAAGGTTCGAGCCCTGGTCCGGGAAGATCCCACATGCCACGGAGCAACTAAGCCTGTGCGCCACAACTACTGAGCCTGCCCTCTGGAGCCGCCGAACCTCAACTACTGAGCCTGTGAGCCACAACTACTGAAGCCCGCACACCTACAGCCCGTGCTCCACAACAAGAGAAGCCACCGCAATGAGAAGCCCACGCACCGCAACGAAGAGTAGCCCCGGCTCACCGCAACTAGAGAAAGCCTACGCGCAGCAATGAAGACCCAACGCAGCCAAAAATTAATAAAGTAAAAACAAACAAACAAACAAAGTTTACTGAAATACAGAAAGGAAAATTAGAATAAATGAAAAAAAAATCTCTCCTTGGCTAGGAGGACTCCACATTTAAAGATGACAATTCTCTCTAAACCAACCTCTAAACGTAATGCAACCTCAGAGTACCGGTTTTTTATTTTTATTTTTTATTTTTTTGGCCGCACCAGACAGCTTGTGGGATCTTAGTTCCCCAACCAGGGATCGAACCCATGCCCCCTGCAGTGGAAGGGCAGAGTCCTAACCACTGGACCACCAGGGAATTCCCTCCCCTGATTTTTTGAAAGCTGCAAAATTATGCTATAGTTCATCTGGGAGAATGAATCATATAAAAGAAAAGCAGATGAAATTCTGAAAATGGAGGTTGTGGACAGACTTGCTTGACTAGCTATAAAACACATTCTAAATATTATAAACATGTTATAAACAGAGCATTGGAACAAAAGCTATAAAACACATTCTAAATATTATAAACATGTTATAAACAGAGCATTGGAACGAAACGGGAAATCCAGAAAAGAGGCCCAAGAGTATGGAAATCTAACATACGATCCAAGTGGCATTTGATTGTATTGATCAAGATTCATTTGGTTACATGTAACAGAAACTCAATGTGAAATAGCTTAAGCAAAAGGGGGGTTGAATGGAGATTCATAACACTCTAGAAAGATCAAGGGTGGATATCTGCATCATGGATTTATTCTCCCAGGTTTTTTTTCTCATATAGTGACAACCCTGTCCCATGCCCCAGCTCTTCCAACTTCACCATCAAAAATGGACTGAGAAACAAGCAACGGGCCAAGCAGTGTACCCTTTGGCGTGCTTCCGTTTGTATAAAAAGGCTGCATGCGTGTGTGGTGTTGGGGGAAGCACATATATTTGTTTGCATATGTTTAACCCACCCCAGCAGGATACATAGTAAACAGCTATTATTGGATGCCTCTAGGGAGGAGGTACAAGGCGAGAATCTTTTTCCCCTTACTGGACCTCAGGAAAAGAGTTAACGATGGTCCCCAGGTTGCAGCCAGGCCGTCACTGGTCTGTGCAAGGTGCCTCTTGTTTTACTGATCTACTTATTCCCTTTTAGCTGCAATTCCCTTCCCACCATTGATGGCAATTCCAGTATGTTTGATGTGTATCCTTCTGTGTGTATGTGTCCTTGGGAAAATGTGTAGATTGTTCCGGGCACATTTTTACCTATTCTTTTTATTTTTTTTGGCTGCACCTCACAGCATGCGGGATCTCAGTTCCCCAACCAGGGATCCAACCTACACCCCCTGCGGTGGACACGCAGAGTCTTAACCACTGGACTGCCAGGAAGTCCCTGGGGCACATTTTTTTTTAAATTAAAACAAGTTTATATATTAAAACAGTACAATCACAGAAAAAGACATATCAGATGTCATTACCTATTTTGAATTTGCATGTGAATTTAATATTGAACACGTTTCTTTTTTTTTCTTAAAAAATTTATTTTATTATTTTATTCTATTTATTTATTGTTTCTGGATGCGTTGGGTCTTCGTTGCTGCACGCGGGCTTTTCTCTGGTTGCAGTGAGCGGGGGCTACTCTTTGTTGCGGTTTGTGGGCTTCTCATTCTGGTGGCTTCTCTTGTTGTGGAGCATGGGCTCTAGGCGCACAGGCTTCAGTAGTTGTGGCACGTGGGCTCAGTAGTTGTGGCACACGGGTTTAGTTGCTCCGCGGCATGCGGGATCTTCCCGGACCAGGGATCGAACCTATGTCTCCTGCACTGGCAGGTGGATTCTCAACCACTGCACCACCAGGGAAGCCCTGAACATGTTTCTTCTTAACATACAGATATGATTTCAATATTTTGAAGAGATCACATGCATTTAATCAGTATTTGTATTTGTCCAGTGAGTTTATAACTTTGGATTTGACAAATGTGATAATTCTAAGAATAAGTGAAAAAATGTATGCCAACAACAAGCGAAATGATGTATTTAGGATTAAATATGTGTTAGTTACTGTGCTGGGTACTTTTATGGTATCTCATTAGTCCCTAAATAATTAGATGATCAACCAGCACCAACAAACTTGGATTCAGATTAACCACCAAACTAGACACAGACACATACCAGACTTCACCCACCACTCATTAGACCTTCAAATTTTACTTTCAACCCTCTCTTATTGCTCTTTTAACCTCCTTCGGGGGTTACAGTATACTGTGCACCAGTTTCCAATAATCCCAGTGAGCTCTGCTTGCCTACCTTCAGGCATTCAATTTTTAAAAACAGATTTGGCCAGATTTTTAATTTTTAGGATTTTTTTGAAGTATAGTTAATACACAATGTTGTGTTAGTTTCAGATGTACTGAAAAGTGATTCAGTTATACATGTGTGTGTGTATATATATATATATATATATAAATTTTCAGATTCTTCTCCCTTATAGGTTATTACAAAATATCAAGTATCATTCCCTTCAGTCATTCAATTTTGTTCATCAGAGAAGCAAGTTGGTTGCTCTGCTGAGAAGCAGCAGTTACAATATTTAAATTCCATTTTTCATATTTATCTCCAGGAATCTTCAACAGAACTTTCACCACATCAAACCAAGAATAGTTTATCAAATATTTTTGCAGCAAGAGCTTTTCAGAACTGCCCTCTCTGAATTCTGTATCCACAACTGCCCTTGACATATTTTTTAAAATATTTATTTATTTATTTATGGCTGCGTTGGGTCTTAGTTGCAGCACACAGTGTCTTTCGTTGCAGCGTGCGGGATCTTCGATGTGGCATATGGGCTTCTTTCTAGTTGTGACACGTGGGCTCCAGAGCGCACGGGCTGTCTAGTGGTGTGTGGGCTCAGTAGCTGCAGCGCAGGCTTCTCTTTAGTTGTGGTGCACGGGCTCAGTAGTTGTAGCACACGGGCTTAGTTGCCCCTCAGCATGTGGGATCTTAGTTCCCTGACCAGGGATCAAACTCGCATCCCCTGCATTGGAAGGCAGATTCTTAACCATTGGACCACCAGGGAAGTCCCTGCCCTTGACATATTGATATAAGGATGTGACAATCATTCCTGCTTCTGACCCCACTCAGCAACATGGGGTACATTATTTTTAATTGATATAAATGGTGTGATGGTATAGACTTCCTTCAGTATTTTTTCCCATCCAGCAATTTTTAAAATTCATTTTATTGAAGTACAGTTGATTTACAATGTTGTGTGAATTTCCGCTGTATACCAAAGTGATCCAGTTATATATATATATAGATAGATAGATAGATTGATAGATATTCTCTTTCATATTCTTTTCCATTATGCTTTATCTCAGGATATTACATACAGTTCCCTGTGCTATACAGTAGGACCTTGTTGTTTATCCATTCTATATATAATAGTTTGCATCTGCTAATCCCAAACTCCCAACCCATCCCTCCCCCTTGGCAACCACAAGTCTGTTCTCTATGTCTGTGAGTCTGTTTCTGTTTCGTAGGTAGGTTCCTTTGTGTCATATTTTAGATTCCACATATAAGTGATATCATATGGTATTTGTCTTTCTCTTTCTGACTTACTTCATTTAGCATGATAAGCTCTAGGTCCATCCATGTTGCTGCAAATGGCATTATTTCGTTCTTTTTAATGGCTGAGTAGTATTCCATTGTGTGTGTGTGTGTGTATATATATATATATATATATATATATATATATATATATATATACACCACATCTTCTTTAGCCATTCATCTGTTGATGGACATTTAGGTTGTTTCCATGTCTTGGCTATTGTGAATAGTCATCCAGCACTGTTTTTAATATCTATCCACAATGCTGTGTATGTGCCTCCTCCATGGTTTCCCATGTCTACTTGTGGCCTCTGTATCAGTCAGACAGAGTAGGTTACACTGCAGTAACAAATACTCCCCAGATTACAGACATACCTTGTTTTATTACATTTTGCTTTATTGCACTTTGCAGATACTGCTTTTTTTTTAAACAAATTGAAGGTTTGTGGCAATCCTGCCTTGTCAGATGATATTAGCATTTTTTAGCAATAAGGTATTTTAAAATTAAGGTACATATATTGTTTTTTTAAACATAATGATATTGCACACTTAATAGACTACAATGATATTGCACACTTATAAACATACTTTTATATGCTCTGGGAAACGAAAAAAATTCATGTGACTTGCTATATCGCTACGGCTTGGAACCAAAACTGCAGCATCTGAGGTATGTCTGTATAATGGTTTAAAATCACTAAGGCTTATTTCTCACAGACGCTGCATGTCCACTGTAGACAAAAGAATGTAGCAAAGCACGCGCTGACTCTTGATTTCCATCTGCAAGTGACACACATCCCTCCTGCCCACATTCTGATGGCAAAAGTACTTCACATGGTCCCCCCTACCTTACGTGGCAGAGAAGTTCACTCTCACCACGTGGTTGTGGAAAGAGAAAGCTGGAATATTTGTAGACAGTCTTAGTGACCACCATGGACACCCAGGCTGCCTTCAACTCCATGTTCCCCCAAACGATGGCGTGATGAACATACCTATATGCGTCCCCTACAGGCCCATGTAGCCACTGCTTGGGACATACACCCAGGAGTGGGATTTCTGGGCAGTAGAGCGTATATTTCATTTCACTAAGGAGTGCCTGTTCCAGTCTGAGCTATAAGCAGGCACAAAGGTGTGTATATCCTCACATCCTTCCAATGCTTGGCAATAACCACGTTTTATTTATTTATTTTTAAATATTTATCTATTTATTTATTTAGGCAGCGCCAGGTCTTCATTGCGGAATAACCACCTTTTAAAATTTTGCCAGTCCAGTAGGTATAAAGTGATAGCTGTTATTGTTCTAAATTGTAGTCTATGATTTCTAATGAGTTTAATTATCTCTTCATATACTTATCAGCCTTTCACATGTCTTCTTCTGTAAAGTGCCTGTTCATATCTTCTTATATTTTTTCATATTAGCGTTACTATAGTTTTCTTGTTGATTTTTATGAGTTTCTGGTAGAAATTTTTACTCTATAGTCTTTAATATCTTTTGGATGTTAAACAATATGAATGTGAATATACTCCTGATCTCCCAGAAAGTTATATATTATTTTAATGGATTGCATCTCATCTCCTAACTCTTTGGGGAAAAAAAAAAATTAAAGAAAGGAAGATAGACTAGGCTTGAATCAGAAGCCATTCCTGGGCCAATCAAAGGTGACTGGGAAGGTGGGCCTATACAATGACAGCTTCTGTTTAAACCACAAAGCTGGAACAGAAGAAAAAGATTTCCCAGTATAAATGGGGAGTTTGCAGGGGGAGGGAGGGAGAAAGGGATGCTCTTCTGGGCAGACAAAGCAATAGATGATCCCTGGCTTAGCATTTGATGTAAAAAATAAGGTCATGTATCCATCAGGATTCTTTTGTTTGCAAGAGACAGAAACTCAACTGAAACTAAGTTTTAAAAAAGGAATGTATTATAAATAAATTAATTAATTAATTAAAATTTTTTAAAAAGGAAGGTATTTTTTAAATACATTCAAGTACCTCAAAAGTCCAATGTACCTCAAAAGTCCAATGGGTAGGAGAGCTGGATGTAGGTGCCCAAAAATATCAACAGGTCTCCATCTTTGTCTCTATTTCTCCAATAAGCTCTCTCTAAGGTGGGCATGGTGGCCACCAATAGCCAAACTCACATAGTACCTTAACAACTGAAGCCTAAAAAACCTGGTTCTTTCCTAACCTTTATGGTAGAAAAAAGTCCTAGGGAAGAATTCTGATTGGTCCAACCTACAAGACATGCCCTTTTCTGAATGAATCACTGTGGCCAGAGGGATGGAGTCATCTGATTGGTCAGACACGGGTCAAGGATGGGTGGTGGATGGGCCACTTTAGACTCAATGAGAGGGTGCCCCACAGGAAAGAGGGGTGCTTGCCAGAAGGAGAGAGAAGACATGCTGGACAAGCAGAACCCAGAAATGCCAGATCCAGGCCAGATCCCTGCCTCATTCCTTACATCAAGGATGGATTCCATATGGACAAGGATATGGGATGGTGGGGGAAGAAACCACAGGAGAACAAGAATACAATATTGGTGGGCTTCCCTGGTGGCGCAGTGGTTGAGAGTCCGCCTGCCGATGCAGGGGACACGGGTTCGTGCCCCGGTCTGGGAAGATCCCACATGCCACGGAGCGGCTGGGCCCGTGAGCCATGGCCGCTGAGCCTGCGCGTCCAGAGCCTGTGCTCCGCAACGGGAGGGGCCACAACAGTGAGAGGCCTGCATACCACAAAAAAAAAAAAAAAAAGAATACAATATTGGTGATTGAAAGAATTAGGGGCTCAGCAAATGCCCTTCCAACAATGACAGTAAAATCAGACACCATGACGACAAAGACTGATGCCTTCTAAACTTCCACAGCACAAAACAAACAACCAGAATCTCCACAAGCAAGATTAAGAGACTAATGACAAATTGGGGGGAAACATTTGTAACCCACACATCAAAGTACTGGGATCCCATGTGTGCCCAAGAGTTCTTAGAGATTCCAGACAAAGTGGACACCCCCATGGAAGTATGAGAAAATGACATGAAATAACATCTCAGAAATTGATGAGGGAAATGGAATACATGTCTGAGAGACAGGAAAAATGATAAAAGTTTTAAAAGATTGCCAACTCTGGGTAGAAAAATGAACATGCTCAGGCTTCTCCTCCAGGGCCACCCTCCAAGGGCAGATGGAGCCCTGGTGTGTACACTCTGGGCCTGAGGAGTGACCAAGGGGCAGTGGTTTGTGGTTGAGGGTGTGGACAGAGCTTGGATGTGTGGCATGGGTGTGAACACACATGCATGTCCAGTCCCTTGAAGGTGGGACCAAGGCAAAGAAGAAAGAGGAGGGTGGAGACCCAGTAACCTCCATTTGTCCCCTTGCATCAGGCCCCTTTGATGCTCGAGGGGTGGATAATTCAAAGCTTTCTAGAGCCAGCTTAAGGATCAGGGACGTTATCCTAAGAGCAATGGGAGGCCTGCTGAAGGATTCTTGGTAAAGAGAGTGAAATGAGTAAATCCGGGTTTTTAGAAGATCCCTCTGGCTACGATGGGGTGAATGGATTGGGGTTGAGTTAGATAGGAAGAAGGGGGAAGGGTTGGGAGGGTGAGGCCATAATTCAAAACAGAGATGATGACAATGTACATTGGAAAAGTGGAAAAAAGTGAGGAGGAAAAACAAACACGGTGATGGATAGGATATGGGGTTGGAGAGAGGAAGTGCTCAAGGGTCACGTTTTAGGCTTCTGGTGCATGTTACTGATGGGCAGTGGTGCTGTCTACTGAGACAGGGAGCTGGACAAAGGGTCAGCTTTGGTGGAGGGTGGGGAGGGGGAAGAGGAGGTTACGGACACACTGAGTTCATTGCCTTTGAGATGCCCAAGCAGAGGTGCCAAGTAGACAATTGGATGATTAAGTCCAGAGTTCTGAGGACAGTCTGGGTTGAGGAGACACATGTGGCATTGAGACTGGATTTCATGTCATCTAAGATGCCACCGATTGGAAGCTGCACCATTATTTTAGATGCCACTAAGAAAGAAAAAAAAAGCACTGAGATTCAACCATGACATGCCTCTGACTGAATAGTTTTGATTTCAGATAAAATGTGAAAAAATGCATCACAGAATTGATGAAATTGATTGTTAGGGTATAAGTTTGGCTTCTTTTGATGAACTGAAGTAACAGGGGCACAATAGGATAGAAGGTCACTTCTATGACATGGAGAAGACTGAGAAGGTAGGGTAGCCCCACTCCACGAGGTGTCCCAGGGCCCAGGTGTCTTCTACCTGCGTGGGGTGATGCTCTTGTCTGCAGGGGCAGCCTGGCTCATCACAACGACAGCATTCCAGCATCAGAAGGGGTCCTGGGGAGGGAGAGGCCAGGGCCCTCTCTATGAAGGCACCAGAGTGGGTATGTGTCACTTCCTCTCACTACCCAGTGGCCAGAACTTTGTCACATAGTACTCCCAGCTGTAAATAGTTCCCAGCCTCCCACAGTACTCCCAGAGAGGCTGGGAACTATTTACAACAGCCAAGACATGGAAACAACCTAAAAGTCCATTGACAGATGAATGGATAAAGAAGATGTGGTCCATCTATACAATGGAATATTACTCAGCCATAAAAAAGAATTAAAGAATGCCATTTGCAGCAACGTGGATGCCCCTAGAGATGATCATACTAAGTGAAGTAAGTCAGAAAGAGAAAGACAAATACCATATGATAACATTTATATGTGGAATCTAAAATATGACACAAATGAACCTGTCTATGAAACAGAAACAGACTCAGACATAGAGAACAGACTTGTGGTGACCAAGGGGGAGGGGGGTAGGGGAGGGAAGGATTGGGAGTTTGGGATGAGTGGATACAAACTAGTATATATAGAATGGATTAACAACAAGGTCTTACTGTACAGCACAGGGAACTATATTCAATATCTTGTGATAAACCATAATGGAAAAGAATATGAAAAAGAATATAGGGACTTCCCTGGTGGTAAAGTGGTTAAGAATCCGCCTGCAAATGCAGGGGACACAGGTTCAAGCCCTGGTCCGGGAAGATCCCACATGCCGCGGAGCAACTGAGCCCATGCGCCACAACTGCTGAGCCTGTGCTCTAGAGCCTGTGTGCCACAACTACTGACGCTCGCGCGCCTAAAGCCCATGCTCCGCGACAAGAGAAGCCACCGCAATGAGAAGCCCGCGCACTGCAACGAAGAGTAGCCCCCGCTCGCTGCAACTAGAGAAAGCCCACGCGCAGCAACGAAGACCCGACGCAGCCAAAAATAAATACATTTATTTAAAAAAAGAATCTATATGTATAACTAAATCACTTTTCTGTACAGCAGAAATTAACACAACATTGAAAATCAACTATACTTCAATAAAATTTTTTAAAAATTAAAAGTAGATAGAGACGCTGGGAAATGTGGCTTTAGCTTGGCAGCCTGGTGCCCAGCTAGAAGCCAGGGCTCCTAAGGAAGAGAGGATGGACGTTGGTGTCAACTGGTGGTCTCTGCCCCAGGAGTCACCTGCACGTGGGTGGTGATTGACGCTAAGGGCATGAGTGAGACCAGGTGATGGTGAAGAAAGCCGAGAGCAGGTGCTGGCGTGCCCTCACCTTTGGAGTTTCAGAGAGGATGATAATCAAGAAATAGACCGAGGAAGAAAGGTCTGGAAAGGGAAGGGGCACCAGGAGGTGTTTGTGCCAAGAAGCCAAGGGAGCCAATGTCTCAAGGGAAGGGAGATGTCACCTCTGTCCAGCGCTGCTGCGGGGGAGGGATAGTGAGATGAGATTTTCTTCCAAATGACTGATTCGTAAATACAATTGAAGTCGGAGGATGGCGGTTCGTGATACTCTTCTCTCTACTTTTGAATATATTTGAACGTTTCCATACATCACAAGAAAATAAAGCAAAAAACCTATTTGATGTAGCGACATGGAAGTCACTGGTGACTTTCACAAGAGTGGTTAAAAAGCAGAAGCCAGACGAGAGAGAAGAGGGATTTGTGCGCCGAGGCTGCGGGGGCTGTGACGGTTAACGTGGAGAGCGGAGCTTCCCACAAACGCCCGCATCAGTGACGCTGGCTCCACACACTCCTCTAGAACCTCGCCTCTGCTCATCCAGATGTGGACCCTATCCCCAAACCTGGGAATCTGGGGGCACCTGTGACTTCTTTCACCAACAGAGAACACGGGGTTTAATACCATGTGGTCTGTGAGGCTGTGTCATTAAAAGGATACGGAAGGATACAGCTTCCCTGGTTCATATTTATTCTCTCTCTTCCTCTCTCTCTCTCTCTCTTTCTCTCTCTCTCTCTCTCTCTCTCTCTCTCTCTCTCTCTCCCGTTGTGTAACATAAAATGTACCAGTTAAAGCGTTTTAAAATGTACAGTTCAGTAGGGTTAAGTCCATACACATCATGGTGCAACCCATCTCCAGAACTGTTTTCAACTTGCAAAACTGAAACTCTGTCCACATTAAACACTAACCCCCGACTGTCCCCGCTCCCTAGCCCCTGGCAACCACCATTCTATTTTCTGTCTCTGTGAATTTAACAACCTCTGGTTCTGTTCAATACATTCATCCTTGGAATCCAGCTGCCACGCTGGGAAGAAGCCCAAAGTAGTCCATGAAGAGACCACTTTGATCCCAGCTGATAGCAATCGCCCACCTCCTCACGTGAGTAAACAAGCCTTCAGGTAACGCCAGCCCCAGGTGTTGGGATAACCAGCCAGAGCTCAGACATTGTGGGACAGAAACAAGCTATCCCCACTGCGCTCTATCTGAAGTCCTGACCCAAAGAAACCAATAATAAATGTCACTAAGTTTGGGGGTCATTTGTTATGTAGCCATAGTAACTGGGACAGTTAGTAATCCTTACAAAGTGTTTGTCTGTTAAGGAGAGAAGGAAATTGGGAGTGGGGGGGTGACCCAAGGAAGGTAGGTCAAGGAAAGTTGGTCTTTGTTTTGCTTCTTTAAGATGGAAGCAATCTGAGTGTGTTTAAGCATTGAGCGGAAAGAAATACCCATGTGAGAAGGAGGCTTGAATATTCAGATGAAAGAGGACAGGTCTGTAGAGACCGTCATACAGAGTGAAGTAAGTCAGAAAGAGAAAAACAAATACTGTGTGCTAACACATATATATAGAATCTAAAAAAGAAAAAAAGGTTCTGAAGAACCTAGGGGCAGGACAGGAATAAAGACGCAGACATAGAGAATGGACTTGAGGACACAGGGAGGGGGAAGGGTAAGCTGGGACGAAGTGAGAGAGTGGCATGGACATATATACACTACCAAACGTAAAACAGATAGCTAGTGGGAAGCAGCCACATAGCACAGGGAGATCAGCTCGGTGCTTTGTGTCCACCTAGAGGGGTGGGATAGGGAGGGTGGGAGGGAGACGCAAGAGGGAGGGGATATGACAATATATGTATAGCTGATTCACTTTGTTATACAGCAGAAACTAACACCATTGTAAGGCAATTATACTCCAACAAAGATGTTAAAAAAAAAAAGATTTTCCAACTGGAAAATCTCAGTGATTAAACAGCACACTTCTAAATAACACATGGGACTAAGAAGAAATCTCAATAGAAATTTTGAAATATTTTTAAACACGTGAAAATGAAAACACAATTTGTCGAAGTTTGTGGGATGTAACAAAACAGAGTTCAGAGGGAAGTTTGCAGCATTGAATGCATATATTAGAAAAAAGGAAAGATCTAAAATCAATCACCTTAGTTTCCACATTAGGAAAATAGAAAAAGAAAAGGAAATCAAAGTGAGCAGAAGAAAATAATTAAGAATTTGAGCAGAAATAAATGAAATTGAAAACAGGAAATCAATAGAGAAAATCATGACACCAACGCTGGTTCTATGAAAAGATCCATTAAGTCGACAAGGACTTCACTAGAGATTCTTTAGACATTAAAATGATAATAAAGGAATAGTATTAGCTATTGATAACGATGAAATGGACCAATTCCTTGAAAGATACAATCTACTAAAGCTCACACAAGGATAGATGATCTGAATGAGCCTATCTATATTAAAGAAATTGAACCAATAATTAATAACCTTCCAAAACAGAAAATAAGAGCCTGACAGGCGTTCACTGATAAATTCTACTAAACCTCTAAGGAAGAAATTATACTGATTCTCTACAATCTCTTTCAGAGGACAGAAGCAGGGGGAATCTTCCTAACTCATTCTAGGAGGCCAGCATTACCCTAATACCAAAACCAGATGAAGATATTCTGAGAAAACTACAGACCAGTATCTCTCATGAACATAGATACAAAAATCTTCAACAATGGAATTCCCTGGCGGTCCAGTGGTTAGGACTCTGTGCGTAATAAAATATTAGCACATCAAATCCAATGACGTATAAAAAAATTACACACCATGACCCAGTGGGATTTACCATAGTTATGCAAGGAAGGCCGATTCATCATTCAAAATCAACTAGTGTGATCCACATAAAACTGTCTTTGTTTGAAGATGACATGATCATCTGCGTAGGAAATCCAAAAGAACTGACCAAAAAACACTCCTAGAGCTAATAAGTGATTAGGGCAAGTTTGCAGGATACAGTTTGAAAATGCAAAAGTCAATTGCTTTCCTATATACCAGCAATGAACAAGTGGAATCTGATTTTAAAAATACCATTTACATGAAATACGTAGGTGTAAATCTAATCAAATACACAGAAAATCTATATGAGGAAACTATAAAACTCTGATGATTGAAATCAATGAACTAAATAAATGGAGAGATATTTCACATTCATGGATAGGAAGATTCAATATTGTCAGGTTATAGGAATAAAGACACAGACCTACTAGAGCATGCACTTGAGGATATGGGGAGGGGGAAGGGTAAGCTGTGACAAAGTGAGAGTGAGGCATGGACATATATACACTACCAAACGTAAGGTAGCTAGCTAGTGGGAAGCAGCTGCATAGCACAGGGAGATCCGCTCGGTGCTCTGTGACCGCCTGGAGGGGTGGGATAGGGAGGGTGGGAGGGAGGGCGACGCAAGAGGGAAGAGATATGGGAACATATGTATATGTATAACTGATTCACTTTGTTATAAAGCAGAAACTAACACACCATTGCAAAGCAATTATACTCCAATAAAGATGTTTATATATATATATATATATATATATATATATATATATATATATATAGTCAGGTTGTCAGTCTCTCTCAACTTGATCGACAGATTCATTACAATCCCCATCAAAACTTACTATTTTGTGGATATCAGCAAAGTGAATCTATAAGGTATTTGGAGAGGCAAAAGACCCAGAATAGACAACATGATGTTGAAGGACAAGAGCAAAGTTGGAGGACTGATGCTATCCTACTTTAAGCCTTAGTATAAAGCTACAGTCATCAAGATGGGGTGGAGCTGGCGAAAATACAGACTAATAGATCCATGGGACAACAGAGCTCAGAAATAGACCCGCAATATATAGTCAACTGATCTTTGACAAAGGAGCAAAGGCAGTACAGTAAAGAAAAGATAGCCTGTTCAACAAATGGTGCTGGAACAAGTGGACGTCCGTATGTAGAAAATAAATCTAGACACAGACCTTAACCCTTCACAAATTTAACTCAAAACGGATCATAGAACTAAATGTAAAACACAAAACTACAAAACTCCTAGGAGAAAACCAAGATGACCTTGGGTATGTTGATGCCTTTTTAGATAAAGCACCAAAGATATAACCCTTGAAAGAAATAACTGATAAGCTGGACTTCATTAAAATTAAAAATTTCTACTCTGCAAAAGACATTCAGTGCTGGAGGGAATGCAAAGTGGTACAGCCACTTTGGAACACAGTTTGGCTTTTTCTTCTAAAACTAAACATACTCTCAACATACAATACAGCAATCGCACTCCTTGGTATTTACCCAAAGGAGTTGAAAACTTATGTTCATACAAGAATCTGCCTGCAGATGTTTATAGCAGCTTTATACATAATGGACAAATGTTGGAAGCAACCAAGATGTTCTTCAGTAGGTGAACGTGTAAATAAACTATGGTGCACCCAGACAGTGGAATTACTATTCAGCACGAAATAGAAATGAGTCATCAAGCCATGAAAAGACATGGAGTAGACCTAAATGCATATTATTAGTGAAAGATGCCCATCTGAAAAGTCTACATACTGTATAATTCCAACTATATGACATTCTATGGAGCCAGTAGAAAGATCGGGGGTGAAGGAAGGGGGTATCAATAAAAGGACTGAGCACAGAGGATTTGGGGGGCAGTGAAACTACACTGTACGATACCCTCATTATGGATATATGTCATTATTCATTTGTCCAAACCCATAGAATGTACAACACCAAGAGTGGCCGTTAATGTAAACTATGGACTTTGGGTGATCGTGATGTGCCAGTGGCGTAGGTTCTATTGTAACAGATGCACCATCTGGAGGGGGATATTGACAATGGGGGAGGCTGGGGGTGGCAGGGAAGGAGTATAAAGGGAAATCTCTGTATCTTCCACTCAATTTTGCTGTGAACCTAAAACTGCTCCGAAAAATAACAAATCAATAAGGATCCAATAATAAGATTCCTTGACATAATTTCCAAGTTCCTTTGGGTCCATAGGTCCCCCTCCATCTCCCTTTTTTCTTCCTTGAAACAATTTATTTCCACAGTCTGGACTTCATAGGTGGGGCTGTTACTTTCATCAGAAAAAACATGTTGTCTTGTTTTCCCTCTTTTTGTCGAAAGCATCATTGATGTTCAGTGTCTACATCAATTCATCAGGGGCCGGAAGATGGTCAAAAACTCATAGTAGCATTCCTTTTCCATGTATTAGCTGGAATGCTTCTTTTGAAAAGAAACTTGCTCTCATCTATTTGGTTACCCAAATATACAGTGTGTCTAGGATAGGCAAGGGAAGTGCTGGATTCTCCATCTTTATTTACTAGTGTTCAAAATAATATATTTACCCTCTAGCATCCTTCAACTGTGACCAAGTAGGTTTCTGTTGTTATTATTATCATCATCATTAATTCTAACCTTTTAAGCATCTATTAACATTTTTTCCCAAAGAAATTTAAAACTTTATTCTAAAAGAAGACTTGGGGTGACTATTTCCAAATATCTAACACAGGAGGCCAGGGAAAGAAAAGCATCTTTCTTCTTCAGTGGTATTAAATATATTCATAACGTTGTGCAACCATCACCCCCATTCATCTCCACAACTCTTTTTATGTTTTAAAACAAAAGCTCTATACCCTTTAAACAGCAACTCCCCAATCCCCAGCCCCTGGCATCTACTATTCCACTGTCTCTATGATTTTGACTCTGCTAAGTAACTCATATCAATGGAATCTTACAGTGTATTTCTTTTTGTGACGGGCCTATTTCAGTTAACATATGTCCTCAAGGCTCATCCATTTTGGAGCATGTGTCAGAATTTCCTTTTCTTAAAGACTGAATACTAGTCAATTGCATGTAGTATAGACCACATGTTGCTTATCAGTTAACCCATGGAGGGATACTTGGGCTGCTTCTATTAATACATTTCAGCAGTTGTGAATAATGCTGCTATAAACATGGGTGTAAAAACTCTCCAAGATATTGCTTTCAATTCTTTGAGTATATACCCAGAAGCGGAACTATGAATAATATGGTAATTTTATTTTAAATTTTTTGAGCGGGGAATTCCCTGGCGGTCCAGTGGGGCCCAGGTTGGGGGAACTAAGACCCAGCAAGCCACGCAGTGCGGCCAAAGAAATACATTTTTTGAGGGACTGCCATACTGCTTTCCACAGTGGATGTACCATTTTAATTTCTAACAACAGTGCACAAAGATTCCAATTCTCCATTTCCTTGTTATTTTCTGTTTATTTAGGGGTTTGGTTGTTTTGGTTTTTTGATAGTTGCTATCCTCATGGGTGTAAGGTGGTATCTCACTGTAGTTTTGATTTGCATTTTCTAGAATGAATAGTGATGTTAAGCATCTTTTCATGAGCTTATTGGCCATTTTTATATTTTCTTTGGAGAAATGTCTATTCAAGTCTTTTTTTTTGCCTTCCCAGCTGTGCCTCACGGCTTTCCGGGATCTTAGTTCCCGGACCAGGGACTGAACCTCGGGCCCCCAGCAGTGGAAGCACGGAGTCCTAACCACCAGACCGCCAGGGAATTCCCAAGTCCTTTGTTTTTTAATGAGGATTTTTGGTTGTTGTTGAGTTTTAGTTTTCTTGCTATATTCTGGATACCCATCCCTTATTTTATTGACTTGCAAATATTTTCTCCTATTTTGTAGATTACCTTTTTACTCTGTTAATATTGTCTTCTGATGAGCAAGATTTAAAATTTTTTAGGAAGTCCAATTTTTCTGTTTTTTTTCTTTCGTTGCCTGTGCCTTTGGTTCATATCCAAGAAAACATTGCCAAATCCAGCATTGTGAAGCTTTTGTCCCTATGTTTTCTCCTAAGATTTTTACAGCTTTGGGTCTTACATTTACATACATTAGATCTTTGATCCATTTTGAGTTAATTTTTTGTATGGTGTTAGGTAAGTGTCCAATTTCATTTTTTTTGCACGTGGACATTTAGCTTTGACAGCACCATTTTAAAAACACTGTCCTTTTGCCCATTGAATGGTCTTAACACTCTTGTCAAAAATCATTTGATGATGTATTTATGTGTTATTTCAGGTCTTTCTAGTCTATTTCATTGATATATGTCTGTCTATATGCTAATACAATGTTAGCAAACACTGTTTTGATTACTGTAGCTTTGTAGTAAGTTTTTTTTTTTTTAACATCTTTATTGGGGTATAATTGCTTTACAATGGTATGTTAGCTTCTGCTTTATAACAAAGTGAATCAGTTATACATATACATATGTTCCCATATCTCTTCCCTCTTGCGTCTCCCTCCCTCCCACCCTCCCTATCCCACCCCTCCAGGCGGTCACAAAGCACCGAGCCGATATCCCTGTGCCATGAGGCTGCTTCCCACTAGCTATCTACCTTACGTTTGTTAGTGTATATATGTCCATGCCTCTCTCTCGCCCTGTTGTAGTAAGTTTTGAAATCAAGTAGTGTTAAGGCCTCCAGCTTTGTTCTTCTTTAACAAGACTGTTTTGGCTATTCAGGGTTCCTTGAGATTCCATATGAATTTTAGGATGGGTTTTTCTATTTCTGTAAAAAATAGAAAAATTTTAATTTCATTTCAATAGAGATTACATTGAGCCTGTAGTTTGCTTTGGGTAGTATTGACCTCTTAACAATATCAACTCTTCCAATTCGTGAAGATGGAATTCATTTCCATTTACTGATATCTTCTTTAATCTCTTTCAGCAATGTTTTAGAGTTTTCATTGTACAAGTTCCTTGATATGTTAGTTTCTAAATTTTTTGAGGCTACTGTAAATGGAACTGGTTTTGTAATTTCCTTTACAGATTGTCCATACAAATGATTTTTGCGTGTTGACTTTGTGTCCTACTTTGCTGAATTTATTTATTAATTCTAACAGTTTTTTTGTGCGTGTATAATCTTTAGTGTTTTCTGCATGTGAGATCATATCATCTGGGAACAGATGGCATCCAATTTGGATGTCTTTTATTTCTTTTTCTTGCCTAACTGCTCTGGCTAAAATATACAGTACTACGTTGAATAGAAGTGGTGAAAGTAGGGCACCTTGCCTTGTTCCTAATCTTAGAGGAAAATCTTTGTCTTTTATCACTGAGTATGTTAACTGTGGGTTAACATACTCAGTGGTAAAAGATATATTTGGCTTTTATTATATTGAGCTAGTTTCCTTCTATTCCTAGTTCGTTGAGCACTCTATCATAAAAGGGTGTTGAATTTTGTCAAATACGTTTTCTGCATCAATTGTCATGTGTATGTGGTTTGTTTTGTTTTGTTTTTTTCCCTTTCACTCCCTTAATGTGGTGTATTACATTGGTATGTAGTTTTCTTTTTGGTAGTGTCTTTATCTGGCTTTGGCATCAGTGTAATGCTTGCCTCACAGAATGAGTTAGAAAGTGTTCCCCATTCTTTAATTTTTGGCAGAAGTTTGAGAAGGACTGGTATTGGTGCTCCTTTAAATGTTTGGTAGAATTCACCAATGAAGCCATTGGGTCTAGGGCTTTTCTTTGTTGGGAGATTTGTGATTACTGATTCAGTCTCCTTCCTAGTTATAAGTCTATTCAGATGTTCTATTTCTTCATGATTTAGGTTGGTGTCTCTAGGAATTTGTCCATTTCATTTAGGTTATCCAATTTTTTGGACTATAACTTTTTTTTTTTTTTTGCGTTATGTGGGCCTCTCACTGTCGCGGCCTCTCTCGTTGCGGAGCACAGGCTCCGGACGTGCCGGCCCAGCGGCCATGGCTCATGGGCCCAGCCGCTCCGCGGCATGTGGGATCCTCCCGGACCGGGGCACGAACCCATGTCCCCCGCATCGGCAGGCGGACTCTCAACCACTGCGCCACCAGGGAAGCCCTGGACTATAACTTTTTATAGTAATTTCTTATCTATCTTTTTCCTGTAGAATTGGTAGTAGTGTCCCCACTTTCATTTCTAATTTTAGTAACTTGAGTCTTCTCTCTTTTTTTCTTAGCCCATGTAGCTGAATGTTCGTCAATTTTGTTGATTTTTTTCAAAGACCAACCTTTGGTTTCATTCATTTTCTCTGTTGTTTTCCTATTCTCTATTTTGTTTATCTCTGCTCTAATCTTTATTATTTCCTTCCTTCTGCTAGTTTTGGGTTTAGTTGTTCTTCTTTGTTTTGTTCCTTAAGTTGTAAATTTAGGTTGTTAATTGAAATCTTTCTTGTTTTTAATGTAAGTGTTTATAGCTCTAAATTCCACCACTAGTACTGCTTTCACTGCATCCTGTAAATTTTGGTTTGTGATGCTTTTTGTTTTCATTCATCACTCAGTATTTTCTCTGTGATTTCTTCTTTGATCCATTGGTTGAGTGTTAATTTGCACAAATGTATGAATTTCCCAGTTTCCCTTCTGTTATTATTTCTAGTTTGTCCTGTTGTGGTTGAAGATACTTTGTATAATATCTACTAAAATCTACTGAGGTTTAATCTGTGGCCTTATGGTCTATCTTGGAAAATGTCCTACGTGCACTTAAGAATATGTATGCTGTTGCTGTTGGGTGGAGTGTTCTGTATACGTCTGTTAAGTTCAACTGCTCTAACATGTAAACTTTTTAAGAAAGCACCTGATAATAAATATTTTAG
The DNA here is from genome assembly GCF_949987515.2 of Delphinus delphis. Lineage (NCBI taxonomy): Eukaryota > Metazoa > Chordata > Mammalia > Artiodactyla > Delphinidae > Delphinus > Delphinus delphis. Next base: position 4,176,560 of record NC_082697.1, on the reverse strand, counting down.
GCTCTGTGGGTGAAGGGCAAACTCAAGAATGTACACACTTATATAACAAGAGAGGAGACAAACTTGAAAAATTTTTAATTGATGAAATTCAAAATATAATAACTATAATTTTTGTTATATAGGTCTACTAATGAGAAGAATGGAATACTTTGGGGGGGATAATATTTGCTTAATTGGTGATCAAAGTTAGTGTCCCCTATAATCAAAATCAAATGCAAATATTCATCTATACATGCTGATCTGTGATGAGATTTTGTTTTCCATCTTTGAAAATGCTTTTACACACAGACAGGCACTGCCGAAACTGGTAACAGTGCACGAGCCTGTGATTTTAATTGAGCATCTTCATCACATACAAGGAGATTACAGAATTCTATTAGGTTCTCCTCCTGATATTTCCTTTTAGCACATCATTCCATTACAGGTTGATCAGTTCCAGCTGAAGGTTGGGTGGTAGCTGCTCAGTTACACAGTTAAATGGATTCTTAAATATTCAGATGTCCTTTGAGTTTGCATCAAAGTCTAAAAAGCACAACTTGAACGGCAGTTTGAACTCAAAAACTAAATGCACAGCAAGTTTGTTTAGGAATTGAGATCTTCCCTCTTGTTTCAACTTTTAAAGCACGGGAAGTATGTAAAGCAGCTTGACATTACTTGTGATTCAAACAGTAAAGTTGAAATGACTTAACAACAATGTGTTTTACATATAAGCTCTGTATTGACTTTTTATTTTTTGGCTGTGTCAGGTCTTAGTTGCAGCATGTGGGCTCTTCGTTGTGGCACACGGGCTTCTCTCTAGTTGTAGCGGTGGGTTTTCTCTTCTCTAGTTGTGGTGCGTGGGTTCCAGGGCACGTGGGCTCTGCAGTTGTGGCTCACAGGCTCTCTAGTTGAGGCGTGCGAGCTCAGTAGCTGTGGCGTGCAAGCTTAGTTGCCTCACGGCATGTGAAATCTTAGTTTGCTGACCAGGGATCGAACCCTCATCCCCTGCATTGTAAGGCGGATTCTTTACCACTGGACCACCAGGGAAGTCTCTTGACTTTTAATATTAGTTTGAATTCATTTAAAAAACATTTTCAAGTCCACAGGAAAATCCAACTTCCAAAGCCATTCAGTATTTTTAATAGTGGTTGAAGGAAAGAGGTCCTTCTTGTTCAGAAAAATTTCAATTTGACTCAGAGCTCAAAATATCTCAGTAAAACTTGGCCACTGATAAGCCTTCAAATTTCTGTGTTAGGACAAGTGACGATATCCCTCTTGTATTTCTGACAAAATTTCACAGAACTGATGTTTATGTCCACAAGAAGAAATGAAGTTCATTATTGATACTACCGATTCAATAATACGTGACAGATTCAGATATTTTCCTCAAAGTGCCTGCTGATGGATAATACAGTGAATTACCATAGATTTAAACACTTCACTTTTTCACAATCTTTGCATCTTTGTCCAACCAAGCCAACGGCTGCTCCACACATATTTTTTCCAGTTTTACTGAGAAATAATTGGTATACAAACTGTCCAAGATTCAGGCATGTACAGCACGATGGTTTGATTTACAGATATTGTGAAATGATGACCACAGGAGTTCAGCTAACAGCCATCTTTTCATATAGATACAATAAAAAGAAAAAAAGAAAAAGAGAAGAAGGAAAAGGGGAAAAAATTTTCCTTGTGATGAGAACTCTTAGACTTTACTCTCCTACCTTTCTTATGGGTCATATATCAGTACTAGCTCTAGTCACCTTGTTGTACATTACATCTCCAGCACTTATTTATCTTATAACTGGAAGTCTGTACTATTTAATGCACACATATTTTAATACCTCTGGTTGTTACACATCTTAGTTAATTCTACTTAAGGTTACACTGAATTTCAGGCTGTACTGAATTTGCATCTTATCAATGTCTTTGAACTACAGGCGAGAATATTTTCAATCAGACTATTCAGAGAGGCTAATTCTTCAGTCACTTTTTTTTTTTTTTTTTTTTTTGCGGTACGCGGGCCTCTCACTGCCGTGGCCTCTCCTGTTGCGGAGCACAGGCTCCGGACGCGCAGGCTCAGCGGCCACGGCTCACGGGCCCAGCCGCTCCGCGGCATGTGGGATTCTCCCGGACCGGGGTACGAACCCACGTCCCCTGCATCGGCAGGCGGACTCTCAACCACTGCGCCACCAGGGAAGCCCTTTAGTCACTTTTAACTTAGTATTGACTTCTTAAACAAACACCAACTGAGTAGTAACATCTGCCCTGATTTTAAGTTGTTCTTGTCCCCAATGTCCTAAATTCTTCAAGCTACTACTCTCAATATGAGGCTAATATTCTTAAAAACATTTTTTTCCCAGACCCATTTATTCAGCTGTTGCCATCAAACACCATTTAATTATCTTACCATTTACAAATGGCTTCTTTCTTGGCTAACAAATGAGCCCCTTGACAACTAATTTTGGTAGTGGATTCTTTTTCATTTTTTATTTGTGTGAAGAAAAATTCTGTCAGGATGAGATATCGTTTTAACTTTTCTAATCTTTCTGACCACACTTCCCTCTGATTTGGGACTATTCTGATGAATGCTCAGTCTGGTCCGGTTGATGTATCTTGTACTCCGTAAGCACAGCTTTAGTGTCATTGCACAATAAACGCAACATCTTGCCTTGTAATGTGGTAACAACAGAAACCACACTCCATTATGCCTTACCAGCAAGACAGTCAGTCCACTTTTGTCTTTTTTCCTTGTTTTGATATAAAGGATATGCCCTGGAAACTTTGCGTTTAAGTCACAGTATGGCAATACGTATGACGCTCCAAATGCCATCGGGTGCCAACTGTGCAACTGCGATTGACCTTGTTCAACCAGTGGCATAAAAACCACGAAAGCACCACACAGTCTCTGCTGCAGTTACTCACCTTTGCTTCAGTAGCAGGGAAACACCCACAGAAAGTACGTAAACAAATGAGTACGGCTGTGTACCCATAAAAGTTTACGGACACTGAGTTTCAAATAATTTTCATGTGCTGCAAAAGAGTCTTCTTTTATTGTTTTCAACCATTTAAAAATGTAAAAACTATTCAGAACGAAATAATGCCATTTGCAGCAGCCTGGATGCACCTAGAGATTATCATACTAAGTGAAGTAAATCAGACAAAGACAAATACCACATGATATCACTTAGAGGTGGAATCTAAAATATGACACAAATGAACCTGCCTACAAAACAGAAACTGACAGAGAACAGACTTGTGGTTGCTAAGGGGGAGGGGTGTGTGGGAGGGATGGATTGGGAGGCTGGGATTAGCAAATGCAAGCTATTATAAATAGGATGGATAAACAACAGCGTCCTACTGTAAAGCACAGGGAACTATATTCAGTATCTTGGGGTAAACCATAACGGAAAAGAATATAAAAAAGAATGTGCATATATATATATATATATATATATATATATGTAGAACTGAATCACTCTGCTGTACAAGAGAAACTAACACAGTATTGTAAGTCAACTACACTTCAATTTAAAAAAATGGAAAAATTACTTAGCTTACGGGCCACAGAAAAATAGGAGGCAGGTCAGATTTGGTCCACAGGCCATAGTTGCCAAGCCCTGCTATACATCAATAAATGTAACTTTTAGTTTTTAAACTTCAAATTAATTTAATTATTTGTATAGGTAATTATTTCCACATGATCTAAAATGGAATAACTTCGAGAAGAGTAGAGAGTATAAAATCTCCCTCCCACCTTGGCCACCAGCTCCTGGTTTCCCTCCCTGGAAGCGATCAGTATTTCTAGTTTCTCATATGATGTCCCAGAGCTATTCTGTAAAATAATAAGCAATTACATACAGATATATTCTTCTTTCCTCTCCATGTTTACATAAAAGGTAACATACTCCACTTCACGCTAATACGGCTACAATCAAAGATGGACAGTAACAAGTGTTGGCAAGGATGCAGAGAAATTGAAACCCTCACACATTGCTCGTGGGAATGTCAAATGGCGCAGCTGCTTTGGAAGACAGATTGCCAGTTCCTCAAAAAGTTAAACATAGAGTTACCATACAACCCAGCAATTTTGCTCCTAGATATAGACCCAAGAGAAATAAAAACATGTGCACACAAAAATTTATACACACATGTTCTTACCAGCTTTACTCATAATAGCCCCAAAGTGGAAACAATGCAAATATCCATCAACTGGTGAATGGATATATAAAATGTGGTATATTCATATATAGAATATTATTTAATCATGAAAAAAAGTACTGATATATATAACACAACATGGCTGAACCTTGAAAATATGATGCTAAATCAAAGAAGTCAGTCGCAAGAGGTCACATATTATATGATTCCATTTAGATGAAAAGTTCATAACAGGCAAATCCACAGAGACAGAAAGTAAATTAGTGGCTTCGGGGGCTGGGAACAGGGAGGGATGGGAAGTGACCGCTAATGGGAACAGGGTTTCTTCTTGGGCTGATGAGAATGTTATGGAACTAAAGAGCAGTGATGGTGGTACAACGCTGTGAATATACTAAAAACCACTGAATTGTACACCTTGAAAAGGTGAATTATATGGTGTGAGAATTATGTCTGCATAAAGTAAGGTAGCATCCTATACATACACCGAGCCTTTTTCCCTTAACTTTATCCAGAGGCCAATTTAAAGGGTATGAGAAATGCAGAAGCTGGGAAACAGAGTGGTGGCTTCTGTCAGCGTCAGCAAACTTTAAAGTACCAGTAGCCCAGATCTCAAAACACTTGCTTCGAGGAAGGGAAGAGAATCTCAGAGTCTTCCTACTACGTACTGGTTAAAAGCAGGCCTAAGACTACCGGAAACCAGACAACCTCAGATGGGTGCTATGCTTGCAGAATATACACAGTCAAGTTCACTGTCTACAGTACGTTTAACTGAAAGTTACAGAAATGGTTGAGAAAGAAAGGCCGACAAGTTGGAAATGAAATTAAAATACCCAGGAGTAGTCTGCGATACCCCCAGACCCCATCATTCCGAAACACCCCTCACTGTGCCTCCCCTCCCTGAGGAAAAACCCTCCCCCTCCCAGGAAAGATCCCGTTTCCCTACCTCAAACCTCTACTTGGCTGGGAACCAGCATCCAAACCCAACGTGGTCTGGAGAGAAATGCAGAACCAGGGTAGGAAAAAGAATTACACTGTGGAAGAAGGGCAGGAATTTGCTAATGTGTCTAGGCACACGTCTTGGATGTACTGGTGAGAATGGACTTGGGGAACTTGGGCAGGGAAGGTGGGGTTCACTTTTCCAAAGTTATGGATTTGAGTGCGTTCTTTCAGGAGGCACGACAGCTGCTTTTGCAGTTTGCTGTTTCGGCTAATGTTCTGAACTCTGCTCTGTGCAAAGTGACATGGGAAGGCCAGTAACACTTCGGCATCAAACAGAAGAAAGAATTCAAAGACTTCAGGAGACAGGAAAGCCGAACTGGAACCATCCTATGCTTCCCACTCACCCAGTCCCCCCACCTCCTGCCCCCGCTATGTCTCCCATTATGCCTGTAAAAACTATGCATACCTTTGCCTTGAGGAATGAGAAGGCATTGGTGAGAAAGATGTCAGTCTTCCAAAATGGGCTTTAGGGGTGGCGCAGTGGTTGAGAGTCCGCCTGCCGATGCAGGGGACGCAGGTTCGTGCCCCCGTCCGGGGTCTGGGGTCTGGGAGGATCCCACGTGCCGCGGAGCGGCTGAACCCGTGAGCTATGGCCGCTGCTGCGCGTCGGGAGCCTGTGCTCTGCAACGGGAGAGGCCCGCGTACCGCAAAAAAACAAAAACAAAACAAAAAAATAATAAAAAAATAAAATGGGCTTTAATTGACTGTTCTCCTGGCTGGGGGAGCGAGGAGGGGAGGGTTGCAATGGGCCTCACTGACCAATTGCAGTGGGGATGGGAGGAGTCAAGGGTGGTTTGTCCAGGTGGCCAGTCTTACCTGCCAGAAGCAAAGTGGACCGAGTTTTCATAACAGGCAACAGGACAGGCACGTTTATTTAACTTCATGAAACGGTGTGGTGCCCAGTGATCTTAGCTGTGGTTAATTAATTATAAATTCTCAAGAATTAAAGTGACAGATGACCCATTTTTTTTTCCCCATAAAATAAGTCCAGGTCTAATGAGAATAGGCCCAACTGAAGAAAATCATCCAGGTCAAGGCCTTTTATGTAATTCTTAATGCTGGTTCACTTCATTGATTCAGTCTCTAGTTCAGACTGAAGTAGATGTCAGGTAGCCTTAAGACCTACCCAAGCATGAAGGCAAATTATAAGTCTTCTTCCTCACATTCCCCAGAGAGAAATGTGCCCCAGAGGAATGGACATCCTCAAGTCTTTGGGCTGCTGGATACTCATCCCAAGTTGATGCTCAGTATTGGGATGCTATCAACGCTGGTCATCACTGCTGCCTGCCGTTTAGCTTAGGACCATGTGGATCCAGAGATAAGAGGATCAGGTGCACCTACGGCAGGCAGGCTCATCCCACGGCTATTTTCTGTTCAAGTGTAAACAGCTGGGATGGATTCTCAGTGTCAGGCAGAATCCCTTGATTAGCTTCCTGAGGCATGGAGTAAGCTGCCACCATGGTAGGCAGGACCAAAAAGAAAACACTGGAACGTCTCCTTTCCTCCAACATAGCAATCGAAAGCAATACCACCTAAGAAAAATATAGATTGTTGCAACCATCAAATAATTGGAAGGGGTATGCTTGGTGGTTTTTATGACATCTGCACTGAATCCACAGTCCACCGCATAAGATGTCAGTGAATTAACACACCCTTAAAATCAGGTGGCCTCTCCTTATGGACAAAACCAACACAGCGTCTGGAAACTGGTGTTCGCTTTGATTCAGCAAATGCATTAGATGTTTTCGTTATTCCTTTACAGTCCTTCCTCAAAGTCCTGTCTCACCCTGGGGCTTAAATTGGCCCCACCGAACACCTTGTGTTGGCCTGGCCAGTTATATTGAAAGTGTCATGTTTGACAGACATGTAAGAAGGTAAGAAGTAACAGCTGCCTTGAGGATTTTTAAATATTTTTTTATGGCTTTTCTGCACCAAGAGATCCTTGGAGGGGTAGAAGTGTGTTCATTCATCATCTAGCACATAGGTTACTGCAGCGGGAGGAGTATTATTCAGACAGGATCAAGAGCCATGTATGTATCTCATCTGAAGAATCTGGCCTTGCAGCTGTGTTTTATTTGGTGGTGACTTGCATTATCTTCATTTGGAAAATAAGTGAGATTCTGGAGTTATTTAAGAGATGCCTACAGAGGAATTTTAAACGTTATACTTATTGGGATTATGAGCAAGTGTCTGTGCAAACATACGTGTGTGCATGCACAGGTGAAAGTTAAGGACTGGACGTAGTCAGCATTTATTGGTTTGGCCTGGCCAGCACCGCAATGCCTTTAGGGCACCATCGTCCTCAACTCCAGTCCACTGATGTGAATGGGGTGCCAATCAGAGAACCTGGTCCTATAGCCACAGGACTGGGCAAATGACTCAGGCCAATCATAATTCTTTATTGGCAGGAACATTTTAAGTGGCAAGACACAGAAAACCCAACTAAAATGTCTTTTGAATGAAGAAAACCTAAGGAGCATTGATAGAACACTGCACCCAACAAGGGCAGAACACACATGTCTTCAAGTACACATGGAAATTCACCAGACTAGACCATATTGTGGGAAATAAAGAACACCTCAACAAATCTGAAAGAACTGGAATCACACAGAGTGTATTCTCTGACCACAAAGGAATTAAACTAGAAACCAAGAACAAAGGGTACCCGAAATACCCTCAAATATTTGGAAATTAAACAACACACTTCTAAATAACCCGTGGGTCAAGCAAAAGTCTCAAGAGCAATTAAAAATAGTTTAAATTAAATGAAAATGAACACACAACTAATCAAAAGCAGGATGAAGTTAATGCAGTGCCTAGAGAAAAAAATGATTGCCTTAAATACTTATATCGGGAAAGGAGAAAGGTATCAAATCAGTGATCTGAGCTATCACCTTAAGAAGCTAGAAAAAGTAAGCAGAAAGAAGCAAATAATAAAGATGACAGTAGAATAGAAACCAATGAAACTGAAAACAGAAAAATTATAGAGAAAAATAAATTCAACCAGAAAGTGCTTCCTCAGATCAATAAAATTTATAAACCTCTAGCCGGATTAAGAAAAAAAAAGAGAGAAAGAGAAGATACAGATTACCAACATAAAAGAAGAATGAGAGATCTTACACTATAGATCTTAGACATTAAAAGGATAAGGTAATATTTTAAACAGTATACCTATAAATTTGACAAATTATATAAAATGGACAAATTCTTTGAAAGATATAAACTTCCTAAGCTCAGAAAGAGGAGACAGGTGATCTAGATATTCCTATACGTAATACAGAAATTGAATTGTTGTTTAAAATATTCAAAAAAAACAAAACCCAGATCAAACCAAACCAAATGTCCAGGCCTAGATGGCTTCGGTGGTGAATTCTACCAAACATTTAAGGGAAAAATAATACGAATTTTCACAAAATCTTCCAGAAAGTGGAAAAGAAAAAATTGCTCCCCAACTCATTTCTGAGGCCATTATCCAGTATCAAAACCTGAAATAAGTATTACAAGAAAAAGTAACCTTCAGACCAATATCCCTCATGAACTTGGATACAAAACCTGTAAACAAAATATTAGCAAATTGAATTCATCAACACATAAAAAGAATAATGCATCATGAAAAAGTGGAGGAGATTACCCTGGGAATGCAAAACTGGTTTAATATTCAAGAATCAATTAATGGGACTTCCCTGGTGGTGCAGTGGTTAAGAATCCGCCTGCCAATGCAGGGGACACGGGTTCGAGCCCTGACCTGGGGAAGATCCCACATGCCTTGAAGCAACTAAGCCCATGCACCACAACTACTAAGCCTGCGCTCTAGAGCCCGCAGGCCACAACTACTGAGCCTGTGTGCCACAACTGAAGCCCGCGTGCCTAGAGCCCTGCTCCACAACAAGAGGAGCCACCGCAATGAGAAGCCCGCGCACCGCAACGAAGAGTAGCCCCCACTCGCCACAACTAGAGAAAGCCCACGTGCAGCAACGAAGACCCAACACAGCCAAAAATAAATAAATGTATTTTAAAAATTAAAAAAAATCAATTAATGTAATTCAATAAAGTAAAGAAGAAAATCTATATGAACATCTCAACGCAAGCAAAAGAAAAAGAAAGAAAAATTTTGAGTGTTTGACAGAATCCACAATAATTTATGACAGAAACTTTCCACAAACTAGGAATAGAATGAACTTCGTCAACCCAATCAAAGGCAATTACAGAAAACCAACTAACATTATATCTAACAGTGAAAGACGGAAGCTTTTCTCCGAAAATCAACAATGCCGGGATATTTACTGTCATCACCTCTATTCAACACCATGCTGGAGGCCGCAGCCAGAGGAGCAAGGAAAGAACAGAAATAAAAGTGATAAGAAATAAAACTCTTGAGTCACAGATGACGTGACTGTCTATGTAGAAAATATGGAAGATGCTACTTTTAAAAAGCTTCTAGAACTAATAAATGCGTTTACCAAGGTCACAGTATTACAAGGTTCGTTCAGTCAATTAAATTTCTATACACTAGCAAAGAATAATTACAAAATGGAAATTTTTAAAGTACCATTTACAAGGGCACAAAAAATCCTGAAATGCATAGGCTAAAATCTAACAAAATATGTGAAAGATCTGCATCCTGAAAAATACCAAACGCTGATGGAAGAAATGAAATAAGACCTAAGTAAATGGAGAGATTTTGCATTCATGGATTGGCAGGCTTGATATTATTAAGATGTAATTTCCACCAAAATTGATCTATACATTCAGTAAAATACCAATCAAAATCCTAGAAAGATTTTTGTAGAAATATATAAGCTGATGCCAAAAATTTACATGTAAAGGCAAAGGAACTATAAATGCCAAAATAAGTTTTTAAAGAAAAACATGGGACTCCTGGTTTCTGGTCTGGCGTGTAAGGAGCTTAGACGTCACCACTCCATCCTAACAAGTAAAAAACTGAACACACTGAAAAAGCAACAAGTCTTAGATCCATCAGAGAAGTGAGATCACAGGGCAAATTGCTAGCTCCCAGGTTAGAAAGACACACAGGCTGATAGAATCACAACTTACTGGAGCAGAACCCTCCGTGGGAACCGGCACTGGGGTAGGTAAGGTCGAGGTCGGAAAAACTGAACTTTACTTGACGAATTGCTGGAGGCTCGGTGTAGACAATTCTGAGAGTTAAAAACTTAGGGGGACCAGTGGTAGGAGAACCCCAAGCTTTTGCGGTTTTGCCTCCGGGGGCTTTACTGGGTCCTCACAGCGACCGACCATCAGAGAAAAGTTTCTTCCTCCTTCTAAGCAGGGGGAGAGGCAAGGAGTCACGTTTAAATACCCCAGAGCATTCCGTTCTTAACAAGGCGTGCCCGCAGGAGAAACCACTTTAGCAGAGCCCAGCCTACTAGGTTTCCATCAGGCATAACCTACCTGGGGGAAGGGAAATGCACAACTCCAGCCCCTCCAGCCAACCCAGCCCACCTAAGAGGGGGAAGAAAAAGCCAGAGGCAATGGTAACTTTCACAGTCCACCGGGCACTGGCTCACCAAAAGACTAACACCAGGTCTAGGGCCCGAGAACCCTTCCTTTACGCCCACATCTTACCTCGGCCTTACTGAAGGAACCGCAGTTCCCAGGACAGCACGTTGAAAGGTGGCTTTCAACAAAACATGAAAAGACATACTAAAAGGCAAAATATACAATTTAAGGAGACAGAGCAGACATCAGAACCAGAGTTAGAGATGGCAGGGAGGTTGGAATGATCAGACCAGGAGTTTTTGTTGTTGTTGTTTTTTAATCTGATTAATATGCTAGGGGCTTTCATAAAAAAGAATGAAATAATGCCATTTGCAGCAACGTGGATGCGCCTAGAGATTATCATACTAAGTTAGAAAGAGAAAGACAAATACCATGTGATATCACTTATATGTGGAATCTAAAATATGACAGAAATGAGCCTACCTACATACGACACAGACTCACGGACATAGAGAGCAGACCTGTCATTGCTAAGGGGGAGGAGGGTAGGGGAAGCATGGATTGGGAGGTTGGGATTAGCAGATGCAAACTATTACAAGCAGGATGGGTAAACAGCAAGGTCCTGCTCTATAGCACAGGGGAAAATATTCAATACCCTATGATAAACCACGATGAAAAAGAATATTAAAAAAAGAATGTAGATATAACTGAATCACTTTGCTGTGTAGTTGATTTACAACACCACATTGTAAATTAACTATACTTCAATAAATAAATTAAAATTTAAAAAAATATGCTAAGGGGCTTCCGTGGTGGCACAGTGGTTGAGAGTCCGCCTGCCGATGCAGGGGACGCGGGTTCATGCCCCGGTCCGGGAGGATCCCACATGCCTTGGAGCGGCTGGGCCCGTGAGCCATGGCTGCTGGGCCTGCGCGTCTGGAGCCTGTGCTCCGCGACGGGAGAGGCCACAACAGTGAGAGGCCTGCGTACCGCAAAAAAAAAAAAAAAAAAAGTGAAGGAAAAATGAAGACTTTCTCAGAAAAACAAAAATTGAGAGTATTTGTTGCCAGTAGACGTGCAAGAAATGTTAAAAGTTCCTTAGAGAGAAAGAGAATAATATAGGTCAGAAACTTGGGCATACATACAGAAAGGAAAAGCACTGGAGGATAAATAAGTGAAGGTAAAATCCAAACTTTTATTTTTCTTATTTTTATTGATCTAATGAATCCAAATGATTAATCCAATTGATCTTCATTAATCCAACAATATCAATAATCACGTTAAATAGCAATTGTCTAAATCTGCCAATTGATAGAAATTTGTCACAGTGGATTAAAAAACATTACCTCCATTTATGTTGTCTGCAAGAAACCTATTTTAAACATAAAGACACATATAGATTAAAAGTAAATGGATAGGGGCTTCCCTGGTGGCACAGTGGTTAAGAGTCTGCCTGCCAACGCAGGGGACACGGGTCGAGCCCTGGTCCGGGGAGATCCCACATGCCGCGGAGCAACTAAGTCCGTGCGCCACAAATACTGAGTCTGTGCTCTAGAGCCCGTGAACCACAGCTACTGAAGCCCGTGTGCCTAGAGCCCGTGCTCCACAACAAGCCACCCGCCATGAGAAGGCCCCTGTATCCCCAGGATGAGAAGCCCCTGTATCCCCAGGATGAGAAGCCCCTGCATCCCCAGAAAGAGTAGCCCCTGCTCTCTGCAACTAGAGAAAGCCCACGCGCTGCAAAAAAAAAAAAAAAAAAGTAAATGGATAGGGAGTTCCCTGGTGGTTAAGACTCCTCGCACCCAATGCAGGGGGCCCAGGTTCCATCCCTGGTCAGGGAACTAGATCCTGTGTGCCGCAACTAAGAGCCTGCATGCCACAACTAAAAGATCACACATGCGGCAGTGAAGATCCCGCATGCCACAACTAAGACCTGGTGCAGCCAAATAAATAAATAATTTTTTTTTAAATTAAAATAAAAGTAAATGGATGGAGAAAGCTAGAGCCTGCTAACACTAATTTTAAAAGTGGGAGTAGCTCTATTAATTTCATATGGGCCAGACTTCGGAGCAAGGAAGATTATCAGGGATAAAGAGGGGCATTACATAATGACAAAGGGGTTAAATCTGCAAGAAGACATAACAATCCTTAATGTGTATTCACCTAACAACAGAGAATCCAAATACTTGAGGCAAACACTATTAGAACAGCAAGGAGAAATAGGCGAACACTGTTAGAGTTGGAGACTTCAGCATGCCTATGTCACAAATGGTTACATTCACTAGGCAGAAAGTCAGTGAGGACGGAGCTGAACTTAACAGCACCGTCAATCAACTGGATATAAATGACATCTGTAGACTACTTCATCCAACAAGAGCAGATTACAGATTCTTCTCAAGCTCACATGGAACATTCACCAAAATAGACCACATTCTGGGCTGTAAAACAGACCTTAAAAAGTAAAAATCGGACGTCCTGGTGGTGCAGTGGTTAAGAATCCGCCTGCCAGTGCAGGGGACATGGGTTCAAGCCCTGGTCCGGGAAGATCCCACATGCCGCGGAGCAGCTAAGCCCGTGCACCACAACTACTGAGCCTGCGCACTAGAGCCCGTGAGTCACAACTACTGAAGCCCACGTGCCTAGAGCCCATGCTCTGCAACAAGAGAAGCCACCACAATCAGAAGCCCATGCACTGCAACGAAGAGTAGCCCCCGCTCGCCACAACTAGAGAAAGCCCGTGTGCAGCAACAAAGACCCAACACAGCCAAAAATAAATAAATTAAATAAATAAATTTATTTTTTTAAAAATAGTAAAAATCATACAATGTCTTCTTTTAGACCCCAACTGAATTAAAGTGGAAATCATTAACAGAAATATAACTGGAAAATCCCAAAATATGTGGAGAGTAAACAACACAGTTCTAAATAACACATGGGTCTAAGAAAAAAATCTCGAGAAAAAATTTTAAATTTGACCTAAATGAAAATACAACTTTTCAAAATTTGTGGGATGAAGTGAAAGCAGAGCTTAGAGGAAAATTTATAGCATCAACCAGATATATTTGAAGAGAAGAAAGACCTAAAATCAATCATCTAAGCATCCACTTTAGGAACCAGAAAAAGAAGAGAAAATCCAAAGTAAGAAGAAGAAAAATAATAAAAAATTACTGTAGAAATCAATGAATTTGAAAACAGTAAGTCAACAGAGAAAATCGACAAAACCAAAAGCGGATTCTTTGAAGAGATCAATAAAATTGATAAATCTCTATCCAGGCTAACTAAGAAAAAAAGGAGAAGATACAAATGACTAATATCAGAAAAGAAAGCGAGGACATCACTATAGCTACCAAAGATATTAAAAGTATAATAAAGGAATATTATGAACAACTCTATGCTCACAAAACTTTTTTTGATTTATTTATTTTATTTATTTATTTTTGACTGTGTTGGGTCTTTGTTGCTGTGCGTGGGCTATCTCTAGTTGTGGCGAGCAGGGGCTACCCTTCGTTGTGGTGCATGGGCTTCTCATTGCAGTGGCTTCTCTTGTTGCGGAGCACAGGCTCTAGGCACACAGGCTTCAGTAGTTGTGGCACATGGGCTCAGTAGTTGTGGCGCACGGGCTTAGTTGCTCTGTGGCATGTGGGATCTTCCGGGACCAGGGCTTGAACCCATGTTCCCTGCACTGGTAGCAGATTCCTAACCACTACACCACGAGGGAAGCCCCCTATCCTCACAAATTTGATAACCTAGATGAAATGGACAAATTCCCTGAAAGATACAATTTGCCAGAACTCACACAAGGAGAAATAGACAATCTGAATGGGCCTTTATCTATTAAAGAAATTGAGTCAACAATCAATACCCTTCCCAAACTGGGGGAGTTTCCTGGTGGCCTAGTAGTTAGGATTCTGGGCTTTCACTGCCGTGGCCTAGGTTCAATCCCTGGTCAGGGAACTGAGATCCCACAAGCCACGTGGCGTGGCCAAAAAACAAAACAAACAAAAAACCCAGAAAGTAGGGAGTTCCCTGGTGGTCCAGTGGCTAAGACTCCACACTTCCAGTGCAGGGGGCGTGGATTCGATCCCTGGTCAGAGAACTAAGATCCCGCATGCCACGTGGTGTTGCCAAAAAAAATAAAAAGAAAACTACAGACCCATATCGTTCATGAACATAAATGCAAAAAGCACCGACAAAACATCAGTACCTCAAACTTAACAATGTATAAAAAGAATTATAAATCTTGACCAAGTGAGATTATCCCAGGTATACAAGGAGGTTCAACATTCAAACATTAATGAAATCCATCATATCAACAAGCTAAAAAAGAAAAAGCACACGATCATATCAACAGATGCAGAACAAGCGTCTGACAAAATCCAATACCCATTCATGATAAAAACTTCCAGTAAATTAGGAATAGAGGGAACTTCCTCAGTTTGACAGAGAATATCTACAAAAAAAACCCTACAGCTGTGAAGTCAAAGACAAATATCCTATGATATCACTTACATGTGGAATCTAAAAAAAGCCTACAAATGTACTTATCTACACAACAGAAATAGAGTCACAGATGTAGAAAATAAACCTACGGTTACCAAGGGGTAAGGGGGAGAGGGATAAATTGGAAGATTGGGATTGACATATACACTCTACTATATATAAAATAGAAACTAACAAGGACCTACTGTATAGCACAGGGAACTCTACTCAATACTCTGGAATGGCCTACATGGGAAAAGAATCTTAAAAAGAGTAGATATATGTATAACTGATTCACTTTGCTGTACACCTGAAATTAACACAGCATTGTAAATCAACTATATTCCAAAAAAATTTTTTTAAAAAACCCTCCAGCTAACATCATACTTCATGGTGATCATACTTGGCTTTCTCACTAAGATCAGATTCTAACCAAAGGTAACCCCTCTCACCACTGCCTTTCAGCATTGTACGCAAGTCCTAGCTAATGTAAGAGCACAAGAATATAAAATAAAAAGGTATACGGATTGTGAAGGAAAACATAAAACTGTCATTGTCTGCAGATGACATAATTGTCTTCGTAGAAAGAATCAACAAAAAACTCCTGGAACTAAAAAGTGATTAGAGCAAGATTGCAGAATACAAGGTTAATGTACAAAAGTCAATTGCCTTCCTATATACCAGCCATGAACAAGCGGGTTTTGAAATTAAAAACAAAATACCATTTGCATTAGCACCAAAAAAATAAAAAGAAGTGCTTCGGTATAAAACTAACAAAATATGTACAAGAGCTATAGGAGGAAAACTAAAAACTCTGAGGAACAAAAATCTAAGAACAGGGAGTTCTTCCACTGTCACTGGCCCAGGTTCAATCCCTGGTTGGGGAACTGAGACCCCGCAAGCTGCCTGGCATAGCAAAAAAAAAAAAAAAAAAATCAAAGAACTCTATAGGGAGAGCTATTCCGTTTTTACGGATTGGATTACGGAATCTGGTCAAATTATCAATTCTTTCCAACTTGACTGAAAGAGTCATTGCAATCCCAATCAAAATCCCAGCAATTTACTTCGTGGATATTTTCAAACTGACTCCAAACTTCATGAGAAGAGAGAAAAGACCCAGTATAGCCAATTCAATATTGAAGGAGATAAATAAGTCAGAAGACTAACATTACCTGACTTCAAGACTTACTATAAGGCTACACTAATCATGACAGTGTGGTATTGGCAAAAGAACAGACAAATAGGGTGATGGAAAAGAACAGACAACCCAGAAATAGACTCACATAAATACATCACCTGATTTTTGACAAAGGATCAAAGGCAATATAATGGAAAAAAGACAGTGTTTTTAACAACTGGACATCCACATGCAGAAAAAAAATTAATCTAGACACAGACCTTACACCCTTCACAAAAATTAACTCAAAATGGATCATAGACCTCAATGTAAAACACAAAACTATAAAACTCCTAGAAGATAACATAAGAGAAAGTCCAAATGACCTTGAGTTTGGGGAAGACTTTTCAGATACAATACCAAAGGCACAATTCATGAAAGAAATCACTGATAAGCTGGACTTCATTAAAATTAAAATTTTCTGCTCTGCAATAGACAATGTCATGAGAATAAAAAGACATGACACAGGGCTTCCCTGGTGGCACAGTGGTTGAGAGTCCGCCTGCCGATGCAGGGGACACGGGTTCGTGCCCCTGTCCGGGAAGATCCCACATACCGTGGAGCGGCTGGGCCCGTGAGCCACGGCCGCTGAGCCTGTGCGTCCGGAGCCTGTGCTCCGCAACGGTCTGCGTACCGCAAAAAAAAAAAAAAAAAAAAAAGACATGCCACAGACTGCAAGAAAACATTTGCAAAAGACATATCTGATAAGGACTCTTATTCAAAATATAGAAGGAACTCTTAAAACTCAACAATAAGAAAACAAACAAAGAAACAACCCAGTTATAAATTGGGCCAATGGCTTTAATGGACTCCTCACTAAAGGAAATATAGAGATGGCAAACAAACATATGAAAAGACGCTCCACATCGTATATCATCAGAGAAATGTAAACAAAGACAACAATGAGCTACCACTACACACCTATTAGAAAGGCCAAAATTCCAAACACTGACATCAGATGCTGGTGAGGATGTGGAGCAACAGGAACTCTCATTCACGGCTGGTGGGGATGTGAAATGCTGCAGCCACTTTGGAAGACAGTTTGGTGGTCTCTTATAAGACTAAACACACCCTTACCATACAATGCAGCAATCACACTACTTGTTATTTACCGAAAGAAGTTGAAAACTTATGTCCACACAAACATCTGCACACAGATGTTTATAGCAGCTTTATCAATAATGACCAAAACTTGGAAGCAACCAAGATGTCCTTCATTAGGTAAATGTATAAATAATCTGGGGTAGATTCCAACAATTGAATATATTCAGTGCTAACAAGAAATGAACTATCGGGCTTCCCTGGTGGCGCAGTGGTTAAGAGTCTGCCTGCCGATGCAGTGGACATGGGTTCGTGCCCCGGTCCGGGAAGATCCCACATGCCACGGAGCAGCTGGGCCCATGAGCCATGGCCGCCGAGCCTGCGTGTCCGGAGCCTGTGCTCCGCAACGGGAGAGGCCACAAGAGTGAGAGGCCCGCGTATCGCAAAAAAAAAAAAGAAAAAAGAAAAAAAAAAAAAAAGAAATGAACTATCTAGCCATGAAAAAACATGGAGGAGACTTAAGTGTGTATTACTAAGTATAAGAAGCCAGTCTGAAAAGGCTACATATTGTATGATTCCAAATATATGACATTCTTGAAAGGATAAAACTATGGATACAGTAAAAAGATCAGTACTATCAGGGGTTAGGGAAGATGGAGAGATGAATAAGTGACGTACGGATGACTCTTAGGGCAGTGAAACTACTGTGTATGATACTGAAAAGGTGGATATGTAATTATAATTTGTCCAATTTGTCCTATAGAGTATACAATAGTACAAGTCAACCTAAGGTAAATTATGGACTTTGGATGATAATGATGTGTCTATGTAGGATCATTAGTTTTAACAAAGTACCACTTTAATGGGGAATGTTGATATTGGGGGAGTCTACAAAAGGTAGTAATTTTAGGGACTTTCCTGATGGTTCAGTGGCTAAGACTCTGTGCTCCCAGTGGAAGGGGCCTGGGTTCGATCCCTGGTCAGGGAACTAGATCTCACATGCTGCAACTAAGAGTTTGCATGTTGCAACTAAAGATCCCGCGTGCTGCAACTAAAAATATCCTGTGTGCTGCAACTAAGACCTGGTGTAGCCAAATAAATAAATTAATTAATTTTTTAAAAAATTCTGGGAAAAAAAAAGGTAGTACTTTAAAAAAAAAAGAAAATGTTGTCAGTGACCAGACCGTGAAAAGCCTTATAAACCTTTAAGGAGACTGGATCTTATCCTAACAGCATTAGGAAATGGCTGGTGAATGTTGTATTAGTTTCCTATAACTTCTGTAACGAATTATCACAAACTGGGGACTTAAAACAAGAGGAATTTATCCTCTCATAGTTCTAGAGGCTAAAAGTCCAAAATCGGGACTTCCCTGGTGGTCCAGTGGGTAAGACTCCGCGCTCCCAATGCAGGGGGCCCAGGTTTGATCCCCGGTTGGGGAACTAGATCCCGCATGCTGCAACGAATTTCCCGAGTGCAGCAACTAAGACACGGGGCAGCCAAAATAAATAAATTAATTAATTTAAAAAAATAAAAAAATAAAAGTCCAAAATCAAGGTGTCAGCAGTCCCCTGCTTCCTTTGAAAGCTCTAGGGGATTTTTTTTTTTTTCCTCTTCTGTCTTCACCTGGCTCCAATGTTCCTTGGCTGTGTCTGCCAAGGAATCCCTCCAATCTCTGCTTCTATCTTCACAGGGCCTTCTTCTCTGTGTATAAGGAGACTGGCCATTGGATTTAGGGCCCACCCAGCTAATCCAGGATGATCTCCTGGATTAAGTTAAGATCCTTAACTTAGTTATATCTGCAAAGACCTCTTTTGCAAATAGGGTCACATTCACAGATTCCAGGGATTAGAACATGGACATAGCTTTTTGGGGACCACCATTCAACCTACTGCGATATTAAACTACGTAACACACATCCGTAGGGTTGCTGAGTTAGTTAAGACTCTTTAAGTGATGTTTGAAACCTCCTCTGGCTAAACCAAGCAAAGAAAGGGGGTAGGGGAAAGAGGGTTACTGGAATATTACTGGGAAGGTCACAGAATTGAAGAAAAGTGAACAAGCTGGCCTTAGAGAGGCCCAGGGCAGCGCCAAGGATCTCATCAGTGAGAATTCATGAATTATGCTTTAGATCAGGCATTGGCAAGCATTACTTTCTATGAATGACCATGGTCTATGTTAATATTTTCGGCTTTGCAGGCTATACAGTCTCTGTTGCAATTCCTCAACTCTGCTGTTGTTTGTGAAAGCAGCCATAGAGAAGATGTAGGTGAACGAGGATGGCTGTTTTCCAATATTTATTCCATGTTCATTAACAAAATTTTCCAACTTGATTTTTAAAAACAGGAAACGGTCTGATTAGTCTACTGCAAGCCATATGCCCACAGTACTGCGATAGAGGCACCCACCAAGACCAGATGAAATGCAGTTGTTGCCCACAGGAAAATCAAGATGCCCCTACCAAAAAGAGAGGGGAAGATACTTCCCTGTATCCTTGTATCTGGATCAGCAAATGAGTGTAGGGATGTGCCAGGCATGGAGGACCCCATAAGAGTGAGAACCACCATAGTTGCAGCTCTCATGAGGCTCACAGTCAAACTGAGATGTACACCAATCAAAGATGTATACCGTGAGTGTACAGTAATAACTGAGACACACACTCCAAAGGAGAGAACATAGGTTGACATTAGGGTTTCTCAACCTCAGCACTATTGACATTTGGGACTGGATAATTCTTTGTTTTGGGGGCTGTCCTGTGCCTTGTAGGATGTCAAGTAGCGCCTTGGACTATATCCACTAGATGCCAGGATCAAGCCCCACCCTACTTTTCAGTTGTGACAACTAAAAATATCTCAAGACACTACCAAATGTCCCCTCAGTCCCCTCAGAAGGGCATAATTGCTCCTGGTAGAGAACCACTGGTCTACAAGGAAATGCGGTAGGGCAACCTACCTTCTTCTGGCGAATCAGGAGGGCTACTCCAGGGGAATGATGTATGAGTTGAGGTCTGAAGCGTGAATAAAGGTCACCTAAACAAAGGAGAGGAGACAATCACAAACCAGATGAGACAACAGCAAGTGCAAAGGTGTCTGTGGCTGGAGAGAGCATATGGCGTGCTGAGGAATTCAAAGAAGGGTTACAAGAGTGGACCCGAGCATGTGTAGTTTGGAGTTCTGTGAAGCCACTGAGAGGTTTTAGCAGAGCAGTGACAGTAACATAGCTAAAACAAACAAAACGAGAGAGCTGAAAGCAACAAAAAAACAAAACACTTGTGGCAGTGGAACCAAAGAGAAGAAGAGAAGATATTTGGGAGGCTATAGCTACAAACTTGGTGAGAGGTGAAGACAGAGAAAAGTAAAAAGATTCAATATTAGAGGCATTAGGTGATGGATTGGAAATGAGCTAAAGGGGACAAGTTTCAGATGTGACTTTCAGGTTTCTGACTTGGGCAGAACTGGTGGTACCATCCACCAAGGTCAAGAGCATAGAAAAAGGACCAGGGATGGGTAAGGATGGGTGAGGGAGCCAATGATATCAACCTTGCACAGGTTGTGTCTGAAATGCCTTCAAGACAGACAAGGGGAATTGTCGATTGGGAGGTGGCTATAAAGACCTTGAGCCCAGAGGAGAAATCACGGCTGGGGGAGATATACTTGGGAGTCCTCAGGACAAAATGATCACTAAATCTGTGGGTGCAAATATAGAGTGAGAGAGAAGGTCTAGAACCAAGCCCTAAGATCTCCAACATTTAATGGCCAAGAGGAGGAGACAGCACTGGCGAGAGAGACCAGAGACCAAGGAGTGAGACAGAAGGGCAGCCAGCGGAGCATGGGGAAGCGTGTGTCCTATGAAGGAAGGCATGGTCAACAATATCAAAGGCTGCTGATGTCAGAGAAGAGGCAAAAGACTGAGAATGGACCCCTGGTCAGTGACCTTAGAGGCCTGGGTGACCTCAGCAAGAGCTTTTCCGTGAGTGATGAGAGTAAAAGCCAGACTGGAGGTGACTGAGGAACGAAGGGGAGGTGAGCCAGTGTAGACTTCACTGGGGAGGAAAGAGAGGTGGAGAGAGAGATTAGTGCTGGGGCTGCTGGTGGGAATGTAAACTGGGGCAGCCTCTGTGGAGAACAGTATGGAGGTTCCTCAGAAAACTAGAAATAGAACTGCCATGTGACCCAGCAATTCCACTCCTGGGTAGAGATCCAAAAAAACCCAAAAACACTAATTCAGAAAGATATTAATACCTGCACCTCAGTGTTCACTGCAGCATTATTTACAATAGCCAAGATATGGAAGCAACCTAAGTGTCCATCAACAGATGAATGGATAAAGATGACATGGTATATATATATATCTGTGTGTGTGTGTGTGTGTGTGTGTGTGTGTGTGTGTGTGTGTAATGGAATACTACTCAGCCATAAAAAAGAACAAAAATTCTGGTGGGGGAGATAAATTAGGAGTTTGGGATTAGCAGATACACACTACTATATATAAAATAGTTATACAACAAGGACCTACAGTTTGCACGGGGAACTACATTCAATATCTTGTAATAACCTATAATGGAAAAGAACCTGAAAATGAACATAGATCTATCTATCTAGATATGTATATTCTTTACACATATATATGTATAAATATATACATCCCATTGCTGTATGCTTGAAACTAACACAACACTGTAAATTAACTATACTTCAATTTAAAACTATTTTTTGAAAAAGGACAGAATTTTGCCATTTGCAGCAACATGGTTGGATTTGGAGGGTGTTATGCTAAGTGAAATAAGTCACACAGAGAAAAGACAAATACTGTATATCACTTATACGGTGAATCTGAAAAATACAACAAACGTTCGAATATAACAAAAAAGAAGCAGACTCACAGACACAGAGGACAAACTAGTGGTTCCCTGTGGGGAGAGGGAAGTGGGGAAGGGCAATATAGAGGTAGAGATTTAAGTCATACAAACTATCATGTATAAAATAAGCTACAAGGATGTATTGTACAACACAGGGAATACAGCCAATATTCGATAACAACTATAAATGGAGTATAACTTTAAAAAATTGTATATAAATAAAGTTAAGTGCTGAAGTTGGGTGAGGCTGGGGAGGGTTGGGGAGTTCAAGTCGTGGGTATTGGGGCATTTAGAAATGTCAGTGGGAAGGATCCAGCTGAGAGGCAGAAAATGATCATGAAGAAGGGAGGGGTACGGTGGATGGTGTGAGACCTCTGAGAAGGAAGGAGGCCATGGAACCCAAAGTTCTGCTGGAGGAATTCTCGTGAGACAGGGGAGCTCCCTCTCGGATAACGGGTGAAAGGAGAGAACAATAGTGAGGCTGGCCTGGTTGGCAGGAAGTTAATGAGAAGAAAAGGATGGGTAGACAGGGGTGGAATACAGTGGACCCATTTTGGGGAATGGCTACTCAGTCTCTTTTTTTCCCCTCTGGAAATTGCCCCTTCTTCAGGTCTACATGGGAAACAAAAATGGCGGAAAGCTGAATGCCACTTTGTCCAACACAATACTGTCCCCTGGCCACTTTTGATTAGTCCAGGAATAGACACTGCATGCAAACTGGGTCAATCAGAATCCCTGTAAACATGGTGGGACCCTGGCAGCCAGTTTGCATCATACCATAGCCATCTCTTGGCCCAGGCAAAATAATTTTCTTGATTCACGGATAGACACCTCATCCAGTCCATGAAATTGGACGTGAAGCTAGGATATTCAGTCTTATCCCGGACAAATTTTTGCATAGTGGGGATGGAAATTTAGGAGATTTTGATGGTTGCAGTTTCTCATATGTAATGCACAGGGCATGGAAATGCATACGGCATTATTTTGTTGAGAGGGAGATCGAAGCAGAGGCAGAGGAGAAGCATTTATGAGAAGGAGGGTCCTGAGAGCTCTCCAGACCCTAGTTCCAGTCTTTCCCTGCCTATATGTTCTTGCTTCCACAAGACTTCTCATAGCCTTATGATAAATTCCCTCTCTTTCTTAAGCTACCTTCTAGTTCTTGCATCCAAGTGTCCTTACCAATTCAGCAGGGGAGTAACAAGTTGAAAATTTTATTTGAAGGAGTCCCTGAGTCATTTAGTCATATGTATCCATAAGATTAGGGAAAACTCAAATAGCGTGAAATTATGAATAATTCATTTCCGCCAACAAAGCTGAATGTAAGGGTAATATACCTTGACATGATAATATTAAGAATAAAATAACTGGGCTTTTTCTAAAAGTTTCTTAGGCTCTTAGGGTACATTTGATCATAAGGAGGCACTCGTTCAAGCTAAGTCAAGCAAAAAGAGGAATTCATTGGAAGGACACAGAGATGGGGACCTCATAGCAGCAATGGTTGCAAGTACAGCTGGTACTTGTGAAGAATCGGGGCTGGTCCATCAGAAGTAGAGCGTACTGTCTCTCAGGAGCCGAAGCCACTAGCTGGATCCCTCACCTCTGCTGTTCCCCTGTATCTGATTCCCCAGCTCTAGCCCTACACCACCTCTTGCCTGCAGCAACCAACACCCTTGAACTAGTGTCTCTGGTCCTAGTTCCAACACCTGGAAAACAGAATTAATGGCCCCATCTTGGCGCGTGTCTACTCCACTCCAATCTACCGTGGACAGGTGAAATTGGGGCTAACACAGAAGCTGCCACTGTCCCTTCAGAAAGGGCTAGGGGGATGAGCAGTTCTCAGCGAGGGCATGAGCTGGGCCGTTCCCCCAAGAGGGACCCTCTGCACCCACGTGCAGCACGTGGCAGCACCCACGTGCAGAAACTCTAGGGGCTGCCATGCCCAAGTCTCCCTTCAGAGCGACACTTCTCGGGGTGCTTTTGTCCAGAGAAGCTGCCTTACTTTCTGTTGTGTGACCCTCGCTCCCAAACCACACCTGATTGGAGCAAAAGGTGGTCCCTGTGATGGTCAGGACAGTGGCAAGAAATTCAAACGACCCGAAGCAAAAGAGACAAAGGGCGACTGGGAGGAAATTAACAAGCTCACTCAATGAGGAAGGACAGAAGTCATGGTGGCCTTGAGGACAAGTGGACCCAGGGACTCGGGGTACTCTGTCTGGACCTCTGTCTCTCCACCTGTCCCTTTTGCTTCTTCCTATGGGGTGTTTTCATTCTTACCTACGGCAGACGTCATCTGTGTTCACACAGGGAGCACGGTAGCCGGTTCCACCAGCCCCACAACTACGAAATAGCAGCCTTTCTCCAATTTGAGCTTGAAAAATCTTCCATAAGGACCCACTGTAGTGTACACCACATTCTGTTTATCCAGCCATCCATCAGTGGACACTTGGGCTGCGTGCACTTCTATTCTTTACTATTGTGAATAACGCTGCTATGAACATGAGTGTACAAATATCTCTTTGAGACCCTGTTTTCAATTCTTTCAGATATATACTCAGAAGTGGAACTGCTGAATCATATGGTAATTCTATTTTTAATTTTTTGAGGAACTGCCATACTGTTTTCCATACTGTGCTCCATTTGACAATCCTACTTTTGCTGACTTTTTCTGTCCAGTAGTCCATCAATTGTCAAGAGTGAGGTACTGAATTTTCCAACAATTGTTGTCAAATTGTCTATTTTTCCTTTCAATTCAGTCGATCTTTCCTTCACTCACTTTGGGTTAACCAACAGAGGTTGACACGTACATATATACATTTATAATTGTTATATCTAACTTTTCTATTGACCCATTTATCATTACGATTTATCTTTTGACCCATTTATCATTATGATTTACCTTTAAGTCTTAAAGTCTCTTTGTCTGATATTGATAAAGAAACCCTAGCTCTCTTATGGTTGCTGTTTGCATGGTGTATTTTTTTTCTATCCTTTTGCTTTCAACCTATTTGCGTCTTCGAATCTAGGGTGTTTCTGTTAAAGACAGCACACAGCTGGGTCTGACGTTTTGATCCAGTCTGACAGTCCCTGTCTTTTGAAGTTTTTAGTCTTTGCACATTTAATGACATTCCTGATATGGCTGGATTTATGCCTATAATTTTGCTATTTGTTTTCTGTTTGTCTTATGTCTCTTTTGTTCTCCTTTCCTGGGTATTTGACATTAAATATGTTTTCATAAACCACTTTAATTTATCTGTTGATTTTTTCTACGTTTTAAAAGTTATTTTATTAGTGATTGCTATGAGGGATTACAATATGCATCTTAATTTAGCACCATCTGCTTCAAAATGATATCAACTTAATTTCAGTAAAATCCGGAAACTTTGCTCCATTATGGTCTCATCCCCCCCACCAATCCTTTGTGCTATTACAAACCCAACCAGACAGTGTTACAATTATCACTTTGTCCAATCTTATATATTTTTTAAAAGGCAAGAGAAGAAATGGGACTTCCCTGGTGGCGCAGTGGTTAAGAATCCACCTTCCAATGCAGGGGACACGGGTTTGATCCCTGGTCTGGGAAGATCCCATGTGCCACAGAGTGGCTGGGCCCGTGAGCCATGGCCGCTGGGCCTGCGCGTCCGGAGCCTGCGCTCCGCAACGGGAGAGGCCACAACAGTGAGAGGCCCGCGTACCGCAAAAAAAAAAGAAAAAAAAAAGAAGGCCAGAGCTGCCTGTGCATTTACTCTCGACAGATCAAACAGACTGAAGACCCAGCGGTGTTCTTTGGGTACAAAAGAAAGGTTGACATTGGCAAGTGTAGTTCAGTGGCATGAAGGAGACGGAAGACAGAGAGGAGTGGGCTGAAGCACGACTAGAAACTAACTATATGATGAGGAATTTAAATATTGGTGTGTTTATTATACACTCACCGGATAAGACCCTTCAGACTCTATCTGTCCAGCCTCCTAAGCCTCTCCCAAATGTACTCACCTCATCCCCACACCTGCCTCAGTCTCAGTTACCATCAAGTCTCACCTGGATGTCTCATCCACAGCATCCTAACTGGTCTCCCAACCTCCACTTTGCACCCTTCAAACCCTTTCTCTATGGCGGCCAGAATGACCTTCCGAAGACCCTACATCTGACATGTCACTCTTGTGTTTAGAAGCTTTCAACGCTACCCATTACCCCAGGGATAAAGTCCAAACCACTTGTAAGTTTCTAGGGCATAGGGTTCCTGCTTGGATCTCTGTCTCTCTGTCTCTCCCTCCCCATTTCATCTTTGCTCTCCAGTCATTTTCTTTCACTGTCATCTTGGATTTTCTCTACTGTGCCCTCTTTGTATTGTTGTCCTCCAGGTTCAAGTCTGAAGTCTCAGATTAAACATCATTTCCCTAGAAAGGCTTCCCTTGACCTCTCTCTCTGAGGTCAAGCCCTCTCCTCTCCGCACTTTCCCTATCATCAGAGACATTTCTTTTCTCTTTTCTGCCATCAGCACTAGATAAACAGCGTCTATGGTTTACAGCCCATAACCCCGAGTAGGCACCCAGTAAGTATTTCTTGAACGGATTAAGTGAAACCAACTTCTCATTTCCAAGGAAATTCTCCACCAGAATTTTTCTGAAATAGGAAAATATCTTAAAAGACTTTAGAGTCCTTGTTTTCAGTAATGCAAGCTAATTTGGACATTTTAGATGAGGCTTTTCAAAAACAACAGGTCAATGATATCTCAGGAGGCAAGACCTATAGATTCAATTATTCTCAATCATTGCTACTTACAGACGGAATGTAATGCTTTCACTAGGGATTGTTTGTTAATCCATTTAATAATAAGTAACTTTTTGGTTGAGAGAGAGGTGAGTTAAATAATCCCTGATTCCATAGAAGCAATTAGTTATACATACATTAATTTGCCTGCTTTCAATTCAGGTACTGTTAAAAAAAAATTCCAAGAGGAAAAGTAGTGGGAGTTTAACAGCCATCCATTCTTTGCAACATTTTCAGAAAGCAAATGAAAATGAACCCTGAAACAAGCCAACAGCAGGGACACTCATTAACTTAATACACTTTAATCTCGTGAACAGAAGCTGGAGCCGAGTCACTTAATCCAGAGCCGCGGACTCCCACCTCTGGACACCTGCAAGACATCCAGGCATGGGTGTTCCCATGGCACCTCCAATCAGCACGACCCAATCTGAACTCATTATCGAACTCATTAGGGTCCCGTGCAGAAACCAGCCCGCCCCCTGGGCTCTCCGTCTCCGTGGTGCTCCACCCCTGGCACACAGGCTGCAAGTCTCAGGAACATCTTCCCGGGCTGTCTCCCTAGCCGTCCCCAAGTCTGCTGCATCCTCGGGACTTAACCTCAATCTCGCAGCAGCCGCCCCGGCCCCTTCTTAGCCCCCGTTAACTCTCACCGAGGCCTCTTCACTTGCATTCCCAACTCCAAGTTCCCTCATCCTTATCATAATGACTAATACTTGCTGAGCACCTACTGTGTGCAAGCTCCGCGCTTGGTGCTCTACCTATGTTAATGCATTACATCTTTCCGAAGAGTCCTCAGTGAAAAACCCAACTCCCCACCACCACCTCCCCAAGCCTACCTCTCCCACTTCATCCAGGATTCTCGCTGGCCTGCCAGGTGCCAGTCTCAGTGGCCTTTGGGTTCCAAGGACACACGCCCAGCCTCTGTCCAGCAGCTCTGTTCTGCTGGTGTTCTCTCCTTGGTCCGGCTTGCTTTGCTCCTTTTGCCATATGGCTCTCAGCTCAAATATAAGTTTCTTAGAGACTGTCAAAGTTGGGCTCTCCTATTATCACAGAATACCAACCGGCACTTGTCACGCTCTGTTATTGTCTCATTTGTTTGTTCCCTCAAGTGAATACAGGCTCCCCCAGGGCGAGGGTGATGTTCGATTTGTTCACCAATGAGCTCCAGGAGTAGCATAGTGCCAGGCACTTAGGGACACACAATAAGCAGTAGTCAGATGAGGAAAGAAGGGATGCATGAAAGCACAGTGCTGATGAGCCCTCTGTAAGTGGTGGCTGCGATCTATATATCTATACCTGTATATACATATATATTCTTTTTCAGATCCAGAATATATATATACTTTTT
Organism: Delphinus delphis; assembly: GCF_949987515.2. Taxonomy (NCBI): domain Eukaryota; kingdom Metazoa; phylum Chordata; class Mammalia; order Artiodactyla; family Delphinidae; genus Delphinus; species Delphinus delphis. The sequence continues at coordinate 4,148,293 of NC_082697.1, read as the reverse complement.
CAGATTCTTTTCCATTATAGGTTATTACAAGATATTGAATATAGTTCCCTGTGCTGTACAGTAGTAGGTCCTTGTTGGTTGTCTATTTTATATACAGTGGTGTGTATCTGTTAATCCCAACTCCTAATTTATTCCTCCCCCTTCCCTTTTGGTAACCATAAGTTTGTTTTCCATGTCTGTGAGTCTATATATATTTTTTTTTTTTGTAAATAAGTTCATTTGTATTATTATTTTAGATTCCACATATAAGTGATATCATAAACCCCGTGCCCAATAAGTTGGCCCTGCCCTTGTGCCCAGGTGTCAGATGAGGAAACTGATGCTCAGAGGACCAAAATTCCCAGTGAAAAAGACCCAGAGCTGGCACCGGAAACCAGGCCACGTGTGAGTCTAGTTCCAAACTTCTATCCCGATCCAATATCCCTGGGGCCCAAACAGGTTGCGCTTCTGGATCAGTACGGGTGGTTCCCTCTGCCGCGTGCAGGCTGCCCGCTGCGCCCCACCCCTCCGCGCCGGCCCCGCCCCTCCGCCCCGGCCCTGCTCTTCCCGCCTGGGATGAGGCGCGCGTCCGCAGGGGGCGGGGCCGCGGGGCCGCGCGCGCGCTCGCCCGTCCGCCGTGCGCATGCGCCGTGCTCGCGCGCGCGCTCGCGGGAGAGGATGGCGGGGGCCGCGCCGGGCGCCATCATGGACGAGGACTACTTCGGGAGCGCGGCCGAGTGGGGCGACGAGGCGGACGGCGGCCAGGTGAGGGGGGCACCGGGCGCCCCCGACGAGGACTGCTGGTCTCCGTCGCCGGCGGGCCGGCCCCGCCCCCGCCGCGTGGCCCAAGCACAGCTCGCCCCGCCCCCTCCCGCCGCTCGACCACCCCCCCCCGGGCGCGCGGCCTCTCGGGGGGCACTGGACGGTGATGCGTGGCGAGGACCCGGTCCCCCCCAGTGACGGTCTCCGGCCGCAGGGGCACCGCCTCCCAGTCGTGACCCGATCTGACCTTCCGATCACCCTGGGGCGGCCTCGGGGCCGGGTCCTGGGACTTCCTAGCCCCGCCGGGAGGGTCAGACAGCACCTCGAAGGTGGAGGATTGGGCCCAGACACACACTGCGAAAAGTAGCCATAATCTTTAAAACAATCCAACTCAGCATCATGAGGGCGGAAAAGTGGAAGTTGGACTTCCGCACATGTGCTTTACTGTTTGTAAACCATACTCTTGGGCGCTCTGGCTGATGTAATCAGTCCTTGGCCTGAGTGAGGAGGAAAGGATCGTCCACCCTTGACCTTCAAGGGTTTGCTGTGGAAGCTGAGGGAGGCTCAGAACCTTCTCCCCAGAAGCCAGGGGTTGCACAGTAGGAACTGGGCGCAGTCGCTCGGCCAGGGGACCCCAACCTGATTCTCATCTGAAGACCCACCCGCAGTGATGTTTGAAACCCAGCTTCCCGGGCTCCTCCCCTGGGGCCTGGGAGGAGTTGGTCTGGAGCGGAGCCTAGGAACCTGCCTTTTAACAAGAGTCAAGGTTAGGTGTTTTGGGAACATACTGAAGTGATATTTTGAAGGAAGAAAGCCTGGAGTGGGGCGTGCCCCGTTGAAAGGGGCTGGCGGGGCACTGAGGGCATTGAAGCCGGGGTACAGGGATGCAAAGGTGGGCGCTGTGTTCCAGGAGCTGAAAGGAGGCCTGTGTGGTTAGTTGCCTGGTGGAAGCAGTGGGTTCTGAAGGGCCTTTGAGAGCTGCTGAAAAGCATGACTTGTTCAAGAGTTGGGGGCAGGGAGTGACACTCTAAGCTTCACGTGTTGGATCATTCCAGGGTGTTGGAGGCTTAGAGTGGAGAGATAGAGTCAGATGTAGCTGATTGAAAATCTGTGCCGACTAGGTGCTTTCATGCATCATCTCATTCCACACTCAAGATACTGAGTTGGGTGTTAACTCTGCTCATGTTGAAAATGAAGAAAGTGGGACGGGAGGACCGAGTGACCTGCCCAAGGTCATGAAACTCATACATGAAGGAATGGGGATCCCACTTAGGTCTTGTCTCCATCTCCACTCGAGCAAACAGCCGGACCACCGAAGCCTTCCGGTCACAGCGCGCTACAACTAGGGCATATCTAAGGGCCGTCTAGTCACTTAACCCCATGGTGGGTGGATCTGGGGGAGGCCGGAAGATGTGTAAGGAGGCTGCTGTGACATTCAGTCCAGACGACAGAAGCTAAGGGGTACTGAAGTGCAGAGAGATCTAGGCTACATTCGCATTTTATAAACTGAGCACTCCAGTTGTTGGCCTTTGCTTAAGCAGTTAGGGATGGCAGAGCCAGGCCTAGACGCCCACAGACAGGAGGCTGGGGAGTCTCAGGTTTGCGGAACTTTAAGCATGATCCCGATTTGGCCCACTGACTCTGATAGGCTCTCCCTGATGAGAGGGGTGGACTAGATGTTCATTTCACGTTCATTCTAACTCTGACTTCATGGAGGAAAGAAAGTCAAGAAAGGTAACAGGAAGGGTGGCATGAGCTGGATTTTGAGACAGTGGAAGATCAATTTCTGTGACCCAAATTCTGTTCACTTAACCCCATGGTGGGTGGATCTGGGGGAGGCCGGAAGATGTGTAAGGAGGCTGCTGTGACATTCAGTCCAGACGACAGAAGCTAAGGGTACTGAAGTGCAGAGAGCTTACTCCGGCTGCGGCTTGCCAGTGGGGAGTGCCGAGGGACGACACTGCGGAGGCAAGCGAGTGGGAGGGTGAAGTCCTGCTGTCTTTTCTGAGGGAGATAGGAAACTTTAAGCAAGAAAGAGACATCAGATTTGTGGCTTATTAAGGTCATGGTGGCATCAGTGTGAAAGGTGACTGAAAGGAAGGAATGAGACCACGCCACTGGGGGACCATTGCAACTGCGAGCGTGCCCCAAATAAGGAAGGGCAGAGGGAAAGAGGGAAGGAAGGGCCAAGCTGGTTAGACATGTGGGAGGGAGAATTGATGGGTCTTTGGGCAGGATGTGGGAGCAGAAATTGAAGACCTCTTCTAGGTTTTTGAGTTTAAGGTAACAGGTAGAGATGATGGAGTCCTTTACAAAAACATGGGTTGTGGGAAGCAGATATGTTTAGAGGGAAAAGAGGAGGTCAGTTTGGAATCTCATGAGTTTGCCGTACTAGTGGGACATGTGAATGGAAGTGAGAATAGACAGTTGAATGCTTGAGTCTAGAGCTTGAGAGAGAGAGAGATCTAGGCTAGATTCTAGATTCATGAGCAGGGAAGTGGCACGACCCAGGAGAAGATGTAGTAGAGAAGATGAGTGCCCAGGGCAGAAGCCCGAGAATCCAGACACCCAAGGATGCCTCTTGGGGCAAAGGCCGGCCTTCCTTCAGAAGCCTTGCTCGAGGCTCCCACTCAAATAAGGTCCAAGAGAAGACTCCCCGGTCTCCATAGTGAAGGAATCGTGTTCCTTCTCCCAGAGCACTGCTTTCAGGATGTAAGTCTGCATCAGGGGTGGGCAAGCTTTTCTGGAAAGGGCCAGACAGTAAATATTGTTGGCTCTGCAGGTCTCTGTCACAGCTCCACTCTGCCCATTTTATAGGGGAGAAGCAGGCATAGACAATATGTTTTTAAAAAGGGGGCTGTGTGGCTGTGTTCCAATAAAGCTTTATTTACAAAGACAAAAGGAGGATGGATTTGGCCCTGGGCGTAGTTTGCTGATCTCTGGCCTAGCTCTTACCCCATTATGTTAGGGGCAGTTACTGGTTTGTAAACTCCTTCAGCAGAAAAAGCCATCTCTTGTCTTACAGTTTCTTGGGTTTCCTGTACAGTGCTCAGTATAGTGAGTGTTCAAAGACCATCTGCTTGTTGGTAACAGCGTTAAAGCTGGACAGACCCTGGGGTCATTCAGTCCTCTGTCATCACATCATCATCCTGTTGTGCCCTTAGATTCAGCGACTTGCCTGAGGTCGCTGCCGTGTAGGACAGGGACTAGTATCCAGGCAGGCCTGCTGATCGGAGGCGAGCCAGTGAGCTTCACTTTCTGACAGCAAACGGACAGCAAATGGCCTTCGAGAATCACTTCCTCAGTCTTTGTTGGAAAGCCTTCCATGCGTGGCACATATGAAATAGTAATAGTGAAGACAGTAGCTAACACCTACTGAACTCATACCAAATGTCAGGTGCTGTGCTTGGCTCTTCTGAAAATTAGCTCCTGGAATCCTCACAGCAGCCAAATGGGAGTAGGTCCCGTTGTTGTCCTTGTTCAGTAGAACAGAAATGGATGCCCAGGTGAGGTGTCTTGCATGAGATGCGGTAACTTGTATGACTGCATACACAAGTTTGCCAGCGTGGAGTCGCCATACAATCTCACTTGGTATGATTCTGGATTCCGTTTTCTTAGCCACTCGTTACTTGTCCAGCGTACTTCATGAGATTGTCATGAAAGTCAAATGAAATGACATACGTTAAACTTTTTTAAAAAATTAATTAATTTTTGGCTGCATTGGGTCTTTGTTGCTGTGTGTGGGCTTTCTCTAGTTGCAGCGAGTGGGGGCTACTCTTCGTTGTGGTGCGCGGGTTTCTCATTGTGGTGGCTTCTCTTGTTGTGGAGCATGGGCTTCAGTAGTTGTGGCCTGTGGGCTCTAGAGCGCAGGCTCAGTAGTTGTGGCGCACGGGCTCAGTTGCTCCGCGGCATGTGGGATCTTCCCGGACCGGGGCACGAACCCGTGTCCCCTGCATTGGCAGGCGGATTCTTAACCACTGCGCCACCAGGGAAGTCCGTGGAACACTTTTGACATGGACAGCGTTATACGGGTTTAAGGTGAGATAGCAGGATATTTGTAGTAATGAAGAATAGCCTGGCTCTTTTTGCCAACAGCAGGAGGATGATTATGGAGAGGGAGAAGATGATGCCGAGGTCCAGCAAGAATGCCTACATAAATTTTCTACCCGGGATTATATAATGGAACCCTCCATCTTTAACACTCTAAAGAGGTATGTGAGAAAAGTTGTTTGCACTGGGAGGAGAAAGTTGTGTAATAGACCCAAAAGCTGATACGTGAAATTCAGAAGAATGCGGTACGGGAATGGAAGGCCTCTAGGGGTCCCCCCACTTTAGAAGCCTGAATAACCTGTCTTCCCCCTCACCCTGCCACGGCTGTCCATCCCCATGCCCATCTGCGTCCATTTGAGTGTCACAGCTTGTTTGTTCCTCTTTTCTAGGTATTTTCAGGCGGGAGGGTCTCCAGAGAACGTTATCCAGCTCTTGTCAGAGAACTACACTGCTGTGGCCCAGACCGTCAACCTGCTGGCCGAGTGGCTCATTCAGACAGGTGCCCTGTGGGGGTGGGGTCCTGGCCCTTCCCCCAACACAGTACAGAGCCGCTGGGTCATCATCATGCTGATACACTGGAAAGGCCTTCTTTGTCTTCCTGGTTCTTTCTGTTTGTTTGTTTTCCTGGTTTTTAACACCTCTGTCAGTAAGAAGTGAACTTCTTACCCATTTTCATCGGCTTGGTTTTTATCTTTGACTTAACAATTGAGGTTCACAGATAACCCGCAAATGTGATTCTCATTGAGCTGTTTTCCCTACCGTGTTGTAGAAGTAGAGGATTATATGGCGTATGTTCAGTGTGTCATCCTTAAGAGGTCTATTATAGCAAGCAGAAATCATGGCTAATTTAGGACTGGGCATGATTATGGCTTTTAGCTACTATGATCCAAGTAGCGCCTCACTGTAAATCCTCTGTGCTGAGTACAGATGGCATCGTGGGGTGGGTGCTGCCCGTAAACGAGTTGACTCCCTGCTGTCACAGTCATCACACACGAGTGTGCCCCCTGGCTGGCATCTGCTCTGTTCTACCGTGGGGGAGGGGGGTGTTTTTCCATTTTGGCAATTTGTCCTTGTTCCTAGTGAGGCTTCGAAGATGTCACTGTCCTTTCCACGTAAACAAGCATCCTTGTGTGTTTCGCCCTGGACTCTTTTTTGGGTCTTACCATCGAATATGAGTAATATTAATTTTTATAAGAGGCCCCAGATCCTAAGTGGTCAGAAGCAGTTCTGTGATATCTGATTTGCACGTAAACTTTTGATCTGTCGACTTTTTCTAAAATAACACAGTGAATTGAGAGATTGCCATTTTCCATCTCGTGGCTTGCATTTTCTTTCAGGTGTTGAACCAGTGCAGGTTCAGGAAACTGTGGAAAATCATCTGAAGAGTTTACTGATCAAACATTTCGACCCCCGCAAAGCAGATTCTATCTTTACTGAAGAAGGAGAGGTGAGGAACCTTTTTCCCTTTTTTAATTCCAGCTCCTAGAGTCCTCTGCTGATTCCACCTCACGGTGGAGTGTGGCGCGTTGTGTCAGTCAGGGCTGGAGCTTCCACACGCTGCGGGGGTGTTCGGGGCTTGGGCTCGGCCGCCCGGCCACCAAGCAGCCTCAGCAGCCCGCGGCCTGCTTCTTCCTGTGTCGGGGACCGCGGCAGAGCCAGGAGCCCAGGGGCTCTTGCTGTGTCTGCTGCCACGACGTCACCTTCACTTAGGCGAAAGCTAGGCCTCTTACCTTGCTTTTTGTTTGTTTGCTTGTTGTCAGACCCCCGCTTGGCTTGAACAAATGATCGCACACACCACGTGGAGAGACCTTTTCTACAAACTGGCTGAAGCCCACCCAGACTGCTTGATGCTCAACTTCACTGTTAAGGTAGGAGGAGTCCTAGAGTCTGAGAAAAGATGAAAGTATTTATGAATGAGGGTGATTCTGCCCTGGTTGGTTGTTGGTCTGTGTCCTTTGAAAGACCCCACGTGCTTTCTTTGTAAAGGTTTTCGTCATTTCCCTTTAGTAAGTCATAAACATCGAGAAAGAGAAGCATAGACTTTGTATGTTTGGGGATCGAGTGGACTGTGTTTTAGGATTGGGCAGGAACAGGGGACAGAGCCTTGCGTTCGGAGAGGAGCCTCTAACAGCGCCTGGTCCATCGCCTCCGTCTCACACACGAAGACTCAAGGGTGGGGGGCTTGACTGGGACCACCAACCTAGTTAGTGGTGAAGCGGGGACCCGAGCAGAAGTTTGAGACCCGCGCCCAGCGCCCGTCCCTCCTCACCCCGGGCTCGGCCAGCGGCCGCCTTCCTGTGGGCGCCGGGCACGGCTCGCCAGCACCGTGTGCGCTTACTTCCGTGTTGCAGCTTATCTCCGACGCAGGGTACCAAGGGGAGATCACCAGCGTGTCCACAGCCTGCCAGCAGCTGGAGGTGTTTTCTAGAGTGCTTCGTACCTCTCTAGCTACGATTTTGGACGGAGGCGAAGAAAACCTCGAAAAAAATCTCCCCGAGTTTGCTGTAAGCGCTTTACTTGACGTGGCTCAGATCAGGAGGAGGCCGTTCGCATGGGGCCATGCATCTTCTAACGGGAAATGCTCTTTACTGTGGAGAGTGTGTGGGGCGCAGGGCACCTTCCCAGCTGGGGACTTGCGTGCAGAACTGTCGGAGTCCGACTCTTCTGTCTGCCTTTGTCATTGCTGTGGTCCTGAAACCCCACACACTGTCTCCCTGCCGTCTTCCAGAAGATGGTGTGTCACGGGGAGCACACGTATCTGTTCGCCCAGGCCCTGATGTCCGTGCTGGCCCAGGAGGAGCAGGGGGGCTCGGCCGTGCGCAGGGCCGCACAGGAGGTCCAGCGCTTCGCCCAGGAGAGGTGAGAGGCTGCCTGTCAGCTCGCTCTCGCCCCTACCACATTGCCCTGTGTCCACAACCGAAGACTCTAGGTCCTCCTGTTTTTGACAGATAGGTAAACTTGCTTTTATGCAGTAGAGCTGAAAAAGTCGGGCTAATATTAAATACGTGAAGAGAGCTTGCTTCGTAAAGTTTTGCTTCGATGAATATTTGGTAAACGATTTGCTTATCGTTGAATTCACTGTACTTATGAACCTAAGTGTATTTATGAACCTAAATTCCCAATATATTGGGATTCATCAGTGGCACATGGCAGCAGTCCTGAAATAGCTCTTCAGTAGTCTGATGGTTAGATCGTGGTCCATATCTTACAGAACAAAACTAGCCCCTGTTAGCTTCATTGCCTGCTAATGGAGGCTTAAGATACTTACGAAGTGCGTGGTTCCTTTTAGGAAGCCTCTGAGCTGTACTGAACCATTCTTCCCCAGTTAGCTCTAAATGTTGCTTTCATGGGTCAGTTAGTAAACGTACCAGTGGATGAGAGAAATATGAAAAAACAAAGGGACCTCAACAGTTCAAAGCATAAATCTGAAAGAAGGAAGGAAGGAAAAGGAGAGAGAAGGAAGGAGAGGGCAGGACAGGGCGCCACCTCATCAATGATGGGATGTACGATTTTTTTTCATCAAGAGGCCATGACGCCAGTCAGATCACGCTCGCACTGGGCACAGCTGCCTCCTACCCCCGGGCGTGTCAGGCCCTTGGGGCTATGTTGTCCAAGGGAGCCCTGAATCCGGCCGACATCACAGTCCTGTTCAAGATGTTTACAAGCATGGACCCGCCTCCTGTTGAACTCGTGAGTTGCTTTTCATTTTAACCTTAAGATGGGACACCCTCAGTGCCTATCGGAAGTATATTCCTTTGGAAAGTTGTTCCTTTTAATTCTCTGAAGTCAGCGAGTGCACATTCCTATTGAAATGTTTCTGTCCTCTCCCTGGTCCTTCCTCATCACATCCTCGGCCCTCACACACCCTGAAGCACATGCAGTGGTGGACGTGAGTGGGCCCTCCTGCCATGGGTGCGTGTGGACTTACCTGCCATCTCACTCCTGTGTTCCTTTTCAGTGTGTTTGTGTGTTTCTCTTCAGATCCGGGTGCCGGCCTTCCTGGACCTGTTCATGCAGTCACTCTTTAAACCAGGGGCCAGGATCAACCAGGACCACAAGCATAAGTACATCCACATCTTAGCATATGCAGCGAGCGTGGTGGAGACCTGGAAGAAGGTACTGTCAGTTCTGAGAACTCATGGACTTTTTTACGGAGCCAGAAACCTCCTCTCTGTGGTGTAATTTGGGAATTTTGGCTGCAGGGAATCACGGGCCCAACTAGTGTCAGAAATGTCTTTTCTAGTGTTTCTGCATAAAATAAGTCAAAGTGCTAAATGTCTCAAGGAAAGGTGCACAGCATCTACGATACTAATTTAAACTGTAATTTGAAGTGTGGCTAAAGATACGAAACCGATTCCCTAAGCCACTGACGGACGCCGGTCTCCCTGGCGGACGGTCTCACTGTGTGACGGGGACACTTCAGAGACAGGGACGGGGGTTTGCAGAGAGAAGGGCTGAGGCCAGGTTACCCCAACTGCAAGGACGCGGGCACCGTCGGGATTCACCGCCTTCATGTGTTTTCAGAACAAGCGAGTCAGCATCAATAAAGACGAGCTGAAGTCAACATCGAAAGCTGTTGAGACTGTTCACAACTTGTGTTGCAATGAGAACAAAGGGGCGTCTGAGCTTGTGGCCGAGCTGAGCACCCTCTACCAGTGTATCAGGTGAGCACGTGGAGCTTCTAACCCTGACTCTCCGGGGAGGACGGGTTTGAGCTTTCATATTAAAAGCTCAAAAAATAAAACAGATTCAGAGATACTTATTCATCGTATTTATTTTCTCTTTCGTAAATAGAGGGAGAGCACTTTCAACTGTTCTAGCAGCATGAGTAATTTTCAGGTGTTTACTTGCCAGAAGTCTGTTTGCAAATTAGACTCAGAAAAAGGAAGACCAACCAGAATTACAACAATTGACTTGAAGAAGAGGCTCTATTTACAGTAAAAGTTAGACCAACAAAGTATCACCTAGACAGAAATGGTGGGTGTCATGCCAATTATTTAAATAAGCATTCACTAGAAAAGCTGACACACAGGGTGGCCTCTTAGGCATTTGAATCTTCCTCCGTTAATTTGTCCTAGTGACAAAGAGAGGCTTTGCTAAATAAAAGTAAGCTTCAGCCCAGCCCACCAGGCTCGTGGAGTGTTGCGTGAATGGTCTTTTCCTTTCAAACCAGCAAAGTTGGTCCAAAGTCAGCTGAGCGTGGGATTCGGGTTCTCGAGCTGCGCGTTTGAGAGGACGCTGGTCTCGTCAGCCTGTTCTTAGCTCATCGTGTCTCCCTGGCAGAGCACGTCGTAGAGTGACGTGATGGGCTGGCTTGCGTTGGTGTTGTTCTGGGGTTTGCCCTTTAGAAAACTTTGTGTAAAGGAAGCGTTCTGCCTTGTTTACCTGTAGGTTTCCAGTGGTGGCCATGGGTGTGCTGAAGTGGGTGGACTGGACTGTGTCAGAGCCGAGGTACTTCCAGCTGCAGACGGACCACACCCCGGTGCACCTGGCACTGCTGGACGAGGTAGGGGCTGCGGACCTCCCAGCTCCGGTCCGAGGCTCTCGCACGTCTGTTCCCCGCCTTCAGAAGGCAGTCCTTCCGGAGCTGGTTATTTCTGTTCTAAATGAGGAGTTTCCTTTTAAGGAGCTAGTTTCGTTGACTCCACAGATCTCTCCGTTTTTATCAAGTGTCCCTGAAAGGATGAGGAATGGGTCAGAGGCTGGCCGGCCCTGGGCCGAGTGCTGGGCCCGCCGTCCTCAGCCGCGAGCTGTCTTTGGTGACGGTTCTCTGGGGCCGGCAGGGAGCCCAGAGGCCTGGCCATAGCGCTCAGGGTGGCTCCCTTTGGCCTCTTTGTAGATCAGCACCTGCCACCAGCTCCTCCACCCGCAGGTCCTGCAGCTGCTGGTGAAGCTCTTCGAGACAGAGCATTCCCAGCTGGACGTGATGGAGCAGGTGAGCGGGCAGCCCGAGGGCTGGGCTGCACAGCGGGAAGGCGGCCCCTTTCTCAGCCTTGTCGCCCCACCCGTGCAGCTCGAGTTGAAGAAGACCCTCCTGGACAGGATGGTGCACCTGCTGAGCCGGGGCTACGTGCTCCCCGTGGTCAGTTACATCCGCAAGTGTCTGGAGAAGCTGGACACCGACATCTCCCTCATTCGCCACTTTGTGACTGAGGTCAGCGCGCGCCGGTTACCGCTTCCCCCGGCAGCGCCCTTCTTGGCTTGATGTAGTCATCTGGTACCGCACTCCGGAGCCGTGCCGTCGGAGAGTCACGGTGATGACAGTGACACGGATGCCAGTCTACCAGGCACCTCCTACCTGCAGGAACAGTGTTTTACCTGCCTGGCCCCTGGGCGTCTTAATGTCGGAGATTGTCGGCAGGAAGCAGAATGGCGGGGGTTGGGGGAGGGGTCTCGCCGCACTGTTGCCGTCTGACTGGTAGTCGGAGCCGCTCACAGGCTGTGCTCCCCGTAGGTGCTCGACGTCATCGCGCCCCCCTACACCTCTGACTTCGTGCAGCTTTTCCTTCCTATCCTGGAGAACGACAGCATCGCCGGCACCATTAAAACAGAAGGTGAACACGACCCTGTGACAGAGTTTATAGGTAGGGTTGGCGTGAGCGTCTCTTGGCTGCAGTTTTCGATGTCATTGTTTCCCTCCTGCTTCTAACCCAGTGCCTGTTTTCCTTCCGTTTGCTAAAGCTCACTGCAAGTCTAACTTCATCTTGGTGAACTGATTCAGCGCATCCTCCAGAGCTGGAGCAGAACATTCCAGGAGACCCGCTGTGGAAAAACCCTTTCCAGAAGCTATTGTTGAAGAGGCCCAGTCAGCGTCTTGGAAGTGGGCTGTGGTGGGAGGAGGTGGATAACTTTTTTAAAAAGGAAGATGTCAGCAGTGTAACGGCTACTAGGAACAGTCCCGTCTCCTCGTGAGTCCAGGGCTGCCCCCAAGTCCTGTTTACAGTATTTCCCCAGTAGCGGAACTAGGTTCCCGTCACCTCTTGGGATGTAGCCAACTGTCAGCCCCGGGGCGGGGGGTGGAAATTCAGAAACTGAGACACTTAGATGAACTATTTTCAGAGTTGATTGATTTAAGTTTTCTCACAAGGCTCCATTGGTTAGTTCTTATCATTGCAATTGCTTTCATTTTCCGAGAACAAATAAAAAGCCCTTCTGCGGTTGGAAGGTGTAGGTCCCGGTGTTAATGTTGCTTTCGTGTGTAAATAAAACACTCAGATTCAGTTCTGCTGTGAAGTGTGCATTTTATTCATCCCTTGGGCAACTTGAGATCGCCATCCCCCCTCGGCCCCACCATTGACTGCAGGGTGACAGAGGAACTGGTGATGACAAGTCTGAAATGTTCCACCTCTTAAATACATCACAGACCACAGTCGCCAGATCATTTATTGAAGAAAACGGAGGTCACATCATTCGCTGCCTGGTGGCTCACGCTTCTTCAGGTAGATGGTGCGCTGCCGTCCTCCCGGCAGGAAGCCGTCCTGTGCAGGTGCTGGGTCGTCCCCCCGCCGCGACTCCCCGCCCCACCCCAGAACGCGTTCAGCCCGTGCGGCATCGCGGCGGCCGTCCCTCCTGGGCGCCCAGGGCCATCACCGGCCATCACGTATGTGACCGCCAACCCCCAGTTCCTTCAAACCACGGCAGTACCACCCCAGTGCCCGTGAAGGTGGGATCCCCTCTGGTTACGGCTCATGCGATCATCTCTTTAAGAGCCGCTCCTCTGGAGACGTCTGCCTTAAACGATGGGGTCCCCGAATGTGCAGCTCTCCTCGATGGCGAGGTTGTAGTCGGCACCCTTGCCACCTTTGTAGGCGCTGGTCACTATGCGCATCCAGCCCCGCTCACCCTGTGAGGAGTGGGACCACGCATCAGCTCAGCTCCCGTCTGCGCTCCGAGTAGACGGACCCCCTCCCCTCCTCACTCAGCCTCAGGCTCGGGGGTCTGCAGCGTCCCAGCCACCCGCTCGGCTGACCCTTCCCTTTTCTGGGACCCCTGTTCGGAAATAGCTTTTGTGAAATATTCAACTTGGTTAATATTCAACACGAGGGGTGCGTGGCCCTGTTATGCCGAGAGCTAATTAACTAAAATGTTGATCGACTCTTTAGACCAGATGACTCGACTACCTATTAATATCCCCATTTATAGTCGTTTAATAAAAAATATTGACATTTCATCACTTCGACATAAATCACCATCCCTGGGCTTCCCTGGTGGCGCAGTGGTTGAGAGTCCGCCTGCCAATGCAGGGGACACGGGTTCGTGCCCCGGTCCGGGAGGATCCCACATGCTGCGGAGCAGCTGGGCCCGTGAGCCATGGCCGCTGAGCCTGCGCGTCCGGAGCCTGTGCTCCGCAACGGGAGAGGCCACAACAGTGAGAGGCCCGCGTACCGCAAAAAAAAAAAAAAAAAAAAAATCACCATCCCTGATTTCATAACAATGAATTTGTGTCTTCAGCTGTTAATGGTTAATACTAGGTCTTAGAAACGAAAATTCTGCCAGTTAATTTAATTCCCCTGGGTTTTCGACTCAACTCAAAAAGTATTTTTGAAGAAACTCCACGGTATTACTTAGGAGAGCCGAAAGTATGGCAAGAAAAAGAATGAGATGGTTGTAAAGGCATAAAAGCTAGCTAAATGGAAACTTCTAAAGCAGCACTTCTCAGCCCCCATCCCCCTCGGGAGACATTTGTCAATGTCTGCAGCCGTTTTCTGGATGTCACAGCTGGGGAGCGGGGAGGAGCATCTGGCGTCTACCGGGTAGGGGCCGGGGAAGCTGCAAACGCGCTACGAGGCACAGGACGGGGACAGCCCCCGTGCAGCGCAGGAGGACCTCACCCCACGTGTCTGCAGCCTGGAGCCCCTCTGCTCAGGGCCACGGTTCTCAGCTACGAAACCCCCAGAACCATCCAAGTGAGAGGAGTCGCAGTGGAAATGTCTTACCCATGGTTCGCCCCACGAATTCCGGACGATCCAGTACTCCGTCCCATGGCTGACACCCCAGCCGGCCACGGAGACTATGTGGTTTATGTAGGCCCTGTTGCGGTATTCAGCATAGATGCCGCCGGTGTAGTTAGACATCTTCTCCGTTGCCATTATACCGCAGCTGAGAGCAAGCAGGGAGAGAATGAGCGCTTTCAATAGCCATCGTTGACCATTGTTAGGAAGAGCCGTGTGGATCCAACTGAAATAACACGCACCTGATGATTCTGCCCAAACTTCTGTAGTTACTCACCTGGCATCCTCCCTACCAAAGCTGTACCAGCCGCCCCAGAGCACTGGCTACACTCTGGGAGCTGTCCATGGATGTGTCCTTCCCTCACAATAATCCTACGAGGGGCACATGGGCTACTGAGCTTTACTTTTGAGAAAACTCACGTGGCAGCTGTCTCCAGCCCTGTGGGTAAAGTTGGCCAGAAGGAAAGGGGTGAAAATCACCTGGGTCCCGTTTACTAGAAGCGTGCACGCCCTCTGCGGGCAGGGGTCTCAAAGCTCACCTGATGGGCCCCTTCGCATAGATTTCTGCCATCATCTTTTCCCTCCCGGAGACGGAGCCGTAGTCGCCAACTTTCCAGAGGGTATAGTTCTTGATGACGTGGCACTCTCCGAATTCAGTGCATGTTCCACACTGGTTAAACTTGTCACACTCTGGGGACAGCACGGAAAGTCAGCGTGAGGCCATTTCCCCGTTAATCCCTGAACAAAGTAGCACGCCCAGACCCAAACTCCACTTTTCTAACTGAAGGCTCCATCCATCAGCTAATAATGGAAATCTTCTTGCCCTCGGGTGTTTAATTACCCTCTGCTTTCAGCTGCAGGAGTTACAAAAAGCCTTTCCCCGGGCCTCAGTGGAAAGAAACGTTAATTAGCACACAGTAGGTGCTCAAAAGCTCCACTTTTCCTTTAAAGCCGGGACAAAGGCCTTTGCACAATACTCTACAGCTGAGAATAGAGTGTAATTAAATTATTCACTTTTAATAAGATTGTATTGTTTCCCCACGTTTGGGGAAAAAATAAGCATTTTCTTATTCTTTCGGTCTGAGAAGGTATAATAATTAGGCCTCAAAAAACAGTGCAGCTATTAGATCTGGAAGACTCCACACCGTCTCCTGCATCCTTCCTGGGCCCTAGACAGTATTACTTCTCACCTTGTCCATCCTGCCTTGGCCCACAGCACCACTTTCTACTGCTTTCACATTACCTATTTCTGTTATAGTTTTGTATCTATCCAGACTCCTTCCCCAAGACATTAAACTCCTTGAGGATTAAACTGTTGGTTTAATTTGTCCCTTGGACACCAAATGCCCAGGACAACCTGAAAAAAGGTGGATCTGTGGCCACATTTGCTAATACAAAGACAGGACTACTGGAACTTGCCTGGTGGCGCAATGGTTAAGAATCCGCCTGTCAGTGCAGGGGACATGGGTTCGGTCCCTGGTCGGGGAAAATCCTGCATGCCACGGAGCAACTAAGCCCGTGCACCACAACTACAGAGCCTGCAGTCTAGAGCCCACGAGCCACAACTACTGAGCCCACGAGCCACAACTACTGAAGCCCACGCGCCTGCAGCCTGTGCTCTGCAACAAGAGAAGCCACCGCGATGAGAAGCCCGCACACCGCAACAAAGAGTAGCCCCCGCTCGCTGCAACTAGAGAAAGTCCGCGTGCAGCAACGAAGACCCAACACAGCCAAAAAAAAAAAAAAAAAAGACAGGACTACTTATTGCAAACAATCAGGTGCCGATGAGTTCCATCTGGCCCTGATGTCCCAGGTGGGCTGGAGGGGCCTGGCCGAGGACAGACGAGACCAGCTCTGGGTGGATCAGGGCTCCGAGGACCACGGGGCCCTCCCTGCTCCCCTTCACCCTGGACTCTTCTTCTTGGTTCTCTGACGCCTGCTGCATCTATCACTTCAACAACTCACTGGACCAGTTTGGGGAGATGCTTGCTGGCCGGGCAATACGGCCTGGGAGGCAAGGCGGGGGCAGCCTGTGGGCGTGGGATGGCGCCTTCAGAAGGTACAGGGGCCTGAGCACACCTTTTACAGATGGAAGGGGGGGCAGAAAAGCCCCCCGGTCTCCCCACACACACCCCCGTCCTCCCCACTCCTGTCTCAAAAGGCCTTTTGAGTTGGTCTCAGCTCTCTGCTCTGGTTACGAGGGAGCTCAGACAGGTGACTTAAAACTACCCACTGTGGGGTTAGGGTTTGGGCTTTTTCTTTCCTTGGGTTTCCAAGGCGAGCACCCTGAAAGGACCGTGCCGACTCCAGGGCCCCAGGCCAGCTTGCATCCGCTGGTCCGTGCAGCACCCTCGGCTCCAAATCCACCCAGACGCAGGCGGCCGGGACCAGGGTCTCGAAGCAGGCCAGGCCCGCCTGCTCCCTGCCTGCTCGCCACTCCCAGCTCCTGGAAAACACTCTTCCCTTGATGAGCGATCCCCTTACAAAGGGCCATGAAACCACCAAAATGCCAACACGTCAAAACCCAAACACCAGGGCCCGGCCTGGCTGCCGGGCACACAGGCTGGAGATCCCAAGTCCTTTTTTTGTTGGTCTTCCCACCAAGGATGCCAGGCCCCACCTTTCCCGTCCCACTAGACACACAGCGGCAGGGGGCTCCCAGCTCCGTCCCACCCTTCCCAGGGCCCCGGCCACGAGAGAGAGAGAGAGAGAGAGAGAGAGAGAGAGAGAGAGAGAGAAAGAGAGAGAGAGAGAGAGAGAGAGAGAGAGAGAGAGAGAGAGAGAGAGAGAGAGAGAGAGAGAGAGAGAGAGAGAGGGAGAGAGAGAGAGGGAGGGAGGGAGGGAGGGAGGGAGGGAGAGAGAGAGAGAGAGAGAGAGAGAGAGAGAGAGAGAGATGAGCAGGCCCTACCTTGGTCCTTGGCCTGGTAGTTGTTACAGGTCTCATCGGGGATGCCGTGCCGGTGGGCGTACTCCCACACCGGCAGGTCATTGCCCCCCTCGCACGAGCCAGCATTGCCGCAGTCGATCACGTGCTGCACGGACAGCAGTACGGAGGGCCACGCTCCCTTCCTCTTGATGTTGATCCGGTCTGCGGGGGCAGCACCCATGCTGGTCAGCACCCACCCCACTGCCTGCCGCCCCGGGGGCCACGCATCCCTCTCTGGAGGGCCCTCCCCTGCTCCCTGGGGTCCCTGCTCTCCAGAGAGGCCTCCCGGGCCCTTCCTGGTACCGATGCCCACCCTCCCCCCACTACGAATGTCATCTGGGCAGGGCCGGGCATGTCCTGCCTGAAGGCTGGTAGATCCCCGAGGGCACCGGGGAGCCAGACTAGGGGGCCAGTCGGCGACCCCACTCTCACTCCCCACGCGCCTGGGCCCACACACCCCACGGGGCAGCTGGGGACGGCTGAGGGCAGCCACGGGCCCCCGCTCCTTGCCCCCCTTTCCCTGTACAGACAGCATCCTGTGGGGCCCTGCAGCCAACCATACCACGGGCCCGCCACCTTGCTTTCCGCCCTCCTGGAGCGAAGATTCCGCAGCCGCCCACCTCGTGGCCACATCCCGAGTTCCCACCTCCAGGTCAGAACTCACCACAGCTGCTCCTGTTCCTTCCCTGATGACGGCGAGCAAGCGGCCAGGCCCTCCACCCACCAGCAGCCCCCTCCAGGCGCCCCCTTCCATCCTTCCCTCCTGCAGCCCCAGGCCCCCTACACCCCTGGGGTCACCTCCTAGGCCCTTGGGCCCCCAGGGCTCTACATGCGGCCCCACAGGGCTTGTGGAACCCACGGCCGGTCACCAGCACGTGCCCCAGCCCTTCCCCCAGCGCCCCTGGACGCACCGCCCAGTGCTCCTCCGCGGACCCCCTTGTGCGGGTGAGCACCGCCCTCCAGCCCCCGCAGGTCTCCCCAAGCTCCTCAGCAGCCTCCCGCCGTGCCCGCCCTGGGCGCTCGAGCCTCCTCCCCGGCCTCGCTGACCCTGCAGCTGACACTGCTTCACCCAATAACCCCTCCCGCCTGAGGGTACCGGCCCGTTCTTCAGCTCTTGGTGTCCAAACTGGGTCCCAACACGGAACAGGGAGCCAGCTGACACAGGCTCTGCGGGCAGGTCAGGGTTTTGTTCTATCTGCCTGAAACCTCGCAGGGCTTCAAGCGGAACAGAAAAGGGACCCGGCCTGGGTCTGAGCTGCTCCACCAGGAGAGCAGCAGGCGGACCAGGCGGCAGCTCCGCAGCGGTGCTTGGAAGGTAGAGCGCAGCCCTGCGGCCCGATGTTCTGAGGGTGGAAAGCAGGAGGCCGGCTGCCTCTGGGCCTGGGCCTGAGCGAGGGAGGGATAGCATTCTCCTGGAGTGATCAGGGAGGCCGGGGAAGAACCGGTTTGGGGGTGAGGGTGGTGGCAGAAAGGAGGAGCACGTGAGGTTTGAGGTGTCCCGCGGGGGAGCGTGAAGGCCGAGTCCAGGTGCAGGGTCCCAGGGAGTCCAATGTCCAGAAGTTAAGCGGGGTGGGGGTGGGGGATGAAGTTGGGGCCGGTGAGACAGAGACTGGGGGCCTGTGGCTAAAGGCGAGGAAAGCATTTCGGGGAGGGGCTGATCGAGCACAACAGGGCGGGGCGAGGCCCAGGGGCAACCACCAGACCTGCCCCTGACGCCCCGAGCCGGTGACCTTGGCGAGGAGCTGGCAGGCGACTGGAGGGGGTCGGGTTAGCAGGGAGAAGGTGGGGACTGCAGGCCCCTCCAGGAGCCCAGAAGTGGGGTGGCGGCTGGAGACGGGGTGGGGTTCAGCGCTGGCCAGGTCTGAGCATCGGCAGGGATGGCCTTGTCCAGGGGCTCAGACGCTGGACGGCCGGGGACAGGAGGGAAGGTGGCAGCTGGGCCGGGCACCGTGGAAGTCCCCTTCTGGGGCTTCTGTTTTCTCAGTGAAAGAGGAAGAGGACGCCTGCTGCTAGGGAGGCCGTTAGGGGCTGGAGAGCAAGAGGGGAGAAGCAGTCATCTGCCCAGGAGACTCCACTCCAGCAGGTGGAGGGCGGACCTCTGAGCAGGGACACGCCGTCGCCTCCAGGCCCCGCCCTCCTCTACAGACGCGAATCTTGGCATGTGATTCCCTCCCTAAGATCCCTCAGGCTTCTGCCGGGCCCCTCCCCTGGGGGTAGGGCCCCTGGTGACCTTCTCAGCTTCCCCCACCCACCCTTAGGCCCCTGCCACAAAGGCCCTCTCAATTCCTCCAGGCCAGGGAGTGCGCCATTCCTGCCAGGCCTTCGCCCTGAGCCTCTGGCTCGAGGCCCGCCTACACCCTGCCTGCCTGCCCGCCTTGGGCCCCTGAAGTCTCCCAGCGGCTCCAGGGGTTAAGCCTCTGCTCCACATTCTCCAGGGGCCCTGTCCCTCTCCATCCCGGTCAGGGACCTCCCCAGCTGCCCAGAAGAGCTCCTACAGCTTAAAATGGGGCTCAGGGGGTTCCCTGGTGGCCCCGTGGTTAGGACTCAGCGTGTTCACTGCTGTGGGCCGGGGTTCAACCCCTGGTTGGGGAACTGAGACCCTGCAAGCCGCGCGGTGCAGCCAAAACACACTTTTTAAAATAAAATAAAATAAAATGGGGCTCAGCCTAGCCGCCCCCACCCCCTCCTCCCTGAAGGGCCAGAAGTGCAACCCAGCCCCCAGGAGAGATGGGGCGGGGCCCCCACGAGGCCCTGCCTGATGCCCCCAGTGCAGCTGGCTGGCCCTGGGGTCCAGACGCCAGCCCCACCCCTCATCCTACAGACAGCCCAGCTTCCGTGCCCTGCTCCCAGCTGTCACTCCCATAAAGGCCTAGTCTCCTGACCTCCCTGCCGGAGCCTCAGTTTCCTCATCTGCAAAGTGGGAGCAATCACAGGGCAGCCAGGAGGCTTACATGGGATGAGCCGTCCAGCATAGGCCAGGGG
Organism: Delphinus delphis; assembly: GCF_949987515.2. NCBI lineage: Eukaryota > Metazoa > Chordata > Mammalia > Artiodactyla > Delphinidae > Delphinus > Delphinus delphis. Next base: position 4,128,643 of record NC_082697.1, on the reverse strand, counting down.
CGTAGCCACACACTGGCTTAACACAGTGCCACAGGGCAGGAGTTCGAAAGATTCCGGCGTGACTGCAGGCTCCCGGAACCCCGAGCTGAATGAAGGCCCAGGCTGGTGTGAAGTCCCCCTCCCTCCCCTACCAAGGCAGGCCCAGCAGCCTTCTGGAGCGGCGCCGATTTCGGATCCCTCCCCGCCCCCCAATCCCGGCCTCGAGGTTTCCCGGCCTCGAGGTTTCCCGCCCTCGCTGCAGCCAGGCGGATAAGGCCCAGATGAGGAGAAACAGCCAGCTTGCTCAATGTTCCAAGCCAGGGCTGGCATTCATTTCAAATATTACTACGCTGAAAAGCAGCTTCTCTTCCGCATACCCAAACACCAGCAGGGTGTTCGTGAGTTTGTGGTTTGAGCCCCAAGAGCCTAGCTCACAAGCTTCGGGACAGATAAGCCTCCTGGGAGCCGTTTGTCACAGGTCTTCAGTCCTGTGACTGCCGGGCATCCGCTCCCTTAGGCCTGACGCAGACACCGCCCCATGCCAGGCTGAGTCCTGGCACAGAACTGCAGGCCCCCAGGACCCTGGGCTGCAGCTGCCGGTACTGACAAAGAAGGCAGCTGGACGGGCCCTCCTGGCCCACAGTCAAGAGGGGCCGAAGTCCCCGACCTTACCCGCCATGGCACTGGTGCTGCCGTGGGCCCAGCAGGAGCCACAGTACTGGGGGATGTGCTGGTTCCTGGTGACACTGGCGTAGTTGACCCCATTCACGTTGCGCCAGTCCCAGCTCTTGGGCAGATCCGATAGGGACAGGTACTCGTGAGGCCGGGGATATGTCCTGGGAACAGACCACCACCACCGGAATCAGCACTGGGGCCCCTGGGGGTCGGGCGCGCAGGCACCTTCCCCAGCGCCCTCTCCCCTCCCCAAACTGAGAGCGAGCGGGAGAGGGCCATCTCAGCCAGGAGACGCCCCTGCCCGCTCGGAATCTCAAGTGGGCAGGGCACACACGCGCCCCCGCAGTGCAGGAACCAGACCGCTCCGCCAGCGAGGCTCCAAATGCCAGGGCGGCGAGGCTAGCCTGCCTCCTGCACCGGTGCGCCTCGTCCAACCCTGCAAATGTGAAAGGGCGCGCCCCCAAAGCAACGGGGCTGGCCTTGACCCTCAGAGGTCAAGGGAGGCTGGGCGTCCTGGTTCCTGGCACCCCAAGGAGGCGGCAGGGTCCCCCAGGCGGGAGAGGGCGCGAAGCCCCGGGAGATGGGCAGCCCCTGACCACCCCCCAGCCGCCCCGACCTGCGCCCCAGCTGGGTGAGCTGGTCCCCCCGCAGGGGCCGGTAGCAGCCGCGGCCCGGGCGGAAGTGGAGGCCGGCCCGCGCCGCGCCCGCCGGCAGCACGAGCAGCAGTAGCACCAGCTGCGCCGGCCCGGACGACGCCATGGCTCCCTCGCCGGCGCGATCTGACCCCGACTCGAATCCCAACTCGGATCCTAACTCGGATCCCGCGCCGGTAGCTCCTCCGCCAGCCTTCGCCCCGGCCGCCCCGCCCGGCCCTTAAGGTGGCTGCGCGCGGGCGGGACACTCCCCCGGGGCGGGGCGCGCGGCTGCCCCCGGTGACCCGGCCCCGCCCCGCCCGGCCGCACGGCCCGCCGCCCGGACTCGGGTCACGCGCCAGGCCTCGGCTGACCCCAGACCCGACCCGGCCACCAGCCACGAGCCTCCCATCCGTCAGACCTCATTCACTCTCGGGCATCCCCACCTTGGATTCTTGGGACCCTTGGCCCTGGAGAGGTGCCCCTGTCCCCGCATCCCACGTGGGCCCAGGCCTCCGGGGATGGGCAGGGGGTCTCCCCGCAGGACTGTGCCCTGGTCTCGCTTTCTGAAGGCCACTTCCCGAAGGCCCAGGCCCTTTCTGGAGAGACACTTTCCCTACATAGTGAAGAAAGACAGGATCCTTCCAGAAACTGCCCCTCGAGGAGAGTTTCACGTGGGCCTGAATCATTAATTCTACTTTCCAACTTCCAAAGCTGCTGGCTGAGGTTTCTGCTGACAAAGTGCTTCATCTTCAAACAGAGAAACAAAAGCAGAAGTGGGACCCTGGGGGCCTTGGTTTCGTAACTCAAGAATTTCCCCTCCCCCCCCCCCCCCCCCCCCCCCCCCCCCCCCCGCTCCTCCTGAGTGGCGGTCACCTGAGCTGAGCACAGAATGGCCTCCCTGGTCCTGGGAGAAGAGGGTCCAGGCTTTTTGCTTTAGGGCCCACAGCCTTGGCTATAGGGTCCTCAGATGCAGGGACCCTGCTCTTCCCTGGACGACATGGGCATCCCCACACACCCACCCCCTCTTTCCCTCTGCCGACACCAAACCTGCAATCAGAAACCACGGTGGCTGCCCCGTGGACTTCCAGCCATTTCTGTGACGACCCTTGGAAGCCCTGGGGCACCCACGGAATCCCAGCAGGGCTTAGTCCCTGCTCCTGACACGCTATTGCTGAGGCAATGTATAGACACGGCCTCTACCTATTGAGGTCTATGTGTTGAGGTCTCTCTCTTTTTTTTTTTTTTTGCGGTACGCGGGCCCCTCACCGCTGCGGCCCCTCCCGCTGCGGAGCACAGGCTCCGGACACGCAGGCCCAGCGGCCACGGCTCATGGGCCCAGCCGCTCCGCGTCACGTGGGATCCTCCCAGACCGGGGCACGAACCCGCGCCCCCCGCATCGGCAGGCGGACTCTCAACCACTGCGCCACCAGGGAAGCCCGAGGTGTCTTTTATCTTCCTGGAAAGTGGGCTCCTCCGAACCCTTACTGTGAGTCAGTTCCTGGTTAGGAGGTGGGATGGAGCTGCCCACCCTCCACCCCGATCCCGTGAGAAAACGTCCAGGTTTGAGCAGTGGGGATGGGGGCACAGAAACCACGTCTGCAGAGGCTGATTTGCCCGAACAGGTGTCCTGGCCCTGGCGCCAAAGCCTTTCCCTTCCCTCGGGTGTAGCGGGTGTGGGAAGGGAGTTGCCAGCCAGGACTTCCCCTTCCTACCCCTCTTTCCTCCACGGCCAAGGTGAGTCAGCCAATCTGTCCTCCATCCACGTGAGGAAACAAGCCGGCATGGTTGTCCCCGTGACCCCCGTGACATCTGTCATCCAGGTGGGGTCTTCCTAAGAGGTGGGTGTTTGGTCTCCTCCAAAGAACAAGCTAAAACCTCCTAGTTGCTGAAGAACGATCAGAATGGTCCCAATATTGCAGGGTGACAAATATTTTGGGGACCCCCAAGTCCCCATAAGCGGTCAGGGCCCAAGAGGTGCAAAGTCCAACCACAAGTTTTATAACATGGGACACAGACGGTCCCTAGGCCCAGCCTCTGATGACTGCTGTGAGGTCTGGGGCTGCATCCCTAACGTTGGGTGAAAATCATGTGCCGGGTTACAAGCTCTTCGGTACCTGCCGTGTTGGGAGACCTGGATGTTCTGAAGGCGCCCTGGGATTCTCCAAGGAGGTCCACGTGCGTCAGTGTTATGACAGGCAGGGCCGGCGTCATGGGCTTGTGACCTCTGCCGTCAACAGGGCCCAGAGCACTTGGTGTGATGCCGGGTTGCCCAAGGTGCCCTGTTTTCGTTTTGAGCCTTAGGTTGCAGAGCTGGGCCTGCCAGATGACTCAGCCTCCGTAGGCCAGGGCCTGCAGCAAGGGTCAGAGCGGGGCTTGAGGGTCAGGGAGCATTCAGCCCTGGAGAATGCAGGTTAAAGGGAGGGACGGTGACATTTTCAGGCTGGAAACGAATAGGACATCCAGTGTTGACAGGTGGTGATACAGCAGGGTTTTCCTGCCCTAGAAGCAGCTCAAACTCAGAGAGTGACAGGAAAATCGGCAGGAGGAGGGGGAGGGAGGCCAGACATTTGAAACCACAACTTTCAAGGCAAGAAGAAGTAAATGAGTTCTCCTGTGACCCACTCTGCTTCTTCAGAACCTGTGACGGGTCCAACGCGGAGCCAAGCCCCTGGACCCTTTCTTCCCCTCTGAACCTGGCTGTGGTCCGCCGATGCACGTCCACCTGGCCCACGGCTCTGAGGGGTGAGCTAGCCGCGTCACTTTAGGGGTCACTGAAACCGCACTGGGTCCCTTAGAGCTGTGTTCTGTTGAGGGAGGGGGCCACAGCCCTGACCGCCTCTGTTAGCCGAAGGCATTTGGCCCTAGGAGGTCTCTGAAGGCGCACAGGTGAAATTCAAAGGCCGCGGGAACGGAGGGAGAGGAGTACCTGCTGGACTGGCCGCCCAGCTCTCCCCGAAGCAGGTGCACCTGAGCGGCAGGTTGTGCGGTCCCTTCCTGGCACCGCTCTGCATGCCTGTGAGGGCAATGTGCAGATCATGACTGTCTCATCCTCCTGGAACAGAGGAGACTCGGCAGGGCCCCAAGGTCGGCTGCCCTCAGGCCATCATCACCTGTGTGTCCCCGAGCGGAGCACAGCTAACGCATACTTGGGACTCAGACCCTTCCCTGAAACCAGGACAAAGGCCTCTCCCTGGGAACCCGCCGGCATCCCTGCACTCCCGCCCCCTGGGCTGTGTCCACAGGCAGATACAAATGACAGTCTAGAAGGCTCTCCCGTCTGGGAAACTCTTTTCTCATTTGATCCTCCGCACAACGCTGTGAGGTGGGAATCCGATGCTGTCACCTATTTTATAGGTGGGAAGACTGAGGCTCCAGAGAGGTTGAGAGACCGGTACTCTGCCCAAGGCTCACGGGTGGCGGGTTTGAGTCTAGTCCCTTTTTTCTTTTTTAATGCCCCGTAAAGTCTCCTGGCGAACATGTGATCCAAGGCCACGACGCAAAAGCCTATTTGCTTCTAAAAATAAGGTTGACTTGTCCCCTCGTCCCAGTAAAGAAATCACACGCTTTACAGGTAGGCCAGGGCCGGCCCAGTCTCCCAACGGGCAGCAGAAGAACAAAGGTGAGTTTTTGTTTACCGTGGAATCGCCTCGAAGTCCTCTCCTCTCCTTCCTTCGTGCCGTGTTGCTTGCCCGCACCCGGTAGGCTGCAGACATTTCCTATGTCTCCACATTCCTGAGCTGAGCCACATCCTGGATACCGCATCTGTCATTAAAGATGCTGGCGGTGACAGAAGGCAAGTCTGGCTCGTAGGGCACCGTGGTCCCCTCGCCAGCTGCAGGCTCGCCTCCATCCACGTGGCCACTGGGTCAGATGCTCACGCTGACCCTCTGCAGCGAATGTGGGTCAAGTTCGTGGTCCCCAAATGCCATCGCCACCACACCCTCTGCTGGCCGCACAGCCTCACTTGGGGGGGAGCTCGGCTCCTGGGGGTCCCATTCCTGAGTATGTCACACCTGTCAGTAACACCTCAGAACACGCTGGCCACCGCCCACCGGCCAGGTCACGTCCAGCCCACCCAGGTGCTGGCCCAGGAGCCCTTGCAGAGCGGCCCGGGCCTTTCACCTGGTCCAGTCTGCTGGCGCTCTAAAGGACAGTCGGCAAACATTGCTGACCACCTAGGATGCGCCACGCCACTGACCCAGCCCTGGGGGCACAGGAGTGTCAGTCCCCGCCTGCCCAGGGCGAATATTCTAGCAAGGGGCCACGTGGAAACAGAGGCTCGATGAAGAATGTGCTGGCTACAGAGCAAATGGGGCCTGGTAGAGACAGGGCCTCGCGTATCTGCTCTGGGACGTTCTCTTAGCCATCCAGTGAGTTGGGATTGACTGATGAGGACGTAGCCATGGAAAGTGCTGGACCTTTCAAGCAGAAGGGAGAGTGTGTGCAAAGGCCTTGGAAGGCCGGCACCCGTGGTAGGGGCGACCAAGTGGCAGCAGAGGTGGTTGGAGGAGAAGGCGGCAGGGCGAGGTCCCAGGGCTGTAAACGCGCCTCTCAGCTGCTGGCGCTCTGGGATCTAAGACCATGCTGCCCGCTGCCCGAAGGCCGCTGCCCTCGAGGTGCAGGGCTCCTCGTCATGCACCGGTTCCCACCCAGCCCTCCCCGTCCCTCCCTCCCGCTCGGCCTCCTTCGGCTCCCTCCCTGCTTCCGACCGTGGGCTTTTCCCATCAATCTGAACAACATATCAGCTGCGGTAAGAGCAACGGTTTTACCCTGGTGGCCGCTCGTTTCCCTGGAGAGCAGTGGGCGCGACCTTTTGTGTTCTATGAGCTCGCTCTGGGAGGATGGATGGAAGGTCAGGTAGAGGCCATTGTGGTCGTGGACAGGTGAGCTGGTGGTGATAGGTGAGGGATCCTGCTGAGAGATCGTGAGCATGGGCACGTCTGTCTGGGTGGCAGGGCTGACAGGACCCAGTTATGGACCAGAGGTGAGGAGAAAGGCCCAGCTGGAGGCTGTCTGGCCGGTCCGCCTCTTGACACCTGGAGTCATCCCTAGATGTAGAGGTCCGCAGACCTGCGACCCACCTCTGGTTCTGCCGCATCATCCTGGGACTTGAGCTGTCGGGTCCGTCTCCAAGCCTTAGTCTCTTCTACCAGATGGAGAGGAACCATCCCCTTGCCCAGAGGTGGGCTAAAAGAGGTATCAAGAGAGATGGGTGGCAGAGAACTTGGTAACGGCCAGAGAGAGGGAACTCGGCAGGTGTGTCTCTCATTCCTGGAGGGGATTTCCTACTTCGCCGAGGTCCCTCGAGCCCCCCAAATAGTAATCAGCCAATATTTGTTGGATAAACGAGTGGATTTCTGAGACAGACAAAATGGAGATTTCTTGGACAAACACGGAGCTGGAAGAAGTATATATTTGTGCTTGATTTCACATGTTATGTTTATCTCTCTTTCTGCCACTGAACATTATGAATCGGGAGCTGCACACCTTGGGAGACGGGAGAGATACAACCGAGAAGGTTAACGTCTCCATACACCCTCAGAATCACGTCAACTCACGGGAAGTGAGTGTGTGTGTGTGTGTGTATGTGTTTCTGTGTGTGTGTTTCCTCCTGCAAGTCAGAGATGCCACAGCCCAGGACGCTGATTCTCAATGGACCCAGAGAGACGGCACTGGACCATCTCGGGTCCAGTGGACCACCTGATGGGCAGAAGGTCTCAAACTCCTCCGTGGACCTGGGCAGCCTGGCTTAGTGAAAAACAGTGACTAGTTTTTTAGTTAGTCCCTTTCTTCTTGCAGTTACTTATTCATCCTCCCCGAACTTTCTTTTACAGTAAGAGAACGCACGACGAAGCAGAGTACAGGCAAGTGGAACTCAGTTCATCTGATGATCTGCCCACACCCGGCTGAGTCACTCCTAATGGCTCCTCAGATGTCATTTTCTCGCTAAGACATTTGGAAAAATTTCTACCTCTGAATCACAAGCAAACACTATAATTCACCCATCTTCTCTAAGTTATGCAAGGAAGTATGATGCCCTAGGAAGTGGAAGATCAGGGGCGGATGAAATCAATGAATTCTCTGAGAACTTTGTTTTTCTCCTAATCATTCATTTGCCGAATGCAGGGCTGGGGGAGCCCCACCCGGCCACTGGGGTCATCTCCAGGGGAAGTGTGGCAGCAGCCGATGTGGCGTTTCTGGATGACGCTTGGTTTTCCTTATCGTCTTGGTCCTGTTCCCATAATAGACCCGAGTGTCATCCAGGAAGGGGCTTGCTGTCACCCCATCTTATTGAGGACGGCTCCTCGCGACGAAGGGCTGGCCACTGGTACTTAATGATTTCAGTGTCCTTGGGCGAGCGGGGTCACCCCTGGTGCACAGGGCAGTTTCGCTCCTGCCCTCTGCCCCGCTGAAGCTCCGCTCAGGGTCCGTCACCATCACCTGCCTTTGTCACAGCCCTTCTCAGGGGAGATCCAGATGATTTTGTCATTCATCACACATGGCCGCTTTTAATCACTTGCTGTGCTTCAGGGCAAGGGGTCACCTTCAGCCTGACAGGAGAGCAGACCTTGGGTCTCCCCCCGCGTGAACTGTCACACACTCACCTGTGTGGCGGGAAGGGGCCACTTCTCGGGGACTGAAAAAGGCACTGTGTCTTCAGCTCCTCACTGGCTCTCGCTAACCTGGCAGCCAGAGGGGCGCACGTTCCCCAGGGGGCAGGTCCCTTCATGAATAAGGACAGGGGAGCAGAGACAGGCTGGCGTCAGACCTGCTGCGTGTCCAGCCACCCTGTGCTACCCGGACGTGTCAAGTCCAGATGGAGGGCTCTGCGTGCCACAGCTAGCTTAGGCCAGATACACGGTAGGTGCTCAGGACCCAGGGTGCTGCTGCGTCTACGCAGTCAGCTGCATCGCCGCCTTCCATCCTGTGAAGCTGCCTTGGAAAACACTGCCTGCCCAGGGGTGTTGAGGGCTGCTCAGTCCTCAGCGCAGACCTGGGCCTCGGGACCGTCATCCCGCTTTCCAGCTGAGACGGCTCAGGTCTGGGGAGAGGTGGGCCCTGCTGAGCCGCAGCCTCTCTGCCTGGCATCCGCCCCCTGCCCCCAACCCCCGCCCCTGGCAGCACCCCAAGCTCAGCACATGCCGCCCAGGCTGAGTAAACACTGCTGGCCGCGCTGGAATCAAAGCAAACAGGGTTCCTCTTCTTCCGCCGTTTTGCCAGCTGCCCCATTAACAGAAAAACCTTTTAAGCGCTCATCTGGAAACCTGGCAAACTGAGGTGACCAAGAGAGGCGTGCTCCAGGGTGGAGGCTGGCGTGCCCAGCCCGCTGCGCCCTGCTCCTCTGGCCTGCAGTGAACACATGGAGATCAAGGGTGTCCCTCAGGCCAGCCCCTGGGCCCTCCCAGCAGCTCTGCCCCCCACCGTGTCCTGCAGCGTCCCAAAATAGCTCGTGTGCTGACTCCACGTTCGATCCTGACATCCTTGTTCTTTGGAACAGTTTACGCTTTCAGCCTGGACCACCTCTTAGGGGACGGAGGAAAGCGCCCTCGGCACCGAGCCCCACCCATGAGGGCACACTCGAGGATAAATACGTTCTCGGCTCTAAGAAAACGCCCTTCTGAGCAGGGCTGCTCAAACTCGCCCAGCTGTTGGTCTGCCCTCAACAAACATTGACTGAGGCCCTGTTATGTATCAGGCACTTTGGGGACTCAAAAGGTGAAACGACACAGCAGCTCCCATGCTGGTGAGGAGATAAGGCAGGAGTAGAAGGAATGAGCAAACACAACCGTATGTGGAAACTGTCACTAAAGCTCTGGGGCCACCAAAAGGGGGGGGTGTCCCTGACCCCCCAGGGTCTGATCTCGTGCTCCAGCCTCGGAGTCTGCTGGGCAGGGGAGGGCGGGCTGGGCAGGTGGGGACACAGAGGGAAGAGGAAGGGGCGAAGGCACTGGGGTAGGGAGAGTGGGGTGACTTCCTTGGACACCGAAAGGTTCATTCTGTGTATGTATGTATTTGCTTTAATTAAAGTATAGTTGATTTACAATATTGTGTTAGTTTCAGGTGTACAGCACTAGATCTATATACTATATATATATATACTTTTCTTTTTCAGACTCTTTTCCCTCATAGGTTATTACGAAATATTGAGTATGGTTCCCTGTGCTCTACAGGAGGTCCTTGTTGGTTGTCTATTTTATATATAGTAGTGTGTATCTGTTAACCCTAACCTCCGAATTTATCCCTCCCCTCTGCATATTTTTTAATTTGTGAAAAATACTGCTAAGCACATGCAGATTTCTTCCTCTTGGATGTACACAGTCTCCTCGTCTCTTTACCTTGGGGAGAGGCCAAGTTTGGACCAGAAGCAGGTGTGGGTCATGTGGTCATTCAGCTTTGAGTAGGAAGAAATTTCTGAACTAAGAAATGTTGCCAGAGTCCTCACCTTGTTCTAAGCTTGGAAAGGTTCACCCGTTGTTAACATCTCCCCGCGTTTGCTTAACCTCTCTCCACGTATCACGTTGTTATTGTTGCCCGGCTGTTTCGGAGAAAGTTGCATGGTGACCCTGAATACCTGGCAATATCTCCTGAAAACAAGGATTCGCATTTGCATAGCCCCTGGGCTAAGATGGAGTTCAGAGATTATAACATGGCTACACTGTTATTATCCAATCTACACAGTCTGTATTCAAATGTCCATAATTGTCCCAGTTGTGTCCCTTACAGCAACTCCTCCTCTGGTCCAGGACCTGACCCAGAGTCACACGGGGCTCTTAGTCAGCACATGGCCGGTGAGGTCACCAGACAACGGACAGGAGAGGTCCTGCTGCTGACTCCGCGGGACAAAGTCCTTCTTCCCCACCTGTGGGTTTCCTTCCCAGTGTTCAGCTCAGGTCTTTGCTCTGTGGTTGAACTCCTGGGAGTACTAGAGGCTATCTTCCCCAGAAAGTCCTTTGGCAGTAACTTCCCTGCCCATGTCACTGACCTCATGTCATGGGCCCCCAGAGGCCTCTAGAAAGGCACGGGGTTTAGGAGTTGACAGTCAGGCTGGGGCGTGCGGGGTGAGAGGTGATGGGCCGGGGGCTGCTGGTGGGCGTGGTTTGCTGGGAGCGCTGGGCTGAGCACCTCCTGTGTGGCTGGCCCTTGCTGGGCATCAGGGAGATGTGGCTGGGAGTCCGTTTGGGTCTACGGGACTTCATCGTCTGGTAAAGGACCCAACAGCAAACAGTGAGCCCCCCGTGACAAGAGCGAAGGGGCAATAAAGCACAGAGCTGGGGGTCGAGGGGGCAGCCAGGCCCTGGTCTGGGCAGAAGGCCCGACAGAGCAGCTGCAGCCTCTGCAAGAAGAGTGGCCTTGGCATGTCAGGGAGGGGCTAGTGAACACCAGTGTGAACACTGGGCTGGGCGAGAGCAGTCGTGGGCTGAGAACCTGAGGGCCCGGCGTCGAGGGAGCTGGCTTCCAGAGCCCTCACCATACAGGCTTTCTCAGGACCAGAGTTTGGAGGCGGTGCTGGGAAGGAAGCTTGGGGCCAGGTTAGCAAAGGCTTTGATGGCAAGCAGGGGAGTATATTTTCTTTACTTATTTTTTAGAAGTATCTTTTTAAGTTTTATTTTATTTTATTTTTTTTTACTTTTATGGCCACACCTCGCGGCATGTGGGATCTTGGTTCCCCCACCAGTGATCAGACCCACATCCCCTGCATTGGAAGCGTGGAGTCTTAACCACCGGGCCGCCAGGGAAGTCCCAAGCCAGGGAGTTCAGATTCTACGTCTTGACTGTGGTTTCCCAAACTCCCAAGAATCCCATGTCACCCAGACAAATTTGGCCAAGTTCAAAAAGCAAACTTTCTCTTATTATCATTTTACTACTACACATACTAGTTATTTTTTTCTACTAACATCCAAGTATACAACATAAAAACTGTCCACCCGTGTTCCCCTGACGGTCACCTCAGCGCCACCAGTGGCTTTCAGACGAAGCACGGCTGCAGGCGAGGGAGTCATGGCAGGTTCTTGAGGGAGGGTGGGGAGACGTCTTAGTGGTCGTATGTATGACTGTGGTGAAGCCACTTCATGCTCTGGGATTCGTGGCCTCATCTGTCAAGCGATGTGTTTAGACAACAGGATTCCTAATAATACAACTGGCTTGGATGGGAAAGTTCTCTGGAGGTGGTCCTGGTCACCCCAGTGAGCTAGGAGTCTCACCAACTTGGGGCCCGGAGCCAGCGCTGGTGCCCAGAGTCCACCATGGAAGGCCTAGGCCTGGTGCCAGACTTCCACGCACCTTGAACGATGGCAGCCTTTGGTCTTGAACTCTAGGAAATGACCAGGCAATATTCTGTGTTGGGAGAGGAAAAAACTCCCCCTCCACAAGGATGATAGGGGGAGGGCTGGGGCTGGGCCTCTGGGCTGGACACACCCTCGGGTCACCCTGGGAGGTAGCCTGGTCAGCTGGTCCCATCGCTGCGATGACCAGAGCTGTGTGGGGCTCACAGCGGTGACGGGCGGCTCTCCCAGAGACTGGGGACCCTGTGAAGATCTTGCCCTTGGGCACAAAGCAAGGATGCGTGAGATCGTACACATTCAGATCGGCCAGTGTGGCAACCAGATCGGAGCCAAGGTAAGGAAAGTTCGATGACTAGTGCTGGCCTTTCCATGGTCCACAGTGCAGCCAACTCAGAAGATCCCCTAAGTTAGCAGGACGGACGGGGAGCCCAGCAGATGGAGACGCTTGGTGGGTATCTGACTTATTAAACGACACCTGTAGCTCAGGAGACCCAGGAAATAGTAAAGGCTTAAAGGGTTAATTTAATTCATGTTAATTCTGTTGACAGTTACATGTGTATAATATACCTGTCAACCATTTTTACTCTGATCACTTTAGCAATGAACTTTTCATATCTAAAACCAGGAATTTGTCTCAAAACAGTTTCCCAAAGTTTCTTGGGAAAATTTTTACACCGTATTACTAAGATATCTTTCCCTCCCTCCCATGTTTATGTTATAAAGTTAAAAAAGATCAACTACTATTTTATTTCAAATGCAACAGAAAATGAAAGCGGTAAACCTAAAAGTTTTTTGGGTCCAGCAGCAGAAATAATTAAAATATATCCTCTGGAATATAGAAGTTTTTCTCCTTCCCCCTTAAATTTTTCTAAAAAATACCTGGTACTGTTGGCCAATGCTAAAAAACAGATGCCACAGCCCAAGGTCTCCAACCCTAATTTTAAGATGATCAGTTCTACTATATAACAACTGTCTCTTTGCTATTTCGAAATTACTTTTACTAGTACGAATTGCATTAAAAATTTAATTGCATTAAAACTTTAAAAAGTTTAAATGTGATAAAATGGTATAAAATGTACCATCGTAACCATGTTTAAGTGTACAGCTCAGTAATGTTAAGTATATTCACACTGTCGTGCCTCCAATCTCCTAAATGCTTTTCTTCTTGCAAAACTGAAACTCGGTACCATGAAACACTAACTCCCCATTTCCCCTCCCCCTGCCCCTGGCAACCGCTATTCGCCTTTCTGTCTCTATGAATTTGACAGCTCTTGGTGTCTCATATTAACAGTATTCGTCCTTTTGTGAGTGGCTTATTTCACTCAGCATAGTGTCCTCAGTGTCTATCCCTGTTGTAGCCTGTGTCAGAATTTCCTTCCTTTTTAAGGCTGAATAATAGTCCATCCTATAGAGAGACTGCATTCTGTTTATCCAGTCATCTGTCAATGGACACTTGGATTGTTTCCAACTTTTGGCTACTGGAACTAGTGCAGCTATGAAAAAATGAAAGTCTTTAATACAGGTGTTTAAAACCCGGGGCAAAGAAAAGGACCGCTTGCAAAGGAGGTGTCACCCTTCCTTGCCGAGTGATAAGACGTTCAAAACTGAAACACACAGAGACGTGGGAGGCATGGGCCCCAACTGCGCTGAAGTTGGAAGACTGGATGGAGAAAGGACCCCAGGAGGGAGAGGAGGGTCTAGACAGGGTCTCAGCTCTGAATCCAGAACTGTGTTGTCTAGTGGTTAGAGGCCCAGCAACTACTTATTATTTGGGGCCATAAGAGCTTTAAGACATACATTTAATTTGTGCTGTGAGAGAACTTAAATTTCTTTCTTTTCCCACACCCTGAAGAGTGCTGATAATTTACTATAAAGTAATCTTGTTCATAAGACCAAGGCCACATCAGAGCCATCATTTACAAGATGTGGTTGGGAAAACACCCCAGGGGATTTTAACATAAATGAATGTATTTTCATTGCGCTTTACTATGTGCTCCTTCAGGTAACGAAAAGGGGTTATTATCTCAGTAACTGTTTCCATTCCATATAAAGAGCTTGGCACCTACCTATATTCATAGATACTGTAATGCGATTGGAAGTATAGTATGTCTCAGGTAGTTACAAGAGAACAGCTACGCATAATTCTGAATTGAGCGAATACCTGATCATCCAACTGCACACAGTTTAAAAGCGCGCATAGGCGTCTTAGTGGGGGGCTTTTGGGAAAACTGCATGAAAATAAATCCGCAAAGTGAAAGGGGATATTATTGTGAAATCAGATAAGAATTCAGTTTATTTTCACGTAATGGGATCTATACTTTACTAGCTGGAAGCACTGTAAGGCCAAACTAGAGATACACTTCTGATGAGAAACTCTAAAAGAACAGCATTAATGTACACAAGGGCCTGAATTTAATTAAATTGGATTTTGGAGCAAAATCCAATTTAATATTTTATGTGTTGACATTTTATTGAAGCAGTTCAGGCTGACATAAAAAATCTTCACTTCATGGTGAGCAGAGGTGAAGAGTACGTTACGGCATGGGGTGGGCAGTTAGGAAAAGGGCCCCCAAGACCATGCTGGGGACGGAAGCGGGCCCAGGAGCCCTCACTTCCTGTCTTTCTGCTCAATGTGCTGTCGCCGACCTGGTGCTTGTCGGGGTCCCTCTGGACACTGACCTCCCCTCCTTCTGCTTTCAGTTCTGGGAGGTGATTGGCGAGGAGCATGGGATCGACTGGGCCGGAAGCTACCGCGGGGACAGCGCCCTGCAGCTGGAGAGGGTCAGCGTGTACTACAACGAGGCCCATGGTAGGACCTCGCTGTCGGCCCCCGTCACCAGCCCCAGGGACGCGGCAGAGAGAGGAGGTCCCGTGAGACGGGAACGCCAGATGGGGGATGTCCCGAGTGACCGAGGGCAGGACTGGCCACTAGAGGGTCACTGGTCTCTGGTCACTGGAGGGGGGCACACTCAACACAAGCAGTTTAGGCCCCGACCTTCCTTTCTGGGTTTTATTTTATTTAATGAATTGATTTATTTTTTAATTTTTTAAAACTTTTATTTCAGCTGTGCTGCACAGCTTGTGGGATCTTAGTTCCCCAACCGGGGACTGAACGCGTGCCCTCGGCAGTGGGAGCGCGGCAGTCCTAACCACTGGATCACTGGGGAATTCTCCCTTTCTGGATTTTAAATAAAAAGTAGAATCATTTCCAATAGGAACAAAATCCCTGTCGCTGGCAAGACAACAAACAAAATGGACAACGATGGAGAAAGTTATTTCTGCAGCGTTCTACAGATCTGTGTGATCGCTGCTGCAGTCCCAGATACGATTTCCAGTCTTTCTATCACAGACACCTTCAGGGAGGGCTCTTTTCTTCTGGACCCGTGTCACAGGGTTCTACTCTGATGAAACATTAACCTTTAGAAAAACAGCAGTTGGCTGACTTCTTCCTATTTTTCCACGCAGGTAAGAAATACGTGCCCCGAGCAGTTCTGGTGGACCTGGAACCTGGGACCATGGACAGCATCCGATCCAGCCGACTGGGGGCCCTCTTCCAACCAGACAGCTTTGTCCACGGTAGGTTTTCCTGGAAGGTTCCAGCGGGAAGAGAGGAGCGCTTCCTGGTGTGTTGCTGCCGACACCCTTCCCCCGACCCCAGCGGGCTAACCGAGTTCCTTGTGCCGCAGGTAACTCTGGGGCCGGCAACAACTGGGCCAAGGGCCACTACACGGAGGGGGCCGAGCTGGTGGAGAGCGTGCTGGACGCGGTGCGCGCCGAGGCCGAGGGCTGCGACTGCCTGCAGGGCTTCCAGCTCGTACACTCGCTGGGCGGGGGCACGGGCTCGGGGATGGGCACGCTGCTCCTGGGCAAGATCCGCGAGGAGTACCCCGACCGCATCCTCAACTCCTTCAGCGTGATGCCCTCGCCCAAGGTGTCGGACACGGTGGTGGAGCCCTACAACGCCGTGCTGTCCGTGCACCAGCTCCTGCAGAACTCGGACGCCTGCTTCTGCATCGACAACGAGGCCCTCTATGACATCTGCTTCCGCACCCTCCGGCTGGCCACGCCCACCTACGGCGACCTCAACCACCTGGTGTCCCTGACCATGAGCGGCGTCACCACGTCGCTGCGCTTCCCAGGCCAGCTCAACGCCGACCTGCGCAAGCTGGCCGTGAACATGGTGCCCTTCCCGCGCCTGCACTTCTTCATGCCCGGCTTCGCGCCGCTCATGGCCCAGGGCAGCCAGCAGTACCGCGCGCTCTCAGTGGCCGAGCTCACCCAGCAGATGTTCGACGCCCGCAACACCATGGCCGCCTGCGACCCCCGCCGCGGCCGCTACCTGACCGTGGCCTGCATCTTCCGGGGGAGGATGTCCACCAAGGAGGTGGACGCGCAGCTGCTCGCCGTGCAGACCAGGAGCAGCGGCTGCTTCGTGGAGTGGATCCCCAACAACGTCAAGGTGGCCGTGTGCGACATCCCGCCCCGGGGGCTGAGCATGGCGGCCACCTTCATCGGCAACAGCACGGCCATCCAGGAGCTCTTCAGCAGGATTTCTGAGCACTTCTCGGCCATGTTCAAGAGGAAGGCCTTCGTGCACTGGTACACGGGCGAGGGGATGGACATCAATGAGTTTGCCGAAGCCGAGAGTAATATCCAGGATTTGGTGTCCGAGTACCAACAGCTTCAAGATGCCGAAGCAGTTCCGGAGGAGGAGGAGGAGGTCGGGGGCGAGGCAGAAAGGGAACCAGGAGATAAGGGACATTAACCATGAGAGAAGCTGCGCGAGGCTGGCTGCGGCGTGGAGTCACGTCCAGTGTTCTCACCTAGGATGAGTGAGTCCCCACGGCCGTCCCCGGCCAGTTCTGCACCGTAGCACCGCGACCCACACGCAGCCACCCAGTATTAGCTTCAACACAGGACTGCGCGGGTGGGGAAGTACTGATGGGCAGTAGGGTCTTCTGCTGGCACCGACTAGCCTTGAAGAGCTTCATATCCCCTGCCCACTCTAGTCGCTTCTTTTAATAGCCAGGTGAACTTATGGTAAAGCGCTCCCTCTGTTTAAAGATCTGGATTGGCTATTTGCTGTATGCCTAGCACTGCGCCAGGCATCAGGGCTCCACACGTGAACGCGCGGGGAGCCACGGCAGTTGAGGTTAAATTGTAGATGCTTTAGCTACGCTGGTAAGCGTCCCGGAATCTGTACTCGGCATCCCGGGCTGCTAAGGCTCTTCCTGCAGGTTCTCTCTTAACTCGCTGCCCGCAGCCCACCTGTTCACACCTGCCGTCCTCCAGAAATGCCAGGTGACTGCTTGGTGTGCAGGAGGTTCGCAGAGGTAAATGGGCTTCAGCGTCCACTAGTAAATAGTGGAGACTGTGTGTACGTTTCAACGTACCAACTGCAAAGGGCAAAAGGGAGGAAAGGAGAGTGGCATTCCTTCCCACAAATACCCGGGCAAAAAAAAATAAAAACCAAAAAAACAAAAAACGACAAGCAAAACTCGAGAACTTCAATCCTCTGACCTTTATGTCTGAAGAGCTAGCTTTTAACATAGGTGTATTTACATACTTTTAAGTTTCTTATTAATGTTTGATTCTGAGAATTCATTAATCATCATCTTTGGTTTTCCTTGTAAAGGCTATCTCGAAATGCCCTTTTCACTTTCACGCGGCGATCACCTCCTGAAAGCTCCCTGTAGCCGCTCTGTTCTTTAAAAGGGCACAGGCGCGCTCAGCAACCATTCAAACGGAGGAATTGAGCAGCGGTGGCTGCAGTGTCCTTCGCAGTTACGGAGGACATCGTCTCATTAGGGAACTTTTACAGTTCAAATTAATTTGCGGAAGTTGCCATAATGTTTGCATGATCATGCAGCTTTAACCATTACATGATTTTAATCTGCTCACATTACAACAGGACCAGATACACAAAAGCGTAATCAGATCATCCATAACTTCTTAATTACAGTTTACCTATTCCTGACATACAGCACTGCCATCCCTTCCAGCGCCGCAAGGGTTTTAATGGCCTTCTAGAATTACCACGGAGCTGTCCTATTTGATCCATGGGTAGCTGGCGACAGGAGGAAATATTTACTTGCAGGCAACCGGATTTGCTCTGTAATCTGCAGTAATGAGGTAGCCGGTGAATGGGTGACAGCAGCTCATTTTGAGAAACTTCACTCTTTTCATGTAGTCTTATGAGGAAAGAACTAAAACATGTACCAAGAGAAAATTCTCTCGCTGTTGGTATCATGACAAGTCTTCTATTTCCAGAATTACAAAAAAAAAAAAAAAAAAAATTTAAATACTTTCTACTTGTGGTTCAAAAAGCACTAAAAACAAAAGTAGATTTAAAAGTAGATTTAAGGAACTGCACCTAAACGACTCCTAGTTTGAAGTTCATAACTTCCTTAGATGCTAAAAAGACTTATAACCTGCGATTACATAAGAATTTACACACGATTCCTCTAGCACTTTTTTTCACTTTCTCAAACCTGAAAAGGCAATTAAATAGATGCAAGAAAGGATAAAGATCTAAATTTAAAAAAACCCTGCTGATTTATATTACTGTAAAGATTTTTGTTTGCTCAACAGTAATCATTAAAATAAAAGAAATACAATTTTAAATGGCTAAATTGCTTTATTTCAGACTAAATAAATTCCTTTTCTTGGAATTCTAACCGTCCAGACTGATTAATGTGAGTAGTTAAAAATATTTTCAGAATGCATCTCACCATCCTACTCTTTCGTATGGTAGAAATAGATTAAAAAAAAAACAACCAAAAACCCCACTAGAAACCGAAAGAAATCTGTCCCCTGTGATTTTGAAGAGCCTATTCCTTTAGCTGTATGGTTGCTACAGCGACATTGGTCTCTCGGAGACCAAGACGGTGGAATCAGAATTTCAGAGCTTGTCTGATTCCTTCACTTCACACACGAGAACACTGCGTGAGTGAAGAGACTGAATCCCTCACAAATCACTCAGGTGGTTAGTGAAATACCCACAACAAGATCTGACCAGGGCCCCCTGGTCGTCTGGACACAGTGGTCCTGCCACCTCCCAGCAGGGCATCACAGTATCGGTTCAGGATTTTTTAATCACAGAGAAAGAGCCTCAAAGAATCTTTACTGAGCAGTGAATCTGTCCTTTACTCAGTTGACTTTTAATCCTTTCCATACCACAAGCCCTGTCCCTAAGTCTCTTTTCTAATTATCCCATTTGCCTCCCGAATGAATGACTTATCTCTAATTGAATTGGTTGGGAAGAATTTAGCCCTTTGCCTATCAGTTACTTTTATTTGCCCGGTACCAAGAAGGCCCCACGGCCTTGTGATCCATTTATTCCTGTCCCTGTAATGAAAGATGCCTCCTGGTACCTTAACTGTGGGGACCGGAAGCATGACAACTGAGGGGCCTTGACTTCAAAAGAGCAGGACAACAGCCTGAGGCACAGGGCACAAGGGGCTCGTAGGCTGCTTCTGTCCAGCCCTGCAGCTCCTCGCGTGCCCCATGCCAAGAATGAGATAAAGCCTGTAGGTCAAGTGTCCAGGGCAGGAAGTCCTCTCCAGAAGCCAACAGCAAAGGCGTTTTCTTGCCCTCATCCTTGGCATGGCGGAGTGGCCGTGATAAATTATTGTTAGCTTAAGTACCAAGCTGAGAACCTGTCCTGGGGCAGAAGCTAAACCGGTGTTTCAACATTTCCTGTCCAAGTGTCTCTCTCCATGTCCAGAAGTGGGTAAAAATCAAGCAGTTAACTTTGCAACTTTGTAAGCTTTGGGGTTTTACTTGGCTGAGTGCCTTCAAGTTTCAAAGAAAGAGAAAAACACCCTGCTGGCAACAATTCTTCAACCCTAAATATTTAATAGGTAAACGAATCGCCGTGAAAACACCATGGACCTGCTGTCATGACCATGCCCTAGACCTGCAGTCCAGAAGCTTAGATTTTCACATCAGCTCGGCCATCAGCTCGGTAAGCATGTTGCTGAGCGGCTTTGCCTCGTTTCCTATGAGAAGTGCTCCCAGAATATAAAGATTCACTTATAAGACAATGTGAAAAGTATCTCGTGCTTAGCGAATTTCGACAATAGTACTTCTCTATAGCTTTGAAGTGCACGATAGAAAATGAATACTACAATTTAGCATTTCTTCTCATCTACGCTTTCCATAATTATTCGCACTCAGCCTGCTGAATCGCACCACCTGGATACGGCTGCCGGTGCAGAAGGACGAGGCCAGCAGACAACCCGGCCCACCCCTGACCCCAACCCACTGCTCTGACATGACGTCTGCAATTCAAAGATGAGGGGCAAGACAGCCTCAATGACGGAGCCCAATTCTGTCAATTACGTCACGAAAAAGAGAACCTTTTCTTTTGAGACATTTTCAAAATGTCTCCTGGATCCCTCTGGTCACTAGATATGATATCTGTTCTCCCTTTAACTTTTTTTTTCTTTTTTTCAGCTGTACGTCTTACAGGACCTTAGTTCACCGACCAGGGATTGAACCCGTGCCCCGTGCAGTGGAAGCTCGGAGTCCTAACCACTGGACCACCAGGGAATTCACTGTTCTCCTTTAAAAAGCCCTGGTTCATATGATCATAATCCTGCAGTGGTGTGGTAGTTCCCAAACAGAAAAAGTCCGAGAGAAACCAAAAACCAACAGCAAGAGTGAACTGTACTTTAATTTATTGGCATTGTCAATCTATGAACAAGACAGGTTTTTTTTTTCCCCCACGAAGGGGGATCGTTTTCAATCTGCCATAACACGTGCCCACACATCTTCACCATGAACATGCAGCATTTCAAGCTGTAGTCAGGGTCTAGGAAGAAAAGAGAAACAGCAAGTTGCCAGTCCTTCATGTTTTCTTAAAAATCCAACACGAATAGGGAAAGTAACTTCCTTATAATGAGCAGTATAATATGACTGCAGATCTCCTTCACTCGGTTGGTGATAAACCCTGGCTCTCAGCTGTAAAAAGCGCAGGTTCATGTGCACTGCCTTAGCCGAAGAGGCACTTCCCTGCTAAGGAAAACCAAACACTCTCCCTGCAATAAAGAAACACTCTGCCTTTAAAAGACGCTAAATCCCCTATGCTGAGGCGGTGAGGCTGCGTCCCCAGCACGATGGATAGAGAATGGTCACTGTTCTGCTTACCGGAGCTGGACACTACTACTTCCTGGCCCAAAGGACATTACAAGGTGGAGGGAGTTCGATGCGGAGTCTGGCTCGGCCATGCTGCAGGCACAGGCTGGGTGATTTTTCTCAGTTTGCTCGTTGTTAAAACAAAACAACCCAACCTAAAACCAGGTCTCATTCCTCAGAATTATGAGATCAGACAGAGAGCCCCAGAAAAAGGGCTCAACACCGCATCTCCAGACTTGTAATAAAATATTTACTAATTCAAAATGAAAATGAAAAGTGCTTAGGGGAGACAGTTCCAATAAGTACAATCGCTCATAACCACAAGCTGCCAGAGGATTACTATTTATCACATTTCCCTGCAACTGCGGGTCTGAAGCTTTTTTAAAGCTAAACAAGAAAATTAAATCTGAAAAACAGCTTTCCGGTAATTTGCCTCGCTTGATCTTCGAAATAATAATGTCAAGAAAGCAGTTTAGAGATCAAATCACTTTAATAGTTTGGAACACAAAAGTCTGAACTTATCAACTGTACGAAACTGCCTTACTTTGCATCGCCAACATCAGAAGTAAAATGAACCAAACTCTGAAAACATAAATTTAGCAAAACAGTATTCACTGCAGGGTCTTGCCGATTTTATTGCTTGATAAAATAGAAGGACCCTTGCCTGTACCTGTAGCCCTACATTCGGGAAGTAGTGATTTGTGAGAACATGAGCAGATGTGGGGGAAATAAAAACTCAAAGAACTGTAATTTTTCATGCTCCTGAACTGTTACGTAACTCCAGTAACAATTATAAAAGTGGGGAGTTTATCCTCCGAATTATTTGATTTTGTGCAGACACATGAAACAGGTTTAATTAAAATAAGATGGCTTTCTACCTAGCATTGCTCAATGAACTGAAAATCAACGTGGCAGGTTACTTCTGCTTGTCAGGGCCTCGAAATGACATTCTTTGATGATGCCATGGGGCTTCCACAACCTGTATGCGTGACATTACCATCCCACTAACTTACTTCTAGACGTGCTGATGGACCAAATGTGGACAGAAGGCAGAACTAAAATTATTTTGATTTTTAAAAGCTCTCTAAATACTTAAGATGCAACTCTTTCTCTAAATCCACCAACAACTTACAGATTATTCCTTTTTCACTTTCACAATTTTTATGCTGCTGCCAGAAGTCTTCTCGGTGTTTGCTTTGAATCCCGTCTTCAGTGCATCCCTCACTGCTTTTGCACAGATCTGGGAGTATCGGATGTAGCTGGAGGAACACGAGAGACAATATAAAGCTAATTATCAATGATCCAGCCAGACTTGCTGTGTGACTGTGCTTTTGTTTTTCTTCCTGTACTTTTCATTTTGGTTGGATTGTACATCATTGTAGAACTGAACTTAAAAATGACTAATGCGGGGCTTCCCTGGTGGTGCAGTGGTTAAGAATCCGCCTGCCAATGCAGGGGACTTGGGTTCGAACCCTGGTCCGGGAAGATCCCACATGCCGCGGAGCAATTAAGCCCATGTGCTCCAACTACTGAGCCTGCGCTCTAGAGCCCACGAGCCACAACTACTGAGCCCGTGCGCCCTAGAGCCCGTGCCCCACAACGAGAAGCCACCACAATGAAAAGCCTGTGCGCAGAAACAAAGACCCAACATAGCCAAAAAAAAAAAAAAAAGTTAATTAATTTAAAAAAAAATGACTAATGCAAAAGGAATCTATACAAAGAAAAAGAAGAGCAGAAAGAAATGTATCAAAGTCTTAATTGGGGTTAGGTGATTTTTGGTTTTTCTTCTTTGCAGTGTTTTCTCTTTAATACATATTAATTTGAAATAAAAGATGCATATATTAGAGAAAAAAACCCCACAGCACAGTAAACAGTCCTAAATGTTAACAGAGGGTATGAGTGGTTTTTTTCCATTTCTCTAGTTAAAATTTTTTCTTTTATTATTCTTACAAGGTAAAGTATACATAATTAAAAGAAGGGAAAAAAACTATTTTGAATTAAAACAGCTCTACTTCTGATTATTTAAAGGTTTTCCTGCGAATATTGGATTCTGCTTGTCAGGCCTGCCACTGAAAATACTTCCCAAGCAAGGTTTCTAAATTAAACGGAGAAGTCCTTAGAGAACATCATCAATTCCAGCAAAATATCTAACAGCCAGCTTCCTGTTTTGTAGATGGACTCCCATCAACATCTTATTTTCCAAAAGATGTCAGCTCACTTTTTACACTGTTTGAAAACAGGAAGGACAGAGGGGAGGGAGCTGCTGACTATTTTCTCATGTTTCAGGTTTGTTTTTTTGGGCCAGAGATAGGAGTTCCAATTCTTGCTCCCACTCCTACTAACTGGTGAATTTTACGCTGTTCCATCTTTTGGGCTAATTTATTCTGTAAAAACAATGGAACAAAGCAGAAGGATAACAGTATTTGCCTCACTGGTGGCAGGGAGGAGGAAAGACAAAGTGTGGAGAGCAGGATTGCCCCACCTGTCTCGTAGGAGGTGCTTAATACATGGTCCCTCTGACTGGGGCCATCATCCTTCCAACTGTACAAAACTTTGCTTGACCTTGGAAGTCAGGACACACTTGGGTTGCCCACAGTCACATACCCACAGACGGTCACTACTAGGAGGTGCTACTTAATCTAGTCAAGCAACAAGGTGTGTTAACCTGAGCCAGGTGAGCGGCTCAACTGGGTGCACAGGCAAAGAAACCAGGTGTGACACCTAGATCCATGGTATCTCCATTTCACCAGAAGCCATGTCCTCCAGTGGGTTCCATAGTTTGGCTTCCCAAGAGCCACCACTCACCTTGTGGCAGAGCTTTGTACACCTTACCGAGGGCTCAGCCGTTTTACCAATAAGGAAACCTGAGAGCAACAGGAGCTAATTTAATAAAAGATGGATATGCCATTTTAAAAGGCCCCACCTTAATGCTGGAACGGCCAGGTATGGTGACCGTGGTTACCTCCAGAGACCTCTCTCCTCTCCTTCAAGTTCTCAAGTTGTATGTGGCTCTGTTACTTCTAGAACGTCAACCGAGTGTAATTTAAAGGACAAAGGCCCCGCGGGTGAGAAGCGCCGTCCACGGGAAGACACGGCACTTGTCGAGCGCGTTCAAGGCGGCGCACAGGTGCTCGGCGGCGCCCCCGGCAGGTGCGGACAGGTGCTCGGCCCCGGCACGCCCGCATCCCACGGCCGTGAACCCGGCCTCCCCGCCCGCAGGCCGCCATCTTGGGGCCGCACTCGCCGGGACCACCCCCACCCCCGTCGCGCCCGGCGTGACCTCCGACCCCGGTTCGCCCCGGACCTCCCCGCGCCCCAGCTGTCCGGCCCTCCCGATGTCCGGCCCTACCTGAGTCCAGCTTGTCGCCAGTACGCCACCATGATGTCGCAAGAGGGGGCGCGTCGGGCCGAATCCCGAGGACCCGTCAAGGGCGGCTCAGCGTGCAGGCCGGCTGCCGGAAGGTCAGGCCTCAGAAGCGGAAGGGGCGGAGCTCCGGGCCTGCCAATCCCACCGCCCCTTGCCCCGCCCCGCCTTCCCTAACGGCCTCTGCCGTCTCGTCGCAGAATCCTCCAGGCTCCGCGAGCCAATGGGGGCGCGCGGCCCGGGCCGCGGGTGCCAATCCCCGGGCGGGCGGGCCGGTCGGCCGCGCGTTCCTATTGGCTCCGCGGGCTTTCGTAGTGGCTCAGGCGGCGGCGGCGGCCGGGGCGGCGGGGCAAGAGGGGAGTTGGAGGGAGCGCGGGGCCGCGTAGCTTCGGGAGCGCGAGACTCGGGGCCGCGTAGAGGTCGGTGTCGGGGCGCACCCCCGCCCCGACCCCGGACCCGACGGCCGCGTCCAGACCTTCATGTTGACAACACTCAAGCATGTCCGCCCCGAGTTAACAGTTAAAACGAGCCGCCCTCCGACAATCCCTAGGGTTTCAGGCCGGCCCGGGGCACCAGAACCTGGCCGGGGAGAATGAACTGGACATCGGAGGGAGGAGGGGAGGAGGCCCAGCGCGTCCAGCTTAAGAGACTCAACCTCGCGGCGCAGAGCCGGCTCGAGCGCGCGGCAATTAGGTGAATTCTTACAAGGAAAAGCATTTCTTTTGCTCCTTAGTTACTAAAAAGAAATTATAATCAGGAAAAACATCATAGTTAAAAGGAACTTTTTATTAACAGGAAGGTTTTTCTTAATTCATATAAGATTCATCTTTAACATTAAACAGGATAATATGCTCCATAATCCGAGAGTCTAATTCTAACCCATGAACACTCTACTCCAGTTTAGTCCTCTCGAATGCCTGCTGTTATTTATATTTTAACAGGTAAAAGCCATTACCTACGAGCTACTTAACGAAAAGTAACTACACTGGAAGATGAAAATCTATAGAATTTTGTCATTAGATCAGAGTAAAAAAAAAACAGGATAAAATTTTGTTTAGAAATCTTTTTATCATTAGGGTATTCTTATACTTTTCAGAACAAGTATAATTTTCAGAAGTTATACAAGGCAACTTATTATTAAATATCATTATTCAGCAATGGTTTGTTCAGTTGAAATGTTATTTTAATTGTAAAAACCATCTCCGGTTACAAAAAATAATCAAAAACCTTATTGGCTTTAACTTGCTTTTACAAATGTCCTAAGAAGTCGCAAGCTAAACAATATTTTAAATAGAAAAACAATAATTTTCAAATAGCCTGGTATACTATTTTTGTGGTTTAGGTACATATATTAATTGGTTTCTTTTATAGGAAACCTGACTAGAAGTTTATCACTTTAAGTACTGTGAAATAAAGGCAAGAGCTCATCACCTTTTAACAAAAATATTCTGTATGCAACAATTCCCAGTATCAAAGGTATTCTTATTTAACGGTTGATAATTGCTTGCCTGCTACAAAATACAAAACAACACAACATTTACTGGATTGTTTTCCAGATTGCAGCTGCCCACTGGCATCCAAAGCAAGGATTTCCCATAAATAAAAGCTGCAAAGCAATTCACATACTGGTTAGTTTAGGTCAATGCTTTTTTTTCACGCTATTATTCTTTTTTCTTCTCCACCGCCCCCATCCCCTGCAGTGACACAGTATTATTTAAAAACATTAAGTCCCTGGGATTTATGCTTCAGATCAAGACATCATTCGAGTAATTTCAAATGATGTACAGCTCTTCACGTAAAGAAGATGTTTTGTGGTCACAGTTACTTCAAAAAGGAATTATATTCAAATAACCTGACATATCATGCTTTAGCAATTACAGAACCACAATTTTGACACATGGCAATTGATAAGTTAGGCAAATGTGAAATGCTAAAAGATGTGAACAGCTGTTCTTCTGTTTAAGTTTAGAGTAGTGCAAAATTCTGGTAATGACTTTATTTTTTCAGTTAACATAACCAGCCCACAACACAGCATACTAAGTCATAAAGTACAGATCCAAGGAAGGTAATACATTTACTAAGTTACAAAACTTTGGCAAATCAATACAGTACTCTTTAACACAATAAAATATATTTTTGTTGGAGTCAGTTATTACTTTCATGATAATTTTTACTCCAAAAATGTTGAGTACCAAATTAAAACACTGTGATTTTTAATGGTGGTTTATAGCAGAGCAAGTTATTTTATACAATTAATGTCTTTTTAAAACTATACAGTTTCTCCTTTAAACGTGAGTTCCCTCATGCAAGTTCTCCAAGTTTATTGCAGGGCAGTGGTGGGTATGTAAGAGGTGGCTCTGCTTGGTTCTGGGGTTGGTCCAAAGACAGGTAGAGTTCCAATGCATGAAAAGCTTTAAAACTCTACCTTAAGGAGGTTTGATCAGCCAATACCAATTTTCAAGTACTTTTCAAAAATTGTTACATTTTTACATAAATACTGGAATCCTCAAAATCAGACAGTCATTTCAGACAACACTAATTTCAGCCAATCCCTTTGATTTAGAAACACTGCACCTCTTTGTTTTGATCAAGTCACACAGTCCTTCTTCAGCTTATTAAAAAAACAATTCTACCGAAAATATAGTTGTATTTTTTAAATAACAAATAAATATACTGCCAGCTCGTAGAGACCTGGGGAACTGGGTGTTATCAACTTTCATTATCATTTCTCCACAAATGCTGCTGCTGCCATTGGTGTCCTTATGCTCCCTCTTGCCGAAGCCGTCAATTCCTCAATTTCAGCATTTAATTTATGTATTACCCACTCCATTGCTTCTCGGCCCTTAAAAAAAAATCCAACATGTTTATTCTTACCAAGTGAGAGCAAAGGCACCTGTCAAATAAACGGCACATCAGGAAGTAACAAGAAGCGGTACAAGCATAACTAAACCTCACCAGGACAGGTTGTTTTTACCTTTGCTTTTTTCTCTCTAACGTTATTTACCAAATATCAAATGCCTTGAGAAACTGGCTTGATCTATATACTGATTTTAATTTATATTTTTGCAAAAGATGTTCTCGAATCTACAATTAAATGACAGTGGTGTTTTACTTATTTATGATTAGAATGGTTCCCCTTTCGGGGTGAGATCAAACTCCTTTTTTTTCTTTTTATGTCCATATTTTAAACCAAAATCCTGTATGAGGCTCTGAAGGCTCTGGTCCCTGACTTCCACTTCAACCACTCTCTTGGACCCTATGCAGTTCCTTGAGGGACAGAACAGGAGCATTTCCTGCTTCCGGTCTCAGGGCCTCCTTTGCACACGCAGCTCCTCTGCCTGGAATGCTTCCTAGCAGGCCCCTCACGGCCTACCCACCCCTCATTCAGAACTCAGCAGAAACATCACTTACTGAACACTCATTAAACACTGTCATACCTTTCTGTACTTTTCCTTTCCTAATGACGTTTTGTATGATTAATGTCGCCTTCCTCTTAGTTCCACGAGGGCAGGGGCCACGTTTGTTTTGCTCCCCACTGTATCCCCAGTCTAGCCTAGCACTCTGCCTGACACAGAGAAGGCATCTATGAATATCTTTTGACTGCTGAACGATTATATTAAACATGTGTTATAAAACAGTACATTAGGCATCTCTTTCTCTGAACTTACTTTATTTTAAATCATTCTCAATCAGGCAAAAATTAGTTGGGGGGCAGTGGAGAAAAATCTCACTTTTTTCACGTATAAAGCACAGACATATATCCATTTATCTATATCTATAATCTGTAGTATTAAACAATTTCATGGGGTGGGGGTAATTAGGGGAAAAATATCTACAGTGGACCTGGGCGTGAAGGGAGCTAATGAAAAAAAGGTTGGGAATCTATGCTTTCAACAGTGACGCACTGCTACATGGCTCCCCCCCTTCCCCCATGCTGGGCCCAGGGCTACAGTCTTCCCATATTATCTCATTCACTCTTCGCACCCAACCCTGTAGGGTGGGTGATTAATCTCCACTTCGCAGACAGGAAACTGAAGCAGAGAGAGGTTCACTTAATTAATTGCCCAAGGTGAAAGGCTGGTCAGAGTTACAGCTGGCACGTGAAGGCAGGTGGGCTGGACCCCAGAGCCCGTGCCAGCAACTGCCCACATCACCTCGCACTGCAGTGGCTCAGAGTCAGCTCACAAGGACAGCGCTTCCAAGAAACAAGACCCAGGAGTAAGAGCAAGCAGGGAGGGGCTTCCCTGGTGGTCCAGTGGTTAAGACTCCACGCTTCCACCGCAGGGGGTGTGGGGAACTGAGATCCTGCAAGCCTGCGCTGCACCCCCCAAAGAAAAAACAGAAAACAAAACAAAGAGCAAGCGGGGAGCAGCCTTCCTTACTTTATTGGCGTTTGACGATATCGTGCTGGCCATCAGGCCTTCGAGGTAACTGCCGAGACTGACCCCTTTCACGGTAATTATGGCTTCCTGAGTCAAAACAGTTCTGGAACAAAACACATTTACACAGCTTCAGGATGACCTAATTCTCATTTTTCAAAGAAATATTTGATTAAAAAATTAAAACACACTGTAAAATAGGTTTGTTAAAATATTTTTCACTTACTTTTCTGGGTCTTGAGGATGTGGTTTGTATATAAGTCTCTCATCTACTGAAACCATATTTGTAAATGAAATCTATAGAATTAAAAAAAAAGTCAAATCATCTTGGAAACCAAAAATATTTCCAAAATTAATTCACAAACCAAAACCTTGCTAGCTAAATATACAAAACAGCAGCAAGTAAACCACTTTGATATTAGTGTAAAAAGAAGTTTTCACTATTCATTGATTCCTTTTTATTAAAAAAATAATAAATTTGACAAAAGCATCATAATAGTAATAACATGCACACGATGCCAAGTGCACTTTACTGAGTGCCGTCTCCTAGAAATAACAGGCAGGCTCATTAGAGCGCTGAGGCTAAGCGCAAACAGGCAGAGACGATGCAGCATCTCAGTACTGATTTCCTAAGCCAGGCTGAAGAGCATACATTCATTTGTGTACCAACTACAAAAGAGAGGAAAAAACGAAGCCAAACAGTTTAAAATTAAAACAAAAGGGAGTCCAGACTTACATTAGTAGATTTAAGTTCCATTGTTTTCTCTACGGGATCCACTACAGAATGTTCTTGCACATATGTTTTGGTTCTTGCTGCACCAATAAGCTAAGTAAAACATTCAGAATTAGTAATCAGAGGAAGAAGGATTTCTTAACAAGTGTATCAATATTTTATTTGAAGGTAAAAATGTGTTAATATTTTGAACCAAAAATCTGTTTTCATAAAAAACATGAGAAAGCAACAAAGGTCAGAAAGGAGGCCCGTTTAATGGTAAGAGGACTTCATACACCACGAAGGCGATGAGACGCCCAAGACACAAGCAGAGGCGATTAGCAACCAGCCCGCGGAGAGCGAACGGAGTACAAGGCAGGACTCGGCAGCTGCCGAGGTTGAGGGTGGAACAGTGAGCCTGAACATTCGGGAAGCAGGGCATGTAGAGAAAGGAGGGGTTTGGAGTGTCTGTCAGTGTTTTCCTAGCGCGGCCCAAGGGAGAGGACGCAGTGGCTCCGGTCTCCAGACAGAAAACCAGCCACCTCACGACGAAGATAACACAGCACATCCAGGGTCATTCCCTGTGCTCCGACCCCAAGCCAATCCCAGCCGTGCTCATTTCTGCGTCCGCACCATCTAGTGCAGTGGTGTGTGCAATGGAAGCAAATTGTTGGAAAATGTGTACTTTACTTTTCTGAGGTGGCCCACTTTCTAGAAAAAGAATCTCTACAGACAACTGGGTCCACTTATACCAGGGTTCTCTCCCATCACGATAAACTGGCAGCCCACTTTCTTGCTGGTTAAACTGGCTCACTAAAGCCTGCTCCCTTGAAAGGGCATAGAATTGCTTTTAAACGTACAGGTAGAAGCAACAGATCTTGGAACAAACACGGCAGCAGCAAAGTGAGACCATGCTCCTCACTTAACAGGCGCGGCCACCACTGACCACAGCAACTGTCAGCTAACAACCAGCACCAGACCACTGCTTCCACATCTTAAGTTGCTGGCAAAGTAGGAAAAGCAGAATAAAACTTTTAGATTACAGAGCATTAGCTGGCTTCCTTCAGGAGGTTTTATCGGGTGCCTTCATGAAGACTGTAATAATATTTCCAATTCATTATACACTCATAACTCAAGTTTATTATAATACAATTTGAACTGATGCAAAAATGACATTCAGAATCGGCTCCCACAACCTATTTGAAATTATAATGTGGTTTTGAAAACTTCTCTACAGCAGTCACATTGCTTCAGGAATAAAGACACACTTACAGATTTCACAATAGAAGGCAGTCCCCACTCTGTGCTGAGAAGTCTATGGCTGTGCAACTTTCCGGAGAGATCTACGTGTCTGTCCAGTACATCAACTCCAACCACACTTGGGTTCATAGGGTTTGGGTATTTCTGCATTGCAGCCGTTGTAACAGTTTCCCATGGGTGGCTGCCGACAGGAATAAAAAATCAAACATTAAAAAATACGCATATAAATGAAACCATTCTTATAACCCATCCAATTAGTCTTTACAATTAAACTTTAATTTACCTAGGGAAGACTACTTTCTGAAACGCTGACTGAAAGATGACTTGGGGAGGCTCAGTCTACATTTTGAACATGTGCAGATTTCAGTATGTCTTCAGCACACAGGTGATGCGGCAGAGCTGGCGCCCAGAAGGTTAAAATAGCCTACAGGGCGCTGCAGAGCCGTTCTTCAGTCACCTTGTCCACTTACCAGTGTCCACTCTCACATGTAAGTTTTGTTTCTAAGAATTACTGATTCATAAAAATGTGTTTTACAATTATGTTCTACAGAAACAAACAGCAAAAAATATTATTATACCATTTATTCTTCTGTCTGACCCCACTTCTGTGAAGCCATAAAGAAGTAACAAGAGCAAAAGAACTTATAGGCACTACAAATTCTCATAGGAATTACAAAAAGATCCAAAGCATTACTGATTTAAATATCATAATATTAAACATGTATTCTTCTCTAATAAGGTAATAAAGAATACTGGCCCCTCCAGTCAATCTTTATCCATTACTTTCCTCAAGAGTGATTCTGATTTCTGTTTTGAAAAGGTCACCCAATACAATAAAATGTTTTTTTTAGGTGCTCCTAATGTGCCACTCTCTAATATTCTCTCTTAATAAGCATTTGCTTGTCATCTAGGATCGAGATGGTAATAATATCATGGAACTCGCAGCATCTTTATATTCGTCAAAAAGCACATGTACTTGGGTGATTCAAAATGCGATGTACATTTGTTCTCTTCACAACTTATCCGGACAACATGCTTGTACCAAAGATAGCCATTTCAAATGAGCTTCCTATTAACTACAATGAGCCTTAAAAGTGACTGATTTTACACGTCTTCACTGAAAGGAAAGACAAGATCTGGAGACGGTGTTTCAAACTACACTTACCGATAAACCACACAGCATGACTTCTTATTTTTCGAAAAGCAAAACACCAACATTGTAAAGCAATTATACTCCAATAAAGATGTTAAAAAAAACAAAAGCAAAACAAGTAGGCAGTAATCTACTTCAACTTTTCAGAGAACTAAGCCTGACAACTTTTCGTGGACAAAAGGAAAATCTCAGCCTCACTCATTTTGCAAAATCCTGGACAACCAGTAACATTGCTCGTAATGCCTTCACTTTTGCTCTAACATTATACAGAAATGAACCCCATTCTGGTTTTAATCTCAAGCCTTATTCAGCAAACACTGCAGGTATATAAGCGGAGCTACTTCATAAAGCTAAACAGTCCCCACAAATAGAAGTGATAGGGGCCAAGCACTCTCATTGCTACCACGAAAACTACCTAAAATGAGAATCGGATGAACACCTCCCTGTCTCCATCTAGTCATATACCATGGGGAGGTGGCTTCCACGCACTTATCTCTTCCCCCACCTCCTTGAAAAAATTAATAATTGCAAGGCTTCGGGGTGGTTATGCATTATTTCTAAGTCAGTCATTCTCTCCTCTCTGAGCCAACTTGAAAACGTTGACGTTGACTTAGCTTGGACGAAGACTGCTTTATAAAACACGACTAGCTCAAAAATCACAAAGGATGCATATTACAATTAACAATCTTCCAGTAATTCACTTTAACTAAATTAATGAAATCATGTGAAAAGACTTCACACTGCAAGACATTCAAAGATGGCCCCAAAGGACAGTCAGTCAGTAGAACCTGGTCGTGCTTGGTGAGCTGTCCAATTTTTTCACCTATAAAATGAGGTGGGGAACACTGTTAACTCCACTGAGGCAGCAACAGTGTCTTGATTTATTTACCAAAGTGGAACCAATCCGAAGAACAGTGCCTGGCACTTAGTGGGCCTTCATATTTGTTGAAGGAATCAATGAATGACTTCAACTGATGCCAACTACATGCTAGGCCTCAGAAGGAAGCACTGGAAAATCAAAGATGGGAAAGACTCAGAATGATGACTTAGATGTTGTTAGTTAGTAACAGCCTTAAGATGGAAAACACAGGGAAAGCATAAAATTTGAGAGGGGAGATAAATGACTTCATTTTCGGGGATGCTGAGTCTGAAGAGCCTGCAGGACATGTGAGTAGAGATACCCTGCTAAGACCTGAAAATAAGGATTTTAAGAAAGACTGGAGCCCAAGGTACAGATTTGGGTGCCAGAAATGTGTGTATCAGCTGGGACCTTGATTAAAAAGTCCACATTATCTGGGGAGAATCAGGATCAGGGCTTCTTCTCCCAGGAAACGCAGAGCATTTATGTGAATATGTCTATTTTCTGCGAGGACAGTCCCAGAGCTTTCATCAAATTTCAGAGAAACGTGCAACAAAAAGAGAAAGACTAATAGTCCCTGATGAAATGCAAGAAGGCCAACAACAGAATTTCACTGAACATTTACACTGAAGGGTAAGAAGAGAGGAAAACATTAAAGAAGAGGGCCAAATGAGTGGGGAGGGGTAGGAAACAAGCTAGGGAGAAGAGTGTTAAGGAAGAAAATTCTAAGGAGTGCCAAGAACTTCTCAAGCATTTAAACCCAGAAGAGAACTGCAAAGAAGAAACCATCCATGATCCCAACGGCTGAAACAGAGTAGTGAAGAATGTGACCTGGTTAAAGAACACTGGAAAGTCTACAAACTTAGGCTCTTTCCCCCAGAAAGATTGTAAACATTAGGGAGAAAAGAAATCTGCCCCGATTCTAACATTCTCTACCTTCCAGGATCCAGTGGACTCCTGCATGTGTCTGATTCACTGAGTGTGTGAAAAGCCTACAACTTGTTTTAAACATTGCCCTGGAAATAAACTAAAACATACTGCCAAGCTAAAAAAATTAAAACAGTGTGGCAACAACAGCCAGACCACTGGGATAGAACAGATAGCTCAGAAATGGATTAAAATATAAATCACAAGCGTCTTAGGAGGAAGGCGGCATTTCAAATGGGTGAGAAGAAAAAAGATTAGTCAATAAAGAGTGATGAGACAAATGATCAACAATTTGTTCAGGCAAAAATGATACAGGCGAATAAATGCATGGTTCTTTTGTACAATGAATCATGGAACCAGAAGGGAATTTAATTCCCAACATCCAACTGGTGTAAGGCCTATTTTCCTTACCAAACATTTCTCCCTAACCAACAGATGTTAATGAACATGGCCTCAAAGACATCTCAGCGCTGTCAGGCCCTGACGACACCTCCGTCGTCGTCTTCCATGTCTCAGACGAAAATGCGTAAACCCAAGGTCACACAGCTTGTTGGAGCCAGTGCTGGACCTTGGACTCCAATTTCAAGGCCGTAAATTCTAACTCCTCAGGTCAACGGGCTGCCGGAAAAGGTCCGCTGTGCGGTCGCCTGAGCTCGCCCTAAGTCCACATTCCGAAGCAAGGAACTCCACCCGAAGATACTGGAGCGACCAGCCTCTCGACAGCCCACGATCCTCGGGGCCACGACTCACAGGTCTCTGCAAGGCCCCATGTGGCAACGGGGCGCCTGTCCCACCCCCAGTGCCGTCAGGGACCTCGTGCTCGACGACGCCCCCGCCCCGCAAAAGAGCGTCCACGGGAGGCAGGCCGCCAGGGCCCCTTCCCCAGCCCCCTCCCGGACGGGTCGTCTCTCCTGGGTACCCATTCCTGGGGCGTCCCCAGGGTCGTGACCTTCGTCCCCGCCCCCAGGACTCCGAGGCGCTCGGGCCCAGCTCCCCCCACCAGGCCCGACGCCTGGAAGCTTCCTGAGGGCCGCCCCGGCCTCGCCGCGACTCCGGGCCCGGGCTGCCCTCCCACCCCGCAGTTACCCCATGCCCCCCGCCGACCTGCCCCCGCCCCAAACGTACTCAAAGACGTGCTCCGAAGTCCAGATCTTCATGATGCCGGCGGCCCGCGCGGTGTCCGGGCGGCGATAGGGCACAGCGAGGCAGAGGAGCCACTCTTGCCCCGGCCCCGCCCCTCAGCCTCCCCGGCGGCCGCCCAATGCGCACGCGCCATCGGGCCCGACGCGAGGGACGTCCCGACGCGCTGCCCCACGCCCTATCCCGGCCTGGGTTTTGCCCCAGCCTTGAGCGCGGCGCAACGAAGCCCCGCCCCTTAGCGCCAGGCGCACCGCGCCGGCGCAGTTCCGAGGGCGACGCTCCAGGCCGCCGGCGCGGGAGCTGTGCTGCGCAGGCGCGGCACGCGACCTGCGGTCCGCCCCCTCGCGGGCGTCGGCGGGAACGCCGAGCTCTGGGCAGAGTTGGGCCGGGCCCAGCTGGGTCCTGTGCGCGCCGCCCGCCAGCCCGTCCGACCGCCTCGCCTCCTTGCCTCCTCGCCTCCTCGCTCCCGCCGGGCCCGAGCTCGCCTGGCGTTACGAGGACTGTTGACGGATCCAATCGGCCCTCTTACACTGACATCTCCTGTGTGTTCGGGGTTCACTTGAGCAAATGTTCATGGTGCCACGTTAGAAACTTCCTCCTACCTGCTGTCTCACCCCAGGCTGTGGAGGGTCCATAGTCAACCAGCTAAGCGATCAACCAAGCAAGCAACCAGCCAAGCAGGCAGTCAGCCCTGTGCTCGTGCCACCTGCCCTCCCGGAGGTTTTTGCCCCTCGGCGG
Source organism: Delphinus delphis (assembly GCF_949987515.2). Taxonomy (NCBI): domain Eukaryota; kingdom Metazoa; phylum Chordata; class Mammalia; order Artiodactyla; family Delphinidae; genus Delphinus; species Delphinus delphis. The sequence continues at coordinate 4,093,401 of NC_082697.1, read as the reverse complement.
GGAGAAGAGACACAGAGTACACCGGAGAAGCTAACATCAGACAGTGCGCTTAGTGCCCAGTGGAGGGTGTAGTTAGGAAGCACGAGTGCTCAATGGAACAGGTGGAAAGCCAGCTGGCCCGGGGTTTACAGGATGGCTCTCAGCTCAGCTGTCAGTGGCCCCCGCCCTTCCTTTATCACCCTTCCTTAGCAGCTCCTCTAAACTTTAGTTCCTCTGACACACATCCTGTTGCATTTTTCTTAGCACTTCTCACTCTTTGAGATCATCCTGTTCATTTGTTTAACTTCCGCTCAAATGTAAGCCCTTGAGGGCAAGGATCTTGCCTGCCTTGCTCAATAATGATTCTCAGTAAGGTCTCAATGGTTATTTATTGAAAAATGAAATAATAATTCTTCGTGGAATGAATGAATTACTGGAATCATACAGCCACTAGACTGTAAGCGCCTGACAGGGAGGGTCTTGCCAGACTTGTCCAGCAAAATCCCCCTGCACCTACATAATCTCTGGTTGTTGCGTAAATGAATGAATGAGAAGGACGTGAGGGGGCAGGATGGCATGGCATGCGGTTTCATCCACATCACGAGATGAACCTCGTCCAGTGGACAAACTGGCCTCGCTTTCAGGACAAGGCCTCTCTCTCTGGTACCCACCACACTCCACAACCTGTACCCCCTAACAGAAAAATTTGCCGTTTTAAATGATGGCTGTGGAGGAAAATTTTTACATCTAGTTACCTAGAAGCTAGTTCGAAGCACTGCCTCATTCTTGTTCTTAGCTCATTTGATTGTTAAAAACAAATAAAAGCCAGGTTAGTTTAGGAGGGAGGATAATTTTTTAAAATAGCTGAGGTCCTTTATATAAAGAAAGAGAAAAATTACATTGGACAGGAAGGAAATAATATGCTTGGGTAGTTGCTAAGTGCTGTTTGTGGTACCTAGGACTTTAAAAACAAAACCTACAGTACTTAGAGGGGATTCTTAGGGAGGTAATGCTCTACGGGCTGCTGAGAGAGCCTCAGCCTCGATTACTGAGAAGTTAATGTCATTAGCTTCAATTGAGAAGTTAATGTTGCTGGGTGTTAAAAACACTGGTTCAGGAACCGTCAGCACAGAACAGCCTGTCTCCGCTATTCCCGGAGCTCCGTGAAGCTGTTCACCATCCAGGATTCCTATTCTGTTTATTTTAGAGAATGTTATTCTGCCCTCTATTTCAATATTTCTGTTTTTTAAAGTTGTGAAAATGAGAGCTACCCCCCCCCCCAATCCTATATCAGTCTATCGACAGCTTGAGTGGTGGGGATGGGGGCATGGAAGGCTGGAGATCTAGGCCCAACTCTCTCTTCTGTGTGGAAGTCATACCACCGACCTTGTACTTGGGTTTGGAGAGCAGGACTTTACATAGATTTTCTCCTGGAGACTCACACAGGAACACACAGAGGAAACAAATGAATGGTTTTTACATACCTAAGCCTTGTGTCACTGACTGTGCCTCTCACAGAAACAGGCAAGTCATTAGCAGGTCATTAAATTGACTTGAAATTAAGTAGGTGACTGGCTCTTTTTTTTAAAAAAATTATTTATTTATTTGTTCTTATTTTTGGCTGTGTTGGGTCTTGGTTGCTGTGCACGGGCTTTCTCTATTTGCAGAGAGCGGGGGCTATTCTTTGTTGAGGTGCACGGGCTTCCCATTGCTGTGACTTGTTGCGGAGCCCGGGCTCTAGGCACGCAGGCTTCAGTAGTTGTGGCGCGCGGGCGCACGGGCGAACGGGCTTAGCTGCTCCGCGGCACGTGGGATCTTCCCGGACCAGGGCTTGAACCTGTGTCCCCTGCATTGGCAGGTGGATTCTTAACCACTGAGCCATCAAGGAAGCCCCGGTGACTGGCTGTTATGACACTTACTTACCAGGATGACACACAATCCCCAGAGCCTCACGCCCTTCCCTGTGCCTGGGGTGCGTGTTGGGGAGAATGCAGATGAGATTCCTACCATCGAGAAACTTCAAAACTGGCTGAGGAGCCAAAACACAAGGCGAACAACAACTAGAAGATGAACAACAAGGTCCTTCCGTGCAGCACAGGGAACTATGTTCCATACCTTGTAATAAACAAAATACCACAGGTTGGGCGGCTTATAAACAGCAGAAATTTATTTCTTTCAGTCCTGGAAGCTGGAAGCCCAAGATCAGGATGCCAGGAGGGTCGGGTTGCTGACTTCTCGTTGCGGCCTCACTTGGTGGAAGGGGCAAGAGGGCTGTCTCGGGCCTCTTCTGTGAGAGCATCGATCTCATCCATTTGGGAACCTCCCAAAGGCCCCATCCTCTTTTTAAAAAATATTTATTTATTAAAATATTTATTTATTTATTGCCTGCGTTGGGTCTTAGTTGCGGCATGTGGGCTCTTTGTTGCAGCGTGCAGGCTTCTCACTAGTTGTGGCATGGGCTCAGTTGCCTGGAGGCATGTGGGATCGTAGTTCCCCAACCAGGGATCGAACCTGTGTCCCCTGCATTGCAAGATGGATTCTTTTTTTTTTAGATGTTGGGGGTAGGAGTTTATTAATTTATTTTTGCTGTGTTGGGTCTTCGTTTCTGTGTGAGGGCTTTCTCTAGTTGTGGCGAGCGGGGGCCCCTCTTCATCGTGGTGCACGGGTCTCTCACTATCACGGCCTCTCTTGTTGCGGAGCACAGGCTCCAGAGGCACAGGCTCAGTAGTTGTGGCTCACGGGCCTAGTTGCTCCGTGCCATGTGGGATCTTCCCAGACCAGGGCTCGAACCTGTGTCCCCCTGCATTAGCAGGCAGATTCTCACCACTGCACCACCAGGGAAGCCCGCAAGATGGATTCTTAACCACTGGGCCACCAGGGAAGTCCCAAGCCCCCACCTTCTAATGTCATTGTGTTGGACATTAGGAATTCAATATGAATTTGGGGCGGGGGGAGAGGCACAAACATTCAGACAATAGCAACTTCTCTGTTAGAGGGATGAGAGGGCCTGTGGCCATTACTGGGAAGCAAGAATCGTCAAAACATGAACATATTTATTCCTGAGCCAAACGCTTGGAAACTTAGCACCTGCTGAGAACACTAGCCTAGACCTTGTTGAGCCCATGTGTCTTCTGGTTAGTCTCTCAGTGCTTGTCTATGGCGGAAAATGTACCACCGACTGTTGGAAAGTGAAGTGGCAACGCTGGGAAAAGATGCAGGATTTTATCAGGTTGAGCAGGTGACCCCCAAGACCTCCTACGTCACATGTGAAACCACCAGTGGATGACTTCCTGTGGAATCAAGGCAGCTAGCAACTGAGAAGAGAAAGTTGACAAGAGATGGTTCCCAAAGTCAAAGCACGTCATAAGACAATGCTTTGAATAGCTACGGAGTAGGAGGGACCCATGGGAAAGCTAAGCAAGTCCTTGAGTATTTCCGCAAAGATCTCCATCACTGTGATTGGGCTGTGAAACGCAAACATATTGTGTAGTGCTTTTTCCAGTTTGGTGGGGAAAATGATGGCAAAACCCAGCACTTGATTCATCCTATGCATAAGAATTTGCATGGAGTTACAATTTTAACCTAAACTGTGTGTGTGTGTGTGTGTGTGTGTGTGTGTCTCATAATATATATATGTTATAATATATATGTATCACTACATTTATGCATATGTATATAGGTGCCTGTGTGTGTCTATAAACTTACTAGTGTCATTTGATATTTCTTTTTCCAGGGTAAAGTCCTAGCTACAATTTTTGCTTTTCATTATTTACTATGAAATTTTGCTGTTGGTTGTAAGTGGATTCAGTGGGTTGACTGGGCACCACTGTACACTAAGAACGAGGGCTTTCTTAAACCTCAAGAGCTGGGACTACTCAGGGTGCTTGTTTAGGAGGAAGATGCCCAGGCCCCCAGGGTGAGAAACAAGGGCAGAGGTGGAAGGAGGGGAGGTGGGGTTTGAGGCATTTTTAGGAAGCCCTACTGGTAGGGAACTTGTGCTTTGACTCAAGCAGACTTTACAAATGGAGAGACAGAATCTGCGTGGCCTCGGGATGAGCGGGAAAAACGCAACCTGCACAACAAGCCCAGGAATTCAACATCCCGTGGCCTCTGTTCCCTGGGGATTTCACTGGCCTGGAGAGAGACCAGAAAGCAGGAGGGACTCAGAAGCCTGCAGGGACCTCGGGCCCTGGAGCCCACTTGCTTGTCTCTACAAAGGGCACCTCCTTATCTCAGGAATCTTTCATTACTTCTAATTCAACAAGTATCTTGAGGCAAATGCAATTTTGTTCCCATATTAGTGATCCCAGATTTTGGGTAACGGTCCAGAGCTTCCTATCTATATGATTTCCACCCCGCCCCCGCCACCCCCCCTCTATGTTTACCTAAGCATCTAACCAAGTTATCCCTAAGTTCCTATCATAAGAAATGAATCCCTTCTCCTGGGAGGACTTTGACTATTCCAGTAATTCCTTATCCTGAGAAATTAAGGATCATTTCTTCGAGCTAAACCAATTTGTCTTATGAGCTATCTTCTCATAACCAGGCGGTCCACGTGGAAATTAGTTTCACTCTCTTTCTATGCGGAAAGCTTTCACCCTGAAAAGACTGCTTTGCAAACACTCTCACACACAGAGGTATAAAACCTGGCCAGAAACCCTTCCTGGGATGATAAAAATGTCATCATCCCATGCATCTCTGAGATGAACAGTTCTAGCGGTCCTTCTTTCATGGTCATGTAAGATACTTTGTTTGGTTCCTCTGACCACATCAGGAGACAAAAAGGTGGAAGGAGGTGCTCTAGCCAAGCACCGAGCATCTGAAGACCAGAGAAGGCTCTTAGCAGCATCCACCTGCACGTAGATGGGAGCCGCGTTTCCCGCTTTTTTTTTTTTCTCTTATAAAGGATATTTCTTATTTGAAGTCACCCAGATTGTGACCTGCTGTTTGGTGACCACGGCCAACATAGCTCAGCTCCGTGCCATCGGGAGAGAGGGGTGACAGGCTGCACTGAGACCCACCCTCTAGGTTTACAAAAGACGAATCAACTATAGTTCAATTTAAAAAAAGGTGGTGGGGGGGACCGTTGGAGCCTGGTTCCTGGCTAGCTGTGGAGCTTGGCAGTCTGCTCCATTTTGCTGGAGACAAACGGACCAAGCGAGAAGCAGACTAGGCTTTGTCTGGGGCTCCCCTTCCAAGTACCCTCATCCACAGGGGACCTTGGAAACAGGGAATTACAAATGCAGCCGCCTACTGGCCTGGGACGGATTCAGACAAGCTCCTTTTTGTGTGGCTTATTCTTACTTGACCCTATCTGGATGACCTTTCGGAGCTAACATTTCAGTGGCCAACAGCATGAACACGGAGGGAGAGAGCAATTACAGCCACGATCCACTTCCTGAAAGCAGTCCAGCTGACTACAGTTTCAAAGGATCGAATCAGCACCTCTTTCAACCCCGGGGGTTCCAGCCCGTTCAGTGACGAGTGTCGGGGCAGAAATCTGGGATGAATAAATATCTTGTCTTTCTCCAAGGCAGCTCGGGGCCCATCCCATGCATCCCCTCATTGGCCAGTGTGACATCTTGTAAAGAAAGGAAGTAGGGACTTTATTCCTGCCAGAAAAAGGAGGCAAAGAGATGGCCGTGCCTCTTCTGTCACATGTGCCTTCCACTGGCCAGCACTGTTTTCTCATCACTAGGTTGTGGCATGGGGACAGGAGTGACAGACACAACAACACAAAACTCGTGTAATGTATTTGCCTCGTTCCCCAGGCTGGAGGTGGCAAGGTCAGCCACAGCAGAGCTGGGATGTGTGAAATCGCAGTCTGACCCGCCTGGTTACCCCTACTCATTCTGTAAGAAGGTGGGTGTGTTAAAATGTTCTGAACATAAGGGGAAGTCCAATAAATATTTGCTGGATTCTATTCACAGAAGTTGGGGTAGAGTCAGCTCTTTGCTTTCTTATGGTCTTCCTGAGAGGTCCATTCTGCAGAAGGGGGACATTTTATGTACATTCAAGAAATTATATGAAAAACAAGCACAAAAAATGGAAGAATGGAAGGTAAGTCAGTGGTTTGCCATGAAACATCTTATAATGACTGACCTGGACCATTTTAAAGAATACATGATTTCATCACTGAGACTCAGCGCCCTTCACAGAAGGACCGCATGATACTGTGGACCACACTGAGTAGCTTCACAGCATGTGGGTAGAAGGTTCTAGAATATGGATCCAGGAGGAGTATTCAGTGGTTCTTTTCCAAGGCACTGGAGTCAGTAATACTGACCACAGGTACCTGTGGGCCCACAGGTAGCTCCTCCCAGGGAGGTGGTTGCTTTTCATGTTGCCACGATGCCTAAACTAGGTGGTTCAGTCAGCTCATGAAAGAAAAACTAAACTAGGTTATTGGCAGCCAAGGTGGAAACCAGAACATTGGGTGGCCAAACTCGTTGGTAACGCGTGGGCTCAGGCTTGCTCACCCTGGGCGTCAGGTTGGAAAACCTTTAGGAAGAGACAACACAGAGACGTCAGCTTCCATTCCCACCATGTGTCCTTGTGTCTCCTCCCAAACAAATAAAACAGTGTGTCCTTTCTACCTTCATGTGAGCTTCTCCACTGAGAAAATGGGTCTATTCACATTTGCATGCTCCAACATCATGTGGGAAATTTGCCAAGAGATTTTTCCACGAAGGATAAAGTAAACTCGTACCATTCTGGAGTATGAGGCAAACCAGACCCCAGCACTTAGGCTCGGAGGGGCTTGGAGGCCTGTAGGAAACTGGGGTTTTGATCTTCTTAGTTCTGGGGGACCCATGCAGACAGAGGGAATACTCCAGAGAGATGGTCTGTCTCGTTCACAGCTGTGTCTCCAGTGACCTAGCACGGTGCCAGGCACATAGTAGCTGTTCAAAAAGCAACAGTTGAATGAATAAAATAATGAACGGAAAGCAAGCCCTAGCATGAGGTGACACTATGCCTCACGTATTGATGCGGGTCAGCGACAGATTTATGAAGCTGGATAATGACCAGAATTTGGAAATTGCAAGGCACAGCATGACAGTCTAAAGCCAGAAAGAACACAAGGGAACTGGGAGAGACCCAGCAGGTGCATGAGTCTGAGCAGTGCCCCCAACCACTCTGCGGGTCAGTCTAGGGAGACCGGTCTTGGAGGCCAGAGCGGAGAGAAGCAGGGGCAGCACTCTGGCTGGTAGCTCAGAGCAGGCCCGGAGGGAAGGATGTGCCTGTGGCTGGCCCAAACTGCCTTCATTTAAGAGAAGAGCTGTTTGCTTGGGCCTAAGGTTGGGAAAAAGAGTGCTGCCCTTAGTAAATCAGTGAGCGTCCCTATTAGAAGTGCCCAAATGATTGACTAGAGAATCGTCAGCCACTCCCCGCATGTTACTTTACTTGTGTGCTGCAAGTTAAATGTCAAAATGTACCAAAATCTACCCAGCTCCGTCTCCTTCCATTTTTCATCAAAGAAGTATTTGACAAATGCATGTACTCTAACCACCGGGGAAGAGAGGAAAGTAAGAAATTTTCCTAAGGGCTCGGATGGAGAAGGGAAGCCTCAGCTCCGACAGAAAACGTGCCTTTTACGGATTGTGTGTTACATTAAACAAGATGAAAATGTTTATGAGTACTTGCAGGCTGATATATCATGATGGAATCTTAAATTTACATAGACCTTCCTTCCAAACACTTCAGAAACCTAACAGATGGGGAAACAGAGGCACCAGAACCCATGTGTTGAGAATCTTTGGAATGCACTGGAGAAAGAGCATATTGGCATGTCCAGGCTTTTTCCTTTTCTGACTTGTCTGTTCACTAAATAATAATGTAGAAAAAGCCTGCTGTAAGAAGTCATTTCAGTGGTCTCTTATTTCTTCAAATGCCATTGACTATAACTCTGAATAAGACAAAATCCTCATATAGCTTTAGTTATTTCCATCAGCCAACTGGTGCTTAGCACAAATACATTCAGATATTTACATTTTTAAAAAATTTATTTTATTTATTTATTTTGGCTGTGTTGGGTCTTTGTTGCTGCGCGCGGGCTTTCTCTAGTTGCGGCGAGTGGGGGCTACTCTTTGTTGCAGTGCGCAGGCTTCTCATTGCGGTGGCTTCTCTTGTTGCAGAGCATGGGCTCTAGGCACACGGGCTTCAGTAGTGGTGGCACGTGGGCTCAGTAGTTGTGGCACACGGGCCCTAGAGCACAGGCTCAGTAGTTGCGGCACATGGGCTTAGTTGCTCCACGGCGTGTGGGATCTTCCCGGACCAGGGCTTGAACCCGTGTCCCCTGCATTGGCAGGCAGATTCTTAACCACTGCTCCACCAGGGAAGCCCCAGATATTTACATTTTTAACAGAATCAATCAGCACATAGAATTGGTTGTAGATCTCCTAAAATTATACTTTAGGTAATTGTGGTTTATTTGAAAAGCTAATATAAAATTGTTTACATTTAATTTAAAATTAATTTAAAAATACAAAAAATCAATAGCTTTTTTTTCATACCAGCAATGATCACTTATAAGCAATAATGAAAAATTTCCATTCAAAATAACCCCAAATACAACATACCTAGGAAGAAATCCTAACAAGAGATGTATAGGATCTATATAAACAGAATCATAAAGTTTTTCAGAAGGATATAACAGGAAACTTGAATAAAGGAAGACCTACCATGCTTCTGGGCAGGAAGATTGAATGTTTTGATGTTGTCAATTCTCCCCAAATTAGTTTAATGAAATTCCAATCAAAAGCCCCGCAGGATGCATTTGGAACCTGACAGAGTGATTCTAATGTTCATTTGGAAGAATAAAGAGTTGAGAATTGCCAAGAAAATTTTGAAAACGCAAACAGGAGAATTTGATGTACTAGGTATTACAACATACTATCTAGTTATAGTAGTCAAAATAGTGTGATACTGGGCAAATATGGGTGGAAAGGAATGGATAGCTTTAAAATTAACCTTAGTATATATGATATATATATATATTTTTTGCGGTACGTGGGCCTCTCACTGTTGTGGCCTCTCCCGTTGCGGAGCACAGGCTCCGGACTCGCAGGCTCAGCGGCCATGGCTCACGGGCCCAGCCGCTCCGCGGCATGTGGGATCTTCCCGGACCGGGGCACGAACCCGTGTCCCCTGCATCGGCAGGCGGACTCTCAACCACTGCGCCACCAGGGAAGCCCAGTATATATGATATTTTAACATTTGATTTCTTTTTTCTTTTCTTTTTCGACCGCACTGTGGTATGTGGGATCTTAATTCCCCTACCAGGGATTGAACCCGTGCCCCCTGCAGTGGAAGCATGGATTCCTAACCACTGGACCACCAGGGAATTCCTAGCATTTGATTTAAATCAGCATTTCAAATCCAAGGGGAAAGGATAGCTTAGTAAATAAATGGTGCTGGGACAGATGGTTAAGTATTCAGAAAAATCAGTTAAGTTATATTATCTCAGGCTATATGCCTAAATAAGTTCTAGATTAACTAAAGAGATAAATGTTAAAAATCTAATTATTCATAAGGATTCCACTGCACAAATAGCACTGACACAAAAATAGAAAAAATCAAAAACAAAATTGAAAGGAAAATATTGTATGAAAATATTTACCACTAATATGGCAGGTTAAGTGTTAACTTTCTTAATACATAAAAAAACTCATATAAACTATTAAAACCCCACTAAAATCTTTTAGAAAATAAAAATACCACAAACAGGCAATTGGTAGAAAAAGTGAAAATGGTGAATAGATGTGAAAAAATGCTCAACCATACTGGTGATCCAAGAAATAGAAACTAAGACAGTATTCAATTTTTTTTTTTTGCCTATGAAATTAACAATGATTAAAATATAGCTCTTATTCATAATTGATGAGTGTGAAGTGAAATAGACACTTTTATACACTTACGTTGAATGTATAATTGGTGCAATCTTTGTGGTGAGCAATTTGGCAACATCTCTTCAGAGCCTTAAAGATTCCTCTTTGTTTTTTGTGATTCCTAATGCAGGAATCTACTGTAACAAAATATTCTGAGATTGGACAAAGATCTAGATCACAGAATTATTTGTAATAATTTAAATTTTGAAAAAACTTAAATGTTCAAAAAATTATTCCCTACTTGGATTGGGAAAGAAAAGAAGTCCTTCAAGGGGAGGGAAGAGGAAGGAGGGAATTCTAGAGAGAAAGAAGAGCATGGCTGGTGTCAGGGGTGCATGGTGGTTCAGTGCGTGGCTAATTTGGAGACTGTCATGTGCTCTGTCATGGCTGACGTGGGGCATGTGGGGGAGTAGGAAGGGTGAGGCTCAGAAGCACTTATGCAGTCATCTGTCGCCCTCATGAGAGTTTAAGATGTCAGGATTCTGTGTTGGTCACTTTTATATCCTCCCAAGTTCCTATTAGGTGCTTAATAAATGTCTGTTAGTTAATGAATAGATTTCTTTCAGGTGGTGAGTGGCTTTGAGTTCCATATTTTTGAGTTGTGGCGTTACTCTTTCACCAGTGAAGATCTAGCAAAGTCTCTTAGGAAGAAAGTTGATAAAGACTCTTCCTAAGTAACTCTACTGATTCACTTTTATGACATGCATTAAATGACATTTAAAAATAAATTTATTTGGACTTCAGTCAGTAGGGGGTGCACTGATGCTGGAAATTCCAATATTAATACAAACTAACACTTACTTATTAATCTTATGGTTCTTTATACTGGTTATGCTTTATCTCCTCTGTGCCCCTCTCCCCACTCTTCCCCTCCTCCCACAATTTTTCTATCACATACATACATTACTAGTAGATAAATATTGCCTCAGAACCACCAGTTACAAAACTGGGTTTTAAAAAGAGTTAATTCAATATTGCTATCTATTATAGTTGTTACTGGTAAGTGTGACATTTAAAAATATTAGTGCTATAAGGAAAAGAGTTTAAATTGTGCTTATCATTTACTCAGGACAAATTTTACATCAGAAAAGGTGGGAAAGTACTAGAAAAAAATGGAGGTGATATTTTAATGGTGCATGTGAACACTAATACTATAATTGGAACAAGAATAATAGTGACCTTTAGAGAAAGAATATTTCATAAAACATTCATTAAAAAAGAAGGAATTGACTTTTGAAACATTATTTTCTCAAAGTTCATCTTGAAACAGAATTAATAAAATTTTATGGTTTATTGAAATTTCAAAAAAAGGAAACTGTGGAGTTGTTAGAAGAATTGAGAGAAAAGTAAAATGAGGTTTGTATACGGTATTTTTGGTACAAAAAGACTTGAATGGCATACTTAAAATTTGAAGACAATAGCTAAAAATATTGTACCAGAATAATGTCAAAATCAAAACATAAGAAATAGGAATCTGCATTTGATGGAAGACAAATGATCAATTATAGAATTCAAGAAGGCACGACCTGAATAGGAAAAGAGAGCTATTTGTGGTGGTGGGGAGTTTGGAAACTTGGAGATGGCTGCATTTCATTAAACAATGCTGTGCCCTTTTGGAATGATGATAGAGGGAACACCAGGGATCTTCTCTTCTTCGATTCCTTTAAAATGTTTATAAAGTGGCTTAAAACAAAGGAAAATAACAGTTATGAAAATGATCACTCAGGTGTGTCAAATTCAAACAAAAGTTTAAAAACTTTTGTAGAAGGAAAAAGAATGGAACTAAAAGAAAAGGAAAAACACCAAGTGGAACTCCCACTAAAAGGCAAAGATGCTCAAAGAGGATTCTAGTTCAGCATTGTGCTGCTCATGAATAACATACATATAAAAAGTCACACAGGCAACCTAAAATTAAAAGTTTCTATAATGATATAGCAATGATAAATACAGGAAAGCAAAGGTTGGAATAATAATTTCAAATAATTCAAGGTAAAAAATATTAAGTGAAATAAATGGGTGGTTATACAAAGATAAACATAGTACATACTTAAGATATAATAATTGTGAATTCATATGCACCAACTAACATAGCAACAAAACACAAAAAGCAAAGAATGTAAGAATTTCATGTAGAAACAAACAAAAATTCAGTTATAGGGGAGAATTAAATTCCTTATAACCAAAGCTATAACAAGTAAATTAGGCAAAATTCTGTACTCTATAAATGAGATATAATTTATTTTAGAATTACTCGAAGAACACTTATCAATCTTATCTCTTGCTAGTTTACAGAAAATTAAATGAATAAACTTCACCAGAGGTTTTACAGGCTACATTCTAACCAAAATACAACTAAAACTTAAAATTAGAAGTCCTCAGAATAAAGAAACAGAATTTCAAATTACTCTGATATTTTAAAATAATCTCCTAAAGAACAACTGGTAAGAGGGAAGAGATATGGGGACATATGTATATGTATAACTGATTCACTTTGTTATAAAGCAGAAACTAACACACCATTGTAAAGCAATTATACTCCAATAAAGATGTAAAAAAAACACACACACACACACAAAATACAACTGGTACAATGGGAAAATCAAGAACTCAATTAAAAGATAATTTAGAAAATAATAATGATAATACCCTGCATACCAAGATCAGTGCTTAGAAAAACATCAATAAAAGTTTTAAATGTTTTATTGCTAAAATTAAAAAGAGAAAGTAAATAAATTATTCAACTTAATATCTCAGAGAAGAAAAACAAAATGAAAGAAATAAAAGATAAAGTCATAAGTTGGAAAGCAATAAACAGAGTCAGCGAAAACAAGAGCTGATTTCTTGAAACTTTTATAATATAGAAAAAACTTCTGATAATTCTAATTAAGAAAAATGAAAGAACACTTAAAAATAGAAATTAGAAAGGAAATAGAAACTCTATTGAAATAAAACTATGAGAAATAAATATCTAAAGTATGCTACTGTATTTGTAATTCTCAAAGAAATTTCATGCAAAATAAAAATTTCTAAAGTTGATGCAAGACAAAGGCAATCTTTACAGATTGATAAGATAAGAGAAAATCAGAAAAGTCATCAAAGAACTATTACAATTTCATTAAAAAGGCTCTGAATATGAGTGAATTTTTAAAATATTTAAAAGATAGGTAACACTATGTTGCAAAGTGTGTTCTTGACTAGAAACACTTAATACATTACTGATAAGGATAAGCACTCCAAACAGTCAATGTCATAAATATAGATGGGGAAATCTTAAACAAAACCCTTCAAAAGGGCATTGCATTAGAAAGTAAAATGTACCCCCTGGAATTCAAGGATGGTTCAATTGCAAAATCTTGTAAGACACAGATGAGTTAAATGAAAATTTACATATGGTCATTTCCATAGATGCTAAAAAATAATTTGAAACACAGATTCCAACTACATATTTTTTAAAAAAGGACTTAACAGGGGTGGGATAGAGAGGGTGGGAGGGAGGGAGATGCAAGAGGGAAGAGATATGGGGATGTATGTATATGTATAACTGATTCACTTTGTTATAAAGCAGAAACTAACACACCATTGTAAAGCAATTATACTCCAATAAAGATGTTAAAAAAATAAAATAAAATAAAAAGACTTAACATATTATGAAACTTTTTTTTTAAATCAAGGGACAATGTTAAATCAATGAACAATCTTAGAGACATTTCTTTAAAAGCAGAATGAAATTAAGGTGCTGCCTTAGTTTAATATTGTTTTATTCTCTTCAATGAGTTAAGAACCAAAATTATGACATAAGAATAATACATATTGGGCCCATAGAGACAACATATTCAACTTCAGGTGATTAAAAATGTAAACAAACCTGCAAAAAGTTGCCAGATACAGAAGAAATGTGTAAAATCAATAATATTCTTGTGTAGCAGTATTAACATCTCTTTAATTATAACAAGAAATAAATTATAAAGAAAATTAATTATAAGTTTATTACTTAGGAATAAACTTAACAAGGAATAGATGTAGGAAAACAATGAAAAATTTACTGGAAAGTATAAAGGGAGATGATGGAATATAGAGCAGTGTGTTCTGGAAGAGAATAAGTTTTCTAAGAATGATAATCCTCTCCAAGTCCAACTAAAATCCCTAGAAGACGTTAAACAGAACAAACAGATGAAAACAACTGAAGTAAATAATTATAACATCATTAGGAAAGAATGGCCATAGGAACATATAAATAATTTAAGTAAGTGGAGTGTAGCCCAAATGGCAGAGGCGGATTTACCGTGAAGCTAATGAAGCTTATACTTCTGTGCCCTCTCTGTGCGGACTTTCCCAATGTCCTGGGAGGTGTTCTAGCAATGTGTTCTCATGGTCATATGTTTTTATTAACTTCACAAAAAGTAAATGTATTTTATGACCCCCGTCCCCAAAATTGTGTAAGCTCCAGATGCCACAATATTTGACTCTACCATGCCAGATATAAAATAATGTTATAAATATACAATAATTAACAGGTTACTCAAGTGGTGTAGAAAATTAAGTCATTTGAATAGAAAAAAAAGATAGAAATATTCCATTGCTATATAAAATGTAAATAGAGGAGAAAGCGTCACAAAAAATGTGATGAAAGAATGAATAACTGAATATATGGCATCGGGTAACAAACCAGGTGATGTTCAAAATATTAACAACAGTATGGAATGGGTATGTCTACCAGGTGCCACAGTACAGGTGGGTGTGAATTTAATATAGCCCTGGCTTAAATTAGGAAGTTGGGAAATACACTTTAGATCCGTATTCTCTACTATATTGAACTCCAGATGAATTAGTCTGTTAAATATAAGATATTTGATGCTAAACAGATATTTGGAAGAGTGATACAACTTTCTAAAGCAATAGAAGAAACCAAGCCTTTAACTATTAGACTGCAGACCACTTTTTTTTTTTTTTTTTTTGCGTGCCATGCGGCATGTAGGATCTTAGTTCCCCAACCAGGGATCGACCCCTGCAGTGGGAGCGTGGAGTCCCAACCACTGGACCGCCAGGGAAGTTCCCTAGACCACTTTTATAAAATGAAAATTAACCACATAAAAAAGGAAACAACTATTTGGGGAAAAGATGTAGGAATCAAATATGACAAAGGGTTAATATCTAAAGAAGCCACTTCAATATACATCAGTAAAATTATGAGTCCAATAAACAAAGAGACAAAGTTCATAAGGAGACAATGTACAGAAGAGCAGACACATATGAAACAGTGTTGGGCTTCCATGTGGATTAAGGAAATGCTAAATAATGTACAATAGGTGCTATTAAAACAGTTCACATTAGCAAAAATATTTAAGAAGATAATACCTGCTGCTAGTACAGCTGTAGTCGCACACAGTTAACTATGTATGTTACAGGCAGTACTTTTGAGCAGAAACGAAAGGAATATTGACAATACTGAAAGTAGAATAATAAAAATGTTTCTGCCTTTTAACTCTATAATCCCACATCTGAGGAAAAGCGTAGTACCTGAAGAGAATGTGGAATCTGAGTTGGAAATTCTAGGTTTGGATCCTGATTCTAATATTTGAAAGCTGAGCGATCCTCAGATTCCTCATCAGCAAAACTGGGATTCTCATTTGTACCTCAGAGGGTTTGAATGAGGGTTCGATGCAATTGTGCACGTCAGCTGATAAGCCCTGTGTTTCCGTGACATTTTGTACCTTTGTCCACAAGCCTCAGTTTCCTTATCTGTAACACGGCGATAATAATGTCTATCTCACAGACTTGTTGGGATAGTGAGGTCAGATAATGCATTCATTCATTCAGCGGCCAGGCTTGAGTAGTTACGGGGTGCTGACCAGTGCTGGCCACACTGGGGTGGACCAGACAAGCCCAATTAGCCATTCCGTGTCCAACTGGAGCTGAGTCCAGAGATGGGTTTGTCGCATGGCGATCACAGTGCAGGTCTCAACAAACAGGACCATACTGTAATTAATTAGCAGTTCTTACTGCACAGTACAGACCACACTCAGTGCTCCTCAGAGGAGCTTTCATATTTGCATTCCGTTTTTGTGCCCTCCACAAAGAACAAAGGCTTAAATTAATATTCCATCCATTGGATGGATGAATGCATGCATGCATATGTTTATAGGAGGGTAATTTGTTTTAATGAATAATCTGAAGTCACCTAGATGTCCAATACAAGAGGAGTGGATAAGCAAATGATGTTGTAATCACTTAGCAGAAGAGTTTGCAGCCATTAGAATGGAAAATTATGAGGGTCATGAAAGACAGGAAAATATTTGATATGATATTACAGGTGGAACAAAAGCAGAATACAAAACAGCATATATTTCCCAATCACAACTATATGTCCAAAGTGAGATCAGATACTGAAAAACAAACATTTTGATTACGGTAGGGAGACACTGGTTGAATTTTTTAAATTCCTTTAATTACTTTAGCAATAGAATAATAATAACAATGAGAAAGAAAATGGCTGCTGTGCAGAGAGGAAAAAATAGGTGATTTTACTTAATTTTTGGTTGAGGTACAGCTTACGAAGAGTAAAGTGCTTGTAAGTGTTTTTACATGTGTTTTTTTTCTTTCTTTTTTTTTTTCCAGTACGCGGGCTTCTCACTGCTGTGGCCTCCTCGTTGCAGAGCACAGGCTCCGGACGCACAGGCTCCGGACGCGCAGGCTCAGCGGCCATGGCTCACGGGCCCAGCCGCTCCGCAACATGTGGGATCTTCCCAGACCGGGGCACGAACCCGTGTCCCCTGCATCGGCAAGCGGACTCTCAACCACTGTGCCACCAGGGAAGCCCAACATATGTATTTTTTTACATGTGTATACACCTTCTTAACCTTCACCCAGGTCATTTACAGAACATTAAAAATGCATGATTTTAAAAGGGAAAAGACGTTTTTTTGTGTGTACTGTGAGCGTGGACAGAAGACTAACGGATGGATGGTATTATTCTGTAGAAAAGGATCATTCTGTTCCTAATGAGAAGATGAAATGTTAGAATGAGTAAAACCAGCAGAATATCTAGAGCCCATTTTCAGAGGGAGTTCAGAAGTTAACAGTTTTTCCAAGGCAAACATTGTGAGCTGACTTTCCTTTCACATTAAAAGGCCCAAATGGAGGAAAGTCCCTCCATTTAGATGATTATGTATTAGAATGATTCCATACAGTATGCATAAGTACAAATCGGACACCACCCAAATAAGATGCAGAACCTTGGTTTTCCTTCCCGCAGGATAAACAAAGCAACACAGAAAAATCCAACTGGAAATACGACCCTCAAATGCAATCCCCCCCATTCCGGGACTGGGAAAAGAGAGGGACGTCAAGGAAGCAGTTTGGAAACCGGAAGCCTACGCCTGGCCTTTTTTTCTGCCCTCATCCTTCCCCCTGCGTCCCTCCAAAATGCGAATACATCCCTCGCACAGCCATCCTAACACCCTAACCGCAAACACTGACGCCTTCTATGGCTTCACAGCGTTTTCTTTTCGGTGGCTAATTTATCTGAAGTGTTGCTTGGCTGCCTTATCTTCCTCTCCCTGCACGGCCTCTGAAATTGCTTCAGCAGATCCTAACCTCTCTGGAGACGGGAGAGACAGGCACGCAGCTTAGTGCCGGACGGAGCGAGGCTCCGCGTCCGCGTGGGTGCCAAATGATGCTACATGATGGCAGCGTGAGTCACCGAGATTTAGGGCGAGAGTGTGGAGGAGGGTGTCGATGAAAAGGGCTCTGGCACCGCGGGAGACGAACGCAGGTCAGGAATCCTGACGTCAGGCTGGGCTTTAAAAATAGTGACACTCCACTGTGAATCAAAATGATGCTATGGGGGAAAAACCAAATGAAAGACGGAAGGTTACATGGCTTCGTAAAAGTAATTTATATTCGACCTCCAGACAAGCAAAAGTGACAAATCAGAATAGACTCAGAAGTGAAGTACTCAGAAACTTATCAAAAAGAGTTGGAGTGAACTTACTGTGTTCTGTACAATAACTGAAGATGATTCGAGAATCGAGAAGACTGAGATACCTGGCTCCCTCCCCCCTTGCAGTCACCTGGGCGCGTGGCCCTCCTGGCTTCTGCTTTAGGACGAATAACATGTCTCTCTTGGGTCCTTAAGAGAAAGAATTCAGGATGGGGTATCAATGGGTATGGATTACAGAGCCTGCATTGCTGAAGTTAACCCCGAAGAGGAAAGACCCTGGGTAGGTTTTAGGGTTACATGACGTGCCCAGACTTGAATAGCCCAGGTTGTTTACCTGTATATGCCTCGTATGCCAGATTCCCCCTGACTGAAGCAGGGCCAGCTTTAATTAGTATAATCAACTTTGCCTTTTGATGGAAAAGAGAAATGTATTAGGAACTACTCCAAATTATCCCCCTCCTGGAAAGTCTCTGTGAATTCTGTATGATGTGGTTGTTAAACTCTGCAGTGAGTGATTCTGTACAAGCATATAATCAGAAAAATAATATTTTTGACACACAGCTGGCATTTAACAAATTCCAAATAACTAGTCAGAACACATCAGTAGTTCTAAATTTGAAAATCAATTCTGTGACATTAATAATAAAAACAATCACCTGTGGGAATTAGGTTGTTTGTTTTCTTTTAGTGATTCACAAGCCTGTGGTAATAAGTACAAAAATAGGATTTACCTACTGAATAAACAATGTTCTATTCATAAAAACCAAGCAAGGCCAGTAATTAAACCCTGTAGTTCTTTAAAGTTTAAACTTTCAGTCTTGGGCTTCCCTGGTGGCGCAGTGGTTGAGAGTCCGCCTGCCGATGCAGGGGACGTGGGTTCGTGCCCCGGTCTGGGAGGATCCCACATGCCGCGGAGCGGCTGGGCCCGTGAGCCATGGCCGCTGAGCCTGCGCGTCTGGAGCCTGTGCTCCGCAACGGGAGAGGTCACAGCAGTGAGAGGCCCGCGTAACGCAAAAAAAAAAAAAAAAAAAATTAGTTTTTTTATAAAATTAGCTCTAATATTTTAAGTGATAAATAGTACAGGAGGTTAGAGAGCCTTTTCTTTCTTTCTTTTTTTTTTTCCTTGAATAACATGAAGCAACTTAGGGACAAAACAAACAAGTTAATTTTAGTTTCTGTTGTTAGTCTTTCTATACTATCAAGGTGGGGCCATAAATTGTGAGATGAGGGGAAAATGGTGGTTTTAATGAATCACTCTTGATTTTTCCTGGTTCTGTTCATGTACTCATACATTTTATCCACATGATAACACATCAATGTAGATTTAAATATTATACTAGCAAAAAAAATACAGGAAATAAATGTTTTATTTTACGTTTTATTCCCCACCCCCCCTTGCATTCAGTACTATCAATGAGTTACAAATAAGGGAGAGCTACCAGTACCAATTTGTGCTGTTGATTACAGTTCTGCCCATTTGTATCAGTAGAGGCCAATACAAATGGTTGCAGGGAAATCTAGGTACATCTATAGAGAGAGGCACAAATACATCATGGAAACCTGAGCGGGGAATTACAAAATGAAAAGAGTATGAAACAAAAAACTTTCAGTGCATTATATTTTTCAAAGAAAATTATGCAGAGATCAAGAAAGGTAAAGATTCTGACTATAGAACTGGACATTATGACTCTAATTCTCCAGTTACCACCAAGATAATGTATAATGGTCCAATGGGATGAAAAATATCATTGTTTCTTCAGAAGAGGTCTCATGACTTCTCAGAGGGAAGCCACATTCTGTGTCACACTATAGAAGACACAGTCATTGCCTTTTTTTCCTGAAAGGATTCAGAGGCATAGAACACATTTATGATAAGTAGGTAGATATTATATTGAAACAGTTTGGAGTCTGCAATGATTTAGAATGGTTTAGAAATGAAATATGCTTAATAACACTCTTGCATTCCTTTCCAAGCTATTCTGAACAATTAATTCTATAGATTGGAGGAAAATTGTCAGCCTTTCATATTGCTAAAGGATAAATAACAAGGATATTGGCTCAGAATAAATAACAAAATATTTATAAATAATATTTATAATTTATAAAATTATAAATTATAAAATTTATAATTTATAAATAACAAAATATTTATAAATAACTCTCCCTATGACAGAGTAATGCTTTTACTTTCATGATTATAAAATATGAATCAGAAATATTTTAAAAGATGTGTTTTAGAAGAAGATAATCCAGAAACTGCAATGTATTAGCCACATGTCTGGCATATAGTAAGAAATTACCTGATTTGAGAATAGACAAGAGATATGATTGTTCAACCAGAAGCTCAAAGAATCAGTAGAAGCAGACCCAGAGGTTATCCATATACCGGAGTGAGTAAAAATGTACTTCAAAATAACTATGATTAATATGCTAAAAAAAAAATAGAGACAGAGCTTCCCTGGTGGCACAATGGTTAAGAATCCACCTGCCGATGCAGGGGACACGGGTTCGAGCCCTGGTCTGGGAAGATCCCACATGCCGCGGAGCAACTAAGCCCGTGCGCCACAACTACTGAGCCTGCTCTCTAGGGCCCTCAGGCCACAACTACTGAAGCCCACGCGCCTAGAGCCCGTGCTCTGCAACAAGAGAAGCCACCGCAATGAGAAGCCCGTGCACTGCAACAAACAGAAGCCCCCGCTCTCAGTAACGAGAGAAAACCCACGTGCAGCAGCAAAGACCCAGTGCAGCCAAAAATTAAATAAATGAATAAATAAATTTATTTAAAAAAATAGAGACAAATGTGGATGGATGAAAAGATGAAGTATTTAAAAATGAATTAGATTATATCCAAAAGCTTATAGTCCCAGCTACGATCTCCAACACAATGTTGACTAACTGTGGTCATGATAATCATCTATATCGTGCTCCCAACCATAGGAATGATGAGAGCTAAAGGGTTTTTTGTAGCGGTGCCCTTAAGATCTGGGCAATGTACTATCTGTAGGTTATCCCACAATAAAGAAGAAAAAGAAAATAAATATCCTAGGAGGTACTTTTACTTGGGTGTCAAACTGTTCCAAAGGGATCTAATCTCTGTCTTTTATTTTAAAAACGCTAAAATGCTCAATCTAATCTCTTTTCAGTTACTGAGAACTGCAGTTTTAGGATACTGATGGCTTTCCTAAATTATTAGTGACATCAACTGTAAATAAAACAGGAAACAGTTGCTTGGAAACCGCAAAACTGATATAAAATTATTCTGATCAAAATATTTTAACTGAAATGTTATTGTTTCAAAACTTGGCAGTTGGTTTCTTGGTCTCACCATGATGCCAAGTACTGGTAAAAGTTAAATATTCAGTGTGTTATGGGGGCAGGGGTGGGGCTCAATTAACATAGACATGTTAAAACCTCTGCTACATGTCCAGGCTGCTACAAATGTCAGCAAACAGTTTAGTAATTGCTGTGATTGAAACTGGGCTGGGGGTGTCATTCAGCAATGATCTGACTCGATCGTCACTCTCTTTCTCAGTTCAGAGCGGAACCTAGAGGAAGCAAAAGGCCCTCCAATCGAGACAGGGGGGCGTCTTCATCTTTCAACCCTCTAACCCAAGAAGCAACAAAATTCTTCATTTATCGTTTTCATTAGAGACTCAAACACAGGATATCAAACTTGCAAAAAATTTTTTCACAGAAAAGATTTCGGATGGCCATTTCATCACTTGTTTCAACAGCACTTTTTTCAATTTCCTCTTCCTTCCAGACACTGCTGTGGAGCGGCATTTAAATGGAAGATATACATTTCCCCCCAAACATCTTCAGCTACCTGACGGGAGACATGATGGCCTATTCTTTTAATTCGAGCAGGGTGTTTATTTCCTCGGTTTTCAACACTGTCTCCAGCGTTTCGATTTTCTGAGCGTTCAGAGGCTTCTACTGACTGATTCTCCCTCCTTAAAAGATTGTCAGGGCTGCTGCAGGCCTAGGACACTGACTCTGCAAATTGTCCTACTTTCACACAATAGACAGGCATTAGACACTTGCCTCCTGACGGGCACATTTTGCAGTCGATGTACCTCTGTGTACGGAAATCCCATGGGAAGAATGTATACGGATGCTCTCAAGCACAAGTGGGCAAATCCAGCTAGCCCCCCGTTTCTGTGCAGTCCGTGAGCTGAGGATGGTTGTTATATTTTTAAATGGTTGGGAAAAAAATTAAAAGAATAATATGTTGTGACACATGACAATGATATGAGATTCAAATTTTATTGTCCATAATAAAGTTTCACTGGAATGGAGCCACTCATTCATTTGCATATCATCTACTGGATATTTCATGGTGTAGCCACAGACTGGAGTCATTGCTGCAGAGACCCTAAGGCTGGCAAAGCCTCAAATATTTACTATTTGGCCCTTTACAGAAAAAGATTGCCCACTGTTACAGATTAAATTATGCCCACCAACCCCCAAAGATGTTGAAGTCCTAATCCTGAGTCTGTAATCTTTGCAAGCAGGCTAAATATGAATTCCATAAATTCACAGAGGTCAAATTTTATGTCTCCGTATTTTTTTTCCCCATTGCACCAAATTTAGAACTGGGCATCTAGAACCTTCTCAGTAAATCTTTTGTTTGATTAAGAACTGGAGATTTGTTTGTTTTCGATAGATGTGCTCTAAACTAATGTAAAAAAAAGTTTATAAATGAAATCATTTACAAAAGAATCCCAAAGCCCGGTTATTTATTTATTTAGTTATTTATGGCTGTGTTGGGTCTTCGTTGCTGCGCACGGGCTTTCTCTAGTTGCGGCGAGCGGGGACTACTCTTCTTGCAGTGCGTGGGCTTCTCAT
This sequence comes from Delphinus delphis, assembly GCF_949987515.2. NCBI lineage: Eukaryota > Metazoa > Chordata > Mammalia > Artiodactyla > Delphinidae > Delphinus > Delphinus delphis. The sequence continues at coordinate 4,070,748 of NC_082697.1, read as the reverse complement.
TGCGGTGGCTTCTCTTATTGTGGAGCACGGGCTCCAGGCGCACAGGCTTCAGTAGTTGTGGCTCGTGGGCTCTAGAGCGCAGGCTCAGTAGTTGTGGTGCAGGGGTTTAGTTGCTCCACAGCATGTGGGATCTTCCCAGACCAGGGCTCGAACCTGTGTCCCCTGCAGTGGCAGGCGGATTTTTAACCACTGTGCCAGCAGGGAAGTCCAGCCCTGTTGTTAAAGTGAATAAGTCACCCCTTAGCTTATCTTTCATTCACATCTTGATGTTCATTAACAGCTTATATTTGTATTGGAATGCCTTCCACGAATGATTTAAACATTTTAAAAAACTGTAACTAACTGTAGAACATAGGTGGGGAGAATTTATTGTTTATTCTCAATGGTAATTTTGTTCTCAACAAATATTAAAACTGAAACCCATTTTGAAAGCAGGTTTCGTTCCTTAAAATGTTTTTAAAAGGAGCCCCAAACATTTTTTTCCCTCGTTTTGTTGTTTGGGATATTAAAATGAAAAGCTGAAAGTTTCCCTGTGTCCTGGGATTCTACTGGGCAGTTCCACTGGTGAATGTTCTCAAAAATATTGGTAGAAAGAACATCGCATGCAGTCATCCTTGTTTTATCTTTTAAAAGAAAGCCTCTTTGTAAAAATTTTAATTTTTGAATAGGAAGCTATGAGAAGTTGGTTCAGGTGGGAGTTTAACTGTCAGTTCTTGATTCATTTGCTATTGGGAAAAATAGGTGCGTGTCACACGTGGGGAGTTTGCAGGTGCACAGAGGGGAGCCAGACATTACCAAGGAGCCTCAGGACCAAGACAGAGCCCGGGTCACTCCCAGTGGGAGGGAAGGCAAGACATATCTGTGGCATTGTAGAAATCAGACACTCTTAAGAACTTTTCCAGTGATCGGAAAAGGGCATGAGCACTTTTTAGTGGACGACATTTATGTTTTAAATCGAGAGTGAGTGTTTCCATTTGCTAGGGCTGCCATGAAAACGTACTACATGCTGAGTGGCTTAAACTGCAGAAATTTATTGTCTCCCAGTCGTGGAGTCTAGAAGTCCAAGATGAAGATGTTGGCAGGGCTTCTAGACCATCCCCCTCTCCACCACGTAAGAAAGAGAAACCACTTCCAGGGACTGGCAGCCCGGTGCCACTGACCAAGAAGAACTGCCTGGGGGCACGGTGGTTTCCGAATAAACCAGAGGGCAGGTACCAGGCTGTGGCAGGGACCGGAGCAGCCGGAGGATGGGGACATGCTAATGGCGGTGGGTGGGTTGGGGAGAGGGAGGGATGCAAAGCATTAATTAATAAGATGTGCAACTTCGAAACCACCTTTTTTACTTTGCCCTAGGTTTTTACCCAGGTGATAAATCTTGTTGTTCCTCCTTCAAACTATCTTGCCCTTGGCTACCCAGGCTGAAGACCTCGGTTCCCATGACCCCTCCCTCTCCCTCACTTTCACCCACATTTATCCAGTCAGTTCCAAACTCTAATATGCAAGTAGCATCACTGCTGCAGCCACTGTGGAAGTTCAGAGACTTTAACAAAGATTTGGCCAAGGTCACACAGCTAATCGCTGGGAGGTCTACAGGCTCCAGACCCCACTGTTCTTCCCTGACAGCACGAGGTCTCCTCACTGGTCCACGAAGGGTTAAGCCAGCACAGCTCCCGGTCTACAGCAATGTTTTGTAAGTGTCTCCTGACCAAATGAAGAATAATATCTTTTCCTCTGATTCCACTTAGTAGCTTCTTCCAAACAAAATGTTTTCAGGCTTTGAGGACTGTCTTGTTGTTTGGTCACAGAGGGCCTGATCGTCCCCATTGTTTTTTGCTGCTGCCTTTAAGCGAAACAGGGCACAAATGGAATTTCACAGCAATCTTTGGAGTACATGGAATTGCTATTAGGAGTTCATAAATCTCTTTTTTGGGGAGGTGGGTGGGAGAGGTAAGGGCAGAGAAAGATGAGCTTAGGAAATACAATTCTTAGGTCAGGAAGCAATCATGATGGGTTTGCAACGGGTAAAGAGGAGGATCCAGTAGTTAATACCTTGAGTTTTGGACAGTAAGAGCGTGGGAAGGCTCCCGTGAATAGGTAATGACACTGATGAAACATACAGACACCAAATACAAACAAGTCACTTGGTAACGTAAATGCAAATGATAGACCCACTTCTCTACCGCTCGGTAACAAGTGAAGGGCAACTCAGATCAATTCAGAAACACTCTGCTGAAAAAGTGGACATCTTTTCCTCATGCACTCTGCCTAGAAAGCCTTGTTGTTTGACCCTATGAATTCGTAAGGAATAAGAATCAAAATCAAGCAGGTTTCAGTGAAGCAGTACGTCAATGTATCGCGTAAGGAAGATTGAAATGCATTAAAATACAAGGTCACATAAAATTCCCATTTCACTGCTTGACACACAGTACCACCCTACACAGTATGCATCTTACCTAATGTGGGTCCTCCAGATATGTGCTTTTATGCTTAAAATTCAGTATAAATTTACTAAATGTACTTTATTCCGATCAACTCGGTAGCTCTTCTGAGATAGAAAAACTTGCCAACTACCCTCCTAGCTCTTACACGCCAAGGGGAGAAAACAACTTTCAGAATTACCACGTTGAACTCTGATGCTACTCAAGAAAGTTACTGCTTAATTCTTCATCTCTTATGCAAACCGGGTGGCACAGGATTTCATTTTATCTTATTAAGTCAATTATCTGAAAAATAGACAGCAAATTACAATGTATACTGTTTTTTTCCCACTCTATAGAGAATCAAAATGTCACAGGTAGGTGGGATACAACAGAATTTAAAAAGTTTTCTGCTTATGAATGATACATAATTTCAAGTGACTCATAGGACTTGTTGAAATAAAGTATCCAACCTGGCTGACTCATAATAACACTGACACTGGAGTTTCAAATAGAGTTTCCATAATAACAAAAAAATTGACGTAACGTATGCATTGCAGAGAGCTAGCTTGACCATAGCAAATCACAAATTATCAGGCTATCAATCATTTAAACAAACAATACAACCCCAAGATAATGCACGTAATTACCTAACCCTGACCGGAAGTTCCATAGGAACCACTTTCATAACTTTAACAGAACGCAGTGGGATACACTGAAAAGCCTTTTTAAATGAAAGCTCTATTGTCAAGCGCTAATGAGAAAGTAAGACTCTTTATTCGCCTATAATTTTGAAAATGGCCTCATTTATTCTCCAAGAACATTCAAGACATTTTGGATAATTTAAGAATACTGTATTTCTTAAAAACATGGTGTGAGAAACGTCAACGTCTGGGAAGGAAAAATTTGGGGTGGTTTTATTTGTTTCATCTCCTTGTGCACCGACAGATACTGAGGAGCTCATACAATGGGTTTTTCACTTTGGTGTCTTTTCAATGACAGGGTATTAGAACAGAAAAAATAGAGCCCTAAGTAATTAAGACTGATTCACACTTACCAGCGCACAACCATGTTCTACTTACTTCTACTGACTAATTATAACACCTTTGTGAAAAGTCAGATCTCCTCCATTTCGGTTTCCTGTTCCGATATGGAAGATGGAATTTTACTTTAGCAGCAAAACTTCAAAGGGGAAAACTTCAGAAACAGACTGAGTTCTCTTTGCACTGTCTTCGTTTATAAAAGAGGAGAGGGACTGATGGATTTATGTGAGTGAGGAACGTTAGCAGGTTAGCTTTTATTGAAGTCCTATATTCATATCATTCAGCTTCACTATCATTATAAACACTTTTTCCATGTGAAAGGGGCACCTGTTAATTTTTTCTCCCAACGGAAATTTCCATGGAGGAATTACAAAGTTCTGAGGAAATAGTAAGAATCCCCTAAGAGCTCATTATTTTAGACTTTTCTAGTGTTCTAACATAGTCAGCTATTCATTCGACCAGTATTTATCTAATACCTATTATGTGTCCGCTAGAGAACAAAAATGAGATGGCACGGGTTTACCCTCTAGTGGGAGAGAAAGATTATTCCTAACAAGCAAACACTTTATTAACTACAAAGCATGGGAGAGCATGAGAGATACGAGTATGGTCGAAAAACTGAGGATGCCGTGTGGGAGCAGAGGGAGAGGCGATGGCTACTGAGGCAGGTCGCTTTGGCTACGTGAGTAGGTGACGCTTAACCTGAGATCTGAAGGATGAAAAGCATGCAGCCCCTGGTCAGCAGGAGGAAGCATTTTCAGGAGAGGGGATGGGGGCTGGACACCTGAGGTCTGAACGACTGGGCTGTGTGACGATGTAGGAAGTAAGAGGAAGGAGGGACAGGATTCACGTTTCTTCTCACCCTGGTCCCCCCGCTTCCCATCTACTCTTAGGAGGGAGCCAAGTCAGGTTCTAGTCAGGTGAGGGAGTGGGGACTTGATGCAGTACTCGAGAGCAGCCCTGAAGGCACATGTTTCAGAGAACACGTGCATACATGTGCCCCTTAGTGTGTGCAAGTGTGGGTTTACCCAGGGGGCCCACTCCCTGGCACTTGTCTGGGAGGCCCAGAATCTCCATGCCACCTGCATGTTCTCATGTAAGTTAGTCTATGATGTCAATAGCACCCTTTTAGATGTGGTGTAGTGCACAGCCTGGACATCGGTACATAGCTGCCTGGCGGGTGAGGAGAGCATCAGAGATGATGCAGGTTTCTGGCCGTGCCATTACAGAGCTAGGGAGAACTGGAGGACAACGCTGAACGGGAAAGAGGAAATATACCCTCCCCCTATTATGTGGCTAATTGTTTCCAGTTACGCAATGTGAGTGGTCACAGGGGCAATATGAAGTCTCGATTTGTCTCTTTACCCTTTAAGCCCGATAGCAAGCCCAAGATGGATGTGAGCTCCAGCACTGTTGTGGAGAAGGGAGAAGCCCACAGCTCTGGGCTAAGACTGCATTGGTTTCTGCTGGGCTTAACCACTGGCCAGGTAGGAGGACACTTAACCTTCTGAGCCTCGACATCGCCATCTGTAGAGTGAGCAGTTCACACGGCTAATAAGAGGAGACACCTGAGTTGGGACCCAGGTCTTTGCGATTTCAAGGTGCCAGCTTCCTGTTATTCTACCCTTTAGCTTCTACATCTCCTCGGTGTCTGGATTTGCAGACCCAGGTTCTTGGTTGAAAGGGCGCTTCTTTAGAGCAAACATTTAAATTTTACTTTTTTATCCTTACAAAAGAAGTCTAAGGTTTCCCGAGTAAATGAATTTTAAATGCAGCATATCAAATTTTAAAATACAGAATATCAAATACCTCCTGGCGGTCCGTGTAACATACGGTAACAATTTGCAAATTATTCCAAAATATTTCTCTCCTTTGCTATAGGAAACTAGAGTTGAGAAATGGCTTCATTTTCACCTTTCTCAGATATAAAATGGTCAGTTGAAATGAGATGTATATGGTCCAAGAGTACCGTGTAGTCATAATGAAACTCACACTTCTCATGCTCTATTTTTCTGATGCTTACATTTATGTCTTTAATTTTTTTGGGAGCCAGTAAAGCATGACAAAGAGTACTTAGATTTGTTTTGGGGAGGCGGAATTCTGAGAACTTTGGAAACATTGTCAATGCTACCAGGAAAAAGGAGTTAATCACACAAGAATGATCCAATCAACCTCAGCCCATCATGAGAAAGATCTGCATTTAAACTAAATTTTTTTTGCGAGAACCACTGACATTTTAGTCACTTCACTTGATCTTTCAGGAGAGAGAAAGTTTCCCTCTGCACAGGATGACCTTGGACAGCTGGTCGCATTGGGCACTTCTGCCCTCAGCTCAGAGAAGGAGGAACAGGGAGGGGGCGCTTCCCAGAAGAAGCAGTGATGCAGGACCATGGCGTCCACTGTGTGGCAGATAGCATCCTGTTTCTAGTGACTCCCAAGTGAGACTGGGGTTTCAGCTCAAGAGTTCCCTGATGAGCTATTCTGCCATTTCAAGAAAATACCTTTTATGTCACTAATTTCTAGAGAAATGCAAGTCAAAACTACAATGAGGTATCACCTCACACCAGTCAGAATGGTCATCATCAAAAAGTCTACAAACAGGACTTCCCTGGTGGCGCAGTGGTTAAGAAGCCACCTGCCAACGCAGGGGACACGGGTTCGAGCCCTGGTCTGGGAAGCAACTAAGCCTGTGAGCCACAACTACTGAGCCCATGTACCTAGAGCCGGTGCTCTGCAACAAGAGAAGCCACCGCAATGAGAAACCTGCATACCGCAATGAAGAGTAGCCCCCGCTCGCCGCAACTAGAGAAAGCCCGCGCGCAGCAGTGAAGCAGCCAAATAAATAAATAAATAAAATTAAAAAAAAAGTCTACAAACAATAAATGCTGGAAGGGTGTGGAGAAAAGGGAACCCTCCTGCACTGTTGGTGGGAATGTAAATTGATACAGCCACTATGGAGAACAGTAAGGAGGTTCCCTAAAAAACTACCAATAGAGCTACCATACGACCCAGCAATCCCACTACTGGCATATAACCTGAGAAAACCATAATTCAAAGTGTCATGTACCACAATGTTCATTGCAACTCTATTTACAATAGCCAGGACATGGAAGCAACCTAAGTGTCCATTGACAGATGAATGGATAAAGAAGATGTGGTCTATATATACAATGGAATACTACTCAAACATAAAAAAGAATGAAATAATGCCATTTGCAGCAACTTGGATGGATCTAGAGATTATCATACTAAGTGAAATAAGTCAGGCAGAGAAAAACAAGTATCATATAATATCACTTATAAGTGGAATCTAAAAAAAATGATACAAATGAACTTATTTACAGAACAGAAATAGGCTTACAGGCATAGAAAACAAACTTATGGTTACCAAAGGGGAAAGAGGGGGGAGGGATAAATTAGGAGTTTGGGATTTACAGATACACACTATTATATATAAAATAAGTAAACAACAGGACCTACTGCACAGCTCAGGGAGCTATACTCAATATCTTGTAATAACCTATAATGGAAAAATATCTAAAAAAGAATTTATATATATATATAAATATATATAAATATAACTGGATCATTTTGCTGTATACCTGAAACGAACACAACATTGTAAGTTAAGTATACTTCAACTAAAAAAAAAAAACAGCAACAAATGACCTGCCTGCTCTTAAAATATATATATATAATTTTTTTACCACTCTTCATAGCTCTCAGCGTATCACTGTCATCAACAAGAAAATGTGGCGATATTTTCTGGGAAACTTAGAGGGATGCAGCCCAACTCAGGCCTCATGTCCTTCAGAGTCTTTCTGGATCAGTCAAGTGAGAACGGTTTTTCCCTTTCTTACGGGCCCATGGTTCTTGGTTTCTTCCTCAACTACAGGACTTTGTGTGATTTGCCCCGTAGTGTGATCAGATGGATACGTGTCTTCACTAGATTTTGGGTCCAAAGAAGAAAAACTCGAAAACATCTTTAGCCTTTCTTCATTCCTCAGAATAATGTCTTAAATAGGATCATTCCTCAACAAATATTTATTGAATTTGAATTTCAAATTTATTCTCTATTAATAGATTCCATCAGCGACAAGCCCATGATTTGTATCTCAAGTTGAATCTCAGTTATACACTGTATCCGTCAAGGGTTCTGATTACCAACGACAGAAATGGATTCTGATTAACTTGAGAGGACAGGAATTTATAGGAAGGATATCAACAGTTCAGAGAACCAAAGAGAAGGCTGGTGACATCGTCTTGGGATGTGAGCAAGGTGTGCAGGATCAGGTAGCCAAGGACACCAAGATCACAGCATGAGGAGGGTCTAGCTGGGCCTCCCCCCTGACATCTGCCTGTCTGGGCACTGGCCGTCACCACCCCTTGGCTCCTAACTCTGCCGCCACCATGCTAAATACCCTGTAGGTGCACCTGTTTCTTGGGGTCAGTGGAGAGAGTGTGGGGAGGGAGAGAGGGTGGGAGAGGAAGAAAGAGGAGGAAGGGGAGGGGAGGCAATGTCCATCAGGTTAGGGGAAAAGTTTGCTTTTGTCAGCCATGATTTTTCAAAGCAGGTTGAACAAATTCTTTTCAAAAACACATGAGCCTTTTCTGAATAAATTGATCTAAAAAAATCTACATGGTTTGTGTGAGTAAGAAACAGCTTAACTGGGGCTTCCCTGGTGGTGCAGTGGTTGAGGATCCACCTGCCAATGCAGGGGACACGGATTCGAGCCCTTGTCTGGGAAGATCCCACGTGCCGCGGAGCAGCTAAGCCCACGAGCCACAACTACTGAGCCTGCGCTCTAGAGCCCGCGAGCCACAACTGCCGAAGCCCGCGTGCCTGGAGCCCGTGCTCCGCAACAAGAGAAGCCACCGCAGTGAGAAGCCTGCGCACCGCAATGAAGAGTAGCCCCCGCTTGCCGCAACTAGAGAAAGTCCGTGCGCAGCAACGAAGACGCAACATAGCCAAAGATTAAAATAAATAAAATAAATACATTTATAAAAAAAGAAACAGCTTAAGTAATTATACAATCTAAGTGACAAACTCCATATTAACAACACAAAAGACTAGAAACTTCAAACATTTAATAAAACCAAAACGCAGAGAATGAAAAGTGTTGATTATTTCAATACGAATAAAGAGGGAACTGTTTTAGAATAGAAATCAGAAAATTAGGTATTAACTAGAGGGTTATTAATTAGGTCCCAGTGGTTGAAACCAATGAACTGTGCAGTAAACATTCTCATATTTTCGCTCTTTTGGGGATATCTCTACTCTGAGAAGAGGACCAGTTGTGACACCAGGAACTGTATGCTCCCAAAGTCTGCTAACATGTTGGGAGTGTGAATTATAAATCATTTTGTTTTCTCACAGTAAATCAACACTCTTCTTCCTAGGGCAGAAAAGATTTGGTCATTATAACCATAATGATTGTCTGTGCCATGCATCTAGGCTAAAAATTCCCCTCTTTAATATCTTGCAGGTTCTCTCAGTCTTCATGAATTAGTTATTTTAATGTTCCCAGAGAGTCCAGCTGACTCTGTACCTCTGCACACTCCTCAAGCTACGAAAACATGTTCCTTTAAAAATAGGGCCTGCCGTTACTTATGCCGTATCAACTCTACTGTCACACTTCGAAAAGATAGAAACCTATTATGATAAAATAGCATGCTGTAAAAATTACCACCAATTCATGGTTATTAAGTTTTTCTGGAAGTGGGTACATCCAAATTCCTGCTATGTAATTTATTCATAATATCCTAGAAATAACAAAAATAAATTCTTAAAAAATTAAAATTGCTATTCATCTTGTTCATGGAGTATTTTTTCTTCGATTCCTAATTATATGTAGAATTTTCAAGGTGCGTGAAAAGACACTTCTTTGGTAAACAGTGACACAAATTATCAACTCCATGCACTATTTTACTTTACTTTCCACGAAGGGAAATTTGATCATCACCAAAGAGGTGCTTTACTGCCCTAAAGTTGATAATACATAAATCATCATTGCCTTAACAAAAAGTTAAAGAAGTTCAACATTATGGTGATCACAGCAGAGGGAAGAGCAGACATTGCCTCTAAAGAATAGAAATGATAAATTTTCCAGAAGTGGCACCTGGGGCTTCCCTGGTGGCGCAGCGGTTGGGAGTCCGCCTGCCGATGCAGGGGACGCGGGTTCGTGCCCCGGTCCGGGAAGATCCCACATGCCGCGGAGCGGCTGGGCTCGTGAGCCATGGCCGCTGAGCCTGCGCGTCCGGAGCCTGTGCTCCGCAACGGGAGAGGCCACAACAGTGAGAGGCCCGCGTACCGCAAAAAAAAAAAAAAAAAAACAAACAAGTGGCATCTGATTGTACAAATGAAATACCTAGTTTTAGGATTTAATCAAGCAATGAGTTATTGCTCAAGCCAAATTATTGAACCTGAACAACTCAATCTGTTCGTAAATTGAGCTGTCTTGATAGTTTTCCACATACATTTAAAAAAGTGTCATATCCCTCAGATACTTTTAAAGCACAGTGTTGGTTGTTCTTTCTAGCAAAACCATTGCGAAAAATCCATGTGCGCAAATAAGTGACAATATAGGCTTAGTACCGACAGGTTTCAGGGCAGGTAGAAATTTTTTTAAAAAGCCTGTTATATATTGGTATTTTGGCAGAAATGAGTGACTTATGAAAAAGAGGTCAGATACGACAGGAAGTGTAATTTGGATCAATATTTTCTGAAGGCAATTTGTCAATACATGTCCAAAGCCTTAGCTTTATTTATTTATTTATTTATTTAATTTTTTTTTTAGATGTTGGGGGTAGGAGTTTATTAATTGATTTATTTATTTTTGCTGTGTTGGGTCTTCGTTTCTGTGCGAGGGCTTTCTCTAGTTGTGGCGAGCGGGGCCACTCTTCATCGCGGTGCGCGTCCTCTCACTATCTCGGCCTCTCTTGTCGCAGAGCACAGGCTCCAGACGCGCAGGCTCAGTAGTTGTGGCTCACGGGCCTAGCCGCTCCGCGGCATGTGGGATCTTCCCAGACCAGGGCTCGAACCCGTGTTCCCTGCATTAGCAGGCAGATTCTCAACCACTGCGCCACCAGGGAAGCCCCCTTCGCTTTATTTTTGCTCCAACAAATCCACTTTTAGAAATATATATTAAAAAGACATAATAATGAATTTGTGTAAAGATTGTGCTAGGAGGGTGTTCACTACAGCTATGTTCATAAAAACAGAAAATTATTATTAATTAAATGTCCACCATCAGAATACTAGGAAAATAAATCCTACACAGTAGCATGCTGAGCAGACGTTAAAAATAAAGCTGGAGGGGAGGGGGCAGGGGAAGCTGGGACGAAGTGAGAGAGTAGCGTGGACATATATACACTACCAAATGTAAAATAGACAACTAGTGGGAAGCAGCTGCATAGCACAGGGAGATCAGCTCGGTGCTTTGTGACCCCCTAGAGGGGTGGGATAGGGAAGGTGGGAGGGAGAGGCAAGAGGGAGGGGATATGGGGATATATGTATACATATGGCTGACTCACTTTGTTATACAGCAGAAACCAACACAACATTGTAAAGCAATTACACTCCAATAAAGATGTTAAAAAAAAAAAGCTGGAAGGGGCACGCAAACCAAACCCACAATGAGATACCATGTCATACCCGCTAGGTTGGCTATAATAAAAACGTTGGAAAATAACACGTTTTGGTGAGGGTTGGAGAAAGTGGAATCCTCAGATACTGCTGGCGGGAATGTAAAATGGGTCTGCCACTGCGGAAGACAGTTTGGCGGTTTTTTGAAAAGTTAAACAAGTAACAAAGTTACTGCACAACCCAAGAATTCCACTCCTAGGTATGTAGCCAAATGCATTGCAAACAGGGACTCAAACACTGGAACATGAATGTTCATAGCAGCCCTATTCACAACAGCCAAAAGCTGGAAACAATCCAAATGTCCATCAACAGAGGAATGGATAGAGAAGATGCGGTACAGCCATACGACGGAATATTCTTCAGCCATAAAAAGGAACGAAGCACTGACACACGCTACAACGTGGATGGACTTTGAAAACATTATGCTAAACGAAAGAGGTCAGATATAAAAGGCCACATAGTGTATGCTTCTGTTTATATGAAGTGTCCATAATAGGTAACTCCACAGGGACTGAAAGCCTAACGCTTGCAGGGGTGGGAGGAGAAGGGGATTGGGGCGTGAATGCTTCAAGAGTCCAGGGTTTCCTTTTGGGCTGGTGAGCATGTTTTGAAACTAGATAGAGGTGATGGTTGCACAACACTGGGAAGGTACGGTACGAAATGTCACTGAACCACTTGCTTTAAAATGGTAAATGGTTGATGGTTAAGTTTATGTTATGTGAATTTTTCCTCAATATAAAAACATGATGATGGAGAAGAATATCTCATGATAAGGAAAATGTTTAGTATATATTTAGTGGGAAAGAAGTATCAAAAAAGGCAAGAAAATAGTGGATATAGGCATTTATTGTTGTACTTGCTTAAAAACATTTATATATATATATATATATATATAATTACACACAAAAAATCAACAGTGGTGATTCCTGGGTAGGGGGAATTTAGAGGATTATGTGATGAGGTTCTACATTGACTGAATTCTTTTCTATCTCTATTTCCAACTATGTCATAATTAGCATGTAATACTTTGTATTAAGAAAAACAGTATAGGTAATATAACAAAAATAGGAATGAAAAATCAGGATTAGGTCTCATGACCCCCAGAGCGCCTCCAAAGAACCCAGCAACAACCTGGGCAACTTTTACATGAGCCCATTTGTATTACCGGGGAAACTATGTCCTGTGAGACATAATAACACAGGGAAAAGCCGGATGTATCATGCTGAACAAACAGGCTCTCCAAAGCGCTAAACTACACTTCTGTGCGAAGACTTATGCCTCTTAGGTGAGGTAATATTGAGGCAATTGTAGTAACACAATTAGGTTACATGGCTTTTGAGTGCACTCAAAAGAAACCTACTTCCAAGAAGTATCGTGTCAAGAAAGTAGATTCACAAACTGCAACAAATTTTTTGTTTTGTTTTGTTTTGTTTTTGCGGTACGCGGGCCTCTCACTGTTGCGGCCTCTCCCGTTGCGGAGCACAGGCTCCGGACGCTCAGGCTCAGCGGCTGTGGCTCACGGGCCCAGCCGCTCCGCGGCATGTGGGATCTTCCCGGACCGGGGCACGAACCCGCGTCCCCTGCATCGGCAGGCGGACTCTCAACCGCTGCGCCACCAGGGAAGCCCCACAAACTGCATTTAATAAAACATAATTTAATAAAAATATAGTTTACTTATTAATAAGAGCTCTTTCCTCATAAAGTATAAAGCATATCAAAATAAATCAATTTAACCAGAATGAAATAAAATATGATATTTTATTTACCATTTTTCTACTACTATTTCAGATTGCTGTTAAAAGAAATCTACCCAAGTGAAAATATCTGTATTTTCATGCTTTAAGAAAACTTGATAAAAATGCAAAAACAGGGATGTCACGTGATTAGCAACTGCACTACTAAAGGAAAGACGGAGTTGTCCTATGAAAGAAAGAGCTCTTTCAATGCGTTTTGAAAATTTCAGTTTTTCTCTTTGTACAGAGTTACTGCAACTCTTTAAGCTTGTCTGTGTCTACAATTATGTGTCTAGATGTTACTAATTGTTATCACAAAGTTCCCCTCCCACCCCCCATTATGTCGGGTTTTCTTTCTTTTTAGCAGAAGCTGGTAACCACTCGCTCATCTAGGACTTGAGGAGTACCTACCGTACTCCAGGCAAGGCGTCCTGCTGCTGGGCTGAATGCCACTGGCCCTACCCTCGGTCCTAAGTGTCTGGAACAGCAGAAGCACACGGCAAGCACTTGGTAGATACGTGTGGAATATCAGTGCTGGGAGCAAGAGGCTGAGTGAATCTGGACATGCATGTGAGGGCCTCTCCCAGGGTCAAGTGTGGGCCATGCGGACTTGCGTACTACGTGCGGCAGGTGGGTACGAGCTACCATCTATGGAACACCTACCAAATTCTGGGCATCACTCAGGGCACTTTAAACGCACCGAGTGATTCACTCCTTGAAACACTCCTTGATATAGGGACCATTATCCCCACTTTATAGATAAGAAAATGGAGGTCCAAAAGGTTTAAATAACTTGCTTGAGGTCATATGCAGTGAAAATTAGAGATGGCATCTGCCTGCCAAGGGCAAGGAGGGAGAGGAAAGTGATGAGAATCAGAGGTAGGTTCCTGGGGACTTTCTACTTCAGGGGGAAGAGGGACAGGATTAAGGGCACAGAGGGGCTTCCTAGATGTTCAACACGTGCAGAATATGCTTCAGGAAGACCTGGCCCTCAGGGGTCCAAGTGCTAAAGAGCGGTTTGGGGTGAGATGAGAAGGAAGGCTCAGAAACATGTGGTTTTAGGAATTGGGGCCTTCCTGGGAGCACCTTCGGTTTACATGGGGAAGACAGGGCAGAGCTCCTCAGCCTCCACGCCTGACCCCTCTTTGCAAGAGCCTTGGGGTGGAGGGCATGCATGAACTGGGAAGGATGTCCGAAGCCGGCAGGAGAATTCAGGGAAGAATTATTTTAGTCCAGGACAAGATCAGTAGAGAGAGAGGCTGGACAGAGCAAGGGACATGGAGAAAGGGTGAGGGCCAGAGGAGAGCTGGGTCAACGGGGTGAAGCTCAGCAAAGGGGAGGGGAGGACTTGTTCCCCCCACAGGGGTAAATGAAGAAGGCTTTGGAGAATATTGGGTGGGAGATAGGGACTTTGAGGACCTACGCCAAAGGCAGCCCAGAGCTTTGGTGAGGGCGCTGGCCCTGCAGTCAGACCATTCTAACCCGAGAATGAGGTACTCAAATCATGGTTTCTTACTGTTACTGCAAGATCCTTTCATCTTAGTAAAATTTCAGGCAACGTGACCTGGAGCAAGACAAGAGATGAGAGCAGAAAATGTTCAGAACGGAGGCGATGGGCACGTACACCTGATAGTTACTTAGTCATGTCATATGGCGACTTTCTGTTCCAAGCTGGTGATGCTGGTTTTTCCATCCAGTAGTTTCATAAAGCTCGATTTTAAAATAAGTCTATTTGGGTAAAATAAATAAGTCCACTACAGGAAAAATGTAAAGTAAATAACAGTACAGGTAACACAGGGACATGGCAAAAATTGCAAAGGTGGGGCGTAGATGAGGGAAGACTGGATGATGTTGAACTCAGGATTAGATTTTCCAGTTAAAATCATTTGAAATTTAATGTTTAAAAAAATATACCGTTAATTGCTTCACCTGGCTAGGCGGTGCTACGTCTCAGCCCAAACTAATACCCACCCGGAGAGAAGTGGGGGCTGGGTCCCTGGCAGGCTTTCCAGACTGGTGTTGGCAGAGACCGTGGCCCGAAGAAGCTGTCCGGCCCAGTGGAACGTGTGGATTTGCAGCTGTGCACCCAACAGGTTCCGAACAATTAAAAAAAAAAAAAGAAAGAAACAGCTACCCTTATTTCAGTGCTCCATTAAAACAATTTTTAATGTTCCTTCTCAGGCGTATATAATTTCATCTCACTCTATATTTCTAAAGCATTTCAAAAGAAAGTGCAGGGCTTCCCTGGTGGCGCAGTGGTTGGGAGTCCGCCTGCCGATGCAGGGCACACGGGTTCGTGCCCCGGTCCGGGAAGATCCCACATGCCGCGGAGCGGCTGGGCCTGTGAGCCATGGCCGCTGAGCCTGCGCGTCCGGAGCCTGTGCTCCGCAATGGGAGAGGCCGCAACAGTGAGAGGCCCGCGTACAGCAAAAAAAAAAAAAAAAAAAAAAAAAAAAAAAAAAAATACAGCTACATAAATTGCTTTCAAAAATAAGATCCTTGATTACTGGTGCTGAGAATTGGATAGGAAACAAATTTCAAATGGTATAAAAACACTAAATCCGATTTTACAGCATTCCCTTCAAAACTCTAATGAAATTAAATGCAAATAATGTAAACATATATCAGCCAGAAAGCTTATAACCCTTCTAATAAAATTCATACAAATTCTTTAGGAGATTTTATATAGAACAAGACAGACATTAGAATGAAAATATAAAAAATATGTACTTGCCTAAAACTTTGAGATAACAACCAGACTATATGCCTGGGAGAGCAAAAATTCCTATGAGTAGAAGGGAATTATGTTTTCATCATTTTAATGTCTGTTAGGAGGCTGGCCACATAATGAAAACAAAAAAATGGGTTGGTAAATTTTTGTAGCTAAATTATAAAGGTGACTTATGTATCATATGACAAGGTATAAAACTGTTGTAACTTGTTTAGATGCAATCGAAAATTTAATATTTAATACACTTCTTTATAAATATCCTTTAATATATAATCAAGAAAACACTAAGTAAATACTAGTATAGTAGGAATAGAATTGTGAACTCCATTTTATTACTCAACATTCTTAGTATGTATATTCCAGAATTGTTTTCCAAAATAGAAGGCACCAATGGAGAAAAACTGTTCACTATAGTAGGGGTTAGCAAATTATGGCCTGCAAGCCAAAACTGGCCTGCCGCTTGGGTTTGTAAATAAAGTTTTATTGGAACATGGCCACATCTGTTTGTTTATATATTGTCTCTGGAAGCTTTTGTGCTTCAACAGCTGAGTCTAGTAGTTGTGGCAGAGACCTTCTGGCTTGCAGAATCTAAAATGTTTCCTCACTGGCTCTTTTCTTTTTCTTTTTTTTTTTAATTTTTATTTTATTTATTCATTTATTTTTGTCTGTGTTGGGTCTTCGCTGCTGCACGTGGGCTTTCTCTAGTTGCGGCGAGCAGGGGCTACTCTTCGTTGCAGTGCACAGGCTTCTCATTGCGATGGCTTCTCATTGCGGAGCACGGGCTCTAGGTGCGTGGGCTTCAGCAGTTGCGGCACATGGGCTCAGTAGTTGTGGCTCACGGGCTCTAGAGCACAGGCTCAGTAGTTGTGGCACATGGGCTTAGTTGCTCTGCGGCACGTGGGATCTTCCTGGACCAGGGCTCGAACCCGTGTCCCCTGCATTGGCAGGCGGATTCTCAACCACTGCGCCACCAGGGAAGCCCCTCACTGGCTCTTTACGGGAAAGTTTGCCAACACATCTCATAGAATCATTCAGAACTGTGATGATTTATATGTACTTTAATATTCACCAATGATAGTGGACTGGCAAATTAATTAATTTTGCTTCTCTTTGCTTTTCTACACTCAAATTATGTGTTTATTTTAGGACTTGTGGCTGATCAGTGCTCAAAAGCAAATAAGAAAACTCGTTCATCAGAACTAAAAAGTCTGCAAGTTACTTTCATAAAAATAAATGAAGCAGAGAATAAATAAGACATACGATGGATAATATAAATAATGAGATACTAACTCCAAGCTGAAGACTACCCTAAGGCTAATAAGATAATGTTACTTGTAGGAAATGATTAAACTCCCTTGCAATGTATCCACCGTCTCCTTTGTGAAATCAACGTTCCCCATCAAAGGCATAATGACAATTTTAATTTAAAGCTCGACAAGTCCTATGTGAGTGAGATATGGGCTTGGATTCTCTTGCGTTGTTGTTGTTCTTTAGTAGCTTCTATAGGAGCGTACTACCAATTTTTGAACTTGGGATGCAACTGTAAATAAGTATATAATAAATATTCTCTAAAATATAAGATATTGATCAAAGCGTTAAGGTGAAAATAATCTCAACGATCAAAACATAATTTAAAAATTAGAGATCAAATGGATTGCTTGGTGCATTGCAGCAGGTGAATAGAATACTCTGGAATGGGCTATGGTCCCTGGTCAAGAGGACCACCAGGGGGCGCCTCATTTCTAAGATTTCCCCAGGGGCTGTCCTAGTTGGTTAAGATTCCTGGTTTCAGGACCCAACTCGGAATCTTTAGAGAGACTGTGAGACTGATTAATCAACTCTGAGGCACTCAGTTCCTTCTCAAGTCTGGTCCTCAAATACTCCAATGGATCCTTGAAGGACCACGGGATGGTTATGTCCCTGAGATTTGGGACCCTGTATTTTAATTGATGTAGGCTTCAACCTACACAGTCTTTAAAAACATATGGTCAAGTGGAGCCCCAGGTCTTCTTCACACAAATTGTGCTTAGGTTCAGGTTTATTCTACGAGGAACTGTTTGTGGAAAACAGGACAATGTATTTTGGGGGTCGGGGGACCTAGATGGGCTTTGCCTCACACGTATAGTATGTGACTTTGAGTAAATTACTTGCTCTCCTTGGGGCTTCTGTTCTCCTATTTGCTACTTTGTACGACTGCTATGAGGAGGAGATGAGATAATGCCTGTCAATGTCCAGCATGTAATGGGCACTTCAAGCCATTCACCAACATGCCGCTATCCTTCAACTGTATTAAAAAAAAAAAGAAATCTAGGTTTTTACACACACTCCTGTTAAATTTCTGCTTAATTTTGGTCCAGCTTTCACCTGTGAAAATCCTTCCGACTCTTGACTTGTTTTGTTCATCCAAGGATAAGCATTTCTTTCCATTCCTGGGCTACTTCCAGCTTGGATACACACTTCTTCTGAGTCTTCATCTTAGTTGAACAGAGAGGGTCAAGCGGAGCCCAGGGGTATAACAAAGGCACTCCTTCCAAGTTGACAGCAATCTACTGGTTGACAGTTCTTGGGGGAAACCCGTCCTGAGGGATTCTAATTTTCCCAAGCCAAGGCCATGGGCAATTATAGCAATGGCCGTCACTTGAGATCTCCACCTGGCCCTGCCCCTGGAGCCTGCTCTTCCCTGGTCTTCTTGCTTTCCTGTTGGATGCCTGTCAGTTAAACCAGGCTTGGTGGCCCCTGGTGTTTCCCCAATTTCTTAGGCCCTAGGTGGCTCAGTTCTGGGACAATCTTGCACTGTTCTTACTGCTTCAGAGATTGGAGACTGGGGACCATTGTTTTTTGCCTCTCATCTCACTTCTCTGGAGGCGCATGTCCAGTGTTGGGGATTGGCTTCCTTCCCAGCAGTGGATACATCTCTCTCCACCCACCTTGGACAATCTGGCTGTGGAGTGCTCACAGAGCTTTTTGACTGCCTGACAGTAGATACAGTTTTTATTTTTAAAGTTCTTTAGTTCCTCCTATCGTGTTACTTGCAACACATTCCCAGGGGTCAGCTCCAAGGGCATTTCAGGGGTGCTGCCTAGGACCACAACAATTGCAGTTTAAGTCACAACTTGGATGCCTGGTCAGTGCAGAGGAATGCAGAGCCTTCCCAGCTTGGAGAGAATGCCTTGCCTTGTGAGTTTCACAGACACAGTAAGCTGTTGGAGTATCCTCTTTTTTTTTTTTTTTTTTTTTTTTGCGATACGCGGGCCTCCCACTATTGTGGCCTCTCCCGTTGCGGGGCATAGGCTCCGGACGCGCAGGCTCAGCGGCCATGGCTCACGGGCCCAGCCGCTCCGCGGCATGTGGGATCCTCCCAGACCGGGGCACAAACCCGTGTGCCCTGCATCGGCAGGCGGACTCCCAACCACTGCACCACCAGGGAAGCCCAGTTGTTTTTTATTTATTCTGGATACTAGACTTTTATCAGATATATGATTTGCAAATATTTCCCTACATTCTGTAGGTTGCCTTTTCACTTTCTGGAGAGCATCCTAATTACTTCCCCCCTTTTTAAGAGTCAGATTTATCGAGGTAGAATTTACATACAATAAAATTTACGCTTCGGCAGTGTTCGGTGCCAGGACTTTTGACAAATGTTTACAGCCAGCACCACTATCAAGATGGAGCATTTTAATCCCCACAGCAAGTTTCTCCTGTGCCCTTTCAGAGTTACTTCCCGCCTGATGCTAATTACTTGTTAACTTTCGTCATTATACCACAAACTTTAGCTTCCTGAAAAATTACCATGGAACATCGAACAAAACAATGTTAGATAAATGACGCATGACTGTATTATCTGTACCGACACCATTTAATTTGTGGAATATTGACATTTTATATTTTTAATTTTCTCTTCCCTGCCACCCTGCTGCAAGGGTAACACTTGTTTCGGTTGTGTAGACTTGGAATGCCAGCAGGAAGCATCGGAACTCAGCTTCTCTCCTCCTGGTGATTCACCAAGAAGACTCACTCTGGTAGGAACGCAGAGGTAAATTCCACCGCGAAATACATGCCATCCAAATTACTTCACATGCAATCTAAAAAGATTTAAAATAAAGGCTGAAATATTTCTTCAGTAATGTTCTTTTCTAAGAGCAAAAGAGGACTAATGATTTTCTGGTTTCTCAAGAGATATAGAAAACTTATTTAAAAAATAACTGAAATTTTCACACTAGCGTGAACTTGTTTTGACACTTGTCAATGCTTTTGGACACCTACCCTCAACCCTGAAGTTCCATATTCTTCCCTGGAGTTTTCTAATTCCTTGCTGAAACTGTCCTAGAGATGTCTTGTGCCATCTCTACACTGCTGAGGGGCCTCCGTCATTATCTGTGCCCTTTATATGAGCTGGGTTGAGTAAGTCTAGATTTTTGAAACTCAAACAGCCTGATCGAAATAGAATTCATACAAAGAGTGAAGTTTCAGAGAAGTTTCAGGCCTAAAGAAGAAAGGAGAAACGTGGGATGCTTGTAAGGTTATCAGGACACAGTTGGGCACATGATAGGGAGAACCCCCTCCAAATCCTACAGTGAGAAGCTAGTGTTCTGTGGTGGTAAAATTCTTAATAGAACTGATCTCTTGAGACTCAAGCCCAGGGCTTTTAAGTCTCTGAGTAGCGAGAATAAAATGACCAGCAGCCACACTATGATTCTGCAGGTGAGCATGTGGGTCTCGGCATTTACATCATTTACCACTTCGTATTGAAGTGACCTGTGTTCCTATTGAAAAGATCTGTCAGCTCTTCCTGGGCAGGGGTCAGTTTTATTTGTATCCCTAGTGTCTCTGTAACTTAACAAAGGGGTCACTCAGCACATGTTCCCAAGGACTCAGCTGTGCCGTCTTCTGTAGTTAGGATGGTGTCCAAACATGAGATGCTCAGCTGTACCTTTTCAGGGCTCTTTCTACCTTTGCCACCCTTCCTTAACATCCCTGCCACTTCTTAAGATACCTTCATTTAAATTACATTCCAAGCATCTTTGAACTAGGCCAATGGATATTTAGTGCTGAAGTCCAAAATGTTCAGGTAAATAAAGAAAAAGTTAAAAGTTAGTTATTTCTAGATGCAAGGCATGATAATGGATTGGATACTGGGCCAGAAAAAAGTTGCTCTGAACGACATTGTTGAGACAGTTGGTGGAGCTGGAACACGGAGCAGCAGTCATTATTCGTCTGCCCTGTGATTCCGCCTTTTCTTTCATGCCTCCGCGCCACCCGTTCTAACTGCAGATTAGGTAAGAGTATTATATCAATGTAAAATTTCTTGAATGTGATAACTGTATTGTCATTACATTAGAGAAGGCCTCAAATGCACATTGAGGTATTTAGGGATGAAAGGACATGATGTATGCAATTTAATCTCAAAGGGTTCAGACAGAGAGAGAGAGCGATAAAGTAAATGCTGCAAAATGCTATCAATCGGTGAATCTGCGTAAAGGATATCGGGAACTCTTTGTACTATTCTTGTAAATTTTATGTAGCTTTAAAATTATTTCCAAATAAAAAGTTAATATAAGGCAGTCATTTCTAAGACCATTAAACCTTTTCTTTGATGCACTGTGAACAAAAGGCACAGGCCACAGATATCCAGGGCTTAGCAGTTGGAGCAATACCTCTTTATCCGTCCACTTCTCATTCCTCCTTCTCCTTTATCGGCCCTCCCCGCCTAATTCTAACTTGCTTTTCTTATCTAAATGTGGACAGGCCCTGAGGCCCCTTTGTTTGCTGTTCCTTTCTCTACACTGTCTGGGTGCTCTCAATTGTGCCCCTGGCTTCTCTGGCGGCATTCAATACTATTGAATGGTATTGTGAAGGGTGTTAAGGAGACTTGCAGATGTTCAATTTATGGTAGCATAGATAAGGCAAGTGCCCATAGGGTGGTTCTGATCCGGGTTTTAAAGGAACTGTGGATACTAAATGAAAATGGAGATTTTCACATCACTGCCTACTCACCACACAGAGCAGGCTGGTTTTGGGTTTTATCACCATTCAAATCAATTGCCCTTGGTAGGGTCACCAAGAACTTCTAATTGGAAATCCAACAGACAGGTTTCAAACTTTGTCACACTGACCTCTTTGGAAGCTGTGTGGTCTAGGATAAGAGGAATAGCAACAATTATACAGAGCGTATTATGGCAGGCTCTGTTCTAGGCACTTGTGTAATACTTGCTAATTTAATTCTCTCAACAGTCCTCGCTGGATATTATCATCTGTCTTAGTCCATTTGGGCTGCTATAACAAAGTACCACAAACTGGGTGGGTCATAAACAACAGAAAGTTACTTCTCACAGTTCTAGAAGCTGGGAAGTTCCAGATCAAGGTACCAGCATGGTTGGGGTCTGCTGAGGGCCCTCCCCTCAGTTGCAGACTGCCAGCTTCTCACTGTGTCCTCAGATGGTGGAAGGGGACAAGGGGGCTCTCTGGAACCTCTTTTATAAGGGCACTAAACCTATTTCTGAGACTCTACCTTAATGAGCTAATCACTCCCAAAGGCCCCACCTCCTAATACCATCACCTTAGGGGTTAGGTTTCAACATATGAATTTTGGGGGGACACATTCAGACCATAATATTATCATTCCCATTTTACAGCAAGAAATTAAGGGACAGAGACAAAAAGTAACTGGCAGAATTTAGTAAGTGCTGGTGCCAGGACTGAAGTCTAGGAATCTGTGCACTTATCCACATTATACCCCACATAAAGTGCTTATCAAGGTCCCTGGTATTCAGCCAGTGCCCAATACACCTTAGCTCTCATGGCTATTATTAGCTCTCTGCACTGGAAGGTCTGGGCCTGACGGTCTAGAGCTGTGCTTTCCAACACCATCCCAGAGCCCCATGTGGCCACTGAGCCCTTGACATGTAACCAGTGCAAACTGAGATGTAGTTTAAGTGTAAAATACACGTCAGATTGAAGATTTCACACACACACACACACACAGGCTATAAACTATCTTGATAATTAAAAAATAGTTTGGATATAGTGGCATAAGTACGTTATTAAAATTAGTTTCACGTTTAAATTTTCACTTAAAAATGTATTTACTAGAAAATCTAAAATTACATACGTGGCTTGTGTGGCATTTCGATTGCTCAGTGTCTGTCTAGGGACTGGAAGGAAAGCATGAAGCCGGAGCTTCCACGGGAAGAAACATGATGCCCTTTGGGATTATCAGCTGGTGGATGGTGGTGAGCAGAAAAGTTGGAAGCAGCTTTGGGGCAAGAGACCCCAGGACCTGCACAACTGCCAGTACAAACACGCATCGCCTGCCCTAGCCAGAGAGTGAGGGCCGCAGAGGAAGGAGGCTGCACAGAAGCTTTCTGCTTTCAGTGGAATTGCTTCAAATTCTGGGTGAGCAGACGTGGTCCAAGTACTGCTGCCATCAGAGACTGAAGGGAGTGAGCAGGCGGCCATGTTGCCATCTTCTTCGCCTGTTGGCGGCTCCTTCCGGCCTCGGCGGAAGTCCCGCCCCCTTCGAGTGAGGCCCCGTAACTGTCCCGCGAATGCATAGCTGCTGCTGCCTCTGGTGGATTTTTCTGGAGACCCTGATTTTTCCGGGAACCTTGTAGTTTTCAGAGAAAGGGTTGCCTCACAAATTACCTGCTGGTCTAATAGTTTCTCCTCCTCTTCCAGGTCTAGAGGTGAAGGGAGGGTCGGGAACTCCCATCACTTGCCGTAGACTCCTTCTGAAGCGTCTCCGCCTGGCTCTGCCCCGTGAACGCCTCCAAAGCCATCTCTGCAAAACTGATCTCAGAAGCCATCCCTGGAACCTGCCTCCCTGGTGTGCTGGCCCTAGTAAATCCTTCCACCGCTCCTCCTGCCAAAGCCTGGGCATCATCTTGGCGAATCCGCCTTCTTCAGTCTGCTCGTCCAATCAGTCTGCAAGTTCTGTGCACTCTGCCTTGTAGAGCTATCTGGAACCTATCCCGTGGTGGCCCCCCATCCCAGTGGGGGACACCTGAATGACTGGCAGGGCCTGGAAGGGTCTTCAGGGGTCTTCCCGTTTCAGTTTGCCCTGCGCGTCTTCATCCAACCTTTTACTCTAGCGGGTGTTCTTTCTACAGCACCTGATAGTGTCACATGACATCGTTTCCATAAAGTTCTAGCTCCCACATGTGGCTGGCTGGCAGGCCTTTAATCAGTTGGCGTCTCCTTGACTCTTCAGTCTCCTCGCTCATGCTTCTCCCTCTCCCACTTTACAATTCAGCCGTCTAAGTCTTCTTGCTTTTCTGCCCCAAATCCCCCCTGCATCAATACTATCTCTGTACCCCACCCCACCCATCCACTGCAAGAATTTTGCCTTGCAGCCTCGCTCTCTGTTCAGGTCTCAGCTTAACTATCCGTAACTCATCCCGTCTACTTTTCCCCCATAAGAGCACTTTGCACCCTGCTTTATAGGCTGAGTTTGAGCATGGCCTGCTCTCGATCTCTGTTTGCATCTCCAGAAGCAGCAAAGTGCCAAGGAGATAGCAGTTGCACATAAGTATTTGTTCCATAAATGAGTGGGTTCAACACAGCTGACTATTGCCAGAGGGCAGCTGACGTTCAGGTCAAGAGATCTTTAAAGCCTATGTAGCTATCAACACTCAGGTTGGCCTGATTTCCAACTTTATAAAAAAGTACAACTGCCGAGGTCAAGGGCATTAGCTGAAGTCCAGACTCCTCCTTTCTTGGGCCGCTGATGAAATGTTCATCTCCTCCATCCTCAGGGTTGTTACTTGCTCCCTCTTTGCTTATGTTTTTGAGGGTGGCCAGGCTAAGAGGTGAGAGGCTGGGGAGAAATTGTTTCTGCTTAGCTGTGGAGAGTGAAGTAACTTCAACACTGTTAACTATTTAATACTTTTTATCCGCTTACTCTTTTCAAGTATTGGTCCCGAATTAAATCTGAGTCGTTTTGGGGACTGGGAATATCCTTCTGAATTACTGGATGTGGCTGGGAAATGTGTTCTCAAGGAGCCCCTTGTAAATTTCCACAAGCTGCTGTTATCCTAAAGTCACATGAAGGCAGTAATCCGTCAGAGTTACCCCAGGTGCATGAGGAAGGAATGTCTAGAATCTAATTTTATCTCTAACTCTATAAACAGTCAAGTGCACCATTTATTATTTTACATAAATCAATCCTGAGACCAAATTCTCCTTTAAATGTGTCCTTCAATCTTTTCCAATACTGCTTAAAAAGGCTCCGTAGCTTGAAACAGTTCTGTGGCCTCTGCATTTGGAGAAGAAGAAGGGGCTGGAGGAAGGAGAGGAGAGGAGGGTCTTGAGAGGCAAGAGGAGACCCCTCTCCAGCAAAATTGCCTGACAAGGCTTTGGTCCCATGAGCCAGAACACCTGGAGGAAAAGCGAAGTATGAAGTCCATGGCTGGCCTGTTCTCAGCTTGGCCAGATGCCTTTTTCTATTCTCATTGAAAATATCTTTTGGAAAATAGGAAATTGTAGGTCCACATTAGTCATCATTAGGAAAACTTGTACAGGAATTTGCTCTCTAGTGACTTGACTTGGAGAGTAGCTGGTATCCATGGGTCCTTAATAAATGTTCATGAGAGATCAGGACTCTGATGAAGATTGATGCTAAATGGGCCATATGCTTCCTGTGGCTCTAATGGAAATAACACTGCATTTAGCATAATGGCAATATGGAAAATCCGCTTCCTTCTCCCAGCCATATTTTTACTAATATAATATTATAATATGATTCTCTCTTGTTTATCCCGTTATTTTTTATAGTTAAAATTTTAATTTGGTGTTTAAATGTAATTTGAGTACTGCCTAGAGCTCTCCAGAGGCAAGGTGATATCAATTCTACGGAACGGAATTATTGTAATTTTCACATGGTGTTGGATGGCAACTAGGGATGTATGCTGCCTCATGACTGGGTATCTGTAAGCTCCTACCATCACCTTCAAAAGCACCATCATGGGCAAATGAGAAACCGATAAAAATAAATGGTTCTTTCCTTCCAAATTCAGTTACCAGAGTGGAAAATCAACTTGTTATCTCTTCTTGCCATACCTTATAGGATGAAATTCTAGTCTTTAAAACATATTTAGGAGTAAATAGCCTGGTTTCTTCTTTCTGTTCAGTTAGGGGCTCAATTTCTGGGCAGGTAAGTCAACCGTAAAACTTAATCCTTTCCTGTCTGATTTTGGATGCTGTGATTGGGGACAGATTATATTCTTGTTGTTCTTTTCACTTATTTGTCATTCTCAGTCCGGTGAATTCTCCTCTAACTTCAGTCTAGAGTTAATTTACATTCCCAGTGTTGGACATCCTTGGATGAGATCGGAAATGGCAAATAATTTTGAGAACTTTGTGCTCCTATGGTTATAAGCGTTTGCTTGTTGGATGTTTTTGGCTTTGGTTCAGGTGTAAGCTGATACTGGTTTTTGAAATGAAACAAGAAATCCCAGGGAAAAGTCAGCAGTATGAAAACCAATTACTCCATGAGCATTAATTGAGTGTCTCATTTGTACCAGGCCCTATCCTGGCAATAAAGTTACAGAGAGGAGTAACACGAGACCCCTGCCTGCAAAGAGCTTCCCGTTATGTAGGGAGCTCAGGAAGGTAAACCAGCGATTACCCTGCATTACTGTGCTGGCCATGGTGGTTGGTGGTATGGGAGACCAGTTACCTCTGTGGGTAACAGTGGGTACCAGAGCCAGATCTGTAGGTTCAAATCTTGGTTGTATCATTTAATTTCTCTGTGGTCCTGCGCATGTGATTTAACCTCTCTGAGCCT
Organism: Delphinus delphis; assembly: GCF_949987515.2. Lineage (NCBI taxonomy): Eukaryota > Metazoa > Chordata > Mammalia > Artiodactyla > Delphinidae > Delphinus > Delphinus delphis. Next base: position 4,044,399 of record NC_082697.1, on the reverse strand, counting down.
CAATTTCTTCATCTGTAAAATGGAGGATGTTCACAGTTCCACTTTCATTGTCAGGATTAACTGAGTTATAAAGTACTTAGCCCAATGCTCAAAGCATTGTCTCTGTTCAGAAAATCTTTTTTAAAAAAACGTTTATTTTATACTGGAGTATAGTTGATTTACGATGTTGTGTTGGTTTCAGGTGTACAGCAAAGTGATTCAGTTATGCATATACATACATCTATTCTTTTTCAGCTCAGAAAATCTTGGCTGGTATTTTTATTATTACTAGTATATTCAAGGTGCTATGGGAGATAGAAGGGGATGCATTGAACTCTGAGGTTTCGTAGAGGTGATGATGTCTGAAAAGTATCTTAAGGGATGAGTAGGAGTTTTCCAAGAGAGTCAGGAAGCGCTTTCTAGGCAGAGGAAATGGCATTCCAACTGGCATGCTAATGTTTGGGAACTACACGTTTAAGAGGAATCAACATGTAATGAGTATATGTTCTGTGCCAGGCACACTTCCAGGTACTGGAGATTCAGTGGTGCAAATAGACCGGGTGTCTGCTGTCACAGCATTTATATTCTATTGGGAAATAGAGTCAATAAACAAATAAATACAGACATCTATGAGACCGTTTTAGGTAGTGGTACATACTGTTTGCAGAACTCTTTAGGAGCCCGCTTTAATAAAGTCAGGAGGCAGAGAGTTTACTGAGTGAAAGAGTCCCCCAAGGGACAAAAGAGTCCCTTATCAGAAATGAGAATCAAAAGAGACTGCTATGATCAATTAGATGCCGAGAAAAAAAGGGGTAGCCTGGAAGAAATGGATAAATTCCTAGAAACATAAAACATGCCAAGACTGAATCATGAAGAAATAGAAAATCTGAACAGGCTAATAACAACTGAGGACCTTAAGTGAGTAATCAAAAGTCTCCCAGCAAAGAAAAGCCCAGGGCCAGATGGTTTTGCTGGTGAATTCTACCAAACATTTAGAGAAGAATTCATGCCAATCCTTCTCAAACTCTTCCAAAAATGAGAGTGGAGGGAAGACTCTTAAATTTTTTTTTATGAGGCTAGCATTGCTCTGATAACAAAGCCAGATCAGGACACAACAAGAAAAGGAAACAACAGGCCAATGTCCCTGGTGAATATAGAGGCAAAAGTTCTCCACAAAATGCTGGCAAACTGCATTCAACACAACGTTAAAAGGGTCATCCGCCATGATCAAATGGGATTTATCCCTGGGATGGGATAAATGCATTTGTAAATCCCAGCATTCATTGCAGCGTTATTCACAATAGCCAAGGTATGGAAACAACCTAAGTGTGTGCTGTTGAGTGAATGGACAAAGAAAACGTGATATATGTATATGTATGTGTATATATATATATACACACACATATATACACACACACACACACACACACACGAATATTACTCAGCCATAAAAAGAAGGAAATCCTATCATTTGTTACAAGGTGAATGTAACTTTAGGGCATGACGCTAAGTGAAATAAATCAGACACAGAGAGACAAATACTGTATGATTTCACTTATCTGTGGAATGTAGAAAAGTCAGACTCCTAGAAACAAAGAGTAGATTGGTGGTTGCCAGGGGCGCAGGGTGGGGGAAATGGAGAAATGCTAGTTAAGGGTTCCAAACATCTAGTTATAAGATGAATAAGTTCTGGGCATCTAATGTAGAGAGGGGCGGCTACAGTTGACAACACTGTATCGTATGCCTGAAAGTCGCCAAGAGAACAGATCTTAAATGTTCTCACCACGCACGTAAAAAAAGGTAACTATGTACGGTGATGGGTCTGTTAACTCATTTACTGTGGCGGTTATTTTATAATATCAAATCCTCACGTTATACACCTTAAACTTACACAGTGTTTTTTAAAAAATTTTATTGAAGTCTAGTGGATTTACAATGTCGTGTTAATTTCTGCTGTACAGCAAAGTGATTCAGTTATACACATACATACATTCTTTTTCATATTCTTTTCCATTATGGTTTATCACAGGATATTGAATATAGTTCCCTGTGCCATACAGTAGGACCTTGGTGTTTAATCCATTTTATGTATAATCGTTTGCATCTGCTGACCCCAAACTCCCAATCCATCCCTCCCCCACCCCCTCCCATGTACACAATGCTATATATCAGTTGTAGCTCAATAACTGGAAAACACCCTCATCTCCCCTGGAGCCTAATACTTGCATTTTGGGGTAGGGTCTTCCGCCTTCCTCTTCTTAAAGGGTTCGTTTGTATTCCAAAGGATTGTAAGACATTAGGAAGCAAAGTTTCTCTCTCAGAGAGGAGGGGGTCAGTGTGTAGCCTCTGTATATAAACTCCCAGATTAATGATTTGGGGGCTCCTCTCCTGCAGTACAGACCCCTGTACATACAGAGTGAAATCTGGTTCTCCCTGGGTCCCTGTAGGGCACTGGCAAGGGAATCAGGGCGATTATTGTTGTAGGTAATAACTCTGATCCCTCCTGCAGGACTTCATGTTTGCTTCCAGCATGAAAATGAAAAACCTCTAGATGTTAGAAACTTTTCGAGTAGCAGGTGATAGAACTCCCGTAACTTCCACGGCTATAGAACTTCAGAGCTTTAAAAGTGATTTCGAATCATGATCCTCTGTGACCTCCTCAAAAGTTCAGAGCCAGCAGGGCAGCGACGAGGAAAGTAACACTCAGAAAGGTGAAGGGATTAGCTTGAGGTCAGACCGCCAGTAAATCACAGAGCTGCTTCTTCTCAGCCAGGAGGGGACGTCTGGCAATGTCTGGGGACATTTTTGGCCATCACAGCTCTGGGGAGGGTGCCCCTGGCATCTACCGGGTGGAGGCCAAGGATGTCGCTAAACATCCTACAACGCACAGGACAGCCCCCGTGCAGCAGATGCCAGCGTAGCCAAGGGTGAGCTACAGCTTCTAGATCCTTCCTGCTCCAGACCTGTGCTTTTCTGGCACTTCTGGCATCAGCCTCCTCGGTTCTGCAACTTCCATTCCATCTTGTTGAAAAGCGAAAAGCAGCTGTCAGTCACATCCTCCGGAGAGTGCCCACAGCTGGGAATGGCACCCTTTTTGAAGTTTTCTTCAGCGTATAAATAATCCCTGCTTTTATTATAATGTTCTGCCAGATAATGTCTAACTCAGTCTTAACTGAGAGTATTATATTGGCATGTGTTTTCTTCGGGAACCTATTATAATAAAATTAAAAGATGGTGGAGCTGACTGGGTAAAGCAGGAGGCTGGGCTGCCTGCGCCTGGGAAAGTGTTTAGAGGAGGGACGGTTCATTGTCTCTCCCCAGCTCCTTGGCACACTTCCCTGGGCGCTTTCTCCTGTGGAAAGCGACGGCATTTTCCATGGCTCTTCCCTAGAGCATCCTGGCTCTGGCTATCCCCATAGCCCTTTTTCTCGGCAGGCTCCTGACTTAACCCTGCCATCACAACGGGGTCAAGGTGAGTGCGGTTTGGCCCAAGTTCTGGGCTACTGGGCTGCAGGCTTGATGCAGAGATTTAGTTTTTGGAGAGCTGAGGGTTCTAAACTGGTGGGTGGACACAGGTACTTGGACTTCACGAGAATGGGTGGTGTTTTATGATTCGTCAAGGGTTTTCAGATTCACCCTGGCCTCGGCCTCTCTCTGGGTCTTATCAAAAACCTTCTGCTACGGTTTCATTTGCTTTACTGTTGCCTTAGGTTTTTGTTTGTTTGTTTTGTTTTTGGTTATTCTTATTTCCCTGGGGTTTTGAGGCTTAAAGGGAGGGGATCAGGGTTCTGAGCGGCAGCTGGGAAACTTTAGAGACGAGGAAATTGGATCTCATGTCTGGGGCGAATTTGCTGTGACCTGAAATGGCCACTGTCCAGGTCTACCAGCTCACTCCTCGGTTTCCCTAATTAGAGTCAGCCTCTTTTTACCTGTAGGTCAAGAAGATGCTCTAGTGATAACTTTTTAGGAGACAAGGTGCTTCCCGCCATCCCTTATTCTACAGAAGAGAATGCTTTCCTGGAGTCCACACACTAGATCCTAATTCGCCCACATCCCTGTGCACAGTAATTCAATTTAGCCCCCCCACATACTGGTCAGACCTCTGCTCTGAAATTTTCCATGCTCGTCATGAAGGTCAAAACCACAGCGGGTAAGTATGGGATCTGGGTTCTGGTTCTCCCCACCCTGAGGACAGACTGCCTCTGGGCATCCAACATGGCGACCCTTCTCCCAAAGAGGCTGGACGTCCCTCCTGTGTTAGTCTTCTGTGTTCTGTAGCAAATCACCACACACTGGGTGGCATGACACAACACACACATTGATCATCTCCCAGTGTCTGTGGGTCAGGCGTCGGGGCACGGATCGGCTGGCTCAGCCCAGGGTCTCACATAGCTGTGATCAAAGAGTCAGCTGGGCTACATTTTCATCTGGGGGCGGCGGTCACCTTGCATGCTCACGTGGTGGTTGGCAAATGCAGAATCCGTTTCCTAGCGTGCGGGAACCGGGGGCCCCAGCTTCTTGCTGGCTGTTGGCTGGAGGCTGCTCTCAGGTTCCAGAGGAGGCCTGCAGCTCCCTGCTGTCATGGACTGAATTATGGTCCTCAAAGATGTTGAAATCCCAATCCCCTAGTACCTGTGAATGTGACCTTCTTTGGAAATGGGGTCACTGCAGGTGATCAAGTTCAAATCAGGTCCTAGGGTGGGCCCTAATCCAATATCGTCAACTCTGTCCTTGTAAAAAGGGGAAATTGGGACATAGAGACAGACATAAACAGACTTCTGCTGTTTAAACCACCCAGTTTGAGGTATTAGGTCATGGCAGCCCTAGAAAGCTTTCACACCCCCCAGGTGGCCCTCCGCCACATGGCTACTCGTCCTCTCAAGCGGGTGAGAGGAGTCTTTCTCTCCAGTTGGCCAGGATGGAGTCTTACATAAGGTAACCCCATCAGGGGACTGACCTCTTGCCTCCTCAGCCACAGTCCGTGGGCTAGAAATAAGTCACAGCTCTCAAGGGGCTACCAGGAGGGGTCACCGGGGTCATCCCTCCCCACGGACAGAGGGACAGGTCAGACTTTCACTTGACCCCAACCAAACGTCAGTCTCGCCACCGTCAGCGTGGGGGGCGGGGCTTCCTAAAAGTTGGGTCAAGATCAGGTTCTCACTTCCGTAGTGAAACAAGGGGAAAAAATAGGCCCAAGGTAGTGGGTTTTTCCACCAAGGTAGATTTATTCAATTTAAGGAGACACTTGATTTTTCAGTATGAAACTGCCCCCCTTGAGGAAATAACAGGGACAAGAGAGCGGATGGGGCATTTTGGGGGTGTCTGTATTTGGCAAATAAAAGCTGGAAACTCTATATCATTTCCCCTAAATAAGGAACCAGCTCGTAAATCTGTCAAATCTGAAAACCCCTGGCCCAGCGCATGAGGCTTTACTCCGAATGAACTGCACAGAAGATGTGGAGCCCGCTGTCCCCATGACTGTGGAGTCTGCCTTCTGCTAAGTTGGCTGCTATCTGGAAGGAATCAGCCCCCGAGGACAGACTGGCTGCTGGTTCTTTCCATTCTGGGAGCCTCGGCCCTTGACTGGGCCAGCTCGCTGGGAAGGGGCAGGCCCAGAAGCTCCCTGTAGAACTGCCTTTAAACAGAACATGATTTAACTTCACGCTCTGAGCTTTTAACCGTGGTCGATAGGAAAAATGGCCGTTTTCTGAGAAACTGTTCTCAAAAGCACCATCCTCGAAGTTGTCCTCTGCCCTTTCTTCAGAACCCTTGGGATAAAAGTCTTTTTAAAGTTAGGGCTTGGGAAAAAGTTTGCTTTTCTTGGCAAACTTGTATATATCTTTTCTTTTTTAGACAATAAGACCTCTGTGACAATTAGAATTGTTTCTCTTTTTGCCTTGGTTTCCAGGAAGCTTAGAGAAAGTTTTCATGTTTAACTGGTCTAGTTTTCCCCAGTGAGGTTGTACCTGACCTGCTGCCCTCATCCGCCTCCCACCTTCTTCTAGGCTTCTCTTCAAAGTTTTATGGGTTGATGGTATCTGTGCCCGTAATCGTAAGTCAACTCAAGCCTTTTGGGGAAGTATATAAATATACTATAAATAGTTGTCACATTTCTCAGGGTTGCTATAAGGATTAATGAGGTTGTGTGTGTGAGAATGTTCCATAAACAGTCAGTGGCTATGGAAACACATATATACACCATACACACACACATGCATGTACATTCACGCACAAGCACGTGCACACACACACACACACCCCGGTATCCAGTGCAATCAAAAGGGGGCTTGAAAAATAGTAGCAGGAAGCCTTGAGAATTTCGAACGCGGAAAGTACTAGGTTTTCATCATTTTTTTAAAAAATTTCTTTACTGAAGCATAGTTGATTTACAATGTTGTGTTAATTTCTGCTGTACAGCAAAGTGATTCAGTTATACATACATACGTATATATGTGCTTTTTTCATATTCTTTTCCATTATGGTTTATCACAGGATATTGAATATAGTTCCCTGTGCTATACAGTAGGACCTTGTTTATCCATCCTATATATACTAGTTTGCACCTACTAATCCTAAACTCCCAATCCATCCCTTCCCCACCCCTCATCATTTTTAATTTGTGGGTCTTAATAGGTCTTTTCATCCATGTGGGTACATCCTTTCTCTCTGGATAGACATCAGACTTTCTCACTGTCCCCATGACTCACTAGCCTCTTGTCTAGGCTTGGCGTCCCTGAGATAAGGATTCAGGTATAAGGAATTTTCTGGGAGGTGAAGAAATTACTGCTGGGGAGGGAGTGTATAAGTGATGTGAATTGTGCCCTCCCATATGCTCTGTCACACCCTAACCCCAGTTCCTGTGAATGTGACCTTATTTCCAGGTTTAGTCATTTAACTGCAGCTATAATTAAGCTCAGCATCTTGAGGTGACATCATCCTGGATTTAGGCTGGGCCCTCGGTCCAATGACTGATGTCTTCATAAGAGACAGAAGAGGGAGCTTTGACACTCAGAGACGCAGGCAAGAGGCCATGGGATGACGGAGGCAGAGATGGGATGGATGCGGCCACAAGCCAAGGACCATCTGTGGCCACCAGAAGCTGGAGGCGGCAGGATGGAGCGTTCTCTAGATCCTTCAGGGGGGTGCGGCCCTGCTCACACCTTGATTTGGACTTCTGCCTCCAGAACTCTGAGAGAATAAATTCCTGGTGTTTTCAGCGCCTCCTGCATCCCAGTTTGTGGTAATTTTGTCCCCAGAACACACACGAGGGTGTGCCTTCAGCCGGTCACCAGCATGGGCCAGTGGAGCTCAGTCCGTTGGGGCAGTCCAAGGAGTCAGGGGGACACGCCCCTCGGAGCTGTCCTGCTCCAGGGCCGGGGGACTGGGGTGTCTGTGGGCCCCTCCCGTTACTGTCTGAGGGGGGGGGGTCTCAAGAAGCGTTGGTGCTCTGCCTCAAGGAAGGCCTCCAGCGAAGAAATGCAGGGACTGGAGCTGGGGGTGGGCCAGGCTGCACTGGGTCCTCCGGGTCGATGGAGGGGGCACTGCCTTCCTCACTGTCCGGTCCTCGCCGGCCTCTCTGGCCCTCACGCCTCCGTTCCATCCTGTGTCACAGTCGGGCTGGACACCGTGTCCCCCCACATGCCGGGCTCTTCTCTGAATCTGGCACTTAGCCAAGGTCCCTTCCACTGGACGTTCTCCTCACTCGCCCATGATTGGCCTGACTCTTACTTCTCCGTCCCATGTGTGTCAGTCAGGGATTGAATGCCTGCAGGTAGCAGAAAATCCAAACAGGTGCAGCTTAAGCTGATAGGGGCTGCCTTTTCTCTCCTGCAACAGGAAGCCCGAGGTGGACATTCCAGGACATGTGGTCGCTCAGGGATACCAGGTCCAAGGTCACGGCTGCACTGTTGACCTCTCCCTCTCACTGAGATGCAAGGTGCCTGCTGCAGCTCCACTCACCAGGGAGGAGGGGAAAGAGTGTAGGGCAAAGCATCAGGGACACCTTCTTCCGAGGAGGCTTCTTGGAAATCCAGCCAGTGACTGCTGCTCCCATCTCTTGGCCAGAGCTGTGTCCTGTGACAACCTCTCCCGCAGAGAAATCTGGGAAATGTAGGTTTTTTAGATGGGCACATCATCTTTCTTCCCCGCTCTGTCCTAAATACTGTTCTGTAAGATGAAGGGGACTGTACTGGTTTCCTAATTAGATCAGGGAGAGAGGCCATAACAAAGTACTACAAACTGGGTGGTTTCACACGTATTTATTTTCTCGTGGTTCTGGAGGCCAGAAGTCCAGAATCAAGGTGTTGGCAGGGCCGTGTCCCCTCTGTTCCATGCTTCTCTCCCACCTTCTGGAGGTGGCCGGCGACCCCTGGTGTTCCTTGGCTTGTGGCTGCATCACCCCAATCTCTGCTCCTTTGTCACGTGGCCTCTTCCCTCTGTGTCTCTCTCTTCTTCTTACAAGGACAACAGTCACATTGAATTTCGGGCTACCCTACTCCGGTATGACCCCATCTTAACTCATCACATCTGCTAACGACCCTGTTTCCAAATAAGGTCACAGTCCAAGGTTCAGGGTAGAACGTGCCATTGGGACGGACACCATCCCCCCAAGCACGGGGATCAGGGCCATTGGTTAGGGACTTAGCTATCTCTCCACAGAGTTCAGCTGAGCCACCCCCTCCTCTAGGAAACCTTCTCTGACCTCCCCAAAACCAAGGTCGCTGCCCCTCTTTGAGCCCTGAAAGCACGTGGCTCTCCGCAGCACTGCGGCTCTACTGTAATTGCCCGTATGCTGTCCGAATCCCTCACGCGTCAGAGGCCAGGGAGCCCTATTTGGTCCTCTCCCTGACCCCTCATTCTGGGAGTAGACCTCAGTGAATGTTGCTCGTCTCTGACTCTAAGTGACAGAAAAGTGGGGCTTATACACGGCTAAAACATGAGGGAATTAATTTTCTTCCCAACGGGAAGTCCAGAGGTAGGTGAACTTGGGACTCAGGACACCAGGGCTTTGGCTTTGCTTGTGGCCTCCGCAGTCGTTAGCTTTAGCCCCAGGTGAGGAGAAAGACGGCAGCCTCCGTCCCAGGGGAGCCTTTTCTGAGGGATATTTCCCAGACTCCCCTGCTGTCAGGATGTGTCCCACATCTGTGGTCAGCCAATTGCTGGCAAGCCTGGCTTGGTGCCTTCTGAGGGCTGCGAGGGAAAGATTGTTCCAGGCCTCTCTCCTTGGCTTACAGATTGCCATCTTCATTTCACATACCTGCCTGGGTCCAATTTCTCCCTTTTATAAAGATGTCAGTCATGTGGATTAGGTGCCCACTCTACTCCAGTATAACCTCATCTTAACTAGTTACAACCGCAATGACCCTATTGCCAAGTAAGGTCACATTCTAAGGGGTTGAGGGTTAGGACTTCAACCTATGAATTTATGGGACGTAATTCAACCCATAACACCATCCTTGACACTTTGGAGGAAGAGGTGACACCTATCATTCTTTGGGCTCTAAACATATGCCAGGCATTGGGCCAAGCCCTTGGCAACATCCACTATCCCACTATGTCAGAGGAATAACTGAGGCTAAGTAATTTCCCTAATGTCATCTAAGTAATACGTAGCAGAGCCAGGTGTCAAACTCAAGACCTTTGGATCTGAAAATCCTGACTTCAGGGCGTGAAAACCTAGCTAATGGTACCAACTGATACTGGATACATCCTAGAGTGATATATGGACAAGAATGTCCCTGGAAATTCACTGGGGAGAGATTATTTCAAGGGAGGGCAGTCAGGGAAGGCTTCACAGAGGAGGTGAGATCTAGACCAGGCCTTAGAGCAAAGCAAACTTTTTGTGTACCATAACCAGATCAAGGAAATATAAAAATGAGCCACATTTTTTTTAATTATAAAGAAACCATTTTCTCTTATTTTTAAAACTTTTTATTATGGAAATGATCAACCATCCACCAAAGTTGAGAGGATAATATAATAAATCCCCAGGATCCCCAGGATATTGAACATATTGAAAATCCCCAGGATCCACCTGGATCCTGTGATTTTCAATATGTTGCAAATCTGTTTTATCTATTCTTCTCCCTGGACTGTTTGAAGCAAATCTCGGAGAGTGTATTATTTTATCTATAAATACTGTTAGATTACATCTCTATTAATTGAAGACACTTTTTACATAACCACAATTCTACCATCACCTCTAAAAAAATTTGACAAGAATATCATCTAATATCCAGACAGTCATGTTTTCCTAATTATCCCAAAGTTTCTTTGTACAGTTCATTTACTTGAATGAGGTTACAGACACAGTCCACATAGTGCATTTGATTGATATGTGTCTGACATTTCTTTTAATCTAGAGATCTTTCCTCACCCCACCCCTGCCTTTTCTGTCCCCTTTGCTCCTTATGTTGCAGAAACTGGGCTATTTGTCCTATAGAAAGTCCCATATTCTGGATTTAGTGGTTGCTTATTTGTGGTGTTATTGTACTTGCTCCCTTATCCTTTCAGTGATGCTGTTTTTTGTTTTCTTTCTTTTTTTTTTGTCTGTGTTGGGTCTTTGCTGCTGTGCGTGGGCTTTCTCTAGTTGCGGCGAGCAGGGGCTACTCTTCATTGCATTGCGTGGCCTTCTCATTACGGTGGCTTCTCTTGTTGCAGAGCATGGGTCTAGGTGTGGGCTTCAGTAGCTCTGGTGCATGGGCTCAGTAGTTGTGGCATGTGGGCTTTAGGGCACACAGGCTTCAGTAGTTGTGGCACGTGGGCTCAGTAATTGTGGCTCATGGGCTCTAGAGCGCAGGCTCAGTAGTTGTGGCGCACAGACTTAATTGCTCTGTGACATGTGGGATCTTCCTTGACCAGGGATCAGACCTGTGTCCCCTGCATTGGCAGGCAGATTCTTAACCACTGCACCACCAGGGAAGTCCCTCAGCGATGCTAAGATTGATCATTTGTCTTAAGTGCTGCCAGCCTGGTTCATCCCATACAGAGCTTCCCACTAACCTTTCACCTAGGGTATTAAGAACTTTGAAGCTTGTCCCAGAGCCAAAATTCATTGGAGATAGCAAAATAGTAAGATTCTAATCCTATTATTCCTTCTTCATTTATTAACTAAATTTTTCTATAAAGAACTTTCCCTTGTCAACCTTTGGTTACCATGAAGTACAGCGGGTTCAAGAAAGACAGTATGAATGCTTATTTCTTTTTCTTCATCATTTTTCAGACTACATTGGTGCCTTATCAGTCTTTAAGAGTAACTAATGAGTTTCTATTTTTTTATATCAGTTTGACCTTATTGATTTTTTTCCATCAATTGCAGCCATTACTCTTTTTGTTGCCCAAGTTGATCTGTCTTTGGCCAGTGGAAGCCCCAGTGTTATCCTGTATCCTTTTGACATGATCCTATTGGTCATTGATAGCTTTCTTGCTTTCCTGTAGAACAGAGTCTCCCCTGTTCAGCTTGTACATTTCCCGCCCCAGACCTGGAACTGGCCATTTCACTAAGGTCTCTGGTTCTTTTTAGTGGAAAATGATATTTAGAGACCACAATCTGGACACTTGGAGTGCTCAATGCTATTGGTTCAATCATTATTTTCAGTGGGACATAATTAAGAACTTTGTAAGCTGTTTTTAAAGGAGAAAATAACTCATGAGTTCATACTGATATTTCTGATTCATATTTTAAGACTCTAGAGTTTTACTTCTTTGGGTTTTATATGTATACCTCTTTACTTTTAAGCTGAAACATTTAGTTCCCCATGATATTAACATAATTGCCCTTTGCTTTAACCTGCATTATCCATATAATAGTTTCAAAATAGCAATACCAATATTTTTACTGAAAACAAGACTTTTGAATACAAGTTAAGATTTATTTACAGTTCCTTTTATCTTTAGGATATATTCCATTAGAGGCAAGAGTCCAGATACTGTGTTTTAAAATCATTTGAAATATTTCTTTTTGTGTGTCTGGTTAGGCACCAATTTGATATTCACTCAAATTCATTTATTTCAGCTCGCTGTCAATTTTTAGATGCAGAAAAAGCTTTTGACAAAATTCAACACCCATTTATGATAAAAACCCTCCAGAAAGTAGGCACAGAGGGAACTTTCCTCAACATAATAAAGGTCATATATGACAAACCTACAGCCAACATCGTTCTCAATGGTGAAAAACTGAAATCATTTCCACTAAGATCAGGAACAAGACAAGGTTGCCCACTCTCACCACTATTATTCAACAAAGCTTTGGAAGTTTTAGCCACAGCAATCAGAGAAGAAAAAGAAATAAAAGGAATCCAAATCAGAAAAGAAGTAAAGCTGTCACTGTTTGCAGATCACATGATACTATGCATAGAGAATCCTAAAGATGCTACTAGAAAACTACTAGAGCTAATCAATGAATTTGGTAAAGTAGCAGGATACAAAATTAATGCACAGAAATCTCTTGCATTCCCATACACTAATGATGAAAAATTGAAAGAGAAATTAAGGAAACACTCCCATTTACCATTGCAACAAAAAGAATAAAATATCTAGGAATAAACCTACCTAAGGAGACAAAAGACCTGTATGCATAAAACTATAAAACACTGATGAAAGAAATTAAAGATGATACAAACTGATGGAAAGGTATACCATTTTCTTGGATTGGAAGAATCAACATTGTGAAAATGACTCTACTACCCAAAGCAATCGACAGATTCAATGCAATCCCTACCAAACCACCAATGGCATTTTTCACAGAACGAGAACAAAAAATTTCACAATTTGTAGGAAACACAAAAGACCCCAAATAGCCAAAGCAATCTTGAGAAAGAAAATTAGAGCAGGATGAATCAGGCTCTCGGACTTCAGACTTTACTACAAAGCTACAGTAATCAAGACAGTATGGTACTGGCACAAAAACAGAAATATAGATCAATGGACCAGGATAGAAAGCCCAGAGATAAACCCACGCACATATGGTCACCTTATTTTTGATAAAGGAGGCAAGAATATACAATAGAGAAAAGACAGCCTCTTCAATAAGTTGTGTTGCGAAAACTGGACAGCTACATGTAAAAGAATGAAATTAGAACACTCCCTAACACCATACACAAAAATAAACTCAAAATGGATTAAACACCTAAATGTAAGGCCAGACACTATAAAACCCTTCGAGGAAAACATAGGCAGAACACTCTGTGACATAAATCACAGCAAGATCCTTTTTGACCCACCTCCTAGAGAAATGGAAATAAAAACAAAAATAAACAAATGGGACCTAATGAAACTTCAAAGCTTTTGCACAGCAAAGGGAACCATAAACAAGATGAAAAGACAACCCTCAGAATGGGAGAAAATATTTGCAAATGAAGCAACTGACAAAGGACTAATCTCCAAAATTTACAAGCAGCTCATGCAGCTCAGTATCAAAAAAACAAACAACCCAATCCAAAAATGGGCAGAAGACCTAAATAGACATTTCTCCAAAGAAGATATACAGACTGCCAACAAACACATGAAAGAATGCTCAACATCATTAATCATTAGAGAAATGCAAATCAAAACTACAATGAGGTATCATCTCACACCGGTCAGAATGGCCATCATCAAAAAATCTAGAAACAATAAATGCTGGAGAGGGTGTGGAGAAAAGCGAACCCTCTTGCACTGTTGGTGGGAATGTAAATTGATACAGCCACTGTGGAGAACAGTATGGAGGTTCCTTAAAAAACTAAAAATAGAACTACCGTACGACCCAGCAATCTCACTACTGGGCATATACCCTGAGAAAACCATAATTCAAAAAGAGTCATGTACCACAATGTTCACTGCAGCTCTATTTACAATAGCCAGGACATGGAAGCAACCTAAGTGTCCATCATCGGATGAATGGATAAAGAAGATGTGGCACATATATACAATGGAATATTACTCAGCCATAAAAAGAAATGAAACTGAGTTATTTGTAGTGAGGTGGATAGACCTAGAGACTGTCATACAGAGTGAAGTAAGTCAGAAAGAGAGAAACAAATACCGTATGCTAACAGATATATAAATCTAAATCTAAAAAAAAATCTAAAAAAAAAAAAAAAGGTTCTGAAGAACCTAGGAGCAAGACAGGAATAAAGATACAGACATAGAGGATGGACCTGAGGACACAGGAGGGGGAAGGGTAAGCTGGGATGAAGTGAGAGAGTGGCATGGACATATATACACTACCAAATGTAAAATAGATAGCTAGTGGGAAGCAGCTGCATAGCATAGGGAGATCAGTTCTGTGCTTTGTGACCACCTAAAGGGGTGGGATAGGGAAGGTGGGAGATGCAAGAGGGAGGAGATATGGGGATATAAGTATATGTATAGTTGATTCACTTTGTTATAAAGCAGAAACTAACACACCATTGTAAAGCAATTATACTCCAATAAAAATGTTAAAAAAAATCACGTTGTGTCTCATGAGAAAAAAGAACACTTTTATCACAACTTATGGTGAAAGTAAAGGATGCCAGTGGGAAGAACTACTCCTATTTTTACCACTAAAATGTAACTATTTGGACAAATATGAGAGGTGATCAAAGGGTGGCTGCTGGGTTTTGAGAGGCAAAGTAGGGTGGTGGTCTAGAGCTCGGGCTTGGAATCAGGAAGACCTGACCTCAGATCCGGACCCTATCATGACCACGCAGTGGAGCTTTGAGCAGGTCACGTTACCTTTCTGAGCCTCAAGCCCAGCAAATGTAAAATGGAGAATGATAGTACTGTACCCCTCAGAGGTATATTGTATTTTCTGTCTAGATTAAATGAAACATCCCACATATAGCCTTTATCACATAGTGAGTGCTGGGCCAATTTACATATTATCATCATCTTTTTTTTTTTTCCTATTTTTAAAGTGTTTTATCACAAAATTAGGAGGCCCCAGATGAAGAAGGAAGCTCTTTTAAGCAGGGGAAGGGCAGGCATACCTGTGATGCAATTAGGGTCAACACCTCACTACCCTCAGCTGACCGAAAGAGTTCAGGTAAGGCAGCAATAGGAGATCAGCGTTCCCCGAAGAGGATTTAGTCCTCCTGATCTTGCTTTGGAAGTAGACACAGCATCAACACCTCCTTTATTCTGCAGGAACACGTCTAAATAAAGATTGACCTTGCTCTGCAATTTCTTGGCTTTCAAAAGTGCCTGGTCACCTCCAGTCCTCCAACCCCCTTCTTTTGCTGACCAGTGAGAGCCAAAATCCTGAGTTAATGAGGGCAGGCATCTGTCCCCAGACCAGCTTCCAGGCCAAGCCACACTCATTCAGACCCTCCACGGACCCACAACCGTGACCTAAGAGCAGCCTGGGAGCTCTGGCTCAGGAACATGTAACTTTCCAAGAAAGAAGTTGGTTCCTGCCAAGAAAGGACATCAAGCCATCCCCTCAGCTGACCTCCATGAGTGCTGGCACGAAGGAGCAGTCATCAGGAGAGGCTGGCCCAAGCCAGAGGAAATGTGTTTCCACTGGTTCTTGTAATCCTGCAAAATGCCTCTGGGGGTTTAAGCTGGGCCTTTGGAGTTTTCAAAGTCCATGACATCAAAAGGCTACTGCAAGCAGAGCGCTGCCCTAGGCCCAACGTAGAGACAGCAAAGCACTACAGTGGATTCCTTCACATAGAGAAGTGGTCCTGTTGGCTGAATCCCCAAAATCCAGCCACCCCTGAATGATCAGTCCAAGCCAGCCTTACCACCGAATGGCTGACCACAGATGTGGGACACATCCTGACAGCAGGGGAGTCTGGGAAATATCCCTCGGAAAAGGCTCCCCTGGGACGGAGGCTGCCGTCTTTCTCCTCACCTGGGGCTAAAGCTAACGACTGCGGAGGCCACAAGCAAAGCCAAAGCCCTGGGTCCTGAGTCCCAAGTTCACCTACCTCTGGACTTCCCGTTGGGAAGAAAATTAATTTCCTCATGTTTTAGCCAGTGTATAAGCCCCGCTTTTCTGTCACTTAGAGTCAGAGACGAGCAACATTCACTGAGGTCTACTCCCAGAATGAGGAGTCAGGGAGAGGCCCAAATAGGGCTCCCTGGCCTCTGACGTGTGAGGGATTCGGACAGCATATGGGCAATTACAGTAGAGCCGCAGTGCTGGGGAGAGCCATGTGCTTTCAGGGCTCAAAGAGGGGCAGCGACCTTGGTTTTGGGGAGGTCAGAGAAGGTTTCCTAGAGGAGGGGGTGGCTCAGCTGAACTCTGTGGAGAGATAGCTAAGTCCCTAACCAATGGCCCTGATCCCCGTGCTTGGGGGGATGGTGTCCGTCCCAATGGCACGTTCTACCCTGAACCTTGGACTGTGACCTTATTTGGAAACAGGGTCGTTAGCAGATGTGATGAGTTAAGATGGGGTCATACCGGAGTAAGGTAGCCCGAAATTCAATGTGACTGGTGTCCTTGTAAGAAGAAGAGAGAGACACAGAGGGAAGAGGCCACGTGACAAAGGAGCAGAGATTGGGGTGATGCAGCCACAAGCCAAGGGACACCAGGGGTCGCCGGCCACCTCCAGAAGGTGGGAGAGAAGCATGGAACAGAGGGGACACGGCCCTGCCAACACCTCGATTCTGGACTTCTGGCCTCCAGAACCGCGAGAAAATAAATACGTGTTAAACCACCCAGTTCGTGGTGTTTGTTATGGCGGCCCTAGCAAACTAATACACCTGGGGATCCCTGTGTGTGTCCCCCTACATCACTTGCCCAGTGCTCTCTTCAAATCTCAATGGGAGGCAACAGCTATTGTTAAGGATGTTGATGTTGTGGATGACAAAGAAGAGCTTCAAAATTGGGCTATATTGTCCCAACTCGGGGCGCCTATCTAGGTTTCTCAACTTGGCCACATCCCTGTTACTCTGACGATATTTCTGATTCATCAGATTAGGCTTCTCCCACTCTCTACCGCGCGTGTGTACACACACACTGACTCGTGTGCGCATGTACACACAATTTCGCTTCTAATACCCTGAGCAACAGTTTCCAGCTATTTGCCAGACCATTCCTGAGATAACGAAACCCTAGGAAAGGCCAAGAAGCCCACGGAGAGATGAAAAGCAATGATTTCTTAACCAATTGGCTTAAACAAACACACTGCAAGCCCATCCTGAAAATGTCTGGAAGGTCTGAACTATGTGAGTTGATCCTGAGAAAAGACTAGTCTCTGAGTCTAGAAATTGATACCACGAAGCCTGGGGCTTGGGGTTGAGGTCCCGGCAGGGTGCTCTGGTAGCTTGCGTATCTCCGTTCCTCCAAACGCCCTGTCCTCATGGCATTCTTGTGCTGAGCCCCAAGGGGTAACTTTGACTTTGCAGAGTTCTTCTTGGTGGTGCTCTGGCCGCAGTGGGTCTAACAAATTCAGTCTGGTGCTTTGAAGGAGCTCTGTTTCCTGGGTTCACTCTCACTTTCTAACTTCTCAGGTTCCTGGATTGGCCCAACAGGTTACTAAGATAGCTGTTCCTAGGGGCAAAGGAGGCCCCAAGGACAGGAAGGAATGCTGAATCCCAGCCCTGGGTGGGGATGGGGTGAGCAGGTAGGTGGACAGATGTCTTCCATACCTGTGGGCAGGTTTTGTCCAAGGGCCACAATCCCACCCCTGAAAGTTTGGGTGGACCCGTGTGTGTTACCTTGAAGACCTAGGGATTTCTTGTAACTATGGAAACATAAATCTAGGCATTAAGAAGCCAGGGGGAAAAAAAATGCTAGCGTTGCCTTGACAACAGATAAAAGCCCAAGTCTTTGTTGTTAGGGGTAGAGATAATGCACCTTCAATCTTTTAAGTTCATTTCCTTGTGGGAAAACGCTTAAGTGGGCTTGAGTACCTTCCCGAAGCAGCTGGTACTTGAAAGCCTTGATTGGGGAGGGGGTGGCTTTCTGAGGCTGACTCTCCCGCGGGACGGGCTGTCCTAATCTGCCTTCCGATGGCTGAGATGTTCCCGAGAGTCTGTACAAAGGGCTAGTGTCCTCGTGCCCGCAAGGAGGCCCTCGTTTCTTCACTCCATGGGTCATTAAAGTGGGTGACCTCTGCTCACGTACTCTTTTCTGTTTCCAGTCTGACTCGGAGTGTTGTGGCTTCTTGCAGGGAGCTGAGATCTTGTTATTGGGACAGATACTCAAATGCCCTTTCCTCCCTCCCCAAATCCCACCCTTCAGCGTTTGTAAGAACAGGTACAAAATGTCGAGACGGATTACCTCTGGTTCTGCCACCCAGCAAAGATCACCCCTGAGCCTGCAGATAAGTGCCCAGAAATAGTCATAGCTCTGGGCCACATGGGGCTTTAATTACCATGTGTCACCAAGAGATTCTTTTTCTTCCTTAATATCCTCAGAGGATATTGGACCTCGATGTGGTGTGAAACTCTGAGTTGATGCCCAGATGAAATCTGCATGAAGAGAGTCCTCAAGCCAACTTCAGGGGACCAGCGAGAGGCTTTCTGTTCTGACTGGAAGAACAATGACGTTGCATCTTCTTCTTTTTTTTTTTTAAATAAATTTATTTATTTATTTTTGGCTGTGTTGGGTCTTCGTTTCTGTGTGAGGGCTTTCTCTAGTTGCGGCGAGCGGGGGCCACTCTTCATCGCGGTGGGCGGGCCTCTCACTGTCGCGGCCTCTCTTGTTGCGGGGCACAGGCTCCAGACGCGCAGGCTCAGTAGTTGTGGCTCACGGGCCTAGTTGCTCCACGGCATGTGGGATCTTCCCAGACCAGGGCTCGAACCCGTGTCCCCTGCATCGGCAGGCGGATTCTCAACCACTGCACCACCAGGGAAGCCTACGTTGCATCTTCTTGATGCTAAGTGCCAGTTCTCTGCGTGGGGCAAGACAGCAAAGGTACCTGAAAGGAAAATTGGAGGAAAGCCTTTCTGAAAGCCATCATATTGACATGTGCGGGAGTTTGGACCCCTGTTCCATGTAAAGAACATTGAGTAAAAGGAGTAAGAAACCCACACCAACATATTTACGACAAGGCTGTTGAGAAGGACAGGTGGAGAGGGTCTCCATCCTGCCCTAATCCCAGCCTTGTCTCCAAAAGGGATGCCTTTCAACAATTATTTTAATGTAATGTGTTGATATATCGAGAGTAATATGTGGAGAAATACAGAGAAGGTGGCCAAGGGCAGAACTTTTTTATATGTCAAGTGTTTGTTTTTTTAGCTCAAGCCGATCCCGGGAATTCCTTTCCATAATCTGAGAAGCTGGCTGCCCACTCTGGCACTTGCGGGAAACTCAACATGGAGAATTGTGGATTATACAGATTTACCAATTCAAGGACTACTTGTTACGATACTAAAGGAGTCTTTTTAAGGAGATTTCGTTATTCAGCAGCTATTGCCAACCTGCTCTGTGCTGGGGATGTGGCCAGGGCCAAAGCAGGAACAGAGAGGTGCACACCTCAACTGTACTGCAATTTAACGCACAAACGTGGGGATTTCACTTACGTAGTATAAAATGTGAGCACACCTGTGTCACAAAACAAACAGAAAAACAAAAACACACAAAGCCCATGGAGATGAAAAGATTTAAACTGGGCTAAAAGCAATTATTTACCGAAATCTCCAATACCATATTCCCTGACCCACGAGGCGACCAGCCTCATACTTTTTCTTCATCAGTCCAATTTCCTCATATTAAATTTCGACAGAAATGAAGCATTGTCATTGAAAAGCAGCACATTTGTAAATGAGAAAATGATCTGAAAGCATTAAAAAGGCAGGAGATAAATCAATTTTGACATATTGCTTTTTTGTTGACTTTGTAGCCGTTGAACTTGCGTCTGAGCTGAAGTATATTTCATAAAAAGCTTCTTTATTAATAAAGATTAGACTCAGATCTCTCTTATTATGTCTCTGGTAAGAGGCGAAGCTGTGCAGGGGTTCTTTTGGGTGATAATTTCCAGCCACTGTTTTCCACCCTAAGTGAGATCATGTACATGAATCGTCACTGTCCCAGGGATGAATTTTGCAAGTGCCCTTAAAAAAGAAAAATAGGGCTTCCCTGGTGGCGCAGTGGTTGAGAGTCCGCCTGCCGATGCAGGGGACGCGGGTTCGTGCCCCGGTCCGGGAAGATCCCACATGCCGCGGAGCGGCTGGGCCCGTGAGCCGTGGCCGCTGAGCCTGCGCGTCCGGAGCCTGTGCTCCGCAATGGGAGAGGCCACAACAGTGAGAGGCCCGCGTACCGCAAAAAAAAAAAAAAGAAAAATAAAGAGGAAGTGTCCAGAAAGTCCCATCCATCATCTCTTGTCTTCAACTCTTTCCTTTCGCAGACTGTCATGATTTCACACTGTGATATTCTTTCTGGTTTCCGTTTAAAACAACCACCTTTGAAAAAAGTAGGTTTTCAACCTGGGGGTAAGGGAATTCATTACGTGGTGTCATGGTGGTCCTGACATTTCCAAGAGTGGGAGGAAAGCGGGAATTTTAAAGTGGATGAATCCCGGGTTATAAGATCAGGAGAACAGCTGGAGAGGGGACCTCACGGCGGAGGGCACGGCTCATCCCGAAATGCGACACTATTCAACCTGCTTTTTGAAGGCCAAATGGTGGAGGATAACTTATTTCATTGATGCACAAAGAACAAACAGGGAGTGGGAGATGGGTGACAGGGCATAGGCAGGAGAGGCGGCAGATCCAGAAAGCAGGTTAACCCTCTCCTCGCCACTGATGGGGATGCGGGGAAGGGAGCTTTTGGGCTCTGGCTCAGCCCTTGACGGCTCTCCCCTGCCAGAACCCCGGGCAGATAGGAGTGTTTTCACATTCCCAGTGGAGAAATACCACGTTGCCCAAGGAGTTCTGATGCATGTAAAATTTCTTTTGACAATCTTTTGTTCATTAGCTCCTTTCCTAAGCGTCTACTGGGCCCCAGGCATCATTGTGGACGTTGGCGTTTCTGGGGTGGGACAAAGACGAATCAACCAGAACTTAGAAGGACCTTGTTTCTCGTCCGAGGGACAGAGAGATATGTGGCTGCAGACATCACCTGTAACCCTAACATGGCCATATCTGAATCCACCTGCTTGAGCCTGACCTCACTCCCCGACTGGATTAATTCCTTTTAGAAATAAGCCAGTCTGGGTTGGGCTTCTGTCACTTAGCACCCAAAGGATCTTGAGGAGCAAGAAGCTAACGTTTGTGAAGTGGAGGTGGCTCCGGGCATACAGTGAGCACTCGTTAGAGGGTGATCTTCGCCACCTTTTCTGGGCAGCTGGTCAACCCCGAGCGTGCCGTGACCCTCCATTGTGGACCATTCTGCAGCACAGCATTCTTGAGACAGCTGCTCCTGCTTTCCTTGTCTAGGATTAGGCCAGCTGAGATTTCTAGAGTTAGTTTGTTTATTTTTTGCAGTACATGGGCCTCTCACTGTTGTGGCCTCTCCCGTTGCAGAGCACAGGCTCCGGACGCGCAGGCTCAGCGGCCACGGCTCACGGGCCCAGCCGCTCCGCGGCATGTGGGATCTTCCCGTGCATCGGCAGGCGGACTCTCAACCACTGTGCCACCAGGGAAGCCCTCTAGAGTTAGTGTTTAAGAATAGTTTTGATAAGAGTTCTGAAACCCGCCCCACGGTCACAGGTGGAGGAGATTTCACCTGATAAGAATTCACTCCATTTCTCCGCTGAAGAGCTGACTGCTGACCCGGTGTGGATTCCCGCTTCTTGGCTGGAGATGGTTGGGTGAGATCTGCCATCGTCACCTGCTGACTTTGGCTGCACAGCATTCACGTCCCTTTTTCTGGCGACAGCATCTCTCTTTTCTGCTGGGGACCTACTGTGTTCTCAGCCCGTGTGGATCAAGTGGGCTGATCCACTTGCACAGAGGGAGGCAGTGCTACAGCTAGGATTGGAATGGTCATGAGAGTGAGGGAATCCAGAGCTCATTCTAGAGGGAGTCAGGGAGATTTGAGAATTCCAAGGGTTCTATTCCTTCTGTGCTAAGACTGTTTCTTGGCTATTGAAACTTGGGTTGCATGTAAGTGATGGCTGAATCTTTCTACGAGAAATGTGGAGAGATGTGGTAGATTGTTTGCAAAGATGGCCACATTTCTCCACCCCTCCCCTGGTCATTCATTTCCTCCCTCTCTCTTTCTCTCTCTCTCACTGTCTCGACCCAGAAGCCTGCTTCCCCCATGTGAAAAACCCTGGGCTTCTGAAGGATGGGAGACCCTGAAGAAGACAGCCTGATTGTCCTAGATGAGGCCATCCTGTTCCATTCTATGGCCAGATGACCCCCAAATATGTGAGAGAGTTCAGTCAACATGAGCGGGGTTGTGTCCCCATCTGCAACTCATGACAGATGCATAAGTGGGCCTGGCTGAGACCAGAAGAACCACCCAGATGACTTTCAGAGCAATCATAAATGTGCAGTGTTTTAAGCCACCAAGTTTTGGGGTTATTTGTTATGCAGCAAAAGCTGACTGTTACAGATGTTATCAGTTAGGCTTGTGACGTACTACATTGGTTTCTGTGCTTAAAAAGTGGTCTAAACGTAATTTATCTCCACAAGCCCCACGAAGCTTTGGGAGGTCACTGACTTTGAAAACCCAAGGTATTCCTGTTGCTATGGATACCCCCATTGAGACAGGAGAGTGTAAAGAGGGAAACCTAGGGTTGCCTTGACAACAGGTTTGAATATCTGAGTCTGGGAAGGCACGAGACTATCAAAAATAGGAAGAATCAGGAGGAGGGGGAGAAATTCAACTGAAAATGCTCCCCCCACAACAATTTGCCTCCATGGGGGTCTCAGGCCATTAGAATCAAGCATTACCTGAATTGGGGGCTAAAAAGGGAGCAACATGAAACGTCTCTTTCCACAGCCCATGCCCACAGTAGGGGGAAATCGCAGAGCCAGGGAGCAGCGTGAAGAACAGACGCCAAGTGCTGCCTTGAAGAGTTTGCAATTTGCTCTCAACCAAGTTTCATTCCAAGAATGAGAGCTTGACCAGGCTGGGATGGGGTTTGGAGCGTCTGGTCCCTTCCTCCTTCTCTCCTGCAGAGAGGGAAACCGAGGCTCTGGGCCTCGGTTTCCCTCTCTGCAGGAGAGAAGGATGGGCTGCTCGAGGTCCCCGTGACATGACATTAGGATTTTGCTCTAGTGGAGTGGCTGAGTGCTCCGGCCTTGGAGTCAGCCAGCCCCGGGTACATGTCCTGGTGCTATTTACTCGCCGTGTGATGTTATATCAGCCTGCTGACCTCTTAGAGTCATTCTGTGAGATGGGAACCGTAATAATATCAACTTCAAAAGTGGTGAGAACTCCGGGAGCTACTGCATGAAAAGCACTTAGCCCAGCAAGTGCTTACTATTATTTTTACTGTCAAGTCACTCTGCCTCTCCTTTTCAGAGTCATCGAAGTCATATTGGGGAGGCCCAGTGAGATCCAGAATCTTCTCAGGGAGGCTTGGTGGTGCCTTTTAAGATGCTCACTGTCATTTTCTGTATCATACAGTCGGAGGTCCAAGCTTATAATTTCCGAAGCAGCCGCGTCTTTCATTTCCTCTCGTGGCAGCCTAGCCAGCCAGGCAGGAAGGGTCACATAGCTTCCTTTTTTCACTTGGTCAAGGAGGAAATTGCCCAAAGTCCCCAAGAAGTTTCTGTCTGCTCCCTAGACGGCATCTCCTCCCCGACACCCCTACCCTGAGGCGGCTGCCCCTGCAGCACGGTGCAGCCACACAGATGGCCCAGATGTGGGGTTTAACACAGAGCGAGAGGAAGGAAGTTTGGGGCATCTGTTTATGAGAGAAAGTCGCCAGCCGTGCGTGGGAATCTTATGCATAGCAAAAGATTGTTGGGCAAATACCATTTGCATATTCAGAGGTGAATTTCAGACCTGAACATCCTGTCCCACCTAAACAACACAAGCTAAGAACTTTTGTGCGGGGGGAAGGGTCTCTGTGCACGGCCTGGTGTGATGATTGTGAGGAGGGGTCCACAGTGGTCCAAGGCGATCGGCATAGCCCAGAGGCGAGCTGAGCCGGCATTATCTGGGGAAGGATGGTTTTGTAGAGCAAATCAGTAGCCCCTGTGTTTGACCAGCTCCGGCAAGGAGGAAGCAGGATAAAAGGCGGCGGACTTCAATGACAGGGTCCACACAGCGGAGGGGAGTGGGCTACGCATTCGTTCCTAGGCGGGCAGTGGTGTCTTCCCTCAGTTGCCAGTATCAGCAAGCAGCAGAGGGGTCTCATTTTCCCATGAGTGTCTCTGATCTGGGCCTCTGCTTTACAGAGCACCTCTGGTTTCTGACCAAGCTTCTTGTTCACAGAACAGAAACCAGGTTAAAAAACTGCAAAGCATCTTTGAAGTGGAGGCCAGTTGAAAGGATAGTGAAGTTTTGACTTCTCACTAGCTTGGCCAGGGCACACAAGAGCAGGCGATGCAGACCTCCCTACTGCCAGCGCCGCTGTCCATGCCCCCTGAAGGTCCGTGGTGTTGGTTCAGGTGTGGGGAGTGAGGAGGGGGGAGGGCGTGGGATGCCAAATAATCCGTGTTGGTGGCAGCGTCAGGTGATCAGCCAACAGCTCAGGAAAAATAAACTTTCTTCCATGGCTGCTTTCGTTTCATGAAGTTCCGAGGGGGAGGCAGACGCAAGGCTGTCCGTGTGTGTCCTATAATGTTAGCCCCCAGGGTCACAGCTTAGGCCCCGATGGCAAAGAAAAACAGTCGCTGTGTTGCTGGCCTCGTCTGGCCTCGTGTTAAGATGGGCGGGCTGGAAGCACAGCTGGGTACAGATCCTGGTCTTGGATAAGATTGTCGCCTTTTTTGTCCCTTGGCAACATCCCCCAGTGCCATGCAGGGTTTGTTTTTGTGTTCCCGACTCGCCATCTGTCTCAGGATTAGCAATCCAAGTTCTGTGATCGTCCGGCCTCCACTGTCATGATTAGTGGTTGGTCGGGCTCTAATTGACTCTAAACCCTCGGCCGGGGAGCACAGATATATCTAAGCGAGCACAGCCATGCTGTCAGAGACCTCCTTGCGCACAGCGTGTCCGGGAGTGTCTCCTTTCTTCACCGGGCTCCCAATCTGGGCAAGGAGGACGTAACACAAGGCGGCGCTGAACTTAGGGTCACAAGACAGGGCTCCGGTGAGGCCATCTCCCTCCTATCCTCAGCTTCCCCCATGGAAGGGGTGGCCCCTCTGCGAGGTCCAGCCTGGGACGTAGCAGCTGTTACGTAGCAGGCACCGCCGGCCAGCACGCCTCATCCTTGCTGGCGGAACCTCTGTTTGGTGTGGGCGCCTACCCTCCTCCAAGTCGGGAATGTATTCGGGGGTGTCAACCTCATCCCCACTCAGGGGTTAAATTCTGATCAGAGCCACTCGGCTTCGACAAGCCCATTGCTCTGACCAGCGCTAGCTTTGGAGGGACCAAGGGTCTCAGGACTGGCCAATGGGGCACTAAAGACATCTGTCTGGGGCCTCTGGAAAAGAGGCTCAAGGCTCTCGTCTTTGGCGGGACGCTGTCGGGGCCGGCTGTGTCGCCTGGGGTGGCACTGGCCATCTTGTGACAGTGACAGCCCAGAGACAAAGCTCGCACTCCAGGGATGCAAGACCAGAGAGAGAGAAAGGAAGGACTCAGGTCCTCGATAGGACCCCTGAATTTGTCATCCCTGGCCCTGCCCTGCTATGGGAACTCTTGTAAAGTGAGATAAAAGAAAGTCCTTATCATTTCAGCTCTTTTGAAGCGCTGGCTGCTGTTACTTGCAGATCAGTGCATCCTCAATGCCCTGTTCCTCCAAGAGTGGTCCAGACCAGCGGCACTGGTGGCATCTCAACGCTGCCCCATGCCTGCGGCCCTAGACTTGGCTCTAGAATTCACAGGTGACTCACGGACACCCAAGCTCGAGGAGCCCTGCCTCAATGGCTGTATTTTTCCCACAAGCCCTACTGAGGAGGACGTTGGTTTTGACAGTGATGGGCTCAGTTTCCCCCCAAGACAGAGTAATAGGTGTTGGGTCTACAGGTTCTGACACGCCCATCTCAGGTATACCAAGGAGTTGTGGAAAAGCTCTGGGAGATGGGGGACCTCGGTCGGCGTTTCACAGGAAGATATGACAGTTGTTTGTGAGTTTCTGCTTTCCTCGACTCTTTTCCATCGACTTGCATTCGGGTACAGGATTGATTTTAATCTAAAGCCGTGAGGGCAGTAACATCTCATTAATTCAGGCCTCACCAATTTGGAAGTGATCCTTTCAACTGAGGCCAGGCTGGCTGGAGTGAGCGCAAGACTGAGAGCAAATTGTTGTTCGGACTTTGGCTCTCTAAGTGGAGGCAATGAGATGCTTCCAATTGTAAATGAACCTCGGTGTGTTCAAGTTCAGTAGGAACCATACTTGAAAATCAATCTATCAATAAATATTTATTGAGTGTCCCTTAGGGACGCGTCCCTGGATGGCAGAATACATCTGGTGAGAAATTACTTTTAATCATTACCCACGCTGGAAAGTAACGGATTTCCTTAGGAAACGCAATTTCTTCAACAGTCTGTGTTCCTGTCAAAGGCCAACTTCTCCATGTGTGTGTATCCGCCTTGCTTCTCTCTCTCCCGAGACATCAATCCCCCCTCCTCCCAAGATATTTATCACTTGATGTTATTTCTGTCATCTTAAAAAAAGGGCTAATCTCCATCCATATTCTCTACCACCATCACCCTTTTTCTCTGCTCCCCTTTACCTGAAATTTCTTCAAAGAGTCGACTGTTGCCCCAGTTTCTACCTGTCCTCCATTTTCCTTCAAATCCACTGAAATTCACACCCCATAGATGAGGCTCTTTTCATGCTCCCTGGAGCCCTGGGGTTGCAAATTCCACCGTCCGAAAGTCACAGCATTTGACATAGTTTGTCACCCTCTTTTTCTGGAAGCATTTTCTTTGTCCTCTATCTCTTTCCTGATTTTCCACCAACCTCACTGGTGGCTCCGTATTGGTCTTTTTTTTTTAATTGGGGTATAGTTGGTTTACAATGTTGTGTTACTTTGTGCTGTACAGCACAGTAAATCAGTTATACGTATACGTATAGCCACTATTTTTAGATCCTTTTCCCATATAGGCCATTACAGAGTACTGAGTAGAGTTCCCCGTGCTATACGGTAGGTCCTTATTAGTTATCTAGTTTATATCACATTGGTCTTCTTTGCTGGGTTCTTGCCTTCTGTGTCTCTAAATGTTGGCGTGCCTTGGGACTGGTCCCCTGACGCTTCCTAGTGAGCTCACCGTGTGGTGAGACGAGGCTGGCAGACATTATTCATGGTACCCAGCTGTGCACCAAGCTAGCTGCTGGGCACGCAGTGTGAACTGGCCAGACGTGGCTCCCGCTGGCCTAGGGGGGCTCTGCCTCACCTGGTGTGGAGGGTTTATGACTCTGTGTGTGTGTGTAGTTCTATACAATTTTATTACATGTGGATTCATGTGACCCCCAACACTATCAAGATACAGACCTGTCCAGCTCTCTGGGCTGCCCCTTCATGGTCTCACCCCACTCCCCACCCCTAAGACCTGGCAACCACTGATCTCTTCTCCATCTCTGTAACTTTCTCATTTTGAGAACGTTATATAAACCTAAGCATGCGTTATGCTCGACTGGCTTTGTCACTCAGTGGAATGCCCTTGAGATTCATCCAAATCCTTGGGTGTATCAATCACTCGTTCCTTTTTTATTGGTGCCTTCCATGGCATCTGCCTTAGCCAGCTTGGACCACTGCAACAAATGACTGTAAACTGGATGGCTTAAACAAACGTTCATTTCTCACAACTCTAAATGCTGGGAAGTCCAAGATCAAGGTGCCAGTAGCTCTGGTGTCTGGTAAGGCCAAGCTTCCTGACTTGTAGGCGATGGAGAGCAGAGAGGGAAGCAAGCTCTCTGGTGTCTTTTCGTAAAAGGGCACGAATCCCATTCATGGGGGCTCCTCCTTCATGACCTCGTCTAACCTGAATTACCTCCCAAAGACCCCACCTTCTGATACCATCACACTGGCAGGTAGGGTTACATCATACGCCACAAACATTCATTCCCTAAGAATATGTATGTACCACAGTTTAACCATTCATCTGTCCAAGGACATTTATACTATTTATACTATTGACTAGACTAGGCCTTTGCAGATTTTGAGACTCTGGATGTATATTGAAGGTAGAGCCAATGGCACTTGGGTTGGGCGTGGGTTAGAGAGAAAAAGGAAACCTAACCCATAGCCTCAGTGTCCTCATTTGTCAAGGGGGGTGGTAGAGACTTGGGAGAGGGAGTGTGAGCTGGGATGGGCTTGGCATCTGGTGAGAACTGACCAGCATTTGCTGCTATTCGAATGCTGGGGAGGGGTTTCTCTGCGGTGGGTTTGTGAGGACCGTGAATCGGGGCTGGGCCTGGAAGCACGTTCCTGGGGTCCGTGTCACTCTCCTCCCCTCCCGATAATTTTCCAGCAGGATGTGAACCACTGTAGCCGTTGGGAGATGTGTGGGGCTTTGAAGTGTGAAAGGCCCCCTCAGGTTCCAGGGGTCCTGGCCCCAGGGCTCTGAGCAGGTAGTCACCTGACATGCCTCCTTCCACCCACACATCGCGGTGCGGGGCGAGCGGCTGGAAAGACGTCTGGGGCCTTTGGCTTCTCCCCCTCTAATGAATAAGATGGGCTCTACGACTGTGCCCTGTGGTTGTTGGCGGGCTCAGCCCCTCTGAATGTACAAGAGCACTTTTGAAACGCAAGGTGTTCTCTCTCCCAGAGCTTGACGTACAACCTCAGAAGCTGCTGCGGAACATCATTAACCCAAATACGAGCCCCAGAAATGATAAAATGCCCCCAATTCACTACGGGTGGGAAACACCTGTGATCTGGGGGTTCAGGGGTACTATCAGTGGTCCTTAGACGGAAGGTCTGGAAGTTCCGGGGTGCTTTCCAAGGCGTCTGCTTTTGGAACTTGGGACCCAGCATTTGGGTGGAGCCCCTGCCTCTGCACTTTCCTGCCCTGTGACTTCGGCTGTCACTCAGGTGCAGTTCCCTCATCTGAAAGGAGGGTACTGGTCCCATCCCAGGTTGCTGGGAGGCCCAGGTGAGCCGAGTGTGAAAGTGTGTGGCACATAGTAGGTTCTCAGCCGCCGTTTGGAAAGCTCGCGGGAGGGCAAGCAGGGATGCAGCAATGCTGCACTCCCAGCTGGCCTGCCAGCATCTGCGGCCTCCGCATAGCCCAGCGCAGCTCCCTGGTGGCTGATGCCCAGTCCCCAGGTACTTAAGGTCGCCTCCAGCCAGAGTCTCGACTTCCTTGGGGGGCAGGAACACACGCCTAATAACGATAGTGATTCACACTTACTGTCTGCTCCGGCTCTGAGGTCCAGGCGCTGCCCCGGACAGCGCTCGGCCCTCTTGTGCATCCGCTCCCAGGATCTCGCTCTTCTGGACTGAAGAGGCGAC
Organism: Delphinus delphis; assembly: GCF_949987515.2. Lineage (NCBI taxonomy): Eukaryota > Metazoa > Chordata > Mammalia > Artiodactyla > Delphinidae > Delphinus > Delphinus delphis. The sequence goes on along the minus strand of NC_082697.1, from coordinate 4,015,047 downwards.
GGAGTTCCTTGCTCACTGTCGCTCAGCCAGTCAGTTTGGCTCCAGAAGCCTTGGTCTCGTTGAACTTCTTGCTGCCCGCTCTGTCCTCATCCCAACTCATGCCCCCAGGGGTGACCCTCGCCCCCTCGTCCTCCACTTCCCAGACCCGTGCAGGTGTCGGGGTCCTCATGGGGCCCTGGGGGAGAGCAGGGGGCCTGCTTCCTGGCACACATGGCAACCTGGCAGTGTGTGTGTCTGTGTGTGGGGGTGGGGACAGGCTCAGGGGCTCGGGGGCAGCAGCAGGTCTCAGGCAGCAGGTGCAGGCATGGGCACGGGTGGCCTTGCAGGGTCCTGGCTCTGCAGGGTGCAGGGTCAATTTACCTTGCACTCAGGCAAGGCCAGGTCCTGATTCTTTGGGCCTTATTGAATTTGCTCTCTTCTTCAAATAGAACCCGTTTTAATTGACTTTTTCTGATTATAAAAACTATACACGCTCCTTGTAAAGAATTCAAACCACACTGGGAAGCGTAAAGCTGAACATTGAAGTCTCTCCAGTTCTTCCCACGGAGCGGGTAACACTGCGGCCACGTCCTCTGCAGCGTCTGATGGCACGTGGCTCACGCATACCCCATCGCAGGAGCAATTTCACATAAATGAGATCATCATCGTGCCCTGCTCTGTGACTTGCTATTTTTCCACTCGGTACTATAATAGAGACTTCTTTCTCAGCCAGAAAATGTAGAGTGATGCCAGGATTGTACACGACTGCATTGCATTTCATCGTGTGAGTGTCCCGTGGTGGAGCTCGCTGAGCCTCTTTTGTTGGGGCTTTAACTTTTAAAAAAAACTTCTATTGGAGTATAGTTCATTTACAATGTTGTGTTAGTTTCAGGTGTACGGAAAGGTGATTCAGTTTTATATATACATATATTCATTCTTTTTTAGAGTCTTTTCCCATATAGGTTATTACGGAATATTGAGTAGAGTTCCCTGTACTATACAGTAGGTCCTTGTTGGTTATCTATTTTATATATAGTAGTGTATGTATGTCAATCCCAAGCTCCTAATTTATCCCACCTCCCACCCCACGTTTCCCCTTTGGTAACCATAAGTTTGTTTTCGAAATCTGTGAGTCTGTTTCTGTTTTGTAAATAAGTTCATTTATACCATTAAAAAAATTAGATTTCACATATTAGTGATATCATACGGTATTTGTCTTTCTCTGTCTGACTTCCTTTACTTAGCATGATGACCTCTAGGTCCATCCACGTTGCCGCAAATGACATTGGGGTGTTAACTTTTGGGGGGAGGGGGCCTTTTCTGGCTTCAACAAACCACCTGGCACAAACACATTGTGAATTTGTCTGATTACGTTGCTGGGAAAAAATTCCGAGATGATTAATTGCCGTGCGAACGGTGCCAAGTTGGACTCCAAAAAGTAGACCATTTTCCACGCCTGTCAACAGGGCAGGGGAAGGCCTCTCTCCCCCCACGCTCCGCACCCCAAGTGTTGGCAATATTTTCCCTGGTTGCAATCTCACGTTCACATGCTTTTTTCTTGATGATCCCAGAGGTGAAGCATCTTTTCATGTGCTTCTTAGGCATTTGTGTGCCTTCTAGAAACACCTTTGCCCATTCTGGGCTCTTTGTTCTTTTGTTATAAACCACCGGATGGCTGCTAAACTGGTGAATTGACCTAAATCCTCTGCAAACCTCAACTCTATCTCAAGCAGGCTTTGACTGGAGGGAGGTGAGCCAGTTAAGGGTGACAGCCACGCGGGCCCTGCCGAGCCAGGCGAGACCCCGTGGGCTGAGGTTCTGCTCTGCTGAGGGTCTCAGGACCTGACAGTGGCCCCTTATGCTGCCGACCACAGCTGGAAGCTTCTCAACTGATCTGTTAGGGCCTATTCGGCCTCTGGTCCCGCGTGACTTCTGTGGGGTCGCCTCGGGCTGTCGCTCTTCTTGTTTTTCCAGTAGGAAAACACACCTCGCCCGTCAAGCTCTCGTTCGAGGTGATTTAAAGCCATGCAGGCCAGCGCAGGTCCGCATCAGACACCTCCATGCGGAACCAGACAGGCTGGCCCATGGGCGGGCCGGGTGGCCCCATGTGCAGCTTGGTTTGACAGTTGCCAAGTACGAAGAGGGAACCCAAACCACCAACGTAGTCATGAATGCAAGGCTGGGTGCACGGCAGGCGGGAGATCACGGCTGGCTGAGCGAGCAAGAAGTAAGTGTGGGTCAGAGTCCAGGGCAGGGAGGGGACCCGCGAGGTCATCTCTGCTCTTTGGTCTTTCGTTCTAAAGCTTGGAAAATGGGGCTCAGAGAGGGAGGCAAATTGGTGGCACAGGTTAGCCTTGGATGGGGACTTCGCGCCTTCTCCTCCTCTTTCTCTTTCTCCTTTAGGCCCTGCTCAGCATCCGTTCTGCTGGTTCTCAGCATCCAGAGATTAGCGTGCCATTGCCTTGAAGTTTGGGTCACTGACGGTCAGCAGAGAAGACCAGCATCTTGATATGGGGACAAGGCAAAGCCCAGACCCTCTTTCTTGCTGCCCAGTGGACAACTTGGGCATGACCTCCTTGCCAGCTTCCCAGTGACATAGGGGCCACCCCAGATGCCTGTTACATGCAAAGTGATGCTCAGAATCTTACTGAACAGTGGACAGAGGGTAGTGGCAGCAGCAGGCAACAGAGCCGCCCCCCGGCCCCCCTGCAGCCCCCTACGCAGGCCCTGAAGCGGCAGGACCCAGGGCTGAAGGCCTCCCTCTTTCCACATGCTCTGATTTACTCCTTTGATTTCCTGGTTTAGTTTGATCACTTACAGCAGTCTGATTTCCTTGATGCTTGTCCTGACCTCCTTGCAGGGACCCGTGCCCGTCTTCCTCAGCCAGCACCAAGGACAGTGCCCGGCATCTAGAAGGAGCCCAGCGATTGCTGAAAACATGGACGAACTCTACTGGGATTTTGGTCTGCTTTTCTCTCTTTTGGCCTTTAAACAGATGGAAATCATAGCTTTTCTGCTCCAGCAGCTTGCTCTTGGAAGCGGAGCAGTGTGACCCTGGGCTTCCCTGCAATCTGGGAAGGATGAACAAAACCCATCAGTTCCACCGTGGGCCGTGGTCATGTGGTCATCATTGTCTCAACCCAAGACCCACTTGGCTCACTGCGGACTCACCGTGGGACTCCAGGGCTCCCGGCCTCTCTTTGCTCATCTGTACGATGGGGGTGGGATGGGAGCATCTGCATTCCCTCCTCTCAGAGCTTGAAGCCACACGGCCTGGGGTGGCATCTCAGCTTTGCCTCTTATGAGCTGTAAAACCTTGGGAAAATCATTTAATGTCTTTGTGCCTCAGTTTCCTCTTTTGCAAATGGCACTAAAATAGTTCCTGCCCCTTTGAAAAGATACATGCACCCCAGTGTTCATAGCAGCACTATTTACAATAGCCAAGATATGGAAGCAATCTAAGTGTCCATCAACAGATGAATGGGTAAAAAAGATGTGGTACCTATATACAAAGGAGTATTACTCAGCCATAAAAAGGAATGAAATGTTGCCATGTTGGCGTTTGATTGAATAACCAGGGGTCGGGAATCTTGTGGAGGATATCTCTTTTGAATTCTGCCTTCCACAACCATCCAGAAAGTAAGTGGTGGGGCAGGATTCAAGCTCTGGTCTGTGAACCCGGAACCCATGCTGCCTTCTGCCACGCAGCTTGTCCCTGCCCTCTTGAGTTCACGCTGAGCCTATAACTATCCTTTGCGGTAGATACTGTGGCTCCCTCTGGGTGTAGGTCCCCAAACTCCCCCCTTTTCTGGGCTTCCATCCTAATAGGTGTTTGGCTCATTCTAGGATGAAATGTTGGAATTTGGCCCCACGCTTTTCTTCCCCAGCAGACTCCACACTCCCAGAGGGCAACACGGCACAACCTGTAGGTTGTCCTAGATCATGTTTCCTTTGTTTCTCATGGTAACTGATTCCCCAGTTTTTACCAGAATACCTGGTCATCCAGAATAAAGATAAAACATTTCATGTTCTCTTGCAGCTATATATGGCCCTATGGCTAAATTCTGGTCAAAGAGCTGTGAAGGGCATGAGTTATATGCTATTCAAGTCAAGCCCTCACAGGGAAGGAGTGTGTCTGCCCCCCGTCCCTTTGTCCACCCAGAAAGGAGGTGGTGCACCATCTTGGGTCGCGTGGACAGGGCGAATGCGAGGGAAGCAGACCAACCCGTTAGAAGCAGCCTGGCTCTTTGCCTCTGGATCTGCCATCCATCTCTGCACTGCCTGTGTCAGGACTGTTATATAGCAGAAAAATAAACATTCATGTTGCTTAGGCCACTGTTATTTTGGGTCTCTATTACAAAAGTGAAAACTTTTATCCCAAGACCGCCATATCCAGATTGTTGACATGTCATATATTTTAAGATGCCTTTGAGATGCTCTCAATAAACACTTTTTGGGGAGTGAATCAATGAAGCATAGTTGTAAAGATACAAACATCTCGCATCTCCACGACAGTTTTCTATTAGGTGCGATAAATCCCTCTTCGTTTCTCTCCACTGCTGAAGTTGGGATGAAGAAGTGAGAGGGCAGAGATGTTGCTTGACGTCTCTGGGTCCCAAGAGATGGTCAACCCCAAACTTGGCCTTTTCAGGTTCTCTTGGTGGCTCCAACTTTATGGGGATATCAAAGCTGGGGTACTAATGTGCTCTCCATCCACTGGAAGTTTCCGGTAGCTCCCTAGCAGTCAAGCGGATGCAGGGCAGGGGTCCCTGTGTTGAGAGGAGCTTGTGAAGGAAAGAGCCCAACTGCAGTTTTCAATCTTTGGTTTTTGGCAACATCACTAACATGGCCCCGTCCTGTCAGAATCTCCAGGTGGGGGAGCAGTGCCAAAGGAGCAGTTACAGAAGCCCAGTGCTGGGTGGAGGACCGGGCCGTGCCCACAGGTTCCCTTGGCCACAGCTGAGTTATCCTCTGACCCTGCATGGAGCCCCAGGCCTTTGGTTTTAGTGCCTGCCTCATCTCTGCACCCCTCTACCTCCAAGAGCCAGGCCCCTCCCTCCCGGGCCTCCCCAAAGGATGTCACTAACACACACTGGGCTTCACCCATTGGTCACCTGCTTTCAGAAATGCATTATGTTCGAATTCCCAAGCACCAGGTGTCAAGCGTGTTATCAGTTACTCAATGGACTTAATTGTAGGATTAATGCTGAGACGCGGTAAAGTATTTAAGGACACATTACGTGTATTATTTTACAACTGTGATTAACACCGATTTTGGAGCATTTTGGAAGACTAATTAAATGATTGAAAACCACATTCTGGCATTGCAACAAAAGCATTTGTGGAAATTAGGTGTAATTCAACCACCTCGTTATACAATTAGTTGCTTAATTCTGTCTACAGGCATTTGAGGTCACAGTTAGGACGAAATGGTGGTTTCTAGGGCATGGCTGGGCTCTAGAACAGGTCTCTCCGCTTTTTTTTTTTTTTTTTTTTTTTTTTTTTGCGGTACGCGGGCCTCTCACTGCTGTGGCCCCTCCCGTTGCGGAGCACAGGCTCCGGACGCGCAGGCTCAGCGGCCATGGCTCACGGGCCCAACCGCTCCGCGGCATGTGGGATCTTCCCGGACCGGGGCACGAACCCACGTCCCCTGCATCGGCAGGTGGACTCTTAACCACTGCGCCACCAGGGAAGCCCTCTCTCCGCTTTTTAGGGTGCTGTCTTCTGGCCCCTGTTGCCCCCTTCCATACTTCTCCAGTCTCACTGGCTTTCTCCCTGTCTCCCAGTCACCATGCTTCTCTGCACCCTACTGCATTTGTGCTTGCTCTTCTGCCCTGCCTGTGTGGTCACCATTACTGCCGTTCATCACGTCTTTCTGGTTCTTCTTAGAAGCACATGGTAGATTGTGCTCCTCTCCCCACCCCCTGGAAGTTAGGCAGCCCTAGTAACTTGCTTTCACAACGTGGGCAGAGAAACATGTGTCGTTTCTGGGCAGAAGCTTGCAGAACCTGCACAGAATTTACCCCTTTCCTTTCCCTTTGCCATGGCAACTGGAGATTTTCCAGACAGCACTTTCTCCATCAACCTTAGGTCTTGAAGTGAGAAAGATATATTGCAGCCTACCTGCTTATGGACACCAAGTATAAATTAGAAACAAATCTTTATTATTATTTTTTTACATCACTGAGACTTGGAGGTTGTATTATTATTTTTTAACATCTTTATTGGAGTATAATTGCTTTCCATTGTTGTGTTAGTTTCTGCTGTATAACAAAGTGAATCAGCTATACGTATACATATATCCCCATATCTCTTCCCTCTTGCGTCTCCCTCCCACCCTCCCTATCCCACCCCTCTAGGTGGTCACAAAGCCCTGAGCTGATCTCCCTGTGCTATGCGGCTGCTTCCCACCAGCTATCTACTTTACATGTGGTAGTGTAGATATGTCCATGCCGCTCTTTTTCTGAGCATAATCGAACTTCTCCTGCAGATACAGTAGCGGAGCTTTCCCCTGATTTTCCTTGGCCGATGGCTTCTTATTTTTCAGACTCTTCTCAAATATCCTGTTCTCAGAATGGCTTGCTTTGTCCATCTCCTCCCAGACAATCCTGGTCATATGTCTCTGCTTGATTTTCTTCATAACATGTATGGCCACCTGACATTATTTTATTTGTCCACTTATTGCATTCCATTATTTGGAAGATGGACATTTTTTCACGTTTGTACTGCTGAAATCACGATGTAGCTTACAGTCCATGGTGTGTTATGAAGGCCGTGATATAGTTCAATTGCCCGTGTGTGTGTGAACATCAAAATGACCAGCATCCAGGGCTTCCCTGGTGGCGCAGTGGTTGAGAGTCCGCCTGCCGATGCAGGGGACACGGGTTCGTGCCCCGGTCCGGGAAGATCCCACATGCCGCGGAGCGGCTGGGCCCGTGAGCCATGGCCGCTGAGCCTGCGCGTCTGGAGCCTGTGCTCCGCAACGGGAGAGGCCACAACAGTGAGAGGCCCGCGTACCTCAAAAAAAAAAAAAAAAAAAAGACCAGCCCCCAAATCTGAAGTTCCCTTCTGCAGTGAACACATGTAACTAACATGCAACTGACCAAGGACAGCATGCTGGAAGGAGATCTTGTATTGTATAGGAAGCTTCCTTTAACCTCTATGCATGTCATGGTTATAGGGATGGAGGAATGGAGGACTTGAGCAAATCATACATGTTTAGCAACATTGCTGAAATGGGAACCAAAGCAGAAAAACCGTATAGAATTCTAAAGTCCGCTTCAGAGTCCGGCACTCACGACTTTTCATCCTTTTATGGAGTCTTTAAAGAAATGCCACATCATCAGTGCTATAGATGAACGCACAGAGTATGAGTGTGGAAAAAAACCCAGTCATTGATGAGTCTGAGCTGAAAAGTGATTCAGAAGATTTGGACTCGGTATAAAGAAGTTTGAGGAATAACAACCAATTTATTTCACTTGTATTGTCATTTTTATGTATGCACAATAGTAATATGTGATTAAAATCTGTCTAATTAAGTATCAAAGAATTCTTTCAATAAGTAAAATTAAAAAGTCTAAGTGATAAGAAAGCAGTGTGTCATGGTTTAATTGGCAGTGTATTTTTCTTTCATAGCAGAACAAAAAATAATGGTGCCTCTTGCAACTGTGTGTCCTAAAGTTGATGAAATGTAGTATTTCTGTGAGGCTGCTCTTATCCCAAAGACATCTTCTGTATCATTCAATTCAGTTTCAACTGAGTTTAAGCAAGGTCTCTGGCCATTTAGAAAGTTGGCTCATTTGGACTTCGAGGCACTGTGATTTAAAATTTGACCACCTCTGAACTGGAGAAGGGCTAGAGTTTTGCTTCTGTTGTCCACTGGGTGTCTAAGGCTTGGATGCCTACGGGTTCTGCCCCTGGGTAGGACTAGGACCCTCGGGACCAGAGGAACATCCATCCCTAGACCTTGGGCATGTCTTGTGCCACCATCACCATTTTTCTACTGAATTCATGAATCACCTGTACTGTTATTTAATTCAAAATTTTCTCTTTGGAAAACTTTTTTCAATAATTATAGACTCATAAATGGTAGAGAGAGGTCCTTCACCCTGTTTCATTGGTAACATCTTAATAACTATGGTAAATATCAGAAGTGGGAAACTGACATGTGTACAATACAATTAAGTATGCTGCAGAACTTACTCAGATTTCGCCAGTTTTTGCATGCACTCATTTGTGTGTGTGTGTGTGTGTGTGTGTGTACAGGTCTATGCAATTTTATCACGTGTGGACACTATTAAGATACAGAACTGTCAGTCACCATGAAAGAGCCCCCTGGGTGGCCCCTTTGTGGTCTCACTGCACTCTCCATCCTTAAGCCCTGGCAACCACTAATCTGCTCTCCCATCTCTATAATTTTGTCGTTTAAAATTGAATCATACGGGATGTACAATTGTTTATTTTTTCCATTCTCAGCAAAATGCCCTTGACATTCATCCAAGTTGTTGAGTGTATTAAGTCTTTTTTTTTTTATTGCTTAATTGTATCCCATGGTGCAGATACGCAGCAGTTTATATAAGCACTTACCTGTTGAAGGACATTTGGGCTGTTTCCAGTTATTGGCTATTACAAATAAAGCACCTATAAACATACATGTACAGGTTTGTATGTGAAGATAAAATTTCACTTCTCTGGGAGAAATGCCCCGAAGTGCAGTTGCTGAACTGCCTAATAAGTGCATGTTTAATTTCATAAGAAACTGCGAAGCCACTTTTCAGAGTGACTGTCCCGTTTTTCACTCATACCAGCCACCGGTGGGTGATCTAGTTTATCCGCATCTGGGCCAGGATTGATATTGTTGGTATTTTTTATCTTAGCCATTCTGACAGGTGTGCGGTGATATCTCATCGTGGTTTTAGTTCTCATCCCCCAGTGGCTGATCCGTTGAGCATCTTCTCATGTGCTTCCTGGTCGTCTGGTTATCCACTTGGTGGAGTGTCTCTTCATGTCTGCTGCTCATTTTCTAATTGGATTATTATTATTTTTTCACTGTTGAGTTCTGAGAATTCTTTATATATTCCGAATGCTAGTCTTTTGCCAGATACGTGGTTTGCAAATATTTTCCTTCCGTTTTTAAAAAATAAAGACTTCATTTGGTGGGGGGGGGCAGTGTTAGGTTCCTGTCAAAAGTGTGCAGAAGGTCCAGGAGAGCTCCCATATGCCCCCTGTCCCCATAGGTGCATGGGCTCCCCGGCCATCAACATCCCCCATCAGATGCTACATTTGTTACAGCTGATGAACCTACGCTGATGCATCATTATAACTCAAAGACTCCAATTTTCATCAGTGTTCATTCTTGGTACTGTACCTTCTATGTATTTGGAAAAATGTATAAAGACGTGTATCCATTATTATAATAGCATACACGTCCTAAAAACCCTCTGTGTTCTGCCTATTCATCCCTCCCTCTTCCCCTCTAACTCTTTGCAACTACTAATCTTTTTCTTTTTACTGTCTCTATAGTTTTCCTTTTTCCAGAATGTCACCTAGGTTTTCTCCTATGTTATCTTCTAAGAGTTTTATAACTTCGTATTTTGCACTTAGGTCTGTGATCCATTTTGAGTTAATTTTTGTGAAGAGTCTAAGGTTTGTGTCTAGATTCATTTTTTCGGCATGTGCATGTCCAGTTGTTCCAGTACGAGCTGTTCAGTAAAGCTTGTTTTTCATCCTCTTAACAGCATCTTTTTTTTTTTTTTTTTTTTTTTTGCGGTACGTGGGCCTCTCACTGCTGTGGCCTCTCCCGTTGCAGAGCACAGGCTCCAGACGCGCAGGCTCAGCGGCCATGGCTCACGGGCCCAGCCGCTCTGTGGCATGTGGGATCCTCCCGGACCGGGGCATGAACCCGTGTCCCCTGCATTGGCAGGCGGACTCTCAACCACTGCACCACCAGGGAAGCCCTTAACAGCATCTTTTGCAGAGGAAAAGATTTAATTTTAATAAAGTCTAATTTCACTGGCCTTTTTCTCTTGTGGATTGTAATTTTGGTGTCATGTCTAAGAACTCTTTGCCTTAACTTTAGGTCCCAAAGCTTTTCTGTCATGTTTTCTTCTAAAAGTTTTACAGTTTTACATCTTACATTTAACTATTCAATCCATTTTCAGTTACCTTTTGTATAAAGTATAAGGTTTAGCATAGATTTTTCTTTTTTTTCTTTTTCTTTTTTTTGCCTGAGACATCCAAATGCTCCAACATCATTTGTTGGAAAGACTATCCTTCCTCCATTAAATTGCTTTTGCGTCTTTGTCAACATCAGTCAAACATATATGTGTGGCTCTGTTTCTGGTCCTTTATTCAGTTTTATTGATCTATGTGTTTATCTCCATCAGTACCACACTCTCTTGATAACCGTAGCTATCGAGTAAGTCTTAAAATCAGACAATGTGATTCCTCCAAATTTATTCTTTTTCAAATCGTTTTGGCTCTTCTAGTTTGTTTGGATTTCCATATAAGTCTTAGAATAAAATTATTATTTTATTTAAATTGGCTATTAAAATGTATTTAAAAGGGATACACATGAGTTGGATCTGTTGGCTAGAGCTGTACTAAGTTGCATTTAAATAAAAATATAACTACTACAATTACAAAAAATCATCTGTAGACCGTGTGAAACGATCTCATGAACCGTCAGAGCGGCCTGGACCCTTATCTCCTGGCACCTGTGTATTGGGAAAGGGGCTGTCCCGGGAATGCTGGCAGCGCTCCTTGGGGAAATACACATGACCTTGCCTCCTCATCTGGGGCTGGCTCAGTGGTGGCCTGACTTCACAGGAGTCGTCCATGGGATGGCTCAAAGCTTACAAATTGACCCAGAGGGCAAGCTCTGCGCAACTGCAAGGCCCTATGTGGACCAAGTGAACCAATTTGATCCTCGCTTGGCACATCTGAGTGTCAGACGAAGAGTCAGCGGTTGGCACTGGGAATGGGGTGGAGCAGACACACGAGGGAGCGAAGCACTCAGAAAGCAGCAGCCACTCACCTGAAGAGTAGCTGATTCCCTGAGGCGGGACACACCTGAGCGGGGAGCCCTGAACCTCCTCTGGCCTCGCCAGGAAGGTAGGGGAGCTAGACCACCAGGCACACGAGCGCTGTCCTAGGTCCTGAACAGCCTCTTCCCTCCGAGAGACCTCAAGACCGTGCTGGGACGGTTGGGGTCCTCTTCACATTTGAGGCAGTGCTTCCAAAGTTTGGGGTTCACAGCAATTGTGGGGTCAGGTGGCACAGAATCTGGTGTTGAATAATGATGCATAGAGGAAGGGAAATCTGCTCCCTTTCCAACCATCTCAGCCTGGATAAGTAGGTCCCTAACGCTGGTCCCTCCAGCCCCTTTTAACAAAGAGAGCTGGCCTGGGCTTTAGGGCTTTTACGGAGCCGTACTCTCCAGCCAGAGTTTCATAACATTGTTCTCTTTTCACTGTGGGTTTTTTTTTTTAATTTAAGTATAGTTGATTTACAATGTTAATTACTGCTGTACAACAAAGTGATTCAGTTATACATGTGTGTGTGTGTATGTATATATATATATATTCTTTTTAAATATATATTCTTTTCCATTATGGTTTATCATAGGATATTGAATATAGTTCTCTGTGCTGTACAGTAGGACCTTGTTGTTTATCCTTCATTGTGGTTTTTGATAGTTATATGCTCACATTTTTTCCCTCTCTTCCAATAGTGCCGAGAATAAGTAGAGGTTCAAATTCTCATCAAATGAATGATTGAATGAATTGGATTTTTTCATGATTCTTTGACTTTTTTGGGTCTTTTTTACCTCAACTGACTATGCACCCCATGAAAGCAGAGACCATGCTTCTTCATTTTCCTTCACCGTTTTGCTCCTAGGGCCAAACAAAGTGTTGGCACAGGGAAGTTCTCAGGTACATGGCTGTTGCCTGTCCTGGTTAGTGAACGGGTCTGTGGATGGGGAAGGCACAGGGGCATCTGGACTCTCAGGCTGGCCTTACTCTGTCTTGGCCCCTGGACGAAAATGATGTAATTGGCGAGTGTGGGTCCTGTGTGGTGTCCATGTCAGAAACTTGGCTGGTTGTTTTTTCTCCAAAAGCCTCTTTGCGAGGGCGCTGGTGTTGACCCAGACTCTGCCCCCCCTGCCCCGCCTGCCCCCCATCCTCCCTTCCTTCTCTCTTGGGCCAGGCCTGACCTGACCCTCATTCCATCCACAGCAGGCCTGGCCCTACCTGCCTCTCCCAGGCCCCCACACACCTGTACTTCTCCATCATCCAGGAGAATCTGTTTCCAGGGCCCAGACTCTGAGTCCTGTCCTGGGAGTCCTACCGGAATTGGGGTGCAGAATGAGACATGGTCAGTTTTCCTTCCTCAAGGCTGGTCAGTCTGCTGGAACATGCATCTGAACTTGAATTTCACTTTCCCTTTTTGTTGGTCTCCAATAATTTGCTGTGTGCTGGGGATCGAATTGCAAGCCTGGCCCAAGATTTCTTTAAAAAAAAAAAAAAACCCCAGCCAGGCCAGATGCATTAGTGTTGCCAGCACGACCATCACCCTCCTTCAGAGAAAGGGCAACAAATAATTTCAGCTTTGTTTAAGCCTCTTTAATGGATTCTGTAAAATGCTCTAATTACCAAAGATTATCCGTCGAAGTGCTTGCAAGCTTTTTAAAGCTTTTCTATGCCCATTTCACTTTGTTCACACAGAGTTCAAGTTCTCTGATATACTTAAGCGAGAGGAGGCATTTCTTTTCTTCCCCTTTCTTATTTATTTATTTTTCAAATCATGTAATTTGGAGTGTTTATAAGGCAGGCGGGCTTTCTCTCCTCTTGGTCTGAAACAGAGAGCTCTTACACCACTTTCCATCTGTTTCCATCTTACCACCCAATCAGAGAAGAAATGCCATGTAAATGATAAGGACGTCTCTTTCTTACCAAATATAACATAACTACCTCCTGGTTTATTCAGAATCCTCACGTGTATTGTCTCATTTGAGCCCCATTCAGGGGGCTGGAGGACTCACCCAGACTGGGTCCTCCACACCTGCTGGGCTGCTGACATTTGGACTAGATCGTTCTCTGTCATGGGCTCACCCTATCCATCATTGCAGGCTGTTTAACAGCATCGCTGGACTCTACCCACTGGATGCCAGTAGTACTGTCTACAAAAATGTCCCCAGATATTCCCAAATGTCCCTGGGGGGCAAGATCACCCTTGGTCAAAAGAACAGTTTTCAGATGAGGAGGTCAAGGCTTGCCCAAGGTCCCCATCGACAGTGAGCCGTAGAGCTGGAGTCTGTTGGCACTGATGAGCCACGGTACCCCCAATCCAGCAGAGTGCACCATATTTTCCTCCCCTACCCCCTGTTCAATTCCCCTGCCTGTCCTCCTGTCGTAGCCCTTTTTGACAATGTCTCTATTCACAAATTTCTCTCCTAGAGTTTATGTGCCCCACGCTTCTACTCTTCCGCCTCCTAAGTGTCATGCCCTCCGGGATCAGACATGTCATCTGATCTTTATAGCGCCCAGCAGAGGTCTGTGAGCAGGGCACCAGAAAACTCCTCCAGACTCTGCCCCTGTGGGGATCCAGCGCAGGCTGCCCCTCATCCCTGGGCTGCAGAAGTGAGGAGGGGACCCACTGGGATGGGAGAGAAGATGCCCCGACAGCCCCGCACAGCCCTGAAAAATTGCTTCCCTCAGGTTCCTCGTCCAGCCAGAATGACAGTCTCTTGTTCACTGGTGATCATCCAGGGCACCCATGTTAATAACAAGCTGAGAGTAACCTGAGATGGTGACCTCTGACCTGGCTGGTTCCCAGGATCTCTCCTCGTTTGCCCTCTCTTGCTCTCTGGCTGAAAGAGTTGATTTGGGTCAGGCCACCACTGGGGGTGGGGGGCAGAGGGAGGCGGATATGAATGTGTGTGTGTGTGTGTGTGTGTTGTCATTGGTGGTGGTGGTGTTTGGGGAGAGGGGACTCGTCTAAGGTTTCCACGTTTTGGAAATGTTGGATTAAACAAAGGCAAATAGGATCCTTTATTGCAGGACTTCTCAGAGCCTTTACCTTCGAACATGCTCTGTGACTATCTCAGAGCAACAGGATGCAACAGTTCTCGAAGTAATTTGGCCACAGGACAATTTTTTTCTTTTTTATGGAGTATCTCATGCCACCATTCACAGAGTATTCATTGGGAAAAGTCTCACCAGATAGGAAAGTGCACCTCATTCCCCTTTGCTGGCCAGTTCTAAGGTAGCTTTGAAACTAGGAGGGCTAAAGGTGGCCAGATAAGGACACCCAAATCCTCCTTGGGTGTGATGGGTCTCAGTGGCTGAATCTGGGCAAGACCCTGGAGAAGAGAAAATCCTTCTTAAATGTCTGGGCATGCCCAGCACCCTGGGGGTTGGTCTCGACGACCTGATGTACCTGTCCATGCTGGCGGCCCTAGGGGTGGACGGTGCGCCGGGAAGAGATGGGACCGGGAGGGCCTGCAGAGAGAGACGCCCACCTTCGCCCACCTCCTCCAAAACGCGAGAAGGGAGGTGCAAGGGAGAGAGCGCAGAAAGAGAAAGGAAAGCAGAAGTTTCCATTCGTACCGGATGGTTTTGTTTTTTTATCTGTTTGCAAATGTTCAGTGTGATGGTTTGAAACCCAGCCGTGTAGCTGCCGTCGCCCACACACAGAGCTGCAGTGGCGCTGAGCATCGGCTGGCAAGCTGCATCCCCAGCATCGGCCATTAAACCCGAGCCCACACCAGGGCAGACTGCAGCCCTACCCCCCCTGGGGCCCCCTGCCACCCCCATCGCCCCTGCACCCCGACACGCAGCACCCTCCACACACACAATTAACAAAAACTTCCAGCATTCCGTTTCCTCTAGAGAAGGCATAAAGAGAAGCAGAGATGGGACGCACAGGGAGAATACTCCTGCCTCATCGGAGCCACCGGTTTTCAGGAGAGCGCGGCAGCCTCCACCTGCCTGTGGACTGACCACTTCAAGGTGAGAGAGGTCTTTGTGATTTCTTTATGCACCTGGAGGTCTGGGAGGCAAGGCCAGATGAAGGGATCTTAATCATTGAGCCTTGCCTGCTGCCTCCTGAGTGATTCTCTCAGGCAAGCATGATGGACGCTTCCTTCCAAACACACGCAGTTTGCTCTGACACAAGTCCCCCACTCAGGTCCCCGTGAGACCTTTGGAACGAGGGGGCTTCTCAGGACCCCCCTTCACCTCTCAGCACAGCCTCCTGAGCCTGAGATGTGGACTAAGGTCTGACCCTGCCTTTGGCCTGACCTGTTGATTTCCAACTGAGGCTACTGACCTTCTTCCCTCGAGTGAGCACTGACCCCAAAGTGGGTCCTCTGGGACCCTATGGAATGGTTCTCCAACCAAGGGGCTTTGGGAAACCTGTTTCCCCAGTGGCCCCAAGCCCGGTAATCAGAGGCAATCAGACCCAGCTGTCCAGCTAATCTGTATGAAATAGGCTTCCTTCCCAGCAGAAATCAACAAAGTTTAAAATAGAACGGACTGTAATCGGAAACGAAGCTATAGAGTTCTGTGTGTGAGGCAACAGGCAGAAACATCCACATGGAAAATATTCAGGATAAATTACATCGCTCACCACCATGTGGGCCAGGAAAAGAAACGATTTCCTTGTTTATTATGCGTGTTTGTGGGTCGGAGGGGAGCCGAGCGGGGACACCTCCGCCGGAAGGTTTAAGCCTCTCTCGACCAGAAGGAGAGAAATGAAAAAAGAACGACAAAGATGGAGGGAAAGGAAAAAGGCCATAATGTACCTTATTGGAGAAGAGAAGCAGATAAAAGAGCTCCGAATTCTGTGCAGTCAGGGGATGAATCAGTTGGCATAGGTCTATTTTTAGTCTCCAAGATCTGCTGTTACATTTTGCCTGGCATTAATTAATGTCATAGGCGTGTTTCATCCACAGGTTCCGAAGGTCCTCAGTATGTCATTCAAACCGGGAGGTGTCGACCCTCATGTATGGGTGCTCTCGGGCCTTGGGGTCTGGTCTCCAGCACAAACATGAGTCCAGAATGTTCCGGTCTCTGACCTTGCCCTCTCCGGGTGTATCCGTTAATCTCCTGGCTCCAGCCCTTGGATGTCTGGCCACTGGCCAAGGCAGAATTGCAATTGTTAGGCTTTGTTTTTCAAAAAGGAAAGGCTGTATGAAGCTGAAATTGGGGGGAAAAAAGATGTGGGATCATGGCTTGGAATAAAAAAATGGCTTTGGGGGCAAATCTACCACCACAAAGAAGGACGGGGCTCCCGAACCTCCAAACTGGGCTGATGTTGGCAAAGTATCTTTCATAAACGGGGAGTAGCTCCCGAAGTAGTCAAGACGAAGTGTAACATTTTAGTAGGAGCTCATTATGGAGCTGGGGTTGATCACAGGTTGGCTGAAATTGTGTGTGAGGCTAATTACCCTGAAAACGCCTATGCATGTTTCAGAGCCCAGGCTGTAAATCCAAGAGCGGTTTAAATGCACGAGTTGTCACGAGCAGGGTGTCTCACTCTCCGAGGTGATAACAGGATAACAGCGGCTTGAACAAGAGGCGAGAAGGAGAAGCAGAGGGCCGCGTGGTAGTCAGACTGTTGAGACAACCGTCTTTGTACGTTTGCAACAATTATTAGGTCAATAAGAAAGTGAGAATACATCCCGGCCCCTACTTAGAGGAGACATCCCTTCTGCTCTCTTTAATTAGTTACAATATCCCCTCACGGTCCTACAGTCAGACTCAGTTGTTGACAACGATGTGCTCAGAGCCGTGTGTTGAGACCTATGTATGGTCCCCATGTAGTTCATGGGTTGTTCACGGTTGGTCCATCCAAGACAGGGACACGGACAACCCACTGAGGGCCAGAGAGAGTCCCCAGGGCATGTGGCTGGCGTCTCCGTTGAGTGGAGAAATACAAAGTGTGTAGACGATCTCCGGTGCCCATTGGGAAAGTCCGTTTTCAGGTCGGCAAGAAGGATTAACATCACCGAATTTGGGAAGTTCTTAAGAAGGAAGGTCAGGACCACCGAGAGGGTGTGAGTAAGCAGGACACTGACCTTGGGTGTTTTGTCCAGAGACTGGGTTCTATCTTTCTATCCAGGCAGACGACTCAGGGATCCTGAACCCACCCATCTGAGCTGCGTGTGTCTGGGGGAGCACACCAAGCTCCCTGAACACGGACCCATCACATCCTCTACCGGGACCTCCTTAGCATCCACGGTGGGATTTTTCTGGGCAGCCAGTGGCTGGGTAATGGGAATTCCATTGGTCATGGGAATCTCTGGGATCTTCCAGGTCAGCCACGTCTGTGGCCACAAATGTACAAGATGGGTGCCCATCTGGGCATGTTAGACAAGGCAGGTGACCTTCAGGCTCTTGCCGTCTGTTTGAGACCTGACCAGATGATGTCATTAGAAAATCAAGTGAAAGCTTCCCCCGGAGCTGAGAGCCTGGAGTCCTTTTGCTGCTTTGTAACTTCTTTATGCACAGGGAGGTCTGATATATGAGACCAGATGAAGAGATCTCAGTCTCATAATTATGATCAGAGAAGGTCTGACTATTTCTGCCCAGTGCTGTGCTCGGGAGGGAGGGCTTTGCCTGCATCTCTCTTTTTTAAAAAAAATAATTAATTAATTCTTTGCGGTACGCGGGCCTCTCCCTGCTGCGGCCTCTCCCATTGCGGAGCACAGGCTCTGGACGCGCAGGCTCAGCGGCCATGGCTCACGGGCCCAGCCGCTCCGCGGCATGTGGGATCCTCCCGGACCGGGGCACGAACCCGTGTCCCCTGCATCGGCAGGCGGACTCTCAACCACTGCGCCACCAGGGAAGCCCCTTCCTGCATCTCTTTATCTAATCCTTACAACGCCCAGGGAGGCTGCCGTTGTCCCTATCACCTCCTGATGGAGGACCCAGAGTCCTACATATGTTATTTTTTGCATTTATTTTCAAAACACAAACATTTGGCATTGCCCTCCATAGCAGATCCATTGATCTTACTATAAAATAACCCTTCCCTCTAAAAGAACTCTTGAAGGAGAATTCTATGCTCACTCCCTCCTGGGTGAGGCACGTGTTTACTTGTAATGTCTACAGGGGTGGTCCCCGACCCGTTCCGGAAGTACAGGGACCCCAGTGGAAGAGCCTGAGCTCAGCCCATTGGAGGGATGGACTGCAGGGTCCTGAGCTGGCGGCCTCCCTGCTGGTTTCGTGCCCATTTGCCGGTGACTCTGAGTGAAAAGTAGAGGCCCCTGAGCTCCTTTCCTTCCCCCTGGACCCCACAGTGGAGGTCAGCAATTAGGCAAGTGATCACCTCTGGTTCTGGGACGGGCCCAGTTGTCTACAGTGCGATGGGGAAGGTGGACAAAAGTCCGGGGCGGAGGCGCTTATCCCACATGGGCTGAGGGTCTTGCAGGGCCCCTCACTCCCAAGCAGCCCTGCCCACAGGGCCTCCCTGCCGACCCTCTTCCTCTGTGACCACCGAGGGCCTCACATCCTGGGGAGATTCCTAGAAACGGGGTCTGTTGATGCAAACACACGTGCCCCTCGCCACAGGAAACTGTGGCCTCACATCCACAGTGATAACCACGGAGGTCCTCGCGGAAACCAACGAGGAACAGGTTTTCGATGTTTGACTAAATTAGGAAACACGTGTTCTCTCTCCCCTTGTCAGATAAAATACAGGACACCCAGCTGAATTTGGATTTCAGGGACAGTATGGTTACTCGTAGCATAAGGATTGCACAGGACATACTTTTACTAGCGTATTATTCATTGTTTCTTCGAGACTCAAAGTTAACTAGGCATCCTGCCTTTTTTTTGAAGTATAGTTCAAAAAACTGAAAAATTTTCAATTGACGTATAGTTGATTGACAATATCATGTTGGTTTCAGGTGTACAGCACAGTTATGCAGATATATATATATATATTCTTTTTCAAGGCATCCTGCATTTTTATATATTTTCTATAAATATAGTACCTGTAACACAGGGGACCCCCTCGTGACACTCAGAAACTTGATCTGGGAAGAGTTGGGGTGAGTTCTCCATCAGACTTTCTTCCCGGGCTCTGATGAGGATAAAACAGCCTGTGCCCTTGGCTCCAGGCACGTACCAACATCTCATGTGCGGGAAAGTCTCCTTGGTTCTGCCCAGGGGGAGGTGTGATGAAATTCGTTGTGCAGGGGAGAAGTCGAGGCCCAGGGATGCTGGTGTGACTTGCCAGGCGCTCAGACTCAGCTCGTGGCCTGTCTCACTGCCTTTCTGGCAGTGGGTGGGTAAGTGGCCTGAGTGCCGAGGAAAACCAGGCTTCAGAGGAGCAGTAACGACAGGTTAGCTTGGAAGCGCTCTGTGCAAAGAGCGGTGTCAACACATGCAGATTATATGCAAATACACTGGGCCCGCCTGGCAGTGTGTACCTGGGTGGGAGGCCCAGCCCCCCGCCATCCTGGGTTTCTGGTTGGGGCAGGTATACCGGGCTGAGCGCTGCTGGGACCCCGTGAGGTCTACGTTCACGGGGCACACAGGTGTATGTGACTTGCCGCCTTGATCTGTGCACGCCCAGCGAGACACACGGCTCCTGTCTCCCGGGATACCCTTTCCCGGGGCTCCTCCAGGCTCCCTCTGGAAAGGAAGAGGCAGCCTCTCCTTCTGGGATCCTCCCACCAAGATGCCCAGCACTGGACACTGCTGATGAGAGAGTAATCACAGCAGTAACGCTACCGTGAACACAGACTGGGGTTGGAGGTCCACCCCTCTGTGGGGAGCACCTTGGACTGAATTCTCCCAAGTGCCTGGTGTTATTATTGTCCCTGCCGGTCAGAGGAACACACAGAGGCTTTGAGGTAAAGTAACTTGCCCACAACTAGTGAGAATGGAGCCCGGGTACAACCCCAGGTGCCCTTAAAGCCCTCGCTCTGAGATCTGGCTGCGGGGATCCTTGCTAGGGGAGAATTAAAAGAGAGGATTGAAACCTGGCTCCTGGGCACGGACTTTTTGGAGAGGTTGCATTCTTTTCGAAAGGTCCTTATGGAGATTTGCAACAGTTTTAACTGAGATGCTTTGGGATTTGTGCTTTTAGGGTGAACAGGGTTGGCCTCAAATGTTGGTGCCAACCGAACCCCATGTGTTGGGAGATGCTCCCCAAGAGAGGAGCTTAGCCCAGGGAACCATGACAGGGAGGGGCTGCCCCAGCCCCTCTCTCTTGTCTGCTGAAGAGAGCAGCTCGGGTTAACGGCTAAGCATGGTGGCTCGGGCATCCTCTCAGGCTTCCTGGAGGACTTGAGAGCTGAGTTTGCTGCAAGGCCATGAGGTACAGAGGAAAGGAAGGAACACCTCAGGCCTGGGCGTAGCTCCTGCGGGGCCCCTACAGGGCAGGAGTGTAGGAGCTGAGAGGCCAGGGTGGGCTGGGCTGCAAAACAAGAAGAAATGGGGTTTGGGAAGGGGCCCCAGAGTGGGACAGAGGCCAGCGCCCTCTAGACCACACAGGCGGCGGAGATCACTTCATGGCGTTGACACTAGAGCGGGTGTGCGTGGATGGAATATTCTGTGTTTGAAAACCAGCCCTCCGGTCACGGAGAGGAGCGTGGGGTTTGCGAGGGGCCTGGAGGTGAAGGGAGGTCACTGGATTTGAGCCGTTGGTGGGCGGACAGTTCAATCCAGATCCCGCTTGGCTGTCCCCACCATCCCCAGCCCAGCAAGCTGAGCGGCTCCTGCGGACCCTGTTCCTGAGTTTGTCCCTGATTGGCTCCCTGCCCCACGCCCCTCCTCCAGAGAACACGTGCACTGGCTCCAAGCCCACACTGTCCGAGCGCTTCTCCTCGGGCCCACACAGTGCACCACGGGACCCCACGAGAACAGGAAGGAGTCAACACGGCATTAAGCATGCCTGAGCCTCACTGCCTGACTTTTGAGAAGGTCAGGGCCTGATTTCGCTTTGGGTCCCCACCCTGGGCCGGGTGCATCTTCATGGCTGGGCTTCCCACGAGGCAGGAGGCTTGGCAGGAGGAGCGGGTGGCTTCCCCGAGAGATCTCGCTCCGAGGCCACTAGGCGAAGTGCTTAATAGTGCGGGACGCTGCCCGGGGAAGCCTGGGGCTCCCGGCTGCCGAGACCTGACTGGGAGGCTGGACAAACATGTTTGACCAGCCGCACCCGGCGCACCAGAGGAAGGGCAAGTCAGAGGTCGGGCATCCCTGCCATACTAAACTCTGGAGAGACAAGGCGTGGTAGGAAGTCGCTTTGGCCGGCCCAGCCTCGGAGAGGGAATTATTGCCGAGCTGCTTCGTGCTGGAGGGAACCCTTTCAACCTTGCGTTCCCAGCACAGCTGAGAAGATTTGTCTCACGGTTGCTTGCCAAGTACCTACCTGGAGCCGGGCTAAGAAAGTTCAAATTTGTCTACATCTTCAAGGAGTGCATCGAGGGACAGAAGCTGATGACGAGGACGAATGTGCGAACTGCCGTGGGACCCTGAGAGTGGAGAAGTCCCCCCAGATGCCTGGTCAAGTCGGGTCACGCCTCATAGAGGATGCAATACTTAGAGAGGTTGGATCATTTTTTCCCACTTCGGGGATAGGAAACGTGCACCCAGTCACACACATGGGTCAATCCCGCAGAACAAGTATATAACTTTTGGAACAGGGACCCATGTGGCCCAGTCTCAGAGCGACTTTATGAGCACCAGACTCAGTGCAGTAAACAGCGAGTGATTTATTTGATAAGCGAACAGCAAGGTTCTTTGTTTGGATTTCTTCAGCACTGGGGAGGGGATTCATGATTCACAGCAAAACGTGTAACGTTTCTTCTTTCTTTTTCCATCCACATTCCCCTGTCCGATGTCCCTCTTCTCCAAACTCTGTGCAAAGTTCCTTCCTCTGTCCTGACCCTATTTCTCTCAATTGCTTTCCCGATCTCCGCGCCATGTCTTAGGCTGCTTAGAATAAAATTTCTCCTGTGGCCTCAAACGCTCTACATCACTTGTTCTCTGCATGAACTCTGGCCTCATCTCCTAGCGGTTTGCTATTGTTCTCCTTGCTGTTGTTCTGCACACCCATTAGCCTTCTGCTGCTTTTTTTTCTTTTTTGCGGTACGCCGGCCTCTCACTGTTGGGGCCCCTCCCGCCGCGGAGCGCAGGCTCCGGATGCGCAGGCTCAGCGGCCATGGCTCACGGGCCCAGCCGCTCTGCGGCATGTGGGATCCTCCCGGACTAGGGCACGAACCTGCGTCCCCTGCATCGGCAAGCGGACTCTCAACCACTGCGCCACCAGGGAAGCCTATTCTGCTGCTTTTAACTTGCCAAGTGAGTTCTCACCCCTGGGCCTTTTCACGCCACTCTCCCTCTGTCTGGAACGGCTTGTTCTCAGATTTCCCCACGGCTGAATCTTCCTTGTATTTCAAGTCTCCTCATCATGGGTAACACCACTCCGTCTTTCTTTCTTCGTCACACTTATCTGTCTGAAACGACCTCACTCATTTATGCGCATTCTTACTCGTGATTATCTTTTGCTCCAAAATGTCAGCCCCACGAGGGCAAGGACCTTATCTGTCTTATTCTCCCCCGATCCTTTGACCTAGAACAGAAGTTGGAACCTGATTGGTATTCAAGAAATATTTGGTAAACGTGTGGGTAACTGTTGAATGCAATTTCCCTGACACCTAGGAGGGGGTCTGTTTTCTTCTTCATTGCTTTTTTGATTGGTATCTGCCTGTTTGGTTTTGGTCCTTATTTTCTCCTCAATCATCTTGATCATGTATCACAGAAAAGATAAAGAACAGTCTAGAGGAGACAAAACGTTCTCAGGCGGTGAGAAGTGAAGGGACAGACTGGACAAATCACAGCTTCTCATGGATAGGAAAACAGAGCGGGCTGGACGCACACAGGGATCAAGGTTTTTGTCTGCACGCACCTGCACAGATGCCCACATTTGCATGTATGTGCGTTTAACACCGTGACAAACACAGTGGCAACCAGATCGGTGTTGTGGGTAATGGCATGGGCTCTGGTGAGAGGTGGGTTCTGGTCCCACCTCTGTGATGTTTAAAACGAGGGCGTTTTAAGGTCAGGGGCTGAATGGCTTTAGGTCAGGGGCTGAATCTCACTGGGAATGATTTCTTGGAGGTCCAGGTAAAGAGGCATCTGCTGCCCAGCTCTGGGGTGAAGAGTGCTGTGACAAAGTAGCCATGGGTGTCAGAAGGGGAGAGGACAGGTGCACCTGAACTTGACATTCCTGGGCTAGATGGTCCATGATGGACCTCTAGCTCTAAATCCCATCTCATCCCTTTGGGAATGGGAAGAGATGGGCTGGGAGCCTTAATTAAAGGGGCAAATTTTCCTACATTAGGAAACTTCATCTTTAGCATCTGTCTTCAAGAGATGTGCTGGAAAACCTCTCTGGGAGGGTATGAAGCGATGGTGACCCTAGAGAATGTATGGATGAAGTGTGTGCTTCCCTGGTGCTCCACCAATGACCCTGAAGTCCCTAGCACTAAAAATAAGTCCTGCAGGGAGCTGGGGATGGTGGTCCCTGTGCTGCAGGGAGAGACGTATTGAGGTCAGGCTGGCTCTTCGCTCCGGGCGCTGGTGGGATTCTGAACTCTGGCTTTGGAGGGAAACTGGGTAGCTTATCATTTGAGCTCTGCTTCCAAAAAGGATTTGGGGGAACTTACACTAAGGATGCACCCAGAGGATGGGACAGTGAGAAAGAAAGCCAAAACCTGAGATCAGGGCCACCCAGAGGAAAAGAGAACCAGATCTCTGGGGTCTCCCAGGCCAGAACTTGGAGTCGAGGAGCAGTCATCATTTGGTTTCACGAGGAGAAAAGGATTCTTGGTTTGGAGACGCAGCTGGCAGAGGCTAATATACAAATCCGTGTTTTAATCTGTTTATTGAAATGTTTAAACATATTGCTTTTGTAAATACATCCAAAAGACCCTGATTGACCAGTCTCCCAAGGGGTGGGGTGGAGTGGGTTCTCAGCCCCGCCATTTTGTTCCTCATCTGGACCAGTGAACCTTTCCCCTTAAAAAAAAAACAAGAAAACAAACTCCTTACATAAGAAACTTTTGAGAGTGGGTGGAAGGAGGAACCAATTTTTCTTGCTATAGCTGAAACGTTAAGGCTTTTTCTTTGTAGTCTAAAAAATTAATCTACAGAAACAGTGGGTGATGCCAACACAAATCACTGCAGGTGCTGCAATGATTTCATTTTTACACTTGATGATTAAAATCTGATAAGCCAAAAGCGCTCAAGAGGTACATCACGTCTTCCTAAAAGGGGTACAACTTGTAGGGAAACAAAAGGGCCCACCTTCCCCTGGCTTTTCGTCTGTCACTCAGTCACTTTCATTCTCCGTGGCCCTGCGAGAGCACAGTCAGGGCGATGGTCTGGGGAAATGAACTGTGCAGGCAATTACGGCGGGAGAACATAGGAACATCGCGTGTGATGGGCCCTGGGAGGCTTTGAACCTTTCCCCGGATGCAGCACAGTCACAGCCCGGTGCGAGCCCGGAGCCAGCTTGATGGAATCATCTCCGTCAGCCAGATGGGAGCTGTTCCGGAAAGGCTGGGGGGTGGCATTTATCCCAATAGCCTTCGCTGCCCAGGGAGAGGGGATGAGGACAGTTTTGGGGAAACTGTCTTGAGAGTCAGAAGGACATCATCTTGGCAAACTTCTGCTCACTGCCCACTGAGCCACAGGTCATGGCAAGGGGCAACTTTGTGCTTCCTCACTCAGCCCTCTCCAGAGCGGGTTTGGACCCAAGACACCAACCCAAACCCAGCCCATCCCTTTTGTCAGAAGAGTCTGAAGGGCTGGCACGCAGTCTCACCCGACATTTCCCAAGATTGGTATGCAGACCCTGGGGGGTACTGTTTTTTTTTTTAAAATTTTTAACTTATGTAACTTTAGGTGGGACCATTAAAAATTTTTTTAAATAAACTTTTTATCTTGGTATCATTTTCGGTTTACAGGAAAGTTGCAAAATTAGCACAGGGAGTTCTCATGTCCCTTTGCCGCCGTTGTGAGCATCTTACGTACACACGGGGCATGTGTCATGATGGAGAATGTTGACGTTGATGAGTGACTGTAACTGAATTCCAGACGTTATTTGGATTTTCAGTCTTTCCCCAAATGCTGGGCTTCTGTTCTAGGGGCCAAGTGAGGGTCAAGGGATATCTTATTTATTTATTATTATTATTTTTTTTTGTGGTACGCGGGCCTCTCACTGTTGTGGCCTCTCCCGTTGCGGAGCACAGGCTCCGGACGCGCAGGCTCAGCGGCCATGGCTCACGGGCCCAGCCGCTCCGCGGCATGTGGGATCTTCCCGGACCGGGGCACGAACCCGTGTCCCCTGCATCGGCAGGCGGACTCTCAACCACTGCGCCACCAGGGAAGCCCAAGGGGTATCTTCTGATATATCTTTTAAAAAAGTGACTACCCAGGTAGTTATTTTAATGGATATTACAAAAGTATACCATGACCACATCAACTATGATTACAGCTTGCAACCAATTAGATGAGGAAAAGCAGGTCGATCTGAAGAAATATACATATAAATGAAGATGGTGTGCAGCCTGGGGATGCGGCTTCAGGCACGGGGTGGTCCAGCTCCCTCTCTTCACCGCTCTGCTGAAAGGGGGGGCATCGTGCAAGGTCCCCCAGAATACCGGTGGCAGAGTTCCGGCAGGAGGACTGGCCCAGCGGGAGACTCCCATCCCGGCACCCCTTCCACAATCCGACGGTGTCTCCCTTCTCAACTGGAGGAAAGCAGGAGGTGGAGGTGAGGGAGACTGTGGGAATAAAGTTTCCATTTCAATTATTCAGCTGAACCTTGACCCTTCATTATCATGGATGATCAAAATCCCGCTGGATACGTCATGTTTTAAGTAAAAACATGGTTAAGTGGCCCTGAGGATGTGCAGGCAGGTAATTGCATGGGCCACTCGTGTGATTACACTTGGGGGTGGGGGGCACTTTTCTATCTGCACAGAAATGAGAACAACAGCTGTAGGGGCATCGTCACACGTCCATGGAGCGCTCCTTTCTACAGGGACTCTACAGGTCAACCTCGTTTCTCATCACACCTGGATTGTGATTACAAACCTCTTTTGACAATGAGGGCGTTAAGGAGAACTGAACCCAAAGAGAGAAGGGGCTTAAATGAAAATCCAAGTGTGTGTTCCCAAGAGCAGGCTGAGTCCCCCAGCCTCCCCCCGCGAAGCCCACCGTGACACACTTTGCATTTCATGAGCTTGGAGCCTCTGCGGTTTTCCAAGCCGGGCAGGTCCCACCTGCCTGGTAGGTCGTCTAAGTCCCTCAGTGCAAGATCTGGGTTTGGCTCAAGGCCAGAGAAATTTGATCGGGCTTGTCACTCAGCAGATATTGACCTTGGGCTGACATTGTGCAGGGTGGCAGAGGACACAGAGGAACGCCCAATCAATCACTTAAGACCCATGGGACAGGTAACCCGAGAAGGACAAGAAATGTGCTGTGAGGGTCCGTCTCGGGAGAGTCCAGAGGACAAGGGTGATTGTTCTGATCGGTCTTTCGTGCTCTCCGTTCTTCACAAATTGTCCCACTGGATGTATAAGAGTTGAAACAAACAAACAACAAACAAACAAACACATCTGTTCATTTCCATTCATTTAACACAGCTTTGGGGATCCTGATGCTGTTCTAGGCCCAGTTCAAGGCTTTGCAGAGGCCCTCGGAGGTCAGGGAGAGAAGGGCAGGCAGCAGGATGTGGGGAGAGAGCCTGCACCTGGGGACCAGCCCGGAGAGACTCGCCTTGTAGGAACTTCTGATCTGACTCACCCGAGGCCCCGAGAAGCACTTCATAGTGCCCTGCTTGCTGGCGAGGCTGAGCCGGGTCACCGGGCCCCAGATTTCCTGCACAGACTCATCCTTCTGCCGAGTCCTGGGTGAGGCAGGTGGCTGCTCTCAGAGTTACAAGAAGGGGGCCAGGGGCAGCCGCCCCACCCCCGTGGCTTTCTGCCACGTGACTGCATATCTGGGGACTGGGGAAGGTTCTGGGGGCTGAACCCCAAAGGCAGGGGGTCATTCTGCTCCCCCTGGTCCCAGCTTCTGGACAGGAATGTGTGTCGAGGAATGCAAGGGCCATGCAGCATCGCCCCTTGTGTGCATTATTCTTCCCACCTGGTCTCCCTCAGACCCTCAGGGAGGGTCTGTCCTCCCTGTCCTGGTTTTGCTGCCTTTTCTTTTAGCTGCACCTAAGGGCCTTGCTTTAAAGAACAGTCATCACAGACTGCCAATTTTGCCAAATGAGCCTTGCCCTTAACAAGAGAGTGAAATACCTTTTCTGTTTGTTTCCTTGGGGGGAAAACGGCCCAGGAAGGCAAGTTCACAATCATTTGGAAATGACTTTTTTCTGTCTTTGTTGACTCTTGTCACATGCTTAGTGGCCTGGTTACCTGCTGCCCGCTCTGGAGACTTGATTTATATGACAGTGCTTAGAAAAATCGGAAGGGGGGTGGTTCTTTATTATCTTGAGATATAATTCACATACCATAAAGTTTTCCTGCTAAAGTCTATGAGTTAGTGAGTTTTAGTGTATTCACAGAGTTGTGTACTCATCACTACGATCGAATTCCAGAACATTCCACCACCCTCCAAATAACCTCTGCACCCATTAGCAGTCACTCCCCTCCCTACCCCCAGCCCTAGGGAACCACAAATCTACCGTCTGTCTCTACAGATTTGCCTGTTCTGAACATTTCACATACATGGAATCAGACAATATGTGGTCTTTGGTGTCTGTCTGGCTTCTGTCACTCAGCACAGCAGTTCTGGGGTCCATCCACATCTTAGCAGGTGTCAGAACTTCATTCTCTTTTTATTGCCTGATGATATCCATGGCATAGCTATGTCACATTTTGTTATATAATCAGCCATTGATATATTTATTTTCAATTAATTCCAAAGGATTTATTTATTTATGGCTGCGTTGGGTCTTCATTGCTGCACACGGGCTTTCTGTAGTTGCGGCGAGCGGGGGCTACTCTTTGTTGTGGTGCGCAGGCTTCTCACTGCGGTGGCTTCTCTTGCTGCGGAGCACAGGCTCTAGGCGCACGGTCTTCAGTAGTTGTGGCACCTGGGCTCAGTAGTTGTGGCTCACAGGCTCTAGAGCACAGGCTCAGTAGTTGTGGCACATGGGCTTAGTTGCTCCGCGGCACGTGGAATCTTCCCGGACCAGGGCTCGAACTCGTGTGCCCTGCATTGGCAGGCGGATTCTTAACCACTGTGCCACTAGGGAAGCCCCTTTTCTTTTTAAAGTAGCTTTTGTACAGGAAAACTTTCTCATTAATTTATCTTAACGAAGTGCTTTCACACTGTAACTTGAGAGCAAAAAAGGCAAATCAAAGTCCTTTTCAGATATAGAGACAGATTCATTCCTGAGGGCTTCCTTGGTTAAGCCTGGGGAAACGTCTGTCCCAGGTCCCGGAGAGAGGTGACCGGCCCAGCTCAGCCCTTTCTGCATTCCTTTCCATAGCTCTCTGCTTCTGGGAGTTTTACCCTACTCCAGCGGAAGGCGCAGCTCTTCAGCACGAGAGTTTGGCCTTTAGTTGGTACCATTTCCTATTTCCGGTCTCCTCCTCTCCACCCCCTGGCCCGCGGCTGCCCTGCGGCCCTCTGTCTCCCTTTCAGGGACTGCCGAGCACTCACACGCGTTTGACCTCGGTGCAATTCCAAGCCTCCCCAGCCTGCCTCTTGTTGGTGCTTCTGCCCAGCAAATTCTTACGCATCCTGCAACCGCCAGCCCACCTATTACCTCCAGGAAGTCTCCCCAGACCCTCCTCCCCCGGACTCCCATGATGCTTTGTTTATATGTTACGGCCGGGCGTGGTTCTATGATAGTTAGCGATGAGGGAGGTGTAGGTAAATAAATTGGAACGGATGCTGGTGTCGGTGCTGGGTTCTGGGGGGTGTCGGAGGGTCCCTGGGGAGGGGAAGGGACATGGGAGGTGTGGTCATGCGACCCTGTTGAGGCGTTGCCTCTGGCTCTGTGTCTGTCTCTTTCCCATTCTTACCTGCACGCGACCTGTGTGTGACCTCTTGCACGCCTGGTGGCTCAGAGAGCCAGGGTGGTGCCTGAGCATTGATGCGGGGTGTGTGGGGGGTGGAAGTCATGTGAATTCGCATGATTTTGTTCTTCCAAAGACTAGCTCGCTCAGCCAGATGAGATTCCGATTCCTCCCCAAACCCGATCTAGCTCAACAGGAGGCTTAGATACATGACCAGCTGGATGTTATTGATGGCAAAGTGGGGTAAGGAAGCACTCCTCTCCCCAGTGAAAATAAATGGCATATTTTAAAGCAACAGGAAACTGGCCTAAACAAGTTAACGCACCACCAGTCTACACGGCCAGTTTTGCATCTGGTCTGCCCTGCGTCACCCCCAAACGTATTTCTTTTCATTCTCTCATATTCTGGCTTAGAGATTCCTTTTTATTTTTTTTTTGGCAATACCAATAGCTGCAATATTTTATTTTATTTTATTTATTTATTTTTAAGAGCTCAGATTATCTTTTTTATTGAGATGTAATTCACATATAACATTATATTATTTTTATAAAGATTCAATATTTGTATACATTGCCGCATGTATAATGATCTCCACAATAAGTAGCCGTAATATTTTAAAATTGAAGTATAGTTGATTTACAATGTTGCATTAGTTTCAGGTATACAGCTAAGTGATTCAGTTTTTTATATTTATGTTTGTATATATGTATTCTTTTTCAAATTCTTTTCCATTATAGGTTATTACTAGATATTGAATATAGTTCTCTGTGCTAGGCAGTAGGTCCTTGTCATTTGTTTTATATACAGTGGTGTATATCTGTTAATCCCAAACTCCTAATTTATCCCTCCTTACCCTTTCCCCTTTGGTAACCATAAGTTTGTTTTCTATGTGGCTTAGAGATTCAGTTTGCCTCTCAACCTCCACCATTGAGAATAATTATTTTTATTTATGTATTGAATTCTGATATATTGTATTTTTACATGTTTATGGATTGTACTTACTGTACTTTTTCACGTTCCATCACTCCTGTGTTTGCTCCTTCCAAAGTCAGAGAGAGCAGGGCAGGAACTAGGGTGGGGAGACAGAGGACTTACCATGGATGCAAACTGAGTCATCAAGACAATATTTTCGTGCAATACCTTGAAAATAAAAATTGATGCAAACTATTCCATATTGAACAAAATATTGACATTTTAAATAAAGTCGGCATCGCAGAGATCCTTGTGAGGCTTCCCACCATCATCACCTGCAGTGGAAATGCTCAATCTGGGCCCTCGGGAACCTCCAGCGTTAATACGTGGAGAGGCTCTGCTGATGCTTATTCCAACCGCATCTCCAGGAAAATGACCAAACTGGCTCTAATTCTTACCAGCCTCCACAGAATAACCATATCTCTGATGCACTGGGTGCCACACCTTCATTTCCCAGCAGCAGGCTCGGTGGCCGGGTTGCTAGATCAATAGTCACAATTACTAAAGGCCTCAGCTGAGCTGTATTTTCTTCCCCGTCTCTGCAGCTCTCTCTTCCTGTTTTCTAAGCGTTGCTACTGTGACATTAAGTGATGTATAGAAAAGAATTGACTTCCTGTTTCTGAGCCAGCCCAAGTTTCGTCTCTGCTTGCATCTCCTCCAGGTGGTTCAAAATGGTGCTTTTCTCAGTTAAACCCGGCGTTGACTCAAAGGCCAAGCCATGGGAGGCCATCCTCTTTTATTTTATTTTCTAAGATGCAGGGAGGATGCCTCTGTCCTCTGAGATGCTGCCTGCAGAGTAGCGACCAGAGAGGATGCCTGAGACGGCCGTCTCAGCAAAGAGAGTGGGAGGAGGGCTGGGCCAGTGCCTCTCTGCTCTGGGGCGCCTGCCCACTTGTCTTTTCTGGGGCTATGGATGTCTCCCCAGTTTCAGGCCAGGTCATTCGTGTTTGAATCGGAGCACCACTGGCTGCAAGTACATCTCTCTTCATCAAGGTATGTAACATACTCCACAAGATAAGTCTGTAGAAGATCCTAGTTAAAAATAAACAACTCTTTTTTACGTTGTGCTCTTAATGATATATTTACCTTCAAGCGTGCAGTTAAAAAGAAAATGCTACGCAAAACTGGGCCTGACCCAGTTCAGTAATTGTCTTGTGTGCCTGTCACAACTGTTATTTTTGTCAGAATATTTACTGCAAATCATAACGGCTGTCAGAAACTGAGTCCACAATCCGTGTTCTACTGAACACAGAACAACCTACAAGGAAATTCGTTGCTTTATAAGCAGTTCTTTTTTTTTTTTGCAATGATGGACCTAATTAAACTGAAGGTGTGAATTGGTTAGAAACATCAGTTCTATTAGCCCAAGGGTTAGAAAAATAAAACATACAGTATAATCTAAATATCAAGGTATTTGATAGCGACACTATTTTTAGCATTTCTACTGTTCAACCACCCAAGGGTAGCATTTTTCAACGAGATTTACAAGGGACCCTGGACCCTGGACCACGTATTTATACATATATTTGGCTTCCCTTCATCCAGAATAGCTAAGAGCTGGAGGGTCTGTCAGATAAGCCCTGGAGCCCATATTCTGAGAGGTGGCTGGCTCCTCTGTTCCCGTAGCAAATCTTTCTGTGAGAATGAAAGCAGAGATGTTATCTGCCAGAATGCAAGGGGAGACAGGATGCAACTTAGAAAACCGATAACATCAGCTGACTGGGAAAAGCAGAATAAACGTCAGGGTCGGTTTAAAATAATGTGCTTGTTAACTACCCTAATTCTATTGCCCCAGCTAAGGGCAAGCTTTTAGGATCACAAGACTGATATCCATCAGAGCAAGTGTTTAGCTTCTGCAGAAGGCTTGGGGGCTGTGGGAAGATTTTGAGAAGCCAGGAGATGAAGGGTTGCTTCCTCAGTTTTACTTTGACCAGGAAGTCGGGGGAGGGGAACCTCCCAAAACCTAAATAATCACTGCCTAGTTGCCGAGAGGAAATGAGGCCACCAGGAGGGGCAAACGGGTATCAGCCAGAGGCCTTTCTCGTGGTAGAAACCACAAGCATGTATGCAGAGAACCAAGACAGTGGAAGGAGGTGGGGAGGTCTGTGTGTGATTAAGGGGGAAAATCCCAACGTGGAATGCGTACCACCCATACATTCACTGGTTGTCTAGTCCTTTGAACAAGTGGACATGAGCCCCACCCTCTAAAGAATGAAAACATGGCTTGAAAGTCACGGTGACTTATTCAAAGTCATTGAGTTTGGGAATTCCCTGGTGCACCAGTGGTTAGGACACGGGGCTTTCACTGCTGTGGGCCGGGGTTCAATCCCTGGTTGGGGAACCAAGATCCTGCAAGCCACGCAGCGTGGCCAAAAAAAAAAATGATGTTTTACATTACTTTAAAAAATAATTTACAAAGTCATAGAGTTTGAAAGGAGCAGAGCACAGGTTCAAAGACAGGTCTCGTCTCTGAGGTCTGGGTATTCAATCCTCCTGGGTGTGGCTCGGCAGGGATGGTTGAATGGTTGATGATGTGAATGGTTGCGTTCAGGAATCTCTGCAGAGTCCGCTGGGGGCATCCGTAGGCAACCTTCTCCCTGCTTTGACTTGCAACCAAGTGAGAGGTCTTTGAGGGTCTTCGTTGCTATCGTTGTATTTTCACGACGATTATTTGCATTCATACAATGGCGGAGCCTCTCCATATATGGCGGTGATGTCAAATGTCCTCTGATATAAGGGTACCTGAGGGCAAGTGAGTGGACCCAAAGGAAACAAAGCCAAGGAAAATGATGTGTGTTGAGTCAGTGTTTCTCCAAGGGCAGCCCAGGCCTAGGGACGTGGTTTTAGGTCAACTCTAGATGCTGCAGTAAATAACACGGACTCACACACTGTGAAGGTTGTTTCCTGTTTCAGTGCCCTCTCTTTTGATTTATTTATTTACTATTTATTAGGCTTTTTTGTTTTGAGATAATTGTAGATTCACATGCAGTTGTAAGAAATAATCCAGAGGGAGCCCATGTACCTTTTACCCAGTTCTCCCCCCCCCATGGTAACATCTTGCAAATCACAACCTGCATATTGATACAGTCGAGATACAAACTATTTCCATCACCACAGGGATCTCTCATGGCCACACCCACTTCCCTCCTGCTCTCTTCCTCTCAACCCCTGGTAACTTTTCATCTGTTCTCCAGTTCCATAATTTGTCATTTCAAGAATGTTATATAAATGAAAAAATAGAACTACCCTATGACCCAGCCATTCTACCCCTGGGTATATATTTGAAAGAAACAAAACCACTAATTCTAAAAGATCCACACACCCCAGTGTTCATAGCAGCGTTATTTACAATTGCCAAGACATGGAAGCAACCTAAATGTCCATCAATGGACATTGGATGAACGGATACAGAAGATGTGGTGCATATATATACAATGGAATATTACTCAGCCATCAAAATAATGAAATTTTGCCATTAGCAGCAACACGGATGGGCTTGGAGGGCATTATGCTGAGTGAAATGTCACACAGAGAAAGACAGAGTGTATGATATCATGTATATGTGGAATCTAAAAAATACAACAAACTAGTGAATAAAACAAAAAAGAAGCAGACTCACAGATACAGGGAACAAACTAGTGGTTACCAGTGGGGAGAGGGAAGGGGGAAGGGCAATAGAGGGGGAGGGGATTAAGAGGTACAAACGATTGGGTATAAAATAAGCTACAAGGATATATTGTACAACACGGGAATATAACCAATATTTTATACTAACTAAATGAAGTATAACCTTCAAAAATTGTGAATCATTGTATTGTACCCCTGTAATTTTTATATAAGATTATACATCAACTACATGTCAATAAAAAAATGGAAAAAGTAAAATAAAATATAGAAAAGAAGAAGAATGTTATATAAATGAAATTACAGTGTGTGGCCTTTGGGTCTGGATTTTTTCATGCAGCATAATTCTCATAATTCTCATAATTCAGCATAATTCTCAATTCTCAAAATTGTTCACTCCTTTGGATTGCTGAGTATATTCTATAATATAGATGTTCCACAGCTGGTTTAACTATTTATCTGTTGAAGGACATCAGGGCTGATTCCAATTTTCAGCTATTACACATAAAGCTACCATGAACATTTGTGTACAGGCTCCTGTGTGAACTTAAGTTTTCATTTCTCTGGAATAAAAGGCCAGGAGTGTAATTCCCGGGTTGAATTGTAGTGGCATGATTTTTTTTTTTTTTTAAAGAAACTGCCTAACTTTTTTCCAGAATGGCCTTTCCACTTCATATCCACACCAGCTAATCATCTCATATTTCCGCATCCTCGCCTGCTCTTGGTGTCATCACTGGTTTTCATTTCCGCCATTCTGATGGGTGTGCAGTGACAGCTCGCTGTGGCTTTCATTTGCATTTCTCTGATGGTTAATGGTGCTGAACGCCTTTTCATGTGCTTGTTTCCATCTGTATATCTTTGGCGACGTGTCTCTTCGTGTTTTTGCTCATTTTCTGATTGGATTGTTGTTGAATTTTTTTAATTTAATTTTTATTTTATATTGGAGTATAGTTTGAATTTTTTTTAATGTTAAGTTTTTATACTCTAGATCCGAGTCCCTGGTCAGATATATGGTTTACGAATATTTTCTCCTGGTCTGTAGCGGGTGTTTTCATCCTCTTCAAAGCAGGGGCTCTTGTAGAGCAAATATTTTTAATTTTGATGGGGTCCAGTTTATAAATTTTTCTTCCTGTGGGACATGCTTTTGGCATCAAGTCTGAGAACTCTTTCCTATGCCCTGGATTCTGAAGATTTTCTCCTATTTTTTTTTTTTTCTAGAGCTTTACAGTTTTACAGTTTCCATTTAAGCTTGTTTCCCATTTAGAGTTAATGTTTGTATAAGTAAGGTGTGAGGTTTAGTTGAGGTTATTCTTTCTGTCTATGTATGTCAATTACTCCAGCACCATTTGTTGAAAAGGTTACCCTCCCTCCACCAGATTGCTTTTGAACCTTTGTTAAAAATCTGTTGGGCCTATTTGTGTGAGTCTTTTTCTGTTTTTTAAAACAGTTCTGTTCAATTGATCTATGTGTCTGTTCCTCTGCTGATATGACACTGTCTTCATTACTGTAGCTCTGTAATAAGTTTTCAAATTTATTGAAAATTTAGACTGATGCCTCCCATTTTATTATGCTTTTTCAAAACTGATTTATTCTAGTTCCTTTTCCTTTCTCTATAAATTTTCGAATAATCTTGTCTATGCCCACCAAAAAAATCTTACTGGGATTTTGATAGGAATTGAATTAAACCTGTAGATCAATTTGGGGAGAACTGACATCTTTACTATGTTCAGTCTTCCAATCCATGACATAATCTACCTCTTATTTATTTAGATTTTCTTTGAGTTTTTCATCAGTGTTTTGTAAATAGGTCCTGGGTATGTTTTGTTAGTTTTACATTTAAGTATTTCAATTTCTTGAGTGATTACAAATGGTATTGCATTTAAAATTTGGGTTTCCAACTATTCATTGCTAGTATATATAAGTAGGATTGATTTTTGTATCTCAAGACTTTGCTGAACTTGCCTATTAGTTCTAGAAAAAATTTTTTTTCCTTGGGATTTTCTACGTAGACAATCATGTCATCTGCAATTAGGGACAGGTTTTATTTCCTCCTCTCTTGTCTGTATGTCCTTTATTGCCTTTCTTGCTTTGTCGCACTGGCTGGAATTTGCATATCTATGTTATGTGAAAGGGCTGGGTTGCATCTCTGTCTCATTCCTGATCTTTGGGAGGAAGTATTCAGTTTTCTGCCGTAAAGGGTAACGTTTTTAGATGCTTCATCAAGTCGAGAAGCTTTCCCCCTATTTCTATTTTCTTTTCCTTTTTTTAAAAAAATTAATTATTTATTAATTTTATTTATTTATTTTGGCTGTGTTGGGTCTCAGTTGCGGCATGTGGGATCTTTCGTTGTGGTGCATGGGCTTCTCTCTAGTTGTGGCATGTGGGTTTTCTCTGTCTAGTTGTGGCACACGGGCTATAGAGCACGTGGGCTCTGTGCTTTGTGGCACGCGGGCTCTCTAGTTGAGGCACATGAGCTCAGTAGTTGTGACCTGGGTTTAGTTTCCCCGCGGCATGTGGGATCTTACTTCCCTGACCAGGGATTGAACCCGTGTCCCCTGCATTGTAAGGCAGATTCTTTACCACTGGACCACCAGGCAAGTCCCTATTCCTATTTTCTGAGAGATTTTATTATGAATGGGTGTTGACTTGTATCAGGAGCTTTTTCTCCAGCAATTGATAAATCATGTGATTTTTTTTCTTTGCCCTGTAAACATGGTGGATTACACTGTTGAGGCCCTGGGGCCCTGGGTCATGATGTGTAATTCTTTCTATATTGTAGAATCTATTTGCTGACATTTTGTGAAGGATTTTGCATCTATATTCATGAAGAGATAGTGCTCTGTAGTTTGTTTGTTTGTTTTTTTGGACTGTCTTTGTCTGGTTTTGGTGTTACGGTAATACCTAGTTTCATGAAATTAATGGGGAAATGCTCTCTCCTCTTCTGTTTCCTGGAAGAAATTTTGTAGAACTGTTGTTAATTTTTCTTTAAACTCTAGGCAGAATTCTTCGGGTCCATTAGGACCTGAAGACTGCTTTTGGGGGAGTTTTAAAATTACAAATTTTGTCTGCTTAATAGTTACACTGCTATTCAAATGATCTGTTTCGTATGTGGTGACTTTTGCTAATTTGTGCTTTTTGAGAAGTTGGTTCATTTTATTTAAGTTATTGAATGTATATGGATAGAGTTATTCATGGTATCCCTGTGCTGTCCTTTTGATACTTACAGGGTCAGTCATGATATTCTGTTTCATTCCTGGTGTTGGTAATTTGTGTCTTCTCTCCTTTTTCCTTTCTAAATCTTGGTAGAGATTCTAAAGATCAGTTTTATTTATTTATTTTTTAACATCTTTATTGGAGTATAATTGCTTTGCAATGGTGTGCTAGCTTGTGCTTTACAACAAAATGAATCAGTTATATATATATACATATGTTCCCATATCTCTTCCCTCTCGCGTCTCCCTCCCTCCCACCCTCCCTATCCCACCCCTCCAGGCGGTCACAAAGCACCGAGCTGATCTCCCTGTGCTATGCAGCTGCTTCCCACTAGCTATCTGCCTTACGTTTGGTAGTGTATATATGTCCATGCCTCTCTCTCACTTTGTCACAGCTTACCCTTCCCCCTCCCCATATCCTCAAGTCCATTCTCTAGTAGGTCTGTGTCTTTATTCCTGTTTTACCCCTAGGTTCTTCATGACATTTTTTTTTCTTAAATTCCATATATATGTGTTAGCATATGGTATTTGTCTCTTTCTTTCAGACTTACTTCACTCTGTATGACAGACTCTAGGTCTATCCACCTCATTACAAATAGCTCAATTTCGTTTCAATATTCAATATTCCATTGTATGTATGTGCCACATCTTCTTTATCCATTCATCCGATGATGGACACTTAGGTTGCTTCCATGTCCTGGCTATTGTAAATAGAGCTGCAATGAACATTTTGGTACATGACTCTTTGAATTATGGTTTTCTCAGGGTATATGCCCAGTAGTGGGATTGCTGGGTCATATGGTAGTTCTATTTGTAGTTTTCTAAGGAACCTCCATACTGTTCTCCACAGTGGCTGTATCAATTTACATTCCCCCCAACAGTGCAAGAGGGTTCCCTTTTCTCCACACCCTCTCCAGCATTTATTGTTTCTAGATTTTTTGATGATGGCCATTCTGACTGGTGTGAGATGATATCTCATTGTAGTTTTGATTTGCATTTCTCTAATGATTAGTGATGTTGAGCATTCTTTCATGTGTTTGTTGGCAGTCTGTATATCTTCTTTGGAGAAATGTCTATTTAGGTCTTCTGCCCATTTTTGGATTGGGTTGTTTGGTTTTTTGTTATTAAGCTGCATGAGCTGCTTATAAATTTTGGAGATTAATCCTTTGTCACGTGCTTCATTTGCAAATATTTTCTCCCATTCTGAGGGTTGTCTTTTGGTCTTGTTCATGGTTTCCTTTGCTGTGCAAAAGATTTGAAGTTTCATTAGGTCTCATTTGTTTATTTTTGTTTTTACTTCCATTTCTCTAGGAGGTGGGTCAAAAAGGATCTTCCTGTCATTTATGTCATAGAGTGTCCTGCCTATGTTTTCCTCTAAGAGTTTGATAGTTTCTGGCCTTACATTTAGGTCTTTAATCCATTTGGAGCTTATTTTTGTGTATGGTGTTAGGGAGTGATCTAATCTCATACTTTTACATGTACCTGTCCAGTTTTCGCAACACCACTTATTGAAGAGGCTGTCCTTTCTCCACTGTACATTCCTGCCTCCTTTATCAAAGACAAGGTGACCATATGTGCGTGGGTTTATCTCTAGGCTTTCTATCCTGTTCCATTGATCTATCTTTCTGTTTTTGTGCCAGTATCATACTGTCTTGATTACTGTAACTTTGTAGTATAGTCTGAAGTCAGGGAGCCTGATTCTTCCAGCTCCGTTTTTCGTTCTCCAGATTGTTTTGGCTATTTGGGGTCTTTTGTGTTTCCATACAAATTGTGAAATTTTTTGTTCTAGTTCTGTGAAAAATGCCAGTGGTAGTTTGATAGGGATTGCATTGAATCTGTAGATTGCTTTGGGTAGTAGAGTCATTTTCACAATGTTGATTCTTCCAATCCAAGAACATGGTATATCTCTCCATCTATTTGTATCATCTTGAATTTCTTTCATCAGTGTCTTATAACTTTCTGCATACAGGTCTTTTGTCTCCTTAGGTAGGTTTATTCCTAGATATTTTATTCTTTTTGTTGCAATGGTAAATGGGAGTGTTTTCTTGATTTCACTTTCAGATTTTTCATCATTAGTGTATAGGAATGCAAGAGATTTCTGTGCATTAATATTGTATCCTGCTACTTTACCAAATTCATTGATTAGCTCTAGTAGTTTTTTGGTAGCATCTTTAGGATTCTCTATGTATAGTATCATGTCGTCTGCAAACAGTGACAGCTTTACTTCTTCTTTTCCAACTTGGATTCCTTTTATTGCCTTTTCTTCTCTGATTGCTGTGGCTAAAACTTCCAAAACTATGTTGAATAATAGTGGTGAGAGTGGGCAACCTTGTCTTGTTCCTGATCTTAGTGGAAATGCTTTCAGTTTTTCACCATTGAGGACGATGTTGGCTGTGGGTTTGTCATATATGGCCTTTATTATGTTGAGGAAAGTTCCCTCTATGCCTACTTTCTGCAGGGTTTTTATCATAAATGGATGTTGAATTTTGTCGAAAGCTTTCTCTGCATCTATTGAGATGATCATATGGATTTTCTCCTTCAGTTTGTTAATATGGTGTATCACGTTGATTGATTTGCGTATATTGAAGAATCCTTGCATTCCTGGAATAAACCCCACTTGATCATGGTGTATGATCCTTTTAATGTGCTGTTGGATTCTGTTTGCTAGTATTTTGTTGAAGATTTTTGCATCTATGTTCATCAGTGATATTGGCCTGTAGTTTTCTTTCTTTGTGACATCCTTGTCTGGTTTTGGTATCAGGGTGATGGTGGCCTCGTAGAATGAGTTTGGGAGTGTTCCTCCCTCTGCTATATTTTGGAAGTTTGAGAAGGATGGGTGTTATCTCTTCTCTAAATGTTTGATAGAATTCGCCTGTGAAGCCATCTGGCCCTGGGCTTTTGTTAGTTGGAAGATTTTTAATCGCAGTTTCAATTTCAGTGCTTGTGATTGGTCTGTTCATATTTTCTATTTCTTCCTGATTCAGTCTTGGCAGGTTGTGCCTTTCTAAGAATTTGTCCATTTCTTCTAGGTTGTCCATTTTATTGGCATAGAGTTGCTTGTAGTAATCTCTCATGATCTTTTGTATTTCTGCAATGTCAGTTGTTACTTCTCCTTTTTCATTTCTAATTCTATTGACTTGAGTCTTCTCCCGTTTTTTCTTGATGAGTCTGGCTAATGGTTTATCAATTTTGTTTATCTTCTCAAAGAACCAGCTTTTAGTTTTATTGATCTTTGCTATCGTTTCCTTCATTTCTTTTTCATTTATTTCTGATCTGATCTTTATGATTTCTTTCCTTCTGTTAACTTTGGGTTTTTTTTGTTCTTCTTTCTCTAATTGCTTTAGGTGCAAGGTTAGGTTGTTTATTCGAGATGTTTCCTGTTCTTACCTGTTTCTTAAGGTAGGATTGTATTGCTATAAACTTCCCTCTTAGAACTGCTTTTGCTGCATCCCATAGATTTTGGGTTGTCGTGTCTCCATTGTCATTTGTTTCTAGGTATTTTTAAATTTCCTCTTTGATTTCTTCAGTGATCACTTCATTATTAAGTAGTGTATTGTTTAGCCTCCATGTGTTTGTATTTTTTACAGATCTTTTCCTGTAATTGATATCTAGACTCATAGCGTTGTGGTCGGAAAAGATACTTGATACAATTTCAATTTTCTTAAATTTACCAAGGCTTGATTTGTGACCCAAGATATGATCTATCCTGGAGAATGTTCCATGAGCAGTAGAGAAAAATGTGTATTCTGTTGTTTTTGGATGGAATGTTCTATAAATATCAATTAAGTCCATCTTGTTTAATGTATCATTTAAAGCTTGTGTTTCCTTATTTATTTTCATTTTGGATGAGCTGTCCATTGGTAAAAGTGGGGTGTTAAAGTCCTCTACTATGAATGTGTTCCTGTTGATTTCCCCTTTTATGGCTGTTAGTATTTGCCTTATGTATTGAGGTGCTCCTATGTTGGGTGCATAAATATTTACAATTGTTATATCTTCTTCGTGGATCGATCCCTTGATCATTATGTAGTGTCCTTCTTTGTCTCTTCTAATAGTCTTTATTTTAAAGTCTATTTTGTCTGATATGAGAATTGCTACTCCAGCTTTCTTTTAGTTTCCATTTGCATGAAATATCTTTTTCCATCTCCTTACTTTCAGTCTGTATGTGTCTCTAGGTCTGAAGTGGGTCTCTTGTAGACAGCAAATATATGGGTCTTGTTTCTGTATCCATTCAGCCAATCTGTGTCTTTTGGTGGGAGCATTTAGTCCATTTACATTTAAGGTAATTATCGATATGCATGTTCCTATTCCCATTTTCTTAATTGTTTTGGGTTCATTATTGTAGGTCTTTTCCTTCTCTTGTGTTTCTTGCCTAGACAAGTTGCTTTAGCAGTTGTTGTAGAGCTGGTTTTGTGGTGCTGAACTCTCTCAGCTTTTGCTTGTCTGTAACAGCTTTAATTTCTCCATCAAATCTGAATGAGATCCTTGCTGGGTACAGTAATCTTGGTTGCAGGTTTTTCTCCTTCATCACTTTAAATATGTCCTGCCAGTCCCTTCTGGCTTGCAGAGTTTCTGCTGAAAGACCAGCTGTTAACCTTATGGGGATTCCCTTGGGTGTTATTTGTTGTTTTTCCCTTGCTGCTTTTAATATGTTTTCTTTGTATTTAATTTTTGACAGTTTGATTAATATGTGTCTTGGCATGTTTCTCCTTGGATTTATCCTGTATGGGACTCTCTGTGCTTCCTAGACTTGATTAACTATTTCCTTTCCCATATTAGGGAAGTTTTCAACTATAATCTCTTCAAATATGTTCTCAGTCCCTTTCTTTTTCTCTTCTTCTTCTGGAACCCCTATAATTCAAATGTTGGTGCATTTAATATTGTCCCAGAGGTCTCTGAGACTGTCCTCAGTTCTTTTCATTCTTTTTTCTTTATTCTGCTCTGCAGTAGTTATTTCCACTCTTTTAACTTCCAGGTCACTTATCCGTTCTTCTGCCTCAGTTATTCTGCTATTGATCCCATCTAGAGTATTTTTCATTTCATTTATTGTGTTGTTCATCATTGTTTGTTTCATCTTTAGTTCTTCTAGGTCCTTGTTAAATGTTTCTTGCATTTTGTCTATTCTATTTCCCAGATTTTGGATCATCTTTACTATCATTATTCTGAATTCTTTTTCAGGTAGACTGCCCATTTCCTCTTCATTTGTTAGGTCTGGTGGGTTTTTATCTTGCTCCTTCATCTGCTGTGAGTTTCTCTGCCTTCTCATTTTGTTTAACTTACTGTTTTTGGGGTGTCCTTTTTGCAGGCTGCAGGTTCGTAGTTCCCGTTGTTTTTGATGTCTGTCCCCAGTGGCTAAGGTTTGTTCAGTGGGTTGTGTAGGCTTCCTGGTGGGGGGACTAGTGCCTCTGTTCTGGTGGATGAGGCTGGATCTTGTCTTTCTGGTGGGTAGGTCCACGTCTGGTGGTGTGTTTTGGGGTTTCTGTGGACTTATTATGATTTGGGGCAGCCTCTCTGCTAATGGGTGGGGTTGTGCTCCTGTCTTACTAGTTGTTTGCCATAGGATGTCCAGCACTGTAGCTTGCTGGTCGTTGAGTGAAGCTGGGTGCTGGTGTTGAGATGGAGATCTCTGGGAGATTTTTGCCGTTTGATATGTGGATCTGGGAGGTCTCTTGTGGAACAGTGTCCTGAAGTTGGCTCTCTCACCTCAGAGGCACAGCACTGATTCCTGGCTGCAGCACCAAGAGCCTTTCATCCACACGGCTCAGAAAAAAAGGGAGAAAAAGTAGAAAGAAAGAATTATTAGAAGTAGAAAGAAAGAAAGAAAGGAGGGAGGCATGGAGGGAGGGAGGAAGGAAGGAAGGAGGGAGGGAAGGAAGGAGGGAGGGAAGGAAGGAAAAGAAGAAAGAAAGAAGATAAAGTAAAATAAAATAAAGTAAGATAAAATATAATAAAGTTATTAAAATAAAAAAATAATTATTAAGAGAGAAAAAAAAGGATGGATAGAACCCTGGGACAAATGGTGGAAGCAGAGTATACAGACAAAATCTCACAGAGAAGCATACACATACACACTCTCAAAAAGATGAAAAGGGGAAAAAAATCATAAATCTTGCTCCAAAGTCCACCTCCTCAATTTGGGATGATCCGTTGTCTATTCATGTATTCCACAGGTGCAGGTACATCAAGTTGATTGTGGAGCTTTAATCCGCTGCCCCTGAGGCTGCTGGGAGAGATTTCCCTTTCTCTTCTTTGTTCGCACAGCTCCCGGGGCTCAGCTTTGGATTTGGCCCCGCCTCTGTGTGTAGGTCGCCGGAGGGCATCTGTTCTTTGCTCAGACAGGACAGGGTTAAAGGAGCCGCTGATTCGGGGGCTCTGGCGCACTCAGGCCGGGGGAGGGAGGGGCACGGAGGCGGGGCGGGCACGGAGGCGGGGCGGGCCTGCGGCAGCAGAGGCAGGCGTGACGTCGCGCCGGCCTGACGTTGCGCCGGCGTGACGTTGCACCAGCTTGAGGCGCGCCGTGCGTTCTCCCGGGTAAGTAGTCCCTGGGTCACGGGACCCTGGCGGTGGCGGGCTGCACAGGCTCCCCGGAAGGGGGGTGTGAACAGTGACCTGTGCTCGCACACAGGCTTCTTGTGGCGGCAGCAGCAGCCTTAGCGTCTCATGCCCGTCTCTGGGGTCCGCGCTTTTAGCCGCGGCTTGGCCCGTCTCTGGAGCTCCTTTAAGCGGCGCTCTTAATCCCCTCTCCTCGCGCACCAGGAAACAAAGAGGGAAGAAAAAGTCTCTTGCCTCTTCGGCAGCTCCAGACTTTTCCCCGGACTCCCTCCCGGCCAGCCGTGGTGCACTAACCCCCTGCAGGCTGTGTTCACGCCGCCAACCCCAGTCCTCTCCCTGCGCTCCGACCGAAGCCCGAGCCTCAGCTCGCAGCCCCTGCCCGCCCCGGCGGGGGAGCAGACAAGCCTCTCCGCCTGGTGAGTGCTGGTCGGCACCGATCCTCTGTGCGGTAATCTCCCCGCTTTTCCCTCCGCACCCCTGTTGCTGTGCTCTCCTCCGCGGCCCCGAAGCTCCCCCCTCCGCCACCCGCAGTCTCCGCCCACGAAGGGGCTCCTAGTGTGTGGAAACTTTTCCTCCTTCACAGCTCCCTCCCACTGGTGCAGGTCCCGCCCCTATCCTTTTGTCTCTGTTTTTTCTTTTGCCCTACCCAGACACGTGGGGAGTTTCTTGCCTTTTGGGAGGTCTGAGGTCTTTTGCCAGCGTTCAGTAGGTGTTCTGTAGGAGTTGTTCCACGTGTAGATGTATTTCTGGTGTATCTGTGGGGAGGAGGGTGATCTCCGCGTCTTACTCTTCCGCCATCTTCCCGGAAGTCTATTTATTTAAAAAAATTTATTTTATTGAAGTATACTTGATTTACAATGTTTTGTTAATTTCTGCTGTACAGAAGTGATTCAGTTATACATATATATATTCTTTTTCATATTCTTTTCCATTATGTTTTATTATAGGTTACTGAATATAGTTCCCTGTACTATACACTAGGACCTTGTTTGTCCATTTTCCATATAATAGGTTGCATAAAGATCAATTTTATTGGTATTATTAAAGAACACTCTTTTTTTCTTTCACTGACTGTATTATTTTTCTGTTCCAATTTAATTGATTTCTTTCCTTTTCTTTATTATTTCCTTCCTTCTGCTTACTTTGGGTATACTATGCTTTTCTTTTACTAGGTTATGGAGGTAGGAGCTTGGATTATTGATTTGAGACGGTCTTTTCTAGAACAA
Source organism: Delphinus delphis (assembly GCF_949987515.2). Classification (NCBI taxonomy): domain Eukaryota; kingdom Metazoa; phylum Chordata; class Mammalia; order Artiodactyla; family Delphinidae; genus Delphinus; species Delphinus delphis. Next base: position 3,970,429 of record NC_082697.1, on the reverse strand, counting down.
GCATTTCATGCTATAAATTCCCTCTCAGCAGAGCCTTAGCTGCGTCCCACAGATTCTGAGATGTTCCAGTATCATTTTCATTCATTCTCTGTATTTCTGGGCTCCTTGACACTTCCTCTTTGACCTGTGGGTTATTTAGTAGTTTGCTCTTCAGTTTCCAAGTGTTTGAAGATTTTTCTGTTATTTTTCTGTTATTGATTTCCAGTTTGATTCTGTTATGGTCAGAGAACGCTCTCTGTATGATTTCAATTCTTTACCTTTGCTGAGGTTTGTTTTATGAGATATGAGCTATGTTGGTGTAGCGATCTGGGTCCAGTCAGGAATCGGAAGCTATGTAGTAGGTTCAACAAGAGAAATTTAAAATAAGAACTATTAACTCTAAAGAGTGACTGTAGAACATGAGAGAACCCTCCATGGTATTCTAGGATTAAGAGGAAGGGCAGACTTGGAAGACAGTCACACCTGATTGGAGAAGCTGGGATTTGGCCGCCAGATAGCAGAAGAGTTGGCTGGTTTAGCCAGACTGGAGGTTGCTGGGCAAACAACAGGGAATGTTCTGGAGTGCCTGGAGGTCAGAAGGCGTGTCATTGACCACAGGAGACATGTGTGTGCATTGGGACTCTGGACAGAAGTGGGGACAAAGGCCTTTGGAATGCATGGGCCGCATGTCTGGGTTGTGGAGTGCCCCTCTGTGGACACGTGACCAATGGTGGGCTGTGTGCCGGCTGCACGGGGCTGCAGAAGGAGCTTCACAGCCATGTGGACCCTCTGGGCCATAGACAGGCTCCGTGAAGTCTAGGTAAGACCTTTGGTTTCTATGTGTGTGTGGGGGGAGGCAGACAGGGCAGCGCCAGGCTGAGGCCACCAGGTTGCACAGGGAGTATGTTGGGGCCGTTGGTAGGGGTAGGACTGGTGTATACATCCTCACACCCATCCCACTGACCATCTCCCTGGCTTCTGCTGGGAATTGCAGGAAGCCTCTCCCTCCCAAAGTGTCCTTCCCACATCCTCTATGGGGAGAACTGAGCATTGTGTCCACTCTGAAGGTGAAAAGCATAACTGAATTGCATTGTTCATTATACAGCATATGTTGAAGGTGCATTTGGAGCCGAGAGGCAATAAACTAATAACTGACACAGTCTATCTCTCTGGCTGCTCAGCTTCTCCATGTAGCCTTTTATACGCACTGGAACTTCCTGAAAACAACAAAACAACTGTGTGTTTCCACCAGCCAGATACATCTCTCCTCACGAATGAAGACGTTCTCTCTTCTTCACCATGAGAAGCCCCAGTCATTGGATCCACCATGAGCTCTATTAATGGTCCCTCACATCTAGTCTATGACTCACTGACTCTTCTGTTCTCTCAAGACTAAGGTGTAAAATTAACCCCCAATAACTCATGTAGACGTTTAAACATACGAAGAAGGAGAGGGAGGTAGAGAATAACTGGTGTGTGTCAATAACTCATTCCTGGAACGTGCGTAGCATCGCACACGAAGCCCTCCCAGCCTTGTGCCTCTGGAAGTGGACACAGATTCTAGTTCATGTCTATGACTTTCTCCTTCCCTTGCCCTTAGGGCAGAACCTCAGCTGCTCTGGGTACCTCTTGGAGTATCTAGTAATCCCTGGAAGGTTTGAGTATTTACTTTTTTCCCCAGATCACAGTCACATAGGTCCCTTTGGGGAAGGCTGTAGGAAGATTGACAGTGTGTCTTTGTGGCAATAGTACAGGGACCTTTATCAAGGGGATCTGGGCTTCCCTTCAATCGGGGGCCTCTGGGTCTATGAACTGATTTAGGTCTGAAAACTGGGTGAAGGGCTGTGATTTTTTTTGGGTGACTCAAGTTGGTTTGCTAGTGGCCACGTAGAGTTTCTTGTTATGTCGAGCGAGCCATGTCCTAGTGGGGTGACCTCTTACTTTACCCCTAGGGACACCATGGTCAATTAGCTACTGCTAAAGATCTCTGTGACCCAAAGAATTCTGACCCCTGGCACCTTCCTATTGCCCTGTGCTCGATGTGCCCACTTTCCCTTTGACAATTAAGTGTTGCCTCTTGGCCTCTGCTCTCCCAGGATTCCCACAGAAATCAGGGAGCCCATCTCAAGGCTGGCAGCCCTTAGTCATACTTGGCCTGAAAAAAGAGCAACCACAGAGGTTTTCAGGGATGCGGGTGTCCCTCACTAAAGTATTTCTCAATGCCCTAGGGAGGAGAGGGCCTTCTGGGTCTTCTTGAGAATTGTAGTTGGGGAGTTGGTGGGTGGGTCTGAATGTTACACGTGGTACATCCAGGCCAGCCTTCCTAGTTATCTGAGCCTTTGAATTCTCACCTCCACATCAGGCCAGAGAACCGCTGGCATGTTAACCTCATTAAATCTAGGTCACTATGGGGTCCAGGTTTCTGTTAATCAACCAAGTAAGCTGTGAAAACCACATCCCGTTGCTCAACTAATACATTGAATTGAGACTGTCTAATAAGCACCCCTATCAATAACTGTGGCCCGATGGCTGGTGTTCTTTTCTGCCCTTTCTGGTATAACACCCTTAGAAGCCATTCCCGCACATGCATTCCCTGGTGATATATCTTATTGAGGACCTACGGCTCTTTTGGTGTATAAGCTATTCCCTCTTGAGTCAGAGCCTGTACCTGTCCCCTGAATCAGGCTGACACTTGGCTCTAGTTACGGGTCTAACGGCAAAAGTGGGGGGCTTGTGGTGGGTTCTGAGAAGAGGGAGCATCCCCTTTCAAAGCATCTACCCCAAGTGAGGGTATCACGGGGTTTTTGAGCTGAGGAAGACTGGTCTTCCTGAACCCTGGAGGAAAAGCCACTGCTGAGCCCCTGCTGGTCAGAGAAGCTCAGAATGACCTGGAGGTCAACGCTGTCGGTTTCTCCAGATCTGATAAGTGTCCTTATTCCAAGTTTCAGGATCTCATTCTTAGACGGTTAATGCCCTCATTTTCACCTGAGAAACTTGGTGAGACCATGAATTCAACCCATTTAAATGCAGCGACTTGCACCATTAAATTTTGTGTTTGATTTTCAGCCGTGTCAGCCCTGTGGCTATAAGAAATAAGAAATCCTTTCAGGGCTGTCCTGGAAGCTGTCTGATTCTCAGATCATGACTTGAGGTGGGAGTTAATGGACCTGGGTTTGTCATTTTCTCTCTAAGTGCTCAAGGGCCCTCAAAAAAAATTCATCTCACACCACATCCCTGATTGTCATTATTACTGCCATGCAGCTTGTGTTCCCAAGGCACGCACTCCCATCGGCACTTTATCGCAATAAACCACGGGTGATGGCTTGATTAATTGCAATGCCACTACACGTCATGGGTGGCCAGCATCCCATTTCTCATTGGCAAGGATCTCAGCGTCACACTCAAGTCCGAGGGTATGGCTGAATCAGTCCCCAGATCCCACATTCACCGATCTAATTACTAATTCTGTAGTATTTGTATCTAATCAGGAGATAGAAATCACATAGCCGGTTACACTGGGAAAGTTTAGGGTAAGACTGATTAACCATGATAAAAGAGTAACTATAAGACAAGAACATTCTGTATGGTCCCTAGGATTGAGAGAGACGGCCCAAGAAAGGCAAACTCAGAAGGGGTTCAGACTTCATTGGAGAAGCTGTGGTTTAGTCACCGAATAGCAGAGAGGGTGGCTGGGTTAGCCAGACTGGAGCTGGTCTGGAATCGCTGGGCACAGAATGGGCAGCCCTCTGGAGTGGGGGTAGGAGGCAGGCAATGGACAGCAGGGGACGTGGGCATGCATTGGGAGTCCGGATGCCAGTGGGGACGGAAGCCTTCCAAGCTCATGGGCTGCGTGGAGGGAGGTTGGGCTTGCAGAGGGAGCGACCAGTCCATGTGGGCCCCCAGCCACAGACGGGATGTGCCTTGGCTGCGCAGGGCCCTAGTTTCACTGTCAAGGAAGCTGCAGCTGTATCCTCTCCAACCCGAGGCTCTACGGCTGCAGAGAGATCACATCCGTGGCCTGTGGTGGGCAGGCTCTGTTGGATATCCTCGTATTCATTATGTGGTTGTTTTATGTTTTACATTATAGATTCATAACTCATCCTAGTCTATGGGCGTCACTGCTTTACCGCCAGCTGAAGTGAAATGTAAAAACTACCTCTCTTACCTTCTCCCACTTAAAACTGTCTTAAATATTTCTCTAAATACATTAGACAGTGTTTTTGTTTGAACCATCAAACATCATTTAGAAAATTCAAAAGGAAATATTGTATTTACCTATATTTTTACTCTTTCCATCATTCTTTTTCCTTCTTGAGGTTCCAAGTGTCCTTCTGTTATTATTTTTTACAACAGTGGATTACACCATTAATTTATGATGACTTCTTATTTTATTTTTTATTTAAAAAAAATTTTGGGCTGCACCTCGTGGCTTGTGGGATCTTAGTTCCCCGACCAGGGATTGAACCTGCATCCTCGGCAGTGAAAGTGTAGAATCCTAACCATTGGACAGCCAGGGAGATTCCCCCTTCTTTTATTATTTCCTTTCTATGTAGAGAACTTCCTTTAGCCATTCCTGCTGGTGACAAATTTTATTGTTTTGTTTTGTTTTTTAATTTGAGAATGCCTTGATTTCCCCTTCATTCAAGAAGAATCTTTTTGTTGGATATAGAATTTGCAGTTGACAGGTCTTTTCTTTAAGCCCTTGAAAAATGTTGTGCTACTTCTTTCTGGTCCCAAGTTTTGGATGGGAAACCTGCTGGCATTAGGATTTGTTTTTCCTATAGGAAGGGTGTCTTTTCTCTTTCACTGCTTTGAAGAATTTTTTCTTTGTCTTAAGAGTTCAGAAGTTTGACTATGATGTGTTTTGGTGAGGATTTCTTTGGGTTTATCCTATTTGGGGTTCACTAGTGTACTGATTCCATGGGTTTATGTCTTTTGCCAAATTTTTCAGCCATGTTTTTTTGAGTATTGTTTTATCGCAGTCCTTTTTCTCCTCTCCTTCCAGGACCCAGATGATGTGAATGTTATACCTTTTGTTAATCTCACAGGTCCCTGAGGCTCTGCTCATCTTTTTTCAGCCTACTTTCTCTCTGTTGTTCACACTGGGAAATTTCTATTGTTCTGTTTTCAAGTTCATGGGTTCTTTTTCCTGTCCCTTCCATCCTGCTGTTGAGTGCATCCACTGAGTTTTTAGAATTTTGGTTGTAGTGTTTTCATTTCTAAAATTTCCATTTGGTTCTTTTACTTTTGATTTCTTCGCTGAGACTATTTTTATTTGTTTCAAGCATATTTGTAAGTATTCATGGAGACAATTTTATGACGGCTGCTCTAAAATCTTGGTCAGATGATCCCAACACCTCTTGCATCTTGGTGTTGGTATCTATGAATTATCTTTTTTCATTCAGTTTGACATCTTCCTGGTGTGAGAAGTGAGTTGTTTGTTCTTCTTTTTTTTTTTTGGCCGTGCTGCAAGATCTTAGTTCCCCGACCAGGGATTGAACCCACGCCCCCTGCAGTGGAAGCTCGGAGTCTTAACCACTGGATCGCCAGGGAAGTCCCAAGTGAGGTTTTTTTTTTTTTTTTTTTTTTTTGCGGTATGCGGGCCTCTCACTGCTGTGGCCTCTCCCGTTGCGGAGCACAGGCTCCAGACGCGCAGGCTCAGCGGCCATGGCTCACGGGCCCAGCCGCTCCACGGCATGTGGGATCTTCTGGGACCGGGGCACAAACCCGCGTCCCCTGCATCGGCAGGCGGACTCTCAACCACTGCGCCACCAGGGAAGCCCCCCAAGTGAGTTTTGATTGAAACTTGAACACTTTGGTTACTATGTTATGAGAGTCTGGATGGATTAAACCTTCTGTTTGTGTTGGCTTCCTTTGACGCTGCTCAGCAGGGGCATAGGGTGGATGGAAGTCCAGGTTGCCCACTCAGCCATCACTGGTGTCTCCAGGGGAAATAGGAGGCCTGGTTTTTGCTCCCCACGTGGCTTACACTGACCCCGTGGACAGGAGTGGCCTCACTGCTGCTGAGGGGCGGTGAACATGCTGGCGCTCCCTGCAGCCTCATCAGACACCACCCAGCATGGAGGGAAGTGAATAAATAAACTGCGGCGCGCACGCGCGCGCACACACACACACACGCACGCACACACACGCGCACACACACACACACACACTCGGGAATACTACTCAGCAACCAAAGGAATGAACTACTGAAGCAGGCAACAAATTGATTACCCCCTCCCCACCCCCATGTCTTCAAGATGGCATCTGGCGGTCCACTGGGTCCTCTCGGGGGCTCTCGTTACAGAGCTATTCCTCCTTCTGGGTGTCCCTTCCCAGCACTCTGCGAGCTCCAAGCCAGACCCCACAGGCCACTGGAGGACCTGTCGGGGTTCAGGACAGCTCAGCCCGAGGGGGTCTCTCTGTGCAGGACCTGGCCTTGCTCCAGCCATCTCCTTACAGCGCTTCAAGGTGGATGTGGGGGACAGTCTTGGTGTTGCCCTGACTTACACCTTCTCCTTTCTCGGTTGAAACCTGACCTTCCTGTTTGCCTTCCTCCTCTGGCGGGTCCCCTCATCATCATCTCTCAAGACTATGAAAATAGCAGCATTTTCTTTCATTTCCTCTATTAGTGTCGTGTGGATGCTGTAACAAAGTCCCACAAACTGGGAGGCTAAAACAACAGAAATGGACTCCCTCACATTTTTGGAGGCTCTAAGTCCCAAATCACAGTGTAGGCAGAGCTATGCTCCTCTGAAGGCTCCAGGGAAGGATGCTTCCTGCATTCTCCAGCTTCTGTGGCTCCAGGTGTTCCTTGGCTTGTGGCCGCATCCCTCCAATCTCAGCCTCCGTGGTCACATGGGTCTTTGCATGGCCGTCTCTCTTGTACGTCTGTGTCCTCTCTCTTCTTATAAGGACATTGGTCGTTGGATTTAAAACCCACCCTAAATCTGGTATGATCTCTTCTTGAGATCCTTAATTTAATGACCTCTGCAAAGACCCTAACTGCAAATAAGGTCACATTCACAGGGAGTAGGGATTAGGACATAGACCTATGCTTTTGTGGGACACGATTCAACCCACTACACTTCCCTTACATCACAGCCTCCTTCCACCTCTGAGCAGCTACTCCTGTAGCTCTGCTGTGGCCCTGTTACGAGGGGGCATCTACTCTGTTGTGCAGGAGAAGTCCCGACACACGTCTTGCCTTGGAGCCTGAAGCCTTAAGCAAAGAGAGAAGGCGATTTTGAGAAACGTTTCACTCTCAACAATAATATCTGCTCTCAAGATTTCGGTCTGCCCGGAAGTCCTACTTTGCACGCTGGCAGCTGAATCTTCCCTTGTTCTTTGTGTCTCTCTTCCTTCTTTAGGAAGGGATATACCTCCCCGACAACTTGACCCTGAGCATCTCTCTCCAGCTCTCAGCGCCTGCTTCCCCTTGTTGGAACAGTAACAGCGCCTATGTGAAGGGGTCGCTGTGTGGGTTAGATGACTTGTGTATGTTGAGCCTTCGGCATGGTGACCCATGGCACGTGGTAGGCATTATGTGCGGCTCGGCCACGTCTGCTCTGAACCTGTAAAAATTCTCGGTTTCTCTTCGGGCAGATAATTGCCTCGGGCTGACCAAGGTGAAACTGATTAACTTAGAAAAGGAAAAAAGGGAAGCATATGAACACTTTTCAGGTGCTGTGACAAGTGCTTGTAGATGGTGTCCGTTTAATCCTCCTTGATCCCACCCCTCACCCCCACTTTACAAATGAGAATCTGAAGTTAAAAGAACTTGCAGAAGCCACACGGGGGTAAGTGGTCAAACTGGAAGGTGAACCTGGAGGGGGTTTCCGTCTTCAACCGAGGCGTCCCCAGCCCCAGGGACAGCAGATCAGAGGCATAGCCCCCCCTGCCTCCCACCTGCCAGAGCTGCCCTGACTTCAGCCTCTTCCCTCCAAACATCCTAAACCTATCGACCGTCTACAGGGAAATCCCGTAATTTGTGTGTGAAAGTTAGGCCATCGCCCGGGATGCTCTTCTGCATTCACTCGCGCAAGCCTTCTGCATGGCGTGTTTTTGTTTGTAAACTCTGGCCTGTTCCCTTATCTCACTTGGTTCAAGCAAATCAAGCGGAATGAATTTGGGTGAAGTAGTGGTGGGGACCAATGTGTGTTTGGGCCTGTCAGGTCCTGGGGCTGCTTTCAGGGAGGTGATGCCCCGAACTAGGTAGTCCCCCTCTCAGGGACCCTTCCAGACCCTTGAGAATCCGACAGAAGTCAGAGATGCTCTCGCTTTCTGGGAAAATTCACCCATGCACGTAATTTAAGTTGTAGTTTCACTTTGCAGCCTGGCAGGCCTGATGCACATGCGAGTGGGATGCACAAGTGGGGCGAGTATAATGGGGGGGGCGTGAGGGCTGGCGGGGGGGAGGGCGGCGGTGTTACCCCAGGGACCGGGGACGGTGGGAACCATAACTGGGACTGGGGCATGTCGCCTGGCAAAAATGTGGCCTTGAGTAGAGGGACAGAGCAGCCTTGGAACCAGCCCTGGCCTGACTCTCTTCCCTCCTCACTCTGACCTGTGGGTGTAGACACCACAGGACAGGAGGCTACACCCTGGGGACGCAGGGCAGAGGGAGGAAGATGGGGTCTGTCTGGAGGGTCTAGCCTGAAGGTATCTCAGGTCAAGATCTTCAATTAGAGGCATGTTTCCCCAAAGTATGGGACCACACCGCTCAGCTGTGCTAGTTTGTATGACAGATACACAGCTTAAAAGATTAATCATTATACATTTATTTTCATCATTCTTAGAAAAAATTGGAATCTCCCTTTTTTTTGGTAATGACACAGCCCTCCTCTCGTTTCCCCTCCAGTTAATACAAGTATTTATTTGTTGGGTTTTTTCTTTTAACTGAGAGGCAACACATGGCATTTGGTATATACTTTGCACTTCTTGGCCAGTGAGAGTAAACGTCTTTTCACATATGTCTTTTTTTAAAAAAAAAGTTAATTGTTTTGATTTTTTTAATTTTAAAGATTAACAGACAATTTTTAGAGTGGTTTAGGTTTATAGAGAACTGAGGGGAGAGTACAGAGAGTTCCCATATACCACTTACCTACACCCCTCATACAGTCTCCTCTGTTATTAATATCTTACATTTAGTGTGGCACTTTTTTTTAAATTGAAGTATAATTGTTTTACAATATTGTGTGAGTTTTAGGTGTACAGCAAAGTGATTCATAGATATATACATATATTATTTTCCATTACAGGTTGTTACAAGATATTGAAAACATTTCCCTGTGCTCTACAGTAGGTCCTTGTTGATTATCTATTTTGTATATAGTACTTTGTATCTGTTAATCCTAAACTCCTAATTTATCCCTCCCCCACCTCCTTTCCCCTTTGGTAACCATAAGTTTGTTTTCTGTGTCTGTGAGTCTTTTTGTTTTGTATATAGATTCATGTGTATTCTTTTTTAGAGTCCACATATAGGTGATATCATATGGTATTTGTCTCTCTCTTTCTGACTTACTTCACTTAATATGATAATCTTTAGGTCCATCCATGTTGCTGCAAATGGCATTATTTCGTTCCTTTTTTATGGCTAAGCAATATTCCATTGTATATATGTGCCACATCTTCCTTATCCATTCATCTGTTGGTGGACATTTAGGTTGCTTCCATGTCTTGGCTATTGTAAATAATGCTGCTATTAACATTGGGGTGCATGTATCTTTTCGAATTAGAGCTTTTGTCTTTCCTGGATATATGCCCAGGAATGGGATTGCTGGATCACATGGTAACTGTGTTTTTAGTTTTTTAAGGAACCTCCACACTGTTTTCCATAGTGGTTGCACCAATATACATTCCTACCAACAGTGTAGGAGGGTTCCCTTTTCTTAGTGTGGTACTTTTGTTATAATTGATGAGCCCTGGAAACTACTGCTCTTTCTGTTTCCATAGTTTTGGCTTTTCCAGAACGTTATATAGTTGGAATCATACAGTATGCAGTCTTTTCAGATTGGCTTCTTTCACTTAATAATATGCATTTAAGTGTCTTCCATGTTTTTTCATGACTTGATAGCCCAAGTCTTTTAAGTCATTAAAATTAAATTTTAATTAAACTCATTTCTTTTTAATGCACTGTCTGGATGCACCATGTTTTTCCACTGTCTGGATGCACCATGTTTTTTTAAAATTTTTTATAAATTTATTTATTCATTTATTTATTTTTGGCTGCTTTGGGTCTTTGTTGCTGAGCGCAGGCTTTCTCTAGTTGCGGCGAGCAGGGGCTACTCTTCGTTGTGGTGCACAGGCTCAGTAGTTGTGGCACACGGGCTCAGTAGTTGTGGAGCACGGGCTCAGTAGTTGTGGCACGCAGGCTCAGTAGTTGTGGTTCGCAGGCTCAGTAGTTGTGGCACATGAGCTTAGTTGCTCCACGGCATGTAGGATCTTCCCAGACCAGGGCTAGAACCTGTGTCCCCTGCACTGGCAGATGGATTCCCTACCACTGCGCCACCAGGGAAGTTCACCATGGTTTATTTATTCACCCATCTACTGAAGGACATCTTGGCTGCTTCTAAGTTTTAACAATTATGAATAAAGCTGATATAAACAGGTTTGCAGGCTTTTGTATGAAAATAAGTTTTTGGATAATTGGGTAATGATATAGCCCCCCCTTTTTAATTTTTAAAAATTGTAAAATATGCATAACATAAAATTGATCATTTCAACCTTTTTTTTTTTTTTTTTTTTTGCGGTACGCGGGCCTCTCACTATTGTGGCCTCTCCCGTGGCGGAGCACAGGCTCCGGACGCGCAGGCTCAGTGGCCACGGCTCACGGGCCCAGCCACAACGTGGCATGTGGGGTCTTCCCAGACCGGGGCACGAACCCGCGTCCCCTGCATCGGCAGGCGGACTCGCAACCACTGTGCCACCAGGGAAGCCCCATTTCAACCCTTTTTAAGTGCAGTTCAGTGGCGCTAAGTACACTCACATCCTTATGCACATAGTTCCCTTTCAACGTAATGCTAGGCCAGGTACCCAGGGGTGGGGAGGAAGCAAGTGGCCCCGCATGCGGCACGGCGGCTGACAGGCGCGCAGGACAGACTGAAGTTTGGGAAACTTGCAACTGGAACAACAGTCTCAGCAACCACGTTCTTTCTGGAAAGTTCGATCTGCTGAATACGTTTAATCCATTCTCCATAGTCTTCTCTCTCAGGGCCCAAAACACGAGTTTTTAAAACTTATTTGTGGCATTCCCATGTTCTCTTTTTGCCCAGGCCCCCTCGTGGGTTGCTTTGAAGAAAGGGGGCTTTGGAAATAGTCACTTTCCCTCCCCATGGGGTGGCACACTCTCTCAGAAGAACATAGTTTTGGGGGGGTGTCGGGGAGTGGGGAGCCCACGCGTGGCAGAGGGAGGAAGTGAGGGGTCCGACGGGCTATCTGCAGGGTGGACCCTCGGGATGGCGACCGGGCGCGGGGACAGCGCTTGGCAGTGGGTCTCGCCGAGCAGGTGGTCCTCCCAGAGGCTTCCCTGGTGCGCCCGCCCTCACTTTCCCCCCTGCTCGATGGGGATGAGACAACTTGCCACCTCCCTGGTTCAGAGTGAGAATCATCAGTGGCAGCCCTTTGAGGTTTTCCCAGGAAAAGTGCCGTATCCCCCAGGAAGGTGCTGGTGGGCTTGCAGCCTCCCAGTCAGCGATCAGCTGCTGCTAAAAGGCATCGATTTTGCTGGGATCACGGAACAGGCTGCAGAGAGAGCAAAATAATCATCGTGGCAGGTGTGTCAGAAATGTAACGCTCTTTTTCTGGAATTTCTATTTTGAAGCCCCCGCTCCTCCCACCCCGAGGCAGTCAGTTCTGGGCTTCTTTTCTCTCTCCCCTGAGGATGGGCTTATTTCGGGGTACAGGTGGTGCTCAGCCCCCAGTTCCCCAAGCTCCACGCTGAGTCACCCCTCCTGCAGCATTACCCTTGGTGTGACCCATTTTCTCAGTCACGCTCAGCCCCCTCTTGGGTGCTCTGGGATTCATCCTGAGCTGCACCGGCTCTGGGCACAGAACCCTGGGGGCTTCCTCCCTCCCTCCCGCCTGGACTCGGGCTTAGGGATGTTGCTATTCTGTCCGGGGGGCGGGGTCTCTCCCGAGTGCCCCGAGGAATGGGGGTCCCAGGTCTTCTCTCTACCCAAGTCCCCTCTGAAGCCAAAGCTGGAAGGTCTCGTCGCCCCCCTCCGACTTTCTTCCCTCCCACCTCCTCCCAACCCGAGGATGGGGAAAACTGGCTGGTCTTCCTCAGATTCCCCTTAGGGTTTAGGCTTTGGAATTCACAAGTCTTTACTCAGTTTCTGCCACAGCAAGTTCAGTGGAGGCCCCGCCCATCAATCCCCCTCTGCATTTTACCATTTTGGAACAAGCTGCAGGCAGCATTGCTGGGCATGAGAATTTCTGGGGCCACAGAGCCCGCTGGGTGTGTCCCTTTGACCAGCTGGACATGCCAGCACACCATTGCTCCCTCAGTCCCCTGTGGGGTAACGTGTTCTATGTGATCTCTTGGTCCCCAGACGAGTTTGGTAAGCTCCAGCTGCCATCGGTGGGGACTGGCTTGATGACACACTCTTTAAAGCGTCCTTCACCCCAGCTTTCCCACTCCCCTGCTAGCATTGCCTGAGATCACCTCCCAACTAGAATCCTTATAATGACCTTCTTTCTTGGGAATTGCACCTGTGAACGGCATCCTTTCCTGGAGGCACTGAAGGGAGCCAGCTGCATTGACTGATGGGGAAAAGACAAGGGGTAGGAGGGAAGGTGGGGTGGGGAGGATTCGCTAGTTAATAGTTCAAAATATTATGGCGTATCACTGGAAACTCAACTGAGCCAAGCACTTCCTCCGTGCCTGACGCCACCCTCGGTGTTTTCTCACACGTTATTTCATCTGATCCTTCCAGGAGCTGTGCCCAAGTGACCTGGGAGCTGGGTCTCGGGGGTGTCCACCAGCAAGCCTGGTGAGCAGGGACAGGAAGGCGGGTCTGATGGTTCCCCTGGGAAGCATCTCGAACTTTCTCAGCTTGAGGGAAGCCTTGTCTTCCATTCACATCAGTGCTTAGGAATTCTAATAGCTCCTACCCATCTCTAGGGATTTCTGTCTGTCAATCTTTCCTTAAAAAATTATAAGGTCTCAAATCTGTGAGATCTCTAATGTGGACAGGTTTATGAGGAATAGAGAATGGGAATGATGGTCTTGGGATAAAAAAGAAAAAAAGGACTGACTGTAGCATTTGCCAATTTCTGTGGTGTAAATAGTCCCACCACGGCCAATCGCAAGCTATGAACGTGACGTTACTGGACCTAAAATTGGCAGGAGGTGGAGATGTGGAGTGCCACTCTGTTACATAGTATTTCCACCATCCCGACGCAATCCACGTGAGTAACGTCCAGAGCATTGATCATGCTGAGATGTAATAAAATAATTAGTAAGTGATGAGCTTGGTGAGTTCCTTTTCTACTACTGACATAAAATTCACATAACATGAAAGTCACCGTTTTAACTATTTTAAAGCGTACAATTCTGTGGCATTTAGTACATTACAATGTTGTGCAACTACTGACTGCATGTGGTTCCAGAACATTTTCATCACTTCCTTTCGTAAAGGAAGCTCTATTCCCAGTTAGGCATGCACGCCTCCCTCTCCCTCTCCACCCCTGGCAACCACTGTCATCTGTTTTCTGTGTGTATGAATTTTCCTCTCCTGGGTTTTTCATGTGAAAGGAATCATACAGTGTGCCCTTCTGAGACTGGCTTCTTTCACTCAGCATCATGTTTCCAAGGCCAAGGCTCGTCCATGATGTAGCCTGTACAAATACGTCATTCCTTTTTATGCTAAATAACATCTCATTGTACAGATAGACTGCAATTTGTTTATCCATTCATCAGTTGATGGACATCTGGGTTGTTTCCATCTTTTGGCTCTGTTGCATTGTGCAGTTATCAACATTTATGTACACGTTTTTATTTGAATACCTATTTTCAATTCTTTTGGGTATATACATAGATGCAGAATTTCTGGGTCATGTGGTAGTTCTGTGTTTAACTTTTTCAGGAACAGCCAAACTGTTTTCCACAGTGGCTGCATCATTTTACATTCTCACTAGCAGTGGTTAAGTGTTCAAATTTCTCCATATCCTTACCAATATTGGTTATTTTCAGTTTATTATTAATATGCTAGTTGATGTGAAGTCATACTGTGGTTTTGATTTACATTTCCTAATGACTAATAATACTGAACATCTTTACATGTGTTTTTGGCCTTTGTATATCTGCCTTGGAGAAATGTCTATTCAAGTCCTTTGCTCATTTTTAAATTGAGTTGCTTGTCTCTTTGTTATTGAGTTAGAAGCGTTCTTTATATATTCTGGATTTATCATGTATACAATTTGCAAATATTTTCTCCCATTTTGTGAGTTGTCTTTTCCCTTTCTTGATAGTGTACTTTGATGCACAAAAGTTATTTTTTATTTTGAAGAAGTCCAATTTATCTTTTTCTTTTAATTGATTTTGCTTTTGGTGTCATATCTAAGAATCCAATGTCAAATCCAAGGTCATGATTTACCCCGATGTTTTCTTCTAAGAGTTTTGTAGTTTTAGCTCTTACATTTAGGTTTTTGATCAATTTTGAGTCAATTTTGGTATGTGGTGTGAGGTAGGGATTCAACTTCATTCTTTTGCATGTGAATATTCAGTTGTAGTAACTTTGTTTTTAATATAATTTATCGAATTGTAAGTCTATATAATTTAACTTTTAATTATGGCCACATTTAACAACTAAAATAACAAGCAAAATTTCTGAAAAGTTAACAATCAGCTCTTGTGAGCCAGTGTGAGCTGGTATGAGCTGCCATGACTTCTACCTTTCCCTGATTGAACAGTCTTGCTGCTAAGGCTGGAATTTGGATTTGTTTTTCTTGAGGAGCTAAGCTGGGGATTGGTTGAAGTGGAACTCAACCAATGGAGCTCCTGGGAGATGGGCACCTGAGGGTGTAGGGTCTGGAGGCCCCCCAATTCTGTAGCCATGGGCCTGTTTACATTTTCTCATTGCATCTGGCTTTCCCTCCCACAGTTGGAAGAGCATGGCTGGGTCTCTCTTGCTCCCTCGCCTAGCATTTGCCCAGCTGTTACCCCTGGCTGAGAGGGAACCAGCTGTGTCTCTGTTGGGTTTGGAGGGGCTCTGGAAGCCCCACCTTTGAGCAGAGACCCAAGCCTGATCTTGAAGCTAAAGAAGTGCTTTTTTCCTGCTGGGGTGGCCAGATAAAATACAGGATGCCCAGTTACATTTTTTTAAATTTTATTTATTTATTTATTTATGGCTGCATTGGGTCTTCGTTGCTGCACGTGGGCTTTCTCTAGTTGTGGCAACTGGGGGCTACTCTTCATTGCTTTGCATGGGTTTCTCATTGCAGCAGCTTCTCTTGTTGCAGAGCACAGGCTCTAGGTGCACGGGCCTCAGTAGTTGTAGCATGCGGGCTCAGTAGTTGTGGCTCGTGGGCTCTAGAGCACAGGCTCAGTAGTTGCGGCTCGTGGGCTCTAGAGCACAGGCTCAGTAGTTGTGGTGCACGGGCTTAGTTGCTCTGTGCATATGGGATCTTCCTGGACCAGGGATTGAACCTGTGTCCCCTGCATTGGCAGGCAGATTCTTAACCACTGTGCCACCAGGGAAGTCCCCTCAGTTACATTTTGATTCCAGGTAAATAATGCATAATTTTCTAGTGTAAGCAAGACCCATACAAGAATTGGGACATACATATACTAAAGAAGTATACAGGGCTTCCCTGGTGGCGCAGTGGTTGAGAGTCTGCCTGTTGATGCAGGGGACACGGGTTCGTGCCCCAGTCCGGGAAGATCCCACATGCCGCGGAGCGGCTGGGCCCGTGAGCCATGGCCGCTGAGCCTGCGCGTCTGGAGCCTGTGCTCCGCAACGGGAGAGGCCACAACAGTGAGAGGCCCGTGTATCGCTAAAAAAAAAAAAAAAAAAAAAAAAGTATGCATTGTTTATCTGAAATTCAAATTTATCTAGGAATCTTGTGTTTTCATTTGCTCAATCTAGTAAGTGTCCCCTCAGGTCAGTTTTCTTCCTTATTGTCCTAATCCAGTAGCGGAGACTCAGAACTCCAGAGTGGGAAGGGCCCTAGGGAGGTGCCCATTTTACAGACCTGGAAACTGAGTCCCATCTGAGGAAAGGGACTTGCCCCAGCTCATGGGATCACTGTGGACTTTGAGGACCTTGCCGAGCTACACGATTTTTCTTTTTCATGAAGTCAGCACATTTTCTGAGTGTCTCCTCTGCACAGGGCACTGTGCTGGGTGTTGGGAGACAATGGTGACAAGCCTGCCATGTACCCGTGTGCAGGGGAAGAATCAAGAATTCCCTTTGAGAAGCAGCCGCATAGCACAGGAGATCAGCTCGGTGCTTTGTGACCACCTAGAGGGGTGGGATAGGGAGGGTGGGAGGGAGGGAGATGCAAGAGGGAAGAGATATGGGAACATATGTATATGTATAACTGATTCACTTTGTTATAGAGCAGAAACTAACACACCATTGTAAAGCAATTATACTACAATAAAGATGTTAAAAAAAAAGATAACTTCCCCCTCCAAAAAAGGATTCCCTTTGAAATATTACTCAGCCATAAAAAGGAACGAAACTGAGTTATTTGTAGTGAGGTGGATGGACCTAGAGTCTGTCATGCAGAGTGAAGTAAGTCAGAAAGAAAAACAAATACTGTATGCTAACACATATATATGGAATCTAAAAAAAAAACGGTACTGATGAACTTAGTGGCAGGGCAGGAATAAAGACGCAGATGTAGAGAACGGACTTGAGGACACGGTTGGAGGGGGAAGGGGAAGCTGGGAAGAAGTGAGAGAGTGGCACTGACATATATACACTACCAAATGTAAAATGGATGGCTAGTGGGAAGCTGCTGCATAGCGCAGGGAGATCAGCTCAGTGTTTTGTGATGACCTAGAGGGGTGGGATAGGGAGGGTGGGAGGGAGGCTCAAGAGGGAGGGGATATGATGACATATGTAAACATAGAGCTGATTCACTTTGTTGTACAGCAAACATTGTAAAGCAATTATACTCCCATAAAGATGTAAAAAAAAAAAAAAAAGAGAATTCCCTTTGGGCATATTAAATGAGATAGGATTGAGACAGACCCAGGTCTGAACCTGCTTTGCCACATGTTAGCTGCATGACGAGTCACTTCCACTCTCTGAGCCTCAGTTTCCCCTTTCCTTATATGGGGATAGGGGTATTTTTCTTGGGGGATTGTTGTGGCTTCAGTGGAGGTGACGAAATGCCTGATGGGGGGTAGGGAAGAGTTTACTGTATGATGAGAGAAGAGAGTTACCCATAGTAAAGCTCGGTTGTTGCTCACAGGTTGCCCGGCATCCAGGGCCACCCAGACGATGTGGGATGGAGGTGCCGGAAGTCACCTGCCCTGCCTTGCCTGCCAGGGACCAGCCAGCTCCTGCTTCTGGCCCCCCAGGGGCCCCAGGTGGGCAGGCCTCGCCTCACCTGACCCTGGGCCCCATCATCCTGCCCCCAGAGCAGGGCCTGGCCCCCACCCTGTTCCTGAAGGCCTTGCCCATCCCACTGTACCACACAGTGCCTCCAGGGGGCCTCCAGCCACGTGCCCCCCTCGTGTCAGGCAGCGTGGACGGGGGCAGCGTGCCCTTCATTCTCAGCCCCCTGCTGCAGCCTGAAGGGCCCGGTCCCACCCAGGTGGGGAAGCCAGCGGCCCCAGCGCTCACCGTGAACTTCGTGGGTGCTCTGCCCATCCTGTCACCGGGCCTGGGGCCCATGCTGGGCAGCCCCTGCAAGGTGCGCAACGCCGGCAAGTACCTGTGCCCGCACTGTGGCCGGGACTGCCTGAAGCCCAGCGTTTTGGAGAAGCACATCCGCTCCCACACGGGTGAGAGGCCCTTCCCGTGCGCCACCTGCGGCATCGCCTTTAAGACCCAGAGCAACTTGTACAAGCACAGACGGACCCAGACACACCTCAACAACTCCAGGCTGTCCTTGGAGTCGGACGGCGGGGGAGGCAGCCTCCCGGAGGAGGGGGACAAGGCCGGAGTGCCTTCCGGGACCCACGGGGCACGATCAGAGAGACCCCTTTCTCCGGGTGCCCAGTCTGCTGGGCACTGCCTGCTGCCCAGGGCGCATCTGTCCCCGGTTGCCAAGAGCCTGGACCTGAAGATGGACACTGTTGCCTGTCCAGGGTCCACGTTCGATGTCAGGGAGGCCCCTGGAGACTCTGCCCCCGGGCTCCCACTGGCCAGCTCGCAGCCGAGGAGGAAGCTGCCGGAGCAGCGGTCCCCGACGGCCAGCAGGCCGGGCTCCGTGCTGCAGCAGCAGCAGGTGGAGAAGCCCGGGGATGCCAAGCCCTCGGAGGGTCGGCTGCGGAAGTGCGAGAGCACCGACTCGGGCTACCTGTCCCGCTCGGACAGCGCAGAGCAGCCACCGGCCGCCGGCAGCCCCCTGCACAGCCTGTCGGAGCACAGCGCCGAGTCCGAGGGCGAGGGAGGCCCGGGGCCCGGGCGCGCGGAGCGGGCGGCCGGCCTGGAGCTGGAAAAGAGGCGGCTGGAGGAGCGCATCGCCAGGCTTATCTCTCACAACCAGGCCGTGGTGGACGACCCCCAGCTGGCCCACGTGCGGCCCCGCAAGACGGTCCTGTCCAAGCAGGGCAGCATCGACCTGCCCATGCCCTACACCTACAAGGACTCCTTCCACTTCGACCTGCGGCCACCGGAGCCCAGGAGGACGCTTGCCGCCCTCCGCGCCGCGCGCTCCACCTGCGCGCCCCCAGACAGGGCGCGGCCCCTCTTCTTCCACTCGGTCCCCACGCAGCTCTCCACCGGCACCGAATGTGTGCCTGTCACCAGGAGCAACTCGCTGCCCTTCGTCGAGGGCACGGGGACGTGGCCGGAGCTGCCGGACCCCCGGGACGCCTGGTCCCGGAGGCAGAAGCCTCTGAGCCCCAGGCCTGCCCCCGCCCGATTGGCCGATGTCCCTGGCAGTCACCCCCGGGCCCTGGTCAGACAGGCTGCGGTGGAGGACCTGCAGTGTCCCCCGACGGGAGACGCCTCGGCCCCGGCGGAGGACCCGGATGGAAAGAGACCGGCTGCGGGGGAGGGACAGGCCGGCCAGGGCCAGGCGGCTGGTAAGCAACGCGGCCAGAGGAGGCTGAAGATGTTCTCCCAGGAGAAGTGGCAGGTGTACGGGAAGGACACGTTCAAGAGCATCTACCAGAAAACGAAAGCTGGCCACCACGGAGGCAAGAAGGCTAGGGAGGTCACAGCGGGCGGCGGGGTCGAGCTGGAGTGTCTTCTCCAGCAGGATGCAGGGGGTGGCGGGCGTGCAGCCCCCTCCCAGGATGGGAGGAGGCCCCCGGGCCCCGAGGACACTGCCGTGGAGGCCAGGCCAGCGCCTTGCGCAAGCCCACCGGCCTGTGAGGGCCTCTTGGTGACTGAGCCCCCCAAGCAGAGGGAGACAGTGGCCAGAGCCGGAGGCAGGGACCAGCCCCGTGTGAACAGGGCTGCCTCACGCCCTGCCCTCAGCTGCAGAGGACCCCTCTGCTTGGGCAGCAAGAGCCCTCTGCTTCCCCCAAACGGGAGGCTGGAGCTGGGGTGTCAGCCGCTCCCAGCACCCAGTCCTCCCAAAGGAGGTGACTTAGAGGCTCCCAGGCGGGGTCTGCCGGACCCCAAGCTGGAAGGTGGCACCCGGGGTGGCGGAGGGGACGCCAAGGAGACCTGTCAGCAGGCCCACGTGGTCCCGAGCCGGCCGGGTGGGAGCTCCGGGGAACCCCAGCCCACAGAGGTCAAGCTCCCCTCGGAGAGGAAGAAGCTGAAGGTGGAGGCGCTAAGCTGCCAGGAGCCCCCGGGAGCAGGAGGAGAGACCCCGGGGGGCCCCATGCACGCTGCCTCCCCGCCCCCTCAGAACCAGGACAGTGACCCCGGGGAAAAGCCAGGGGGGCTGCCTGGAGGCGGCGACTGCACAGCGAGGGGCAGGGCTGGGACCCTGAGGTGGGCAGGGCCTCGGGACACAGAGCCTCGGCTGCGTGCTACAGCTGCAGCCCCCGGGTGTCCCTCCCAGCTGGCCTTGCAGCCTCGGGCCCCCGGCGTCCTCGCTGCCCCAGTGGACATGGCCTTCCCCCCACAGTACCTCCTCAGGTTACCCCAGGGAGAGACCCGTCGCCCGTCGCCCATCCCCCAGAAGCCGGACCAAGGCCGGGGCCTTCTCTGCAGGAGAGGGGGACCTGAGGAACGGGCATCCTTTATGGAGTCAGGGCTGGAGGCCCCCCTGCTTCCCAGCCCAACCTCAGGCCAGGCCCCTGGTGGAGCAGACAGCTTCGGGGAGGACCCCAGCTGGTCCACGCCGTGTGACAGGAGAAAGGGGGTGCAGGGAGAGGAGAAAGGAGGCTTGGACACTGGCACCCCAGCAGCTGGGGTCCCCAGGGGGGCAGTCTCCTTCCCGTCCACGCCAACGTGTGACTCTTGGAGGAGTGGGACCCATGACACCCAACAAGCCTGCAGCAGCAGCACTTGGGCGCGAGCCAGGCCCTCTGGGGGCGTCCTCCATCCCTGGGAATCCACTGGGGAGCTGGGGGGGCCTCTCGAGAGTGCCCCGTGGGGCCCTTCTTCAGGGCCACTAGCGGGGCTCAGTGCCGGTTGCTCCCGCCAGCCCGGCCCCTCCCTCTCGGCCCTCCCACCCCCGGGCTGGCCTGAGTTGGCCTTGTGTGCGCCCGCGGAGACCCCCGGGAGCTGCAGGGCCCAGGGGCCTTTCCCCTCGCTGAGGGCTGAGCCCCGGCTCACATGGTGTTGCCTGAGCCGCAGCCTCCCTCTGCCGCTGGAGCAGAAGGAAAAGGACACTTCCGTGCACCTGGCGCTGCATTTCCCTGCTGGCAGTCTCCCGGGTGAGGGTCCTGACGCCCAGCCAGCGAGCAAGGCAGTGTCTGGAAGATGGACCAGGATAAGCCCTGGAGGAGGAGGGCAGACGCAGACACTGAAGGTAACACCCAGCTTTGTTCCAGGGCCCTGGGGGCTGAGGGAGGATGCTTGGCAGGCAGGACTTACAGCGATGGAGAGGAAGTATGAAGCCGTCCTGTGTAGCATCTGCTGTCCATTATAACACCTTCTCAGCCTGCTCCCAAGGGAGAGAAAAAAGGCACAACATGTAAAATAAAACGAAAGAACATCATGAGAAAAGGTTTCAAAGGACAGAATGACTGTACCCAAGACTCCGGGTGAGATTTTTCATAGCTAGACATAAACCTTAATGCTGAGTTTCCTGGTAGCAGAGGCAAACAGTAAAAATGAAACGCTGGTCAGGAGAGCTTATAAATCAGAAACCCTTTTTGAGAGATAGACTCCAAACAAAAACTCTTAAAAGGAGATAGTTATCATACCAGGGACTCCAGAGAAAATAGCTGCTATGGTCAGATTTAACTTACCCCTGAGTTTCCTGGAAGCAGTGGCAAAAGGGGAAAGGAGCTGGGTGCTCTAGAGAGTTCTCACTGGTCATTAAATTTATAGTCCCATCTTTTTTGTGGGGGGGGGGGGGAGGGCCGTGCCTCGCGGCATATGGGATCTTATTTCCCGACCAGGACTCAAACCTGCACCCCCTGCATTGGAAGCGCAGAGTCTTAACCGCTGGACCGCCAGGGAAGTCCCTGTAGTCCCATCTTGAGAGCGACTCCATGCATCTGGATTGTATAATTGAGGGTGTTGTCCTGCTCTGGGATGTCCTGGGCCAGGGTGACTGGAGAGGATCCTGCAGCCTCAGTTTTAACTTAATCATG
Organism: Delphinus delphis; assembly: GCF_949987515.2. NCBI lineage: Eukaryota > Metazoa > Chordata > Mammalia > Artiodactyla > Delphinidae > Delphinus > Delphinus delphis. The sequence continues at coordinate 3,948,606 of NC_082697.1, read as the reverse complement.
TGGAACAACAGGGTCTGTGTCCCAGAGCTTGAAGGCTGTTCTCATGGTAACACTGCCTTTATCCCGAGAGTGGGGGGTTAAGAAAGAATGTGCTGGGCCTGAGAGAGGGTGAATCCAAGGCCCAGCTTAGCCTCCTTCCTCCACAAGGCCATCAGGTACTGGGTGTGGGCATTCCTGGAGGAGGGAAAGGAGCCGGCCACGGTGTTCCCTAGACCTCCAGTTATCACCAAAGGTCTGGGCTTTTTCTTCTGTGGATCCAGCCCAGGCAGGATTCCAGAAGGTTCCGCCCAGCAATGCTCAGACCATTTGGCAATGCAGCATTTCGATGCCCGATTTCCCCAGACAGGCATCCTGTCTGCAGAGAGAGAACCCTTCTGTGTTGTTCCCACCGTGAGGGCTGTGAGCAATATGACGCCTGCGTGCCTGGTATTTTCAGCTCTCCGACCCAACAGCCCCAGGGATGCCATCCCAGGAGTGGATGTCTGAGCCGGAACGGAAGAAAGGATGGCCTCGTAGGAGGGCAAAGATGCCTCGTGGGAGCAGCAAGCAGAAACAGCTGAGGAACCGCTCCAAAAGGTAGGGTGTGTGGCCACCTCTGTCATTTCCCCGTGTGCCCACAGTGTCAGGAGCTGCAAACTGCGATTTCAGTAAACCCCCGAGGAAAACTTCACAAGGGATTCAAAAGGCATCTCTGCGTTCCAGGGAGAGAGAGACAGAGTCCTGTATAGGAACTGGGGTCTGGAGTTTCATGGTTAAAGGACTCAGTGTGTTTCCCCATCAGCCTACCGGCTATGTGTTTTTCAGTGGTGCCTTTTTTAAGGCCAGGCGTCCAGCAAATATTCGAAATAACTGAGTTGAAAACACATCCATCCAGTTTAAGTCCTGAAGAGAGAGCATGTTAATTATTTACAGCTTTTATTGCTTTTTTAATTATGCAAGTGATGCATGTCCTTTGCAGAAAAATTAGAAAATACAGATGAGTGAGGAGACGACAATAAAACATCCTAGTGATCTCACCACTCGGAGACAATCACGTTTAGGTGTATGCCCTTCTAGACTTTTCTCTGTGATCTGTGCACGTACATAATCTCCTGACTGCAAATGCGGGCTGGGGGGCAGATGGATTTTAAAACCCCTCTTTCATTGCGTCATTCTGATCGTCTCGCTCCTTTGCTCAAAACCCCTCAGGTTGCCCACTGCGTACCCTCCTCCCTCCAACACCCCGCCCCGCAAAGCTTTTAGGTCCCATTTTCCCATGGTCGCCCCCCTCCCTCTCAGTGTGATGTCATATGGTCCCAGCCCTCGCCTATTCTCTATTTGACACTCCGAACCCATATCCCCAAGGCTCTCCTGCACCCGCAATCTCCCGTTCCTAGAATGCCTGGCCTTCTCCTATTGTCAGTGTTTGGTCCAGACATAGGTATTTGTCGAGAGGCCACACGAATTCCTAATGCTTGCCTACAGCTGCTCAGGCTCTCACTGGCCAGAGATGACATACCCTCTTCTGAGGCCCCTGCACCCGCTTTCACTTGTCTGCCAGGACCACGTTTCCAGGGCTGGCATCGCTGAGGGCTTGCTGTGTGCCAGGCACAGCATTTTTCTCTCGAGGAAACTGAGACACACAGAGAAGTCAGGCAACTTCCCCAAGGACCCGGATCTGAACCAGCAAACCTTACTCCAGAGCCCAAGTGCTAAACAGCAGCTTGCCCCAATGCTCCCAGCCCGTAGTGGACGTGAGAGTCACCTAGGGTTTTCTGGAGGTTTCCTGTGATGCTGGGTCAAATTCAGTGGGTCTGGGACGGGGCCTGAGATTCTGTATCTCTAACATGCTTCCCAGTGACGCTGAGGATGCTGGTCCAGTGAGCTAGCTTGGAGAGCAATGCTTTACATCACGCAGACCACATCCCGGGAGCTCAGGGATACTGGCACGTGGCTTTGCTCCCACAAAGCACTAAACTACATCTGAGTGACAGCTGGCAAGCCTGAAGTCTCCAGGCCTCAGTCAGAGTCCCGGGAGATGTGGGGAGGGGGACAGAGGTGGGGTGCCTCATCTACAGGTCCCAACACTGGAACTTGACTGTTTCAACAGACATTCATTGTGCACCTGCTAGGTGCCAGGTGTCTACCTGTGGAGGCCGTTGGGGAAACATTCCCAAATAAGGCTGGTGGTCCCAGGCTGGTCCTCCGAGAGGCCTGGAGATGTCTCTCCAGGATGCCTTGCAAACCCATCAGCAGCCCCGGGGCCAGACAGCCCATGTAGGAATCTTATTTGGCCGCAACATTGTTGAAAGTTTTGATGCTTAGTATCCAAATAATAAATATCAGGAGATTTCACATATAAACCTGGATTTTGGCTTCTCTTAAAATAGCTGAAGCTCTGAAGACATTGGGCCTGCCTTCTTGCAGGGCAGCGGCTGGCTGGGGCTTAGCAGCAGCTATGCCTGTGGACGGTGCCTGTGCTCTGCAGCCTGCCTCAGTCCCCACTTGTCCCTAGTGTCCTTCTTTCCCATTTTTTTTTGTTTTTTAGTTTTTTTTAAAAAATTGAAGTGCAGTTGATTAACAATATTGTGTTAGTTTCAGGTGTACAACACAGAGATTCATTATACACACACACATTCTTTTTCAGACTCTTTTCCCTTATAGGTTATTACAAAATATTGAGTATGGTTCCCTGTGCTCTACAGTAGGTCCTTGTTGTTTATCTATTTTATATATGGTAGTTTGTATCTACTAATCCCAAACTCCTAATTTATCCCTCCTCCCACCACCCCCCTTTCCTCTTTGGTAACCATACTTTTGTTTTCTATGTGTGTGAGTCTGTTTCTGAGATAAGTTCATTTGTGTCATATTTTAGTTTCCACCTATAAGTGCTATCGTATGGTATTTGTCTTTCTCTGTCTGACTTACTTCACTTAGCATGATAATCTCTAGGTCCATCCAGCTTGCTGCAAATGGCATTATTTCATTCTTTTTTATGGCTGAGTAGTATTCCGTTGTATTTATGTACCACAACTTCATCCATTCATGTGTTGATGGACGTTTAGGTTGTTTCCGTGTTTTGGCTATTGTGAATAGTGCTGCTGTGAACAAAGGGGTGCGTGTATCTTTTCGAATTATAGTTTTGTCTGGATATATGCCCTGGAGTGGGATTGCTGGGTCATATGACAACTCTATTTTTATTTTGGGGGGAAAACTCCATACTGTTTTCCATAGTGGCTGCACCCGTGTATATTCCCATCAACAGTGTAGGAGGGTTCCCTTTTCTCCACACCCTCTCCCGCATTTATTATTTGTAGATTTTTTTTTTTTTTGATGATGGCTATTCTGACCGGTGTGAGGTGATACCTCACTGCAGCTTTGATTTGCATTTCTCTAATAATTAGCAATGTTGAGCATTGTTTCATGTGCCTTTTGGCCACCTGTATGTCTTCTTTGGAGAAGTGTCTATTTAGATCTTCTGCCCATTTTTTTGATTGGGTTGTTTGCTTTTTTGGTGTTGAGCTGTAGGAGCTGTTTGTATGTTTTGGAGATTAATCTCTTGTTGGCTGCATCATTTGCAAATATTTTCTCACCGCCTGTAGGTTGTTCCCTAGTGTCTTACGTTTAGTCATGTAGTCTGCCTGGCCCTCATAGGCATGCGTGTTTGCAAATCTTCATCTTAACATCCGGTTTTGTGGGAGCCAAAACTCTGCCTCCCAGTCAGTGAGCTTCTCAGCAAGAGGCTGCAGGTGAAAAAGTGAGGGGGCAGAGGGACCCCAGCGTGCAAACAGGAGAGGTCAGAACCCAGGCTCGACAGCTCTGTCCTGGAGCCTCCAACTGGGTGCACTGGGGATGACGCTCTTGAAGTTTTTACATTCACCAAACTTTGACTGGTCGACCGTGATTCCTTCATCATTCGTGCCTTTATTGGCTCATGATCGTCCTTTGAGTCATTCTAACCTCAGGACCTTTGCACTTGCTGATCTATTTACCTCCACCTGCACACACCACCTCTGGCTCCTCATGGGGCTGGCTCCCCCTCATCTCAGCAAAGACGTTGGTATTGTGGCGGAGACTCACCTGACCCCTGTACCTCAGTGGTTCCCCACTTTTTTTCTCCATCCCATCGTCTTGTTTTATTTCCTTCATAGGTTGTTGGTAGAATTCATTTTCTTGAGGCATGGAATTGATGGCAGCTTGCTTCTTAAAAGCCAACAGTGGAGGGCTTCCCTGGTGGCGCAGTGGTTGAGAGTCCGCCTGCCGATGCAGGGGACGCGGGTTCGTGACCCGGTCTGGGAAGATCCCACATGCCGCGGAGCGGCTGGGCCCGTGAGCCATGGCCGCTGAGCCTGTGTGTCCGGAGCCTGTGCTCCGCAACGGGAGAGGCCACAACAGTGAGAGGCCCGCGTACCGCAAAAAAAAAAAAAAAAAAAAAAAAAAAATATATATATATATATATATACACACATATATGAATTTATCATCCTTCAGTTTGATTTTTAAACTCCATATTGTGTTTTTGAAGATCTCGCCATGTTTGGTACATACAGATAAAATTCATTCATCTTAATTGCTGTAGAGTATCCTGTCCCATGGAAATAACACACTGTATTTTCCATTCCCCTATTTATGGACATTTAAATCATTTCCAGTTTTTTGTGTGTGTGCTAACTTTGCAATGAACATGCTTATACGTGCCTCCTTAGACACAATGTGAGAAGTTTTCTAAGAAACATACCTAAAATGGAATTACTGGGTTATAAGATAATCACATTTTCAACTTTGCAAGTTATTACCAAATCACTCTCTGCAGTGCTTGTGTCACTGTAGGTTTCCTCCAGCTAACAGTGAGAGTTTGCCCTGCTCCCATATTCTTACTAATGTTTGTTAGGAGCAGATTTTTAATGTTTTGCCCACCCAGAATTTGTAGGATTGTGTATATATCCTAGATTTGCCTATATTCTTTGCCTGTTATATATATTGCAGATATTTTTCCAGGTCTATTATCTGACTTTTTAAGCCCATTCATTTATATTTACCCACATAATTGCAAACATCTTGCCTCTTCATTCCTTTTGGCATGTCAGATCTTCCTTCTGGGATTGTTTTCTTCTGTCTGAAGTATATTCTTTGGAATTTCCTTTAGAGAAGAAAAATCTCAGTTTTTATTAGCCTGAAAGAGCATTTATTTCACCCTTGTTGTTGAAAAATATTTTTTCTGGGTACACAGTCTCAGGTTGACAGTTATTTCCTCTCAGTCCATCAAAGCTGTTATTGCATCGTCACTTGGCTTCTGTTTTGTGGTGAGAAGTCAGCTATGAGTCTACTCATCTGTCTTTTGAAGGTCTCTTATCTCTGGCTACTTTCAAGATCTTCTTCTTTGGTGTTCCATACTTTTACTTTGATGTATCCAGGTACACGTCACTTTAATTTATTCCATTAGGAATCCACTGGGCTTCTATAATTTCTGGATTGATGTCTACCAGGAAAATTCTCAGCCATTGTTCCTTAGATGTTGCCTCCATCCCAGTCTCCCTCTTCTCTGGAACATTGAAATAATGCATCTTAGATCTGTCTTTCATGTCTCTTAACCTCTGTTTTCAACAACTTTGTCTCTCCCTGCTATAACCTAGATACTTTGTTCGGATGTTATCTTTAAAATGTTACTAATTTTCTTAATCCACCGTGTGTTTTTTTCAAAGCCCTATTGACATATATTGAATTTTAATATGCATATTGAAAGTGTGCAATAAGTTTTGACATGTTCCCACCGGTGAAACCAACAACACTATCAAGATAGCAAACGTATCCGCAATGCCCACAGTTTCCATGTACCTCTTTGTAATTCTTTCCTCCTGCCCCCACCCTGCCACCCTCCCCGCCCCCCCAGGTAACCACCGATGTGCTTTATGTCACTATAGAGTATTTCACTTTTTCTAGAATTTTATAAAAATGGAAGCAGACAATATATACCTTCCCCCCCTTTTTTTTCGGCTGGGCGTTTTCTTCACTCCATATGATTATTCTGAGGCTCGTCCATGTTGTGTGTATCAGTCATTTGTTCCTTTTCATTCCTAAGTAGTAAGCCATTGGGTGTATACGGCACAATTTGTTTATACAACCACTTGTTGGTAGACATTTGGCTTGTTTCAGTTTTGAGCTGTTACAAATAAAAAGTACTATAAATATTCATATACAAGTCTTTGTATGGGAATAAGCTTTAAATTCTCTTGAGTAAATACCGAAGAGTGGAACGTCTGGATCTTATATGGTAGAGGCATAATTTTTTAAGACGCTGCCAAGCTGTTTTCCAAAGCGGTTGTATCATTTTACATTTCCACGAGCAGTGTGTGACCAGCTTCTGCTTCTCCACCTCCTTGCCAACACTTAGTATGGCCATCCTTTTTCATTTTTGTCATTCTAATAGATGTCTGATGGTATTGTATTAGTTTGAATTTACATTTCCCTAATGATGATATTGACTATCTTTTCATGTGCTTATTTGTCATTTATGTATCTTTTTTTGGTGGAATATCTGTTTGCATCTTTTCCCACTAAAAATGGGTTGTTAGTTTTCTTCTTATTGAAATTTGAGAGTTATTTATATATTCTGGCTATAAGTCCTTTTTCCGATATGCAAGTGGTAACTATTTCCTTCCAGTCTGTGCCTTGTTTTTTGTTGTTTTTAATTCTCTTAACAGTGTCTTTTAAAGGGCAGACATTTTAAATTTTGATGAATTCCAATTATCATTCTTTCTTTGGATTGTGCTTTCGATGTCATAACTAAAAAATCTTGGCCTAAATCATAGCCACAGAGATTTTTCTCTTAAGTTTTCTTCTGTAGCTTTATTGTTGTAGGTTTAATATTCAGACTTAGGATCAAATTTTTGTATATGGTGTGATGTATAAATCAAAGTCCTTAGTTTTGCAGGTGGATGCCTAATTGTTCCAGCATGATTTGTTCATCTATTTGTCTATTTTGATGCGTATGCCATGTTGTTTTGATGACACTGCCTGACTTGAAGGGTTACTCTAAAACTTAAATATTCAAGGCAGTGTGGTATTCACATCAAAATCGACAAATAGATCAATGAAACAGAATAAAGAATACAGAAATAGACCACACATACATGGTCAATTGATTTTTGACTAAGGTTCAAAGGAAGTTCAATGGCAAAAGTATAGTCTTTTCAACAAATTTTGCTGGACCTGGAAAGTTTCCCCACCAGGAAGCCAAGGCAATCATGAGGCTCACCTCATCTGTTCCTCTTCTCTCAGGGACCACTGCCTTCATTGCTTGGTGTCTAATGTCCTGAGAATCATTGTTTTAGACATTTGTCCATTTTTTTATTTGGGAGGGCACATCTAGTCACTGCTGTACCATCTTGGTCAGAAGAATTCCCTGGACTAATGCAATGGCCTCTTAATTGGTCCCCTGCTTTTACATGTCTGTCGAGTTTTAAATTTAATTCCTGACAATATTATATTTATTTTTTTTTAAGTTCCATTTAATTATTTTTCAAATCTGCCTGGTCATTTTTATAGTCTCTTGCTCTTTACTCTTCTTTTTTTAAATGGAGGTATGATTGACAAACATAAAAGCTGTGTATATTTAATATATACATCTTGACAAGTTTGAAGGTACATGTACACCCATGAAGCCATCACCACATTCAGTGTCCTACACTTTCCTAAACGTATCCATCATCTCTGGAAGTTTCTTCCCTTCCTCTTTTTTGTTTTTTGATAAGAATATTTGACATAAAATTTAAATTTTATGTAAATTTTAAATGAAAAAATTTTTAAGTATATAATACAGTATCGTTAACTGTATCGTTAACGATAGTTATCGTTTAAGTATTAGATATACAGATATCGTTTAAGTATACAATACAGTATCGTTAACGGTATCGTTTTAAGTATATAATACAATATCGTTAACTGTATGCACTGTGGTGTGCAGTAGATATCTAGTATTTATTCATTTTGTGGAAGTGAAACTTTGTACCCTTAGATCAACACCTTCTTGATTCTCCCTCCCTCCATCCCTGGTAACCACTATTCTGTTCTCTGTTTTGATGACATTGACTACATTAGGTTCCTGATTTAAGTGGGATCATGTAGTATTTGTTCTGTATCTGGCTTATTTCATTTAGCATAATATTTTCCAGTTCATCCCTGTTGTAGTAAATGGCAATATTTCTCTCCTTTTTAAGACAAGTAATATCCCATTTTATGTATACACCACATTTTCTTTATCTAGTCATCGATGGATGTTTGGGTTGTTTCCATGTCTTGGCTATTGTAAATAATGCTGCAATGAACATAGGTGTGCAGTTATCTCTTCAAGATCCTGCTTTCAATTTGTTTGGGTATTTACCCAGAAGTGGGATTGCTGGGTCATAGAGGACTTCTATTTTTAAGGTTTTGAGGCACTTTCATACTGCTTTCCGTAATGGCTGCATAAATTTACATTCCTACCAACAATGTACAAGGGTCCCCTATTCTCCACATCCTCACCAACACTTACCTTTTGCCTCTTTGATGAGAGCCATTGTAAGAGGTGTGAGGTGATATCTCACTGTAGGTTTGATTTGTATTTCCCTGATGTTGAGCACCTTTTCATATACCTTTTGGCCATTCGTATGTCTTCTTTTGAGAAATATCTATTCATGTCCTTTGCCCATTTAATAATTGAGTTCTTGGGTTTTTTTCCTATTCGTTTTGCTATTCAGTTGTGTGAGTTCCTTATGTATTTTGGATATTGGTTCCCTGTCAGATATATGGTTTGCAAATATTTTCTACCATTCCCTAGGTTACCATTTCATTCTGTTGATTGTTTCCTTTGCTGTGCAGAGGCTTTTTGGTTTGATGTTGTCCCACGTGTTTATTGTTGCTTTTGTGGCCTGTGCTTTTGGCATCATATCCAAGAAATCATTACCAAGGCCAGTACAAGCAGATTTTCTCTATGTTTCCTTCTAAGAGTTTTAGTTTCAGGTCTTATGTTTAGGTCTTTAATGCATTTGGAGTTGATTTTTTGTGTATGGTGTAAGACAAGGGTCTAATTTCACTGTTTTGCATGTGGACATCTAGTTTTCCCAACACCATTTATTGAAGAGACTATCTTTTCCCCACTGTATATTCTTGTCCTCTTCCTCCCACCCCCATTGAAAATCAGTTTACAGTAAATGTGGGGGTTTATTTCTGGTCTCTTTATTCTGTTCCATTTGTTAATACATCTGTTTTTATGCCAGTACCATACTGTTTCTATTATTGTAGCTTTGTGATATATTTTAAAAACCCAGGAAGTGTGATGCCTCTTGCTTTGTTCTTCTTGCTCAAGATTGCTTCAGTTATTTGGAGTCTCTTGTGGTTCCATATGTATTTTAGGATTGTTTTTTCTATTTATGTAAACTGTACTCTTATTTTCAACCTTTTAAAAAGACACACTAAATATTTTGCATCTGATAATGCCAACACAGGAAGTCTTGGCATGTCTGGCTCTGTTTTATATATGAGCTCTCACTTATGGTATCTTGTTTCCTTGTTTGTTTTTGGATATTTGATGGTGAGCTGAGATTTTTGCAACTTTGTGGTGGGTTTCTCCAGTAATGATTTGTTTTGCTTCCGCTAGGTGCCTGGGGGCACACAATGAGCACTACTTTAAATAAGGTTCTTGGTGGTAGGTTTCTCCATGTCACAGGGTAGTGTGAATTCAGATTGCAAACCCATGAGAAGACTGTCTTATTGTTATGAAATTAACAGGAGAGACTTTTGCCCCCTCCACTCAGTGATCAGATTGGAATTAAAAAATATATATATTCTCTGGGCAGGTGGTGGGGGTAGGATGTATTATCCCTAATTAACCCATATATTGAGGGTATAGCCTCTGAGGTCTCAGTTTTCTGCAGGAGTAGAGGTTGGATCTTCCACGGGACTCACAGGGTAGATTCTGGGTTTGAATCATGCACCCTGAACCCCACCAGACAATGGAAATGGAAGAGCAGGATCGTGGAAACAAAAGGGCAAGCTCACCTGGTTTGGCAAATGCCCTCAAAATGAAATCACTCTCACTTTTTTCCACTTGGTTTTTAACTTTTAAATATATCTTACCTTTTAATCAGAACACCAATGCGTTTTAAATATAAAAACGTTAATCTACATTTTTCGTTGGTTTCAGTATAAGGGTAAATATGGGGGTAGTCAACCAAAGTAACCAGTTCACTGTACTGTTAGAAATGGGCTTCTTATTTTCTAACCTTGCTTATGCTTCTTTGCTCATCAAGAAATTGCATATTTTGATGTAGTCAGATGGAGTTACCTTTTCCTTTACGATTATTATTTTGTGTTCTTGTCCAAGAAATTTTTCCTTGTCTTAAGCCCCCAATGTCACAAATACAGAAAGATAGTCCCTTATGTTCTTTCTCTCTATATATTAATGCAAAGAAGGATTTATTTTTATTTTTGTTTATATAGAAAACAGTGGACCTTGGGTCAAGGTTGGCTCTTGGCTTGTTTCTGTATGCCCTGTGTATGTCCTGTATACCTGTATGTGAGGTAGGCATGATTTTTACATTTTAAAAAGAATGTGTATCTGTATACTGGATTGGCCAAAAAGTTCATTCAGGTTTGTCTGTAAGATGGTACCAAAAACCCGAACGAACTTTATGGCCACCCCAATACATACATACATACACACACACACACACACACACACATATGTGTATATATATGTATATGAAAAATGTGTGGCAGAGATTGTATGTGGCTTGTAAAGTCTAAAATATTTATTACCTGGACCTTTATATAAAAAGCTTATAGACCCCTGGCCCAATCCCCTTTTTTCACTTATTTGCTGTATTTTAACTTCCCGTTCGTACCTGAAGTTTATTTCAGGGCCCTCCCTTGTGTATCATTCGACTCTTTGTTGCCAGCTCCAAACACCACACTGTAATGAAAATGGGTGTTGTCATTAATGAAAGCACATGAGTTAAAGGAGAGGGATTAGAAAAGACAGGGTCCATTTTCAGAGTGGAAATGGGAAAATGTAGAAAATTCATACTTGGACACCTAATTGCCCTGACATTAACTAGAGGCATAGAGATTCAGAGCATTCATTAACAATGTCTCGGCCGTGCCCAGAGCAGGCACTGGACCATGGAATTGAATTTTACTGATTAATTTGTAACTGTGTACAGTGCTGTACGAAGCATGAAACGCTCAGAGACTTGTTCTAGGGAGCTCCTGACAATGAACAATGAATTATGAAGCCCCAGGTGAAGCGGGATGAGTGGAGAGGAGGTTGGAGGTTATATGGGTGAAGGGTGCTTTGCAAACCCTAAAATGTAGCTTCGTCACAGAAGGGGAGAGCACAGGAGAACGCACAGAGGATGGAAATCTCTTAATTGATGGTGTTTTTCCTTATAAAGCAGATGTTTATAGTCTGAGCCTGTGTCTGCTCACTTTTTACTCATTCAACGAGGTAACTCTGAGGTGAGATGGAGACGCAGACCTAGGGACGAGGTGGCCGCCACTCCTCATGGCTGAGACCCTCTGTGACGTGCTCCACGGCACCAGAGCTTTGACCCCAGTCTCAAGTCCGGTTTGGTGGGATGCTGAGGGTCTGCTATACCTCCACTCCACTTCTCTTTGCTTTGTTACTCCCCGTGGGATCAAGAGAGGAAAGTGAGGAGGATAATATGACACACCACATACTCCTTCCCCAGGATGAGCGTGTGTCAGGCAGACCATGCAAACCTGCAAGTCTGCCTCCTTGGATGTACCTTCCAAGACCTGGCTGATAAAAGGGACAGTGGGCGTGGGGGTCAGGGCGGGATTGGAGTAGGCAGGGTGGTCAATGGCTGTCAACCGGCATCAAGATACATGACAGACCTCACCCTGCCTCCTTTTGTGAGCTTCCCACTGGACTCCAGGCAAAGCTGGTGTCCCCTGTTCTCTTGACCTTGGTCCACCAGTCATCAGTGCCCCGGCTGGAGCTGACCTGGGGTAAGAAAGCTTTCTTCTGATTGGTCTTCCATGAGGTCTATAAACAAAGATATTGTGCTGTTCTTACGTAAGTACTGATAATGTCGGCTCTTACAGGAAGATCTACAGAGAGAGAGACCAAGAGAGCAGAGGGTGTGTCAAGCATGAGTTGGATTTAAAGTCTGGCCCTTAAATAGCAGCTTATTAAAACAAAATGTAAAGCACTGTACAAGACAGCTAAAAGCAGAGAATTAGACATGAATACAAAAATCGAGACTGATCTTCAAAACATAGCCTTGAGTAAAAATAAAGTGAGAATAAGAATGGCTCTGTGGCACAATGTCACGCACAAAAGCGACACTACATATTCATAAGGATACATGCATATTTAAGGAGGTTTGGCAAACATGCCCGAGTGCTTCTGGGGGAAATAGGCGGATGGGAGTGAGAAGAAGAAAAGCAGGGGCGACACTCTAACCTTGCATCTGAGGTTGGGCTGCCTAGAAGCAGAGCCTGAGACGGGGATTCTTGTACAAGAGATTCACGCAGGGAGGGCTCTCAGGAGGTGTGTAAGGGATGACGGAAGCAGACAAGGGCGACGGAAGAACTCAGCAAAGATGCGGGCTTGGGTGTCCAGTCGTGCCTGATCCCACAGGGAGCTCTGGAGTGTGAAGTGCATCCCAGAGATGGTCCCGCTCAGAGGCAAAGGGACTGGGCTCTCACACCCTGTGACAGTCAGTCAATGGCTAAGGGCCCTTCGTGGGGGGTGTGCACACTCCCCCAGGCCTTCCAGGCAAGCTGGCTCCCACTGGCCTAGGGCAGCCCTCTTGAGAAGGTGGTAAGTGTGCGTCCCAGCAGCCGGCCCCAGACGAGCAGCCCGGTGAAGGCGGTGGAGACAGGCACTAATGGCTTCTGCTGAACCGCGAGGGGCCTGGCAGGACGGGTGATGGCGAGCTTGCATGACCTGCCCCACCGTGGCTGTCCGTTCCCAGAGTGATGCTGCTCTAGGAGGGGCTGCACGCAGAATGTTCTGGAGAACACAGGAGGGAAAAAAGGAGACCCTGCCCGTGACTAAACAAAAATTGCTTTGAAGACAATGCCAAGATCCACTTGGGCTCCCCCCAAGGCCGAAAGGGTCCAAATTCTGTCTTAATGAGATCTGAATCCAGAGGCTGGAGCTCTCTCAGCAGTCTCCTCGTTGTTTTCATTGAGCGCAGTTCCTCGCTTTTGTCCGTTTTCCAAAAGCAAACCTCCCTGCAGTTCAAACTGTGCCATTCTTAACACCTGCCAGCGTGTAGGCAGCCACCCACTGACTGGGGGCAAAGGTGACCCACGGCACACAGGGGAAGAATGCTCCCACACCTCCCACTTTCCTTCCTGCCTTTGTCTCTGTACTTGGAAATCACTCTCCCCCGGCCCAGCAGGAGCCCCGACTGGTTCAGGGATTTGTGATTAGCAGAACGGCAGCCCTGTTGCTCTCCACCTGGGCTCAGATAGTCTTTCAGGAACCTGGGGTCTTGACAAGCAGGGATGAGTTGCTTCAAAGAACCAGGAAAGCACCCCTGGGGAGTGACAGCTCCTGCCCAGGGCCCAGGAGGCCATAGTGCCTGTAAGTGGAGCCTCTCCCAAACATGAAAAAGATGAAGAAAAAGTCGCTTTTTCCTTGTTGCTGCTATGAAAATGAGCGCCCAAGAGGATACGGAATTCTGCAGATCTTACTTAAATTAAATTCTGCAAGCAGCCCTGATTATTAGGGGACTGCGGCTGGATGTTGGCGGCAGCTCAGACAAATGAGAAAGAAAAATGGCGAAGCAGGTTACCTCACCTTCCTCCCCAGCCTGGTGGCTCTAAAGAGCATCATCGAGGGAACAGAATTCTTGTAAACTGAGGCTTGCAAAGGGAAGGGAGTCCCTGTGGCTCAACCAGGCAGCTAGAAGCGGTGCAAAGATCTTTCCAAAGAGCTGAGCACTGATAATGGTCAAAATGGTTCAGGGACTCGAGTCAAGAGTTTAGCTCCCACCTGGCTCCAGGGCTTCGAGCCTTAGGGCATATTGCAGGCGTTCTGCCTCTCAGTTCTTTCACCTGCCAAGTGGGGCGCTAGACCAGCTTGCTGGTCTGCTTTTGGCTGCACATTCTTATTGGTAAAAAATTTTTAGCCTGCACCCTAAGAAATGCACAACTGTTCATTTACCAGTTATCCATCTGTTCTACTCCCCTAATGTATTATGTACATTATAAAGGGCCTGCAACAATAGATATAAGAAAGTCTAGATAAAAATAACTGTAGATAGAAGCTCAGTATTTTTTAAATTTTATTTTATTGAAGTATAGTTGATTTACAGTGTTGTGTTAATTTCTGCTGTACAGCAAAGTGATTCAGTTATACGTACATATATATATATATATATATATATATATATATATATATACACACACACATTCTTTTCCATTATGGTTTATCCCAGGATATTGAATATAGTTCCCTGTGCTATACAGTAGGACCTTGCTATTTATCCATTCTATATATAATAGCTTGCATATGCTAATCCCAAACTCCCAATCCATTTCTCTCCGCTCCCCCCACTTGGCAACCACACATCTGTTCTCTATGTATGTGAACCCATTTCTGTGTTGTAGTTAAGTTCATTTGTGTCATATTTTAGATTCCACATGTAAGTGGTATCGTACGGTATTTGTCTTTCCCTTTCTGACTTACTTCATTTAGTATGATAATGTCTAGGTCTCATGTTGCTGCAAATGACATTATTTCATTATTTTTTTATGGCTGAGTAGTATTCCGTTGTATATATATACCACATCTTCTTTATCCATTCATCTGTCAATGGACATTTAGGTTGTTTCCATGTCTTGGCTATTGTGAATAATGCTGCTATGAACATAGGAGTGCTTGTATCTTTTTGAATTATAGTTTTGTCTGGATATATCCGCAGGAGTGGGATAGCTGGATCATATGACAACTCTATGCTTAGTTTTTAGAGGAACCTCCATACTGTTTTCCACAGTGGCTGTACCAATATACATTTCCATCAACAGTGTAGGAGGGTTCCCATTTCTCCACGCCCTCTCCAGCATTTGTTATTTGTAGAATTTTTAATGATGGCATTCTGATGGTGTGAGGTGCTACCTCATTGTAGTTTTTTTTGTTTGTTTGTTTGTTTGTTTTTTATTTAAACTAACATAGCATTGTAAAGCAATTAAACTCCAATAAAGATGTTAAAGAAAAAAACCAAACATTAACCGTAAAATAAGCACCAGTTGGTTTTGAATAGCTGTATAGGCCCAGAGGTAGAGGGCAATGTTGATAGTTTCCTTAAAAATTATTTTTATTTTTATTTTTTAGGATTATTTAGGAGCCTCTGGCTTGTCATGTTGCTTTGATAGATACCAGATTTTGCACAAATTAAGAAACCATAAATGCATGTCTTACATGTTTTGTTGTAAGTGATATGTAGGATGTTTGTCATTTAAATAGCAGTTTAGAGTTATGATTACAATAATTCCTACCATAAGGAATAACTGTCTAAGCAGTTCCCATAGACCATAGACACCATGTCACATATTCGGGTCTTTCTACCTTTGTCTTCCTCCCTCCCTCTGTCCTTTCTTTTGGGGTCATTAAAAACAAACAAACAAAAGACATTCATTAAGGGTCCTGAGCTGGGTGCTCAGTATTTAGACTTAAACTCAGTCATTTTAGACGAGACTTCCCAGTTGTGGAGCTCACTTTGACATGTGTTCCTTGCTGGCCATTTCCAGCAGCAAGACGGGAGGCCTCAGGAAGCCATCCTGTGATTAAGAAGCCTTGGCTGAGTTGTGACTTCTGGTTATAATCACAAGCCCTCTGCATTTCTGGAAGTGGCTCTGATGGGCAGGAGTTGCTGGAAGGTCTCTCTCTAAGCCTTTCTGGGGGATCATCAATGGATCCACTAGGAATAAGCACTTTATCATTGGTGGTAAGACTTCAGGTGATCAGAAAATGGTCAGATTCTGTTACAGGAGATTTCCTTTTATGATATATAGGAACAATATCATAAAATTGTATCACAAAATTGAATTGGTAATCTCAACATTCTGGTGGAACCCTGGTCTTCAAGATTCTTCACTTGTGTTTAAATCAACTCTACAATACCAGCTTTTATCTAGTATTTTCATGGGTAGCCAAGCTTGACTTTGAATATATTTACTGGTCTTTTGGTTTTTACGTGTATCTTTACTATTTCCTTATGAGAAGAGAATACTTTATTTTTGTTTCTTTTTTTTTAAGGTTTAATTTTATTAGGAAGATTAAAGATTTTGTATCTTAGGAAGCAATATCAAACCATTTATTATCTGAAGTGAAATATGAATGATTAACTCATTTCATAAAATCAATAAAATGGAATCGACTGAAAAAATCAATGTACTTTGTAAATATGTCTTTTAAAGTATTTTCTTTTTTTTTTAACATCTTCATTGAATTATAACTGCTTTACAATGGTATGTTAGTTTCTGCTTTACAACAAAATGAATCTGTTATATATATACATGTGTTCCCATATCTCTTCCCTCTCGCGTCTCCCTCCCTCCCACCCTCCCTATCCCACCCCTCTAGGTGGTCACAAAGCACCGAGCTGATCTCCCTGTGCTATGCAGCTGCTTCCCACTAGCTATGTACCTTACTTTTGGTAGTGTATATATGTCCATGCCTCACTCTCGCTTTGTCACAGCTCACCCTTCCCCCTCCCCATATCCTCAAGTCCATTCTCTAGTAGGTCTGTGTCTTTATTCCTGTTTTACCCCTAGGTTCTTCATGACATTTTTTTTCTTAAATTCCATATATATGTGTTAGCATACGGTATTTGTCTCTCTCTTTCTGACTTACTTCACTCTGTATGACAGACTCTAGGTCTATCCACCTCATTACAAATAGCTCAATTTCGTTTCTTTTTATGGCTGAGTAATATTCCATTGTATATATGTGCCACATCTTCTTTATCCATTCATCCGATGATGGACACTTAGGTTGTTTCCATCTCCGGGCTATTGTAAATAGAGCTGCAATGAACATTTTGGTACATGACTCTTTTTGAATTATGGTTTTCTCAGGGTATATGCCCGGTAGTGGGATGGCTGAGTCATATGGTAGTTCTATTTGTAGTTTTTTAAGGAACCTCCATACTGTTCTCCACAGTGGCTGTATCAATTTACATTCCCACCAACAGTGCAAGAGGGTTCCCTTTTCTCCACACCCTCTCCAGCATTTATTGTTTCTAGATTTTTTGATGATGGCCATTCTGACTGGTGTGAGATGATATCTCATTGTAGTTTTGATTTGCATTTCTCTAATGATTAGTGATGTTGAGCATTCTTTCATGTGTCTGTTGGCAGTCTGTATATCTTCTTTGGAGAAATGTCTATTTAGGTCTTCTGCCCATTTTTGGATTGGGTTGTTTGTTTTTTTGTTATTGAGCTGCATGAGCTGCTTATAAATTTTGGAGATCAATCCTTTGTCAGTTGCTTCATTTGCAAATATTTTCTCCCATTCTGAGGGTTGTCTTTTGGTCTTGTTTATGGTTTCCTTTGCTGTGCAAAAGCTTTGAAGTTTCATTAGGTCCCATTTGTTTATTTTTGTTTTTACTTCCATTTCTCTAGGAGGTGGGTCAAAAAGGATCTTGTGATTTATGTCATAGAGTGTCCTGCCTATGTTTTCCTCTAAGAGTTTGATAGTTTCTGGCCTTACATTTAGGTCTTTAATCCATTTTGAGGTTATTTTTGTGTATGGTGTTAGGGAGTGATCTAATCTCATACTTTTACATGTACCTGTCCAGTTTTCCCAGCACCACTTATTGAAGAGGCTGTCCTTTCTCCACTGTACATTCCTGCCTCCTTTATCAAAGATAAGGTGACCATATGTGTATGTGTATGGGTTTATCTCTGGGCTTTCTATCCTGTTCCATTGATCTATCTTTCTGTTTTTGTGCCAGTACCATACTGTCTTGATTACTGTAGCTTTGTAGTATAGTCTGAAGTCAGGGAGCCTGATTCTTCCAGCTCTGTTTTTCATTCTCAAGATTGCTTTGGCTGTTTGGGGTCTTTTGTGTTTCCATACAAATTGTGAAATTTTTTGTTCTAGTTCTGTGAAAAATGCCAGTGGTATTTTGATAGGGATTGTGTTGAATCTGCAGATTGCTTTGGGTAGTAGTCATTTCCACAATGTTGATTCTTCCAATCCAAGAACATGGTATATCTCTCTATCTATTTGTATCATCTTTAATTTCTTTCATCAGTGTCTTATAATTTTCTGCATACAGGTCTTTTGTCTCCTTAGGTAGGTTTATTCCTAGATATTTTATTCTTTTTGTTGCAATGCTAAATGGGAGTGTTTTCTTGATTTCACTTTCAGATTTTTCATCATTAGTGTATGGGAATGCCAGAGATTTCTGTGCATTAATTTTGTATCCTGCTACTTTACCAAATTCATTGATTAGCTCTAGTAGTTTTCTGGTAGCATCTTTAGGATTCTCTATGTATAGTATCATGTCGTCTGCAAACAGTGACAGCTTTACTTCTTCTTTTCCGACTTGGATTCCTTTTATTGCCTTTTCTTCTCTGATTGCCGTGGCTAAAACTTTCAAAACTCTGTTGAATAAGAGTGGTGAGAGTGGGCAACCTTGTCTTGTTCCTGATCTTAGTGGAAATGCTTTCAGTTTTTCACCATTGAGGATGATGCTGGCTGTGGGTCTGTCATATATGGCCTTTATTAAGTTGAGGAAAGTTCCCGCTATGCCTACTTTCTGGAGGGTTTTTATCATAAATGGGTGTTGAATTTTGTCGAAAGCTTTCTCTGCATCTATTGAGATGATCATATGGTTTTTCTCCTTCAATTTGTTAATATGGTGTATCACGTTGATTGATTTGCGTATATTAAAGAATCCTTGCATTCCTGGAATAAACCCACTTGATCATGGTGTATGATCCGTTTAATGTGCTGTTGGATTCTGTTTGCTAGTATTTTGTTCAGGATTCTTGCATCTATGTTCATCAGTGATATTGGCCTGTAGTTTTCTTTCTTTGTGACATCCTTGTCTGGTTTTGGTATCAGGGTGATGGTGGCCTCGTAGAATGAGTTTGGGAGTGTTCCTCCCTCTGCAATATTTTGGAAAAGTTTGAGAAGGATAGGTGTTATCTCTTCTCTAAATGTTTGATAGAATTCGCCTGTGAAGCCATCTGGTCCTGGGCTTTTGTTTGTTGGAAGATTTTTAATCGCAGTTTCAATTTCAATGCTTGTGATTGGTCTGTTCATATTTTCTATTTCTTCCTGATTCAGTCTTGGCAGGTTGTGCCTTTCTAAGAATTTGTCCATTTCTTCCAGGTTGTCCATTTTATTGGCATAGAGTTGCTTGTAGTAATCTCTCATGATCTTTTGTATTTCTGCAGTGTCAGTTGTTACTTCTCCTTTTTCATTTCTAATTCTATTGACTTGAGTCTTCTCCCTTTTCTTCTTGATGAGTCTGGCTAATGGTTTATCAATTTTGTTTATCTTCTCAAAGAACCAGCTTTTAGTTTTATTGATCTTTGCTATCGTTTCCTTCATTTCTTTTTCTTTATTTCTGATCTGATCTTTATGATTTCTTTCCTTCTGCTGACTTTGGGGGTTTTTTGTCTTCTTTCTCTAATTGCTTTAGGTGCAAGGTTAGGTTGTTTATTCGAGATGTTTCCTGTTCTTACCTGTTTCTTAAGGTAGGATTGTATTGCTATAAACTTCCCTCTTACAACTGCTTTTGCTGCATCCCATAGATTTTGAGTTGTCATGTCTCCATTGTCATTTGTTTCTAGGTATTTTTAAATTTCCTCTTTGATTTCTTCAGTGATCACTTCATTATTAAGTAGCGTATTGTTTAGCCTCCATGTGTTTGTATTTTTTACAGATCTTTTCCTGTAATTGATATCTAGTCTCATAGTGTTGTGGTTGGAAAAGATACTTGATACAATTTCAATTTTCTTAAATTTACCAAGGCTTGATTTCTGACCCAAGATATGATCTATCCTGGAGAATGTTCCATGAGCACTTGTGAAAAATGTGTATTCTGTTGTTTCTGGATGGAATGTCCTATAAATATCACTTAAGTCCATCTTGTTTAATATATCATTTAAAGCTTGTGTTTCCTTATTTATTTTCATTTTGGATGATCTGTCCATGGGTGAAAGTGGGGTGTTAAAGTCCCCTACTATGAATGTGTTACTGTGGATTTCCCCTTTTATGGCTGTTAGTATTTGCCTTATGTATTGAGGTGGTCCTATGTTGGGTGCATAAATATTTACAATTGTTATATCTTCTTTGTGGATCGATCCCTTGATCATTATGTAGTGTCCTTCTTTGTCTCTTCTAATAGTCTTTATTTTAAAGTCTATTTTGTCTGATATGAGAATTGCTACTCCAGCTTTCTTTTGGTTTCTATTTGCATGAAGTATCTTTTTCCATCTCCTTACTTTCAGTCTGTATGTTTCTCTAGGTCTGATGTGGGTCTCTTGTAGACAGCAAATATATGGGTCTTGTTTCTGTATCCATTCAGCCAATCTGTGTCTTTTGGTGGGAGCATTTAGTCCATTTACATTTAAGGTAATTATCGATATGTATGTTCCTATTCCCATTTTCTTAATTGTTTTGGGTTCATTATTTGTAATTGTTGTAGGTCTTTTCCTTCTCTTGTGTTTCTTGCCTAGAGAAGTTCCTTTAGCAGTTGTTGTAGAGCTGGTTTTGTGGTGCTGAACTCTCTCAGCTTTTGCTTGTCTGCAACAGCTTTAATTTCTCCATCAAATCTGAATGAGATCCTTGCTGGGTACAGTAATCTTGGTTGCAGGTTTTTCTCCTTCATCACTTTAAATATGTCCTGCCAGTCCCTTCTGGCTTGCAGAGTTTCTGCTGAAAGATCAGCTGTTAACCTTATGGGGATTCCCTTGGGTGTTATTTGTTGTTTTTCCCTTGCTGCTTTTAATATGTTTTCTTTGTATTTAATTTTTGACAGTTTGATTAATATGTGTCTTGGCGTGTTTCTCCTTGGATTTATCCTGTATGGGACTCTCTGTGCTCCTGGACTTGATTAACTATTTCCTTTCCCATATTAGGGAAGTTTTCAACTATAATCTCTTCAAATATGTTCTCAGTCCCTTTCTTTTTCTCTTCTTCTTCTGGGACCCCTATAATTCAAATGTTGGTGCGTTTAATGGTGTCCCAGAGGTCTCTGAGACTGTCCTCAGTTCTTTTCATTCTTTTTTCTTTATTCTGCTCTGCAGTAGTTATTTCCACTCTTTTATCTTCCAGGTCACTTATCCGTTCTTCTGCCTCAGTTATTCTGCTATTGATCCCATCTAGAGTATTTTTCATTTCATTTATTGTGTTGTTCATCATTGTTTGTTTCATCTTTAGTTCTTCTAGGTCCTTGTTAAATGTTTCTTGCATTTTGTCTATTCTATTTCCCAGATTTTGGATCATCTTTACTATCATTATTCTGAATTCTTTTTCAGGTAGACTGCCCATTTCCTCTTCATTTGTTAGGTCTGGTGGGTTTTTATCTTGCTCCTTCATCTGCTGTGTGTTTTTCTGTCTTCTCATTTTGCTTATCTTACTGTGTTTGGGGTCTCCTTTTTGGAGGCTGCAGGTTTGTAGTTCCCGTTGTTTTTGGTGTCTGTCCCCAGTGGCTAAGGTTTGTTCAGTGGGTTGTGTAGGCTTCCTGGTGGAGGAGACTAGTGCCGGTGCTCTGGTGGATGAGGCTGGATCTTGTCTTTCTGGTGGGCAGGTCGTCTGGTGGTGTGTTTTGGGGTGTCTGTGGACTTATTATGATTTGGGGCAGCCGCTCTGCTAATGGTTGGGGTTGTGTTCCTGTCTTGCTAGTTGTTTGGCATAGGATGTCAAGCACTGTAGCTTGCTGGTCGTTGAGTGAAGCTGGGTGCTGGTGTTGAGATGGAGATCTCTGGGAGATTTTTGCCATTTGATATGTGGAGCTGGGAGGTCTCTTGTGGAACAGTGTCCTGAAGTTGGCTCTCTCACCTCAGAGGCACAGCAGTGACTCCTGGCTGCAGCACCAAGAGCATTTCATCCACACGGCTTAGAAGAAAAGGAAAAAAAAGTAGAAAGAAAGAATTATTAGAAGTAGAAAGGAAGGAGGGAGGGAGGAAGGAGGGAAGGAAGGAAGGAAAAAGAGAAAGAAAGAAGATAAAGTAAAATAAAATAAAATAAAATATAATAAAGTTATTAAAATAAAAAATAATTATTAAGAGAAAAAAAAAAAACAACGGACGAATAGAACCATAGGACAAATGGTGGAAGCAAAGCTATACAGACAAAATCTCACACAGAAGCATACACATACACAGTCACAAAAAGAGGAAAAGGGGAAAAAATCATAAATCTTGCTCTCAAAGTCCATCTCCTCAATTTGGGATGATTCATTGTCTATTCAGGTATTCCACCGATGCAGGTACATCAAGTTGATTGTGGACATTTAATCTGCTGCTCCTGAGGCTGCTGGGAGAGATTTCCCTTTCTCTTCTTTGTTCGCACAGCTCTCGGGGGCTCAGCTTTGGATTTGGCCCCGCCTCTGTGTGTAGGTCGCCGGAGGGCGTCTGTTCTTCGCTCAGACAGGACGGGGTTAAAGGAGCCGCTGATTCGGGGGCTCTGGCTCACTCAGACCGGGGGAGGGAGGGGCACGGAGGCGGGGCGGGCACGGAGGCGGGGCGGGCCTGCGGCAGCAGAGGCAGGCGTGACGTCGCGCCGGCCTGACGTTGCGCCGGCGTGACGTTGCACCAGCTTGAGGCGCGCCGTGCGTTCTCCCGGGTAAGTAGTCCCTGGGTCACGGGACCCTGGCGGTGGCGGGCTGCACAGGCTCCCCGGAAGGGGGGTGTGGAGAGTGACCTGTGCTCGCACACAGGCTTCTTGGTGGCGGCAGCAGCAGCCTTAGCGTCCATGCCCGTCTCTGGGGTCCGCGCTTTTAGCCGCGGCTCGGCCCGTCTCTGGAGCTCCTTTAAGCGGCGCTCTTAATCCCCTCTCCTCGCGCACCAGGAAACAAAGAGGGAAGAAAAAGTCTCTTGCCTCTTCGGCAGCTCCAGACTTTTCCCCGGACTCCCTCCCGGCCAGCCACGGCGCACTAACCCCCTGCAGGCTGTGTTCACGCCGCCAACCCCAGTCCTCTCCCTGCGCTCCGACCGAAGCCCGAGCCTCAGCTCCCAGCCCCGCCCGCCCCGGCGGGGGAGCAGACAAGCCTCTCGGCCTGGTGAGTGCTGGTCGGCACCGATCCTCTGTGCGGTAATCTCGCCGCTTTTCCCTCCGCACCCCTGTGGCTGCGCTCTCCTCCGCGGCACCGAAGCTTTCCCCTCTGTTTATTCTTTTCTCTTTTTCCCTATCCAAGTACGTGGGGGGGGTTTCTTGCCTTTTGGGAGGTCTGAGGTCTTCTGCCAGCGTTCAGTAGGTGTTCTGTAGGAGTTGTTCCACGTGTAGATGTATTTCTGATGTATCTGTGGGGAGGAAGGTGATCTCCGCGTCTTACCCTTCCGCCATCCTCCCGGAAGTCTCACATTGTAGTTTTTTTTGTTTTTTTTTTTTTTTTTGCGGTACGCGGGCCTCTCACTGTTGCGGTCTCTCCCGTTGCGGAGCACAGGCTCCGGACACACAGGCCCAGCGGCCATGGCTCACGGGCCCAGCCGCTCCGCGGCATGTGGGATCTTCCCGGACCGGGGCACGAACCCGTGTTCCCTGCATCGGCAGGCGGACTCTCAACCACTGCGCCACCAGGGAAGCCCTCACATTGTAGTTTTGATTAGCATTTCTCTAATAGTGATGCTGAGAAGCTCACTGTTTTCTTTCTCTACCCTTGTCGTGCCCTCCCCCTGGGATGTGAAGGCTCTGTTTTAGAGATTATTATATTTTTTTTGAATGTTTATTTCACCTTTTATTTATTTAACATCTTTATTGGAGTATAATTGCTTTACGATGGTGTGTTAGTTTCTGCTGTATAACAAAGTGAATCAGCTATACGTATACATATGTCCCCATCTCCCCTCCCTCTTGCGTCTCCCTCCCTCCCACCCTCCCTATCCCACCCCTGTAGGTGGTCACAAGCCCGGAGCTGGTCTCCCTGTGCTATGCGGCTGCTTCCCACTAGCTTTCTATTTTACATAGACCAGATGATCTGGAAGCGCTTCTCTAGGGGTAGCATGTGTGATGCCCGTTTTTTCAGAGGAGATGCTTTGGGCCTGACCTGTCCAGTAACGGTAGGCACTAGCCACCAGTGGCTTTTTAAACTCATTAAAATGAAATTGAATGTAAAGCGCAGTTCCTCGGACACTTGAACTACATTTCACTCACTCTAGAGCTGCCTGTGGTTAGTGGCCACAGTATTGGTCCATGCAGGTTATAGAAGACGCCCATCACTGTGGAAAGTTCTACTGGACAGCCTGTTTAGTAAGTAGTCAAGACCATATAATTCAGTATTTAATTACAGCAGCTGACCTTTATTAAGCGCTTGTTGTGTGCTAAGTGGTGTGGGAAGCATTTTCTAGGCACTATCTCATTTCATCCCTACAACGGCCACCTGAGTTGAGTCCTGTTTTCATCCCCACGTCCTGGCGGGAGAATGAGGATTGGAGGGAAAAGGGGTTCCTGACAGCTGATGAGCTGCCTGGACCTCACGTCCCTGTGTTCTCCCAGGCTTCCCACACGGACCTGGATTTTATCCTCTGGGCATATCCTGTCTTGGATTTTTGTGCCTTTGAGCTCCCGGACACCCTCTCAAGGCTGATCACTGCACATGTGCTTCTTGTCCCCCAGGTACAAAGGGAATTTCTTGCAAAGTCGTTTCCAGCTGAGAGCCAGCAGACTGAGGAAGCCACACTGGGTGCTGAGGAAAGACGGCCGTTCACCCCCATCCGAGGGGCCGGCGCCACGCAGGACCTGCGGGCAGGCTTCTTCCGAAACGGCAGGTAAGGCTCTCCTTGGAGGTGCATCCAAACCGGGCACCAGGCTGCTGGGCTATGAAATGAGCAGAGCAGCCATCCTTGCTGTCCGGAGCCTGAAGTCCAGCAGGGAGAAGATGCATGTGGGGTGATGTGGGACAGTCGAGACCCTAAACTAGGGGAGAGGGTCCTGGGTGAGGATATGGAGAATCCAGTACTGAGAAGACAACAAACGTCCTCAAGTACTGGCCACGGATGCTCAGCCCTGTCCAAGTACAGACTCCCTCCAGGACCTGGAAAACCTGAATTGGAACTCTGGGTGCCTCTACTTTTCCCCATCATTAAAGAGGAAGTTCACTGGGTTCTTTCCACAGGGCCATTGTGAGGCTAAAATGGGTCAGTGGATGGGCTTTTGAATGAATGTGAGATAGAAGAATAGGGAGGAGTTACGATGTGAGAGCTGCAGGGAACATGCTTCCACGGGAGGTGGTGAGCAGGGCCCTCTCCATCATTCTCGGAAACAAACAAAGGATGAACTAATGGAGGCTGCTTCCTGGAAAAGGGCTATTTTAAGGTGCAGTCACTGGGCAACGAGGGCAAATCGCGTGACTTCTCTGGCCAACAATTTCCCTCCCTTCCTCCCATCTGCCTGGCAGTCATGAGCCCAGCCTTAGCCTTGCTGGCAATGTGTTGACTGGGGAAGATGGAGACCATATTTGAGAAGGTGGCCGGTCCCATCTGGCCAGTGGTGACTGAATTACCACCCTTTTGTGGCTGATTGCTGTTTGTTTGGCTCAAGGGCTGACCTTGGGCTCTGCCTGCTGGCTGCGGTTTTGGTCCCTGGAGACAGTTGGCTGGGGCCCCTCCCCCTCCCCCTCCCCCTCTGTGTGGCTCCAGCGCCCCCTGCGGGCAGATGGTGCTTCCATGCTGCCCCTCGACCCCCCACCTCCAACCCCAACGCCCTCTCTGGTAGGCAGGCAAGGACGAGGATTAGTCTTTTTCTCAGTGAGAGTTTAAATCAAGGTAGGTATTTGCTCAACTGGATGGCCAGTTGTGGAAGGCAAAAGCACGGTCTTTTTATGGAACGTCAAGGGTTAAGACCTCATGGGGGGAGGCTGAGTGGGTGTAGACAAAAGCGCAGTCAGGGCACCCGGCTTTGCCCTTTCTTCATTTTCTGTGGCTCATCACCTTGAACTCCACTGCTTTCCTCCTGGTCAGATAGATACAGCCAATGGAACTGCCCATTGGGGTGTTCATGGGCGATACCACCTCCACAGCAGAACCCACCAGAACCCACCAGAACTCTGTCACTTGTCCCTAATGGCAGTGCTTTCCCACCAGCTCTCTTCCCAGCACCATAAATAGAGCTGAATCAAGCTGCTTCTGGAAACTCCCATCAGCTTCCATGTTTCCATTGCTAAGCTCCGTGCTAGAAACTGAAGGGAAAAGACGACAGTCCCTGCTCTGGATAAATGTGGTTCAGGGTGAAGACAGACAGACAGGCTTGCTGTCCATCCTTTGCTCAGATCACATGGGGAATGACACTGGCGGGTCAGTGAGCTCCCTCCTGGGAATCTTATGTCTGTGCAACGAGGCCGTTGATGGAGGTCTTGCCCACCCAATGGCTCAGTGTGAGCACAGAGCGAGCTCGTGTGCGGCAGGGAATTTGCAGACGCCAAGGCAGGTGATAAATGTTGATTGTAATTATCTCCTGAGCATAATAAGCATATGTGCATTGAGACCTGGCGTGTGCTGAGTACCCAGTGAGTGTGGAGCGCGTGGTAACCAGTGTGCCTGTTGTTTAGCAGAGGACAAGGTCAGGGTTGGAGGAAGAGCCCAAAGGGGGAGTTTTCTCGGGAGAGAGACGGCTTCTTCTGGAAATTCAGGTGTAGGGAGAATAGAACAGAGGCTTTCTGGACTGGGGAAGAAAATTGCCTATGGCAGCCAAAGAAATTGCCACAAACTTGGTCCAAGGTGTATTCTCTCCCAGTTCCGCAGGCCAGGAGTCTCGCTGTCTCTCCGAAACCTCTAGGGGAGGATCCTTCCCTGCCTCTCAGCTTCTGGGGACTCCAGGCATCCTTGGCTTGTGGCCGCATCACTCCAGTCTCTGTCTTCATCTTCACAGGGCTTCTCCCCTGTGTTCCTGTGGGTCAGATCTCCCTCTGTGTTTCTCTTATAAGGACACTTGCCGTTGAATTTAGGGCTCGCCCTAAATCCAGGATGATCTTATTTTGAGATTCTTCATTTCATGTGCAAATACCTTTTTCCAAGTAAGGTCACAGTCACAGGTTCTGTGGCTTAGGACTTGGAGGGGGAGGCATGATTCAACCACTAACAACTTTCCCCCTATCTGGGAACCAACAGAAGGGACCTTAAAATGTGTTTCTAAGTGAAAAAGGCAGCAGCACCCATGAACACTCCTGCCAACAGTTTTGGCAGGAAAGTTCTATTATAAGCTTGAATCAGTATGTATTCATTAAAACGGGGTCACCCAGCCCACCACCCAGCAGGATGTGTTCACACTTGTGGGGAGTCCTGTCCAAGTGGCTACAGGCAGCTCCGATCGTGAGACAGGTGTGTTGGGTAAGGGGCCCTATTCGCTTCTCTTTGGGAAGAAGGCCTGTGGCCGGCTGGATAGGGGGTGGGCAGGGCCTCTGAGTGTGGCTGTGTGGATGGTGCCCATAGGGGCTGAAATCCAGCCACCACTGGTTGGTGCAGCCTTTTGCTCTGACTGTGGGGCTGTCCACCCAAAGCAAGGAGCTCCTTCCTCCTTCTCCCAAGGGGGTGGGGGACACCTTTCCACACATCCTCCAGTGGAAGTTGTTGCCTCTTCCTAATTTACATGTGTACGCCGTGTGCTCATGGTACCCCTGGGGACCCCAGTGCCAGCAGAGAGACCAGCTGGAAAGCCTCTGATCTTTCATGGTCCTCTCCACACCGTCTTTCCTTTACAAGCTTCTCTTGGCCTCGGGGAATGGCCTTGCTCCCTCCACGTTGGGAGAATCCCACTTCTGTGCACTTCTGATCTCAACGTCGGCCTTTCCTACCAAAATCCTAAGAGCAAACTGTGGGCTCCAGTGAATGGGGGATAAAACCAGCCCCAAACAGAAAAAAAACCAGAAGCGAAATCTAAATGTGGAGCTAAGATTGAGGGGCCAAATGTAATGCGAATCCCCCTGGGAACCTAGTGCCCCTCCCTCCATGTAGGTAGTAACGGTGCAGCAGCAGGGTGGTGACAAATGTCTGCACTTTCATGTTTGTTATTGGAACAGCCACTTGAGTCAGAGGTCTGGGTCACTGGTGCCCATTTTCAAAGGGCTCCCTCCTGCCACAATGTCCACTCAGGACAGATGTGAGCCTGTGGGGTGTGGTCTAAGCATTGGCCCGGGGAATATTAATCACCCCGCCACCCCCATTCCTTATTGAAGTGTCAGAGAGGAAACAGGGATGGCAGGTTGGGTAAACCAGCAAGCCCGGAGTGGACGGGCTGTTATGGACACCACTGGGTTGGGGGCAGGTGGTAGAGTGCCTTAAAATAAATACCACCTGGAAATCAAAGGAGCTTGGGAAGTTTATTTACACCATCTCCCAAAGCCAGTGTTTCACAGCAGAGTGACAGGCACTCAGAGTGTTGGGTGTTTGAAGACAGAGTGCTGTAACTTCAAAGGAACCTAAAGATGGCCCTTGGTCGCCCACCATTTACAAACAAATTTCTTGTGTCCTTTGACCTGGCAGGTCCTGGTTGGAGAGATCAGAGCTGGCTGCTCAGTGAGGGAGCTGACCTCACGGGTGTGTGTGTGTGTGTGTGTGTGTGTGTGTGTGTGTGCGCACGTGAGTATACTTGTGAATGCATGCAAACGTATATTTTTGTGGGGGGAGCACCTGGTTTCCACAGCAGGACAATGATAGGGTGATCTGTTTTGGGTGACCTGAGGGGTTGTAACTTGGGGGAACTTGATGAAACCCAACAAAGAAATCGAGAATAACCTTTGCAGGGGAATTTCCCAATTCGAAGGTAGGGAAAACCTTTGGTCCTGATCCTTGAAGGCCAATTAGAATCAGCAAAACATTTTCAAATAAGTAGACAGGAATACTTGTGTCCAGGGGCCGAAATAAGATATTGTAACAGATTCTTTCTCCTCTTTATTTTTGGAGAAACTTCCTGTCAATAGTTTACGAAGATGAGAGAGAGGATGCTTTGGAACAGTATCTTTTTAAAGGTTGCTTAATTTCCCTCTCCTTTCAACTCTTCCAATAGCTTGGTACTAATCATTCGAATTAACAGATGGCTTGGTTGTGAAGTCATCTGCACACAGAAGGCCAGAGGAGTCATCAAGGATGGAGACCTAATTTATAAGATTTTATGGTGATTGGGATCTTTGAGACTCTCCTTAGAACTGAACGTTTTCATTTTTTTATTTTTATTCTTTTGACTTTCCAATACCACTGAATTTAATTTTTTTCTTTAAAATTTTTATTTTATATTGGACTATAGCTGATTTACAATGTTGTGTTAGTATCAGGTGTACAGCAGAGTGATTCAGTTTTACATATATATATATATATATTCTTTTTCAAATTCTTTTCCCATTTAGGTTATTACAGAATATTGAGCAGAGTTCCCTGTGCTATACAGTAGGTCCCTGTTGGTTACCTGTTTTAAATATAGTAGTGTGTTTATGTCAATCTCAAACTCCCCATTTATCCCTCCCCCCCCCACCTTTCCCATTTGGTAACCATAAGTTTGTTTTCTGTGTCTGTGAGTCTGTTTCTGTTTTGTAAATAAGTTCATTGTATTTTTTTAGCTTCTGCATATAAGCGATGTCATAAAATACTTGTCTTTCTCTGTCTGACCTACTTCACTTAGTATGATAATCTCCAGGTCCATCCATGTTGCTGCAAATGGCATTATTTTATTCTTCTGTTTGTTTGTTATCAATGTCACATGCCTTTTATTTATTTTATTTTTAACTTTTTTTATTGAAGTATAATTGAATTACAATGTTGTGTTAATTACTGCTGTACAGCAAAGTGACTCAGTTATACATATATATATTCTTTATATATTCTTTATATATATACATATATATATTCTTTTTCATATTCTTTTCCATTATGGTTTATCCCAGGATATTGAAATAGTTCCCTGTGCTATACAGTAGGACCTTGTTGTTTATCCATCCTATATATAATAGTTTGTGTCTGCTAATCCCAAACTCTTAATCCATCCCTCCTCCACCCACTCTCCCCCTTGGCACCCACAAGTCTGTTCTCTATGTCTGTGAGTCTGTTTCTGTTTCGTGGATAAGTTCATTTGTGTCATACTTTATATTCCACATATAAGTGATATCATATGGTATTTGTCTTTCTCTTTTTGACTTACTTCACTTAGTATGGTAATGTCTAGGTCTCATGTTGCTGCAAATGACATTATTTCATTATTTTTTTATGGCTGAGTAAAAAAATAGTATTCCATTGTATATATACACCACATCTTCTTTATCCATCCATCTGTCAATGGACATTTAGGTTGCTTCCATGTCTTGCCTATTGTAAATAGTGCAGCGATGAACACTGGGGTGTATGTATCCTTTCGAACCATGGTTTTCTCCGGATGTATGCCCAGGAGTGAGATTGCAGGATCAAATGGTAGCTCTATTTTTAGCTTTTTAAGGAACCTCCATACTGTTCTCTGTAGTGGCTGCACCAGTTTACATTCCCACCAACAGTGTAGGAGGGTTCCCTTTTCTCCACACCCTTTCCAGCATTTATTAATTGTAGACTTTTTGCTGATGGCCATTCTGACTGGTGTGAGGTGATATCTCATTGTAGTTTTGATCTGTGTTTCTCTAATGATTAGTGATGTTGAGTGAACTTTTTTAAAACCTAAATTCAGTGGTCCATCCCATCCAAGTTCCCAGCAAAGGTGTGGAGGGAGCTGGAAGTTTCTTTGGAGACATCAAGTATCGTTGACTTACCAGACGCCCCAGGCTGAATGTGACTGAGAACTGCAGGGTTGTTCCTATTTCAAAGAAAGTCCTTCCTCACCCAGGGTCGCTTCCAGATCAGGGCTGAGGTGTGGAGTTAGGTGGATTTAATCTCAGACACTTGAGCTGCTTCACTGAAGGGACTGGTAAAAAATGGTTCTTAGATATCAAGTGGTTGAATGTCCCCAGGAGAGCAAGCCTCCCCTTGAGGACAGTCCTCGTAATCCAGACGTTCTTCACGGGATTCACCTCCCAGTCGGAGGTCGGCTGGGGAGGCAGTGACTGTCACAGAATGAGAACAGTCCCTACTAAACTGACTGCTGATACATTTAGACCCCATTCAAACACTTCTCTTTGTCTCTCTCCATCTCTCCTTACCATTACTTTCCATCCCTGCCCTTCAGATTGACTTTCACAATGTCATGTAAACCGATTGCCAAGTGAAACCGCAAATCATGCTCAAGACTTCGAATTTAATGAGATTGATGGGAGTGACCATTGGGTTGATTCATTCCCATTGGCAGAATCAGGTAACGAATAAGAGAAAACTGGTGAGGCTCATTCCAGAGAGTGATGGGAACATCAAAGGCTTAAGAGAAGCCCTTAGAAAAATTGAGGAAAGTCTAGAATATTTTTGGGATGGGAAAAAGTGTCTCTCGATAATCTTGCTCTGAAAGTGAATGTGAAAGTGAAGAACAGCCCATTGTTCTACCCTATAGTTTGGTGGAAAGATGTACTCTGCCCCCATCAACGTTCGATTAACCTTTGTTGATGTTAACAATTAGCTCATAGCTTGTCATTGTAACCCACAAACTGGAAGTTTGTTTTACTTTCATTTTTGTAGGTTCATCGGCTTATTTTCACAACATTAGGTTTCATGGTTTTTCAAGAGAAATTCTCCAAGTCCTTAATTTTCCACTGTTTACTGTGAAATTTTGGTCCCCATTGTGAATGAATTCATTTTTCGTGGTCTTTCGTCCGTGGCGATGACCTCAGCTAATAAGGACCCTGTTTGCCCAGCTGATAAGTCATCTTCTCCTTTGCACAAGGCGCCTAGCAGATCCGTAGTGTTTGTTGAGTGACCAGCTGAGCTGAACAGCAGAAGTGAGTCTCCTTATTTTAAGCTTCCTTTAAGCTCACCTTCAGTTGAAAGGACATTCAAAACCAGCCCCCAAATCTTTAAGAATGAAGGAAGGGACATGCAATCCGGAGGTTTCATTCCTGATGGTGTTTTGGGGATGTGTCAGCAATGGAAGAATCCAGTGGGTATGGAGTTTGGATGGTGGTGGGCTAAGCAGCATAAAAGCAAACTTCATCGTTCTTTTCCTCATAAAAGAAACTTCCTTATCTAAAAATAGTTCCAGCTCCCCCTGCCCCCTTGCTAGATTCAAATTTGTGGAATCGCCATCTTCACCCGTAAGGATCATCTAACGCCACCTCCGCTTTACAGGTGAGAGCTCTGGCGAGACAAAGATGGGGGCTTTGAGCCGGCAGGTGTTCACTCTGATGTCTTTTAACCTGGGGTCCTCTCTTACACCACAGCGGGACCAAATCTTGAGTGGGGGATGTGTTTCCAAAGCCAGCAGTAGTCAAAATTATCTTTGAAAATTCTATAAATCCATCATAAGAGTATGAGCGGTGTCTACAACTCTGAGCAGAAATTCTCAGGCATAACATGTTTGAGGACCATTGAGGGAAAGGAAGGAAAGAAAAAAGGCAGTCCGTCCATCCGGGCTGCTTTGACAACAAACAGCAATTTCTGGTGAGGAATTCTCAAAGGTCCCCGCTTGGCCGCGTGGTGTATGCGATTTGGTTTCAGCATGAAGTGTCTGAAACTGTGATGACGTCTTACTGGACTGGCTTGTTACCGGGGGATTAACTGAGATGTTGGATCTGTGTAGGAGGTAGTGAGTTTCAGAAGTCAGGGTTTAAGTTAAATGTGTGATGGGACCCTGCTGGGGTGGTTTCTCATCTTACCTGAGCACCTGTCTTCCTGGTGCCAGTTTAAGAATTGGGGGGCCGTCCTCCACTTGGCAATTACGCCCGTGTAATTAACGGTCAGAGAAAGACCATCTTTTGTAGCTTAAGGGGAAGTTCACCACTAAGCTTGTTATGAAAGCGATCTCTCCGCTGTTTACTCACCAAGTTAGGGTCTTAGGGACTCAGGAAGGGCAGCTTTGCAAGTGCGTGCTGTGCGCGCACGTGTGCATTTGTGTTCTCGCGTTTGAGTGTTATTTTTCCATTAGGAAAAGCAATTGAAAAACCCACACGTCCATACAAAGTGGGTGACACCACCTGAGCAAAAGCCACTACTGATCCTCTTTTGTTGTGGTTATACAATTCCTGATGCATCTCTCCTGATGAGGTCACCGCTCTGAAATGAATACTTTTCTTTCCAGAACGTGGGGCACGGTGGGGATGAGTGCGTCATTCAGCTGTTTGCATTTCGAGTGGGACATTCTAGTCTCTGGGAGCTTAAAACCCATCAGCAGCCACAGCCCTATTACCCTTTTCCTAATATCACAGTTATTGACCCTGGGCTGCAAAAGAAGAATCTCATAATTAGGTTTGCCCTGCTTCTGTGCACATTTCTTTCTCTCTAGCCGATGACATATCAACTTTTATTTATTTTATTATTGAAATCCTTTGTGTTAAAAGGACCTGCTCCATTAACTGAGACCTGTTCTATTGCCTCCAATGCTGGGATACATTAAAACATTCCGTGGTATAAAGAGCACTCTTAAATATTTCCTTAGAAACGCATTTTGTGGAACTGAATGGAGAACACTGATGTGGTCGAGGTTAATTATTCGGGCTTTTGCCGGGCACATTGGAAGCCATGCTGCTTCTGCCGGTACACAGACTAAAATTGGAACACTGAAGAGGAGCCCAGTGTGGCCCTGCGCCCGGATGACACATCTGAAGTCATATTGATTGAGGGAGATGCTTTATTGAACGATACGAACTCCACCGAGTTTCTGGGTTTGCAATTTCCTGCAGCTGGCGTGGCTTCTGGCAGTAAACACTGTGTGATTCGGGGCTACATTTAAAAGTGAGATTTTAGAAAAAATCTCCCAATAACTGAACTCAGAGGGCGCTTTCATTTTAGGAGCTGCACCCACATCTAACCCCCCCAACAGACTTGTGATGAGTGACTCATTCTCATTTTGCAGAGGGAGAAACTGAGACTCAGAGAGGCATCCAGTGACTTGCCCAGGGCCACCCAGATGATGAATCTGGGGGTCCATGGTGTGTCCTACAGTCAGAAATGTCACATCTGCATGTCACCTGTGCAATTAGTTGCTTATGTGATCCATTTAAGCTCACTGACAAAAACCATAAATACATGTATTAAAAAAAAAAACTGTTTATTGACACCAAAAATGGAAAGCCAATATCACATGCCATTAAGAGAACGTTACAGAAAGAAAATGCTATGAACAATATTTTCTTGGTAAATAAATTCTAGCTAGACTGTTGTGGGCAGAAGACCAAGAGCGCTAGGTACACTCCCTTTGCTTAAAAAGAGATTTGGAAGCGTTAGGGAAGTGTTAGAGATATATTAGCATGCAGCTGAGACGTTCTTCTTTCCCTAATCAGAGGGTGTAGGGAGAATAGCTTTCTCACTGGGTGATTCCATTTTATTTAACACTAAGCTTGTGACTCACCGCCCACTGGGGGTCTGAGCCCCTCCCTGGGACTTTCTTGTGCTGTCATATCCGCTTTTCTCTGTCAGTAAGATCCCCCCGGCTTCTACGGTCTTATCTGGGATTTCCTCAACTCTTGTAAGGCCTTCACCTGTATCAACTTAAACTCTACATTCAACAGAGTTGGCTGTAGAGGCCATGGACCAACATTCTGCAAAGACCCTGCTTGCAGACCGAACCTTTTCTGCCTCATGGGGGTGGGAGCTTGGGGGTGTCAGAGGTCTCCTAGGCAGGTTCAAACTCTGCATTTGTTAAGACTCTGAGATGGGGCTTCCCTGGTGGCGCAGTGGTTGAGAGTCCGCCTGCCGATGCAGGGGACGCGGGTTCGTGCCCCGGTCCGGGAAGATCCCACATGCCGCGGAGCGGCTGGGCCCGTGAGCCATGGCCACTGAGCCTGCGCGTCTGGAGCCTGTGCTCCGCAACGGGAGAGGCCACAATAGTGAGAGGCCCGCGTACCGCAAAAAAAAAAAAAAAGAGTCTGAGATGCTGACCCAGAGGCTTCCGTGGCTGAAGGAGGGATGGTGGGAAATGCCCAGGATGCAGAGAGAGGAGGCGGGAGGGACCAGGCACATCTGAGACCTTGGTGTGGACTCATCCTTCTCCTGAGGAGAGTGGGGAGCCATTGGTGGATGTGGGTGCAGGAGAGGAGGGCAGAGGGAAGATCAACGTAGGTGCAGGGGGGAGAGAGGCTCGGGGTAGGTAGAGTGGATACCTAGGAGACTGATGAGAAAGTTCCTGAAACAGGTTGGGCAGGTTTGCATTGAAAAAGAACTTGGAAAAAAGGGATGCTCCACCTAGAGGAATAGAAACGTTAACTATTAGTTTCTAGTTATGCGTCTAATCATGAACCATGCTTCTTTTAACACCTTAAAATATGGTAATAAGGCTCATGTTCACTTTGACCACCACCCCCATTCCCAACGGCCCTCCCAGATAAAACTACAGTTTGGAATTAGGAGGGCATCTGCCAGATCGTTATTTCTGTACACGTGTGCGCGTGTGTGTGTATGTCTGTGTTTAACGTGAGTGGTACCACACTGCCCATCTCATCGTGCAACTTGCTTTTGGTTAACTCAACAGCATTTTGTGGTCTTCCCACACTGCTAGTACATACAGACCTATCTCAACAGTGTAGGTAGGGACAGAGTCTCTCGGGGTGGGGCTACTGTAATTTTAGGTAGTCATTCTCCCAATAATGGACAGTTTATCATTGCCAGTGCTTCACTATGGCATCGTGCTCTTTGGACCCACTGTCCATGACTCCCTGACCCAAGCAGGGGGCTTCTCTAGGGAAGACGCAAGAGGAAGAATCACTGGGTCTTTCTTATGTTGCACATTTAAAAAAATGTTATGTTATATTGGAGTATAGTTGATTTACAGTGTTGTGTTAGTTTCTGGTGTACAGCAAAGTGATTCAGTTATACGTGCACATACATCTATTCTTTTTCAGATTCTTTTCCCATATAGGTTATTACAGAGTATCGAGTAGAGTTCCCTGTGCTATACAGTAGGTCCTTGTTGATGGATCTAGTTTATATATGGTAGTGGGTATATGTTAATCACAAACTCCTGATTTATCCCTCTGGTAACCATAAGTTTGTTTTCTATGTCTGTGAGTCTGTTTCTGTTTTGTAAATAAGTTCATCTGTATCATTTTTTTTTAGATTCCACATATAAATGATGTCATATGATATTTGTCTTTATCTTACTTCACTTAATATGGTAATCTCTAGGTCCATCCATGTTGCTGCCAATGGCATTATTTCATTCTTTTTTAGGGCTGAGTGATATCCCATTGTATATGTACACCCCATCTTCTTTATCCATTCATCTGTCAGTGGACATTTAGGTTGCTTCCATGTCTTGGCTATCGTAAATAATGCTGCAGTGAACGTTGGGGTGCATGTATCTCTTCAAATTAGAGTTTTCTCCAGATATGTGCCCAGGAGTGGGATTGCAGGATCATATGGTAGCTCTCTATTTTTAGTTTTATGAGGAACCTCCATAGTGTTTTCCATAGTGACTACACCAATTTGCATTCCCACCAGCAGTGTAGGGGGGCTCCCTTTTCTCCACGCCCTCTCCAGCACTTATTATTTGTAGACTTTCTGATGATGGCCATTCTGACCGGTGTGAGGTGACACCACATTGTCGTTTTGTTACATCGCACATTTTTATTAGATATTTCCAAGTTGCTTTCTATTTCACATTCCCGTGAATAGCATGTACTTCTTTCATGGATCTTATCAAACTTAAAAAAAATCTGCAAGATGGGTAAAAGATGCTATCTCGAATGCCCATGGCCAGGAGGGCCTTTCCACCCGTGCCTTGCATCCCACTGGGGGGTCCATTCCCCAGACAGACCATGAGGAAGCCTGGCATTAATTATCCAGTGGAAAAAAACATGGAGGGCTGAGTAGACCATTTTGCTTTTAAATCACAGAGAAGTGAGTTTCTCTTGACCAAACTTTAAGTCCACTGGGTACAATCTGATGTTCTCTCCAAATATTAATAGATTTGTTCCTCGGCCGAGGCACGAAGTCTTAGTCTGCTCCGAGAGAGGTCCGTCACTGCAGAGGACACAAGGCCACACAGGACTTCCTCTGTGCCGAGCCAATTCATTAGACCCGGTGAGCAATTTGCAGCAGAGATTAATTGATTTGCAGGCTGCCCAGCACTGAGTGTTACTCAGCTACCTCCCAGAAAGCTCAGGCCGCCCAGGAGCTCGACAGAGCAGACAGTAATATGCGAGACTTTAGTCAAAGGCCGAGCGTTGTCTTCATTCCTCATTATAAACAGAAGCCAGAGTGATGAAGTTCTCAGCCCCTTCTGGTTTAGTGTGGGATTTGGGGCCATAGTCCAGGCTCCCGGAATAAAATGAGAAGCCTCGTGGAGCCGCAGCTGCCCATATGATAGCAATGTTCTCTTCGCAAGCTGCGATTATCCCCAGACAGACACCTTGCTTATCTCGCTCTGAAAAGTTGCTCTACCAGAGGTGGAAATTTCAACTCTGCCTGCCTGTATCAGAAAGGACTCTTTGGGGTGTGGGGCAAAGAGACTCAATGTAAATTGACCTAGACAGAAACATTCATCATCTCATGGAACAGAGAAGGGGGCTTCAGGCATGGCTGGATCCAGAGGTACCAGCGATGTCACTCGGACTCAGTTTCTCTCCATCTCTTGGCTGCTCTTCTGGGTCAGCATCACTGGCTCCTCTAGTACCTGGCCTGCCAAACATGCTTGACTCCTCTCCGTAACCCAAGTCCCCAGACTGAAGCCGGGTGGCCTGGTTGGGGGTAGGCGTCTCTCCTGAACCAGTCACTGGGGATTTGAGCGGCCCCTGTCCTTGTATGGAGGGACGGGTTGGGGCCCACCTCCGCTACAGCCTTTAAGAGGAGAGGAGAGACAGTTTCCCAAAAGAGTTGGGGCCCAGATGTCCAAACCGCCTCTTACTCATGGTTTAATGGAATTCAGCATCTGTGTATGAGCAGTCATGCCCCCTGAGAGGGGGAGAAGCACAAGATGCCATGAGTCCTCTCCTCAAGGAGCTTGGGGACCAGTTGGTGGACCGAGACACCTTTGTGAAATAGATGAGAGCTCCTGTGCAATTAGCGGGGCCCGCTCTGTGCCAGGCAGTGTGTGGGAGCAGAACGAGAGGCAGACAAGAACACAACACGGCCCTGTCCTTAGGGAGAGCCCAGTCTGGCAGAGGGAGCCGGCACAGACTGGTAAACAAGTCATTACACATGCAATGCGGTAAGCTGGCTGATATGATTAAGCTTCCAAATGAGCGATCCTGACAAGACCGGCTGGAGCGTGGAAGGGAGAGTGGGCTAGCATAAACAGGAACAAAACAGGAGGGGGCCGTGCTTCCGACGCCCATCCCAAGGCCCCCGCATCGGGGCACCCGCTGCAGGAGGAGCGCGGCCCCCTACGGAGACCCGCAGCCTGTCACTCTTCATCATTCCTCTTCTCCTCCTTGGATAATAAAGGGTTTTTGCCATCCACACTAAACTGCCGGAAATGGAGGTGCACAGCACTTAACTACTATTTACTTATTTACCTAAAACGCTAAGTGTTTCCCTCGGCAGTCGCTAACAGATTCCTAAAGAAACGGGGCGACGCGATCTGAATTCTGATTTCTGCGCCAACAGAAGGTGGGAGGGCCAAAGTGGCCAGTGCGCTCATGGCCGGTTCCACCGGGGAGGTGGGAGGCCAGGGCCCTAGAGTCACATGCCTTCAATCCCAAACCTGAAGTGGAGATGGCTCTGCTTTGCAAGGACTCTCTGGAAACTGTCCTCACCTTCGAGTTGGGAGAGCCCCTTCTCAGCAGAACCCACAAAAGGAGTCTTGTTGTAGAATTTTCTATGTCTAAGGCTGGTAGACAAATGGAATCAGAGGGAAGTGATGATTTCAACAGACCTGCAGATGGGGGACAAAATCATGAGGGGTTCCGGGCTCACCTTGTTGGCTCTTTCACCTCCACTTGCGAGCTGGTCTTTAGGAGGGGCAAGGCTGCTTTGGTTTTGGAGACAGGTGGCCTTTAGGGTTAATTCTAACTAAGGGATTAGTGGCAAGGGGAGGCAGAATGGTGTCACCAATAGGGAGCCTAGAGGGGAAATACTGTTATATAGACCAACTACATGGAGTCTTAATGAGAAGGTCGTTCTCAATTCCCTGTTAAGCCTCTTGCTTACATCACAAAGGAAGTCTTGTTTTGATGCTAATATGTCTTTAACACCTGCCTAACTAAAAGTCTTTACTAATCTCCCTTTGAACAGACAAAGGTTGGGTTTCAACCTCTAGCTAGAATTTGAGAACACAGTTCTGTTTTTATTGTTTGTATTTTGACAGGGACCTTCTCAGGCCAGATACTTCATCTCACCCAGCTTCCTCCTACAACAGGCCTTGAAAAGCCAAATACTTCTTCCCTCTCCCTCTCTCACAGCCTCCCTTAGGCCAAGAGTAGTGCAGGGGAAGAAACTTTGTTTCTGGAGTCAGAAGAATTCATTTGAGTCCTGACTTCTCCTCTTACCACTTCCTTGGCCAAGGTCATCCCTTCTCTTTCCCTCAGATCCTCCCTTCTCTTTCCCTCAGATCCTCATCTGTAAAATGGGGCCATTTCTGAGTCCGCAGGTGTCAGAGACATTCACCTATGCTGACTCGCTAACCTAGCCCTTGAAAAGCCTATGAGGGCAGTCTAGAAATATCCCACTCATCTCTCCAGAGGACTGTTGAGACACTCAAGCTACATGAGATGGTGAGTTGGAAAGATGCTGTGTCACCTATGAAGGACTTTGTAGGTGTGCTGGTTATCGTGGCTGACAGTGGGGGACCATGGGCTATATTTCCACCCAGGTCTGGGGAAGATATCTGCAAGTCAAAGCGATGAATCAAGGAACAGTGCATTTCAGCTAGGGAGCTACGCGGTATTGAGCCGATACTTGGGGGCACATGAATTTATGCACTTGGATACAGATGGTGCTCTCCCTGCTGGGGTGAGACTGGCCCCAGAGGTAGAGGAGGCAAAGGGATTTGAATAATCCTCTGCTCCTGCCCCATCCCATCTCACACCTCCCTAGCAACGATGAGCTCTTCTTAGGGATGCTGTCTTCCTCTAAATAAATGCATTCACGGCGGCCTTCACCCCACTGTTGGATGCTGGCAGGGAGCAGTGGGGAATCTCGTCCAACAAGGATTGCTTCCTGCTTGAGCATTTGGAGTTTCCTCCAAATGTTTTTCTTCATCCACTTTTCAGTGTGGCCCCTTGGGGTCAGGAGGGGAATGTCGTGGCCATTCTCCATCCTAATTAGAAGTCTTGCCCAAGTTCAGACATGAAGGAAAAGAATGAAAGTTCCATTCCAAGGTTTTTCCTTTGCTAAAACTCTTTAAATTTTGGCTTGTTTACTTCTCTGACTTCCAGAGACACGAAAAAGTAATTTTCGTGCCCCCCTCCACACAGACATTAGTGATCATTTTCAGTCATTTTCAGCTCTCCCTTTTTGCCACGAGGCACCTGGCATTCCGGGAATGGACCAAAGCCATTTTTCTAAGTACTCGCGTTTGAAATTATTAAGTGTTCATTAAGCACCCCCGGGTGCAAAGCACTCCCGGAGATGTTTGTTTCTCAATTTTCTATAATTTCCTGATTTTTTCCCCTTCGCTAAAGGCAGATTGAAAAATGAACTCAGTGCATTTGAGTCTCTGAATCATAGTTAATGTGCAACGCCCCCTCCCTTAACCGCGCTGTTTCTCTTCTGCCCCCTCTTGTCTCTTTTCTTATCAATCCGATAAAGTTCTGATTCTTTTTAACCCCTACTCAGGGGCTGGAACTTTTTGTTTGTTCCTGACTACCTGCCAGGAAGAAATGAGTGCAAAAGCTGTGACCAGCACTCGCCCGGGACTGCGGGTGGGAGCGGAGCGATGGAAAAATCGAGAAGGCGGCAAAGGCAGCCTTTGATGGGCAGCGGGGCCGCGGGCAGCTCTGCGGCATCGGAGCCGGTGCAGGATGAGCTCGGGCTCAGCTCCCGGGGGGCCCTGCCCCCCACTGATTGGCATCAAGGACCCTCGAGAACCCCAATCTCTGAGTGGACCCTTCTGGAAAAACACAGAAGCCCGAAGACCCCCTCCTGTGCGCCCTCACACCCCGTGATGCTGAGTCTTGCATGAGCAGAGAGAAAGGCTGTTTTTCTCTTTCTCTCTCTTTTTTTTTTTTTTGACAACAACCTCACATAACCTCAGAAGTTGCCCATGAATTTACCAAAACTTTTTTAATGAAACTATTCTAACCTCTGGTGGGGGTTAAAAAAGAAGCCCTGGGAATTTATTACCCAGAAAAAAAAAAAAAAAAAAAAGGCAGCACGACTTTTTATTTGATGGGAAATCGTCTTCCAAGCTTCAAGGGCGCCCCCTAGCGCCAGCCTGCGAGGAGCAGGCAGCGCGGCTCCCTCTCGCCCGCGAGCCCGGCTGAAACCCCAGCTCTGGGGTCCCTCTCTGGGGGGGGGGGGGGACCTGATCTCGCCCAGTTGTGCGTCCGGCCTGGACCGGACCTCGATTCAAGCGCGGGGGAAGCTGTGCTGTCGGGGAGACCTGCTCTGAATACCAGGCGACCCCTTGGCACGGATTTTTTTTCTGTTGTTTGGAATTCAGGTGACTACAGCCCTAGGATGGGAGAGGACAGTTTTGATCCAAGAGCCCAAGTGCTGTTTGAAACAGGTTGGACCCCCGCTGAAGAAGTGACTCTTGCCACTGTCTCAGCACACAGGCGACCCTGGCTTTTTTTCGCTCGTTTCATTGCTCTCATGTAAATGCCACCCAGATGTGCAAGAGTAAAAGCCGGTCCTACGAGAAGGGGCAGAAGCCCTAGCCGGGAAAGGAGGGAGGGGGAGAGGAAAAAAGAGAAGGGTGATAAGATGGGGTAAAGGAAAGGACTCAACGGGGCGGGAGGGCGGGCTGCCGGACCTTTTCAGGGCTCCCTGTTCCAAGGTATGTGATGCAGGGTCCAGGATTCTGCTGCAAACGCAGGCTCCCGGCTCTTTGCACACCGAACAGGACTTTTCGATCTTTCCGTACCAAGTATGTGAGAGATTTCTATCCTCCCCAACTTGGAAACACACCGGTTCTCCTGCAGAACTGGCCGTGTTTTTAAGACGCACACGTTAAAAGTATCAAAAAGCAAATATTCTGAACTAGGGATGCGGGAGAGGAGAGAGCGTGCGGTAGCCTGCTTAGCAGGGGCACCAGTGGGGCAGCATCGAGAGGGCGGGCTCGGAGAGCAGCTGCGGTCCTGCGTCCTCCCGAGGCGCCTCAGCTGCCCGACACCTCAGTTTCCCCATCTGTGCCGTGGAGACGATAAATAACAGTATCCCTTTTGTTGGGCTGTTGACATATCACTTATGTCTATCATTTAAAATAGGGCTTAGCATCATACTTTACGGTGAGCATGCCAGCTTCTGTTTATTAATCTATCTCTAGAGAGGAACCAGAGACCCAGACTTTTCCATTAAGTTAAATCTCCCAATTTGTACTTGATGGGAATGAATTCACATTAAAAAACAAACACATACATACACAGTGGTCTGAGCCCCAGTAGAGTCAGGTACTTCGAG
Source organism: Delphinus delphis (assembly GCF_949987515.2). Classification (NCBI taxonomy): domain Eukaryota; kingdom Metazoa; phylum Chordata; class Mammalia; order Artiodactyla; family Delphinidae; genus Delphinus; species Delphinus delphis. The sequence goes on along the minus strand of NC_082697.1, from coordinate 3,905,892 downwards.
ACCTTTACTTGGCAGGCTGCCGGGAGGCATGGGAGGGGAGGGAGGATAGAGGAGGGGGCTGGCTGCCACCCCTCCCTGTCACCTACTACCCGCACATCCGGGACACTTGAGCCAAATGCTGAAGCCAGTGGCGTCACAGTTCTTTCGGGGTGAATGGATTTTGGGGAAATGACCCCTTTTCCTCTCCCCCCACCCCTCCCCCCGAGAACGTGGGAGGGGACCCACTTTGAGCCCATGCCCACCAGGAAGCCATGATGGAAATGTGTTGGCATGTGGGCAGCCACGGAGGAGTGGGGAGGGGGGACTTCCCCTCCTTGTCCCTGGAGACCCCGCTTGCCCCTCCTGGCAACTGTGTGCTTTTCACCAGCCCAGGTGCCTTTCAACCTTGGTGCTTCAAGGCACATCTTGGCTTCTGTCTTCAGTTTGGTCTCTGCCAGGCTGGCTTCTCATAAGTTCCTGCACCAGGAGAGGAGAGCATGGGGGGGGCTCGCCTCTGCTTAGTGCCCTCCTGGGTTTCCTGTGTCCCCTCCTGATTGGCACGTCCTTCTGCCCTGATGCCTGAGCACGTGCCTCACTGCCCATCTACTCTTACTGCTTTGATCTCTCCGGCTGCTCTTTGCACACGGCCCAGCCCTGGGCGAGGTGCTTCCTTCACTCGGCCCTCCATGCACTCACAGGCCACTTACTGAACATCTGTTGTGCCGTGACATTGTTCCTTGAAGGGCACATCAAGCCCATTTCACTGAGCTCCCATTGTCTCCAAAAATGTTGAGAGTTTAAAGCTTCTCCAAGTGTCATAGAGAAAACAACAACAGAAATTACATGGCACAGTGATTCCAAAAAGCATTAGAGAGTACCGAGAGCCAGAGGCACGAATTCCCATCTATCTTGGTTCAGATGGAGTAAACAGAATATGTTATTGATTTTTAAAACCACACATTAGTGTTTCAAAAGAAATTGGTTTTGTATGTTTTAGTATGAAAGCAATTATTTTCCTTTTAAAACTGCTTCCTGGGTCTGTACGGGTTTTTTTTGGTTTCGTTTTTTTTTCTTCTTTCCCTTTTCGTTCTGCAGAGCAAAATACTGCATGTTGCTAAGTGGAGGGGGAAAGGCTCTTCATTTTTCACTTGTTAATCTCTATCTGCTTTACCTTTTAAATTCTATGTTCTATTGTGTTCAATTCCAATGAATTTGGATTAATTTGAGTAACATTTCATTATAGATTCAATGCATACATATTGTTTTTTAAATTAAGAAATGGGGAACATTTTTAGTGACTTTTAAGTCATGCTGCATCAAAGCTAAGAAAATCCACTTAGCCTGGTTTAGTCTGGAAGTTTCCTTGAAGAGGAAGAGGTGCTTTTCGGTTGTGTTTGCTTTTGTTTACCTTCCCCCATCTCTCCTTGGGTTATCTGCAGCTCGTTTAGTAAGACCTGCGTTGGTTCTGACAGCTTGAAGCTTTCAGTGCTTCTGAGGACAGAGGACGTATTTCTTTGCTTCCAGTTTTGCCACTCAATAAATTTGAGGAGTCACGATGCCGTCATCTGTGTAGTTAGATAAGGGAGAAGATGATTTCTCTATTATTTTGCTTAGAAGAATGGGAAACTAGATTAATCACTGTCCTTTGGCAGGGACTCTTAATAGAAGAGACTGGCTCCTTTCACTGGGCTCATGGTGTGTGCCCACACTGGATGGTTTTCCAGGGGTTGGGAGCAGACAATCAGGGCGCAAATTTTAAGTCTGTCACTAGGTGACGTTAGGTAAATCCTTAATCCCACGTTCAGCGTGGTTAGGAAGGGGCTGGGGATCCTGGGTGTCCATGGCACACACCCACCTCCTTCTCTGGGACAGAAGGAAAGTAAGCAATGGCTGTAAGAGTCAGGAGAACAGTTTGTCATGGGTTCTAATTCTTGGCAGCATGGGACCGAAATCCAACTCAGAGAGATTTAAGCACACGATTCCTCGTGAAACAAAAAGCCCAGGGACTCAAACAGTATCACCAGACTTAGGGTTAGAGGTTTCGCCCTCTTCCTGAGTTAGCCTTCTTCTGGGTGGCTTTCATTCCCAGGCACGTGGTGGTCCCCAGAGGCCCCAGCGTACATCCTACCCACTTAGCAATTGCGGTAGGGAGTGTTCTAATTGAAGTCCAGCATTGACTCTGACTTAGTGAGGTTTGAGTCGCGTGCCTAGCCCTGAACCTTCTGTTTGTCCAGATGAGTGGAATATGCCCACTCCTGGAGATGGGAGGGGGCGGTGATTGATTATAAACCAGCCAACTCGTATTGAGACGAGATGTTCCCGGAAGGTGGAGGAAAGGCTGCTGAAATCAGAGAACAACCCACTCTTGCATCCTAGGTAGAGGAGAACAAAGAGTGGGGCAGTTGCGCTCGGCGTGCCGTGGGCTACAAGGTGACAGTTGTACTCAGTACCACTGGTGCCCTGCCCAGATCCCTTTTCAAGCCAGGCGCCCACCCATCTCTATGTCTTGGCTGCTGCCCTCTCTTATCTGTACCCTTCTCCAAAGGATTGGCCCTTGGCTGATGGGAGTTACTTTGCCCCCAACGTAGACACAGACCCTGGGGTTGGTCCACAGCCCCTGACTGATTGATGGAGGGATAGGACCACTCAGCCCTTTGGCCTCCGGGTGGGATGAGTTTTGTGATACAGTTCACACTCCAGACCTCCCTGTGGGCATCTCCAGAAATCCTTGTTATCTAACTTCGTCCGGCTTCTCTCACGCATCTCAAGTTTCTCTCAGGTGGGCCCTCTCAAAAAGTCAGTTACACGAGAGCCCGAGATACCAGTTATTTATGAATCGAGAATCACAGCTATTCACCACTTACTCCCCGGTATAAGGCTGTCCCCTATTTTCTCAACACAAAGATCCGAAGGAGTTTCTGGACCAACCTGAAATACAACATCAAGACAGAGATGAAGCAGGCAAACTTCTACTTATAGTATTTAACGTATTCAGGTGGTTGCACGTAGCCCTTTAAATCACACATTACATAAAATACCGGTGGAGCGACATTGTGTTTTCTACTCAATTTCAAGAAGCCATTCTAGCTGCACTTGTAGCATGCATCTTTGAGGTGGCTTTTGTCATCGCTAGAGCCCCTGGTTTGAGGCACCTAACAGAGATTTCCGAGCGCAGCATCTTCACTTTCGTCCCAGCTCTTTGAGATTTAGAACTTTTAGAATCAGAGTGCAATGCCATCCTAGAAATTTATCCACGGCCATGAGCACCCATTTACATAATATTAGGTCGGCCGCTTTCATTTCTCAGGTAGGTACCTGTTCCCAGTTTTCACCAAATAAACACATCCTGTTTCGCTTTTTATAGCAGCCTACAAGGGACTTGTTTACGATAACACCCAAAGCTTATAATTGTGTCCCAAGCACCCAGGAAAAATGACTAAATGTATATTCAGGGTCCCCCCTCCCATCACTTTTTGAAACCAGTTTTTTCAGATGGTATCTATGTAGGACCCAAACCAGCACTGACTGGCATTGTTTCAGGCTAATGTGTCTTCCTAAATAGTATTTTGTCATTTACAATGAAGTCACGGAGAGAGCTCCCTGGAAAATGGGAGACTTTGTAGGGATTTGATTAATAAAGCAACTCATTCTTTTCTGAGGGATAAATTGGGGGGGGGAAACCTCTCTTACACTTGGGCATATCATATCCTCTGAGTGATCATCAAAGGAACCGAAATGGGACCAGCTGGTCTTGCTTGACTCAGATGTGACATCTTGAAAGCAAAGTGAAATTTGGGAGGACATGGAGAAGGGATGCTTGCTTTGCTGTCTTAGTACAAACAGAGGTAGAAAAAGACCTAATATCTAAATGATGATCCAATCATATGGGGATATTTGGGAGTAGCTATGTTTCCCCATATGCATTATTTTATTGTTCTGTTTTCTGCTTTAGAATTATGCATTTATTTTTTTAATTTAAATTGTATTTTATATTATAGTTGATTTACAATGTCGTGTTAGTTTCAGGTGTACAGCTAAGTGATTCAGTTATACGCATACATATATCCATTCTTTTTTGGATTCTCTTCCATATAAGTTATTACAGATTACTGAGTAGAGTTCCCCATGCTCTACAGTAGGTCCTTGTTGGTTACCTAGTTTACGTACGGTACTGTGTGTATGTTAATCCCAAACTCCTGACTTAGCCCCCGCACACCCAACGTTTCCCCTTTGGTAAGTTTGTTTTTGAAGCCCATGAATTATTTTAAAACGTCATTCATTTCAAATTCCTTTATTATAAACATCTTTATTCTCAAACTTCAGTTCTGTTCATTGCTCAGCCATATTATAATTTGTTTGCAATGTCTTATATTATCTAATAAGATTCACAAGAGGAATAATCTTAGCAAATATCAACGGGGTGGACACCATGGGCGAGTCACTCTTCTGAGCTCTTTTATCATCCCCTGTGAACTTCTTGATGGAAATACAAGTGCTAAAATTATACTCTTTCGTGTCTTTTTTTTTTTTTTTTTTTTTGGCCGTGCTGTGCGGCATGCAGGATCTTAGTTCCCTGGCCAGGGATCAAACCCGTGCCCCCCGCCCTGCAGTGGAAGCATGGAGTCTTAACCACTGGACCGTCAGGGAATTCCCCTATACTCATTTTAAAGCCAGGAAATGAGGAGGTTACACGAGAAGCAAGCGCTGAAAATCTAGGCAATCTGCCTCCAGACCCAGGTTATGAAATGCTATGCTTCTCATTCCAAATCTCACTAATTATCAGTGGAAGCCCCAAATGAAGTACATTTACGTCTATGGTTTATAAACAACTATTCTGAAAGAATTTTAATCATCCCAAAATATACATATTAGTCATGATAAATATATACATATATCTTGTATCAAAGGTAATGATACATATATTTACTGTATAGCAGTAGCTAACTTATGTCAAACATAGGTTGACCTGTGATATAAGTTAGCTACTGCCATGTAACAAAACACCCCCAAACTCAATGGTTCATGAATCTTTATTCTTGCCCGTGAGTCTTTGGGTTAGCAGGGCATTCAGGTTTGGCAGTCTTGCTGGGTTTGGTCACGCATCTGTGGAGTCAGTGGGGAAACGGCTGAGACTGGCTGGTCTAGGATGGTCTTCCACTCACATCCTGGACGTCGGTTGACTGTCAGCAGGGAGAGTGGGGTTGCATGAAGCATATGTCTTCCAGCCTCCCAGGGTTTCAGAGAGAGGGCAGATTCTCACAGACCTCTTGAGACCTAGGTACGGAATTGGCATGACGTTACCCTGATGCATTCTACTGGCCAAGGAGAGTCACAGACCAGCCCAGATTCAAGGCGGCAGGGGTGTGGGGGGGAATTGACTCCACCTCCTGATGGGGGACTTTAAAAATCACATTGCAAAGGGTGTGGATACAGGGAGTGGTGAAGAATGGAAGCTGTTTTTGTTTGTTTTTTTGTTCTTGTAATCAGTCAACTCTGCTTTCTATTTAGTGCATGTGGCTGCAATTTAGAACACATTTACCAGCCCTTAAAAAAAGGTGGTTCATCTTTTCACATAATGGGTAGGCTAGGGATACGTGCTCTGGGCTAGTGCAGCTGGGCAGGGAGCCCAGCAGTGAAGGGTCCCTCCACCTTTCTGCCCTGCGCTCCCCACCCTATGCCTTTATCCTGTGCACAGGATCATCATCGCAGCCCCTCCAGGCGTCATGATTGCATTTCAGGCAGGGAAAAGGCCTAAGATCCGAAGGGGTGTGCCTTTAAAAAGCTGTCTGGAGTTGCCATGTCATCCTGAAATCCCACTCCTGGGCATATATCCCAAGAAAACTCTAGTTTGAAAAGATACCTGCACCTCAGTGTTCATAGCAGCACTATTTACAATAGCCAAGACACAGAAGCAACCTAAGTGTCCATCAGCAGATGAATGGATAGAGAAGATGTGGTACATGTATACAATGGAATATTACTCAGCCATAAAACAGAACAAAAATAGTGCCATTTACAGCGACATGGATGGACCTAAAGATTATCATATTAAGTGAAGTAAGTCAGACTGAGAAAGACAAATATCATATGATATCACTTATATGTGGACTCTAAAAAAACGATACAAATGAACTTATTTAAAAAACAGAAACAGATTCACAGACATAGAAAATAAACTAACGGTTACCAAAGGGGATTGTGGGGGTGGGTGGGGGGGAGAGATTAATCAGGAGGTTAGGATTAACAGATACACACTACTATATATAGAACAGATAAACAACAAGGACCTACTGTATAGCACAGGGAAGTACACTCAATATCTTGTAATAACCTATAACAGAAAAGAAACTGAAAAAGAATATACATACATATAACTGAAAAAAAGATTGCTAAATACCACCTGTATCTACTACATGATAGTATGATATAATTTAATTCCTCCAAAGGCAGGTAAATATAGAAGGAACAACTTAAGGGTGAAGAATATGCAAAAAAAAACAATAATAAAGCTGTCTGGAGGGTTTCCAACAATCCCTACTTACATCTCATTGTCTAGCACTGGGTCACAAGCCCACGCCTGGCTGTAGGGAGTCTGGGAAAGAGTGTTCTAGAGGAGCACTAAACATCTTTGGGGTTCTATTGATGAGAAAGAAGGGGAGAGTCATAGGGGGTAGGTGACTCCCAGTGTCAGCCTCAGCAAGTGATACTAGCATTTCCATCTGAAGCAGTCTTAGAAAGTTTACTTAAAAAATAATCTTATTGAGCAGCTAAGCCTGTGTGCCACAACTACTGAACCTGTGCTCTAGAGCCCGTGAGCCACAACTACCTAGCCCATGCACCACAACTACTGAAGCCCGCACACCTAGAGCCCGTGCTCCACAACAAGAGAAGCCACTGCAATGAGAAGTCTGCACACTGCAATGAAGAGTAGCCCCCGCTCACCGCAAACTAGAGAAAGCCCGCATGCAGCAAGGAAGGCCCAATGCAGCTAATAATTAATTAATTAATTAATTTTTAAAAGTAATCTTATTTAAGTGAAAAAAGGGAGTTAAACATTTTTATGTAATTAATAGTCTCTCTCTGTAAAAGGCCAGATAGTAAATTTTTTACTTTGCCAACCATACAGTCTCTATTGCGAAGACTCAACTCTGACGTTGTAGGGAGAAAACGACCACTGACACTATGTAAATGAATGGGCATGGCTGTGTTCCAATAGAACTTTATTTATAAAAATAGGTGGAGGGCCAGGTTTGGTCTTCAGGCTGTAGTTTGCTGATCCCTGGTCCAGATAATTTGTAGATATGACAAAATGGTGAAGGCTTCAGCAGATAAGCCAAATTCATCAAGGTTGTATGGGGATAAGCAAAGTTTAGGTAATAGTCTAAAGTTTATTAGACTCTTACTGTAAAATATTTCTCATCACTGTGGTATTTAGTATGATAAAGCTTTGGCTTCTCTAGTGAAGAATGAAAATAACAGTGAATTTTAAAAGATACTTGTAAAATTTTATTTCTCTCACAAGTAACAATTGGGTGTAAGTAGAACGATCTAGGATGGTGGTTCGGTGGTGTGGTAGGAACCCAGTTTCCTCCTGTCTTGTTGCTCTGTTCTCTTCACCATAGCTTTCCTGCTTTGTGGTCTAGGATGGCTGCTTCAGCTCTTGCCATCACATCTGCACTCCATCTAATAGGAGAAAAGAGGAATGAGAGGGGACCAGCCCTCCCTTTAAGGGCATGCCTTGGAAACTGTGTATATCACATGCTCTCACATCTCGTTGGCCAAAACCTAGTTACCTGGTCATACTTGGCTGCAAGAAAAACTGGGAAATGTAGTTTTTAGCAGAGTGGCAACACACCCCATCCAGAAAGTGGGTTCTCATTACTAAGAAAAAGGATTAGAGAATAGGGAGGCAACTCCCGTGCTCTGCCACTAGGGCTAGAGATATAGACGGGGTGAAAGTCCAAACTTTAAATTCAGTTAATATTCATGCCAGTAATGCCATTTTCCAGGTACTATGTACATGCTAAAATTTCCCCTCTGTGCCTTGATCATGAGTCTCTCTGGGCAGTAGTAACATCTTATTCCTTTCCCTACTCCCCATCACAAGTTAAAGAAAAGATAGAACTTTGAAATTCTAGTTAGAGAAAAACATGTTTCTGTTTGTTTATCTGCAGAAAGCAAGTGATACCACTTCAAGAATCTTGTTACTAAACACCCTTGTTCACGTCGGCAAGCTCGGGGATGTGCATTTCTTCCTTAAGTCCTTTCACGTGCTTCTGCTTTTAACCCCTTTGGCATGCTCCCCCCACCCCCAATTGTCAAACAAGGAACCAGGTAGCCTCCTTTGTCCCCACCATTCCAGGTCCTGCACCTGATGGTGGCTGGTTTCATCTTGTCACTTCCGTGCAGTCGTTGCTGCTTTTCCTCCATTGCCCACTGAAGGAATCTCAAATTATATGGTGAGCTATGGTAATAACAGTAGTAAAAACACCTTGCTGGTATCTACACAGAACAAGGTGTGAGACTGTCATAGCTGCTTGAGGGTGTCCCATTTTTCGTACATATGCTACTGTTTCTTCCCAGTACCCCCGACTGATCAGCTGGGGAGAACTCGTGGTTATACCTGTATATCCCCTAAAAGAAAATTAATTTCAGTGGAACGAAGAGGATGGAAGCTGTATGGGGCCCGGAAACGTGAGCTGGCGTGTAAATTTTGAGGCTCTGCTTCCCTTCTTGGGGAAAACAGGGCTGCAACCTGTGGTCACCTTTAATCTTCTTCTTCAGATTCCCTTCAGACATAGAGCCTGTTACGTTCAAAATTCAAACTGAGCCTTTGAAGAGAACTACCGCTTTAAAGAAAAAAAAAATCCTTGATGAATGCAAACTGACATTAAATGGAGTTTAAAAAAATGATCAGGGTTTTAAAATATGATTATAATCAGTGGGAATAGTGGAGCAGAGTCAAATCATTATTGATTTCACTCGTGGGGGTGGGAAGGAAGAACTGCCGTGAATTCATCAGAAAAGGAGCTTTTCTGTAAAGCCTGACCAACTGGGAATGCTCCCTGGGGCCCACCTCTGCCCTGGGGCCCCTACCCGAGTTGCTGAGGTGCTGGACACTTACTAACCCTTGCTGAACTTCCCCTGGAGCTTGTGCACCTACCATCACATCAAAGGGGGAAAAAATCTCTGTTCAGGGGTCATATTTGCCATTTGAGAAATCAAGGGGAAAAGCAGCATCTGGCCCAAATTTTGGAGTCAGACCGATTTAGTTTCACTCCCTAAGCTCATTTCACAGGTGTTTATCGAACACCTAATATGTGCTGTTCACTCATAGACCTTTAGGTGCTGGAAGAACGGGGACCATAAAGACAGGCCGTGAACCCTCACTCATGGGGCTGACGTTCCAGGTGGAAGGAGACGGGCCACAAACCACAAATTAATGACTAAGACAACACCGAGCGGTGATGATACAGGCCATGCTAGCAGGAATAAGAGCCCCGCCGTTATCCCAGGAGCATTTATCCCAGGTCCTGAGAGTGGTGCTTGTGGTATGAACCCATATAACTCCTTCAAGCACCCTGGCAGGAAGTGCTAGTTTCCTCCCATTACACAGATGAGGAGGCACAGAGGGGAGTGATCTGTGCATGGAGGTGAGCATTTCTTTACAACTCCTGGCCGGCTCAGTAACCATCCCCCCACCCCCGCCCCGAAATGACTGGCTTTGTGCCTCACAAGGCCGCCGTTTTGGCCAATGGTCTCCCCCCAACATCTGCCTTTGAGCCCCTCTGGGCGCGGTGGGGGGAAAACTTGCATAGCAGGGGCACAGGTGGCCTGACCAGAATCAAGGGAAACTCAGCTGCGTCTGTTTCCACCCTAGACCGTAGGGCGGCCGAAACACAGAGCTCCAAAACAAACGAACAGGAGACCCCAGTCTCATCAGGAAATAGCCAAGAGCTTAAACTCTACCAAAGCCGAGGGCTTCGAAACGATAACTTCAGAGGAAGAATAGTGCCCATGCCTCCTCCCCATGCAGAGTTCCTCTAAACACGGGGGCTGTGGTCAGATGAAAGTTTTATTTATCAGACCTAAAGCGCACCTCTGCTTTATCCCAAACACACGGCAGGAACTGGGGAGAGACCTTGAAGGATTCTCTCAAGGCCTTTCTCTAATTTTCCTGAGGATCAAAGCCGACAACTGCCTTCACCATGTGCCCAGCGTTGATGAGTTAATCCGTGTGTGTGTGTGTGTTAATGCGTGTGTCTGTGTCTGTGTCCGACAATCTGCGACCTCTCCCCATCCTCTGAAAAAGAATAAAAGAGAAAACAACCCAGATGGGCTTCTCATTCTCACCGCTTTCCCTCCCTCTGGCCGCAAGCAGCTTTGCCACCATAGGCTTTGGGTTCCTCCCCGAGAAGAAAGGTCAGCCAGCGGTCTGGGGGTCTCGGGGTCCTTTGGGGAGTAACAGAGCACAGAGGTGTGCCCCTCACCTTCAGACACAGCCTCACCTCGCTCCACATGAGAGCTCCATTCTTCAGCTCGTTCTGTCCTTGAAGAATTGTTCTGTTGGTTCTTGTCATGGTTGATGTTAAGATTGGTTTCATCAGAAGAAATAAACACCTTCTAACAGAAATCCTGGTGTGCCTGTGACCCGTGCAGGACACAGGGCCAAACTCAGAAGGCCCCAAGCTTGGTCTGCTGGGATGACTTGAAATTCTTTCTTTCCTTCCAGTTGTATTGAGATGCAACTGACATACAGCACTGTATCAGTTTAAGATACACAGCATCATGATTTGACCTACATACGTCATGAAATGATTATCATGATAAGTTTAGCGAACATCCACCCTCTCATACAGATACAAAATTTAAGAAATTAAAAAAATTTTTTCTCCTTGTGATGGGAGGTCTTAGGATTCACTCTCTTAACAGCTTCCATGTATCACGTAGAGCAGTGCCCGTAATATTTATCCTCTTGTACGTTACATCCCTGGCACTTGTTTGTCTTATAACTGGAAGCCTGTACCTTTTGACCACCTTCGTCCAGTTCCCCCGCCCCTGCCCCCACCTCTGGTAACCGCAAATCTAACCTCTTTTTCTATGAGTTTATTTTTGAAGTATAATTGACTTACAACACTATGTTAGTTCCTGTTATACAACGCAGCGATCCGATATTTCTATACATTTCAAAATGTTCTCCATGATAAGTTTAGTTACCATCTGTCACCATACAAAGGTATCACATAATTTTTGACTGTATTCTCTACACTGTACATTTCATACAGTGACTCATTTATTTTGTAGCTGGAAATTTGAACCTCTCAGTCTCCCTCACCCATTTCTTCCTCTCCTCACCCCTATCTGTTCTCTGTACCTATGACTCTGTTTGGTTATGTTTGTTTTGGTTTCTAGATTCCACATATAAGTAAATCATACAGTATTTGTCTTTATCTGTCTGACTTATTTCACTAAGCACAACACCCTCTAGGTCCATCCATATTGTTGCAGATAGCAAGACTTGATTCTTTTTTATGGCTGAGTAATATTCCATTGCATGTATATACCACATCTTTATCCTTTTGTCTATTGATGGCCACTTTATCCATTCACCTATTGATGCTTCCATATCTTGGTTATTGTATGAGTCGAAATTCTTAATCATTTTGAATAAAGACCCCACATTTTCATGTTCACTCGGCCCTGCAAATTCGGTAGTTTGTCCTGACAGCCCAATACCCTGGGTAGTATCAGAGAAAGTGGTTTGAAATGGGAGAACTGGAAAAAATATATATATACCCATCAGTGAAGGAAAAATGCTCTCATGATACATCTCGGAAGAAGAGCTGCATCGTGTGCCCGAGATCTAAAGAGTAAGGGAGAAAGTGTGCACTTCCAGGAGGTTTTTAGGTGCCTCTTGTCTCTGACAGCGTCTCCAACTTTTCTTGTTTTTGATGCCCTTGACGGTTGGGAGGAGTCCCGCTCAGTTGTTGTGGAGAATGTCCCTCCACTGGGGTTTGTCTAGTGGTTTTCTCGAGGTTAGACTAGGGGGATGGGTCTGAGGAGCAAGACCCCAGAGGCGCAGTGCCCTTCTCATAACATCCTATCAAGGCTAAACCATCAACATGGCTTATCATTGCCGCTGTCGACCTTCATCACCTGGCTGAGGTCTCTCAGGTTCTCCATTGTCAAGTGATCCCACACCGCCTCCCACCGTTAGACATTTTACCCACAGGAACTCTGCTTCTCTCCACCGGCAGTGTCCAGGACTGCCTCTGCGTCCCTGTTCTACCACTGGCTTCCTTCGGTTGCAAACTCTGCCCTGAAGTCTCTCCTCACTCGCCCAATCTCATCTCCTGTGGTGCAGGAGGTAATTATTATTTCTAGAACAAAGAACCCAGAGCCGCTACTGGTGATCAAGTTCACCGTCGTCTCTACCCGAACCGAAACATTATTGGAAAAGTAAATTCCTTTTATTTTCCTTGAAAATATTTGATAGGCAGTGCATGAGAATTCTCGCTGAGAAAATAGACCCAGAACCTGTCATCAGAGGAGAGATATTACCTATATAAAAAAAAAGAAAGAACCACCGGGTACATTTCCACACTGAAACCTATTTCGAATTTTATTATTTACCCTGTACTCTTTCATCGATTCCCATCTCCTCTCCTTGAATTTATGAGCAGGTGGGCGTAGCCTCCTGCCCCTCGGAGGACCTTCGTGATAATGGAGCACGCATCCGATTCTCTGCCAGCGAGGGCAAGGCAGCAGGGGAGGGCGATTTCAGTGGGGAAAATGTGGATCGCCTTGAGTCCTCATCTACGGGGGAGAAATGTTTCTGAGCTAAACAGACTAGGAATTTTTTTAAAAATAGACTTTTCGAAGGCTGATTTTGCATAGTGAGGTTAAAAATGTCTTGAACTGACAGGAAGTATGTGGGATTCCGATTTTTCACAGCTTGACCGTCCATCAGTCCTTTCCCTTCTGTCTATGTGTTGTGGCCTCCTGGGTCTGTCTGAAGTCGTTTTAAATTCATTCCTCCATCTGGGCCTGTCTGAGAGCCCTCCAAACTCAAGGTACTGTCATGACGTGCCTGGACCTTTTCTGCTTCCATCGGACACAAAAGGAAGTGTGTGTGTGTGCCGTGCTGGCCGACTGGCCACTTGGACCAGACCTGCCATTCGTCCATTTGTTTTCTTCTCTCCCCTCTGCCAGGTGAAGAGGCGGAGATGAACACACAGTGTCTTCCTGGGTGGCTTGGTTTGTCCCTTCAGGGAACCCTGTCTTGTGGGCTGAGGCCTCTCCTTCGGATGGGTACCATTTTCTTACGAGCCATTGGCCCTCAGGTGAATGGCAAAGTCAACCCTTGCCCTTCTGTGAAGTACACACCATTGACAAGTTTCACTATAAAAGCCAAAGTCTGCACTCTTTTCGCCTCCTAGCTTAAATGGGGAAGCAAAGGGGTTTTATTCTTTTTCTCTCCCCTGGCCCCGCTTAAACATTCTAGTGGGAGGGGACTTCCCTGGCGGTCCAGTAGTTAGGACTCCGTGTTTCCACTGCAGGAGGCCCGGGTTTGATCCCTGGTCGGGGAAATAAGATCCCACAAGCCGTGCGGTGCAATCCCAAACCAAACCAAAACAAAACAGAAACAACTGTAGCAGTAGAAGTTAGGAGCCTAACGAAACTCTCATCTGGAAAATGTGTCCAGACCTGCAGTTACTGGAATGCGGCCGTTGGGCTCCGACCTCCAGAAAGCGTTTCCACGTGGCGCCTCTGTTGAACGTGATCATCTCCACTGTGCCATTTCTGCCGCCCCGTCCTTCCCCTCTTGTGTTTATTAGAGACTCGCCCGGCTTTCTCACCCAGAAAAACCCTTTGTAACAGTGAGCTCTCCTTGGTGGCCTCTCCTGGTGGGGCTGGGTTAGGGGACGATCATAGATAGCCTGGGGTCCTTGGATCCATGGGGATGGGAGAAACAACTCTGAGATTGTAGAGACTGGTAATTTCTGAAGGTTGTTGCTTTGTGGTGGTGTTAAACATTTCTTTTTTTTTTTTTTTGCGGTACGCGGGCCTCTCACTGCTGTGGCCTCTCCCGTTGCGGAGCACAGGCTCCAGACGCGCAGGCTCAGCGGCCATGGCTCACGGGCCTAGCGGCTCCGTGGCACGTGGGATCTTCCCGGACCGGGGCACGAACCCATGTCCCCTGCGTCGGCAGGCGGACTCTCAACCACTGCGCCACCAGGGAAGCCCTAAACATTTCTTAACCATAGTAGAAGGGCCACAGAATGCTGCTCCTCTCTTTGTCTTTTGCTGGTGGGCTTGTCTTTTGTCTTTTGCTGGTGGGCTCGTCTCCGCAGGGTTTTTGGAACCCTCCTAAGTCATTTCGTCACCAAGGGCTGTTGGGACCAAGTCCCCACTCAAAACGTTTGCGAGGCACCTCCTCACAGAGGTGGCTTTATTGATAATAATGGCTCGTCCTGAGTCAATCTGTCCCTGGGTTGACGGCGGCGTGCAATGCCTGGAGCCTGCGGGGAGGCGGTGGCTGCCCGGGCAGATGCTTCTGAGCCCAGCCAGCTCCCCTTCCCCACACCTCACGCCGGGGGCCAGAGTCAGCAGGTGCAAATGCAGGCACCCAGTTAAAGCCGAATCTCACGCGAACAGTAAACACGTACATGTCTATACACACGTGCATATATGTGTATATAACATATACGTGTTAGCACAGTATGCCCCCAAACATAGCAATAAGACACGTATGCTAAAAACCATTCATTGTTGACCTGACCTTCAGATTTAACTGGGCACCCACGTTTCATCCGGCCGCCTTTCCCTAAGGCCCTCAGACCCCCCTTTCCAGCCCAGCCCATCCCGGGGGGACCCCATGTGCTTGAAAATGGACCTGCATGTCCTTTCATGTCTGATTTCACGTCTGCATTTTCCGGTCAGCCTGGGGGTGCTCTGTCATCTCTTCCCCGTCTGCGTGGCGTGGGGCTCTTCCTGCAGCTGGGTTGACTCCTGGGCTGTCAAGTTGTTCCAGCTCTTAATCGGTTGCCTCTTAAGAGGGGTGGGAGGCTGGTCCGGTCACCTGGGCACCCGGACCCCCCAGTTTCGCCTGTAATCAGTCTATTTTGATCTCTCTCTCTCTCTCCCCACTTCCCTTTGTGTCTCCCTCTGGCCGTCTTTGCTTTCTGGGTTGCTTCCCTTGGATAAGGCATTTCCTTCTGTGACCTGAGGCCACTCAGCCAGACACCCAGACCCCAAGCCAGGTCGGTGAGGGAGGCGCGCATCCTCCAAGTCCTGTCACTCCACGAGTGATGAAAGGTCACCTTCACTTTCTTTCTTTGCCAAGCCAAACCCTGGAAAGAAAGGGGTTAATTTTCTCTTCTCTTTGAAATATGTGCGGGAGACAGCATCAAAGCTGCCCCATTCTGGCTCAGAACACACACTCAGAAGCTGTAATCAGGGGTGACCTTCTAGGCAGGGTGCATTTCTACACTGAAACCTATTTTAAATTTTATCATCTTCCTCTTGCTATTTCATCTCCTCTTGCCCTCCCCCCTCGTATTTATTAGAGGCTCGGTAGGGATTTCTTTCCCTGAGAGAACTTTTATAATAATGAAGTATGCTTGGCAGACGCTCACGGTGAACATACAGGATTGGAGGGTATTCTACAAGGGAAATGGGCAGGCTTGTTTTCCTCTGTCCGAGAGAAATATTTGAGATAAGATAGACTCATTATTTCTCAAGATGGAAGTGTTGAAGGTTGCTTTTGCATAGAGAAGTTGAAAACCCCTTGAAGGGGCAGAAAGCTGCTGTGAGCATCTTTATGACTTCCCTCCCTGGCAGGCTGCTGTCATCCTGTCTCTCTGGGTGCCAGCATCCTCTGGGGTTCAAGCCCATTTCCCATCTTTCTGATGCTCTCCCCACAGTGACTTTTCTTCTTTTTACATTTTCATGAGAGGTCTGACTGAGAAAGCTTACCAGAACCCCCTCTTCGGTGCTTCTAGCCCTCATTCTTTGATAGATGTTCATACTATTGTCTCATTATTTTTCTCTCAGCTTTCACAGGAACAGTGTAAACTACTTTATTTCAAAACCATTATGTTAGTTTACTCCATGATAATTTAAGCCGTGTATTCTTTTTCTGATTTGAATTTAGTAATAACATATTTTAAGACAGAAGTCAAGAAGATTTCCTGAATAAATTTTCCATGACAACTGCTGACGTTTCCGGGTTTTTGGTTTTTTTTCCCCTTCTTTAACGTCCTTTTATTGGACCTTAGTTTTACATACGTAATTGAGTCATCCTTTCTTTATCCAGGCATTTTAAACGGACCCTGGGACTTCTATGAGGAGAAAACTTTGGAGTGTGGGGGGGGGGTCGTCTTATCAAACCAACTGTCTTTGATTCAAGAAAATAACCAGGGGCCAGCTGTGTGGTCAGCTGCAGTGGTGACCCCAGCCCGACCCTGCTCGGGACCACCCCCAGCGAGGATTCCAGAAACTGCTTGAAGGCAGGAGTTTGTAAGACTGTCTTCTCTCCCTGGAGCAAGATTTGCATATTTTATTTTTTTTAATTTTTTTCTTTTTTAAAGTATTTATTTATTTTTGGCTGCGTCGGGTCTTAATTGTGGCAGGCAGGTCTCTCCAGTTGTGGCATGCGGGCTCAGTAGCCCCCGCGCGGCATGTGGGATCTTAGTTCCCAGACCAGGGATTGAACCAGCGTCCCTTGCATTGGAAGGCAGATTCTTAACCCCTGGACCACCAGGGAAGTCCCAAAATTTGCATATTTTAAATTCTGTTGTTCCCACAACCTCCTTCGCCTCTGTATATCATTTATGCGGAATTGTATATCTACCTCAAGTCTCATCTTCCACTCCATTCCCTACTCCTTCCCCAGGTGGAATTTTCTGGATGTGTGACATTATTTATACTCTTTCCCAGACAAGGGTTAAGGGGCATCTCCCACTTTCTGTAGGATCTGGGTCTTCCTTCCTAAAGTGGTTTTGACTTGCAAAACAGACTCCTTTTATGGGTGATGGAGTAGAAATCTTCAAGGAAAGACGTAAAGATTTCTTAAATGCCTCAAAGCGTTGACTTTCTCAACGGTCCTAATATGTCGATCGCTGTTCTTAAAAAAAAAAAAAAATCTAGAAATCAAATTTCTTAATGAGTTTGGTAGGGTTAACATTTATTTCTGGGGCGGTATTCCTTCTTCTTTAGCCTCTCTTTTTCCTTAATGTTGCGTTGGGAGTCCTGCCTATATTTCCAGGAAAGCCTTCGGTTGTGTAACTGAGCTTTTATATTTCCAGTGTGTTTTAAGCAGACTGATTAAATGTAGGGGGAGATAAAGGGTGTGACCCTGAGTCTAGGAGAGTTTCTGAAGTTAAAAAAAAAAAAAAAAGTCCTGAATTCAAGTTTCCCATCATAAAAGGTAGAATTTCTAAAGCTGGTGGGAGGACAAAAGAGTGACTTCATAGGATTCTGAAAGACTTGGGTCTATCTCTTCCTGCTATTACTCTTTTCCCCTTTGTTGCGTGCACTTCCGAGTCAAGCCTCTTCATCTCAGGGCAGAGTCAACCCTTGGTATTTTATTTCCTGCTTCGGCTGAAAGAACTCATGACTGTCCCCCTTTATTTTCTGCCAGCATCCGTAGAAACCACATAGAGGCTTTTGCTCAAAACACACTCATTGAGTCGCATTGCTACGGAATTGCAGTCGCAGGAGTACTCTTTCTTTTGAGCTGGAAATCTTGAGAAGAGCTGAAGGCGAGTTGAAAGTCCTTCAGTTATGGGCAGAGTCCACCCAGTAGAGTTTCTTTCATTATTAAGAAAAACCCCACTTAGAAAATCAGGCTGAAAGGATACATTCTTGAGTAAATTTTGGTCTGAAAAGTTTTCAAAGAGTCTTTTGAGCTGCCTTTATTCTCTTCCCTTTCTCTCAGTCCCCTTTGCTCCTCAACAGTATTTAAGAAATGCTGTCGAATTCTGTGCGCGCACAGGATTTCACATTATTGAAATATTTTACCCTGACTCCTTCGCTAATGTTGTTTAGGAGAAATATCTCAGCGGGAGAAAGTTTTCAGCTTTCCAAACACTTGCCTTTCCTCAGAAAAGGTAGAACTAGAGTGGCAGGTGCTCTGAAGAAAGAAAAGAAATGCCCAAGTACCATGTGAGAGGCGTACCTAAACACGTTACAAAACCAGAAAAGTGTTCTCTCATCCTCTTTCCTGGTTTTCTTGTCTAATTAAGTTTTACTGCAGCTTAGGGTTGAGGGAAGAGCTAGATCCTCCCCGAACATTTATCTTTTCACAGAGACTGAACTTAGAATGTTTGCTTTCCTAAGGCGAGTGGGTAACCAAAATGGAGGAGGCCAACGCCAATATTTTCTTTCTCGTCTTTGTTTCTAGTTGGAAATTGGTCCATTTTCCCCCCTTATCAGGATTAGTGAAGGAGAAGAGGGAAGCTCTTTCTTCCCAGCTATTACCATTGAAATGGATCAGTTGTTTCTTTTTAAGGATGCAAATCTTGAGGACAAATGAGCTCTCAAATATCTCAATCATATGTCGAGAAATGGACCATCTTTACAGACTCATTTCGTAATGAGAAGCATTGAAAACCGTAATTCAAAGGGTAGATACTCTTGATTTCGATCTGGGCCTTATAGATCCCCAATGGTATTTTCAGTAATTGGATGTTTTCCCTTTCACCTCATCCCCAGAGTGGCTCTCTAAATTTTAGGTACATGCTTATGGTCTGGGAACAAACTTTTAACTTCAGGATTGATTTTAAACATGGCTTTCCACTCAACATCTTTCAGGGAAAAAAAAAAAAATTCTCTGAGAGGGAAATCTTAAACTGATTGCCTTTCATCAAAGAAGAGAATAAGCACCACTGAGAGTAGTTTCTGAAATAAAACATATGATTGCTTAGAAAACTGCATTAGGAGAAAGAAATACTCTGGCATGTAGTGAGATTTCGATGAATGTGTTTTTCTGTCCCTCTGGTGGGTCCTTCAACTATGTTCTCTCTGAAGAACCCAGTTGAGTTTTCATACTATTCTTCTCCAGAAAGTGGGCATAGAGGGAACCCACCTCAACAAAGTAAAGGTCACCCATGACAAACCCACAGCTAACATCATACTCAATGGCGAAAAGCTGAGAGCATTTCCTCTAAGATCAGGAACAAGATGAGGATGTCCACTCTCGCCACTTTTATTCAACATAGTTTTGGAAGTCCTAGCCCCAGCAATCAGAGGTGAAAAAAATAAAAGGAATCCAAATTGGAAAAGAAGTAAAACTATCACTGTTTGCAGATGACATGATACTCTACATAGAGAATCCTGAAGATGCCACCAGAAAACTACTAGAGCTCATCAGCGGACTCGGTAGAGTTGCAGGATACAAAAGAAATTCACAGAAACCTGCTGCATTTCTAGACGCTAACAACAGAAGATCAGAAAGGTAACAATCCCATTTACCATCTCATCAGAAAGAATACAATACCTAGGAATAAACCTACCTAAGGAAGCAAAAAGACCTGTACTCCGAACACTATAAGACACTGAAGAAAGAAATTGAAGACAACACAAACAGATGGAAAGATAACACCGTGTTCTTGGATCGGAAGAAGCAATATTGTTAAAATGACTGTACTACCCAAGGCAATCTGCAGATCAGTCCAATCCTTGGATGGTTTTTTGAGGTGACATTTTCATGATTCCTCAGGCTGGTCATTTCCTCTCAAGCCAGATTAGGTGTCCTTGTGGTATGACTCATAACCCGTCTCCTTTGTGGCATTTACCACAATACAAATCCTTATATAATTATGTCCTAATTTTCTTCTCTTCACCTACGTGTGTACTACCTCAGCGAGGCAGAATTGAGCTTCTTAAATCATTAACAGTAACCCCATATTTAATTCCAGGGTGAAGGAGCCTCTTCTGTGCTTTCTCCTGGCCTCATTTACTTTCTTTCTCACCGGAATCTCTTCTTTTGAATTTTCTGTCCGTACCTAAGCTTTTAAGGGACTGAAATATTTTAACTGGATTTTTTTTTTGTTAACATAGTTTAGGAAAAATTCCTCTGAGGCAGACGTTATCAAAGCAGCTGTCTTTCATTGAAAAAATAGAAAGGTAAAGAGAACTTCTCTGACAGGTACTTCCTGAGATAAAAGGTTTACCTAATCCTGTTGAAAAGGTAGAATAGTTCAATATTATGGGAGGATGGTGATGCAATTCTCTGAAATTAAGTAGCTGTGAATTGTTGTTTTTTTTTTTTCACCCTTTCAACTTTTGTTAGTTGAGTGAACTGGCAGAGGTGGGCCTGGGGAGGTTTACTTCATGTCACTTGTGCCCTGCTGTCTTTGTCACACATCGCCTCCAGACGTTTTCCTGAGAGAAACAAAATGGCAGCCTGAACTCCAGGGTTCCGTCACCCACCAGTTCCCTCTCCGCCTCTGACTAGAGCTAATGGCTCCGTACCATTATTTTTCCTGTCAGATTTAATGGGGAGATATTCTTTTCCTAAAGCCATTAGTTAAGTAATATTGCTTACAGAATTGCTGAAACAGGGGTAACACCTCCTTCTCAGGGTGTAAATCTTAAGAAATGATGAGGCGCTTGCCTAAACACATCAATTATATTCCAAAGCCTGAACTTTTTTTCTGCTACAATTTTCATTTAGAGTCAAGAAAGTTTGAAAGTAATGATCCCTTAAAGTAGGTTCTCTTGATTCAATTTTGGCACTAAATAATTCAAATAATATTAGCTGGGTTTTTCTTTTTGCTTCCTTTCTTTTCTTTGTTCGTCATTTCGTTTTCTCTCTTCCCCACAATTTGTCCTCTCTTTATTTGAAGGCATTCTCTTATTGTCTGAGGATGATTCAAGTTTCAACTTATTGAAAGATTTTAAGCATACTTTCCCACTAAAGATATTTTTTTAGAGAAAATGGTAAGTGAAGTGTTCTCAAACTGATTGCCTTTCATCAGAGAAAGAGAAGAGAAATTTAAATCGTAGAGAAAAGTGGTTTCTGGAAAAAAAGAGATTGGAAAATGATTACTCGGAAGAGGCAGAATTTCACACAAAAAAATGAGGCTAGAACAGAAATACTTCAGATTTGGTTAGAGATGGGAAAATATATTTTTCTTTTCCTTTTGAGTCTTCTCAACCTTTTCTCATCCTGAGAAACTGAACTCTTGGTATGAGGGTGTGAGGGTCCATCTCCCTCTGTCAGATGTGTGTTCTGATTGAAATGACCTCCCTTGTACACTCTGGGGCTTTTCTTCATGACGTTCAGTCTGAATTTTAGAGCCAGTGTCATTATTTGCCTCTGATTTTTCTTTCAAACGAATAAAGCAATCCCATACTTGTTGCAACAGAAAAGCAACATTGACATATGCAAGGAAAGCTCGACAATCCCCAGCCTCGTGGCCCCCCGAGGTTGCCAGAGTTGGGCTGATGTGGCCATCACATCCATGATGGACACTTTATTTTGTGGTTTACACAGACAGATCATACCACACATAGTCATCGACAGCTCTTTTCTTCTTAATATATCTTGTGTATAACTCTAGGCATATATTACAGATCGATAGATCATTTTAATATATCTTGTATATAACTCTAGGCATATATTACAGATCGATAGGTCATTTTAGTAATGGTGCAGAATCCCACAGTATAGCTCTACCATCTTTATTTATTCAACTCTTCCTGTACTGATGGATGTTCCTGTTGGTTCTGTTGGTTTTCCTACCACAGCTGTTGCTGCAGTAAATATTCTTGCTCCATTTTGCAAAGAGCAGTTGCTGGATCAATGCATGTTTTATAATTATAAATTTCATTTTATAAGATACTGCTAAATTACTTTTCCAAAACAGGGTTACTCTCCCATAAATACCTTTTTAACAGTATTTTTGAAAAGAAACTCCGCTTCTGCAAAGGAGCAGAGCCTGCGCGGAGACTAAAGCCTTCCCTTCATCGTGGGCGCCCTTGAACCTCTTCATGGACAAAGGGTCTCACACTGGCCTCTCTTGGCAGCACTCAGGCCACGCATACGTTGGTTAGCACGGCGCTGTTGTTTGAAAATTAACTCGTTATCAGTGTTTAAAGGGAATCATGGAACTCAGATTTCCGGTTTCTCTTGGAAAATGGATAGTTCTGGCAAACCGGATGCTTGGTCCTCGGTGGTCTTGGTGGGTGGGAGCTGAGGGGCAGCCTTGCCCTTGGAGGCTGGGCCTGTCCTCCCTCTCCATCCACAGCCCTCACCCCAGGCAGAAGCCCTTGTTTCTGTTATTGGCCTGGCCCTGTAGCTTTTGAGTTTGTGATTCCTGGTTTCAACCAGGGTTTCCCAGCCGTGGCCCTGTTGACCTTCGCAGCTGGGTCCATCCAGGGTGGGCCGTGGGTCCATCCTGTGTACCGCATGTCCAGGAAAGTCCCCGGACATCACCTCCGGCTGAAAACCACTGGCTCAAACAGACCCACAAATCCCATTTTCTTCGGTGGATGTTGAGATCAACTTTTCCCAGCGTGTTCCTGAGCCACTTTCATTATTTCTCTCTATCCTGTAGGCCTCTGTCTCGGGTTCTGAAGGAATGTTGTTGAATTCTGTACACAACCAAGCTTTAAAGTCACGGAAATATTTCAAACCAGCCCCATTCGCCGCATTGCGAGAAAATATCTGAGCGGAGAAAGTGATCAAAACACTTTCCTTTCATCTCCGGAACAGAAGTGTAGACACGGCCGTGATTCCAGGTGGTTTCTCAAGTAAAAGCTTTACCTAATCACACACACGTAAAAGGTACAATTTCTAAATACTGGATGAAGAGGCTTGAATAAGTCCCTGGAAGAAAGGGAGACATTGCCTTTGTTCCCTTGGGTTTTCTTTTTGTGATTTAGGGCCTCGGGCAAGCACCCTTCTCCCCTTCTGTTCTCACAAGAGTTCTCCTCAGAATGTTCCCAAGCATCAGGAAGAATCAGCAAGGCTGGGGAGGGGGTCTCTCCAGGGCTTTTCTCCCCCTTTGCCTTCTCTCTCCTTCTCTGACAGGAGCAAATGACTTTCCTACATCTTTTCTCATTAGAATTAATAGAGAAGTATTAATTCTTTCCCTAAAGCTATTAGTTAAGTCACAGAGCTCTGGAATTGCTGAAACAGGGTAATTTCTCCTTCCTTCCAACGTGTAAATCTCGAGGCAAAATGAGAAGCTTTTGTGAGTGTATCAATTAGGTCCCCAGGAAGGGACCCTCATAGACAATTTTCATTTAGCCATAGGAAACTTTTAAAATAACGATACATAGACTAGATGGGCTGCTGTGTTCTGTCTTGGCATTTAACGTTTCAAATGGCATTTCTTCGATCATCTCTTTTCCTGACGTGATTTCATCATCCTATTTTCACTCTGTATTTTAAAGTCACTCTCTTGTTGTCTGGACAGGATACAACTTTTAACTTAAAGCAAGATTTTTTTTTTTTGCGGTACGCGGGCCTCTCGCTGTTGTGGCCCCTCCCGTTGCGGAGCACAGGCTCCGGACGCGCAGGCTCAGCGGCCATGGCTCACAGGCCCAGCCGCTCCGCGGCAGGTGGGATCTTCCCGGACCGGGGCACGAACCCGTGCGCCCCGCAACGGCAGGCGGACTCTCAACCGCTGCGCCACCAGGGAAGCCCCTTAAAGCAATATTTTAAACACCGATTTGCACTAAACATAGTCTATTAGGTGAAGAATTTCTGTGCGGGGACAGTTCTTGTCTTCATTGCCTTCCATCAAAGGAACAGAAAAGAGATGAGAACCACAAAGGAAAGTGGTTTCTGAAATAAAAGGTTCATTTGTGATTACTTAGAGGCGAACCTTCCGAAGACTGCATTAGGGTAGCACAGAAATACCCGATGCTGTACTCGATCAATACATTTTCCTGGCTGTCTCTCAAGTCGCTCTCTGCCTGTGAGACTCAAGTGGGTGGCCGCTCCCCACGTCCTACAGTCCACCCACTTCTGATTGTTTTCTGATTGGAATGAATGTCCCCAGCCCCTGCCTGAGAAGAATAAAGCTTCTTCCCTCCATCATCTTCAGCCGTATTTTTTTCTTCTTCAGAGGCCTTATAAACAAAAATTGTAATACGATTGCAGAAACAAATGAATTTACTTGCAGAAAATTTTAGTCTGATATCTGATGTGCCATAGAGCCTTAAAAAATATTGGTTTTATAATTACTCGAATGAATGATTCAGACTCGGTAGAGAGAAAACCGGCCCCAAACAGGTGGCATGTGGGAACGGTTTCACAGTATGCGTGGTTTTACTCATTTCCGTGGATACAGGTGGGGTCAGGGCCCCGTTGTACCATCTCATTGCACCCTCTGCTTTTTCCTTCCTAGCATTCGCTACATATACTTGGTGATTTTTTTTTCCGATTGGACTTTTATTTTTTTCATATTCTTTTCCATTATGGTTTATTACAGGATATTGAATATAGTTCCCCATGTGATACAGTAGGACCTTGTTGTTTATCCATCCTATATATAATAGTTTGCATCTGCTAACCCCAAACTCCCAGTCCATCCCTCCTCCAACCCTCCCTTCCCTTTGGCAACCACAAGTCTGTCCTCTATGTCTGTGAGTCTGTTTCTGTTTTGTAGACAAGTTCATTTGTCATATTTTAGATTCCACATATAAGTGATATATGATGTTTGTCTTTGTCTGACTTACTTCACTTAGTATGATAGTCTCTAGGTCCATCCATATTGCTGCAAAAGGCATTATTTCATTCTTTTTTATGGCTGAGTAGTATTCCGTTGTGCATGTGTACCACATCTTCTTTATCCGTTCGTCTGTTGATGGACATTTAGGTTGTTTCCATGCCTTGGCTATTGTGAATAGTGCTGCTATGAACATAGGGGTGCACGTATCTTTCTGAATTAGAGTTTTGTCTGGATATATGTCCAGGAGTGGGATTGCTGGGTCACGTGGTAGCTCTATTTTTAGTTTTCTGAGGAACCTCCATATTGTTCTCCACAGTGGCTGCACCAATTTACATTCCACTGGCAGTGTAGGAGGGTTCCCTTTTCTCCATACCCTCTCCAGCATTTGTTATTTGTAAGTGATTTTTTTTTTTTTGGTGTAATTATTTGCTGGCTGAATTTCTCCCCCCATTAGACTGTCATTTCCATGAGGGTATCTGCCTCCATCACTGAATACATTGCCTGTGTTCAGCACAGTTCCTGGCACAGAGCGTTGACTGTGGTCAGTGCTCAATAAATATTTAGGCTCCATCATATGGGCTCATAAATGGGCTCAAAAAATATGGACTCAAAGGGGCTCAACTAGTATTTGGAATATGAGCAAATAGCTGCCCACATAGTGATTCCTCTTAGAGTTCTGCCCCGCCTTCCTTAAGTAATTGCACATTTTAATTGCTAGCACATTTTGCATCCTTCGATGACAGGGTTGCTTGTAAACAATTTCATCTCAGATAAATTAGGAGTCTGGGAGATTACCCCTGGGATCGTGTTGATGCTTATAGCTTACTTAATGAGGCCAACGTGATAGACTCATTTTTGCCCCTTCCTTATAATTCAGCGTCTTTGGACTCCAAATTCATGGAGGTTTGGGGTATATTGGGGCAACTGATGAAAAGGCATCAGATTACTTACATTTTCAGATAATGATATAATAGAGTAATATGTCTGTTAGCATTTTAACAAGGCCTCGCAATGAGACAGCCTGCAGGAGGCTTGACATTAAAGATGTCACCAGTTAAGCTGTAAGTTTCATCGTGTTGTTTCTTCACTCCGTTTTCCTTCTAATTATTTTACAGTTTCCTGCCGCCTTTCCAAGATGGCTAAATTTAAATTTGCTACAATACGAAGCAGTCTCTTCCTCTCCCCACGTAGTTTGGCAATGAGTTCTGAGGGAAATTATTAAAAACGCAGCCTTTAATCGGGGTGGGGGGGGGCAGAACAGCACACAGAGCTGTGATGAGAGATGGGTCCTATAGTAAGATTCTGGTAATTGCGTAAGAGCGGTCGAATTCGCAAAGATTGCGATAGGACGGTGGAATCCATAATTTCTGAAGATGTACAAAGTGATTCCCAGAGTGATGCCGAAACGTAAAGAGGATGCCGTTCTGTGCTTTAACCCTTGACTGGAGCCCTACCGACCTTTTGAAAAGGACCATTCATCTAATAGCAGGGATGCTTTCCTTCTTCAAGAGTCACAATTCGCTTAACACACTTCTGTGACATTATTTGGGCATTTTTCACAATGATTAAAGGTAACGCACTTTTCTCTGTAGACTGTTAGGTCACAGGCAAATTAAATCAATGTATTTTCTTCCCTTGCTTCCTCGGATGAGTCAGAAGTTATTGGTCAAAGGCGTGCATGACCTTTTCGTTAAGCTTAAAAACCCAAATGACCTGCTGAGAAGATGCTTGGCCAATCTGATTATTTTCTCTGTACTAATTGGTTTTACGTCTTCTTTGAATTGAATGAATTGCCGGGTGGTTTTGTCACTGTGGGAGCACAGCTTAATCCACTTAGAGCGAGGCGCTTGGGCTTGGTAAACTCTGGAGCTCCAGAAACGTTTTTCATCATTGTGGTCTTTGGGTGATTTTTCATAGGTGAGAATGCAGATGGATCTCAGATCCATCCATTTTCTCCATTTCTATTTCCACTGCCCTAGCCAAGTCATCTCACCTGGCCCCCTAGACTACTTTGGGAACCTTGTAACTGGTTTTCCCATCCTATTCCCCTCTCTCCTTCTTCAGTCTCCATATAGTAGCCAAGTGCCTCGTTAGAAGGTATAGACCTCTTGCTGGAAACACTGGTTTCTTCACAATGAATGAAGAATAAAATGTAAACCCCCTCCCAGGGCTGCCTGCACCCTACAAGATCTGAGCCCTTGGTGGCTCCCTCACCACCGTCTTTCCACCACCGCCATCCACTGATTCCTTAATCCTCCCAGCTCCATCCCGCCGCAGGGCCCCTGCCTCTGTTCCTCCGTTGTCCGGAATGGCCTTTGAGGGCCATTCTTATCCTGAAGGTCTCATTTCAGGTGTCACCTTCTCAGAGATGCCTTCCTCAACTAGGCAAGCCAGTTACTCTCTGTAATCTGCCCTTCAGGGACTGTTACTCTCTATAATATTCCCTGTTTATCATCACTTTTGTTATTACTCTACCCTCTCCTGTTTATTGCATCTTTGTCATAGCCTCCTGTGTATCGTTCCTCTCTGGGGTCCCCCCCTGTTTATTTCCTTCGTGACCCCCGTCACAACCTCAATTATCTTACTTGTCTCTGTTTCTCTTCCCCGTCGGAACAGAGGCTCCTGAGGGCCAGGGCACCTTCGTCTTGTCCTCCAATTCCTCAGGGTTGAACATGGTACCTGGTTCCTTGAAGGAGCCCAGGACATGTCTGTTGAGCGGATGAATGAAATACCAAAGACCCCGGTGCTGCATCTTTAGGTGATCTCAGTAACGTGGTGCACAAGTGAAGATTGTTTGTATTAAAGGAAAAATCATTGCTTCCTTTCCCAAATTGTCGCAACGTTGATGGATTTTTAAAGTTGATCTGCTCAAGATTAGTGTGCTCGATCATCTTAGCGACCTACCCCTGGGGGTATAAGAAGTAGGTCTGTTCTTTTGGGATCAAGGTGGAGGACAGAGCACATACACTTCCTACACTTCCCTCCCAGACATTAGTGAAGGAATGTGTTTGGAATGCCCAGGCCCAAGGGGACAAGATGACCGGAGAAGAAATGGCGCCATGGTTGTAGGGGCTGGAATGCAGAGGCTAAGTGGTCACTGATTAGCAGACCCAAGTGAACTTAATCCTTGTTTAACAGTGGTCAAGCCCTAGACATTCAGAAATCCATGGTACCAGGTGGGGCTGAAAACAGGAGCGTTGGTTGAAAGAATCAGCAGCATTCAAACCACCCCCCCCAGACCTGCACCCCGCCCCTGCTTCTCAGAGCCTGGTCACGTCCCTCGCTCTCGCTCTCGCCCCCAGATAAGACTCTGGGCTTACTCTCTGGAGACTCTACAAAATGCTGGGGAGCAAGGGGGCTGTACTGAAAACAGGGGGTTTAAGCAAAGGCTGGCACTGCACATCGAGGCCCCGCTCTCAATCCCAATTCCGACTGCAGGATGCTGGGACCTGCCTTACACTTTCCAGGCAGGAGATCAGAGAACTCCTTGGGCAGAAGCCGACCGGCCTGTGTGGAAGACCTAACGGGGATTACTTCAGGTCTCCCCACATCAACAGGGCAACCAGATAACCCTGCAGGGAGGTCCACGATTGACATTTTATGCTTGTAAAGTGTTTCTAACCAGTTTTTCAGTGCCTATTTCCTAAACATGAGCAGGTAGTTAAGATTGCCGGGTATCTCAGGGAAGCCTTTAGTGGGAAGGAGAGAGATAAAAACATACAGAAACAAAGGAACTTGGAAGAAAGAGAGACAATATAGGAAGAGGCGAACTTCAGCAATAACAGTGACAACAGATCATTGTTAATCTTGCCTGAGACAGAAGGGAAGATGTTGGAGCCATGAAATAGTAACAGGATGCTATAAAGAAGGAATAATAATAATTAATAATAATAATGAAATTAAAAACATGATAGCAGACACGGACACCACTGAGTTGAAATAGAAAGTTGAAAGAATTGTCCCAAGTGAAAAAGACAAAGAATTAGAAAATAGGAGAGAAAAGATAAGAAAAATAGAGGATTAGATCAAGATGTCCAATAACCTACGAAGAGCAGTTCTAGAAAAAGAAAAGACAAAAAATAAGGAAAAAAATATATCAAAGAAATAACATATTTTTCTAAAATGGAAAGACGTGGTTCACGTTGAAAGGGCCCACTGAATGTCCTGACAATGAATGGAAATAGACCCAGGACCACGGTAACACTGGCATAAAAAGAGTTTAGGAGTTTCCAGAGAGAGAGAAACCAGAAGGTTTCCTCCAAAGGATCGGGAACCATGAATCATGTTGGCTCCAGACTTCTCAACAACTAGAGCTCAGTGGAGCTGAGCTCTACTGAAGGAAGATGAATTTTAATTCAGACAGCTATACCCAGACAAGTAGCCAATTAAAGTCTAAACAATTTTATTTCACCCTTTCTCATGAAGCTGCTGGAAGTTTTGCGTTAAGAAAGAATGCAGACAGAGTAAACCCAGGAAAAAGAAGCGTGGGTGTCCAGGAACCAAGGAGGTGAAGAAAATTGCCAGGATGAGGGTGGCGCACAGGCTCAGCCCCCATCAGGCCAAGGGAGCAGTGGTCCACTGGGAGCAGGTCAGAAAGTTTTGAGAGACAGATTTCCAAGGAAATGAAATGGAACCTAATAAATGAAATAAAAGACCACAGGGAAGGAGGTGGGAGGATGATTTTAGGAATAAGTCCATACAAAAAAGTAAGCAAAAGAAAAAGACAAAATAATGATTAACTCCAGGGAGAACAGTGCTGGCAAGAAAGGCAATGTAATCACAGCACGCTACCTGGCTTGGTGGTGAAGAGCGTGTTCCTCAGCATAGCGATGTAAACACTGGATATCCTAAACAAAATTATGACATCATTGTCGTATGACTGTAGAGAGAAGAGAGGGGAGGGGGTGTGCCCAGGTGTGCAGGTGATAAGGATTGTGGATGGGGGAGCTCGTCCTAAACCCTCCTCTCCCCTCATGACGTCATAGGCTATCCTCCAAACCGGAAACGGGGAATCCAGGAGGGGTGCTACGCGCTTGTTCTTAGGAGAGAAGGAGATAAATACAAAAGGAATCCAAAGTGGGAAAAGATGAGTGGGTGGGCAGGTGTGGCTGTTTCTCTTAATACACAGAAACACTTGACTTTTAAAAACTCTGGGCATGTGTAACGTTAATCAAGCTAAAAGCAGGTGTAAAAGTGGGTTGAATGCTTTTCTCTGGTGACACAGCTCTTCTAGAATGTTTTTCTGATCTCCTCTCATGATGGGATCTACTTGCTGAAACTCTGTGGTCCTTCGGACTTGTATCCCAGGCCAATATGACAAAATGGAGGAGAGAGTACCGATGAAGGACGAGGGAAGGGCAGCTCTTCCCCTGAAAGGGAGATGCTGTTTTGGGGATGTTGTCAAGGCCATATCTTTGTCACCCCTCTCCCCCCACACATCACAAACACCACCACAGAACCACAGCAACACAAAAACCAACCTCCCTCCTGCTGTCAGCGCCCTCATGGAGACTAAGGCATCCTACATGATAGGGAAATTTCTACTCTCGACCCTCAGTTGAATGGCCAGAGAATTCAGACCGATCCAAAATTAACCCATGTGGCCAGGAAGATGACTTTGATGAAAAAAAGATTCACATGAAATATCTTCTCAAATATCTGTAATCAAGGGGGTTTTCTGCCTTGGGAATTGGTTTTGCCATTTCTTTCCTTATCAGAAGTGGAGACGTTTTGCTTGACCACGTGAACCGTTTCACGGCAAATCCATTTCCCAGATACACCGCGTGAGAGGAGGCTATGAGTTCAGAGCTGGTCGTGAAGACACAGATCAACTCCTAGGAAATGACTGTTGGCTGACTTTATAACTTCAGGTGTATATCCATGTGCCTCCCCCCTTTTTAGGTCTAAATCTGTCAGGGGAGCCACCTTGTGCTGCCTCAGAATCCTCTCTTTGTGTTGGGGACGGAGAGAAGGAGGAGAGGAAGGAGGGCAACAGACACAGCTCGGGAAGCTCCTGTCCTCACCCAAGTTCAAGAGCTGTCAGGGAAACAGACAGATCAACCTCGAAGGTGGGAACTGTGGTTCTGAGCGGTCTCTGCCTATCTCTTTTCTAGATTTATGCCTCTTTTTTCTTGTTAGTGTCCAGTGTGGCAAAACTCGCTTGGGCCACCTAGAGGTTTCCTGGCACAGAAACCCCGTGAGGCAAACAGACGCCTCCAGACATTGCGCTCAATCAGACGGCGACTTGGGCTGTGAACTTGGGATGATCTCACAGTTGATTAAAAAATCCCAAGTCCCTTATTATTTCGTACCTGAATAGAGATGCCTGTCACCCTGCGGAGGTCACTGCAATGCGGCATCAATGCCAGGCAGACTGGGGGGCTTTGGGCTGAGAAACATGAAAATGCTATAGTCCAGACCGCGCCTTGAAAAACCACTAATCTGGAAACACTCAAATGCACGGTACTATAAAGTAGCACACCCGCCGCAGGAGCAGCGATGATTTAAAATCGGATGCTCGGAACCGGTTGGATAATTGAGTGGCTGGGTTTTCACAAGGCCAGATACAAATACAGAGCTGTGTCAGTAGCTTATTGTGTGTCAACACGGAACTTTGCTGGAGTTAATGCATCAATTAGTTATTAATGAAAACTGATGAGAACGCTGTATCGAAGTTCAGGCTCTGTAAAGAATCATTAAGACCTCCAGACCTTGTTCCCATTGAGGACCACGTTTCTGACCACAAGTTTTTTTGTACCAATTAACCTTTTGTCCCTCCATTTATTTTCCTTTGCACACTGCTGCAGGAGATTTCTCCATCTGCCGGTGAGCATGGGGGTCGTCGTCCTCAGAATACAGCTGTGAGGTCAGGATCATCTCTGCCATCCGACTCCTTGGTGGCAGTGGCTAATGACAGACTTCCAGCCCGTGGCAAAGGTCTGCACATGGGATTGCCTGAGACTCACCTGCCGCCCCCCCAGGAGCAAGTCTCAACAGACCCCACACCACGCATTTCCTCAGATGCTCAAGAACCTTCTTCCTTTGAGTCCAAAGGAACCTCTCTCTGCCATGACCTTGCTACCTCTGTGGCTGCCTTTTGTCCTTCTCTGGGGAAAAGAGCAGATCACACAACCCTGGGAATTCACAGTGTGGAACCACAAGACCACAGCCAGGGTGCAAGGGAGACTCTGACACAAAGCTCCCCCGACAGAAAAGCGATAGCAGAGGGTGTGTCCCCATCACTCTTGCCAGGGAAACCTTCATCTGGGCAGAGACTTTCAGGTTCAGTTCCACTGGGGTCCACTGGAAAAACTCATCTTGAAATACCAGCTTCAGGACCAGGTTCAGCTAGTTCACACCAAGAGGAAGGGAAACACAAGACATTTTTCCCTTCGGGGGGGAAATACGGGTGTGGGGAAGTGCGGGTCCCCTGCCCTCCTGTAGGAAATGACAGTGGGAAATGTCAAGGATCTGGATTCATCGCTCTAAAGGATGGTGTGGTTCCGTCTAGCCCAGGGCAGCCCACGGAGATCCCTGCAGCCCCTTCGAAAACCCTCAGGAAGAGGAGTTTGGAAGGAATGAGAAAGCAAACTCGCGTGGAGTTCAGCGACACCAGCAGCGATGATGAAGATCGGTTGGTGATAGAGATCTGAAACTTCCAGAGAAAGATGCGTCCACGGTCAAAGACAGATGATGCTTCACAGTAAATGCCGTCAAGCGGGCAGGAGAAGTGAACTCTATTCATGAAGCCCCTACAGAGAGGAAAGCCATTTGGGGGTCTTTCTAAGATCTCCCCAACCAACTCTGAAACCCAAACGCAGCTTCACCCTTCCCAAGAGGCCCTGCTCACAAGGCACCAGGCTGGGCAAAGCTGGCAGTGAAGCAAGGTCTAAGAAGTCTTGACCTACACAGTGACTGTGGCTTGACTCCCAGCTGTATCCACTGCATTGGTCCTTCACTGCCTCATCTGGGAAAATGGCATTGACCCAGAGAGCCACGATCGACTTGTTTCCGAACAAATGTGAACCCCCCCAGAGTCAAGGTGACAGGTTTCCTCTGTTAGTGAGCTGGGGGTTGGCTTCAAAGGGAGTGAGCATACTTGGGAAAACTGGGGTAGCTTGCAGAAGAGATGGGGTGTGAACTGGGCATCGAGACACTTCTGTTTATTCTGGAGACAAAATCCAGATTCATTCAAAAACTGAAGTTTGGTCCCAATAATTTGCCTCCTTAATGGAAGTTGTAAATATACTTCAGAATGCCCATGATCTGGTGAAATACTAAGTATCTTTCAGTGTTGCACAAATGGTCAGTGCTTATATATGATTCAGTGACACAAGCATGTACAGCTCTTGTGCCCAGTGCCTTTTCTGTGGAGACCTCTGACACCCTTGGTTTTTCCAGTTCTTGCAAAAGGAACGTTGTGTTAAAAGTTAATAGAACAGTCTCTGTAATGAGTCATTTTTGAGGGGGAAAAATTCACTTATTTTCCTCTGATTCTTTCTGTCATATTGTGCTCCGAGCAATTTCAATTAGAGGGTTACATTTTAGTAATCTCTGCAGCTTAAATTGATGCCTGCTCATCGTGATGGGAGCCTTTTAGATTTCCTCCAGAAGCTTCAAGGATACAAAACTAATTGGAGTTTTGACGCTGTTTTACATCTCAGTAATTTTATTTTGGGGGCTTGGTGTTACTTTGCTGTCAAATTAAATCAGCCTCTGTATTGTGCAAGTCAGAACAGCACAGAGAAAATTCGCCAGTGTTCCAAGCCCGTGCGCCCCTGTGCAGAAGAAAATAGGTGATCTGCGTCACACGACGCAGTGAGCAAAGCCTCCGATTAACTGCGCTCTTCTCCTCCTCCTTAAACGGGAGAGGAAAAACTTCAAGACATTTACACTGCTGCATTCCAATAAAATTTTATACTTGCTTTTGGTATGGTTTTGTACAATTTGAAATTTATAGCCGAGCTCTTTTGGCTTCACTTTGATGTAAGGATGTTCATGTGACATCTTGTAATTCAAAGGCGGGGCAGCAATGCAGAACATCTCACGTGCACGAAGATGCTTTAATACGTCCTTGTCTGTGACGAAGGATGGTCCGATTTCACGTATCTTCAAGTGAGTTTTCCAATTTTAGGGTAACTCTAGAAACGTCAGGGTGGGACTAGCTGCCCCGGGTGACTTAGCATATGTCTGTGGTCATTTCAGATGCACTCATACGTAGCCGAGTGATTTCAAGCCCAGCCAAGGAAAACATGAGAAGGGAGGTAAAAGTATGCTAAGCATTCACTGCGTGGACTTTCTAAACCAAACAGAAGTGATGTCGTTATCTACCCATTGGATCGTCCGTGCCACTATAATGAGAGAGAGGTCTAGGAAAATGGTCTGAATCCTGGAGGGAGAGAAAGGGACCTTGTCCTGAGCTGGCTGGGGCATCTTGGCGAAGACTCACGCCCTCTCAGCGCCTGTTTCTCCGACTGGGAAGAAGAGAGTAAGACAAGATGTGCCGAATGTGACCTCAGGCCCCGACCCTTGTGCGAGTGGCTCGGAGGTGGTCCCCGTGGGAAAGGGTCCTGCGCTCAAGGAGTTTGGGAGGGGGCTGTGGGGAACTAAAGCCAATTATTTTTTTTGAAGAATGTGAGCTCGGGGAAGCTCCTTCTAATGTGTTTTTTCCTCCAGAGCTCTAGATTTGGGGGTGCAGTCAACCCATTTCTAAACGGTGGCTCATAATGCAAAAATTAGAAGCAAAAACAGAACACTACTGTGTGAGTGGAAGACAACATGTCTGTGGGCTGGATTGGTTTACTTTGTGTTGGGAGGTACTGGTCATCCAGATGCTTCTCTCCTGGACGGCTGCGGAGCTGTTGGCTGGACCACTGGACTGAGGTCAGTGAGTCACTGCTCCCAGTAGCGCCGACCTCAGGATAGTCAGGTTAGGCGGAAGCTTGATCCTTCTACGAGCCACGGATGCTGGCTGCCACATCCCAACCTCCATCAAACATGACGCAACATTGATTCCATCTCCAACTCCCCGTGTCTCTCATACAAGAGTGAGCAGGTTACCAAAATTTCCTGTCTCAGCTGGTCATTTAGCTAGTTGGCGGCAATGTTTTACAAGTGTACCTTACTTTATATCAACATGAATTTGTGAAAAGCTATATTTCAGTGGGTTTAAAAAAAATTTTTTTAATGTATTTTGAGTGACCCGAGGGGACTTGGCTACTGAAAATCATCCCAAGGTGAATATTTTTTTTAATGAAAAACTCTTTTATAAATCAACAAACAATCTCTGATTTTATAAATGTTAACTTTCCTAGGGTTTTTCTTAAAGTGGAATGCAACTATAGGGATACATTTAAAAGATAGTATCAGTGATCTAGAACCCAGTTTGGGTTATTGAAAATAAAACTTCAGTAATATGGATTGATCGTTGCTGCAGTGACTCTGCAAGTGTGTGCTGTGTAATGGTTCAGGGAAGACAAATTTATTTTAGAACAGGGCAAACTAGAGTTTAAAGATCAGGGATTCCCCCTTTCTCCCCAGTACTGCTAATTTCATTGTACCTTCAGGTAAGGCCTTAACCCGTGGTGTCTCAGCTTCTCCCACAGAGAATAACTCCTGGGATGCTGGTACCGACTAAGAT
This sequence comes from Delphinus delphis, assembly GCF_949987515.2. Classification (NCBI taxonomy): domain Eukaryota; kingdom Metazoa; phylum Chordata; class Mammalia; order Artiodactyla; family Delphinidae; genus Delphinus; species Delphinus delphis. Next base: position 3,870,585 of record NC_082697.1, on the reverse strand, counting down.
AAAGGGCACTTTGAATTCTTTCCTTTTCTCTCAGAGCAAGGTATACAAATGCCACTAACCATGATGCTCGAGACACTGCCAAGTTTCTTTCTCCAGCTGTACCTACACCTGGCCAGATCTCACTTGTTGAAGATGCATAGAGAAAAGAGCTTTCATGTTCCCCCTTGGCAACCTATACTGTTAAGTGGCTCTTAACGTCATGTGCTTTTTGATGGACAACCTGAATCCTCCTTGTTGTAAAGCATGATGGAGACAACTCATGTCTCCTGTTGCATTTGAGATTCTGGACGAAGCTAATATCCTTTACTTCACAATCCAGAAGAACCTATGGTTCATTTGTCAAGAGATGAAACAAGACAGGGGATTGGTGCTTCTAGATTCGAATCAAAACCCTGTCAATAGCATGATGGGTACCTGAGGGCAAGTTAAACTTCCCTTTCCTAAAATCCCTCCTCTAAAGCTCAGATGGGAAGAGTGGCCTTGTAAAAACGCATCGTGGCCACAGTTCTTGGCATGACCGGTGAACGATTTGCAGCCTCACGCCAAAACGTATTTCCTTGCATTTACATTCATTACTTAGAATGATCACATTATTCATTTTTTCCCCCAGCATAGAAATTTGCATTTTGCACAAAATTTGCCTGGTGCCGCCGATTTCTATAGTTATGGAAACTCATCATTATCGGGATGTACCACTGCTCAGATCCCCAGACATAATTCAATATGGTGAGGAGAAAACGGTCTGCCTGGCCCTATGGTGACCATATTTCTACAACCACAGCAAACAGGGCTTGTGTATTTCTTCTCACTTCAGTTGTGATTCCCATAATTCTTGAGGGAGACTCTTCGGCTTTTGGAACACTACATCTCTCAATACATAAGCACAAGTTTTTGCCCTTCTCTTTCAGATACTCGTTGAACATAGGTGTCAGGACCCAAAAAATCCAGTGCCAGGTTTGTACCTTGTACAGTCCTTTCCACCCATGCTTTGTACTTATGTGGGAATACATATAATTCAATCTGAAGTATAGAACATTGAGCATATTACTTCACCACTGGAAGAAAAGAAACCAGGGAAAATAGTCAGCCTCAGTCAGTTGAGGCCCTAGAGGATGACTCAATACCTTATATATGCAGTCAACTCTTCAGAACTTACTACTCTATTGATTGTTCACAACCAAGAAGCTATTGGCTTCTTGGTGGTTTGTTTAAATGTATTTCCTTCTTTATATGGCTAAATTATTTTGTTTTGATAAAAATAAAACTGAAAATGAAAATGCCTTGTGTGATTTGTTCACATTTTAACCAAAACTACCACAAAGAATGTCCTATATAAATTGGATGTCTGATTATTCCTAAATAGTTGACCAAGCGTCCTGGCCGCCATATTGGTATCCCATTCCACTCAACGAAAGGATTAGGTTATGGCAAATTATCACATTTTCTTGTGCTGTTTTCTTTTCCCATGTGTCTCTTCTGTCATTGTCTGCCATATTTTATGGTTCATAACTTAGAAATGTGTTTTTAAATTCCTAAATGTAGCTAAAGTTTGAAGCCACACGAGGGCACTATCCGCAGTGCAATAATCCCAAAGTTTTCCCCTTAGAATTGATGTTGCTTAGATAATTAATGTTATTCATTAGCAGAGAAAAAAATCTGTAATTCAAAGCAGTGCCTCCTTATGAAGATAAATCATGTACTCTTGGCAAGAACAAGTAGACTTATTTTACATACCAACACAATATTCTTCTATGTCTATACCTCCTGAAGCCACGTGAAGTCAATGAAGACACGATGCATTGGGAGAAAAAGTGGGAATGGAAACATGGGAGGAACAGATACACCAACTGATGGATCTTCATGGCTTTTTTGCTAACTTATCAAACTCTAATAGTGATAAGTTAATCCATTATTTCCAAATTTCCATCATTTGAGAACCATCTTACTGCTTTTGGCCATATGTGTCCACATGTGGGTACATTATTTACTTAATACTTTCATTTAAATCATCTTTGTCTTAAAGAAGCTATTCTTTTCCTAAGTAATAATATCTGTGAAATAACCTTAATTTGGTAGTTGTGTGTATCTTCTGATATGCATTAAAATAAAAGTATTAAGACTGGTTATCCATGTACCAGTTAAATATCACCTTTGTACTACCTGGCACACACCCCACACTCAGGGGAAGCATGGAGCTAATCTAAAAGGTACATGTGTTGTTAGTTCTTGAGTTACTCCGTTTTTTGTTTTTGTTTTTTGTTGGTTTTTTTTGCAGTACGTGGGCCTCTCACTGTTGTGGCCTCTCCCGTTGCGGAGCACAGGCTCCGGACGCGCAGGCCCAGCGACCATGGCTCACGGGCCCAGCCGCTCCACGGCATGTGGGATCTTCCCGGACCGGGGCACGAACCCACGTCCCCTGCCTCGGCAGGCAGACTCTCAACCACTGCGCCACCAGGGAAGCCCAAGTTATCTCGGGTTTTGTTAAGCTCAGCTCTCTCTCCAGTCCAGCAGAACTGGTGGCGGCAAGTTGCGTTGTAGGTTTATCAGATAAGTGTCTTCAGTGAAACTTTACAGCTGATTAATGAGCATTCCAAGTCAAAGGATTCTCACTTCTTTTAGTCTCAAAGGAACAATCATATAATGTCAATATATATATTTTCTTTTTTGGTATTTTATTGGTCGGTTGGTTGGTTAATGAGTACGGAATGATATACAGGAAAGCGTGGTTAGGGATTCATGCTGAACCACCAGTAACTCCCATCAGTTCTGATGAAACACCCGCTTCCATACTCTTGAACTTGAAGCAAATGCATTTGGCTGTACTAACTGTACTAACTTGTCTGTACTAACCCTAATTCTCCAGTCTCCTGCTTGGGGACAGCCTGTTGATCTCTGGGCTGCAAACGCAGAAGGAATTGCTTGGTGACATCTAGGACATTTGTCTCCAGCTGCGACAGATGTCTGCTTTCAGCCTCCCTCAGCTTCTGCCGGGGGGCAAACTCAACACCCTTTTGAGCATCCAGGCGATTTCTACCCAGAAGTAGGGGAATTGTTTTCTGGGTAAATGCAGGCGTGAACGGATTCCTCTAGGGAATTGGCGGTTTTGTACGTGCAGCATCTGGGCACGGGACCCAGCCCTGTCTCTGGCCCCAGTGGCGATCTAGTTTGTCTTCTATGTGTATGTTGCGTGAAACAGAGTAGAATTCAGCAGAATCCAGCAGAAATTCAGACAGAGCCCCTTGACGCCATCGTAAATGAAAGGCCAGATATCTAGGCTTGTGTTTGGTTTAAAGAACCCCACCTTATGCGCATGTGGGCACACGTGCGTGTGCGCACACACACAGACACACACGCACGTAAGCCACACCCTACTCTGAAAGTCCTCTTCTTGTTAAAATAAAGAAGTGGGTGGAGTGGGCCAATGAGGTAAGAAATGGCTCCCTAAATGGCCCCAAAGAGACTTCCTTGGAGGCAGGGCCCATGGTGTCTTCATCTCGGAATAGTGCCTGGCTCAGAGCAGGTATTAACGCACACTTGCTAAGTAAACGAATGGAAATAGCTCACCAGGCAGGGAGACGAAAGAAAGATTCTAAGATGGGTAATTTGACACACCCCTCTTCTGATGGAGACCTGCCTCCTCATCAGAGATGAGCCAAGGCATCGAGAGACGTTCCTGTCCAGTGACTTCAGAATTAAGCGACAATTTTCCATGACTATTCCATCCCGTTCATGCGCCCAATATTTATCGAGTGCTTAAGTACATAGCAGGCACAGGGGAATACAGGAGTGGAAAAGGCATACAGCATCTGTGGGGCTTTTATTTGGGGGAGAGAATGCCAATTCATGAACCAACCAGGCAAACAAATGTGTAAGCAGCGTGTTATCAGACGTTGCCAATGGCTAAGAACGCAAAGGGAACGTTAGAAGGTTTATCTTACCCTAATTCAAAACGTTTAATGCAAATAAACACTTTTCTTTTGTTGTCCTCAGCAGAAGAGAAACCATCCTACACATTAAGATCTATCTCCTTTTCTGTTTCATGCCACCACCTCAGTTCTTCGCACGTGAAGAAGAGAATGTTGCAGGGTGACGTGTCTCTAGTCTTGTACTTATAATTTCTTTTACTCTCCTGAAAGCTTCAGTTAGCATCAGTAAGCATGGTAATTTGGGGCCGCCTGTGCTAATGTGCTGAATTCCACATGCCTTAGCACTTAGAGAGTGAACGCCTGTTGGATCCCACGGTAGCAGAGAAACCCAGGTGGGCACTATTTTGCAGCTAATTTTCTCAGGAGAAACCATCAAATGTTTGATGACTTGATGTGCTCAAGTCTGGATTCTTTTTCTCAGGAAAGGTTAAGAAAGCATCCTTAAAGGGAGCAGTTTACCTCCCTGAAGACGTAAGACAATGACCAAAGACAGTTTAAAAAAAAATTTTTAATGTCTTATTTTTAAAAATTGATTTTATTGAGGTATAGTTGATTTACAATGTTATGTTAATTTATGTTGTACAACGAAATAATTCAGTTATACACATATACATTCTTTTTCATACTCTTTTCCATTATGGTTTATTATGGGATATTGAATATAGTCCCCTGTGCAATACAGTAGGACCTTGCTGTTTACCTATCCTATATAAAATAGTTTGCGTCTGCTAATCCAATCCATTCCTTCCCCACCTCCCCCTTGGTAACCACAAGTCTGTTCTCTCTGTCTGTGAGTCTGTTTCTGTTTCCTAGATAAGTTCATTTGTATCATATTTTAGATTCCACATATAAGTGATAGCATATGGTATTTGTCTTTCTTTTTCTGACTTACTTCACTTAGTATGATAATATCTAGGTCCATTCAGTGTTGCTGCAAATGGCATTGTTTCATTCTTTTTTATGGCTGAGTAATATTCCATTGTGTATATATATACCACATCTTCTTTATCCATTCATCTGTCAATGGACATTTAGGTATTTTCCGTGTCTTGGCTATTGTGAATAGTGCTGCTGTGAACATTGGGATGCATGTATCTTTTCAAATTGTAGATTTGTCCAGTTGTACGCCTAGGAGTGGGATGGCTGGGTCATATGGTAGCTCTATTTGTAGTTTTTTAAGGAACCTCCATCCTGTTCTCCACAGTGGCTGCACCAATTTATTATACATTCCCACCAGCAGTGTAGGAGGGTTCCCTTGTCTCACACCCTCTCCAGCATTATTTGTAGACTTTTGAATGATGGCCATTCTGACCAGTGTGAGGTGGTACTTCATTGTAGTTTTGATTTGCACTTCTCTAATAATTAGCAATGTGGAGCATATTTTCACGTGCCTGTTGGCCATCTGTATGTCTTCTTTGGAGAAGTGTTGACCGAAGGAAGTTTTGATTTCACAGCTTGGGTGAGGGGTGCCACTGGCATCTGAGCTGGAGGCCAGGGATTTGCTCAGCATCCTACGAGGCACAGGATGGCCCCCATCGAGAAGTATCCAGTCTCACTGCCAGTAGTGCTGAGGGTTAGGAACTCTGGTCTAAGGAGGTAAGGTCACATTCTATTAGAGACCCTAGAACAGCCCTGTCCTCAAACTGATGACGAGATTAGAACGGGGAGAAAGACTTGCCTTGGCAGGACCAGAAGCAGAGTCCGGGCTCCGTATCCCAGTCCGGTATGCTTTCCGTAGCCTCACATCTGGAACTTTCCAAGTTGCGTGAGGACTTGTGTCTTGAGTCTACACACAGTAGACCATCTATGGGTTATGGTGCAATTAACTTCATTTTTTTTTTTTTTTTTCCACTCTTCACTCCACCTTGAGGAGAAAGAACCAGGACATGGGAAGTTAAGTCAATGTGAACAGATGTGTGAATATCAACTAGACATTCAGTAAAGACAGATCAAAAGACCAGCTTTTACTGTGAGGGTAAATGCAACCCAAAGTCCCATACTACTCCATTGACCTCTACAGCCAAATGGAATGAAAGAACATGAATACTGCTGCGGGGAACCAGGGAGTTTTCAGATTTGGTTGGGGTGCACGAAATCTGAAAGTTTGCTTTTGAACCTTCTTCTTTGTAGAGGAAACTGAGAACCAGAGGATTTGGTCCTGGCTCGAGTCAGAGGCAAGGCTGTGACTAATACCAAAGCCCCCAAGTCCAACATGCTTGCCGTGACATGACCAGGTCCTGCCTCTGAAATCTTCCATTATGTCCGCTGTCCTTGCTAAGAGGGTCAAGTAGGACAAGACATTCATAAAGGTTTTCTGCATCAGGGTTGGGAAATACCAATGGAGTTCTGGTTAACTAGAAATCATCCAGAAAATTAAATTATCCACGAACCCATTCCCCAAATGTTCTAGTTAATCTAGGTGTTATTCTGTTGGTTTTGCAAAAAGAAAACTTCTCTCCTAAGACATCTGGACTCAAATAGATGTGAGTGGTGCCTATGTGGTCCCCTAATTTATGTACTTGGGTACAATAAATTTGGCAGGGATCACAAGCATAGACAAAGAAGTGTTAACAGCAAAAAAGACATCACCAAAAAGCCTTTGGAAGACAAACACTTCTCATCTTCAATTATAAGACAACCTGATGCAGAGAGAGAATAAATTAATTTTAAAACCTCCTGCACAAAGAAAGTAATGGAAAAATACATCATAAGTAGTTATCCCTTTTGTGCTAAAAACAAGTGATTTGGAGAAAATAACTACATGGGAGTGAATGTGTTAGTCTTATTATCTTTTTCTGGTTTTAAATTCTTAGGGGAGAAACAGAGAACAAGAGAGAAAAGAAAAGAAGCTTTCATTGTTTCAACAAACATTTATTGGGTATTAGTATGTTGCCAGGCACCAGGCTACACTTTCTGTGACTTTTTCTGCTTTTAAAATTACTTTCAGTCAGGAACTTCTAGATGCCTCGTTGCTGGATTCCAGCGTTCGAGAAAGGCCATTCTTCTAAGGTTTTTGCCAAAACCATTATGGTTCAACTTCAGAGATGCAGCTGGGAATCTCACTTTGTCCCCTCACCCGCCATGGGAACCTGAGTTTTAGGGCTTGGTCCAACTAGGCTTAGGGGACATCCATTTGCAATGAAAGGTTTATGAGTCTCAGGTTGGCTTTTCCTGGAAGCAGACTCTGAAACAGCGTTCAGTGCCAAGGTCTATCAGGGGATGCCCTTGAGGTCCACAGCTGTGCAAAGGAGACTAGAGAAGCAGGTTGGGCAGAGGGAGAAGCTGAACTCTAATACAGACCATGACAGCCTTGGCCAACCCTTGGGATGCTCTGGAGAAGGGGTATGGCCTTGGGGAGGCAGATCTCTGCAGCTGAGGCAGTCGTCAGAGGGACCCAGTGCCTGCTGACAGCACTTCCGGCACCTGGGGCAACAATCCTTTGCTAAAGAGGTTCTGGCGGCAGTTCACAGTATCCACTACGGTGAGGCTCCACTGCGGGCACATCCATCCTCCCTCCCTCCCTTCCTTCTTTCCTTACTGCCATGCATCCAACAAATATTTATTCAGCACCTGCCATCTGCCAGGTATAGCCGGGTAGAGAAGCTGTCATTAAACAAAATAGTGCATGTTATTTACTTAAAATTTGTCAAATGATAAAAAAGGACCATACCAGATGAGAAAAGAGAAAAGAATTGGGGGAACCGACAGAATCGGGGTACCTTGAGCCTGAATGCTGACTTAGGATGAGAGGAAAATTGACGTTTCAGGTGGAGGGAGCTTTGAGTGGCAGGAACCGAAAGGATGGTGATGTGGCCCTGACATGTGGGATGGGAGCAGACAGTGAGACTGCAGGGGGCAAGGGCCAGACCTGGGGGATTTTATGGGCAGAGTTAAGGAGTATGCTTTTATCCTAAAGGCTGTGACCAAAACATCCCCACCATGCTTAGGGATCTAGGAAGGAGATCCTCCTGGGACTAGAAAGCTGGAAATTGGCTTAAAGTGTAAACGCACACTCCTGTCGGCAAAGTTCATACTGTTCCTGAGAATGGGAGGTACCTAAGATGAAAATAGCATCTTCCAACGGGCTCAAGAGGGAGCTGCACAGAGCTGCACAGAATTACATATGGAGCCGTTTAGAGTTTTGTCTCAGCATCTGGTTCACCCTGACCATGGTAATTTTCACAGCAGCTTATCTCAACGGAATAATCTAAGCTATAAAATGAAATACTTAAAAGGGTCAGTTGACCACAGGATTTGAGAACTGCTGTCCATAAACCCTCTAATGAAGAAGTAGATGGCTTGAATTGCCTTGCAGTTTTTCTTCTTTTTTTTTTTTAAGAAGAAGTTGGGGGTAGGAGTTTATTAATTAATTAATTAATTAATTTTTGCTGTGTTGGGTCTTCGTTTCTGTGCGAGGGCTTTCTCTAGTTGCGGCAAGCAGGGGCCACTCTTCATCGCGGTGCGCGGGCCTCTCACTGTTGCGGCCTCTCTTTTTGCGGAGCACAGGCTCCAGACGCGCAGGCTCAGTAGTTGTGGCTCACGGGCCTAGTTGCTCCGCGGCATGTGGCATCCTCCCAGACCAGGGCTCAAACCCGTGTCCCCTGCCTCGGCAGGCGGACTCTCAACCACTGCGCCACCAGGGAAGCCCCTGCCTTGCAGTTTTTACAGTCACCTGGATGAAAAGATGACAGAAAATAAGTCACTGTAACAACCAGAAGAGTCCAAATGTCTGCTGTCCGGGGTTGCGTCTTATGAGACTCACGAAGTAAGACATTTCTCTTCTGACTACGGAGGAACAGAAGTGAGATGAATTGGGATCTGAGAAAATTCCAGAGTCTTAGACTCGGATTTGGAGTCTTCCTCCTTCTCTCTCCCTCTCATTCCCTCTTCACTGAGAGAGAATGGTGGGGAAGCATTTGAAAAACAAGCCTATTTTTGGCTGAAGGAGGAGCAGACTCTACTGATGTGAGGTCTCACCCAGGATCCACTCAGAACACCGCACCCGCCGGGGCTGCTTTGTTTTGTTCGGCTACCTCCGTTCTTATTTCACGTAGATTTAAAGTTTGAAACGCTTAACCTTTTCAGTCAGTAGCTGAGCTCTCACCTCGTAGAGATCAGCCAATTAAAAAAACAATTCCTGGGTCATTGTAGATGAGTCGTCTTTTATTTGATGCTTATAAAAATGGTCCACATCCGACCAGGAAGGCATCAGGAAAAAGCACTTCAAAATGTGCTGTCTTCAAAGTGTCAGAAGATAACCCTTCAGGGCTGGGAGCCTGGGAACAGAAGGTGCATATTGGTCTTTAATTAAGGAAACGGTTGAGAAGGAAGAACATTTAACATTTTAAACCACCGGTGGCTTCACAGCTACAGGAAGCGCCTGGGTGACAAAGATGGGCTTGTTGCCCCCGCTGTCCTGGTACCTGCCTTGGCCCGTGCAACTGACCCAAAGCTAAATGCTTCCCACCAAGGGGGAATTAGAAATGATCATCGACTCCCCGTGCTGCGAGAACTCAATTTTCACAAGTGGCAAAGGAAGCAAAGCTGCAGTCCCCTCCTGGGGGACGCATTTGCCACAAAACATTAACAGAGCTGGAGAAGTAATGGTTCTCTGCCTGGGAAGACCCGCAGGTGTGGGACCGCGCAAGGGCGCCGCCATACGCCGAGAGATCAGGACCTCATCATGCAGATTTCATCACAATCTCATCTGAGGGAGAAAGAGCTTATAGGAGGAGGGATGGACGAAAAAAATCCTAAGGATTGTACTTTGATTTTATAAGCGGATTGTTGGAAATTACTGACAGATTGAATGAAATAATACGCTTTGGAGCAGCAGGGAACTTAAAGGTGGAAATCTAATTGATTTCTACCCTAAACCTAGGAGCAGCTATATTATTAATCAGCCCAGTGGTCACTGCTTGGTGGTCTCCTGCACACCGGGAGGAAATGTAGCTTCCAGTTACCTACGTATGAATTTCAAATGACACCTGGTGTACCAGAGGGAAGAATTCGTGTGGCTGGGGAGTCGCAACCCATCTCTGGACGCACTTGAGCAGAGCTACACCACCCCATAAAATGGTGGAATTACAGAGCACTGGGGGTGGGCACGGTGAGGGTGAAAAGCCCCCAGTCCATAAGGGTCCCACCTGGTCAGCTCTCTGTTGAAGCACATGCTCTCTTCCTTCCTACAAAGCCCTGGCCTGAATAGACTTCAGATCTGCCTTGAATACGAACTACCTCTGGGTGCATTCAGCCATTTTCTACCCTGCAAGTCAGAGAGACAAAAGGCAGGTTGTGTCTGTATTTAAATGATCTTTCAGGGGTTCACTAAATGTCGAGATAAGGGGAAGGCCAGCTGGGGAAGGCTTTTCCGCATTAATATGCATTCTTCACCATCCAAGTTTGAAAGATCCTCTTCGGTTAAGCTTCCAGAGTTTTCCTCCGGTATTCAAACAAAAGACAAGGTGTTTGTGATAGGGTTGATCATAAGAAAGGAGGATGGTTTCCTTGAACAAGAAAGTCTTTTGCTTTCATGGAGAAGAGACCCTCTCAAAATCACCAGGGGTGGCCGATTTGCATATGAGCAGCCCCTGTGGGTCCAGCTGGTGCTGGATAGCCGAGATTCCGAGACCAAGACAGACCTGCTTCTGCTCACAGGAAGGCTCAGAATAAGATGTGTTCAATTATATAGTGTGAGCTGGAATGCTCATTCAGTGATCCATTCGTTCAACAAGCCGTCAACAAGCCAGAGTGCCTAAAATCTTCAGAGTCAGCGTCCACGGGTCACCAGATAAAACAAAGGCTTATAGGAGAATGTGTTCAACGCTTTGGACCCAGACAAACCTGGGCTTGAGTCTGCCTCTGCTCTGACTCTGTCTGGTTTGAGTCTCCTCTGTGCCTCAGTTTTTCCTTCCATAAAATAGGGACAGTGAGAACCAGCTCTTGGGTTTCTTGCATTAAATGAGGACCTTTCATCTCTTAGCCAGCAGCTCTGGTCTCAGAACTTGACGACACCCTAAAAATGACTGGGAACCTGAAAAGATTACAAAATGATAACAAAATCTCTATTACAAAATGGTGATCAATATTTATCATTCTATAAATCAACATAAAACTATTTAAAATTATGTATTAATTCATTTTAAAGTAGTAATAATAAACCCATGACATATCTTTATATAGAAAACAGCAATATTTTCCAAACCAAACATTTAGTGAAAAGAGGGGCATTGTTTGCCATTTTTGCACATCTCTTTCAATGTCTGTTGCAGTATCACACTCCATGTGGTCTCTGGAAAATTCCACCATGTGCTCCTAAGAGAATCTGAATATAAAAGGCCAATAACATCTGAGTATTTCTCTGAAAATGGTGTCAAACCCCTTGAAAGGGACCCCAGCTCTCACCACAGCACCACTGTGGCAAGTCCTTTGATCTTCACTATAACCCTCCAGGTAAGTACTATTTTCATTCCCATTTTACAGATGAGGAAATTGAGGCACCAAAAGGTTAAGAAACTTGCCTGAGGCCACACAGTTAATAGCAGCAGAGCTGGCATTTAAACCCAGCTGTCTGCCCCTAGGGTCTGTGTTCCTCCCTAACCCCTTCTCATTCAGAGAACCCAGAATAGCATCAGACACAGGAAGCTCTTGGTAAATGAGAGCAGGTGGGACAGCCAGGAAGTACTGTGACATCCTTCTGTTATGGAAACGATCCCATCCCATCCTCCAAGGGCCAGTTCATCTTGGTGCTCAGAGAAATGGATGGAGGGAGAGACGGACAGCCCATTGGAATCGAGATTCAAGGCTTTGGAAAACAGTCCTGAAGAATCTGAACATTCCTTAATCACTGAATTCGCATTCTAGAACATCTCCAGGGACTAGAGGTCACTCACAGAGAAGAGTCTGTCTGTCTGAGCACCCGAAAAGCTTTAGAAATCCCCCGGCCATCAGCATGCTGTGATGGGGCCAACCCACCATGTAAATTTGTGGAGAACAAACGAGACACACACGTTTAAGGGAGAGGAGTGAAAATGTCCCATCAGCACAGGTCTCTCATGCTTTGACCAAAAACGTGGGTAGTTGATTCAAACGACTTGCAGCTTGGGGCGGGGGTGGGGTGGGGGTGGGGGTGGTACCCTCTGAGGCCAAGCAAAAGCAGAGGAATATGTCTCACACTTAAAACAAATCCGTGGACCGTTTTTGGCTCAAAATATGTCAAGACTTTGCAACTCACCTGTTCCCATTTGCCAGTTCAAAAGAAAAGAAGAAGAGGAAAAAACCAGCCACATTAGAATTCATGGGAGGAAATGAGATTGTATTTGAGACACTGGCAACTGGATTTCTTTGTTTTATTAGCATAAGTGAATTATTAATTCAGCACAGAAAAAGCATAGATCTTTGTCATATAAAAAGTCACCAGTACCACAAGGGACCTTCACAAACCAGGATGATAATAATATCTTACTTACATTTGCATAATGCTTTGCCATTTCCAAGGCCCTGCCATACACTCTGTGGGTTTAGCTTTGGTAGGTGCGTGGAATAGAGTTTTGCCCTGGGTAGAACTGCAGGACAGCAAGGGGATTTGATTTCATCACCATCAAGGCCCACATCAGGGATAAACACTCTAGATTTAATCAGAAGCGCCTGGGGGGAAAGGTCATTAATATTTAGCATTTCTTATTGCATTCCCAAACTCCATCAAACTTTTTCAGAATGTGCCTTTGAGAATCAAGGGCCACGGGCCCAGCTTCGGGGAGTGGTCCAGTCTGAGCCTTCATGAGCTCTGTCCGTTCTTTTATCCCTAACGGGATAGAGATGTTTGCCACCGTGACCAGCTTGTCCCAGTTTGCCTGGGACTTTCCCAGTTTTAGGGCTGAAAGCGCAACATCCCAGGATTCCCCTGAGTCTTGGGCAAACGGGGGTGTTGGTCACCCTACCAACAATCAGGGTTGAGAAATCCCTGATAGCATCACACACGCTGTGCCCACTGTGGTCCTTTCCTTCACCTCTGCAGTTTCACTTCCGGCTGCTGCTGGCTCGGAGCTTAATGTTTCACAAATGCCTTTCGTCTGGCTGGCAAGACTGGCCTCAGAAACGTGTTCCTCTCCTCTCTCCCCTCCCCAGCTCTGTCGAAGCAGTGAGGGGACAGTGGGTGCCCAGCACGGGAACACCCAGTCTCTTTGTGGGGAATCCCCTGAGTAGTATTCCATTTTGTGTGTGTGTGTGTGTGTGTGTGTGTGTGTGTGTGTGTGTGTATACACCACATCTCCTTTATCCATTCATATGTTGATGGACACTCAGGTTGCGTCTATATCCTGGCAATCATAAATAATGCTGCTATGAACATTGGGGCGCATGGATCTTTCTGAATTAGTGTTTTTGTTTTTCTCGGATATCTACCCAGGAGTGGGGTCGCTGGGTCACACGGTAGCTCTATTTTTAGTTTTTTGATAAACCTCCATATTGTTCTCCATAGTGGCTGCACCGATTTACATTCCCACCACAGTGCGCGAAGCTTCCCTTTTCTCCACATCTAGAAACGTGTTTTCCCTGAGAAGCCAGAAGTCTGTGGACAGAATAGCCCCAAAGACAAAGACCTGGGAAGTGCCCGTCTGCCCGTGAGGCCATCTGACCTACCCTATGAAGCCGAAGGCTTAGAACACAGCAAAGCCTCCTCTTCCTGTGCAATTTTGGGAAGATCCAGAAGGTTATACTGAGGAGGATTTAGCAGCTAAAGCTGATAGAAAAAGAAAATAAATATCACTGTCCTCCAGGATGTAGCCTGAAAAAATAGCAACATAATCTTGATTTCGTAATAATTCAAACCAGATGAAGAGAACTTCGTATCTAACCCCACACCAATTGCTCTGATTTCTAATCAATTACTGTGGAAGTAATCCATCCATCGCCCACCCATCCATCCATCTGTCCACCCACCATCAGCCACCGGGAGGGGGAGGGGAGGTGCCGAGCACAGCCTCCGGAGTCAGGCAAGATTGGAGCTAAATTCCTATTCTGTTCATGCATCAGTTCTACGATTTGGGGCAAATTCCTGACTTGCCATGAGCTTCCGTTTTCTCATCTGTAAAGTGGGGGTAGTAATTGTTCCAGCTTCACAGGGTTAAAAGCACGTAGAGTTCGAAATGCTCAGAGCCCGACACACACACACAGAAGGTTCTCACTCAACGTGAGCTCTCTCCTCAGTTTTCACAGAACAAGCCTCAAGGCACCATCGAGTGCTGGCCGCAGAGAGCCAGGGTCAAGGTGAGAGATGGCGGAGCCCTTGAGGTCCATCCGTGGTGTGGTCGTTGCCCATTTTCACTTTCAAGTAACATGTCTACTTCTCTACCTTTATCCTACAAAAACACGTTGACAGGTGCCCCAAGACATTTTTTAGGAGAATGCAGCATAAATGTCCACCCACAAGTAAAAAGTTCAATAAACCATAGTACATCTGTTCAATGCATACGCTGCAGGGTTCAAAAGAATGAGCTCAGCCTGCAGTGGAGACAGCGAGCCACTAGAAAGGGGGGGAGTCTTTTGAAATAGCTCTCGGTGGAACCCAGTGGCCGAGTGGAACACCTGCAGCGTCTCTCGCATTGACTTCCCACACTACCTTGGAAGCAGCCCTCCAAAATGTCCACTGTTGATTTCCTCGTGTGCAAAAATGGGGGCAGTCCTTGCCGAGTGGAGTTTTTCTCCAGTTTAAGTCGATTAGCCTTTGGGTACATGTAGAGACAAAAAAGATACCAGTCCTCACAAAAAGCTCAGTTTTAGAATATGATGAGACTCAAAAGGTACCAAACATGGAAAAAGTACCTGAAAAGAAAAAGTGCAACACAAATGTAAGGTTTCTAGATAAAAGCCTGGGAATTCCCTGGTGGTCCAGTGGTTCAGACATGGGCTTTCACTGCCGTGGGCCCAGATGTAACCCCTGGTTGGAGAACTAAGATCCCACAAGCCGTTGGACGTGGTTAAAAAAAAAAAAATTAACTAAAATAATAAATAAAAGGCTGGGTGAGATGGTCTCATCTGTCTTTCCATCCCTTTTTCTCACCAGCCTGGTGACACCACCAACTATAAAAAAAGGCTGCTGTGGCGGTTCTGCTGCCTCTGAGTGGCCAGAAGGAGGGCAACTCTCCGTCTCTTATAAGATAGGCAATTTTTAAATAACAGGTTTTCAACCAAGGCACAACATGGTTAGTATAACTCCCTAACACGCAAAGCCATTGTCTTGTTCTAGTTGAAAATCTTGGAGGATAGCAGTTTGGGAACTTGTTCCAATTCAGCAAGCTATGGTTTTAACAGGAGCCTGTAAGAAGTTCCCAGCCCTGCTTTTGGGGTATTCTTTAATCACAATGAATGTCCCCTTGAACTCAAGTGAGCTTTCATTTTTTTGACTGGAGAAGCAGCAGTGATGGGTACGTGTGGGATGTTCTGCTCTTCGCAACTATCGGAACATTTTAATCACATTTTCCTCATCAGTGAAGCGCTCACAGCACGTATAGGATCATGGGTGAAAAATGGATACTAGGGGAAACTAATTATTTCTTATTTTTGAGGGCAGGGGGAGGATGCTAGCTTAGCACCATGGACTTATAAGTGGACCTAGGACTTACAAATGCTCCAAAGTTCAACAGATTCCCTTACAGCAGAGCACTGATGGGCAAGCCTGCAGGGAACATTTCCAAGTGGAGTTACATTGCACAATGTACGTGCTTGAGCTCTAGGAGTCTAGGAGTTTTAAATTTATGCCGTGTATGAACTGCACTTATTTTCACCATGATTTTCCAGGGAAAGTTTCGAACCCCAGGGGAATAGCGTCCAGTCCTAGAGTTAGAAGACAATGGAAAATCAAAGGGCTCCAGCCTTTTTTCTTTTTCTTTCTCCCATCCTCCATTGACAAGAAACAGAAGTTCTGCGCGTTCCAGCAGATGGTCTCAGTTGGACAAAGCACATAAAATGAACACATACCTGGATTTTTTTTTCATACCCCAATTTTTGTTTGCAGATGTTAGTCCGTGTGAGCAGAGTTGGTGTGAGGGTACCAGGGATTCTCAACCCAAATGTTCCAGCCGTAGATTTTAGTTGCTAGAGTCACTGGGTTCCCTGTTCTGCCGGAGCTGATTTGAGTCGTGTTTTGTGTTTTGTCATCTAAAGAGTCCTCCCCGGTTTCTAAACACAGAGCCCGGTCTGCAAAGGGATGCCTAGTAAGCATTCCTGTCTGAATGACTGAAGGCTTTAAAATGCACACTCCTGGGCACCAGGGTTCCCAGCCGTGGCACATAGACACTTGGGGCCAGATGCTTCCTTGTAGGGGCTGTCCTGTGCCCCGTAGGTGTAGCAGCATCCCTGGCCTCCATCCACTAGATGCCGGTAACCAACATCGCTCCCCCAAGCAGCGACAATCAAAACTGTCTTCAGACACTGCCCAGTGTCCCCTGGGGAGCAGGCGTATCGCCCCCAGTTGAGACCCACTGATTTAAACAAACCTGCAATTGGACATCTTCTATAAAAAGTACCGCACGGACTGGATGAGAGCACCAGAAACTAAACTAGACTAAAGTGAGACAAGGTGGATTGAAATGAAAGAAAGGTCAAGATCTCATTTCTTGTGCTCCTTCTGGTTTAGAAGAGGTTTGCCGTCTTCAGATGCCAATGCTGATCCCAGACATTTATATTCCAGAAGCTTCTGGTCTGTGTTGGAGTCATTTAATGTCTTACCGAGCACGGCTCACATTTCCACCCTGTCTCCATCTTTCTCTCTCTTAATGATGAAGGGGTTTCAAATAAGCACAAGTTTGCTTATCATCCTAATTGCACTTATTTATTTAGAACAGCGAAGTCCTCTTGAGACGACAAATGTGCTTTCTGCCAAAGTTCTGCAGCTGAAGGTGTAGAACGGATCGTGTAATTAATTGGGTTCCGTCGCTAGAATGCAGGCTTCCCTTTGCTTCCGTTTGCAGGCGTGAAAAGTCCCAGAACCGGCCTTGCCAGGTGAAGCTTCCATGCGTTTTAGCCTGCGGGGATGGGACCTCGGAGGCCGGCCCTGCAGGCCCTCAGTTTTTTCATTGGCTTTTGACGTCAGGAAGATGTCCCTTTGCACACAGCCATCTCTTCCGTTGAATCTGGACAGCTTTGAACATTCATTACACCACAGAACTGGGCTCTGCTTCTTGCCGAATTGTTATTTCTCAAAGCTTATTTAGACAACATCTGGCCTCCGTTTTGGTTGATGTCAGGATTTTCTCCCGAGGCCCCTGCCTTGCTTCCCCAGCTGTCTAAGGCTACTTCTAACCACGAAATCTTATTCATAATCTACTGTGAGACAGAACAAAGGCACCACAGCTACAGAACCTCCTCAGAAGTCAAACGCATCACTACCCCTCGCCCAATCTTTCCCCGCAATGCTTCTCTGTTTCCCAGAAAATGTACCGGTATTTCTGACTCTGTGGGGAAATGCACCCATGGCAAAAACCAAATCTGAAAGTCTCAGAGCGGACTGCACGTCAGCCTTTAACTTCATTACCCCTGCTTTGTCTGGAATTTTTTTTTTCTTTTAATCCCCTGACACAACTTTCCAGAGACTTTCCGCACCTCTTTCCCATCCCAAACACACACACTTTGCAGAAGGAGACAGGACTGCGCTCAAGAGGATACGTCAGGCAATCCAAGGAAACAATCGTATATTCCTCAGTGACACGTGAAAAGGGTGAATTTAAAGTACTTTAAGTAGCCAATGCAGGAAAACAAAAACAAACAAACAAAAAACCCCAGCAAGACCCATGGACCCATATGTCAGATTTGTACACGGATTTGATCAAATCGAGGGATGACCCAGAGGTCCTGCCTGGATGAACCCATGCCAACGTACATTTAAAAACTGACTTTTCAAGGAAATCTAAGGGACTGATACAGAATAAGTATTTAAGGCAAACAAAAAAGCCATGCACATAGGAAGTAATCTTGTTTCCTGTCCCTGGCAACTTCGTGGAGTGATTTACTCTTTAATATGTCTGAACATCAAAGGAATCCATTCATTTGAAATATTTTCCAAGATGTCATAAAATAACGTTTCTCTTCCGAACAAAGCCCGAGTTGGCACGGAAGCTTTCATTTGTATAGCTATTGGCATTTAAAATTAAAATTCCCCTCCAGAGAGAAAAACTGCTCAAAGAGAGCTTGTGTCTGTTCAAAGGCCAGGCAAGTTCAAAAATTATAATTCAAGTGACCCCAAAGCGAAGGAGGTGACACCTACCAAGGGAATCAGTCACACATTAGCCGAGATGCTTTTCCGGCTTCGAAGGGCAGGGTATGCAAGAGGAGTATTTTCTCGCCTTGGGGGTGAAGAGGTCGTTCCTCCCAGGAAATCAGCACCTGTTGGAACGCTCCACCCAGAGAAACGTATTCTATAGCAACACGGTGTGGTTTGATCGCCCCGGGCAGCCGCATCTGGACAGTCTCTGCTTATCATTCATGGAAAGCAGAAGCTAGCAATTAGTACTGGATTTAAATAAAAAATCAAAGCCCCCCTGGCATTTGCGCCCCGCTCCTTCATTTCCATGTAACCTTTCTTCCCTGACCTTTCTCCTGGCACTTGTTTAAACTGAGAGATTCGGAACATCTCTTTCACTTGAAACTTGCATTATGTTTCAAACCCCTGCCTCCCCGCTTCCTAAAACTGCCTTTGGAAAACTACAGAGAAGCCCAGACATCCGTCCAGCAGTGTGGACCCACCCCATTCCAAGTGCCTCGCCTGGTGCTGGGCGTCGCAGGGCAGCATTACAGCGGCCATTAAGACAAGGATCGTATTTCAGGGTCCCCTCTCCGGGGGGCTTCACCTCCCCTTTCAAGAGGCGGTGTGGAGAATGCAGAGCAGCTCACTGCAGACCAGTTATGCTTTGCAGGGGAGCTGGGAGGAGAGAGAAATGATTTGCCCTAATTGCTCTTTCAAAGTGTCACCCTCTGCCCTTGGACTACAGGGCTCTGAAAAAAAAACGTACTTGGCCACTGTTGTCATCAGTAACTTTTGGGGCCGGGGGAGAGGATTCCCCCCCCCCCCGCTTTTTAATTTATTTTTTAATGGTGTAAAATATAGATAACATAAGATTTACCATTTTAATTATATTTTAGTGTACAGTTCTGTGGCATTAAGCAAAATTCCCATTGTCGTTCAGCCATCAGTGCCACCACTGGACCATTTTTTTTTAATCGAAGTATAATTGGTTTACAATGTTGTGTTAGTTTCTAGTGTATAGCAAAGTGATTCCGTTTTAGATTCTTCCCAGATTCTTTTTCAGATTATTTTCCATTACGGGTTATATTACAAGATAGTGAAGATAGGTCCCTGTACTGTACAGTAGGCCCTTGTTATTTATTTATTTTATATATACAAGTGTGTATCAGTTAATCCCAAGCTCCTAATGTATCCCTCCCCGACTTTCCCCTTCGGTAAACGTGTTTGTTTTCTATGTCTGTGAGTCTGTTTCTGTTTTGTAAATAAGTTCATTTGTATCATTTGGTAGATTTCACATATAAGTGATAGCATGTAGTCTTTGTCTGACTGACTTCACTTAGTATGATCATCTCTATGCTAATCCATGTTGCTGCAAAAGGCATTATTTCATTCTTTTTTATGGCTAATATTTCATTGTGTGCCTATACCACACCTCCTTTAACCATTCCTCTGTCAATGAACGTTTAGGTTACTTCCACGTCTTGGCTACTGTAAATAGCGCTGCTACAGACATAGGGGTGCAGGTAACTTTTCAAATTAGAGTTTCCTCGGGATACATGCCCTGGAGCGGAATTGCTGGGTCGTACACCACTGGAACGTTTTTCATCTTGCGAAACTGAAACTGTGCCCATTAAATACTAACTCCCCTTTCCTCCCCACTCGTTTGAGCACCGCAGCCGCAGGCAGCCACCGCTCTACTTTCTGTCTCTAGGAATTAGACTCCTCTCAGCTCTTCATATACATAGAATCTGGCACTATTTTCCTTTTGTTACTGGCTTATTTCACTTAGCAAAATGTTTTCAAGGTTCATCCCTGTTGCAGCACGTGTCAGAGTTTCCCTCCTTTTTCAGGCTGAATAATGTGCCTCTGTATGCAGTATGTACGACATTTTATGTATCCATTCCACCATCAGTGGGCATTTGGGTTGCTTCCACTTTTTGGCTCCTGTGAATAGCACTGCTATAAACATGGGTGTACAAATATCTGTTTGTGTCCCTGCTCTCAATACTTAGTTTCTGTTTTCAGTAGTAGCCATCTTATTGGGTGTGAACTGATATCTCATTGTGGTTCTGATTTGCATTTCTCTAATGATTAGTGATGCTGAACCTCTTTTCATGTGCTTATTAATCATTTGTACTTTTTTTTTCCTTTGGAGAAATGTCTATTCAAGTCCTTTGCCACTTTTGAATCTGTTTCATTGTGGTTGAGTTTTAGTATTCTCTACATATTTTATGTATTAGTTCCTTATCACGTATGTGCTTTGCAAATATTTTCTCTCATCCTGCGTGTTGCCTTTTTACTCTGTTGATAGTGTCCTTTGATGCACGAATGTTTTTAATTTTGATGAAATCCAACTTGTTTGGTTTTTTTATTGAGTTATAGTTGACATACGATATTATATTAGTTTCAGGTTCACAACAGTGATTCGATATTTTTATACATTATGAAATGGTCACTGCAGTGAGACCATCTATCACCATACCAAGTTGTTACAATATTATTGACTATATTCCCTATGTGTCCATTACATCCCCATGGCTCATTTATTTTTTCGCTGGGAGTTTGTACCTCTTAATCCCCTTCACCTTTTTTGTCAGTCCCCCCTCCGCCTCCCCCTCCCCTCTGGCAACCACCAGTTCTTTCTCTGTATTATGAGTCTTCTTCTGTTTTGTTTTGTGTGTTCCTTTGTTTTGTTTTTTTGATTTCACATGTAAGTGAAATCATACTGTATTTGTTTTTTCTCTGACTTATTCCATTTAGCATAATACCATCCAGACCCATCCATGTTGTCACCAATGGTAAGGTTTCACTTTTTATGTCTGACTAATATTACATTGTGTATATATATACCACATCTTTTTATCCGTTCATCTATGGATGGACACTTAGGTTGCTTCCATATCTTGGCTATTGTAAATAATGCTGCAATGAACACAGGGGTGCATGTACCTTTTTAAATTAGTGTTTTTGTTTTCTTTGAATAAATACCCAGAAGTAGAATTGCTGGATCATATGGTAGTTCTAATTTTTGGCTTTGAAATGCAAGTCAAAACCACAGTGAGAAAGCATCTCACACCTATCAGAATGGCAATTATCAAAAACAGCAGGAAACAACAAGCGTTGGTGAGGGTGTGGAGAAAAGGGAGCCCTGGTGCACTGCTGGTGGGAATGAAAATTGGTGCAGCCGCTGTGGAGAACGGTATGTTTCTTCTTGTTGTTCCTTGTGCCTTTGGCGTCATATCCAAGAAATCATTGCAAAATCCCAAGTAATGAATTTTTTCCCCTAGCTTTCTCCTAAGCGTTTTATAGTTTTAGCTCTTAGGTTTAGGTCCTTGAACAGTTTTGAGTTAAGTTTTGTATATGGTGTTAGGTAAGGGTCCAACTTTATTTTTTTATATATGGATTTCCAATTTTCCTGGTACCGTATGTTGAAAAGACTGTCTCTTCCTCATTGAAGGACCTTGCCACCCTGGTTGAAAATCATTTGCATATATATGCAAGGGTTTTCTTCTGCACTTGCATTCATAACTTTTACTGTATTTATGCATTATTTGAACTTGCCGTGTTCTAACAGCATCTGTGTGATCCTGGTTTCCTATATAGTAGTTCCACTAGATTATAAAATGCTTAACAACAGTTAAACAGGTTTTCTCAGTATTTTGTTTCTTTGAGTTGCCTGGTGGCTTTCTTTTTTATTTGGGAGATTGTCCGGATCAATGTAGTCAGGTGCGCATATTGACCTAAGTGACCTGGTGGGTGGGTGTACATTGATCCCAACTTGAAACTTGACCCCCACCCGCAGGCATTTCATAGGTAACTCATGCAGAATTCGAATGATTTGGTACCACAAGCCTTCTCCTCCAGCCAGTGAGCACCTCGGCAATACCCTGCCCATTGCTCACGTCTCAAGAAGTTTTGTTGAGTAAACAGATGAGCTGGTGGGTAAACGGTGTTGGGAATATGGGAGTGACCACGGATGTCTGGATCTGTACCCTCCCGCCCTTATCAGTGGGGAGAAGTGGCCCAGTTGGGTTGAATCACAGCTAGATTCTCTTCTCTGTCCTCTTTTGTGGATCTTCCAGCTCTAAACTTTGGATCTCCCCAGGTCTCAATCTCCAGATGTCTTCTTGGTCCACATTTATTTCCAAGATGAGCCGATCCTGAAAGCATTACACGCAATCCATCTGCTGACAGCTCCCCAATCCGAATCTTCAGACTGTAGTTGAGTCTCTGAGCCTTTCTGCTTCTCAGTTTCCCCATCTGTAAAACAGGGATAAAATGACCTTCCTTGCTGCTGTGTATTATCCATTTTGTGTGTCAATATGCAGCACCTGGCAGGGGCCCAGCAAGTGGCGAGCATTATTTTTAGTTTCTTTATTAAGTTTCAGCTATAGGAAGCCCCCAAGATCAATTCTAATAAGGAACACTTGGGGGGAAAATGAAAGCAAGAATTAAAATATTGTAGACCCTAGCATCTCCTGGCTGTTCTTAAGTGATAGAGGGGTGGGTAGGAGGTCCCAGGGCTGGAGGGAGGCCCTCCCAGGACTCTGGGTTACAGAGTTGGCCTCCAAGTTAACTCTTTTCTCTTTTTCACCCACAAAAGCTTTTCTATAGGAAATGTGCTTTGAGTTTGAAGTAGAGATGAGGGATGGAATAAAAGAAAGAAACTCGTTGAGTGCTAAGGGAAAGGACTTTGGGGTGTGACCCTCTAATCTTGGGGTAGAGGGGCTGCCCACCCCTTAGTTTCAGTTTCTGAAATGGCATGAAAAATTCTCTTCACTCAGAATTCCACGCATTCCAAAACACGTCTGCATCCACTCCCTCTTCCTAAGTTTCAGGCCAAAATCCTCGAGGGCATTTTGAGTCCTTTCCCTCACTGTTCTCTTGCTTCCCAAATTCAATATCACAAAATCCAGTTGGCTCTGCCCCCAGAATACTTTCTGAACCTGATCTGACCATGATTCTTTACTGCCACCACCCTGATCTCAGGTTCAGCCATCGTCATCTCCTGTTTGGTCTGTCCAAGCCTCTTAACTGGGCTCCGCGCTTCAGTCCTTGAAATCAAAAATCTGTTCCTTGCCTGCTGCTAGAGGGCCAAGAGCCACAGAGAATTATTCTCAGGCCTGGAAACCTAATGGAAGTTGCCCTGCTGGATTTCTAACTTGCTTGGGACCAGTGACCCCTTTATTTCCCACAGTTTCTCCTTTTCGGAATGGCAGTGTCTGTTCCTATACCTGTCCCACCATTGTATTCTGGAAGCAGATAACTTGTTTCCTAGGGCACAAGTAAGCAGGTGGAAAATAATTTTACCCTGGGATAGATCATAACCAATGTCTCATCCATGCTGATTTAGATGATGAGATGCTGGACTTTTGAGTTGTTGATATTTAGATGAGATTTGGGACTAGAGTTGATGCTGTAATGGTTGAGATTTGTGGGGAATTGGGGTTGGGGTGAATATGTTTTGCACGTCAGATGGAGCCAGAGGCCAGTAGTGGGTTGACTGGTAATGCTCCCCAAAAGACATGTCCCCAGGGAAACTGTGAGGGTGACCTAATTTGGAAGAAGGGTTTTTGAAGATATAATTAAGAGATGAGATCATTCTGGATTAGGGCGGGCCCTGAGTCCAATGACAAGTGTCCTTTTAAGAGGCTTGATTCCGCCCTTGCTGGTCTTTGCACAACTGCTTTGCTTGTGAGCAACTGGACCTGGGAAGTTGAGGGGCAGCTGGTGCCTGGAGCAACCCTCATAAGGTCTGGTGGCATTGCCATGGGGTCCTATTGATGCCACCTTGCATGTTCCCAGCCTCTGCTCCCAAGACGGTGCCCTTGGCAAGTCAGTTCTGGCTGGAGACAGGCACACAGGTCCCCAAGCCCAGGGGATTCCCGCCTTCTCCTCCAGAGGAGGGGCTGGGTTTGCTTATCTTTAACATAAACCCCAGATACCAGAGCACGTCTTGACACCAACCACTCCTTGTTCACATATTTTCAATGTCAGCTCAGTTCTGCAAACTCACCTGATGAGCTTCAGTTGGGCACTATCACCTGCCAGGTACTGTGTGATGCTGAGGCCATGAAGGTGACAATGGCACGGTCCTCACACCAAGGAGCTCGCCTTCCATTAGCGGGGACATGCCAGGGCAAGACCGCTACTGCAGAGGAGGGAGTGTGAGAATCTGATGAAAAGCCTGGGTTTGGTGTCAGACAGACCTGAATTCTGGCTCCGGTGCCTCCGTTTTTTGGTTTCTTTTTTTCAGCTTTCTGACCTAAGGCCAGTTACTCGATCTTTCTGTGCCTCAGTTTCCCAGATAGCAAAAAAGGGATCATATGGCTATCTACCCCATGGCTGACGTGAAGATTAAATGAGATGAGGTAAGGGAAGAGCTTAGCCTGGTGACTGGTACATAGCGGAGAATCAGTAAATGGTAGCTTTTAATCTTACTAATAAGTTATGATTTGTACTCAACTCGGCAGAAACCCACCTCCTGGGTTTTACATCTGGCCGTGCAGAGGGTGAACCGTATCCCCTCCTGTGCTTGCATCCTACTCAGTATCACTGCAGTGGGAAGCTGCTCCAGAGATGCATTCTGGGAGCAAAGAAGAATTTGGGGGTTTGAGACGGAGCTTCTGGAGTTGTCTCCAGACTGTGTCCTGTGGTGCCCCTAGGTCTCCCAGAAACAGACACGATACATCGAAGTTTTCAACTTTATAAATAATTCCTACACTTTGCAAAAGGAGTGATTCCAGGGTTGCTTTCGCACCAATGTCTGGGCGTGCCTGGCTCGGGTTCCACTGCTATGTGGTCAGCAAGGCGCTCTCACGGGGAAAGCGAGGCTTCCTGGGTGATGGGAACGGAGGGTGGTGGCAGCACTTCACCCCGGCAACACCCAGGCAGCCCTTTGGAATGAACACGGCGTGGGCCTCCCTGGCCACACCCTCACCCAGGATCAATCGGCTCCCTGTGAGGCCGGCCTGGCCTTTGCCCAGAAGGATACGGGGTGGAAATTCCCAGGGCCCATCTATCTCCGCCAGGTGCTTGGAGCTGCTCTCCCATTGGCTGCCCAGACCTGCTCATTTGCATGGCAGGGATGTTCCCTCTCACCTGTTCTCCCCTCACCAACACTGGGCGCTTTCCCAGGAGGTCTTCTCTGATTCCTCAGACCAGTCTGGCTTGCCCTGTTCTAGCAACTTGGGCTCATCCCTTGCAGCTGTCGTCAAAGTTGTCACCTTGCTTTTGTTGGAATGATACTTCCTGCCCCACTGAAGTCTAAACTCCAGGAGGGACGGGACAGTGTCTGAGACAAGGGAGCATTCATAGTGAGTGCCAGATAAATAAACCTGGAGCCACTCCCCCCAGCAGGCAGGCTGTGGGTCTTGGTCGTTAACACCGTCACCGTCATAATTGCAGCAAAAATAAAGCAGCTTAGAGTTGTCGAGTTATGATGAGTTATCATTGCACATAGGGTCATCTCACTTAAAATCCTCCCGATCTTGCTGCGAGCCGGTTAGGGATCATTCTTGCCTCCGTTTCTCCAAGGACGATACAGGTCTGGTGCTCAGAGCCAACACTTTGAGTGGCATCTGAACTAGTGCTGGGATGCTGACGCCCTCGCCCACAGCTACCCTGCAGGTGTGCCCAAGTGGGGCGAGTGAGAGAGTCTTAGACGGTGCAGGGAACATGACATTGACACTGATCACCTCCTGATAAGGCCACTGCCGAGTTCTATTTCAATCCTGATTGCCTCCAAGACAGTCAGTATCTCTTTGCCAATAGCATAGCCTGGGCACCTCCCTACCACTTGCTCACTTCCCTTTTCTGCAGAAAGAGGGCCAGCCAGGAGCTGAGAGTCTCTGGCACACGATCACGTCTGGTTAGATGTTGCATGATGCTGTTTTGTGCTTTCGTTAGGTTTCATTTTATCGTTCCTTTCTCTTTATGGCCCATGAGACTGGTGTCTGTGTAGCTGATGCCATCTCTCTAAAGCAAAAACTTTGAGGAAAAAAAGTTACAGGAAAAAGGAAGAGATGGAGTGACTAATGGTAGGGGAGTCCCCAGCTAGGGCAAGAATCGTGGTGGTGGAGTGTGTGTGACAGCCCTGCTGCAGGGATCACATCTGAGAACCAGCCTTGCATCTTCTGAACGCCCATCACCCACACAGACCGCGGGACACGACTTAGCCCTGATTGCATTGCGCTCGAACAATCCCCTGTCTTTTCCTTCATCTCCCTGGCAGATCACAGGCTTTTAAAGTGCAAAGACTGTGTCACACTTCTGCCTGCCCCTGGGCCCCAAGCACGACGCTCCTGAGTTGCCGGTGATTGATGGATTCATCTCTCCTGGGCTTAACAGTGATCACATGACTGTTACCTGAATTCAGCATTTGACACGAATTAATCATTTATTCATGGTATCGAGGAAAAGGCAGACAGGGCTCAGAATTTTCTTACCACCAGACTTTCCAGGCATCTCGTTCCTTCCGGAGCTACGGTAGCCACAGCAGGGAATGGGGACAGCTGGTTTACCGTAGGAAATTTGAGAACATGGGAGGGGATGAAACCTTTCTAGGAAACTCAATGTGTAACCAGCTCTGGTCAAATATGTACATATTTATATCGTAGTTTCTTCCATAAAACACTAACCCCAGTAGGGAGGGTGATGACTGTTGCCAGAATGCCCCATCAATTAGAAAATATTGATGTTCCAGGCAAAGACACAGACCCACCACCCTACAACGGGAAGTCTTGGCTGTCCATGTGCAGGGCTGACTCAGGTGAGGCTGACCCAGTGCCTCAGATGATGTCACCGTAGACCTGCTTCTCTCAGTGGCCCCATCCTATCTTCCATGGAGGTGGCTTCTCTTCCCCAGAAGCCCCAGCAGTATTGCCTGATTCATCACTGGCTCTGCTTGGGTCACGTGCCCACCCCTGAACACGTCACCTCTCCAGAGGGTGGGGTGCCTTGGTTGGGTTTTAAAGGCAAACAGGCCTGGATTAAATCCTGACGCCCCTCTCTCCCGCAACCGTGAGACCTTTGGCAAGTCACTTCCCCACGCTGTCTCAGTTTTCTCCCCTGTGAAATGAGGATATAACCATTCACAGATGAAATGCTGGTGCCCACGTGGCAGCGGTGTCACGAGGATTAAAGGAGAGAATGCACAGAAGGTGCCGAGTGCATCTGGGGAGATGCTGCTAAGCGTCAGGCCCTGGAGTACGTACTGAAGCCCCAGCGACGAACAGGGAGACGTGGTCCATGCCTTCCAGCAAGGCCACGGGGGCACCAGACACTCACCAGGTCATCACAGAAATGGGCATTTGGTCACAACTCTGAAGAACACCATAAGGGACAAATCGGGAGTCTCCCCAGGAGCATCAAGAACGGGAGACCCGGGCTTCCCTGGTGGCGCAGTGGTTGAGAGTCCGCCTGCCGATGCAGGGGACGTGGGTTCGTGCCCCGGTCCGGGAAGATCCCACATGCCGCGGAGCGGCTGGGCCCGTGAGCCATGGCCGCTGAGCCTGCGCGTCCGGAGCTTGTGCTCGGCAACGGGAGAGGCCACGACAGTGAGAGGCCCGTGTACCACAAAAAAAAAAAAAAAAAAAAGAATGGGAGACCGCACTCGGCTTAAACGGGGAGGGGAGTGAGCCGCCCTGGATCCGGGCTCGGAAGGCAGATCAGATGATACTGTGGAGAGTAACTAACAGCCTGGACCTGCTGCCCTTCCTGGAACATGCCAAGTTCATTCCCGCCGTGCTGTTCTGTCTGTCTGGAACGTTCTCCCGTGTCTTCGCATGGCGGGGCTTTCTCCTTCAGCTCTGGGTCTCTGCTCAAATGGCACGTCCTCAGAGCAACCTCCCTCTCCACTCCGTTCGAAACGGGGCCCCTCCGATAAACCATAATGGAAAAGAATATGAAAAAGAATATATGTATATATATACACACATACATATGTATCACCGCGTCACTTTGCTGTAAGGCAGAAATTAACGCAGCATCGTAAATCAACTATACTTCAATAACATTTAAAAAGTAAAAATAGTAAAAGAAACAGGGGCCCCCTCCCTGCCCTCTCTGTCACTTCTACTCCTTCACCTCATGCATTTTTCTTCATAGAACTTATCCCAACCCAAATTCATGTGAATTAATCATTTGTATGTTCATTGGTGATCGTCTTTCTCTGATAGCCTGCAGGCACCACGGAAGCATCCGTCTCATTCAAGTCCTAACGTCAGTATCTAGAATAGTATCTGGTTCCCGACAGTTGCTTCACAAACGGTTGTTGAATGAATAAAGGAACACACTTAGGACCCTTTTAAATTCACTTTTACTGTGACACCCGTGGACATCTCTGGGAACTAAGAGTTTAATCCTAAGGTTAAAAAAAGCAACCTGTTTCCATTTCCTCCCCCAATTCATCACCACGTCCCGGCCGGAGAGTTTGCTGCGTCTCAGAGCTCTTCATCTCTGAGAAGGTATCAGGTTAAATCCTGGCCTCTCTGGATTTCTGAACTTGAGTTATGACTTCCAGACTCAGTTCATTACTCTTTTGTTTAACTGGTGTCCAGCTGCGGCGGCTTCTCTTGTCTTTTAGAAGGAAAGAGTTTTTATAGGAGAAAATGTGGAGCTCGTTCAAAACGCGATTGTGAAATTTCTTTCAGAAGAAGGTGCATCCGTGCCATAACTTGAGTTCTGTGGAGTCCCTTCTTTATTCTAACTTTGGAAAGTTCCAGAATCAGGCAGCCCCTTAGGATTCTGTCCCGCCCCCCCCCCGAAAACTTCCTCTTCCTCCCATTTGTTTTCATGTCCCTCTCACCCTTCGTTTCCTTACTTCTCTTGGAAGTTTGGACGGTTCCCCAGGTGTACAGGAGACTTCGATGAGGAGAGAAGTGCTTGACACACAAGGGAACTTAGGCAAATGGAATAGATCTTTTTTTTTCTCTGACCCTGGGAACAAAAGTTTAAAGATTTCCATCTAAGGAAGTAAAGCTAGCTGTTTGGAGGAGGAAAAAAGAAACCCAAACTTCAGTAACAGTGAATCACCTGTAGTCTGTAAATTCCTCTATTTTTAATCGCCAATTCTGATGTCTGGCAACATTGGCAACTTAGGTTTGGAGCCCAAGGTCGTGTCCGACTCAGCCGACCTTTGCAGATTTCTCAGGGTCAGTTTTACCTACCATTTTAGGCGTGTTGGAGGATTTAAGTTCCTGCCTGTGGTTGGTTGCTAAGGGGTCCAATTCTTCATGCCTCCCTTACCATGCCCTTGACCCTGTAACCTTGTAGTGTCCTCCCCAGTCTTGGGCTTGCCAAGGGAGTGGCTTTGGCCAATGAGATGCTCACAGATGTGGCAACAACAGAGGCTTGAGAAGGGTCAGCGCATCGGGTTTTCTCTTACTGGAGCCCCTCCTACCGCCATAGGAAGGACATGGCTGGGCTGGGCTGCTGGAGGGTGAGAATCACGCCAGCAGAGCTGAGTCATTTTTGTTGTCTCAGTGAAGGTCAACCTGGCCCCCCCACCAGTCAGATGACCACTGGATAGATGAGTGAGATCAGTACGATTGCAGAGCTGCTTAGCCAATGAGTGCTTCGTGGACCAATTGTTACAGTTCCTACACATACTATTGTGTCACTAGGTAATGAAAACGCCACCCTCAGAGGACTTCCAATCGATCGGTAAAGTCTGCACACAACGGTAATTATTCCAACTACTACCACAGCTGGATAACATGTGTGAAATGCTTATTTATTTTGTGCCAGGCCCTATATTCAATGCTTTACCTGTAGTCTCTCATTGAATCCATAGAGCAACCCTACTAGATGACTACTACTTTTATCCCCATTTCAAAGATGAGGAAGCTGAGACTCAGAGAGGTGGAGTGACCTGGCCAAGGTCACACAGCTAGGCAAGGTGAGGGGGTGTCAGGATTTCAGTTAGGTGCCGTTCAGTTCCAAGACCCGCAAGTGTTACCATTTGGCCT
This sequence comes from Delphinus delphis, assembly GCF_949987515.2. Lineage (NCBI taxonomy): Eukaryota > Metazoa > Chordata > Mammalia > Artiodactyla > Delphinidae > Delphinus > Delphinus delphis. The sequence goes on along the minus strand of NC_082697.1, from coordinate 3,840,451 downwards.
GACTGCAAGTCTAAATGTTTCAGGAGCTCTAAGAGATTCAGAAGGTATTCCCTTTAACCACGCAAATCAGGTAGAACTTTCTAGAAGGGGCAGCGTTTGGGCTTTAAAGCGGCTTTGGGCAGGATTCGTGCCGTGAGGTGAAGGGAATGGAGGAAAGTTTTGTGAATATTTTTATTCCGCATAGAGATCAAGGCGTCTGACAGCTGCTGGAATCAAGCTTCCCAAATGCAGTGACTGGCTGCCTTTGGTGGACATGGGAACTTACCCCTCTGTGAGCTTTAGAAGGTTACAGTTTGTGAGAAATTCCTCTGATAAAAGTCAAGGCTACTTCAAGGCAGGTAAAAGGGGCAGGTGTGTTTGTGGCATGTTGACTTAACTTGTTCAAAAGTATCTCGCCCATTAATCTGCTGGGATGCCTGAAATTCCCGCCTTTAGGTAAAGCGTCGGAGGTACGTTGAGAGTGGGTATGTGAGACCGTGGTCCGGGTGGAGGCTCTTAGGAGGGGGTGGGAAAGGCGTGAGTTGGAGGCATTGCTGAAGGAAAACAGACACTGAAATGTAGACCAGAGATTCCCAAACTAAATCTGCTTCTGCCAAGGGCTGAGGCTGGAAAAGGTGGAGTCTCTGTGCCCTTCCATCAGGCAACGGTCTCTCTGTGGTTTGATGCTTGTGACAGGCAGCCACGAGGCTCTGGGCCGGCACTGCACCTGCTGGTTGTATAGTATGCTGCTTCACGGTTCAGCTAGCTCTCCCAGCCCCTCCTGTGTAGTTCCTGCTACCACAAGAAATGGTTTTAGAACAGGTACTCATGTCTTTCGCCTGCTGGAAGTATGGAACCTCAGATGTTCTAAAAAGTTTAAAATATTTACTTTGGTGGCCCTTCTCATCGCCAACCAAGTCAACCAGCATGACGTCTTGCTACTCTGTCTTGAGGCAACCACCAGTAGCCACATCTACTGCCAGTTGCTACCCAATGATGCCTCACCCCGGCATCAGTTGTCTTGACAACTGACTCCCGTTTCACAATGAGTTGAGACAAAATATATCAGTATGAATTTGACTGCCAGTGGCAGAAACCTAATTTGAACTGGCTTAAACAAAGATGGGAATGTAGTGGCTGATGTAGGTGAAAAGTCTAGTGTACCATGTTGGATCCGGGGCTCAAGACTTAGTCTCATCTCCCTACTTCCACTTTGTACTTCTGCTCTTTCCATATTGGCTCCATTCTTGGACAGACTTTTTTTCCCTCATGGTGACAAGATGGCTGCCAGCACCTCAAGCTTCCATCTGGTCCTCTCAGCACCTCCATGGAAAAAGAGAAGAGTGTCCCACTCAAAGTCCCAGAACTGAATCCCATTGGCTCTGATAGGGCTGGGCTTAGCTCACGGGCTTATATCCGAACCAATCACTGTATTCAATTCACTGTATTCAAGATTGTGTTCATTTCCTCTTGCTGCTGTAACAAATGACCACAAACATAGTGGCTTAAAACAAAGCAAGTTTAGTATCTTACAATTCTGGAGGCCTGCCTATCTCAAATATGATGTGATGCTCTGATTGGATAATCCAGAGACACAAGCCTGGCCTTGCAGCCCCACCCAAACCATATAGTGTGTGGAGAAGCTGTTTTCCAGGGGAAGATGTAGTCCGAACCAGAGCTGGAGGAACGGGATGGCCAAGGGGCAGCAACAGCAAGCATCCGTAACAGAAAACACAGGAAAAATCTCTTTTAAACAAATTTTTTGAGACTCGCTGTCAGATTTCTTTTGGGGATCGACTAATTTCTTTTAGCCCTTGAGCACACGGAATTGGCAGGGCTGAAGTTTGGAACGCACTGTGGTAATTTTATTTCATTGAGAACTTGAAAAACAATTTATGTCGCTTTTAAAGCAAGGAATTTGGAGCCTGGTACCTCCTCCAGTGGATCCCAGTGACCACAGGAAGATGGGGAGGTGCACAGCTAAGACTTGGGCAGCGTGGAAAAGCACTTAATTATCAGATTTCTGGGCAAGTCCAGGGTTTCCACTGATGAGGCCAGGCGAGAGGAAGAAACTCCAGGATAGTGGAAAACTACATAACGTATTATGTTACTCTCACTTAAGTCCCCTCATTTTAAGGGAAAACAATCTTCAAAAGAGTCATAAAGCACATGAAGAGGCATCTTGAGGGGATGCTTAGCTAGATAAATCACAATATTCTTAACAGCTGGATGTCTAGTCAAAATTTAAGCGAGAGATACCGTCTCAAAGATACATCCACACATCTACCAGCTTGGAAAATGTTAATGAAAACTAAACAGAAGGACCCTAGCCATGCAGTTGGCGGAGTCGCAGAAGTGTCCTGATATATCACTTCTCTTAGGGGGGCATTTGATGGCAGAGACAGCAAAGGGTGACTAAGGAGGGATGGAGACTCGAGAGGGGGAGAAGGACCCTTCCTTAGTGTCCTCTGCGGGGGAGGCGTGCCGTCTCCATTCCCTCCCATGACCTTTCATCAGAGATTATGGGAATAAAGAAACAAGACAAATGGAGAAGCCATGACTCATCGATGACACTCGGAGGAAAATGGGTGTGATTATAAACACAGGGTATGAGATCTAGAAGCAGCGCTGTTAGGAACTGTGTTAGGAACTGTGTCCCTGATATTGGATAGAACTGAATTTGAATACCGACTCGTCACCTAACAGCTGTGTGATTGTAGAACGTTCACTTAACCTTTCTGAGCCTTCATTTTTTCATCTGTAAAATGAGGATAATGATAGTACAAATTGTGCTCTCACAGGTCAGAACAATGATTAAAACCCTCACCACCAGCTTGTGAATTGTATGTTTGTTTCCTTTGCATACTGCACAGCCTGGAGCCCAGGAAGACTGGTAGTGCTCCAGCCAGGATTATTTTTCAGGTGAAAGGACAGAATCCCGAATCAACTTTAAAAAACTAGAAACTATGAGCTTTTACAAATGAAAAGTACAGGGAGAGTGTGGATTTCAGGCCCAGTTGGATCCAGTGGCTCAAATCAGGACACAACCCAGCTTCTCCAGCTCATCTCCATCTTTAAAACTTAAATTAATTTAGAAAGGGATTTATATTACTACCACACATGCCATAAGTGAAAGATAAATATAAATTTAAATGCAATGAAAACGACGTTACAAAGTCCTAAGTGGACCAGCAACAACACCACCCAACACCACCCAACACCACCCAACAACACCCAACAACACCCCAAACAATCCAATTAAAAAATGGGCATAGGCAGGGCTTCCCTGTGGCGCAGTGGTTGAGAGTCCGCCTGCTGATGCAGGGGACACGGTTCGTGCCCCGGTCCGGGAAGATCCCACATGCCGCGGAGCGGCTGGGCCCGTGAGCCATGGCCGCTGAGCCTGCGCCTCCGGAGCCTGTGCTCTGCAACGGGAGAGGCCGCAACAGTGAGAGGCCCGCGTACCGCAAAAAAAAAAAAAAGGGCATGGGGACTTCCCTGGAAGTCCAGTGGTTAAGAATCTGCGCTTCCACTGCAGGGGGCGCAGGTTCGACCCCTGGTAGGGGAACTAAGGTCCTGCATGCCACGTGCTGTGGCAAAAAAAAAAAAAAAAAAAAAAAAGATGGGCATAGGACTTGAATAAACATTTCTCCAAAGAAGACATATACAAATAGCCAATAAGCACACAAAAAGATGCTCAACATCAATAAGAATTAGAGAAATGCAAATCAAAACTACAATGAGATACCCATTAGGATGGCTACTATTAAAAAAAAAAAGCAAAAAACCCAGAAGACAGCAAATGTTGGGGAGAGTACGAAAAAATTGGAACTCCTGTGCATTGTTAGTGGGAATCTAAGATGGTATAGCTACTGTGGAAAATGGTATGGTAGTTACTCAAAAAATTAAAAGTGGAATTACCTAATGACCCAGCAATTCTACCTCTGGGTATACACCCAAAAGAACTGAAAGCAGAGTCTCAAAGAGGTATTTGTACACTCATGTTCAAAGAGGCTTTATTCACGTTGGCTAAAACATGGAAGCAACCCAAGTGTCTATTAACAGATGCAGGGATAAGCAAAATGTAGTCTATCTATAGGATGGAATATTATTCAGCCTTAAAAGGGAAGGAAATCCTGACACATGGATGAATGTTGAAGACATTATATTACGTGAAATAAGCCAGTCACAAAAGGACAAACACCGTATGATTCCACTTACATGAGGTACTTAGGGTAGTCAAAATCAGAGACAGATTGAAATAGAATGGTGGTGGCCAGGGGCCGGGGAGGGAAGGATGACGAGTTAATGTCTAACGGGTATAGCACTTCACTTTAACAAGATGAAAAGAGTTATGGAAATGGGTGTTAGTGATGGTTGCCCAACATTATGAGTGGATTTAATGCCACTGAACTGTACACTGAAAAACGGTTAAGATGGTAGATTTTACATGATACGCATGTTAGCACAACAACAACAAAAAAACGAGAAAAAATCCTAGCTAGATTCGGTGGCCTGCTCACGGCTCTAAGCACAAAAATGTTCGATTGTTAGAACGTTAAAGACACACCCAACTGAGGAGCCTCCTGGGCGCAGGCAGAAGGACTGAAGGAGTAGAAAAGGGGGGACCTTTCTCACCTGTGCGTGGCTGCCGCTGAGTGTCATGGCAGGGACACCTCCGTCACGGTCCTCAGGTTGCTGGAAGGACCAGTTGAAATTCTCACTCTTCTGACTCTCCAGCTGACCGTACTCTCCTTCTCTCAACTAGATTAGAAGACTCTGAGGACGGGCCGGTGCCATGCTGGTATTCCGTAGCTACGTGTGCCTTGCAGGCTCATCCGGGTGGGGCAGGTTTTAGTCCAAGCCGTGGAAGGCAGCAGACTCAGAGTGGTCCAAGAGCTCTGACCTCTCCTGTGTCTGAATATACCAGGAAACTGCCCTCTACCCCTTTTCTCTTTCTAGCCGATGAGTATACCGTATTTTCTATTTCTCCAGCCATCCCCCAATCCAGGATTTTTTCATTTTGTAGGCGATGAATATTTTAAGTCCAAGGAGAGGGATGATAACAAAGCGATCCAGGTTCTAGCCCGGCAGGAGCAGAAGGTAATTCTAGTCTTGGACTTTTCTAATTTTCAAAACATGCAACACAGAAAATGAGGAAGAGGCCCCTGTAAAGTATTTGTCCTGTTTGGTGACAAATGACCTTAAAAGATGTGATCTTTCCCTCTCCACACCTTGACTTAGACTCAGGGACTGGGTAGGATGGAAGGGGGCTGGAGGTGATGGAGAAGTTTAAGCCTCAGCTCAGTTCTGGGGACTCGGGTACCTTTCTAGTTACTACAGCTCTGTAACAAATTGCCCAACACAGAGTGGGGTGCAGAACAGCCATTTCTTGTGCCCATGGGTTCTTGGGTCAGAATTCAGACAGGGCACAGAGCGGGGATGGCTAGTCCTCGGTTGGAAGTCTTCAAGGCTGGGGGCTCCAGTCACCTCAAGGCTCATTCATTCACACAGTGGTTGGCATGGGCTGTTGTCTGCGAGGCCTCAGTTTCTCTCTGTGGGCTTGCTTGGCCTTCCTCCCGGCATGGTAGCTGTGTCCAGAGGACCAGGATCCCAAGGGAGAGAGCCATGTGGGTGCTGTGCCACCTTTTATGACTTTGCCTCCAAAGGCACTCATGTCACTTCTGCTGCCTTCGATTTTTTCCAAGTGGGTCATTCAGGCTGAAGGGGAGTGGGGTGGTACTCGACTGTGTCTTTTGTGGGAGGAGTGTCAAAGGACTGGTGGACATGTTCAAGTCACCACAAGTACCCTGCGACATGAGGAGTGACTCCAGGGCCTCAGACCTGTTTATCTTCCTCTGTGTGGCCTGTGACTCCCTGCCCTGCCTGGGGTTTTCAGGGAACGCCAACTCCAATCCAGTCCAAGCTGATGGGGTAGGCAGTGGCCAAGAGGGAAGTGCCCGATGCCACCTGGAGCACTGCCTCTCTTTGCATCCTTCCCTCTGGTCGGGGAACTCTGGCCAGGGAGGGGCTCTAAGGGCTTCTTGGTGTGCTCAGAGGTCAGCAGTCCAGGGCGGAGTCCATGGGAAGCATTTATTCATTCATTCTTTCATTCATCGACAAATCTTTCTTGAGTACTTCCTGTGCCCAGGCACAGTTCTCAGCAAAGGGGGTGTTTAACAAGGAAATTAACCGACCCTCTCTCCTGTGGTGCTCAGGGCAGGAGACCAGTCTCAAGTGAGCTAGGAGCGCCTCCGACACGTGGGGTGGGAAGACCACGACTGAGAGAGGAACCTGCTTCTCACCGAAGCCACCTCCCCAGTGCAGGGGACTGTGCGGAAGTCACGGACACCCCAGGACCGCTAGCTCCACTTCTTGGTTGACTTTGTCCCTGATTGCTGCCCAAACCCTCTGAGCTCTGAGCTCCCGGGAGAGGCGGGCAGACGCTGCCTGTGCCCGTGAGTCACGAGTGTAAAGTACGCCCAGGGCCTTGGCAGGCAGGTCTGTGCAAGGGTAAGGTGTCATTAGGTGAACGGTGAGAAATGCTGCTTTCCAGAGCCCCAGAGATAAAAGATAGGATTCAGGCGCAGCCTTTTCTCTCTCCCACTGAGCTGCGGTGGGAGCTGCAGGGTCCGGGCAGCGACGCGGCGGGGTGGGCGCGTGAGCGTGAGTGCGCGCGTGTGCGTGTGTATGCGAGTGTGTGCGCGCGTGGCCTTCCGGCAGCTGTCCCGGCCCCCACCCATCGCACCCGGCCCTGTGCCTGGCCGGCTCCCCCGCGCCTGCGAGGCGACCCCCGTGCGCCCCGGGTTCAAAGGCCCTGCGCGGCAGCTCCAGCCCCTCCGGGGGGCGGGGAGGCGAGGGGGGTGGTGCGGGAAGCAGAAGAGCCGGAGCGCACAGCCGGCCAGCCCTGCGCCGGGATGGGTAGCGCGCTCTGAAGTTCGAGACCGTCGCAGCCAACTCCTGGCCGCAGCCCGGGACGCAGCCAGCCAGTGGTCGGCCTCGAAGACCGCCTAGCCGGAGGGCGAGGCCCGCCGTGCCCGGCACGAGCCCCCTTTCACGGCCACAGGCGTTCGTCCTCCGGCCCGGTGCTCCCGCGGCCGATCGGGGTTCATGGAGCTGCGGCTGTGGTTCCTTTTCGGGCTCGCAGTGACCTCTGCCGCAGGTAAGCGGGCGGGGCGGCGCGCGGCTCCTGGCGCGAGCGCACACAAAAGGACCCCGGGACGGGCGGGGCGGGGGGCGCGGGGAAGGGGGCACTGCTGGCAGAGGCCTCTGGCCCCGGCTCGCCACCCCTGCAGGCGCTCGGGGGGCGGGCTGGGGGGCAGAAGCTGAGGGCACGAACCCCCGGGGGCTCGGGAGGTTGCAGCCCACACGCAGACTGGAGACCCGGGGCCCGGGGCGGACTTTGTCGATACTTCGTGAAGTCGGGAACTTTTCCAAAAGTTTGCAAACGATTCCGAAACTGTGCAAAATGACTGCACAGTTTTCCGAAAGCCTGCACAATGCTTGCACGTTTTCAGCGGGCACAGATAGCTCGCGCGCTGCGCGGCGAGAAGAGCTCCCAAGCTTTTCACCAAGCGTGCACGCAACTTGCAAACTTTTCGGAAGCGGCGCGCCTAGCTTTGCACACTTTTCCGAACCTCGGGCGTAGCTTGGAGACTTAACAGAAAGTACCATTAGCTTGCAAACTTGGCAGAAGGTTTGGCTCCCCCTCCCCTGGGTTTTGGGGGATGGTGGGTGTCCGGGGCCTGCACCCTCGGCAACTCAGGAGCCCCTCAATCTGCCTTCTGCAGGATTGGTGCCTCGCCCCCAGCCTGGGGACGCTGGCAGGAGCGGCGAGCCCCGGGCCCCCTCTGCCGCCACATCGGAGGGGGACGCAGAGGAGACTGTGGCCACAACAGCAGTGCGCGGTCCAAGCCCCAGAAGCCCTGGGCAGGAGGAGGGACCTGGTCGGTTTGGGGAGCAGGCGGCCAAGGGGGGCCCCGTGCACCACCGAGCCCGGCGCTGTACATGTTTCACCTACAAGGACAAAGAGTGTGTCTACTATTGCCACCTGGACATCATCTGGATCAACACTCCTGAGTGAGTCAGCCCTGGGGGCGGGGGCTCCTGGGCCAGGCCCCTCTCTTCACACTCCGGGATGACCTGGTCCCATCCCAGCCTGGTCAGCCCAGAGCCCGCCTGGCACAGCCTTCAGCCCTTGCTAGGCTCTCCTGCCAGCCCAGGTCAGGTCTGCAGGTCAAGGGTGTGACCCCCATCCCCTCTGAGGGTCTGGCCCAGGAGAAACCCAACCCCAGAGTTTCTGATCCGGTGGAAGGGCGAGCCCTCCCTCTGAGTGAAATGAGCCGGCCAGAGGGATTAGACACCTGAGAAGTCCCTCTGGGAGGGAAGAAGCCCGGAAAGTTATCTCCTGCCCCAGGGGCTAAGTGGGCCTGGCCCCCCTTGCTGACCCTGCCAGCCTCCAAGGAGTTTCAGATTCCTTGAAATCAGCCCGCTCTCTAGGGAGCACAGGGGTGGGCTTGGCAGGACCTCGTGGAACCTGCCCCGTAGGGGTGAAATTCCATGGGCTCCAGGCTCCTTACCTCCTGTGGGGGCAAGCCCACGGGTCCTCCCCAGGCTGGCTTCTCCTGCCCACTGTCACCCCCTGCCCCGGACAGCTCCCCCTTGGCCCTTCCGGTCCCTAAGAACTCTCTTACTGCAGGACCGAGACAGTGACACCTGACTTAGTTGTGGGGTCTCCTTGCTGTAAAGCTCACTCTCTCCCGAGGCCGTGGGCAGCGACTCAGTTCAGGAACCCCTTCTGCAGAAACATCATCCTGCAAACTGCGAAGAGGGATTGACCGTGCTCTGGTCACCAGCCTTTGGACTTTGCCTTCCTGGTCTCTACAGTCTGGGACTTGGACCAGATGGCTCTAGATGTCTCTAGGTATTCTTGGGGTCTCTTGGGCGTCCTGCTTGCACCTGACTAGGGGTTCTTAGCCTTCCTGGAGCCCTTGGCCCGCAAAGGCAACTTTGCCACTGTGTTTGGAGCCCCTTGATTCGGGTCTTTCAGGGGTTCCTTCATCCCGAGCCATCTAACCTCTGAGCACCCTGGGTGATATCTCGATGGGCCTCACATACCCACCTTGTTTCACTGACACCTCGAGGATGAAGTGCAAAAGAGGGTGAACCTGGGGGGCCGAATGTGTTTCAAACCAGGTCGTGAACCCTCTCAGTGCATCTGGGAGAGGTCTGGAAAGTCACCCTGTTGTCCAGCATGGCAAGCAGGGCTGGCTCCAGCGGGGAGCCTGGACACGTGCACAGGGCTCCAGGTCAGAAAGACCCTCATGGTTTAAAGCGTATTGTTGCCATCTTGAAATGCTTAATACTTTTAAAAAAAAAATCGAAGTATAGTTGACCTACAATATCGTGTTAGTTTCAGGTGTGCAGCACAGCGGTGGAAATGCTTAATACTCTTTGAAGCAAGGGCTCCACGTTTGCATTTTATCCCAGGTCCCCCAAAATGAAGCTGACCCTGATTGCAGAATTTGCCTGCCGGGCTGTGTCTGATCAGCTCCTGCACATACCGTCAGCCCACAGTAGGAAGGATGGGGCCAGGTCATAAAAGTGATGTGTGCTGGGGAGGGACCCTTGGACGGGCTGTCACTGATTGCCTTCTGTTCTCAGACAGTGATCAGGGTCACCTTCTCCTACCGTCCCCATCACCCTGACACTTGTCATTTCTGATACTTATCTTCCTGGCATTGTCCTCTGACCAAATTAGCTTCACAGAACCCAGGACTGAGGGCAGCCTTGGTAGGAATCCCAGACTGTGGGTCAAGAAGGAGAAAGAAGAAAGCTAAGCAAATTTGGGGCAGGGGGGCCTTTGCAGAGGAGAGGAGGGGACATTTGGAGACCACCTTAGTTCTCTGCCTGTTGCCAAGCCCTGAGCACTGGCTGCGGGAAGCGATTGTCGCAAAGCCCTGCGACCTGGTGCGAATCCTGTCTCCCAGTTCTGAGCTGTGGTGTAGGGCCCGAGATGAAGCCATGGGTCTGTGGCTTTTTCTAGCTAACTTGCTAACGTTCCCCTCACAGCTTGATTTACCTCTTCCCCTCTTCCCTGACCCTGATTCATTTTAAACACTAGGGGGAAAGGATTAAATATGGTGTTTGGGAGTTTCGTGAGCTACCCGGGGAAACAAAAAAAAATGACAATAGCCAGGCTTGAGCGTTTTGAAGTCAGACAAGCGACATAACTTTTATACGGAAGATGTTCCTGGATGGTCTTTCTCTGTCTTCCTTTCTTTTCCTCCTCCCTCCCTCCTTCCCTCTTTCTTCCCTTCCGTCCAAAAATTCTCTGTTGGTATATGGACAGGTCCACTGGCAAACTTTAAAACATGTTGGATAAGATCGCGAAGTGAGGAAATGGGTTTTAGGGAACTTGGACCTTTGGAGAAATGGAAGCATCTGAAGAATGACTGGATTGAGCTAAACGGACGAGGGTAGCACACACCGAGGGCTTTTCCAGCCCCACCCCTTAGCTGTCACCCCCTCTTCTTTAGCAGACCCTCTTGCTGTCTCAAAACTTCTCCAGGGTGTGAGTTGCATCCCGTCCCCACCGCTGGCTATGCTGGGAACCCGCAGGGGTCTGGAGCCTCAGGCCTAAACAGAGAGTCTTGAACTTTGGGTGGTTTTCAGCTTCTGGTGTCTTTCCTTCTTCTGCCCTTCGGTCACATGGAGGCAGAGGCAAAAATCCGGCTGTATCTCGGAAGGATGCTTGCAAGGTTGCAGGCATTCTTGGAGAATGGTTGTTTTGGCTGCGTTTAAGGACCCAAAAGCTTCAGGAGGGATGCTGTAGTTACTGTATCTCACGTGGAAAGTGAAGGCTCGAGAGACCAGCTGCTCCCAGAGGTGTTTTCTGGGTGTGAGATCCAAGTTCTCTGGTTTCCCCACATCCTTCTGCACACTTGGTTCTTCCAGACCTGCGCTCGAATAGCACCCAGCACGTAGTAGATCCCAGTAACGCTGGTGACTTCCTGTGAGGCCCTTGTCTTTGTTGTCACTGAGGTTCTGTCTGCGGGTCTTTCTCCCACACATGAGGCGTTGCTGTCCCAGGGTGTGTGGGTGCTGCCAGAGGTCTCACATCCCTATAGACGTGTGCGGGAATGTGGATTTTCCCAGAGCTGTTGCCCATAACTTCCATTGTTTCTTCCAGAAGATCTGGGACCCCAAAGAGAAATGAACCAAGTGCATCCTGGGCACTGCCCTTCTCGCCCCTGGGGAGGCGGCGGAGATAGCAGCTCACCCACGGGACAAGGGATGCTCATGGCTCTCCTTGGCCACGTTAGGAAGCCCCGCCCCTACCCTCCCCCCAGCAGCCCCACTGTTGCCAACAAAAACAAAAACAAAACTCCACACCAGAGAAAAACACATCCCGTCTTAAGGCCATGGAAAATTTGCCGAGAATAAGATAATAAGTAGAGAAGTAGGGACAAGTAGCCCACGTGCTTACATCCCTGTGCCCTCGGGGTTGTTTTCCATGAGAATACTTCAAAAACAGGAGTGTCCTGTGACATGGTGGGGGATTGTGTCTGTCAGGGTCTCCAGAGAGATGGAACTAATAGGACGTGTGTGTGTAGGTATCTATGTGTATATAAACACACCACACACACACACACACACACACACACGAGCTGATGTTGCACTCTTCAGTCTGAGGCATCCTGGAGGCAGAATTCCCTCCCTGCTCAGGGCACCTCACTCCTCTCTGCCCTCTCCTTCACCTGACTGGATGAGGCCCACCCCCGTTATGAAGGGTGATCTGCTTTACTCGACGTCTACTGATTTAAATGTTAATTGCCTCTAAAATATACCTTCCTAGCAACATCTAGACTGGCATTTGGTCACATATCTGGGTACCATGGTCCAGCCAAGTTGGCACATAAAAAATGAACCATCACAGAGCTCTCGGTGCTAATGGTACCCCATAGCAGGGCAGTCCCTCTGCACCTGCCACTGTGCACCTGGCTGTGGAGTGAAGCCACTCACTCTCAGATGGCCAGTGGAGTCAGCTGCAGGGCCCCCAGCAAGGAGCCCTGCTCTGTTCCTCCCCACTTTTCTCCTGAGAATTGAGGGAAATTTCCATCTGTTAAATCCCTCCAAGGACATAATGAGGGAGGCATTGTGGTGCTGTGACAGTGACCATGTTTCCAAACAAAAATCCGAGCCACATGGGCTGACAAGTAGGAATGTATTTCTGGAAAGAGCAGTGCGGGATGTTTGGAATCATGGCTGTGGTGGAAAATCTGGGCTCTGTAATCTCGTGGGAAGACTCCAGACCCAGGAGCTCTGCCCTGTGTCCTGAATGTGACTCGCTGCATGGCCTGGGGGTGGTACCACCCTCTCCCTGTGCCCCTGGGTAAGTTGCAGACATCAGTGTGGCTCTAGGATGGTGACCTAACAAGATGATCAACCTGGCCACACTGACTCAGGAATGACATGTGTCTCCCCAGAGTGAAAATAATAATAGCAAAACATTTAAATTGTATTTCAATGTATTCTACCACAAAAAGGCAACAATTCCACAGACTCATCTTTGCCTCCTGTGTTGTTCAAGAGAAATATGCCAGCACGTTTCTAAGAAGGGACTTTTTTTTTTTTTTTTCCCCTGTATGCGGGCCTCTCACTGTTGGGGCTTCTCCCGTTGTGGAGCACAGGCTCCGGACGCACAGGCTCAGCGGCCATGGCTCACGGGCCCAGCCGCTCCGCGGCACGTGGGATCCTCCCGGACCGGGGCACGAACCCGCGTCCCCTGCATCGGCAGGCGGACTCTTAACCACTGCGCCACTAGGGAAGCCCCAGAAGGGACATTTTAAATTTGAGAACATCCCAGAGGAATGGATGGATCTGGTTTGCAGCCTCCCACTGATGCGGGGCGGGCTGCCCGCCCACCATGTGATTTCGGAGACCCCAGTGACGGTCATGTGACCCGTGAGTCAGGACTGGGAGCATCGTTGCTGGAGATGCAGCTTTTGAGGCAGAAGGATAGTCTTTCTGAGCTACGTCATGACCATGTAGACGATGGTGATGATGGTGACAATGGTCCACACTGATGTTGACCGTGGCTTCTGAGTAAAGATGTGTGAGGATGACATGAGAAAGCGTGAGGGGCGTTCTCAGCACAGTGTCTGGACTCTAGCAGACACTCAGTCCCTCAAAGACGTGACCACGCAGATAACTGTACAGCCCCTGGGGCTGCTTGACCCTTCCTGCCGCTGCACCTGCCGTATCCCAGTCTGTGACTGGAGAAGCCGGTGACTAGGTAGCTCGAGTCCTGCTGAGGTCAGCTTCCTTGGACCCTCCGACTGGGCTCGCGCTGCTTCCTGCAGTAACGCTGAGGAGCCTGCCCCCGGATACCTCAGCTTTTCCCTACTCTACGGCCCTCGGTGCGCGGTCTATTAGCATCTGATTTGCATAAGGTTTACAGACCCTGGGAAAAGGTGTGTTTGGAGGACTGCTGATAAGTGGCTTGATAAGCGCTCTGGTGGCCAAAGGTTGTTACAGGCTTGATGAGATTTCTTTCTGCCCTTTCTGCCCCTCCTTTCTTGCGTGAGTCCTACCTACCTTGGTAAATAACTAGAATTTGGGGCAACAGGGCATGGTGTTCTCGGAAGGTGCTGCCCTGGGCTCCCTCTGCTAAATGGGGAGGTGGGTACAGTTGAAGCAGGGGAGAGGGAGGGGGTGTGGCATTTCAGGATAATTCGAATGATCTGTTTAGAACTTTTTTGTTAAACGATGAAATCTTAGTAAGGGTGAGTCCAGCAGCATAGACACAACGCTTTGCAGCCGTTTCCCAGGCACCCAGCACCGCCGGGGACCTGAGTGTGCGCCACTAGGAAGGGATCCCAGGAAATAACTACGGAATCTGTTTACAAAAGTGGTAAATAAATAAGGACACATAAGAAAAGACTGTATCAGCCGGACTAAAAGTGATCTTGAACTCAGGGTTCTGAGTGATCGTGGTTTGACGCTCTGAGTTGTTTCCCTCCCGTGTAACCATCTCCCCCTTGGAAATCTAGTAGATGTTTCCATCCCAATTTTGAGTTTGGGTAGCCGTAGCTCAGAACATTTCACAGCAAGATGCGTCTTTCAAATTTGACGGCCTCGGGGCTAAATTTCAGAGTTTGTTGGCAAGGTCGGCTCACACAAGGTGACCTTCCGGTTGGGTTCACTTGGACTGAAAGTCCCCTTTTCTACCCCAGAGTGGCTGTGAGGAGGTGAGATATCCAGGGACAGAAATGGGTTCGTTGAAATGCAGCTGATCCTGACTGGATGAGAAAGAGGCTTGAGGCTGGAAGGCAGTTTGATTTGCCTCCAGAAAACTCGGTAGGAAGAGGTCGTGACCCTGCATGACCCTGGAGGGAGAATTTAGATTTCTGCTAGATGAAAGGGGCATTGCAGCTAGGAACTTGGCCTTAAATGTGAAGGCAGATGAAAGGCTCTGACATCTCTGGTGCGGTATATTCCTGCAAGAATTTAAAACAAAGGAAGCTGGGGAGCAAACATTGCTTTCATTAAGGGGGTCCCACGGCTGGGTCGGAACTCACAGGGCTTTGTAGCGCCAGCTCTTCATCCCGCTCCGGATTGGCAGCATCTCAGCACGTCCAGTGGGGCTGCCTGGGGCCCCTTTCCTAGCTCCAGGTAACCCCGTGCCACTGACGCTCAGCTTTGGAGCACATAACAAATAGATCAACTGTTTAAGAGGGAAATGACCCCATCTCATTCTAAGTCATGTTTCGGTGGAAACAGAGACCTCCTTAAAATGGGACACGCATGCGTGCGCACGCACGCACACACACACACAAACACACACACTTTCCCCCTATTTGGGATAGGAACCAATTGTATTTGGAAGGAAAATAAATCCGGGCAATGGCCACAGTGTAGATGAGCTGCCGGTCCAGACACAGTTCAGGGGGTTTCTAAAGCCCTGCTCCCCGGCTAAGTCTCCTAGGAATGGACAGCAGGCTAGGGCATCCCCTGGCCTTTCTCACGTGTCCCAGCTCAGAATCTCAGGAGAGCCAAGAGCTTTGGGAGAACTTGGCAATGTTCAGAGCCGTGGCGACACAGGTCTTCTCTTCTTTTATAGCCTCTCAGGGCTGACTTAGCAGGAGGCCTTAATAAACAGTAACACTAGAACAGGGCAGCCAGCGAACCCTGTGCCCGGCCCGGTAATTTAAAAAACAGAAACAGATTCACGCATCCATGAGAAAGCCTCGAAGGCTGATGTGGCCGACGTGTTGTGATCCTTTGTTGCTCGGTGATGGCACGAACAGCCCACAACTTGGGGAGCGGCCAGCAGCTTTGCCAAAAGTCAGAAGCAAGTTGGCAAGAGAGCAGAGGTGTCTGTAGCTTTTCTGGGTTTTTCTAAATCCGATTTCCGTGGGTTTCTTGCAGGGTGGAGAATAGGGTGAGACTTATGACCCACTCTTTCAGGTGCAAACTTGGAGATGTCAAAAAGCAAAATAAAACTTAACGCGATATTTTTAAAAAGTCAACATTAGTGCAAAAATCACTCGTCATAATCGACCAAATATCGACATTTTTAATAAAGACAGGATCTGCCCCTGTGCTTGGTTCTTGTTTGGGGATAAAGCCTGTCTCTCTAGAGGGACTCAGGTCTTCTTAGTTTGAGGTCAGCAATCCAGTGATCAGAGCTGCCACAAGGATGCAAACAATTAGATTAGGAAGAAAACGAGTGTCTTTATTTTTGTTGCCATGGCGAGCATGTCTTCCTTCAGTAGGATTTTTCCATCCGTAAGATGAAGTCTCCTGAAAATTAGCAACGGTGTCTTCTCTTGCTTTCTGTGGGTTATTTAAAGGGATGTGTGATGGTGTCTGTATTTTGTTTTAATCCCTGTACAGATACCCCCCATTCTTAAAAAAATACCTGCTCCTTATTTCACCCCTTCTGTTTCCACTGCTGGGAACTATTTTGAGCCACATCTGTCTGCAGCTTTGCATAAAGTTATAATGAGGCCATGCCAGACAGACGTGGATTGCTCATGCCTACATTCGACCTGGAATTCGTTAGGGTCACTGGGGGTTGGGGAGAGAAACTCTAGCCTAACTCGTATGGCCGCATTTGGGTTGTACCAGATGGAGGGGAAACCAGCTAATCTGTTGGATTCCATAGATGGCTTCATTCTCCAAATATTGCAGGCGTTTGTTGCCCTAACTTTTTTTTTCTTTTTTAAGCTGTCATTCTTGGAAATCCCACCCCACACACCGAACACAGAAGGATTTTTCTGCCGTTCTCCCTTGCTTTGACCACTGGTCAAATATCCTTCATTCAGAGCCCCTGTGTCTGCATTAGGGGAGGAGGATGCCGTGTCCAGGGAGCTGATGGGATGAGACAGCCTGTGGCTTTGGGGTGATTTTTAAGCTCAGTTATGTGGCGGTAGGACATGGGAGAGTCCTACTCTTCGGGCCAAAGCTTTCTAAATACAGTTGGTGAGATCCTGGGAATCTCTCCGCTTGGGTGGGGTAGAGACCCCACATTTCATTGTGGTTTAATTGCTGGAGAGAAGGGCTGGGCCCTGCTCTAGGGTTTGTGCTGTTCGGAGACGCTCAAGTAACAGTGAGGGCATTCGGGAATCTCTCGATGGAATTTGGAGCTGGACGGACCTTCCGGAGAGCCAGTCATTTCATTTCTCAACCCCAGAGAGAAGCCAGTCGCCTAGGGCCTCTCAGGGAGCTAGTCTTCAATTTGGGCCAGAAACCTGGGTCTGTCTGCCGAGGGCAGCCTCTGGTTTTGTCTCTGAGGCCTCATCCATCCGGGCAGCCTGGTTTCTTCCTCTTGTGTCTGTGGAAGTTACTATCAAGACATGGTTCTTCCATTTCTTGTGATCTAGAGACCATATTCTCTCTAGAAGAACCGCAAAGAGGGGCCGATTGAGGACAACGATAGTGAAGTCCAGTGACTCAGCCAGGAATTCTGTACGGTTGCAGGCTGGGCACGGCCTAGAAGAAACGGCCAATTGAGACCTCCTTCCCTCCCTCCTTTCTTCACGTAGCAGACCTTTGTTACCGAGATGCTGAGGTATTATTGGGCACCCGCTCTGAGCCAGGTACTGCCTGGGCTGCCCTGGGTGCCGAGGTGAACAGGCAGAGACCAGCTGTTACCAACCCCAGGGGACAAGAAGGAAGCCACACCTGCAGCACAGGTGAGGAACGCCCCCACGCCTTGGGTCCGATTGATGGAGAGTCACTGTTCTCTTTGAAAATGTGTGTAATTCTGGTAAAATTCCCCAACAACCAAGTCCTGGATAAATTCGAAAGTCGTGGGTTGGTTTTTTGGGGGGTGGGGTGGGGGGAATGTCTTAAAAAAAAATTAATCTCCAGCCCACAGCACGTTGCTCGCTCTTTTGATGTTTCTAATGCTCTGGGCCACTGGCTATTTCTGAGGCTGCAGGAGGACCTTCCCCAGTGCCGGGTGGTGGAGGAGCAATCCGCCTTGGGATCCTCCCCCTTAGAGATGCGGGGATTTTCTGCAGAAGTGAAGCTACAAACGGTCACTTCACTTTATGTTGTGAGCATGAAGCTTGGGGCGTATCCTTTAGAACCAGAAAGCGTGTGTGTGTGCTTCTGCTCGCATAACGAGGCCGACGAGGAGATGTGTTCTGGCTGTTTTCCTTCCTGGAGGTCGGAAGGGCACCCAGTGGTTGTCTGGCACAAGGCCTGTCCCAAGCAGACTTTCACAGGCGTTTGGTGAGTGGACAAGGAATCAAGTCACTGGAGGGTGAGCCTTGTGAGGTGGTCAGCCAAGTGTCTGGGGGCTGGGCCCTGAGCATCGTGGGGTCATCCGCTTGCTTCCACCCGCCCAAAGTGTGATCCAAACCGAACATTTCACAGTGGGCATACCTGGGAAGGAAGGATTCCAGCCAGCTCCGTTGGCTGGGTTTTGTCCTGATGCGGAACATATTCTTTTGTGCTTGTTTCCATGAAGAAAATCTCTACTTGTCCTTGGCAGCTGCAGAGACTCCGGGTCTTTCTATGAAACCCAAGAGGTCATGGTTGCATCCATCCGGAGAAAGTGAGTTCCGGGGTCAGCTAGAGGTCGCTGGTCGCAAGCAACAGAAACCTAGTGTTGCTAACACGGCATAGGAGTTTCCTGGGAGGACGCGGCGTGGCCCACAAACTGGGAGGGAGGGGGAAGCGGTACCAGGCTTAGAAAGGAGAGGTGCCAGGCCGGGACTGGGGGTCCCAGTGGGGGCACAGTCGAACAGACAAGGCAGGACGGAGCCACCTGGCAAGTAGCAGCTTCAGAGTATTTTCTGACCGTGAATTGCTTTGCTCAGGTGTCTTGGGAGGGAGCGGGTGTGATGGGCCAGCTTGGGTCACCTGTTGAGTCCTGAGGCAGGGGAAGGTGAGACTGTCAGTCGACAGTCTCTGCAGGACCTCACACAGGGAGGGAGGGATAATTCCCCAGGGGAAAGATAAGCGATTGGATTCCAGGAGACAAAAACAGCCAGCGTTGATCCCAGGCTCTAGAGAATTGTGGGCTTTTAAGTCCTTCGAGAGGGGTGCTCCTGTCTCTGAGCTGGTGTTTCCCTCTTGCCTCTATGTCTTTGTGCAAAGTGGCAGTGGGCGGGGGGGGGGGGGGGTGGGGTGGTCCACTAGATGCTTGTTGAAGTGAATGGATGCTTTTATAGACTTTGAATATTCAGCCACTTCCTGTAGTTACTTCATCCTGTCTTACTCTTAGACAGAGTTCTTAGCTAGCAGTTTTTTCTGGCTAAGGTTACAAAGACAGTCAGTGAAGTCGATCCACACTTTCTTCCTTGCCCAAGAAGATATTTTGAAGCTTGAGAGAACAAGTGAGTGGTGTCTTCTAAGGAAGGAATTTAATAAAATCTGAAATCAAGCCCTAGTTAGAAAGCATGTTGGAGTCTCGAAGTTGATTCTCTGGGGAGTGGGGGGGGGCAGTATCTAATGACTGCTGGTGCCTGGTAGCTGGGGCTGCTGCCCCTGCCTGTCTGCCTCCCCCTGAGAAACAGTTGTTCCCCTTCCTCTCGGCTGCAGGACTGGTCATCAGAGTCACGCCTTCTGTACGGTGCGTCCCAAAGGCGATCCTGTCCTTGCTTTCCCTTTCAGCAGGAAAAATGTGAACCAGAGCGTCAACTTCATGTTCTGACCGTGAAGTGAAAATGTTCTGTTCGTTGGGGAGACACTCCCTAGAACCTAGGCTTTTTGAATTGATAATGACACCACCTTTATTTGTAAAAATAGTAGCAGGTGCTAATTTTGTCACCGCGGCACGTGACCTGTCTGGCTTTGCTTTATGGGACAAGCCGCTAGAGCAGGCCTTGTAAACTTACATGCCCCTGAGGGCTAGACAGGTGAGAGAAGCAAGCAAAGAAGGACAGATACAGGGACTGGGGCCAAACAGAGAGCTTGAGCCAGGCTCTGACAGTATCACTCAGCTCCAGACACCTGCTGCCACGTTAGAGTGTGGGGTTGGAGCGAGTATAACTTCCAGTTATACAAGAGAAGCTGGAAGTTGTGATGTTTATATGAAATTTTCAGATTAAAGAAAAACCACCCTCTTTTGATTGGATGAAGCCCACAAAAATGCCAATTTGCTAACCCCTGTACTAGATTACAACTGTGTGTGTACAGGGCCACTGGTCTGTCTCGTTCACGGATGTTCACCCACAGTCTAGTCCAGGGCCCGTACATTGAAAACCACTCCACAGGTATTTGTTGAGTGCTATTCAGCGTTGGGGGGGAGGATATGAAAACTGGGTTTTCAAGGACAATTCGATAAACTTTCCTGAGAATTTAGAATTCGGCCAGTGAAGCTCCTTTTGCTGCTTCTAGCTGACCCTTGTGAATATCTGTTTCCCTCCTTTCACTTCAGGGACTGAAGCCAATTTTCCGATCAGAGAGGTGGAGATGGTTGGTTCATGTAGGAAAAGGCAACACTGAACTCAAAAACAGATTCTTAAAAGAAACATTCAACTTTCCTTATTTAAAAACTTCTTGTAGAAAGAAAGAAAGTTCTTCCAGTGTGACGATGCAGATGAACCATGAATACAGGAGATTTGGAAGTTTAGTATTTAACATTTATGTATGACACGTGGGAGAAAATGGTAAATGGTAAATATGACTCTGGTACCACCATCACTGATCAACTAATGAATGTTCTGACCACATACGCTGAGGACAATTTATTATACAAATACACACAATGCTAGACGTTGCCTATGTGAATGTTTTGGGGTGTTTTGTCTAAGAGCACTTGGACTCACCTTCTCATCTGCTTCTCTTTTGTTTGGAGCTCTGTGTTATAACTGGAACATTAACAGGTGGGAGAACTGACTACTTTTACAAAGAATTGTGTTCTCTAAGCCCCACTGTAAAACACAGGCTAAACCACAGGTCAGATGGTGTGCTGGTCAAAGTTCTCAGCCGATTTAACTTCATTTTCCTGGTTCCATCATTAGGTCCTTCCAATTCACCGTTCAAGAAACATTCAAGAAATGATAAAGGTACCAAACCAACTAAAACACGAGTGCTTATTGGGTAGACAGTGTAGAATGATAGACCAGCCAAAAGGAAGCCTGGCAAAGAATGGCATTGCTGTGCCCTGCGACACTCTGGGTCCTTCTTACCTGTCTTTATTACTTAGGCACACATCTCAAACGCAGTCCTGGTAGATGGGGTTTTTCTGCCTGGTACAACTCACTTGAATTCCCAGACCAAAAAAGCAACAACAGCAGCCACGTTAATTCACCACTAGGAGCTCTTTGCTAAGCATTTTTCATGAAGTGCAGTGTATCATTCAGTCCGTCTGACAGCCCTTTCATAGATCAGGAAACTGTGGAGCGGGTGGAGTGCTCATCATGTAAGTGCTTTACAACATAATAACGGGATCACCAGGTAACCTTTCTCTGTGCTCTGTGTACCTTGCACATACCTGGGCGTATTGGGCTTGTCAGGTTTCCTTTACCTGTACTGTTTTCATACACCAGTAGCATGTGAACTCCTTAAGGCCTTTCTGCATCCTCGTCACAGTTAGACTAATACCAGGGAGATACAGGCAGACCTTGAAAATATTGTGGATTTGGTTCCAGACAGCCTCAACAAAGCGAAAAAGCAAGTCACACGAATTTTTTGGTTTCTAATGCATATTAAAGTTACGTTTACGCTATACTGCAGTCTGTTAGGTATGCAATAGCATTATGTCTAAAAAAATGTATATCCCTTAAAAAATACTTTATTGCTAAAAAATGCCAATCATCATCTGACAATGCAGGGTTGCCACAAAGCTTCAATTCGTAAAATCAATAATATCTGTGAAGCGCAATAAAATGAGGTACGCCCAGATATAGTGGATGCTTGGCAGGTGTTGGTAATTCTTTGTAATGAATTTTGTGGTTGTTGAATGTTAGGTTGGAGAGAATCCAGTCTTATTGGACTAGTTTATCTCACAATCAACAACCAGTTGCTTAATTAATAGTCTTCATTTGCTCAGCCTTGTGCTGGGTCCACAGCAGGTGCAAAAGAAGTCACCCTTTCTTGTACTCTTGAGGAGCTGGTATCCACTCTTAGACCTAAAGACACCTAGGGGCTTCCCTGGTGGCACGCAGTGGTTAAGAATCCGCCTGCCAATGCGGGGGACATGGGTTCAAGCCCTGGTCCGGGAAGACCCCACATGCCACGGAGCAACTAAGCCCGTTGCGCCACAACTACCGAGCCTGCGCTCTAGAGCTCGCGAGCCACAACTACTGAAGCCCGCGCGCCTAGAGCCCGTGCTCCGCAATAAGAGAAGCCAACGCAACGAGAAGCCCGCACACCTCAACGAAGAGTAGCCCCTGCTCGCCACACCTAGAGAAAGCCTGCACGCAGCAATGAAGACCCAACGTGGCCAAAAGTAAATAAATAATTAATTTAAAAAATACATATATATAGAAAAAAGAAAGACACCTGCCCTGGTCCTGTGGCGTAGAGGGTACCTCTGACCCTCCTCTGGCCATATCTCCCACCCCACTGCAAGGAGTCTATGAGACTGAAAGCCATATACCCCTTCTTCTAGACCATGTTCCAGGTAGTCACCATCCTGGAATCCCTCTACTCAGATGTCCCTGAGCCCACTTCCAGGGTCTGATACCCACGGACAGAACAGGGCTCCAGCACATCTCCCAAGGCCTACAGGGTGGTCAAGGGACAGCTGCTTGTGGGATGGGGGGGTAGATGGAGCTCGGGCTGCATGTGGGATGGAGCAGGATGGAAGGTAATGTACCTTGTGCTGCCGTGTTCCAACATGGAACTCCAAGGAGCCCCAGAACCCTAAAATCAAGCTCCAACTTCCAAGGTGTTTTGAAGCTGAACTGTCTTATTTAAGCACTTATCAGATTAATTTAGAAACCTTTAAATTTTTGACCTATGGGAGGTGGGCCTTCACTGGACCCGGAACTCTTGATGGGGGTGGGCCATCTGTGGTCTGGACCATCTGTTAAGTCCTCTGGTTCATAGATGTTGTCATCCCCCACCGGCTTCCAGGTCCGCCAGCGGAGTGCACACCTTGAGCACCTGGGGCTGGGAGCAGGGGGTTCGTGCCTCCATAAGCATTCTTGGAAAGTTACAAGGGCTCATTTGCATACTAGCTCCTCCCACGAGGCTGCTGGGAAAGCGCTTAGCGGTTCTCTGTTACCAAATACCATGTCGCCTTGTTTCCTCACTAGAAACACTTCGTGCGTTTGCAAAGTTGAGTGGCTCTGCGCACACAGATGCCTGATCCACTGACAGCAATTTCAAAATTGCAGGTCTTGCTGTTGATGGAAAAATGGGAGCCGTGGTTGTTATTCCTTGTGTGTAATTTTCACCAAGAAATGGGGGTGTGGGTTCAATGTCAACACCTAGAGATTTCATGTGGCCCTGTTACTGGAAATCTATACCTTTAGCCAAATCCTGCCTCACCACAATGTCTGTATTGTTTTGCAACCTCACCCCCACCCCTATTTCCCATTCCTGAGAAAAGATGGGGTTTTAGCCAAGATTCAGCTCAGAAGGGGACTGGCCCCCGCTTCCTTTCTCCATCCTGTGAGCACAGACTGCTCAGTACTGGGCCTGCTTGGATCCAGGGAAGCCGTACAAGGCCATTTCTCAACTCACTTGGGTGGGAGGGAATGGGGAGAGGGGAAAAGAGAAAGAGGGTGGGGTTATGGGGTTATGTTCTTAGCTCCAGTGTCCTGCCCAGCAGGGAGCAGGTCCGTTCCAAGCATTAGGTCACGATGGGGCACCCCCCCCCCACTTTGCCCTCACCACCCCAGAAAGGCTCCATGGCGTGTGTTTCAAATTAAAGGAAATTCAATTTGATGCTATTTTGAAAACGCACAGAGAATGTCAGAGCCCCCTTTGAGGTGGATGATTGGTGAGACTCCATGGGGCTCAGGGAAGCCAAGGTGGTGGATCCTGGGAACTAGCAGGAAAACCAAGACTTATTGGAAAAGTAACTTTTGGCCACATGTGTTTCCTCTAGTTACTAGTAGTCTGTCCCCCAAACCCTGTTCAGTAGAGCTAATGAATTAAGCATATGCTTTTCACTTTTCCCCACTGAATTGCCTGGCAGTGGCCTCCCGTCCCTGGAGAGCAATGGTTTGGATGGACACGAGCATCAGAAACAGATGTAAACATTTATTGTTTCAAATGACACCATCACCCTCATCCCAGCTCCAACCGTAAATGAGATGGGTAAACAGTTTCATAAGAAGACTTTTCCCAAGGTCAGTTCTGTCCTCAGCTGAATCTCACAGGGCACAGAGGGTTCCCCTGACGTTTGTGGCTTTGAGGAAGCTGTGTTCGGGGGCCAGCATGTGTCTCTAATGGCCGTAATTGGATTTGTCCTATTCCAGTTAGTACAGACTGTAAACATGATGTGCGCACAGAAGAAATTCGGTGGCCAGCAGGGCGGGAGCCAGGGCCGGCCTTGGGCTGCGGGTTTGGAAGGTGTCTGACTGGTCTGGATGGCCAGGCTCAGGTGCCACTGGCTCAAGGATGAAAGCTGGGACCAGTGTTCAGGGCAGCGGGAATGTCAATGTCAGGGGTTTGAGTGCTGGAAGGAAAACCAGAACTGCCCTGGAAGGACCCGGGCTGGGAGGCGCGCTGGCCACAGTTGGGTCTTGAAAAGACTAAAAACGCATCCACCCGGCGTCTGCTCGCTCCCTCCGCAAGAGGGCTGGCTGCTGGGAGGATGTAGAGAGGCCATCATCCATCTCCCCCAGGGCCTCCCCATCTTTCCATCCCGGCTGCCCCAGCCCACTGCCTGGGGAGTACGGGGTAGCGGGGATGACGGATTCACTCCAGAGGTTTCCCAAGGCCCAAGGTGCAGGGGAGGGTGTGGACACCAGTTCCTGGGACAGGACTGTACCACCTGCCTCATTCATACCCAGGCCCACCATCTCAGACGCTCTCACCAGCTCCATGAGCACAGAGGCTGGGGCGGTTCGTCCAGACGTGGCCCTGACCTTTCTCTGTCCTTTGCAGACGGACTGTGCCCTATGGGCTGTCCAACTACAGAGGCAGCTTCCGGGGCAGGAGGTCGGCCGGGACCTTTCCGCGGAGCTCACAGCCGTCGAAGGGGACGCCGCGCTGCGCCTGTGCGGAGAGCGAGGACGCCGCCTGCGTGCATTTCTGCACCTGGACCCCGGATGCCCGCGGGTACGACCCCCTCCCCGGACCCTGGCTGCCCGCGGGTATGAGCCCCCTCCCTGGCTTTCTGCATTTCCAGAGATCGGTTGCCCTGGGCCACGTGGGTGCAGCAGGGCTCTGCCTGTTCCACCCGATGCGGTCCTGCAGGCGGGGGTGGGTGAGTGTGGGGGCGGGCTGGGCGCAGAGGGTGCAGCAGCCCCGTCCCTTCAATGCCTTTCAAAACAAGGCCTTGAACGCGCCACGGCCATGTCTGGCCTCCAGACGTATTTCTTCTGAATTGCACAGCAATTTGCCAAAATTTGAATAAGTTGCCAACACTTTAAAATTGCAGAATCACCCCCCTCCTCAACAAATGCATATTTTACGCTTCTCCAAAAGTAGCAAATGGGACCATCTGGTCTCACCAGCCCACATCCCCTCTTGGCCGGATAGGCTGGAACCAAATAAGGACCACTCAGGTTCGAGTGGGACATGCAATGTCCATTCACCTGTGTCACTCATCATCTTACTTGGTGGCCCCCCAGGCCCCTGAGTTTGAGACCCTGTAGTCTGCTCTAACTGCTGGAGAGAAGCTTGTGAGTCAGTGTGGACTTGAATAAACAAGCAGACCCTAGGTGCGACCCGTGTAGCCACTTAAGCTGGTGTTTACTACTCATGCCCCTTGCTCCTCCTTTTCTTTACTTTGGGCCAAGACGCATCAGCCCCGCCAGGCAGAGCTGCCTCTTCCAAGAGCCATCGCTGGTGGGATGGGACCTCCAGGTGCTTCCTGAGCAAGTGAAACGCACAAGCAGGGGGGCTTCCTATGCAGCAGGTGCTGTGGTAGCCAGGGGCCCAGGATCTGCTGTCCAGAAGCGCCAATCACATTTTCCTTCCTGGCTCCTTAACATCTGATGAATAACTGAGTAGTGTGGGTGGAGGCTGGACTCTGGTAGGAATCCACTGACCGTGTGCTCAGCCTTCAGAAACTTTGCCTGAGATGCGGACCTGGGGGACCGCGCTCATGTTCGTGGGAAGAGGAAATCATTCCTAACTGGGTGCTGAAGAACCAGCCGTGTGGAAATGTGGGTTGATTCATTCAGACCAGCTCTCTCCCCACAGGAATTCAAGGACGGCACAAACACCTGACAAAGAAGCAGGAAAGCAGGCTGGCGGTGCTGCCGGGGGCGTGTGTCCGAGGAGGTGAAGCTGCTTTCTGAGTCGCTGCCATATGGGGGGCACAGAGGACGTGTGGGGTGCATCTGGTCTGTGCGGGCCGACAGCGGTACACCGCGTGTGGTGGGCATCCACGGGCAATGGTGCTTTTGGTAGATTACCCTGGGGACAGAACAGCCTAAAGCTGTGGACAGCCTGCCCTGCGTCTTAGGAGCTGAGTCCTGAGCTCCCTGTAGCTTTTGAGCAGTGATGTCCAGCCCTGGATTTCACCAGGTCTGGACAAATCTCACCGATCGCTGCTTCCCGGAGCCCCTGCAGGCTTATCTATCGGTGCCCATGTTGCCCCTCTGCTCCCAGAACAACTGGTGGTCTCTACAAAAAGAATCATTTCTTCTTTTCAGCAGCTGATTCTGGACAGAGGTGAATTATAGCAGCTGGGCACCAGGCCCTCCGAGTCCTCCAGTTCATTTTAGGAATTTTTTTTTTTTTAAACCCACTTGTCTTTTTGTGTGATCCTGAGGGTTTCCTGCAGCGCAACTGGGTTTATCTGTCATTCAGTCGATCAGAAATCGTTATTACTGAGTTGCCTACACATCTGCAACGGGATGGTAATTGATGTTCATAGTAATGGCCTGGGGGGGGGCGGCTTGGGGTCCTACAGGGTCTGATCAAGGGAGGATTAAACCCTGCTTAGTATCCGGGAGGCTTTCCAAATTGGTGGCAGATTGCTTTGAGCCGTCTGGAGAGGGTTCTGTCAGCATCCACAATGAAAATGCAGAGGAGAGGCAGAGACAGACCCCAGGAGAGCATGAATTAGGCCCCAGCTGGTCCCCACTTTGCCTCTTCTTCCTTTTTCTCCTCTTCCTCACCCCAAAACCAAACCCTTCTCAGCAAGGGAGGGACGTGATTAAAACCACCATCCATCGTGGCATTTATTCAATTCAGCAAAGATTTGTTGAGCACCTGTGATGTGCAGGGCACCGTCCCAGATGCTGGGGACACCACAGGGAATAAGGCAGAAGGTCAGCCTTCCCGGCACTTACATAGTGGGGGAAAAAGATAGCAAACCAATACATTAAACACAGAATGGGGCATATGAAGGAGAGCAGGAAGCAGGCTGGGGGCAGGAAGTGTTGGGGGTGGTTGCAGCGTGGGTGGACAGGGGTGGTCTCACTGGCCAGGTGACATTGGCATAAAGAACTGGAGGAAGTGGGGAGGGGTGAGCCAGAGGGATGAGAGAGGGAAGGGGATGTCAGGCAGCGGAAGGGTAAGTGCAAAGGCCCTGTGGTAGGAATGTGCTGTGCTGGGTGTGTTCTAGGAAGGCAGCAGAGGCCAGCACAGAAAAAGCACTGGTTGCTTTTGCTGTTGGTGTTATCATTCTGTTGGATGTCCAGGAGATGAGAACAGTGGCACAGATGTCCCACTGGGGCCTGGAAAGGTGCTTCTTCTAGGTCTTTACGATGCATGTCAAGCTCCTGTAAGACGCTTTACTTGGGAAGAAAAAGTCTTTCCTTACAAGCCCGGTCCCTACTTTCTTGCAAGACTCAAGTCAGTAATCTCCAGATTGACATTCTCAGAGTGGAAGCTGCTGCCATCCTGAGCACGTGATCATCAAAGATGGGAGCAGACCGTGGGAGAGAGAACGCGCCGCGGCCGCGTCAGCAGCGATGATTGTGTTCACACCTTCCCAGGTGGATGGCAGGCTCTGAAATTGCCTAGAAGCTCTGGCGAGGAGGTTCCGTTCAAAACAGGGAACGGGCTAGAGATAGGCTGGGGAGACATCTCCTCTTTCAGCCAGCAGAGAGCTCGTCTTTTGTAACAGGCCTCTTTTTTTTTTTTTTTCTTTTGCCTCCCTTTTCCGAGATAGGTTAAAGTTAAGGCCGGACAAAGCGAGTAGGCTTTAGACCTCCACCATCAAATGCTTGCCCGGGGAGTGGACCTCCCCGCCTCCCGGGCTCTGCCTGCCCTTTCAGGAGCCCCCTGGGGGAGGGTCCTGCAGCAGGAAGGCCTCAGTTATGGCTTCTGCTGGGTTCACATTTCCACCTCTTTGAGGACAAGAAATGAGTTTTGCCTGGGGGAGAAAACCCACTCAAAGGGTCCTCACTTAACAATACAGCCCTTCCCCAAGAATGCCCCATCCAAAGACCCCAGTTTCCCTAATGGGTAAAACGATCCCAGCTGTGCCCTGGGGCCCGCCGCCCAGGGCTCCGGTTTCATGCAGGAAATTGTTTGCGGAGAGGTATGGCACGTTGCAAAGCCACTTCTCTTGGAGAATAAGTGGACTTCAAGCTAACTCTTTGCAAATGTAAACCTTGTCCATGTTGGAACAGATGCAGGCCCTGGGAGGAGCATGCCGACGTCTGAGCCCTCACATGGGGCAGGCATGGGGTGTGAGCCGCTGAGGCCGCCGGGCGTCAACTTGAGACGCGGATCACAGCTGTACAGGTTTGATGAGTTTAGTTTCAGGCTTAGAGGATTTAGACAGGCATTTTCAGCTGTGCTTGGTGCCGCTAAAAGAATGTATCTCCAAAAAAATAAAGAAAGAAAAGAAAGAAAGAAGAAACCTTGATGTTTGTGATAAGAGAAGGAGGAAATTAACACCTGTGTTTTGAACCCCCTGGCGTGCAGCAGAGAGACCTCTGTGCCCTTCACAGGCAGATGATGAGCAGTAGACCCAGTTGCCTGGAAGCCACTGTAAAGGCACCCCCAGCTCAAGGCTATTAAGGTGATATTTGTTTTCCGGAAGAAATGTGGATCTTTGGGCGAACGGCTTGAAAGTAAGCTGCAGACACAAAGGCTTTGTAAGTTACGTAAATCTCTATTTATCTATGTAATTGGCAACAACTGGGAATCGTAACACCTGACAGTTCGCAATCTCTTTCAGCTGTGCTCTAGCGGCCACGCTGAGATTGCTGAGCTTCTGAAGCTGATGCAGTGTTTAGTCATCCACGGGGATGGGGAGAGGCCGCCCCCTCCCCCGACGGCAGAGAGATAAGAGCCGGCATTTTGAGTGCCTGCCGAGGTCCTGATGTGATGGTGGATGCTGGGGTGCTAGCCTTGACCAAATGCTAAATTTTCGATGAGTATATCCTAAGCGTTACAGGTATAAAAGTGAGTGTCACAAGGAAATGGAAAGGACTGATTTGGCAGCAGGATGGGGTACAGTTTAGAGAAGCAATTATTTATTGTGAAACTGTTCTCTGTGTCAACTCCTTGTGGCGGATGTGTTCAACGCAAAGCCTCTGTACATAGAGAGATGTTCACTTGTGTTCTGAGTCCCACTCATAGTCCTTAGGGCTTGAATCACATTTTTTAAACACCTGTGCACTGTTTGTCTCTGTGGCAAGATGATATCTCAGAGAGAAATTCATTCATTGTGCTAACACAAAATACTGTCAAATGCATAATAAAAAAAATCTCAAAGTTTGCTCTGATGTGGGTTTTTCTCGCTGGTGTGATATGCATGGTTACATGTCAGTTTTCGATGGACCTCTGGAGAGGACAGAAAAGAGTTACCGTTCGGGAAGTAGATTCATCTAAAGTCAATTATGGAGCAAGATGGGTGAGGGGGGCTGCTTGAATTTTAAGGAAGGAGCGGGATCTGGAGACCATCCAAGGAAGAAAGAACATTCGGGGTGGTTGGAAAGAGAGAAATCTGGGGAGAGCGTTGGCTTCTTCCCCGGGCACCATCCTGGTCACCTTCATAGCGATGCATAGCTTTGTCTTCTGTCCCCAGAGGCACGGACACGTGCTGGGCAGGATTCCAGGGAGAGGACGGTCATAGCCAACAGCCAACAGTGGACCTTTGCAGCCTTTCCGATGGGCTCCCTCTCTCTCTCCCTCCCTCTCTCCCTTCCTCTCTCTCTCCCTCTCTCTCTCCCTCCCTCCCTCTCTCTCTCCCTCCCTCTCTCCCTTCCTCTCTCTCTCCCTCCCTCTCTCTCTCCCTCCCTCTCTCTCTCCCTCCCTCTCTCTCTCCCTCCCTCTCTCCCTTTTGAGTCAAGAATTGGAGACCATCAGAGGCAGGGAATTGGACAGAGACCCAGCCTAAACGCCAAGAGAAATCCAGTATTCTGGGTGGGTTTGATCACGTCTAATCTGAGAAAGCCCAAGAGACTCTTGTTTTAATTAAACACATTTTAGAGAATTTTGACTTTGATGAACTGATAGAGTTGGGTACTGATTTATCCTGTAGGATGTGAAGCCGCTCAGGAGGAGCTGCCAGTGTGCATGGGGGTACTCCTCCTGGACTCTCAGCCCTTTTAGCTGCTGCAGATCCAGGGAGAAGGAGGAGGGCCGAGGAGTCCCGGGAGCTGGGAGAGCAAGCCCCAGTGTGGCGGGCGTTTCTGGCATCCGGGTGGAGGAATAGAAGGGGAGCCCGTGGAACTGTGGGTAGGATGGGCTACAGGAGTTACAGGGCCCCGTGCAAAATGCCAATGCAGGACTCCTGGTGAGACCGCGGGTAATCATTAGCTGAATCCATTACACCTGTACCCTGCTTTCACCACCAAGGTCGTTTTAATTGTTGCTACAAAAAACGTGCTTGTCCTCCAAGGGGCACGTAGCCTAAAGAATAAGATATTTGTCCAAGTTGTTTCCAAGAACTTGGAGTCAGCTGTGTCTAGTTCAAGCGGAGCCAGTTAAGACTGGATAAGACCACCAGCCCTCCAACTGGGCATGTGTGAGCGTCTGCTCGGTGACCTTTGACGTCAGAGGGCTCAAGTCTCCACCCTCCGATTGTGCTAAGCACCTCCATGTTTTAACGTGCAGAGGCCTGGAGCTTGGTTACATCTGTGCAGAATGACAATGACTGCATCTTTTTCCAACCACCTTCTCCACGCTGCTCACGGCCCCCACGCCTCAGAACACCCTGCTTCTTCATCCCCAAATACCCCAAGCCCCTTGCCTTCAAGAAGGGGCGTCCGGGACTCGGTGTCCCATCTCCTCGCTTGGCTGCCACGTGAGTAAACCCTTTCTTTGCTGCAAACCTTGGAGTCTTAGCATTTTCGCTTGTGCGTTGGGCAAAATGAACCTGGTTCGGTAACGCTGGGTCAAAATTATTGAGAATTTCAAGACGGCAACAGTAGAACCAAGCTGGGGGCCTTTCCAGGCGCGGGGTCTATCACCTGCCCAGTTTGCAGGCCGGGGAAGCCCAGTGGAAGGGGCTGTTCGGTCTGGAGACCTGGCTTTGCCACCAAATCTCCGAGGGGAACCAACCTTAAACTGAGCCTCACTTTCTTCGTTTATAAATGGATGTGACCACTGGCCCCTGCCTACCGCACAGCCTTATTGGGAGGCCAAGTGGAAAGAAACAAGTATATAGACAACTTTTTGAATCCTAAACTCACACAAGGCAAAGATACAGTCTTCAAAGTTTGCCCTGAACTAGTCCCGGGTTCCTATTTTTACTTAGAAGTTTCTCACGGAAGCACATCTGTGAATGTTCCTCAGAGTAATAGAATTTGACTTAGAGAAATTGTCAGGATAGTCAATTACCCCCATCCCCACCCCTGGAAGACATGTATTCTCAAAATCCCCAAATCCTTTTATATGAATTCTTAAGTATCTCGAAGCTTTGGTAAATCAAGCTACCTGCTATTCACACCATTATAAATCCACTTGGGTCCTTCCGTCACCTGAATATGTGATTTCTTGTCTCTTAGCTGGCAGGAAAGCTCAGAACTGTTGAGATCTGAGTGGTATTTAGTGCAGGGAAATTGTAAGAATTATAACAGTGGGGGGCCGGAGTGAATAAACATGAGCACCCTTCTGCCACGCGTGTCACATTAATCCTTCCAGCATTCCGGAATGAGGCGCTGAGTAAATGACAAGAGGTGGGCGAGAAACGGAAGAGGCAGAGGGATCAAGAATTCGTGACAGAGGGAAAGAATCCCATGGGACCGGGGCGGGGAGGAGGGGTTCGTCTGTTGAACACGAGCTTGCTGCCTCCCCTGCTTCCTTCCTCCCTTCTCCTCTCCCGTCTTTGTTTGAACAGACCTCCATCATGGAGCTGCTCTACATCCATTCCTATTTATCTACACTATTGGCAATAACCACCAAGGTCAAGTCTGGCCAGTATCGGCTCCCCGCACAGCACCACCTGCGGGGGTGGGATGCGGGGTGTTGCAGCATCAGCTGTGCATCAGGGCACAGTCAGAGAGAGCAGATGTGGACAGATGGCAAGTGAGAGGGATGAGGAATTCATGACCAGGTCCGTGACACAAGGAACCAAAGCCAACTCTGTGACCCTTGAACTATCTCAGGGTACCAGCTCCCTGTCTGAAACATGAGATTCAAAGGGGGCTGAGTTGTCTCTCTCGAGACAGATGTCTGTTTTGCTGTTTTCAGACACACCTGTGGGCTCCACCTCCCAGAAAAGAGGGGTGGCTATCCAGCACTGCCCTTGCTAAGCTTCCGTCTGCCTGGACCAGGACCTGCCATCATTCATCTCACCGTGTTTAGGTGTGGCTTAGCAAGTATATGTTGGATGAATAGACACACGTGTAAATACTGAGTCCTGTGGAGCAGGGATCAGCAAAATGTTCCTGTAAAGAACCAGAGCGTAAATATCCTTGGCTGTCTGGACTATACAATGTCTGTGGCAGCTACTCTGCTGTTGTAATTGGAAAGCACCCCTAGATAATGTGTATATGAATATATGAACTGGCTTGGCTGTGTTCCAATAAAACTTTGTTTGCCAAAACAGTCAGTGGGCCAGTGGGCTACCACTTGCCAATCCCTGCTACAGAGAACTCCGTGAGTAGTGAATTTTCTGTGTCCTTGTCCGTCTGAAATGTCTTTATGTTGGAATTTATAGATGGCAGTTTGGCTGGGGATAGAATTTAGGTTGACAGCTGTATTCCCGCAGTTGCTTAAAGATGTTATGTCATTCTCTCCTGATGTCGGTTACTGCTGGGGAAAATCTTGTCTAAGACCAACTGCCCTTCCTGCCTTGGTAATTTGTCTTTTCTCTCTGGTACTTTAGGAATTTTCTCCTTATCGCTGATGGTCTGAAGTTTCAGTAGCAAGTGTCTAAGTGGGGATTTTTTTTTTTTTTCCTCCAGTGTATACCAATTAGTACTTCGTATAACTTTTCAGTCTGAGGATCTCTACCCCCAGCTCCTATTTTAAAAGTTTCTGGAAGACGTTATGCTCTGTCCCCAGTACTGCTGCTCTGCTGGTCTGTCTCTCTGGAGTGTCTATTAATAGAATTTCTTTTTAAAAAATCTATTTTTTTATTGAAGCATAGTTGATTTATAACTTTGTGTTAGTTTTAGGTGTATAGCACAGTGATTCAGTTATACATTATATATATATAATATATATATATATTCTTTTTCAGATTTTTTCCCTTAAAAGTTATTATAAAATATTGAGTATAGTTCCCTGTGCTATACAGTAGGTCCTTGTTGGTTATCTATTTTATATATAGTAGTGTGCATATGTTAATCCCAAGCTCCTAATTTATCCCTCCCTCCTCTTTCCCTTTTGGTAACCTTTCATCTTTTTCCTATGTCTTTGAGTCTGTTTCTGTTTTGTATATTAGTTCCTTCGTATCATTTTCTTTTTAGGTTCCACATATAAGTGATATCATATGATATTTCTCTTTGTCTGGCTTACTTCACTTAGTGTGATAATCTCTAGATCTGTCCATGTCGCTGCAAATGGCATTATTTCATTCTTTTTCACGGCTGAGTAATATTCCATTGTGTGTGTGTGTGTGTGTGTGTGTGTGTGTGTGTGTGTGTGTGTATCACATCTTTAGAATTTCAAGTACCTATTTTCTTCATGTTCCCTTGCCTGCATATTTTATGTTCTTTTTCTTTCTTTCTTTGAGTCTGAGTTTAGTATTGAAAATCCAGGCCTATCATTAGAAGACTCTTTTAGGTTTTCCAGGGAGCAAGTTTTCCTGTAAAGCTTTATTCCGGTCAGTCAATCCACAGATGTTTGTAGGGGTTCTCCCTGTGCAAGGTACTATGAGGAGTCCAAAACACACATTAATTTCTCCCATTTATTCAAAGTATGTGCCACCTTTTAAAATCTTCGGTATATTTAATTCCATGATATAGGTGCTTTCATTGTCCTCATCTCAGATTCTCAAGGAAACAGAGACCCAGAGAGGTAATTAGCCCACAGTCACGTGGCTCGTACTTGGTCCTCACCTATCTGCATAGCGCTCACTTAGTTAATGGCAAGACAGTGAGGAATTAAGGCTCGTGATAATTTTACGAAGATTTTGTAAATTAAAGCATTTAACAAGTGATACTCTTACGTGATTGAGAAATTAAAACTATGAAAAAATTACATATAGGGAAGTCTTATCCCCATCTCTGACCTGGCCACCCTGTTCTAGGTGGTCATTTTTGTTACTTTCTAGTCTCCCCTTCTGCTGTTCCATTGTGAGAATATGGGCAAATCCAAACGCATAGACTTGCTTCTCTCTCCTTTCTTATGTGAAAGCATACGACACTGTGATTTTTCTTTCCGGACACCACTTCTTAGTCCAAATGCATGGTTTTCTTCTGATACCAAATACGTGTCATTTTCCCGCACCAATACTCCAATTCTGTGACACCAGCTGGGTGTCAATTCAATTCCATTTCAAGGTACCTGGAGGTAGCATCGCATCCCACAAATCAAGGGCTCATTCCCAGGAGACCGACCCCATTGCAGATACCAGCACAAGAGGGGTCCCCAGGGGATCCCCACTTCTGCCCAGCTGACTACAGCTTGGCTATTCTCACAACCTTGCCTCCCCCATCAGGTCTGATAACTCACTAGAATGATTTGCAGAACTCAGGAAAGCACTCTGTTTGCAACTACAGGTGTTTTGTTTTGTTTTGTTTTGTTTTGACAAAGAATGTAACTCAAGAACAGCCAGATGGAAGAGGGGCATAGAACAGGTTGTTGGGGGAGGGGGTGTCAGGCTGGCACAGAGCTTCCATGCCTTCTCTAAGCCCACCCCCTCCCCAGCACATCAATGTATTCGCCAATCCAGAAGCTCCCAAACCCCAGTAGGGGTTTTTATCGAGACATAACTGATTAAATCTCTGGCCACTGGTGGTTGAATTCAACCTCTAGTCCCTCTCCCTTCCCTGGGGGTCATGAGATGGGGCTGAACGTTCCAACCCTTTAATCATGGCTTCGTCCTTCTGGCATCAGCCCCCATCCTGAAGATACCTAGGCCCCTGCCCCCCGCCATGAGTCACCTCATTAGTACAGAAAAGATAGGAAATTCCAGAGGTTTTAGAAGCTTGGTGACAGAAACTGGGCACAGAGACCAAATATTTATTTTCTATTATACCATGAACCCACACTTCTTTTGTACCTCGCTTTTTTTGCTTCTTATGTCTAGGAGATGAATTTACCATGGTTTCTTCAACTGATACCTATTGATAGGCAACTGGGTCACTTTCAATATTTTTATTATATGACACATAATACTATGATGAATAACCCCACAGTGGTCATTTCATATACGTGCACATCATTTCTAGAAGTGAGATCGGTGTGTTAAAGCGGAAAGATGTCCGTATTTTGGGTAGATACTGTCATAGTTGAGGAACGTGTTGTTATTATCCCCACCTCTAGAGAAGTAATCTGTCTGAGGCTTAACAAGGTGAAGTAATGTCCCCAAAGTGCCACGGCTAATAAGGAGGTAAGAAGGACCAACTTATTTAAGAATTAGGGAGGCCTGATGGGCTGGGATGGAAAGTACTGTCTAGGTAAAGGGAGATACGTTTCACGAGTGATACTCGTGAAACATTAGGGAAAACAGTGAGTGGAGTGAGGACTGGTACACAAGGAAGTGGGAGCCACTGAAGGTTGTTGAGAACCTCTCCTGTCCCATAGTGATCCTGGGGGTGACTGATTCTTTCTGGAATTTTGATAACATCAGGAAGGGCAGTGGGAGCCATTAAAAACAGGATAGATTTGTTTCTTCCTTACTGTTGAGTGAACCCCCTCATAGGCAATTCTTTCAGACTGGACTCCTTCGTTTGGTTGCCATTTTCAGAAACACTAGGCCTCCATCCCATTATGATAGCTTTTGCATCTTTTCACCAACACGAGCATATTTTCCTCATAGAGAATGCAAAAGACAAGGTCCATATCCGTGTATGCCAGACATTCTGGGGGTGTCTATAAAGCCCATTCTTTAAAAACTTAACCGCCCACCCACAGGGTAGATCTCTGTGGCAGAGTTTATACCACGTGACCCCGCCACTCTGGCCATATCTGATTGGACCAGGGTTGGCCACCTGAACAAACTGTCCATTAGGAGTTTAGAAGTGGGATGGTCTGACAGCTGGATAGATACTGGGGGTGAGGGCGCTGCAATTGGGGGTGTCACAGCTCAGGAAGGAGCTCCCTTTTCTTTTTAAAAAGTTTCTTAATTTTTTATTGAAGTATATTGATTTACAGTGTTGTGTTAGCTGAAGGTGCTCAGCAAAGTGATTCAGTTTTACATACATATATATCTATTCTTTTTCAGATTCTTTTCCCTTATAGGCGATTACAAAATATTGAGTATAGTTCCTTGTGCTCTACAGCACATCCTTACTGGTTATCTATTATATATATATAGTGTGTGTATGTTAATTCCAAACTTCTATTTATCCTTCCCCCCACCTTTCCCCTTTGGTAACCATAAGTTTGTTTTCTATGTCTGTGTGTCTATTTCTGTTTTGTATATAAATTCATTTGTATCTTTCTTTTAGATTCCACATATAAGTGATACCATATGGTATTTGTCTTTCGCTGTCTGACTTCCCTTAGTATAATAATCTCTAGGTTCATCCATGTTGCTGCAAATGGCATTATTTCATTCTTTGTTATGGCCGAGTAATATTCCAGTGTGTGTGTGTGTGTGTGTGTGTGTGTGTGTGTTTGTGTGTATGTGTGTACTGCCTTAGAGCATTGAAGAAAGCCCGTCTTCAGAGATGGAGAGAGGAACAAGGAACCTACAGTCCTAGCAGAGAGACAAGAGAGCATGAAGCCTGGTTCTTGGTGATGGTTCTTGGTGATGCTTTCTCTCTGGCTCAACTTCGTATAAGCACTGGGTGTTCTTTACACTTGGATTTTATGCAATTACACATTCTTCTCTCAGCAAAATCCCTCCGGTTCCTGAAGCTCATGTAATGGGATAAAAATTCTAATGTGGGCACTCTCCTCTAACTTACCAGACAGAACCCAGTAATTACCAGCTCTTGTGGTCCCAAGTCCAAGGGAAAAGAGAGAGCTTTGACTCCGTTGCTCCTGTAAAGTCCTGCATCCATTGCAACCGGGCCAACCTGGGTCATCTGTCCATCCCTGAACTGGTCACTGGGCCAGAGGATTGGCCTGGGCTCCGATGCTCACTCAGCTCTTGGACTGAAGGAAGCTTCAATGCTCTTCTCAGAAGATGGGGGAAATGGGAGATGGGCAGCTAAACCCATGGGGCCCTATTGCACGTGCCTGTAACCCAAGGACGTTGGTTAAGGTATCATGTCTGCCTTGAATTAAGTGAACTAAGTGCTTCCAAGAGAAACCATGGTTTTCCTCAGTTTGCAGCCTGCCAACGTGAAATGCATCTTGACAGGCGTGTTCAGGGACTTCTTTCCAGGCACATCTTTCTAGCATTTCTCACCAGAGAAGACCCGGTACCATCTTTATTTCTCTCCATGCCCTGTGACCTAAGAAAGAGCCTAGGGTTTTAATTGGGGGAAAGAGAAAATTCAAAGGGGAAATATGCCTTCTTTTTAAGAAAAGTGTTAGAGGAGACTGTCTCACAAATTGCAATGTAACTATAAGTCTGAGGCCAACGAGTGTGTGTGTGTGTGTGTGTGTAGCGTTACGGGGATGCCCAGGAAACCATCACCCACAACCATACTCCAGTCTTACCCAGGGTCAGGGTGTCTGGAGTTTCAGAAGTCATATCTTTTATATTTTAAGTACTCATGCACTTAGTTGCTTGGATCAAAGACCAGGGGAAACATTTTCCTAGTGACTAATTGATTTACTTGGGATCAAGGAGTCCTAATTACAGGTATAAGTTAGAGATAAGAAAACATCAGTATGAATCAGAATTGCTATTGAATCTTCTTCAAAGTTATTTGACAACAGAGGGACTTCCAACTGGCGCAGGGACTTTAAATATGGCCCTAGCTTAGATCTGGGGGGAGATGAGTTCTGAAGGTTTTGCTTTTTCTCTTGGTTTATGTAAACTGGAAGTCAGTATTGGCATGGGGTGCGGGGCAGGGGGAAGGCCAGTTCCTAAGAACGTACTGCTTACCAGTTACTCTTAAGATAAAGTGAGCGTAAATCCCTCCTGTGACTGTGAGGCCATATTTGATTTGGTCCTTCCCCATCTACAATCTCATCTTTTAAATTATTTTTTAGATTTCATGCTAGTTGATTGACAATATTGTGTTAGTTTCAGGTACACGGCTTCAGATTCTTTTCCGTTATAGGTTATTACAAGATACTGACTATAGGTCCCTGAGCTCTGCTGTAGGTTCCTGTTGTTTATCTATTACAACCTCATCTTGCCCAGTTACTACTGATGCTCCCACCACACGAGACTCCTTGCAGCTTCCTGAGTTCCTGTCCTCCTGGTGACCTTCACCGTGCACACCAAGCCTTCCTCTACATGGTCCTGTCTTGGGAGAGAGCCGCTAAGAGGCACAGTTCAGTGATGGAAAAGACCCGAGTCCTTTACTTGAATTTCCCAGAGGTGTTGAAGGGAGACCCTACAGATCGGCAACACGTGTCAGCATCTTCCCGCACACGCGCACCCGCTCACACTTTCTCCACATCTCCCACGAGGCAAGAGCCTCCCGTCCTCAGCCCTTCTCCCCAGTTCCATCTCACAGAGGGGGTTCCCCTTCAGACAGGGTAGGTGGAGGAGCCAGAGGGGGAGGTGCAGGTCAAGGCTGCAGACCTCCTTGTTAATTCATGTGTAGTTGGTCCTGCGCATACTTATTTTGTCATTTTGTTTATTTCTCGTCCCCTCTGTTAGTCTCCCATGCTAGGACATCCATCGTGTTTTCTGCGTGACCGCAGCACTCAGACCAGCAGTCAGCCCTCACAGGGAGTACTGCCCAGTTCCTGCCTGGAGGGCCCACCGTCCAGTGGAAAAGCAAGCCAGCAGACAGAGCGTGATCAGCCTGGGATTCTGTGACTGATACAGGAGCAAGGACCAAGCAGGCCTCCTCTCCAGGACACCTAACAGGTACCTGCCAGCTATGGGGCTCTTCCGCTGTCTCACCAAGAGTCACCACATTCGTCTGCCCGTGGTGTGTTTCTTGCTTTAGATCAGTGCTAATGTCTCCTTAGCAGTTAGCCTCTCAAGATCTCACTTTTTCCATCTGAAAAATGAGGATGCTTTCCCAGAGCTGTTTGCAGACTTTTGCAGGCCATGGTCACCATCACTGTCAGCGGTCTCGGGCCACAATATGTTGACTACATGAAAGTAGGCGCACATCCCTGCTAGACAATTTTGCGGGGCCTGTGAAATCCTCTGAAAGGTTTATTATTTTTCTTTGGACACATGTGGAATTAGGGTCAGTTAAAGTGGCAAAGATATAACTATACGAACTTATGATTTTCAACATTTTTAAATTGTACTCAGAAGAAATGATTCATTTGGCTCGGGTGTGTTAACTTGGACTTAGACAGCTACATGTGGATACAGCAGAGTTGCAGTTGACTAGTTGACGAAATGCTAATGTTTTGAAGGCCTTTAGTGAAGCATTTATCAATTTTATTTTGCAAGGTTTGTTTGTATTTCGGAGCCAATAGATTTCATAGTTTTTCAGCCCTCAAACGCGGGTCCTTGAGCGCTTTCTCAACCGAAGCCTTGTTCCTACAAGGATGTGCCTCGGGATAGAATGGCTCCGGGCTGCCATTAGGGTTCTTTTTTTCTTTCTCTTTTTTTGCCGGTAGGGTTCTAGATTATCATGGGTCCAAGTACTGCTTAGATTCAAATGATCAGTCTTGAGAAATGAAGCAAAATGGTTGACGTGTGGCTAGCTTCTGTCAACAGTTCAGTGAGCCATTGCTTGGTAGCAGATCATCTCAAAATTTAGTGACTTTGAAAAGATAACCATTTGTTATTTTGCCCATGGGTCTGTGGGTCGTCTGAGTGTATCTACTGAGCAGGCTTGGCTGCTGTCTGCGGGTTGTTCTATAATGTACCGTCAGCTGGTGGCTTGGCTCGGGACTGGCTGGGCTGACCTGGCTCTACTCCGTGTGGTCCCTTTCTTCCCACAGGCTGGTCTCCCTGCTGGAGGCAGGAATGTGAGGGAGCAAAGGATGCAGGGTCCCTGGGGCCTCAGTTCCTCCACATCTTGCAGCCCAGGTTCGAGCGGCACAGAAATGAACTCCGTTTCTCAATAGCAGGGATCACAAAATCATATTGCAAAGGGCGTGGATATATGAGAGAGGTGGAAAATTGGAGTTACAGTGGTGTATTTATCACAGATAGACAGCAAATCTCTCATTTGTGTTTTATAGTTCAAGGAAATGTTTAGCCCTAGCAAGAAATAGAACCTCCTTGTACCCGAATTCTGTCTGTCCTATACAGTGCAATCTGTGTTTCCTGATGTTAAGTCCAGTGACAGAGACGCGAAACGCACATTCGCTGTGATGGTCTTTCCCAGCGTCAAGCTGTGTGGTGTCCAAGTGTGTGTGTTGGTCCCAATGTCTCATCAGAGGCCTCCCTCCCTTGGGTTCTGGGGTTTGTAACTCTGCTGTTAACTAGTTGTCTGCCTTTGAAGCAGTGAATTAATCTTCTGAGCCCCGGTTGCTTTCAAGACTGGGGTGGCAATGTCAGCTTCCTCACAGGGCTGCCGTGTGGACTTTGTTAATATCTGCCAGGGGCTTGACGAGCTCCTGGACACCTTGAATGGTTTCGATAAACGTGACCTTCCTGCTGTTCTTGCTGGCTGTCTAGAGCCCAGGGAAGTTTGTTGAATGAATGAATTAATGATGTGAGACCCGCTTTTTTTGTTTGTTTTTAAGATGCTGGGGGTAGGAGTTTATTAAGTAATGTATTTATTTTTGCTGTGTTGCGTCTTCGTTTCTGTGCGAGGGCTTTCTCCAGTTGCGGCGAGCGGGGGCCACTCTTCATCGCGGTGCGCGGGCCTCTCACCATGGCGGCCTCTCGTTGCGGAGCACAGGCTCCAGACGCGCAGGCTCAGTAGTTGTGGCTCACAGGCCTAGTTGCTCCGCGGCATGTGGGATCCTCCCAGACCAGGGCTCGAACCCGTGTCCCCTGCATTAGCAGGCAGATTCTCAACCACTGCGCCACCAGGGAAGCCCGAGACCCGCTTTTCAAGAGCACAGCAATAGAACATATGCGAGGAAAAGAAGGCAAGGAGGTTTGCCCAGGCTCTTGGGGTCTTGTGAGGAACAACATGGACCCCTGGTCCCCTGTCGTGTGTCAGATGTCTGGGCTGTTACGTAGCTAATGGGAGAATATCCTGAGACTTTTGAAGCATGGGAAGAGGGCTTTTTCTCGGAACTTTGAGTTGCTTCTTTTCTCTGTTAGGATAGTAAAACCACGAGGACAGCAAAGGGTAACATGATGTTACTGGAGAGGCTCCAGGCTCTTTCTGAACCAGGCATGATGAGGGTCTGGGCAGAAGCCCGTCTTCTGATGGACAGTCCTTGCTGGAAGACAGATGGGGCCTCACTGCTGCAGGAGGTGGGGGGCATCGGGGGGAGGGGATTCAAATGTTCTCAGGGACAGGAACAGGCTGGAAATGGCACTGGTAACATTTGAAATGGAACACTTGGGCCCCTTTGGCTCACAAGGAAGCTTCTGGGCATGGGAGTGTCTGAGCCCAGATGGTGGGAAAATCCTCAGAAAATGTTTGGATTTGGGTCCCTGCAGCTGGGCAGCAGCTGTGGGCCTGGAATTGGAGCCAACCACAAGTGGTACCCACCTGCTCTGGTTACCACATTTCTCCCAACCTCGTCAGGGGGGCCCAGCCGTCTCTCACTTGAGAGTTGCAGGGAATACAGAGGAAGCTGGGAAGAGACTGTTGTGAAAGGATTAGGGAGATGGGCATTCAGCCTGGAAGCCTCTGAGAGGCTCAGGGTTAATTAGCAAAAAGGCCCGGAACAGCAGAATTTGTACTGTTTTGCACTCAGGCCTCAATGAAATCATCCTCTGATGTCGTATTTTCTGCACCTGCAGAATTGCGTGGTCCACGCTCGGTAATGTGGGCTCCATAAATTTCGAGTTTATAATTGTTCTGACAGGGAACGGATTGGATCTTCAAATTATCTATGAAATAGCAAATTAAGAGCATAATCCTGTTGGCATGGGACATGCCTATAGGAACAAACTCCATGCCCTTTCAGCACACCTGTTACTGTGTCATAAATTCATAGGGTAATTACCGATGAGTCTTTTCCAGGTCTACCAGAATTCTGGTGGGCGACCTCCTCTTGGTTTTGGCTGTGCTCAGAGTCGCACACAGTAGCACTTAAGGTAGCTCATTACAACAGTTTCCTTTCTGATGCACTTAGAATACTTCACCCACGATGAAACGGAGAAGAAATGCAGGGCTCAGTTCTGGAGTCAGGAGGCCTGGGCCCCAGCCTCAGTTCTGCCACTTGCTGCCCTGGTTGGTTCCTTAATCTCTCTGAGCCTCAAATTTTCCACCTGTAAAAATGGGGGATGATAAGGCCTCCTGCCAACAGTCAGCAGCAACGTTCCCGGTTGGCAAGAGAAACCACCTTGGGGGTGGATCGTCCTGCCCACTGCCACCCCTCAGAAGTCTGCATCCTGGGTCTACATCTTGACTGCAGCCTCAGGAAAGGCCCCAAGTGGAAACAACCCAGCAAGCCCTTCCTGCATTCCTGACTCACAGAAACTTTTAAGATAATAAATTGCTTAATTGCTGTAAGCGAAACAATAGTACTGACCTGTAGGGTCATTGTGAAGATGAAATGAGTCAATGCAGAGAAAGTGCTTTAGGACCATCTTAGCATAGAGTAAGAGCTCATAAATGATAGAGGTAACAAGCTTTGCCCTGATGTGTGACGGAAAAGAGCAGATAAAACACACAGGCTTACAAAGGGGGATTGGGGTAGGGTTGCCAGATTTAGCAAACTAAGATGTGGGAAACGCAGTTCAATTTGAATTTCAGATAAGCAATAAATTTTTAGTAGAAGTATATCCCATACAATCGTTGGGACATACTGTGCTGAGAAATTACTGGTTGTTTATCTGAAATTCAAATTGCACTGCGTGTCCTATATTTCATCTGGTAATCTGAGGTCGAGGAGATTTCGTTCTGCACATTCCAACAGATGTCTGTGTCTGGCGCGGTTCAGCCCTTTATTCCCTAATTGGAAAACAAAACAAGACAGCAGTTTCTGAGCGTAGAACTGACTTCGGCAATGACCCAACCTGACAACAGTACAGGGGAGGTACCATCCTCATCGCCTCCTGGCAGAAGTGCAAGCTGCAATGGTCCATCTGTAAACAGTCTGTCAAAATGATGGAAGAACTTGCAAATGTTCATACCTTGAACTTTGATCACAAAGGTATTCATCACAATGTTACTTAAAATAGCAAAATACCTGGAGAGAAAAAAAACAAAAACCTGTTGCTTAAATAATATTCTGAAACCTTCCCCTAAGTTTTTTAGCAAGAAGCGAGAAATCCAATGACAGCTGTCAAAGAAGTTTTCGGTGGAGTGAGAAAATATAAACACCAAAACATAGTCTTCTGGCTGGGCTGTCATTGGCCCGGGAACGGACATTTGGAGGTGACTGTCCACGTGCAGAGGGGTTCCTTCTGCAGATGCGCTGGCCCCTCGACCATTCATCAGGGCTCACGCACAGACCATCAACTCTGATTCCTTGACCCAGGGCCCGAGGTTCAGAGAAACTTGAAGTCAGAGGGTTGGATCGGTGTCTTAGGAAACATACAAAACGCATGCAAAATTCCTTTCACACATAACCCGTCAGGAACACCAGCTCTGCCTAAACTGAGGCGCTCCTGACAGCGTCTGGGGTGGTGTAAGGGCTCCAGGCAGGCTTAGGGTCAGGCTGGCAGCCGTGCGCTGGGAGGATGCTGGTGTGGTTCCAATTCCAACACGCGGCAGGGCCCCCTGTTACAAAGGCAGACGCATGTGTTTGCTGGATCCTGGGATGTTGGTGGGCGGAAGGGCGGTGAACGGTGGCCTGGCCAAGCCGAGGCTGGAATCCATAGCCTGATGTCTGGGGAACTGATGGGTTGTGGGTTACCCGCAATGTTGACGTGCATGAAAGAGTTTGGGGCAAGGTGGTTTCCTAAAGGACAGAGACAAGAAACGGGGGGCGGTTCCGTGGCATCCCCCTTGCCTACCTTCCCGTTGCCATGTGGACGTGAGCCGCTCTCTCATGAGAAGGTGGAGTCAGCGCAGCTGTGGGCCCCCAGACCAGGGGCGCAGAGTTCGGGACCCGCCCCCCTTCTGCCGCAAGCCCAGCAGTTCAGAGCCACCT
The DNA here is from genome assembly GCF_949987515.2 of Delphinus delphis. Lineage (NCBI taxonomy): Eukaryota > Metazoa > Chordata > Mammalia > Artiodactyla > Delphinidae > Delphinus > Delphinus delphis. Next base: position 3,796,153 of record NC_082697.1, on the reverse strand, counting down.
TCCCCATTAGACTCAGTAAACACAGCGCTACGCCCCACAAGACTTCCAGGGCGCTTTGACAATGTTGACATTTCTTTTAAAGTCGGAAGAAAAATGCACATCGTTACAATGAGTATCTAATAACAGATTCAGCCTGGATTACCTTCATCCTTGTACCGATGTAATTGTAAAATATGCTTTTCAGTACTTTTTAGGGAGGAAGGGGACCAGGAGGGCGAAAGTGCCTGGGACCAGTGAGAGCCACGATATGGCTCTGGGTGGCAGCACCTCATCAGTGAGGTCTTTCTCCGAAGATGGGTTTTCTCCTGGAAGTTGGGAGAAAAGGAGGGCCGGTGTCCTGCTGGAGGACATACGTGGCCCTGTATCTGCACAAGTTGAGAGGCCGCCGGGGACTCCGAGAAATTCCACCCGCGCAGGTGAGGGTGAAAGCGTGAGGCAGCGGTGATGCACTGCACTCGAAAGCTGGGGTCTGGGGTGCAGCCCCTTATCAGCAGCATCCGGGGAGGCCTGAGTGCTCGGGGCCGGAAGCCTGACCCCATACCTCTGGCCGTCTGTGGCAAGCTCTTTGACCTCCCTCCGCCTTGATTTCCCCATCTGTAAAGTGGGATAGTGAGGACGCTTTCTCACGGGGTGGTCGTGACGGCTACAGGAGCTGGTGCTCATAAACACTTAGCAGGGTGTGCACGGGGCATGTGTCATCAATGAAAATCATGAGGAAGAGGGGCTGAGAGGAGGGGCCTGTGTCTGCAGTCCCTCCATGTATCTGCCATGAAACCCTTCACCGTCCAGCGGCCGCCCGCGTGTGACACGAGGAGCCCCCTCGGGCCGCTCTAAGCCTCGGCCAGGACATGATCTGGGTTATTGGAACGTGCACCCTGTCAGACTAGGACTCCCCGACTGGTCGTCTTTGCAAAGAAGCACATGTTGAAAGAACAGCAAGGAGACGGGGCGCTAAGTCGCAGGGTGCAGGGGTTCACCCATAAGGGGCGCTGCTCTGCTCCAGCCAGACGACATCTGCGCCCAGCATGGTGAGGCCGGGGGTGCCTGCCAGGGAGCAGCTGGGGAGATGGATGGTGATGAAAAGAAAGTCTCTCAGCCCGTCCTTCAGACAGCTTGGAATCACACATGAGCCAAAGGGCCTGGTGGAAACAATTCAGAACTGACCCGGCGCCAGGCTCTGGGCTCAGCCCTGGGGCTCTGAGGCTGGTCCTTGCCTCCTGGAATCTGGTCCTCTGGGTAGAGCCATCCAGGCAGCCATCTGGAGGGCGATCAAAGGTCTAAAAGACATACTGCGGGATCCCAGGGCACTAAGTGTTCTGGAGACCGCCCGACGGCCACGGTGCCAATCCTGGCTCCCCACTTACTGGCTCTGTGACTTAGGGCAAATTGCTCAACCTCTCTGTGCTGGTGCCCTCATCTGTGGTTTTTGTGAGGGTTAAATGGGGTAATACATCTAAGTGTTTGGAAAACTGGCACAAGCTCCCTGTTACTGTTCTGCCCTGGGATTCTGGGAAGGCATCAGGAGGGCTTCCTGGAGAAGGCAGCTTTTAGTAAGGCATCAAAGACTGAGGCTCCTTGAGGAGCCATGGAGTGGGGCGGGGACATTTAGGTTCACATTAGAAGGGGCTCTTGGGCTCCCCACAGGGTTAGGGGTCAGACAGGGCCCCAGAGACCCTGGGGCACTGGAACAACAGCCCAGCCAGGCACGAGGTGACAGAGGCCGGAGGGGCTGCTGACCTGCTCTCAGGAAAAGTCTGCTCAAGAGAGATTTATGGCCAAGATGTGACGTGTCTCCCTCCCCGCCCATCCCTCGTCGGGGGAGCTTGACTGCTGCTGAACTTGGGTGCACGTGGAACACACATTCTTTCCCAGAAAACTCCAGAGCCCCGAGTTCCTTTGTCAAAGAGAGTGCCACCAGGCAGCGTGGTGACAGTGGCCGCCATCTTTCGACAGGAGCGATTGTGATTTAGGGAGGTGTCTGGGCGTCCGTGCAGATGGCCTGCTGCCCTGCCGGTTGGTGCCCTCTCATCTGGGCTGGTCACACCCGGCAGATGGATGCACTGGAGAAACGAGATGAAGACAAGACGCTCTGGAGATGCCACAGGGCGGCAGCCTCTGCTTTGCACCTGCCTGGTCCTCACTTTGCTGCAGGAGCCCACGTTCGTCTGGAAAAGCCACTTGGGCGTCTGCTCGGAGACACGCTCTTGGTGATGGAGGTCTCGTCATCTGCTCTGTCTCACCCGATTCTCATAACACTGTGTGGGGACCATTTTGATATACATCCCATAGATGAGGAAACTAGGGAAGGAGAAGGATTCCGGGTAGAGGCTGACCTTGAGCCACAATCCGAACCTCTCGCCAGTTCTGCAGAAGGGTTCTCAGCTCCGGTGCCGCTGATCGTTTGTGCTGGATCCTTCTCCATCGCGGGGGCTGTCCTTGTGCATCATCGTAGGGTGTTTAGCGACATCCCTGGCCTCTACCCACGAGATGCCAGTAGACCCGCCCCCCTCCACTTGTGAAGAATGTTTCCAGACCTGCCAGATGTGCCCTGAGGAATCGGTCCCGGCTTAGAACTCATGTTTTAGGGAGAGGCTAAGATGACCTCAAAATATCTCCAGGTGCCCCCTTTCCTCCAACCCATCCCCAGCATCAACGCTGCCTGTTGGGCTGACCTGCTGAAAATGAGCTCAGACCTTGTCGCCTGCTGGGCTATGATGTGCCTTGGTCAGGCTGCAGGCAAAGGTCTCCCAGAGATCGAAACTTCCACGTACCTTTCTCATCTGTTTTTTACTTCACTGGCGATGCCTCAGAGCCTGTGTTAGCCTTGGGACATTTACACAAGGCTTCAGCCACTTCCTGTGCCACTTTTTCAAGGACCTGGTCACATTCAGGTTAAACTGTCTGCGGTGTCCAGCATGGGGCAAACTCCCAAGGGTCTTGAAAGCCATCTGCATGTTGTAGGCAACTGTGTGAGAAGGTGGGCACCCTGATACTCCGCCGGCAGAGGCCAGAGTGGCGGCCTCCTTTCTGGAGGGTCATGGGAGGCTGAGGCCAAGAGGTGAAGTTCATGTGTTCCTGGCTCCAGTGGGTCACCTCTGGAAAGAATCCCGCAGGAGCGCAGCAGGTGTGTCTGCAGAAGGCTGTTCATCCCAGGCGCCGTGAATAGTGAGAAGTTGAGAGCAACTCAGTGCCCGCTGACAGCAGGTCGGGCAAAGGCGAACCCCAAGACTGCTCGGCACTGGCCACCTTTAGATGCAAGATGCTCATTAATATCTAGGGACATGGTGCTCCTTGAAGAAGCGGAGAGGATGCAGACACACAGGGAAGAGGCCACGTGGAGAGGGAAGCAGACACTGAAGCCATGCGGCTCTGAGCCGGGGTCACCGATGGCCGGCCGCACTTGGGGGCCTGGAGGCCACAGGGAAGCAGTCTGGACTCTGAGCTGAGGGGCCCCTGCAGGGCTGGGAACAGGAGAGTGACGTCTTGGGATTTATGCTTTGGGAGGACCACTTGGGCCGGGGGGAGATGGGCTTGGAGATGGGGGAGGGCAAGGAGGTCAGTGAAGGATATTGGGGGCTCACAGAATCGATGAGGCAGGAGAACCAGGCCTGGGGCTGGGCTGGAACCAAAGACGCTTTCGAGGCCCAGGACAGAGGGGCTGCAGGAAATGTCTGGTCAGAATCACTCCTGGAGTGAGCGAATGCAGCCGTTTCCAGGCTCGGTTACCCTCTGCTGGATCATCACTGTTCACGGAGGGAGGGTCGATCGGCCAGCATGCTGGTGGGCCCGCTTCTTAGCTTGGGGACAGCGACACTCGTTATTAACAGTCTTGCCTGATGACATTCAAGGGCGGGGAAGTTCCCCAAAAGGATGACGTGAGAAAGAAGAAGTGGATGCTGGAGGTCAAAAATCCAGAGAAGATAAACCAGTGGCTGCTACACAGGTGGCGACAGACATGGCAGAAATGACCGCGGTTCCTAACCCTCTCTGTGTCCACAGGATTAGTGATGTGACTCCCTGTCTTCTCCCCAAAAGATGTCGGTTTCCCCATCCTTTGAATTTGGGCTGGGCTGTGGCTGGCTTTGTTCACCTTAATGAATCAGAATGGCCAGTGTGCCAGCCCAGAGCCCCAGGCAACAGGAGGTCTTCAGTGATTCTGCTCTCTAGGGACCCTGCCCAGCTGCCATGAGAATAAGCCTGTGGGGGATGAGAAGCCATAAGCAGGAGAGCCCAGTTGTCCCAGCCAAGGCCATCCTAGACCAGCCAACAACCAGCCAGCCCCCAAACACATGAGAGAGCCCAGCCAAGACCAGCAGAGCTGCCCACCTAAACTGCAGAGGACCACGGAATAACGAGTGAGTTCAGCTGAGCCCAGAAGAACCACTGGCTGATCCATAGACCCATGAACAATAGTAAAGGTTTATTGTTTCAAGCCTTTTAGTCTGGGACTTGTTTGTTATGCAGCAGATGCTGACTCATGTACAGTAAATAGACCAAGGCTCAGGGAGAAGATTGATTTGGCCAAAGTCACATGACTAGTGGGTGTTAGGACCAGAGGGTAGACCCTGACTCCAATGGAGCCAGTCCCCATAATAACAGAACCAGAGTCAATAAGAGGTTTGTTTCAATAACCAAAAAAACTTCCCAGAGAAAGAAAGAGCCTCATGTCTTTACTGCATGTGGCCCGAAGTCTCTGCAGTGGCCCTCAGCTCCCAGGCTGAGCAGCGAGAGAACATCAGATGTGTTTGTAGCTCAGACTCTGTTTCTTAGCACCTCGTGGGGGCTCCTGGCTCATGGAAATGAACATATTGGGCTGCACTGAGGCGAGAGAAACACAACAGAGACAATGATTCCAAAAGCAGCGCTAACTGAAGTAACAGCAAAACTCATTTGGTGGAACCCACGGCTGGGAGGACCACACAGTTCTGGAAGGCGCGGCTCAAGGGGATGGGTGTGAATGCTCTTCCCAGTCTGCCTGGCCACTGGGAATTGGGGCTCTGCTAAGCAAACGGCGGCTGGGGAGAATGTGGGCAGGCGAGTCCTGGCCCAGACCCGGTGTCACCCTCAGGACTTCCCTGAATCCCAGCTTTCCCATCCATAACGTGGCATAGTAACTCTGCTTACCCACGAGGTAAAGATGAAAGAGAACGGTGTCCTGGAAAGATGAAAAGGCCTGTACAAAAGTGTGGCATCGGGGTCATGAGCATGGACTTCAGGTCGGGTTTTGTCCTGCCTCTGGGCAGTTGTCACTTAAGTTTTCAGAGTCTCATTGTCCTCATTGTAAAAGGAAGATGATAATGACACTTGACTGTGAGAACCAGAGGACAGGCCTTTCAACCCCAAACCTCCCTCTTCCCCAACACTTAGCCTGGTACCTGTTATGTGTTAGGGTCCTGATGCATAGTGACTGAGCCAATAGAAAAAATACAGTAGCCGTTCACTGAACACCTCCTATGTGCCAAGTGCTTTACATAACTGTATCCATTGGAGACATATTGTTTCCAGGGAATCTCTCTCTCTCTTTCTCTCTCTCTCTCTCTCCCTCTCTCTCTCCCTCTCTCTCTCTCTCTTTCTCTCTCTCTCTCTCTCTCTATATATATATAGAGAGAGAGAGAGAGAGAGGGAGAGAGAGAGAGAGAGAAGAGGGGAGAAACGAAGCTAGGACCTGCACCCTGATGGGTGAGAAGGAGGTAACTAAGTCAACAGGGCAGGGAGCGTCAGCAGTGGCAACAGCAGGTGCAAAGGCCCTGTGGTTAGGGGAGAAGGGGCATGTGAAAAAGAAGAATTGAGGGAGATGCAGCCAGGCAGATCAACAAGGGCTGGACCACACAGGCCTCGGAGGCCAAGATGAGGGGTTATTGGAGGGCACTGAGCAGAGGGTGACTTGACAGTGAAGGGGCTGCTGGAGGAGCCGGAGGGGTGGAAGGGAAGCAGGTGAGAGACAGAGGTGACCTTGGCAAGGGCTCGGGCAGTGGGATGCCAGGCTGCTTCCTCACCTTGGTGCTGTCTCTGCAAAGGCGCTTTATAAATAACATATTTTGTAGCTGCTGACATTCGGCGCAGGCCTGGAGGACCTGAAAATAGGGGCCTCTGGCCTCCCGCCCCAGCCTCCCTGGGCCCCCATCCCTTGCCCAGCTTCTTCTAAGGGGCGTGCCTTGCTGGTCAAGAAAGCTGTATCTTTCAAAATCAACTTCCAAGTAAAACCCTCCTGCCGGGGACTTGCCTCCCCTCCCCCATGCCTTCAAGACTGGCGGAGATCAGATGTGTGGGGGGTAGGGCAGGACCATAGGGTGACAGGTTCAGATGTGGTTTTAGAGCCCAGCCTTGCCTAATGGAGTCTGAGTTCAATGGCAAAACCACAGCCCCACGGAGAAAGGCGCCTTGCTGCCGTCGCCTCTGAGCAGACAGAGTCCAAGGCAGTGGGACCCATAGACTCAGCCCCGTCCTCCTGCTGTTCCATGGTCTTTTGGAAAGAAAGCCCAAAGGGTAGATTTGAGGGGAAGGCTTTCCAGTGTCTGGGCACTGGAAGGCCAGGTTAGCACCGAGGCCTGTATTCCCGCCTCGCCTAGCTCGCCCCCAGGGGCATGTGGCCCCTTCCGCCTTGCTCTCTGCACACCGGAGCCCTGCAAACCTCGGGGCTGATACTTTCAGTGCCGGGTGCAGCTACGATCTGATCGATGGGACAATCGGGCCAGCAAATTGTGGCCAAATCCAGCCCACCCCCTGTTTTTGTAAGGCCTGCAAGCCAGGAACGCTTTCTGCACTTTCAAATGGTTGATTAAATTTTTAAAAATCAAACCGATATTTCATGACCTGAAAAATTACCTGCAATTCACACTTCAGCACCCACAAAGGAAGTTCTATTGGAACGCAGCCACGCCCGTTCTTTTACGGATTGCTCCAGGCTTGCTTCCTCCACTTCCTCTGCTGAGTCGTCCCTCCCCAAATCTACAATATTTACTATGTGACCTTTTACAGAAAATGTTTTCTGACGCCTGGTTGGAATTGTGAAATCCCTCCCTGCCGGTTGTTAAACCGCGGCTGCCCTGAGCGCCCCTCCCCAGGAACCTTCGGGACCTCTCCCAATCCATCAACAAAGGGGTGACAGCTGGGCTGTCAGGAGGGGTCCAGACCCCTGCGACCACCTGGGTCTTCTCTCATGATGGCTCCCACCATGCTACCGGTGCTTCATGGTTTAAATCCCGCCCCTGGTCCTGTTGCTGCTCCTTCAGCAAACTGTGCTTCGTTTTGCCGCAGAGTTTTAGCTCACTCTGTTCCCTGTGCCCGGATGCTCTTCCCCTCATCCCCATCACCCACACAAACTCAGCTGGTCCCTCTCCCCCTCAGGTCTCGGCTAAAGTGTCAGCGGGGCCTCCTCTGCGCCAAGGTTAGGTGAGATCCCCGGATCCGTGCTGCTGTGGCCGTGAACTTCTCACGATGCAGCCCATCGTGATCCCTCGAACATTTGTAATTATATCCTCATCGCCTGCTGTGCTTACTGTCCTGCTCAGTGCGGGGACCCTGCTGTCGTTCTCAGGGCTGAATCGTGGGCACCTGGGAGGCACCGGGCTCCTGGCAGGACTCTGTGAAAAGATGGTTGACTGACTGCATTCCCGTGGCTTCTGTAACAAATGACTGTGACCCGGGGCGGGGGGGGCCTAAAACCGCAGAGATGTATCCTGTTACAGCTCTGGAGGTGGAAGTCTAAAATGTAGGTGGCTTCAGGACCACACTCCCTGCAGAGGCTGGAGGGGAGGATCCTTCCTGCCACTTCCAGCTTCTGGTGGCCCCAGGGGTTCCGTGGCCGGTGGCCACATCCCTCCCGTCTCTCCTTGCATCATCAGGTGGCCTCCCCCCTTCTGTTCCTCTCCTCTGTCTCGCTCTTATGAGGACACCTGTCATGGACTATGGGTCCACGCAGATAATCTAGGGTAATCTCCGGACCCTTGGTCACATCTGCAAAGATGCGTTTTCCGAACAAAGGCACGTTTAGAGCTTCCAGGGATTAGGACCCCATCTCTTTGGGGGGCCATGTTTTAGTATACTGCCGTTTCCTGATTATAGATTCAGTGGAGGTGAAGGCCTTTTTAACAAATGAACTGTGTATTTTAGAGCAGTTTCAGATTTACACACTTACTGTGAAGAATGTGTAGAGTGTTCCCCTGTACCCCACACCTAGTTCCCCTACTAACGTTTCAGATCAGTGTGGTATGTTGTCACAACTAAGGGAGCAATAGAGTCCGTACTTTGTGTGGGTTTTCTTAGTCCTTTCCCTAATGTCCTTTTTTCCTTTTTTTCCTCTGCCTCGCTGTGAGGCTTATGGCTTATGGGATCTTAATCCCCTGACCGGGGATTGAACCTGTGCCCACGGCAATGAAAGCGCAGAGTCCTAACCACTGGACCGCCAGGGAATTCCCCCTAATGTCCTTTTTCTTTTTTTAAATTGGAGTGTAGTTGCTTTACAATGTTGTGTTATTTTCTGCTGTACAGCAAAGTGGGTCAGCTACACGTGTACACATATCCCCTGTTTTTTGGATTTCCTTCCCATTTAGGTCTCTAATGTCCTTTTTCTGTCCCAGGATCCCACCCAGGACCCGACATGACATCTGATAGTCACGTTTCCCTAGGCTCCTCTTGGCTGTGGAGTTTTCCAGACTTTCCTTGTCAGGTATTTTGTAGAATTTGGGTTTGTCTGATGCTTTTCTGCTGGTTAGACTAGGGTTAAAGGCTTTGGGGAGGAAGAGTCGAAGGGCACCCTTCTCCTCACATCGTATCAGGAGTCCACGCACTCAACCTGACTTATCACTGTTGACGTTGACTTTGACCACCTGGCTGAGGTTGTGTTTATCAGCTTTTTCTACTGTAAAGTTACTCTTTTTGTCCCCCCTCCCTTTGCATCCCATCCCCTTTGGAAGGGGTCACAATGCCCCGCCCACACGTAAAGAGCAGGGGTCACGCTCCACCTCCTTGAGGCTGGAGGATACATCAACTATTAGGGATTATTCTTCATGGGAGACTTCTCTCTTCTCCCCAGTTTATTTATTTATTCAATCATTTATTTAGTCAGTATGGTCTCATGGATATTTGCTTTAGCTTTGAGTTTTAATCCAGTATTACATTTTTATTTTTCTTGCATAAATTGTCCGGCTTTGACCGCTCGGGGTTCTTCCGTTGGCTCCCGTGTCTCTTTGACTTACCCCCAATCATTGTGGGTGGTCATTATTATTATTAGTAAGCATTTCCTGACTTTCTGGCACTGTAAGATGCCCCAAGTTCATCTTGCATATTCCTGTCCAGAATAAGCTACTTCTCTAAGGAGCTCTGGTTGCTTTTATTGGAGAATGGTATTAGAAACCAAGATCTGGGTGCTGGGTGTGTTCACTGCTTCTGGGGTGTTGTTGCTTCCAGGTGTGCTCAGCCGGCAGTGAGGAGATGGGTGTGTGTACACTAAGCCAGGCACTACACGTATCAACACATATTTTCATAGGCGACTACCTGTGTCTATATTAAGGTCAGCAGTGAGTTCATACTGGTATCTCCAGTGTAACCCACTACTTCATGGGTCATTTTCACCTCCCCTCTTTGCTTATGTCACTTAAACAGCGAGAAACCTGCAGTCCAGAGAACCTCAGCTTCCCCTTCTGTAAAACACAGGGCTGAGAAGAAGGGGCCATCCGTGCTGCTTCCAGCACTAACCCCCTAGGACACCAAGATAAAACAAACACAAAGAAGCAGTTCATTAACCCAGATCCTATTTTTCTATTCGAACACAGCAGGGTTTTCCTAATGGGTCTTAAACATATACTCTGGAAGGGCCTTTTACCTTTTCCAGGGATTATGGTGTAATCTAAACAAATACGTAAGGAACAAAAACCAGCCACGATGACATGAACATTTAGTGTAGCCTGCCGGAGGCCCTGGGCTGTTCGTCACTGTCTATGTGGATATCACGGCCTCACTATGGGGTCATCACGTACCTCTCCTCTCCTCCCCCAGAGATCTTTGGCCAAACAGGCCCCCTTTAATGGGGGAATCATTTAATGCACCAGAAAAGCTATGATCTGTGCTTCAGTGGGCCACCCAGGAGGCAACCCAGCTCTGAAAGATGTCAGCTAGGGCTTCCCTGGTGGCGCAGTGGTTGAGAGTCCGCCTGCCGATGCAGGGGATGCGGTGTTCGTGCCCCGGTCTGGGAAGATCCCACATACCGCAGAGCGGCTGGGCCCGTGAGCCATGGCCGCTGAGCCTGCACATCCGGAGCCTGTGCTCCGCAGCGGGAGAGGCCGCAGCAGTGAGAGGCCCGCGTACCGCAAAAAATAAAAAATAAAATGTCAGCTAACCAGGGAGACCTAGAGGCAAGTTCAGAGTTGCCTTCAGTTCTTTTACAGGAATTCCTCACCACCGCCTGCCCATCCAAGGGTTGATAGTGTTGGCAAATGCACTGGGCCAGGTCGCCGTTTTATAGCTATCCAAGTAACCCTGAGCCAATCAGAGCAAACAATCACTATGAAAGTTGAATCCAGAACCGTCTTCATCCCCGCCCCCCGCCGCCCCCAACCCCCCGCCATGTGGAGTCCCTCTCTGGCCCTTCCGATGCCTCCTGCTTTGCTTCCCCCGTACCCTTACCCAGTGGCAGCCAGAGGACAAGTTAGCCACGAGCCTCCCACCCTCCCCACCTAGACTTCAGCACCAGGGGACGGGAGCTGTGTGTGTCTCATCAACAGGGAGGCTGAGGATGTGGGCTCTGGGGCAGGTGACCAGGAGGCAGCCTCTGTGGAACTTGGGTTCTCTGAGCCTCAGCCTTCTCATCTGTGAAATGGAGGCAATAATACCCCCAACTCAGAGGTAGGGTTACTGTTTCCATTTTAGAGATGAGGACTCTGCACACTACAATTTGATGAGCGTTGCTTTAATTATTGGCAGGTCTTCCTTTCTTCCTTGCTTCCTTCCTTCCTTCCTTCCTTCCATCTATCCATCCAATTATCACTTAGTGCCTCTGCGATGTGAGGCTCTGTATGAAGTCCTTAGGAGTACACAGTGATCTTTCTGGAAGTCCTTCGCTCATCATGGTGGGGAAAGAGAATCAAATAAATACCTACGTTTTGGCCCAGTCAGATGAAGAGTGGTAACAGAGGCAATGGGGACCCAGGGGAGGGAGGGCCCGTTTTCCTGCAGGTAGGGTGGGTGACAGGGGCAGAGGGAGGTGGGTGGGAGAAGCACATTGGGGTGGGCTTGTGTGCCAACTTGCTGAGTTGGGACCCAACCTGCCAGCAGGAAGCTCTGGTGCATGCCTTAGCAAGTGAAACTAAATTTGAAGAGTGGAAAAAAAACAAAAGAAAAATGACTTTCTCTCCCTCGGAAACTGTGGCTGCGTTTCATAACCTGAGGGCTTGGAATAGGTTAAACTTGCTTTCCCTAATGGAGTGTGGCAGCAACAGTGCAGCACTTATCTGGAGATCTTTCATCTGAGGACAGGCAGATGCTATACTCCTTCCTCTCCAAGGCGGAAGTTACTTATCCACCTGAACCTTGACGTCAGTACTGAATCGTTCAAGGAATTCAGAGCTGGTACCACTGGCATGATCTGGGTAATTAATCATTTGTTCTCAGGAGATGGCAGGGCCGATAGGATCTCCTGTGGTGCCGAGATTTCTCCTTCCCTTCTCCTAGAACACGCCTCCCGCTGCCCCTCACTCTGGCCCACTGGATTCGGGATGGTTCTGTTTTTTCAGTCATGGTTCTGGGGGTCTCCTCGGGTGACCCTGTTCTCTGCTCCTCACAAGGACTGGCCTCCCCAGATAGTGTTAACTGGTCATTTCTTTAAACAGTCATTCAGGCCGGATTTCCTATTTTTCCTTCCCCCTTTTCTGGCAGCTCGCCGGCCCGGCTGCACCCCCTGGCCTCCTGCCAGGTGTGTGCTCCACGGGCCCAGGTGGGAGTCACCTGCTGGAGCTTCCCTCCTCCCATGAAAGCAGGTCCCCTGTGAACTGGCCACGGGAAATCCGCAGGTTCCACACAAAAGCCAGGCACCTGGGTTCTCTTGAGGAGCCGGGTGATCTGGGCATCCACACTTGGCAACAGTGGGCTGGAGCTGGGGGCCGTCGCTGCCTTCAGGGGGCTTGTTTTTCCTGCCTGCTTGAAGCTGAGTGAGGGAAGGGGGCCCTCACCTCCCTGGTTTCCATCCATGCTGGACCCACTGCATCCCAGGCCTCGCGGGTCACTGACATGGAGCAGAAGATGTACACACGTCGGGTGCACGTCTGGGTCAGATTGAGACGATCCCGCCCTCCCCACCCGATCATGGCTGTTTGCAGAACTAAGGCTGGGGGTCCTGCGGGAACTGCGGAGAGTGCGGGCGGGGGGCGATTTGGCAGAGACAGAGGAAAGCTGGAGCTTGTGGAAGGGCGCTCATCCTCACTCGGGGCCCAGGACAGGCCGGAGGAGGGAGGTCTGAGCTCACACGGGTTCCCCAACGTGATCTCGTTGGCTGGGGCAGTGTGGGCACCTTTGTGGATGGTGGACCAGCCAGAGGCATCTCTCCTCACTCTGGAGGCTGTTCAGACCTCAGCACGCCCTAGGGAGCCCCATGGTGCCCTCCAGCTGACAGGAGAGGCCCACGGCAGTGAATTCCAGTGATGGGGAGACTAAGAAACATGGCCCCTCTGAGTTGTGGCCTGAGATCCTCACTGGCTCCACGGGAGCCTGGAGCCCCCGGCAGGAGGGCACTTTCCCTGCTCTGTGTGGCCTGCAGGCTCTGGACCGGCATCCTTCTGGGCAGGGGGCCATTGCCTGACTCACCAACTGGGGCAGTAGCAATTTCGCGTTTCAATCTGAACCCCGTCCCCGAGACAGATGAGGACGCTGGTCTCAGAGGCCCCCCCAGGTCACCCACTAGGATTCGGACCCCAGGTCAAGCCAGGCCTGAATCTCACCGGCTTCCAGTTGGCCACTGCTATGACCATTTGTTCCATTTTGTGTGCACAGAGCAGAGGCTGGTCATCCCTGTGTCCTTAGCCAGTGCCTGGCCGGGCCCGTCTGAGAGTCACACGTGTTCTTCTCTCTGCCTGCAATGCCCTCCCCCACCCACTCACCTGGCCGGCTCTTCTTGTCTCAGCCTAAATACCCCCATCCCTGCCCTCTTAGGCCTTTTGTTTTGCTTTTTAAATAAATGGAATTTTTAAAATGAAAAAGCAAAATCAGAATTATGGCTTTTGTGATAAAAGCCAATTCCCCCTCAATTAAGTATAATTACACAAAGGTATGGTATTACCTGATAAGGCTGAGATTGGATAGAAACAGTGTGGATTTGGACCTCTATAACTGCCCAGCACCAGGCCCTGTGGGCCATCACAGGCCTTTGTTTCAGGTGTGTCCACTGTAGCTGGGGAGGCAGGCCTGTCCGGGGGACCCTTTCTAAGAGGATAGACTCGTCCACTTCATGTCTAGTCACTGAGTCAAATGAATGAAGTAAAGGGAACAGCGAGGTCATGGGCTCAGTCCTGCTGCTCCAGCCGAATGACCTTGGGCAGTGGGCCGCTGGACTCCTGAAGCCTCAGTTTGCTCATCTGAAAAATGGGCGTGACCACAGCTCCTCTCCCATGGGGCTGATATGAGTGTCCGGTGGGATCACAGCCACGCCGGGCATGGCAAGGGCTCAGGAAGCAGCTATTCTGAATATCCTCGGGGTTGTTATAATTAATAGTGCACGTGGGGAAGGAGGAAGCAGGCCTCAGGGGAGCCCCCATTGTCATGGGTTTATCGCCGGGCCGCAGGGCCTCGGGGATGGCCCCAAGGGAACCACAGGGACATTTGCCAAGGGGCTCCTGGGGTCCAGGAAAGCAGAAGGGAAATGCTGCCTTGGCCTTTTTGACCTCTGCGCGTCTCCCCCTCCCCACTCAGCTCCATCGAAGTCGGGGCCAGGCTTCCTCTGCTGTGCTTTCCATTGTCTTTAGGACCGCTGCCACCCTCTCTCTCTGTGTCTGTCTCTCTCTGTGTCCCCACCTGCTCACCGGGACCAGGGCCCACCCTCTAAGAAACAAAAGGGTGCGATGAAATACCAGGAGTTTTCTCCAGCAGGTGGAGGTGACCCCTGCCTCTACCTGGTGGGGTCCCGTGTGGGCTCTCAGCTGGTCTGGGGAGATGCAGGGCACCCACTGTCTGGGGTTTCAGTGTGGCCCAGCCTTGGACCCCCTCTGGGTGCTCCCCCAAGGCCACGGCCCGGATATGGCTGGAGCTGAGGTCATCCGTGGTGTATTTCATGCTGACCGGATGCGGGCCGGACCTCAGCGGGAAGGAAGGAAGCTGTAACTGAGCCTGGCCGTGCCCAGCCCTGGCATCTACACATTGCAGCCCAGTGCCTCCCACCCCCATCCGTGGAGGAAGGGGCGTGGTCAAGGCCATCGCCACTCACGTCAGACGTGGCCACATTCAAATCCCGGCTGCACCGCTCAGCGGCAGCGTGGCCTTGGCCATTCCTGGGCTCTTTGAGTCTTAGTTTCCTCCTGGGGTCGCGGGGGCAGAGCTAGAACTTGCTGCATTGGTTGCTGGGATGACGAACAGGGATGCAGCACAGACAGGGTTTAGGAGGCAGCCTGGCACCGGCCACGCAGGAGCTGTCCCATCCCTGCTGGGGGAATAAGGAAACAGAGGCACAGAGAGTTTGAGGGGTGAAGGCGGCCTGTGCTGGGCAGTGGGTGGGGAAGGCTTCCGAGGATGAGTTCCGCTCAGTGTGAGCAAAGGCGCGTGGGAGACAGAGATGGAAACCCAGCACTGAGGGCACGCAGCTCCAGCCTCAAGAAGCTGGTAACAGTCTGCGGGCTCCTTGGCCGTCTCCCCTTGCCTTCAAACCCTGCCTGTTCACACGTCCCAGGCTCCATTTGGTTTCCAGCACCATGGAGGAGGGGGATCCATCCCCGAGTGCCCACCACGCCTGGGAAGCCTTCCCCTTCCGTGTGGACGGGCTTTCCCGTGTGATGGTTCACCGCCAGGTCCCCAGACCCAGCGTGGTACTCAGCCCTCATCAGGAGCTTCAGATGGGCTGAGAATGAATGAGTGAATGAATGAATGAACGAACGAACAAGCTCACACAGCAGAACCTTTCTGTCCTTCCTTATGGGACATGAGCTTGTTGAAGCCAGATCCACGTCAGAGCCTCGCGGAAACAGAATAAATCAGTTCACCTGGAGAACATTTGTTGTGGGAACAAGACAAGGAACAGAAACGGTGCCCATGTGGACAGAGCAGGCTGAGCGAGGGGAGAAGGCAGCCCAGAAGCCTTGACAAGGTTTGGGCATTTTCAAAGGACAGCAGGATGTTCCTACTGGGGGCGCACGCGTCTGGACACAAGCCGGGGTGTCCTCTCGCGGTTAGAAAGTCACCTGCCTCTTTCTACCCATCAGCCACAGCTTTGGGGGAGCGTGACCTTCCTTCCACGGCAGGGCCCACAAGGGTGTCTTCATTCTGCCTCCAGACGAACCCCGGGAGAAGGAGGAGGCGGGGAGACCGTATGTGATCTCCTACTGATTCCCTCTCTAAAGACCCATTTACAAAAAGGTGTTAAAAATTAATGTACAAAACCTTAAGCTGCCAGCTTGGCCCCTGAAGGACACGCGCAGATGCACTTTGTCACGGTGACAGATTCAGGGGCGTTCATTTCTTACAGGGAGAACATCGTTTGAATTAGGACAGCAGCCATCAGTTAAATAAACAGTCACATGGTTTCAAGGACCAGCCGGGCTTAGAACACCGCCTGGCCGCTCTCTCCCGGGCTTTGCTGGCTTCTGAACTTTGATGTGTGTGCGGTTCCCTCAGAGGCCAGGAGGTGGGGGGCCATCCCTGGAGGGAGGAGGAATTCCGTCTCATCGGCAGACTTCAGGGCTGGTCATGGAAGTTTTCAAATTCAAACTCTTTTTAAAACAATTATAAAATATGTGTTCATGATAGTGCAAAAGCAAATTAATCATGATGGGAGGAAATACAATTTAAAAGAAAAAATGTTCCCCCCTCCTTCACCCTGATGTTACATTTTTCTGGAACTTTTCCATATATATTCACCCGTGTATGTGTCTATCTTACATTTTAACAACTACAGTGGAGCCTCTTGTGTGCTGGTTGCCACTAGCTTTTCTCCTCTGGATTAACTGGGATCTCTTCCCATATGAGCCCAGGGAGGCGGAGGCCCTATCTTGGTCACTGGCCCGGCACCTGGCTTGAAGTAGCCCCCCGGAAATATTTGCATCGAGTGGAGGAATACAGGTGAGCCTCCCTGTTGGCCGGCTGTGGGGTTCTCATGGTGCGACACCCCCTCATGGGTCTCAGGGACCTAGGAGCCGGAGGTGAGGGCTGTAAGAAATCCTGCCTGAAAGCCCCTTGCTTCTTAGACGCACGAACCAATGGATCAGGAGGGTAAATTCCTGGAAGCAGAGTCCCCAAATCAAAGGGGCCAAGTGGTTAACTCTGAGGGATATTGTCAAATTGCTGACCCTTCCAAGGAGATAGCTGGTCCTTGACTCTTGGCACGGTTCTGGGTTTTTCCGGAAGTCTTGTACGTTCTTTCCGCCTGGCACTTTCAGGCCCAGAGACACAAGCGCGGTGGAGATGGAGGCCTCTGGAGCCGCTGCTACCGCCTACCGTGCCTCTGTACTAACTTCAAGGATTGTTTGAGGCCCCAGGGGCAGCTGCTAAGTGAGGCCACCCCTCCCGATGGTCCACTCCTCTCTGAAGTGGTTTCGAGTCCCAGAGATGAGGTGATCTGATCAATTATAGGCAAACAGCGGCCCAGAGAGGCAAAGCGACTTGCCCAAGGTCACACAGCTTGTCAGGTTCCCAGGGGGAGCTCCACCACTTCTGCTTTTTGCTTGAAGCCCAAAATATCTTTGTTTCTTCCTATATAAAATAAGGACCATGTTATGGCTCTGGGTTTGAATCCTCACCTGCTGACTCTGGGTAAGCCCCTTTACCTGTGTGTGCCTGCAGAGGTCACAGGTGAGGGGCCTAATGGGGTGAGCTCCTCCTTGGGCCGATGCAAGGGAGACTCTGCTGCTGGGTGGCTGCGGCCCGGGCCCCGGGTTGGGGCTGAGCTGGGTCAGCGCTTCCCGCAGCTGCTGGCCCTTCCTCCAGGTCCGGCACCCAGGGTGCCCAGGTGACAGGAGAGCTGATGCGCCATGGGAGCTACAGGTCAATCCCGGCCCCGACGCGGTGCCGACCACAAAGGCCTTGGTGTTGAGCAATGTGATCGCCATCTTGTAACTCACCCACTACCTCTGACCTTTGGATTCAAAGAATAATTAATGGGGCACTTTGGACGGGGCTTGGAGTGTCAAGCTTTTAATTAATACACGGGCAGCCTGCATATATTTAGCTGGGCCATTCTGCCTGGTCCATCCAATTACCCAGACTCATTATACAACTTGATTGCGTTTTCCATTACTCAGTGATCTTGCTAAATGGGTGGCCAGGCTGCAGACGGGCAGCCAGCACCGGTATTGATTAGAGGACACAGTTTATTACCCAATGGAGGCGATGCTCGGGGCCGTAAATCTTGCGCAGGACGCAGCTTCTCTGCAGCCTCCAGGTGGGGATGCAATTGTGTTTGGATGAAGCATTTCAGCCATTGACCCTCCTTTCAAACTTCCCGGGCGTCCTGCCTTTTGTTTAATTGAATTGCCTTTCCGCTGCCAACTCTCCCTGTAAATACAATCAGGGACCCCTCCTGCTTTAATAGCAGAAATGGATACAGGCCATTCTTCATCTGTCCCTGGGCTCCAGAATGGTTAAGCTTGCCAGGAGCGCCTGGGGGATCCGCCACAGGAGGAAGCTGAGCCTCCTTTTATTCTCAGCAGCTTAAGGACGGGTCCTGTACCAGCCCCACCATCTCCTGCCTTGCATGGCCCTAGGGAGAAGGTGGGCTCTCACCCTTGGTGTGGGAGAAGCAGCAGTGCGTTCAGCTGGCGGCCCCAGGAACTCGCTTCTAAGGTTGTGATTGCAATCCCAAGGGGAGAAACACGCTTCCCTCCATAGAATCAAGAGTATTCTTTCATAGACCATAAGCTTCTTTAATTTATATCACCCCTTCAGAGCTGGATCAATCTGTTTTCCTAATCTGAAACAGAGTACAGCAGGGGAGAAAAGGAAAAAAAAAGAAGATGAAGCAATGTTTGGGCTGTTTCTTTCTTCTGCATAAAAGCTAGTGAATGCCGGGTACATACCAAGCACTTCACATTTGTCATCTCCAGTCCTCAGACAACCTAGGAAGTTAGTGCTTGGGTCAAATTTTTTTACTTTTTGGATGAATGGAGACTTACAGAAGACTTGCAAAAATAGTATTCCTCTAGACCCTTCAGCCAGCTTTCCCTTGTGTTGACAGCAAAAAGTGTTTTTAATTAGCAATCTCTAAGAGAAAGCAGAGGCCCAGAGAGGTTAAGGAACCTGCAATAGGTCACACAGCAATGGTGGGATATGAGCATGAATCTGGGTGCAGCTTTGCCTGTGACACCCCCAGCTGCCTGTAAGTGTGAACAACCGAAGGGCTTAAAAAGCAGGAGCAGGGGCTTGTCGTGCAACTACAGAATCCAGGAGCAGAACTGTAGGTCTCTGCAAAAGGCTACGTCTGATGCCTAAGAGCCGAAATGAAGACAGAGCTTCATTTCTATCTGAGACGCACTTTGCTTTGCAAAGGCCTGGAGGAGACTTGAATTCCTACAGGGTAGGAGGGATAACAGGCACCACAGGGACCAGTGGCCAGGGTCCTCCCTCCCTTATTTGGACTTTATCTTGTTCTGTGGACCCCAAACTCTCCCCAAGGCTCTGCTTCCTGGCCACCTCCGGGAGCCAATCAACAACCAGAACATCTAATTGGGCTTGTGTTGACACTTCTTTTGACAATCCAGTGGTACAATTAGCAACAATTAACCTTGAGAATAAATGAACCACCACAAAAGAAAAAGTTTCTCTTTTGCCAAGCACAGCAGACACCCTTTCAACAAACACCATTCTGATTTTCTGGACACTCCTAATGAGAAAAAGAGCTGCCGGTGGTTTAAATAAATAGACCGATGGGTCAAAAATAAATCCCATTAGTAAACACAGTAACGGATGCCAGGCTTGGCACTCAGCACTCCGCGTTGACTTAGCTCTCTGAATCCCCTCTAAAATCTGGTAAAATCGACACTGTTATGCCCTTAAGAAAAAAATTTTTTCTAAAAACACTGATTTTATTGAAGTATAGTCGATTTCCAATGTTAATTTCTGCTGTGCAGCAAAGTGATTCAGTTATACGTATATTTCATATTCTTTTCCATTACGGTTTATTACAGGATATTGACTATAACTCCCTGTGCTATACAGTAGGACCTTGTTGTTTATGAAAAACAACTTTTTAATTTTGAAATAGACAGGAAATTGCAAACAAAGAACAGAGAGGTCTCATGTACCCTTCACCCAGCTTGATGACATCTTATGTGACCATAGCCCAGTATCAAAAGCAGGAACATTGACACTGGTTCCATCTGCAGCCCTTACTCAGAGATCACTGGTTTTGCATGCACCATTTGTGTGTGTGTGTGTGTGTGTGTGTGTGTGTGTGTATAGTTCTATTCAGTTTTGTCACTCTGATCCGCTTTTCGTAGATGAGGAAACCAAACTGTAGAGAGGCTGAAGGGACTGGCCCAAGATGACAAGGCTTGTAAGTGGCCAAGCCAGGCAACGTCAAGGTCAGATGCCTGCACACCCCACCTGCCCCTCTAGACTTTCCAGTACCCCACTCTGTGGGAACATGATTAATATGTGGAAACTTGACTTGCGGATGAATTTAGCCCTTGAATAACCGACACGGCTGGTGGTAAAAATGTCTTCTTACCAGTTTATCTCCTCTAAAGATGATACGCGATGAGGAGAGATTTAAAAAAAAAAAAGTGTGGTGGTTTGACAAGGTGTCTCCAGTCTGGTGGTGTGGACAAAAGTGACCAGGGACGACCAGGGTTAGGGGAGACCAACTGGCAAATGGAAACCCACCTCACACGAGGGGGGGGCAGGCGAGGCCCCAACACACACACCAGAGGGAAGGTATCTGCTCACATCCAAGGAACACAAATTAATAACAAATTGCAAAACTAACGTGCCCTAGCGACTTGCCTTTGTTCTTGGAGCTGTTAGGAATTTAAAAGGTCATGGAGCTACAATAAATAATGACACCCCCCCCAAAAAAAGCTTATTTTGTGCTTGAGAGATAGGCTTTTATTTTGGAGGGGGGTGGGGGGTGTTTTAATGGCTCTGGGGAGGGGGTTTGAAATCATCTCCTTCCCTCTGGGAGGCAGTGCCAGCGAGTGGAAACTTACGGCAGGTTAAATTAAAAAAAAAAATCAATGGCATTTCAGGTGATCGTGAATTAAGGGCTATTGACTGAGGCTTAAAGGGGATTAAGGTTAAAGCCTGTGGATGATCAATGGGCCATTACTGCTGTGCTGTGCTGGAGGGAGGGGGCAGCAGGCTGCAGCCTTGGGGGCAGGGGCTGCCAGAGCTGGGGGGCAGCTCTGACTGCACCCCTTTGAACATCAAAAGTATGCGATGCGTCCGCACGTGTCAGACTAGAGGAACCAGGGCTCCAGCGCGTGAGGGAAGCGGTTTGCTGGTTCACTGGCCCCATGAAGACGCCCATGCTGTGCCCTCCCGGACCTCACCCACCAGGGAGGAAATGAGACCCACCCTCCATCCCCATCTTGCGCAGACAAAGCCAGAGGTGCGGCCCGAGGCCGCCTCCGTGCCAATCAGTCCTGGGGCTGTAATAACTACAATTTTCTGATTTGAAGGCAAAACCAAATAACCCACAGGGGTAATTTGGGCCCCGTGGGGCCCTCTTCCTGAGAAGGAGTACAGATTGATTTTTCTTTCATAAGCCCAATTTTATGCGGCTCATCGTCCCCCCTCCATCATTTCTGAGCTCTTTTCTTTCTTTCTGCTCAGGACACAGTTAACAGAGGCTCAGAAAGTTTCTTGCTTCTGATTTCTCCCCTTTGTTGACATAGCTTCACTTCTGTGCAGAGGAAAGGCCGAGAAGCCAGCAGCCCCTGGCCCGTCTTGGGAGAGTCGCTGACCCTTCAGGGTCTCAGTTCACCTGTGTCCACCACCGAGGGGCCAGAGCCTGTAGAGGGGTCCACCTCTGCCTGAGCACCAAACTCTACAGAAACACTGACAGCCTGGCTCTGCCCGGGGGCCCTGACTCAGTATTTCCAGCGGTCAATGCCTCTCTGGCCCCCACGTCTGTTCTTTACCTAGTGAACTTTAAAGTCTAAACCCTGGCTCAGAACTCACCAGCAGCTCCCAACTCACTGAGAGTGAAACCCACAGGAGTTGGGACTGTGGCCCCAGGGTCCTCCCCTGTTGTCTCTGCCTGCACCTGTGCCGCTCTTTCCCTCTTTATTCTGTTAAGCCATTCTGGGCTTCATTCAGTCGGTGGTTCTCTCCAAAGTGGTTCTCACCGCAGGGCCTTTGCACATGCCGTTTCCTTTGCCTGGAATGCTCTGATCTGCCCGTGGCCCACCCATCATGTTCTTCAATCCTCAGCTCAGTGGTCACTTCCCCAGGTCACACTGTCTACCTTCCTATAGCATCGCCCCGTATCGTGGCCCGGAATTCTGTTCTGTTTATCTGCTCGTGTGTCTCCTGCCTCACGAGAACGTGCCCTTTCATCCTTGCATCGGCACGCCTGGCCCCTTGTCTGGCACATAGTAGGTGTTCAGAGACGTCAGCGGAGTGCATGAGTGAATGAATGCATTCTGTGATCAGACGAGTTTCGGAGGCCCTGGAACACAGCCAAAGGCTCATTACAGGCCTTTTTCAGCTGTGACATTTCGTGAGTCTGGGCTCATCTTTCTTGAGCTCATTTTACACACGAGGGAGCAGAGGTTCCCAGTAGGTTGATCATCCTGGGAGGGTTCCCCCCGCAGCTATTAGTGGGGTCCTCAGGTAGTCCCCTCTCCACCCTGGGGGTACCCTCCGGGCGGTTTTGGGTTTGGAAAGAAGGTAGATGGTGCCACGTGGCCTCTGAGCCTGGCAAAAAGGCCCTCGGGGTCAATGGGACCACCTGGCCTTGTCAGTGACCGAGGCCCCTCACTTCCAGTGAGGAGTTGAAACTGGTACCAAGAGCTCAGTTCCGGCGAGAGGCACGCGGCTCCCAATATAGAAAGAGACAGAGTCGTTTTGAGGCCACTGACATCTGCCAGGTGCTTCCCCGGCTCTTAATCCTTCATAAAGAGCTGCCCATCAGCTCACCTCTGCGCACTGAAAATAGTGTAGGATCGCTTATCCCCTCTGGTGGGAGCCGTGCCGGGAGGGCTCCAGGCTGGAAACTGAGCCCAGCCTTCCCTCCTCCAGGCCCGGAGCGGGGTCTGGGGAGTCTGCTGGCTGGCAGAGTGTTTCCTGCAAGTCAGAGGCAGCCCATTCTACTGTAACACCTAGTTCCATCGGAGGTGGTCTGTTGTGGTATCCGTAAATCTCCCCTTCTCTTCCCCGACCGGCAGGAACAGCGGATCGAGAAAAAGGCCAGACGTGGACGCTGACACTTGGATTTATGCCCTCGCTTTCTCGCGTTCCAAGCTTTCCCTCTGTTTAGCTGCAGAGGTGGCCACGGAGCCAGGGTGTCCCCTTTTTGGGCCTAGGAGTGCTTTCTCCAAGCTTCCAGCCAGCCACAAGCTTGTCCCCTCAGCCCCAAGTGGGGAGAGGCTCATGTCAGAGGGTATTTGGGGGCAAAGCCAGAGACCCAGCCCTTCACCCGCCCCTCCCCTGCCTGCGGGAGGATGCAAACAGGAACTTCCATCAGCGCTCAACCAGCAGGCAGTGCCCAGCCTGGCGGAAGCACGCCGGCCACCCATTAGTCGTTATGGAAACTCATTACCCCGAGAGGTCATTCGGCTGAAAATATAAACAATTTCCAAAAGGTTTTAGCGAAATTCATGGGTGACAGCCATAATGGCATTATTTAGAGAGTAGGACGCACCACTTCTGAAGCCGTGGGCGAGACCTACCTCCGGTCAGGTGGGGACCTGCTCACCTGTACGTTTCTGCAGCCATCCCCTCGTCACCACAGCAGCCAGAGGCCGGGCACATGGCAGGCCCTCCTAGAAGCCTCTGAGTCCAACAGTCCAAGGGCTACTCCACTGCTCTCAGCCAGGGCTCAGTAGGGAGAGAAAAGAGATGAGGCCGTGGTACCCTCCGGACTCCCCAGCAGATACCTCCTGCAAAGCGGTACAGAAAAGCATCACCTGTAATGAATGACGGTACTATATGACAATAATAATAGCTAGGTGCCAATAAGGTAGCGTTCAGTGTGATTATCGTTGCAGTATCGTGTTGTTTAATTGCGTCATTAATGATCAATTGCTATTGACCTTAATTACTAATAGTAACACAGGGTACCAGTGTGTGCCACGAGTGTTTTGGGAGCTCTAATCCTCATCACAACCTTGCAAGGCAGGCACTGTTATCATCCTCATTGTACAGATGGGCTAACGGTTATGCCCTCTAACCTTTCACTGCATTAAAACTATGCCTCGGGCCCCGTACCAAGCGCGATCGTCAAGTTCCCTAAAGCACCGTCTCGCTCTCTCTCACTTTTACCCAACATTCATCCAACAAGGGTTTATGGCGCTCCTACTGCCTGTTACATCTTGTTCTAGACGCTGGGGAGGAAGGGCAGGGCCTGCGCTTGGACTTTGTTTTCTACTTGTTCATTGCTACTCACCGCCCAGAACCTACAGAGCATTTCTCCCAGGAAGGCTTTTCCTGAACGTGCCGGCCAGAGGCAGGAGCCTCTTTGATGCCCCCCTAGGTTCTGTGCTTCCCCGACCCCAGCATTTAGAGGTCTGGGGCAACTGCCCGTTTTGTATCAGTCTTTCCCGTTTAAGGGCCGGGGACAGAATAGGCAGTCACTGAATATTTGTTGGATTTTATCACTAGGAAATGAGCTCCAGAAGAACTGGGTCTGTATTGTTCATCACTGTGTCTCATAGAACCATGTCTGATCCCGAGTGAGTACAAGATATATTTGTTGGATGGATGGATGGGTGGGTGGATGGATAGGTAGGTGAGTGGACAGGTAGATGGTTCTCCAGTGGTGTTTGAATAGATGGTTGGTGATTCGATGGACGGAAGGAAGGACAAACAGACAAACAAGTGGTTGGGTGGATGGTCAGAGAGATGTTTGAATAGATGAATGTCGGATACTTGAATACATAGATAAACAAAATGTTGGTTATTAGGATAGAGGGTTGGATGATTAAATGGCTGATTCAAAATCTAAGCACTGATGAACAGAATGCTTTCCACTGGCTTGTTTCTTGAAAGAAAGAGGAAGAGAGAGATGGATGGGTGGAGGAGAAGAGAGACCCCACCTTCCCTCACACACTGCAACCCCGGTCCCCCCTCGCTGACCTTTCCCATGCTCGTTTCCAGTCCCGATGTTGACAGGCCAAACCACAGAGAAAGCAGGCTCCCCTGGCTCCCGTCCCGGGCCCAGTCCTCTACCCTCCGCTGTGCAGACGGCTCAGCAGTGAATTCTGACCTCTGCCTGGAATTCCTCAGCTGGCTGGACGTGAACTTGTTCTCAGAGCTGTGAAACTTGACATACGTTATCCGGAGCCTTTCAACTCCCAAGTTTGCTCGGCCAAAACAAGCCATCTTTGTTTAGTCTTTGGGGTTCTTTCCCATGGAAACGGCTGCTGCAACCATGGCCATTTCTACAGGCCTGGAGCCCACAGGGCTTCCCCCGTCCCCCGACCCCCACCATCACCACCAACGTCCCCAAGTCCCCTTGTAGTCCCAAAGGGAGCATCTGTTCTGCTGCTATTTCAGCTGCATTTTTGGAAATCAAAAATAGGTGGTGATGAAGGGACAGACATCAAGGGTTGAGGGACCCTGAGTGGCCTCTTGGCAGTTCAGTTTCCTCAGTAGAAACGGAATAGCCCTGCCCGGGGGACAGCAGCTGCGGCGGGCCGCTTCCGACCAGCAGAATAACGAGCCGCCACACGCAAGATTCTTCTCGTATCACACTTTATTGGAGCACAGCTTGGTTGAAGAAAGATGGAAGGAAGACCCCGCAATCCTATAGCAGTCTGCTTATATAGGGATTAAGAACATGTGTCGCTCTGTGATTGGCTTTCGCCGATGGTGCGATTTGTGAGCCAGCATCGGATAGGTTGCTACTTTAAAACCTCATTAGTATACTTAGCGCAAGCGCAGTGGCCACAGGAAGGATGACTCAGCTTATTTCAGCTTCCTGCCGCGTAGCAGTTAGCTGACCGCGCCCTACATCTCCCCCTTTTTTATTTATTAGAACACCAAGCAGAACATAGCCCGTACCAGGGCAGTTTTCTGTTGGCATGTCTGAGGCACCCTCCTGCGTGCAATGCCAACAAGGGCCGCAGGGTGCAAGGGCTGCCTCAGAATAATGGCTGATTCCCTATAGAGGTGCGATGGCGGCAAGGCCTCTCTGTGCAAGGGCAATCAGGACAATGGATGACTCCCTATAGAGGTGCAATGGCAACAAGGCCCCTCTGTGCAAGGGCAATCAGGACAATGAATGACTCCCTATAGAGGTGCAATGGCAACAAGGCCTCTCTGTGCAAGGGCAATCATTTCGAATTATTCAGGGCGGAGAGCCAGGCTGCGGGAGAATCTCCTTCATTAATAGCCAGAAGTGCCTGAGTGAGCAGGACCCTATCTCGATGTGCCCTAATGCGCACACGACAGACCAACCAGAGACACAGCATAATCCCAAATACACAGCAGACTCCAAAGATTCCTACCCCCACCCACTCCCCAAAGGAGGAAAAGGCAGAAGAGAGCCAAGAGGCAAAATCTCCAAAGGCAACGGGCTCTAGCCCGGCAGCACTCAGTTGCACAATCTGAATAATCCTTTGTGGAATTTCAACTAATACAAAGACTTCGATTAAGAATCATCAGGAACATCCAGCTCAGCATCTTCTCTGAAGTTTTCTTCAACAATTCTCGTCAGTCTTGATGGCACCCAGATCGGATCTTGATCCTGTGGGGAGACACAAAGAGATCCCCTGGATCGAGTAATAACACGATCCGGGCCCTTCCATTGATTGGACAACACATCTTTCCACATCACTTTGCCATAATTTTTATGGTTTGTTGCCACATGGCGTTCAGCAGAGGTTTCTTTATCATCATTTAAATGTAAAAAATTTATGGTAAATAAGGCAAGTGAAAGTCTCTGTCTAGGGGTACAGTTCTCTGCGATTCCCCCTTTTTGTTTTATTAAGAGTTCTTTAAGCGTGCGATTTGTGCGTTCTATAATTCCTTGTCCTTGTGGATTATAGGACAAGCCTGTAATATGAATCACCTGCATTTTTTGACAAAAAAGAGCAAAGCTTTTGGAAGTATAGGCTGGGCCATTATCAGTCTTAATCTTAGCGGGTTTGCCCCACGCTGCCCAAGCTTCAAGGCAGTGGGTAATAACATTTTGAACCTTTTCTCCAAAAAGAGACGTGGCATGTACCACTCCAGAACAGGTATCCACTGAAACATGTACATATTGGAGCGTTCCAAAGGAGGAAACATGGGTAACATCCATTTGCCATAATTCATTTGGAAGAATGCCTCTGGGGTTAACCCCAGTCTTTTGGGTAGGCAAAAATTGGGCGCAAGCAGAACAACTCTTCACAATATTCCTAGCCAAAGCTCTGGTAATGTTAAATTTTTTTCTTAAGACTGTAGATGACACATGATATAGCTTATGAAACTCTTGAGCCTGTGTCGTAGAGTCTAGCGCTGTTAGAGCGCGTGTGGCCAGATCAACTTGTTCATTAGCTTTAGCCATGGGGCCGGGTAACAAAGAATGAGCCCGAATATGGGTAATATAAAAGGGATGTTGACGATGTAATATTTGACATCTTATTCCTGTCAACAAGGAAGCTACAGTGCTAGATGTTTTAACAAAAGAAATAACTTCTAAGTGCTTAACAGCATTCACCACATATAAGGAATCAGAAATTAAATTAAAAGGCTCTTGAAAGCGTTTAAAAACTTCCAAGACTACTTGACATTCAACCACTTGAGGAGCATCAGGTCGACATTCAATGATCACTGGTTGTTTTCCTTGGACCATATAAGCTCCTTTTCCCGTTTTAGACCCGTCTGTATAAATGGTCAAAGCATTAAACAGTGGCTGATCTACAGTAATTCTTGGGAATACAACAGATTGTTGAGTCACAAACTTCAAAAGTTCACTCTTTGGCAAATGATTATCAATAATACCAGAAAATATACATATAAGTATGGACCACTCGGAAGTAGCTGCTGCTAGCACTTCTACTTGATCTTTCGTATATGGGACTACAAGCCTTTCGGGCGTTCTTGCAAAAGAGGAAACACATTGCTTAATACCCAATAAGGCGACCTCGGCAACCATAGATGGGTAATGTGACAAAGTTCTCATTCCCACAGATTTGGTGTGAATCCACAATAAAGGTCCACTTTGCCAAAGAACACCAGTTGGAAACCCCAAGGTAGGAAGAATACACATCCAAACAGGTTGAGAATCATCACAGCGTTCTAATTGTGCATTTGTAATAGCTTGTTCTACCTTTTGAAGTGCCTGATGGGCTTCTGGGGTCAATTGGCGTGGAGAATTAAGATCAGGATTTCCCTCTAATACACTAAACAAAGGTTTTAGATCCAAGCGGGTTAAAACTTAAATATGGCCGAATCCAATTCACATCTCCAAGCAACCTCCGAAAATCATTCAATGCTTCTAAGCAATTAGTCCCAATCTCAATTTCTTGAGGTACTATCTTATTCCCATGTACAGCAGCTCCTAAAAAATTTACAACATCTCCCTTCTGTATTCCCTCGGGAGCAAGAAACAATCCCCCATTCCCTAAATATTTAATCAAAACGCCTAAGGCCTGTTCAAGCAACTCCATACAAGGGGCTTTATCTCGACTATTCAAAGGAATAGAAAAGAAACAATCTTTACGCCATTTCCCTAATTTTTTCTTAATTATTCCAGGGTGACTGGGAGGGTTCTAAATGCCCTAATTGTAACTGCTCATCCACTAGTTTGGATGCCGCCTCCAGCTTTTCCTTTGACAAAGGCCACTGAGGTACCCACACAGGTGTTGTGGTCCTCCATGTAATCATAAACTCAGTGACCCTTGAGAAAAACCCAAGCCTCGGCGGTTTAAATTTCCGCGGGCTTCTATAGGGGCGGTCATGCCTTATAACTTACGTCTTATCCCTCTATTAGATATCAGGGGCGGAAGCTCTAGCCTCCGCAGGATTAAAATATGGTGGGCTAGCGAGTGGCGGCATGTACCAATGCCCATACCGCTCTTGTTCATATGCCGCGGCCGCTCCTTCTAAATCTTCCTCCTCTCTAGGATTTAATTCATCTTGAAACAAATATAATTCCTTAAACTCATCTAGGATTGGATATAATCCTGGCACCGTTTCTTGCTTTTCCTTTTGTTTTCTTTTTTCTCTTTTCATAATTTCAGGCCTATCTACCGTAGTCCCTGTTTATTCATTCTCTGATGCGCTATCTTGAAAACATACCTGACTGGACTACTCACCGACGGTTCACTCCGTGTGTCGAGTTCTGAATCGGTTTCGGCACCACTTGCGGCGGGCCGCTTCCGACCAGCAGAATAACGAGCCGCCACACGCAAGATTCTTCTCGTATCACACTTTATTGGAGCACAGCTTGGTTGAAGAAAGATGGAAGGAAGACCCCGCAATCCTATAGCAGTCTGCTTATATAGGGATTAAGAACATGTGTCGCTCTGTGATTGGCTTTCGCCGATGGTGCGATTTGTGAGCCAGCATCGGATAGGTTGCTACTTTAAAACCTCATTAGTATACTTAGCGCAAGCGCAGTGGCCACAGGAAGGATGACTCAGCTTATTTCAGCTTCCTGCCACGTAGCAGTTAGCTGACCGCGCCCTACAAGCAGCCTCGAGGGGCAGAGACTGATAAGTTGCTGCTTGCCCCCATGTCCTCAGCTTAGTTTCCTGGGAAATGCTACGCAACGCGGCTGCCCCAGGTGTTGGCGGGGGTGGGGTGGGTAGTCTTGACCGGCAGGGTTAGGGAGGGAGGGGAAGTCAGAGACTCTCTGCATGCAAACGTGCTCAGTGGATCCTCTAAGGCTGCAGCTTCCAGAAGGGACAAGGACTCCGAGCGGTGGACAGGAAGAGTGTTCTGTTGGTTGTGTGAACCGTTAGGAGGACATTCGTTCATTCATTCGTTCACATGGAGCACTGGGCTGGGCTCGGGGGCTCCCCTTGCCCTCTGAGCCCCTGATGTACCTGCACTGCCATCCCTACCCCCGTCCCATCTCTGACCTCCTTCCCTCCCACCCGAGCCCCTCGCTGCAGCTGCTGTGGCTCCTTCTGTGCAGGGGGCCCCCTACTCTTTCTACCCATCCCCCCACTCCCTCTGAGTACCTAGGACTCCTTCTATATTGTTGCTTAAAATCGCTCTCCACTGTCAGGCTCCGAGACGCCTGAAGACAGGGACTTGGTCTTGTGCACAGCTGAGTCTCGGGTGCCGTGCGTGCAGTTGGAGCTTAATAAATGTTGACGGAGTGGATGAGTGCAGAGCAGAAGGCAGAATCAGCTCCCTGCCCTCATGGGCTTTATAGCACAGCAGGGAGACAGGCCTTAACCAGATATACAAAAAAATAAATGTCCAACTAAAAATGATGACAAATGCTCCGCAGAGGAAGGGGTGGGGCCTCCTGAGGGAGGGTGTCCGGTTAGTGAGGTCTGCTGAGGCCTCTCCAGGCATGTGGCATTCGGATGGATGCTGAGTGGTGAGAGCGAGCCCGTCTTTCTTTTTTTTAAGCTTTTAAAAAGTCAACATTTATTCCTTTTAAAATGCTCGAGACTTTTAAAAGGTCCAAAGGTCTAAAGATAGCCAGGTTTCAGGTAAGATGAGAGGCAGGTGCTGACTGTTACTATCTCTGTCGCTTAAGCCTAAACTTCCACCTGTTCAATTCTGCACCGCCACGATCCTTCCGCCTCACCTGGGGAGTGGCGCGCTCCTCTGGCTCTTGGCAGACTGCGTCAAAAAGTACCACTCCGACAGCAATGAGAAAAGTAATGGCCGTAGCGATCACTGTCACGGCAAGGGAGAACGTTTTGTGATCCAGAGAGAAAGCTGCCGTAGCGATTTCCAAAATCAAAATGATTAATCCAGTAAAGAATAAAAAGAATCATCTGTAGACTCCATATGAACACTTGCCTGGCATTCTCCGCGGCACACGTACCCGGCCTGTGGCCCAAATCCATGCCAGGTACAAATTCCTAGGTCCACCCAAACTCACTAAATATTCACAGCAGCATTTTCCCCAAGAGCTCAGGCCCGGAGCCGCCCAAGGGCCGGTGGTCCATCCACGTGACGGAATCCTGCGTAAGTCGCCATCGGCAACCTCTGTGACCTGGAAGGATCCCACAGACACGGGGGTGAGAGAAGACAGATGTTAAAAGAGTCTTCTCTGAATGGCTCCACTTAACAGTCTGTGGAGCAGGGGAAGTAAGGTGATGCTGGTGGGAGTCAGGGTCATGGCTGCCCTTCCAAAGTGGGTGGTGACTGCAGGGCAGCGACGTGGGCCCTCTGAGATCCCGGTGGCTAGGTGTCACCGCCTGGTGTGTGCCTCTAGGGAGCTGTGCCCCTCCCTGTACAGTTATACGAGAGGTTTGAAGATGCAGGCCCCCGCTGCTCCTCTGAGGAGAGCAGAGAGGTCACCAGGAGGCACCGAGAGCTTGTCCTGTGAGGCCAGAGCTGCGCTGCTTCTCCCGGACCCCCTGCTCGGGATCAGGCGCCCTCCCCTGCAGGGCTCCCTCCCTCCTGGGCTGGCCTTCCACTTCTCTGCCCAAAGCTCCCCCATCCCGACTGGCCACTGATAAATCCGCCCCCTCTACAGCCAGGCCAGTCAGGGCAGGGATGGGGGACTCCGCAGAAACCCGGCATCTGCCTGGATGGAACGTCTCCGACCTCGAGAGGCAGCGGCGAGCGCGACTGCCGACACGTGCGCGTTCCATATAGATTTAAGGCCCTGGCGAATGGGGAAGAAATTCAAATTGCAGTTATTGAAGAAGTCATTTTGGCTTCCAAGGAGCCTCTCGGGCTAATTTCTGAGCAAGAAGCAGCCGCCTGGAGCTGCAGAAGGCCCGGCCCATCTGCTCCGGCCCCTTGGGTACATTTGGGGGGGCATCCGCATCGCCACCCTGGGGAGCACTTGTTAGCGTGCGACCGGAGCCTCATTAAATTCCCAATTAGGTGTTCCGCCACCCAGCAGGTATCTTCTGTTCAAACCCAGAGGGGCCCCAGAAGCTGACGTTATTATAGTCAGTTTCTCATTTAGTGTTTACATTAGCTCTTCATTGGGGTGTCATCAATTAGCATGTTGAAGACTTTCTGGAATCTGAAAGTCCTTCCAGCAGGTGGGGGTGGGAGGATGCGGGGGCGGGAGAACGGCTGTCTCATGCCCCCGGTTTCACCAGGTCCCACTTTGCTCACAGCCTTCCCTGGCTCTTTCCTTCCGTGCATTTTAATGTAGGATTGTATTTAGGGTGGAAGAAAGAAAGAAAAGTTTTGAAAGAAAAGTTAGCATCAGTTTGAATTTAGAATATCAGGAATCCAATGTCCTCGTTCGAGCTGTTATTGACGTTGGCTGCTTGATGGGCATGTTCCTGTTGGCCCCCCGTGGTTCTGGCCGCTGCAGCCCCGGGTGATGGCAAGAGAGCGGCCAGATGGTTTCCAGTTGGACCAGCCAAGGCTGAACTGGACGGGGCTGGGCTGGGCTGGGCTGCGGCTCACCTGGGCTGTGGTTTAGATGGAAGTTGGGACTGGAGCCACGGATGGAGCAGGGCTTGGTGTCCACATAGCAGGTTTATTTCCTGTTCGAAGGGCGGCCCCACCAGGGTCCCCGAAGCATACGAATATTTTAAAAGGCTAAGAAAGAAAAAGTATAATCAAACCACCCGCAGGGCTGAGGAAATGGGAAGAGGGCACTGAAACAAAGGCAAAGAAGTGGACATAACAGCAAATGAGAATCAATGGGCCAGAGCACAGAGACGGGGTAGGTAACGCTTCTCGGTGTCTGGGGGTGCCCGGGGTGGGTTCACCCCTACCCATGCAGACGGGCACACCTTTCTGGGACACACCTGTTGTCCAAGGTCAGCATAAAGACCCATATGTCCTTCAGCAGCCCTCTGCCCCAGAACTTCACAGCCCTAAGCTCCTGCTGGAAGCTTTCTTCCCAGGGGTCAGGACAAGGGGAGATATTCGCCGCCACCTGCCTCTGCCCTCTCCCTGCACGTTCCTAGCTGACATCCAGGAAGCCACACTAGAGTGATAAAGATGTTTCACTGCCGCATTTTTACTTGGGTAACACATTTTATTGTTTAAATCCGGGGTTGAAAACAGTCGGTAGGTCGATGAAGGCGAAATGACCTTGTGGTTGAGAAAAAAAAACCTCCGGGGCTTCCCTGGTGGCGCAGTGGTTGGGGGTCCGCCTGCCGATGCAGGGGACACGGGTTTGTGCCCCGGTCCGGGAGGATCTCATGTGCCGCGGAGCGGCTGGGCCCGTGAGCCATGGCCGCTGAGCCTGCGCGTCCGGAGCCTGTGCTCCGCAACGGGAGAGGCCACAGCAGTGAGAGGCCCGCGTACCGCAAAAAAAAAAAACCCTCCGTATCTCAACCCCCTTCAGTAGCTGCCTTCACCTGAATGCTAATGATCATACTTCTAATTGATTTACGCTGGCTCTCCCCGGTGTGTTTGCATTGCGTGGGGTGTTAGACATTTCACAGCCTCACCTCTCCAGCGTGGGATCGAGGCTTAGCAAACATGCTTCCGGAACAGACGCTAAGCATTATTTAGAGTTTGATCTTTAGCTGACACAGCGGGCTCACACAGCATCCTTAATTGATGGAGTAAAAATCGAATCCGGAAGCGTGCATGCCCCAGGAGACTCCTAAAACAGATCGCCAATGGGATGCGGGCCAGTCAATGGATCAATCGGTAGTACCGAGCATGCTTCCGCCCCCTCTGCCTCCCTGACATCAGTTCAGCCCTGAATCCCATGCTGTGAAGACCTCAGACGAGGACCAGCTGTCCAAAGAGGTGAGGCTCTCCCAGGTGCTGTGAGAGGCGCCCACTTTCAGCGGTAAACCATCCAGGATGTTAAGCCAGTTTGGAATGCAGGGAGGCAGCGAATGAGAATCTGGGTAGCCCCGTGAGCAGAGACCCCTGGAGGGATGGAGGCTTTGCGGAGTCAGAGAGTGTGGGCCGGGGGCAATGCGGTGTATGGTAGCGACAGGCTGGGGACCTGGCTCTGCCGCTCTCCACCGTGTGGGACCACTCGGAAGCCTCCCATCTTCTTCCCCACATAAGGGAGCTTCTTTGGAATTGTCGGCAAGGCGGACACGCAAGAGTTCGGGGGCAGAATAAGTAACCGTTAGAAATAGAGATGTGGGGTCATGTCAAGACCAAATGTAACTACTCCCCGGGGCTGTTAGGATCTAGAGGCCCAGCCCAGCGGGGTGCAGCTAGCACCTCAGTTTTGTGAGCCAGTAAGCCAGTAATTTCAGCAATCACCTGAGAGCTGATCCCACCCATCAGCCCACCAGGTGGGTCCAGGGTACCTGGCTCCCCATAAACAAAATTCTATCACTTATTACACAGACCCTCCTGGGCCTCAACAGGTCGCCCTGGCAGGAATTCCAAGGCCAAGAAATGGCACACAGAACTTTCTCCTTATTAGGCAAGAAAATACCCAGAAGCGTTCATCTACACAGAACGATTCCGTACGTGTTCACCACAGTGTCAAAATAGCTCTCAACTATTCTCGGCTTCCTTTGTGCCCCCAGCTGCTTAAGGGATGCTCTTTTCAAGTGCGTGCCTTTGGAGCCCAGGAGGACCCCCGCCGCTAGGGTCTTGGCATGCAGAGTTAGTACAGATCAAAGGACGAAACACTGATGAAGGATCGGGGCTAGAAATCTGGCCTTGGGAAATGTGGCTCTTTTCCCCCCACGTTTTCGGTTTGAGGTATATTTACGTTCAGTAAAATGCTTCCATCTTAAGTTTACAGCGTTGTAAACTCTACCACGTGTACACCCATGCGGCCAGCATCCTGACCAAGACATAAGGCATTTCCTTCAACCAGAAAGTCCCGCTGTCTCCTTCCAGGTGACTACCCCACACCCCTCAACCTTGGCGACCCAAAGGCACCCAATGTTCTGGTTGCTGGTACCACAGACTAATTCCGCCTGTTCTTGAACTTCATATAATTGGGCTGATACAGACATACGCAGTCACACCTGGCCTCTTTCACTCAGCATAATGCTTTTGAGAATCGGCTATGGTGTTGTCTACCTCGGCAATCTGTTATTTTTATTCTTGTATGAATATATTTCATTGTGTGGATATACCTCAATCTGTTTACTGTTATCTACTATTGAGAGATAGTTGGGTTGTTTCCAGTTTGGGGGCTGTCATCCATAAAGCTGCTTTAAACACTCTTGTACATGTGCTTTCATTCCTTTTGGGTCAATTCCTAGGAGTGGAATTGCCGTGTCACGCGATACCTCCTTGTTAAACTCTATCAAGAACTTCCCAAAAGTCCCAAAGTAGTCGTGCCTTTTCCCACCACCGTCGGTGGTTTCTGAGAACTCCTGTTGCTCTATATCCTTGCCTCGGTTTTGATGGGCTTTTAAATGTTTGTTGTTCTCACGCACGTGGAATGGTATCTCGTTGAGCTTTAATTTGCAGAGAAAAAGGTGAGTTTGTAATTAGGCTTGGTTGCTTCCACCTGGGGTACTGCCTGGGAAAAGTTAAAAAAAAATTGGGGCTTCCCTGGTGGCGCAGTGGTTGAGGGTCCGCCTGCCGATGTAGGGGACGCGGGTTTGTGCCCCGGTCTGGGAAGATCCCACGTGCCGCGGAGCGGCTGGGCCCGTAAGCCATGGCCGCTGAGCCTGCACGTCCGGAGCCTGTGCTCCACAACGGGAGAGGCCACAGCAGTGAGAGGCCCGTGTACCGCAAAAAAAAAAAAAAAAAAAAAAAAAAAAAAAAAAATTGCTGGTGTCTCTGAGTTGGAATGAATGGGGAGTTGTGAGCATGATTTTCTCAGTAAACACAGCAGAAGTCCCTCTAGGACGGTAAGGGCCCTCAGGTGGCAGAGAGGAGTGGCACGGCCAGATGCCACCTGGAGCAACCCCACCAGGGGCAGGCATTCTTCCAAAGCCCTCAGATTCAGGATTGCGCGGAGGATGAGGACCCGTGGGGACAGGTCCTCTGTACCTGAACGGCACTTCCTGCTCTTCAGTGGCCTGTGTGTCAGGTGGCCCTGCCCACAGGGTCCAGGGCCAGATCCCCAGCCCAGCTCCTGAGGATCTGGAGGCTGGAGTCATCACTCGTGTACTCACTGGGTGGACATATTAACGGAAACAGGCTGCCATGGACCACGACGGTGGCCCTTGGCCCTGAAGGATGCCGGCAGGTGCCGGGAAAGGTTACCGTGATTGATGCCAGTCCAGCAGCATCGATTCGCCCCCCCACAAATGCCAGCTCCATCCTGACAGCCCGAGCCAACCTGGGGCCTGTGCCGTCTCACTCTTTGCAAACCCTGAGGCCCAGGGAAAGGTCAGCCTGCTGGTCTCGCCTTGCTCAGGGCAGCCCTTTGGCGCAGCTGCAGAGCTCGGCAAACCGGACTTGCACAAAGGACACGTGAAGCTGTATCCGTACATTTAAAAATGGTGATGATGTTGAGGAGGGTGATGATGACAACCTCTTCTTGATTTCTTGCTACAATGCTCAACTCACTCCCTGTTAATTTTCACAACCACCAGGTGGGAAGATCCGTGTCCTGGGAGGGAGAGCTGAGCTATGGTTGAGGAACTTACCCGACAGCCCAGGAGGTTTAGGATTTGAACCTTGCAGAGCCTTTCCCATCCTGCCTTGCAGGGAAGCAGCGGGTCCCAGCTTTGCCCAAGCCCCATGTGCTTGTGCTTGCAGGGGTCAGAGAAACACAGCATTTTAATTAAGCATCGCTGGGGGTGAAACAGGTGAGGGAGGGGGTATGTTCTCACTGGATAGGCCAGGAAGGCCACCGGGAGGGGGAGGGAGTCAGCCCTGAAGGCGGGTTGGAGTTGCGTAGGGAAGGGGAGAGGTGCCTGGGGTCTGAGCACGAGCACGTGGAGAGATCTAGAGGTAGAACAGGGTGCGTGTGTCTGACGGGGCTGCAGGCTGTAACGCTGGGGAAGGGAGCTGGGGGAGAGCGTGACATCGGGGGAGTCTGGCCTGGCTAGGAGGTGCTGAGTGCTAGGCACGGGGGCCTGGACCACAGTGGACCGGCAGGGGGAGCGCTCTTAGAGGTTCTGGAGCACAAACCCGCAGAATGGTTTAAGGAGAAAAGGAAGACATTTCTCATGTGCTGTCATCATTAGTTCCTTCAGCAGATGTTGGGTGAGCTCTAACGGGCACAGGACTCTGGGGATACTGTCATGACGGGCAATCCCGGTTCCCTGGCCTCCTGGAGCTCATGTTCTGGGGGGTGTAGGTTATGCATAATTACACAGACGAGACAGAGAAGGCTGGGTGGGGCGAGGCTGCTTGGCTGCTGTGGTCGAGGGAGACGCGTTCGAGAAAATGGCATTTGAGCTGGGACAGGGCTGTTGAGGAAGAGCCAGGCTCAAGAAAAGCTGAGAGAAGGTGCCCCTGGCCAGGGGACAGCAAAGGCCATGGCCCCGCAGTGGGAAGAGCGCCAGCTCGCTGGGAGGTCTGGAACGCGCCCCTTGTCCCCCTTCATGTGACAGTCCTTAGGATTCTCTCCAGACAGCAAAACCCCCAATCCTATGTGTTCGAGTCTTGGGGATGCCGAGACAAAGATCTAGAAGATTCTGAACACTGAGTGGGTTTGAGGGAAGCTGTGAGTCATGAGTCGATGAGAAGGGGGATGGGAGGTGATCCGAGTTGGAGGAGCAGGTGAGGACGTGCTGGTGTCATACAAGCGAGCATGGAGTGTGGACAGGAGGTCCTGGGGGAGCTCGCAGGCTGTAAGGGGAGGGGGGCTTCTGTGGAGCTGCTGAGATCCTGCGCCCCGTGGCCCAGATCTACTTGTTCTGCTCTGACCTTTAAAAACAACCTCACGTCCAACACTCAGTGCAGAAGAGAAAGTCCCCTCGTGTGGGTTCCAAAGGGCATCTGGCAAAGCCACCACCTCCCAGTAAGACACGAGCCACACCCCCATCTTGGTGGCCCTAGGAGCCAGGATCCTCCCCATTCTACAGATGAGGAAACCAAGTCCTAGACACCAGGAAGTGTAGCGGTGCAGCTGGCCATTCAGCCGGGTCTGTCTGGCTCTAAAGGCCATGATCAACTTTGCTCTGTTACGTAACGTCAGTTCGCGCATAAACATGCTAGGTGAGAGATGCTCGCACCTGAAGAACTCCAAAGGAGAACAGAAAGTGCGAAGGAAGATCAGTCTCCATCCCCTCCCGCTTCCCCTCCCCGCTCTCCAGTCCCCCCTCCTCGAAGCAACCACAGATAACAATTTCTTGGACATCCTTCTATGCGTATTCCATGCATATTTCTGCATCATGACCTTCTTTTTACTTTTTACGCAAACAGCTGCAGCTAACGTGCGCTTCTCTGTGCCTCGCTTTTCTCAGTTAACAGGCTATTTGGGGGACAGTTCTGCGTCAGTACAGATGGACTTGACTCATTCTTGGGGTGGCTTATACAGTGGTGTGGATGAGCCGTAGTTTACAGAGCCATCCTGTGCGCCCGTGTGTGTGTGTGTGTGTGTGCGTAGAGCCGTGCAGCATCGCGGTACATCATCGCGGTACATCATCGCGGTACATCATCGCGGTACATCTGTAGTTTCCGGCGTGCGAGAATGTCTTTCGGGCAAATTCCTAGAAGGGAGCTGCTGAGTCAAAGGGTGTGTCCATCTTTCATCTGAATGGTTATTGCCAACGGTTGTGTTCAAGGGTGTCAGGTGTGCCCAGGCCAAGGAACTGCAGGATGTTGCCAAATTTTGTGATTTCGCCGATCTGATGGATGCCACATTGGCCTTGTTCTTGTTATGAGTGGGGCGGGGCAGTTTTTCACGTACTTTCAAAGCCAACGGCAGTTTCCTTCCCTGTGGCTTCTCTGTTCAGGACTTTCAGGGCACACCCTTGGCATTATCCTACCCTGCCCGTCAGACCCCTTGCATGGGAAGATGAGGGGTGGTCTTGGGTCAGGGGCGGGCGAGGGGTGCCTGGGTCTTGGACTCTAAGACGAACACTGCATCCAGTTCTCCGTGTGGTCTTGCAAAATATGTGTGCCCACCTACGAATGCGGTTTCCTCCAGGAAGAAGGGTTTGGATCAGATAATCCTCAAAAGTCTATGAATCTCCGGTTATTGCACAGATGGCTGTGGCTGGTAGTTTGCTATCTACTCAGAAGGAAATGGATCTGAGCCTCAGGAGAAAGAATTTAATTTAGATACTGGGGAAAACTTCCTGATGCTGCAGGATATTAAACTCTGCAATGAATGATGATGGTCTGGGGCAGAATATCTCTGTAATACCGAGAACTTCAGAAACAAGATGACTCATTTGGCCTCGTGGGAGAAGTTTCGCTCGGCCTCGGAGATGGCCGTTTGGGGCAGCACGAGGGTCATTTCAGGTCTCAGCGTGTGGCGCGTTTCACGTTTTCAGAGCCAGGTGCCACGCCGATCAGCAACGTTCAGCCAAGTACCTGTTTTTCCCTGGAGTTTGTGCATCACCCGATTTCATGACTTAGCTCGTTACACGTTAGAAGCAGATACACTCTTGGGCTCACGTAATCAATTCCTAAAATTAGCATTATTGAAAAAATGAGCTGCGAGGGAAGCTGCTGATGTTAATCGATAGTTCAAGTGAGCATGGGGAGAGAATGCCCGAACTCAGCAAAACCACCTAGAAGTTTGGCAACATCACCCCTGGCCTGGCGTTTTTGGGGGGAGAGGGGGTGGGGCACAGTGTTCCGGATAAGTGAGCTTTTGGTTAAGGGGAGGCCGAAATCATTCTGAGCACCCAAACTCCTTCCTTGTCTACTCCTTTTTTTTTTTTTTTAAATAAATTTATTTATCTATCTTTGCCTGCGTTGGGTCTTCGTTGCTGCGCGCGGGCTTTCTCTAGTTGCGTTGAGCCGGGGCTACTCTTCCTTGCGGTGCGCGGGCTTCTCATTGCGGTGGCTTCTCCTGTTGCGGAGCACGGGATCTAGGCACGTGGGCTTCAGTTGTTGTGGTGCACAGCCTCAGTAGTTGTGGCTTGTGGGCTCTAGAGCACAGGCTCAGTAGTTGTGGCGCACGGGCTTAGTTGCTCCGCGGCATGTGGGATCTTCCTGGACCAGGGCTCGAACCCGTGTCCCCTGCACTGGCAGGTGGATTCTTAATCACTGCACCACCAGGGAAGTCCCCCTTCTGTCTACTCCTAATGGATGTCATTACCCATCCTTTGCATGGGCTCCTGCCTTAGTTAACAGAACATACTCAGCATCATTTAATCTCTTCTTAATGACTCAGGGTCCTGTTTGTTTATAACATCCATTACTAATGCCAACAGCTGACCTCACATTCTGCAGAAATCTAAAATATTAGTATTTTTACAAGCCTCTTGGGGGCTTGAATTGTCTACTGTGACCTCCTTCTCATGGGAGCACCTTTCAGTATCCCCAAGAGGAGCCTACACAGCCTCCACCAGGGGCCCCCAGTGTCTGGGAAACTCGCGCGAGTCCTCCCTTCTCCTTCCCTTTTTCCCCTAATATTTACCAAATGGCTCCCTCCCCCCAGGCACTGTTCTTTGACCTCAGGAATCAGTGGCAAAGAAGGCAGATAGGGTCCCTACCCTCAGGGAGCTTGACATCTATTGCAGCGACAGATATTAAACAGGTTCCAGCACAGCTCAACATACAAGGACAGATTGTCACAAGTGCCACCACGGAAACGCACAGGCCCAGGGTGGAGGCAACCAGCCAACGGGGATGCAGGAACCAGGGGACCGACAGCAAGGTGGGTAGTCAGGAGGATGGGGGAGATGTTCTGATGGAGGGATCAGAGAGTTCCAGAGAAGACCTTTCCCAGGCCACAGGAGGCAGTTCCATTCATTAAGCGCCTACTGTGTGCCAGCGCTCGGCCAAGGATTTCACATGCATCACCAACTCGCGTTAGGTCCACACACCGCTGTGAGAGATTTCTGATGGAACGCCCGTGGAGACCTTTCGTCTTCATTACTCTGGGTTTATTGATCTTAGCAGCTATTAGAAAATGTTTCTGGGTCCTCCTGTCTGGGGTTTCATGGAGAGCATTGCTTAGGAGTAGGTTAAGTTTTTTTTTTTTTTTAATATTTATTTATTTGGTTGCATGGGGTCCTCGTTGCAGCAGGCGGGCTCCTTAATTGCGGCTCTCAGTCTCCTTAGTTGCAGCACGTGGGCTCCTTAGTTGTGGCATGGGAACTCTTAGCTGAGGCACGCATGTGGGATCTAGTTCCCTGACCAGGGATCGAACCTGGGCCCCATGCTCTGGGAGCACGGAGTCTTATCCACTGTGCCACCAGGGAAGTCCCAGGAGTAGGTTAAGTTTTAAAACGTCAGTTCATCTACAGTTGATTTAAAGAAAAAATCCTATACATGGTAGTGTGGGTGGGCTGAGGCAAGGGCTAAGGCCACAGAGGCAAGTGCACCTCAGCAGGGGCAGAGTACATGGCTGCTAAGCGGCTGTAGCTTTCTGGCTGATTCAGAGCCGGAGCTGGGGGTCCCTGTGTCCCTGAGTCCCTCAGTCCCTGGGCTTTCTTCCTTCTCAGGGTGTTGGCACCAGTGCTCAGTTGAGACATGGTCAGCCCCTTCTCTGTGCCTCGGCCCCTCCGGCCCTCTGTCACCCCTCTCCGCTCCCTGGGCACTCCAACCATGGCCGAGACAAGGGACCCCATGGGGACACGCCCAGGAAGCACGAATGGCAGCAGGCAGGTGGGACACGGTAGGGAGCCCGAGCTCTGGGGTCAGGCCTGGGCTGAGATCTCAGACTCGCTCCCCCCTAACCAAGGGGTCTCTGGCCAGGCCTGCCCCAGTCCTGAGCTCCAGGCTTGAGCTCTGTGAGACGGGAGGTCACATCGGCCCCGCCTGCTCCCTGGCAGCTTCGGGGTCACTCTGTGACCTGAGCACCCACATGTCCACCTGGTCAGGGAATACCCTTTCCTCACCAATCACAGTCATCCCCTCCTGGCCCGCGGGCCCCTCTCTTACTTAGCCAAGGACCTGGAAACTGGACATGGCTGGGTTTCTAGCCAGTCCTTTGGTTTTGGCCTGGGTTCATTGCTAGAAAGACATTCCTGGGACAGGCGAAGGGCCTCTGAGGAAGGGCTCACAACAGGGTGACAACCTGGGCACAGAGCCGTGAGTGGGATGGACATCCAAGAACAAGGATGCCAGACACTCAGGGCACACGCTCCCCCTGCCAACCTCTGCTCCCTGGTACCCGCTCTGTCCTGTGTACGGCAGGTCAGAGGGACGCTCGGTGGACCAGGGTCATCGCCACTGCGTCTCTGCTCCACCCCAAGTCCTGTCAGCTCAGGATGCCACCCTTTCTGGGAAGACAGCCAGCTAATAGCCGAGCTCAATAAAGAGGCGATTATCCAGCTGAGTGATAGAACCACTTTTCACAGCAGGCCCCCGCAAGCCCACGATCACAGCATTGGGCTTGTACCTTTCCATGGTACATAATTTGTTCTTGCAAGAAAAAAAAAAAAAAAAAATATATATATATAAATAAAGGGTGGTTAAAATGTAGCTTAAGCAGAGGTCTGGGATGGTGGCAAAGCACAGACATTCAATTTCCTGCACCCTTGCTTTGGCTTTGAAATCTGGGGCTACATTCTTGGTCCGCGTGGGCAAGAAACAGACTGTTCTGGGAAACCAGGCTCTCTGTGACTTATTGGGAACCAAATTAATTGCTAAATGTTCTATCAGGTAACTGGCCTTCAGCGCTGAAGTACCGAGCACAGGGCGGTCAGGGCTCTGACGGTCCTTTCCGGAGGCAGAGTCCACACTCCGGGGACTGACCAGTAGGCCAGGAGCCCAGGCTGCAGAAGGCAGTGGTTTCTGGAGGGAGCAGGGGGTCTGGGCTGGCCTTGCTGCTTTCCTCATCTCCCTGCTCTGGGGTCCCTCGGGACGGCTGTGCTGGGGTGTGAGTCTGCGTAGGTTTGTCCTTCTGCACATCCACTGTCTGTCTGCCCTCCGGGCGGAGCTTGGCTTGAGACTGAGGCGGGTTTGGGAATCTGACCCGACCACTGCAGGGGTCTGTCCAGCCTCTTGTGCCCCCGACGCGTGCGGACAGACCGAGAGGTGCATGTGGGTCCTCTGAGGCTGGAGGGGGGCGCCGTCTGAATGCCGGATCTTGTCTCCAATGTGAAGAGCACAACGGTCATCCTTGTGTCCCTGCTCAGCCCACCCTCGAGGCCACACACACGCCATCCAGTGTCCAGGCCTCTTCCTCGGGCTGCTCCCACCGTTTAGGATGTCACTTCATCCTAAATGCACAGGACCCAGCTCCAGGCCCGCCTCCTCCAGGGGAGGCTGTGAGGGGGGAGGAGGGGGGAGGGGGGAGGAGGGGGGAGGGGGGAGGGGGAGGAGGGGGGAGGGGGAGGAGGGGGGAGGGGCGGGAGGGTGCAATCCCGGCTCCTTAGGCATCCTCCGTCCATGGGCCACGGGGACTAACAGCTGCGAGGGGGGGAGTGTCCTCAGTGCCCAGAAGAAGGGCTTTGCCCCCTTGATCTGTGTGAGCGGCGTGTCGCTGATGCGGCAGGAGGACCTGGTCAGCGTGAGCACGCCGCACGCTCTGCTCCACTGAACGTCTCAAATACCAGCTCAGGCCCGGTGCCGCTTCGCACACCGAGAAGCTGGGCAGCTTCCCCGTCAGGTGCCCGAGGCGGACAGGGCTGCACCCTCCAGCGTTGCTCCAGCCCTGCCGCAACGGAACGAGTAGCTGGCGTGGGCAGCAGCAAACACACGGCTCACGCCTGCTCTGCTCTCTCCTGTGTCCCTGGGCGATCCTGAACACCTGAGCCTCTGTTTCCCCAACTGGAGATGGAGGAGGGGCTCCTCCTTGGGCCACAGGGAGGAGTGTGGCAAGGTCGTCACAGGCGGCCAGGCTCGCTGCCCTGAAGGCCGCCTGCCTGGAGCTCCTGGGCTCTGTGTGTCTGTGGCTCTGGGCTGTTCTGGAACCAAGGGCTGCCTCCCTCTCTGGAAGGGCCTGTGTTGACACAGGAAGGAGGGCCAGGGGCCAGTTCCCGGGGCAGCTACAGACAAAACCCAAAGAGATGGGCAGTTTTTCCTCCAAGGCC
Organism: Delphinus delphis; assembly: GCF_949987515.2. Taxonomy (NCBI): domain Eukaryota; kingdom Metazoa; phylum Chordata; class Mammalia; order Artiodactyla; family Delphinidae; genus Delphinus; species Delphinus delphis. Next base: position 3,752,777 of record NC_082697.1, on the reverse strand, counting down.
AGCAGTCATTGCCCTTCCCGTGTGACCGGCGCTGACCTCACCTGCCCAGCGCCTGGCTGTGCGGTTCCTCTCTTGTTTCAGCCACCCTGTGTCCCTTCTTCCTGAACCCCACCAGCAGACCCCACCCTTACCTTTGGACACGTGTGGCATCTACTTTAAAAATCTCGCCCTGTTCGCCCATCCTTTAACTTCACATGCTTGTCCCAAACCTTGAACTGTTTTCCAAGCCACATAGACCCGAGACTCGGGAGGAAGGCAGGTGGCCCAGGTCCTGCGTTTGAGGACACGCTCGCCACGCCGGCCTCACCAGGTGCAAAGGGTACCACTTTCATAAACCCCGCCCCCTTTGACTCCCACTGACGTCACTTTCCGATATTTGTTTCTAAATCAGTTCACCTTAAAAAAAAATGTAATAGATTTCTTTACAAAGGGTTGAAAGTGGAAAATCGTTCTTCCTTGCCGTAATAAATAGATGGGAACCATGACAAGAAAGGCAACGGAAATGAAACATTATGAGATCTGCCAGGAGACCTTGCCCAAAGATTCTGAGCCGGAGCCCTGCTTTGTTTGACAGGGAGGCTTTGGGGGCGGCAGATACATTAGATTGAGATTCTTCTTGATGTAATGAGAAAATGTCAAAGACTTGGACGGGAAATAAAATTTTCCTTACGCAATCTGTCCTTGCGACACCACACTTCATCAAACGCGGACCGAGGGCAGCCCTTCAAACCCCAGAGGGGGAAACTGAGGCATCAAGTGGAGAGAACAGAGACCCCAGGTCAGAGGGGGAGTTCACGGCCTCGGTAGATCAGGCATCAGAGAAGGAGCCCATCCTCAGCTCCACGCTGGCCCCGGGCGCCCCCCTGGTCTCTTCCTTTGCCTACGTTGACTCTCTCCACGTGGCTTTCAAAGAAACTGACAGCAATCCTGGCACCAGACTGAGGTAGGTGGAAAAGGCACATGCAAATTCCACCAATTCCTCCTGGAAAACCAAAGGGGATGTTTAAACTGCAGCTGAATCGGGAGATGGAGGGCGTGGCTGCCAGCAGGGATGTAAGTTTCCTTCCTCCTGATCAAACATCTCCTGGGGCTTCTTGGCTGCGTGGACAGTTTTCTTTTTTCTCTCCCTCCTGACTGTCTTCACATTTGGTGAGTGTTTGAGTGCCAGCGTGGGAGGGGAAGACAGAGCACCACCTGGCTGTCCATCACCGCAGAGGGGCTAGCAAAGAAGCTGCTGGATCAGGAGTCCATGACTCACCCCTCGCCCGCCCCCCGCCCCCCGGACACTGCGGGGAAGGTCCTGCGTGACTTTGTGCTTCTTGAAGGAGAGCTTAGCATCTTGGGACGCGGCGAGGGACACACCCCAGGGAAGTGCTGAATCTCCAGGCAAGAGTTCCCTGTATTGGCACAAGAGGGGCCCAAAACAAGGGCAGGTGAACCCAGCTGGTGCGGATGAGGGAGAAGGACGTTTCCTTCTTTCCTCAGGAAGAAATACATCCGTCTCCCTCCCGTCTCTCCAGGAATGCTTTTCAGTTTCCCCCCAGCCACTCGGTTGCCTTAATGGGTCTTGGCTGTGGGGATGGGAAGGTGAGGAGGGAGAGGTTAGTGGGAAAAGATGAATTGCCCCGAAGTTATTAATGCTATGGAAGTTAGGTCACAGGACTCCCCTCTTTTTCTTTCTCTTGCGGGAGACTCGGAGGTGGAAAGATACAGCGAATCCTTTAAGAACTTCATCAGAGGGAGTGGGGAACATGAAGAAACCAGTCCTCAGCTGAAATATTACACAAAGAACAAATTCAGCTGGGCGTACCGTCTTGGTGGTCACAGGAAGACCGTGGGTTACCCAGAAAGGACATCGGCCAGCGTCGAGAAGAGTGACTGTCTTTCTCCCCTGGGGACATTGCGCGAGGCCGGGGGAGATCCATCGCCCGGGTTTGGCGAAGTGGGTCAAAAGCAGGGGCGCTGCCAGGATCGTTACTTCTGGAATGTGATTGGCAGGATGAAAGCGACCTCAGCAAGGAGGGAAGTAAATTACACTTGGTTCCAGGATTTCTGGAGAGCTGCTGTCCCACAAACACAAGGCAGACGCAGGGGAAGGCCACCTCCACGGTGGGCATCGTCGCCAGGGGCTGCTCAGGGCCACCAGGAGCCTACAGCCTTTGCCCAGGTACCCGTCCCCTGCCTCTGGCTGGCCCAGAGCAGGTGCCCAACCTGGAGAGCTGTCCCACAAACACAAGGCAGACGCAGGGGAAGGCCACCTCCACGGTGGGCATCGTCGCCAGGGGCTGCTCAGGGCCACCAGGAGCCTACAGCCTTTGCCCAGGTACCCAGCTCTGGCTGGCCCAGAGCAGGCGCCCAACCCTACAGAACCAGCTGTGCGATGGGAACGTCAAAGCCTGCCTCCCTGGGGTGTGGCTGTGCCTTTAGGACTGACTCAAAGATGTCGGGAGCAGCGGGGGCACCCGAGGCCTTTCCAGGTTCATCGCTGGACAGTCCACTCCCAGCCCAGCCCCGGTCTGCGTCCTGCATAACACCCAGGAGCCCTTTAAAGATGAAGGTTGGCCCTGTTGCTCCTTTGCTGGAAGTCTCTCGGTTGGTGGCTCGTGGGCTCCTCCGAGGTATGAAGTCCAGTCTGCTGAATGAGATGTAAGCCCAGTACCGGACCCTTATCCCAGAAGTCAGGGTGGCCGCGTCTCGCCCAAGATAGGTGGATTCGTTTCCCGGGGTTGTGTTAACAAACGAGCACAAACTGGATGGATCGAAAGAACAGATACTGATTCGCTCCTGGCTCTGGACACATCAGTAGGGCCGTGCTCCCTCTGGAAGCTGTTGGGGAGGTTCCTTCCTCGCCCCTCCCAGCTCCCAGGGGCCCCAGCTGCTGCTCCGCTCCAAGCGTCGCCCCGATCTCTGCTTCCACCTTCACGTGACTTTCTACTCTCCTGTGTGTGTCAAATCTCCCTCTGCCTCCCTCCTTTTTTTTTTACATCCTTATTGGAGTATAATTGCTTTACAATGTTGTGTTAGTTTCTGCTGTACAACAAAGTCAATCAGCTGTACGTATACATATGTCCCCATAGCCCCTCCCTCTTGCGTCTCCCTCCCTCCCACCCTCCCTATCCCACCCTTCTAGGTGGTCACAAAGCCCTGAGCTGATCTCCCTGTGCTATGCGGCTGCTTCCCGCTAGCGATCGATTTTACGTTTGGTAGTGTATATGTCCATGCTACGCTTGTCATTGTGTTTAGTGTCCACAAGGCTGATCCAGGGTGATCTCATTTCAAGACACTTGGCTTTATCACACCTTCAAAGACCCTTTTGCCAAATAAGGTTACGTTCACAGATTCGGGGGTTTCAGATGTGGATGTATCCTTTGGGGACACCATTCAGCCCCCCCACAGAGGGCATAATGGTCTCTGGTTGTTTAAGGCTGGGACCACCCAGAAGCAGAGCTGGAGACAAGCGGCTGGATTGGGAGGCGACCCCAGGAGGCACCCCTAGGAGAGGAAGCCAGGCAGATGACAGAGGGGAGCAGAGCGTGAAGGTCGTGGCCACGAGCAACCGAGGCCGTTTCTCGGGAGATGAGCCTCTGCTCGTGGTGTGGACCAGGCCCTCGGAGCTGTCGTCACAGAGGGAGAAGGAGACGGGGGATTTTATCCCCCACCTCCCACCATCTTTGGCTGAGAACTGCGCTGGGCGTGAGAGCTCCTTAGCACTTCCGGTCGGGAGAAAAGGTTCCGTGTTCACCGAAGGACACTTCTGGAATGCTCTGGAACAAGTGCTGGGGGGATACGGGCGGGCACAGCAGCATCTCCCCCACTGGTCTCCAGGGAAGTGGCACTGCCTGACCCTTGAGCTGAGTAGGGCAAGCCCGTCTCTGTTCCTCCCGGGGGGGAAGCACTGAGCGTCATTAATATTTGTTGACCGAGGGAATGAGTAGCCACCCATTTTCAGGAAACTTCCCTCAGTCACGTCAGCCAATTCTAATATCTCCTTTCTCTGGATCAGTTTATTATTATTAATAGTAACCTCTTGGGAGACACAACTTACTCAACATATAGATTTATCGAGGCTTAGCATTTGATTTTATTGGGCCTTGAATTGTCATCTCTTTTCTGTCCGTCTCCTGCTCCAAACTGATGCAAACACCCCAAACTGTGGGACCACATGCCATTCCTCATGGGATTGTCAGGTTAAGGCCAGGTTTAAGAGTTGCATTTTGCTTCTTTAGCCTTCTATATTGTTAATTACCAAGTATTGAATTCCCCCATGAGCCTGGCATTGTTCTAATTGTTTTTATTAAGAGTCTTTCAGTCGCCCATGAAAAGAAAAATTCAAACCGGCTCAAGCCCAATCCAGATGTCATTGGCTGATGTATCTGAATGGGCCAAGGGTTATTCCAGCTTCAGGCATGGCTGGATCCTGCAGCGCCAGGGGGCATCACAGGACTCTGAGACCTCTCCTGGCTCTGCTTGTCCATGTGCTGGTGCCAAGACTCTGTTCCTGTAGCTCCTGGTGAAAAAGGACATTTTCCAGTCACTCCGGCAAAAATCTCAGAATTCGCTCTGATTGGACAATCCAGGTCACTATGGTTACAATGATGTTGGCTGATTTAGGGCTGAGTTGCATGACCCCTTTCCCAAAGATCTTCAGTAGTCAGCCCCACTCAAACCACGTGGACTGAGAAAAGGGAATGCATCCCTCCAGGAACCTCAGGATATAGTTACTAGAAGAAAGGGAGGAGACTTCCCTGGCTGTCCAGTGGTTAGGACTCTGAGCTTTCACTGCAGGGGGGTCAGGTTCGATCCCTGGTCAGGGAACTAAGATCCCACATGTCTCGGTGAGGCCAAAAATAAAAAGAAAAAAATAAGAAAGGGAAACAGATGCTGAGTCATCTAAAGGAATATTTGTCCTCTGTGGTCCTTTTCATGCAAATCCTAACACCACCTTCAGGAGGAAGGTTCTATTATGACGCATTTTGCAGAGGAGGAAGTGAGGCATAGAGAGGTTTCTTGGATAAGTTGATAAATTGTAAGAAGACTCCAGCCCAGCTGCAAGGTTCCTTGTAATGACCCCCAAAATTGTCTGTGCTGTTGTTGGTTCTCTGATCTCCTCTGTTTGTGGCTCCCCGACACCAGCACAGAGCCAGGCACACAGGAGGCCTGAAAAGACTGCTCGGTTCTATCTATGAATGTCTGTTTCTGGTGTTTGTGCGATTGTTTATGCTTCAGAATTTCCAAAGGCTACAGAATGTGCCCAATGGCAAAACACATCAATTTTTTTTTTTTTTTTTTTTCTGGTATGCTGGCCTCTCACTGCTGCGGCCTCTCCCGTTGCAGAGCACAGGCTCCAGATGTGCAGGCTCAGCGGCCATGGCTCACAGGCCCAGCCGCCCCGCGGCATGTGGGATCCTCCCGGACCGGGGCATGAACCCGCGTCCCCTGCATTGGCAGGCGGACTCTCAACCACTGTGCCACCAGGGAAGCCCAAAACACATCAATTTTTACTGCAAATTATTTTTTTTAATAAATGATGTATAAGTTTATACATCCTAATTAAGCAAAAATTATTTATTGCAGCAAATTAAAATGAAGTCACGGAAATGACTGCAATTCTAAGTTCTTGACAAAGTGATAAAGTCCATTAATGCTTCGCTGCCTTGCTGGGGCTCCTTGAACCCCTGCCAGCAGCCAGCTGTCCTGCCCCCCCACAGAGCTTACAAGGAACAGATTCAGAGAGTCTGTGGATCTGGGTCCCCTGGAGAACTAACTCCAGGCTGGAGGTTGCTCCAGACCCTCAGAGAGCTGACAGTCAGCATCTTCTGATTTGGTTATACCAGGGAGGGAATTATAAATCACTGGACCTCTCCATCCGGACACAGAGCTGGGAGAGGAATGACATGCCCCTCGCTTTTGGAGCACCCAAAAGTGACAGGTTCTTTTTGCCTCTAATCTCACTGCCCTTGCCTTATCCCATGACTTGCTGGGACCCACTTGAAATGTCCCCATTTCCTCCCATGCCAATATTTATTCATCCACCCATCCATCCATTCATCCATCCATCCATCCATCCATCCATCCATCCATCCATCCATCATCCATCCATCCATCCATCCATTATCCATCCATCCATCCATCTATCCATCCACCCACCCAGTCCTCCATTCCCAACATCCCTCCCTCCCTCCATCCATCCATCCATCATCCATCCATCTATCCATCCATCTATCCATCCACCCACCCAGTCCTCCATTCCCAACATCCCTCCCTCCCTCCCTCCATCCATCCATCCATCTATCCATCCACCCACCCAGTCCTCCATTCCCAACATCCCTCCCTCCCTCCATCCATCCACCCATCCACCAATCCTCCATCCCTCCATCCATCCATCCACCGACCCACTCCTCCATCCCTCCTTCCGTCCCTCCATCCAGCCATCCATCCACCCACCAATCCTCCATCCTCCATCCCTCCATCCATCCACCCATCCACCAATCCTCCATCCCTCCATCCATCCACCGACCCACTCCTCCATCCCTCCATCCCTCCTTCCATCCCTCCGTCCAGCCAACCATCCATCCATCCATCCATCCACCAATCCTCCATCCTCCATCCCTCCATCCATCCATCTCTTCATCCATCTATCCAGCCATCCAATCAATCATCCATCTATCCCCAAAATATTTACTGACAACAGAATACCAGTAATTATTTTCCTGGACATAGGTGCACATGGTCTTTTGGATCAAACCAACTCCTATTTATTGAGCACCTACTGTGTGCAAGGCAGGTCCTCCTTTTCCCCTAGACAAACCTGCCCATTTTTCTGGGTTTCCTCGTCTCTTCCACCTGGCTGCCTTTGCCCACTTCAGCATCTGTCAGTGTCTCACTCTTTCAAATCCTGAACTCCACCTGCTCCTAGAGGTGGGACCCCACCACATAGCGCCTGCTACTTCTCTCATTTTATAGATACTGGCCTTGCTTCCTCTTCTACATGGTGCCTAGGGAAGGAATCTCTTGACACGTCTTCTCTTGTCCTGATGCTTAAAAAGCCTGGGAAGCAAGAAGCCTGTGTCATTCATTCATTCATTCATTCAAGTAGAAACACTCATAGGGCACCTTCCTAGTGCCAGGTACTCGGGGTTAAGAAAAACTAGGATGTGAGACTCACCTTTCTCATCTGTGAAACTGGAGATGCAACCAGGGACTTGGACTCTGTAGACGGCAGGGCATAGACTTCGGCGAGACGCCCTCAATATCCAGGTTAAAAAGTGCTCTGCAAGTCACAGAAAACACATCTGTGAGCCAAACGCAGCCCAAGGGCTGTCAGTTTGCAAACTCTCATCCTTGTAGGAGTGTTCAAAGGATCAACTGGAATAACATGATTAAAGGGGGATAGATGTGTCCAGAGGAACGGCGGCCGAGGTCGGAGCAGAGGAGTGGCCGTTAGGGCGACTCTCAGGGCAGAGGTCATTCCCCGTGCTCACTGGTCTGTCCTCCTGGTCCCCAAGCCCCCTCTTCTCAGTAGCTCTCTTTGTGACCTGCCCCCTCCCTACCTCGTCTATTGCAGAGATCTCTGCGTCTACACATGACCCCGACCACTCCTAAATTCCACCCTCATTGGCAGTGGAATAAAAAAACTGGTAGTTTTTTTTAAAGGGCAATTCCTAAGAGGCCGGGTTTTGGGATGAGACAGACTTGAACGTGAACTTGAGGATTAACTCTTCGAGTACTCTTAGCAGGGTGCCTGTGGGAGCCTTTGCGTCCATCCACCGAGAAATGGGTTTAGTGATTGGACCACAAAGAGCTGTAGAATATGCTCCCCAAATGCCAGCTATTGTTATAGAACCAGTAGCCACGAGCGAGGTTATTTATGCCACAGGAGGATCCATCCTAGGCCCTTCAAGCACCCTTGGAATTCCTCTAACATGGGGTTCATTTGAGGAAAGTTGGATTGGTTTGCGGCTTTTTTCTAGCCCTTATCTTCTGAGGAAAGAGAGGTCAGAACAAGGTTGCTTGCTCCCCTAAAAAGTGCATAAGAAATTTTACAAGGATGGGCTCTCCAATGCCAGCTTGTTATTTGTTTCAAACGATGCATGCATCTGCAATTTTTCAGAATGGCAACGTTAATCTACTATAAAAATGTGTTGGTCAAAATTCTCATGGCTGCAGGTGATGAATTAACTAACTCCAAGTGACTCAAATAGCAGGGTTGACTAATCTTGTATAACTAGCAGCCTAGAGATGGACAGTAACTCAGCAATATCAGCTAAGACTCACTCCTCCCATCTTTCTGCTTTGCCATCTTCATGGTGACAGTATGGTTGCCATAGCTCCAAGCATCACATCCTTGTACAATGACATCCCAAACAAGAAAGAAGGGGATACAAGCCAAAGAACCTTCTCTTTAGGACTCTCTCTTTATTCTGGGGGGATAATCTCTTCCAGAGATTAGGTTTTCTCTTGCATTTCATTGTCTAAGAGTAGGTTATATGCCCATCTCTACGTCAATCAAGACAAAAGAGAATAAGATTTCAGTGGCTTAGACAAATCAGCCGTCTTTCTGTGGAGTTGGGCATATTGTCGCACAAAATCAGGGTTCTATTCACAAAAACAAAGGGAAAATGACTGTTGGGTGGGTGGTCAGTATTTCTGCAACTCGTAATAGTAATGCAGGTGAAAAGAGCCTCTGTTTCTTGAGCCCAGTCACTGAGTTGAATCCTCCCAGCAGCCCCTCTCCAACCTCATCACAACCCGACAAGCCGCAGTGCTTGCCCCATCTTATGGGGGAAGCAGGAGAGCACTTGGGGCCACCCCAGAGGTTATCCCTGGGTTCGCAGACTGAGTTCCATCAGTCAGCAAGGCTGTAATGAAAACCACAGACCCTAGCAGCGGCCCCACCTCAAATTCCACGCATCCTGCCTCAGGTCTGGTCAAGGATAGACCCGCCCTCCCCTATTACCCCAGAGCAGCTGGAGGAGGGATCGTGGGCAGGGCCTCTGCCCCCTCAGTTACATATTCCCCTGGGTGTAGCAACAAACTGGCACTTGGACCTGTTTCTGACCCATGAAAGGGAAGCTTGGGTGTCAGGAGGGGGACACGGCCTTGAGCTGCCCAGGTCTGGTCATCTGGTCCTGTCCCTCACCTGCCGGCAGCTCTCCTCTGGATCTGAAGTCTGTCTATTTCTCTGTCTCTGTCTCTCAGACACACATGAGCACACTCTGCATTTCTCAATTATATAGTAGAAAATTCTGTGTGGGTGTGTGTACGCACGCACATGTACACAAGTGTCTCTCTGGACAGCGAGGGTCTCTCCTTCCTCCCCTCTCTCTGGGTAGGACACACCAATTTTGTTATTGTTGTTATTGATTTGCATATGGACACATTTTTTGGTTTATTTTTGTTTTAATTTTTAAATTGAAGTATAGTTGATATATATTATCTAAGTTACAGGTGTACAATATAGTGATTCGGTTTTTAAAGGTTATACTCCATTTATAGTTATTATAAAATTTTGGCTATATTCCCCGTGTTGGACAATATATCCTTATCGCTTATTTTATATATAAACATGAGAAGACAGCAATTTTTAAGGCAGCATTTAAGGAAATGCCACATACCCTGATCCCGCCGGCCCCAGGGGGAGGGTGTGGGTGTACGTGCGTGCTTGCATAGGTGAGGATCTCACACGTGGGTAGGAAGGACCCTCCCAGGACAGAATGGTCTCCATTTCTCTTGCTGAGTTATCTACCAGCTGAAATGCAAAATCAACGCCATCCGTTTTTCAGCACATAGGGAAGCGCGCAGGTCCCTGGTGAAATGCTCCCCGCCCCGCCCCCACAAAAGCCTCTCTCTGAAGCGCCTATCTCTAAGCAACAATCCACGAGCCCCCCACCAACTCCCCCATCCGAGGTTTCAGTTACCACGGTCAACGTTGGCTAGAAAATATGAAATGGAAGATTCCAGAAATAATTCATAAGGTGTTCTTTTGTTTGTTTGGCTTTGGTTTGTTTTGGATTTAATTAACCTTTTTCTTGAAGTATAGTTGATTTACAATGTTGTGTTAGTTTCAGGAGTTCAGCACAGTGATTCCGTTATGTGTCTATTCTTTGTCAGATTCTTTTCCCTTAGAGGTTACTATAAAATGTTGAGTATAGTTCCCTGTGCTATGCAGTAGGTCCTTGTTGTTTATTTTATATACAGTAGTGTTATGTGTTAATCCAAACTCCTTATTTATACCTGTCCCACCTTTTCCCCTTTGGTAACCGTAGGTTTGTTTTCTATGCCCGTGAGTCTATTTCTGTTTTGTAAATAAGTTCACTGCATGCTGTTCTGAGGAGTGGGGTGAAATTTTGTGCCGTCCTGGAGCTGCCCCATCCTGCTCCCCCAGGAATCGGCCCGCTGACGCTCGTGCTACCTACCCGCTGGTACAGGAAAAGCACGGAACACAGAGGGCTCGGTACTGTCCGTGCTTTCAGCATCCACTGGTTGGGGAGGGGGATTGGGACGTATCGTATCCCCTGCGAACATGGGGCAACCACTGTACATCCTTCTCCCTAAGAAAGTGCAACTGAGAGAGAAATACTCAGAGAAGTACTTCTGCCTGTGATCTGTTTTTCCATGGAAGCTGAAAAATATATCTGTGCTTTCTTTTCAGGAAGAAAAAAAAATCTGTCTCTCTCTCACTCAATGACTTTCTGTCTCCTTCTGTCTCTCTGTCTCTGTGTCTGTGTCTGTCTCTCTCAAACACACACACACAACACACTCACACACTCAGGCAGAAAGTTCTCTCTATTGGATTTAAAACTGGACAGAAATTACTCCCCTTATTTAGGGAAGAATCATTTGAGAAAAACACTCTAGTTCTCTGCATACAGAAAAGTGTGTGTGTGTATTAGGTAAAAATTATTCTCTCTCAGAGTCTCCTTCTGAAGCTCATTCTCCCTGGGCAGAGATGCTGGCTGCCTTGAGAAAACACGTACCAGAGAGAAAAACATACACATAAATTCTCTGTCCCCAAAGAAAACTCTGTGTGTGTGTGTGTGTGTGTGTGTGTGTGCGCACGCATGTACATGTGTGTGTATCAGATACACGTCTTTCTGGGTTGATTTATCTCTCCGTGCAATGAGGGGGAAATATGCCCTTTTTTTTGAAGAAAAACGTACCCCTTCTGTCTCACACACACACAAGTGCCTTCCCTTCCCTCACTGAGTGTCTCTTATTGGCAAGACAGACTCTCTCCTCCCAGGATGTGGGGTAACGTGTGTGTGTCTGAAGAGGGGGAGCTAGAAAGGACCCTCTCTCTCTCATTTTTTTAAATCATTTTTTCTTTTTTCTCTTTCCTTTTTTTCTTTTTTTTCTATTTTTTTCTTTTTTAAAATAATTGTCTTTCTCTGTTTCTCTCTCTGTCTGTTGGTCTCTTTCTGTTTCAGAAAAGTCTCTCTCTAAAGGTACACACGCACACACACACTGACACTAAGAAAGTGCACACGGAAGAGAAATGCTTAGTCTCACTCTGACAGCAGGAAGAAAAGTGCATGTGTGTGTGTGTGTGGGCGTGTGTGTGAACGTGTGTGCTGGCAACGAGCCTCTGTCCACGGACTGCTGGTCTCTCCCCACAGGCAGGAACATCTATGCATGTCTTCTCTCCAGGCAGAAGAATCTGGAAAACACACACACACACACACACACACACACACACACACAATCTCTCTCTCTCTCTCTCTCTCTCTCAGGCAAAAAATTCTCTCTATTCATTGTTAAAACTAGACAGAGATTACTTGTCTTCTTAGGGATTCATCACCTGAGAACTAAACACTCTGTCTCCCAGCTTGCGGGAAAGTGCATACATGCGTGTGTGTGTGTGTGTGTGTGTGTGTGTGTGTGTGTGTGTGTTTTAGGCACAAATTATTCTCTCTGAGTCTCGTCCTGTAGCTGGTTCTCACTGAGCAGAGGTGCGGGCTCCCTTGAGAAAATATGTACCAGAGAGAAAAAACATGTAAATTCTCTGTCTGGGCAAGAAGAAAATTGTGTGTGTTCGTGTATGTGTGTGCGCACGTGCCGTGCAGGAACAAACGGACGAAACAAAACGAATAGAAACTTCTTTCTGTCAGCCTGAGTCTCCCTACAGACTTGGGGATGGGGGCAGGGGAATGGACGCGCCATCCTCTGGGCAGAAAAAGCCGTCTCAGACACTCACACACGCACCAGACACACACTCACCCGTTTGGCAGCAAGGCCTCACTGTGTGCCCCCAAAAAAGCGAGCCCTTGCACACCAGAAAGGTCATGTGTGTGCTTGTACCGGGCAGGCTCCCTGCAGGCTCGGAAAGACGTGTTTTTTTCCAGATATGAAAACAAAAGAAAACAGAAAAAAGCAGCAATTGTCTTTGCAACACACACACACACACACACACACACACACACACACACACACACACACAGAGCAAGAAGGGATGCATCTGCATGGGTGCCGGGGGCACAAGCAGAAAATGTCTTTCTGTTGTTTATCTAGTTCCCTTCCTGCAAGCAGACCTATCTCTCACACACACACCTCTCTCCTCTCACTGAGCATTCAGCCGCTGAACACTATTTTTTAGCTCATGGAAAATTTTGTGTGTCTGTTTACGAGCAGAAAATGATCTCTCGTGCTCAAAATGCATGTCCTGCAGCTGCCCTACTCTCGCACTGGAGAAAAGCTTACTCATTGTGTGTGTGTGTGTGTGTGTGTGTGTGTGTGCCTACACACACACAATCCATCTCCCTCAAAACACACACACACACACACACAAATGTGTCCCTTCCTCTCCCTAAGTTTTCATCACCTGAAAAACCAACATCTTTCTCTGGAATTCTTGGTTCTCAAGAAATCATGAACACTCTTGTTCACTGAGAAGGGCTGAGAGCTCTCTGTCACCAGGCAGGACCCTCCTCCACACACACACACACACACACACACACACACACACACACAGAGTCAGGCACATGGAAACTCACAGCAGGAAGAACATGGTGTGTGTTTCCACACACCCCTGTTACCCTCTCTACACACCCATGTGCACACACATACACTCGAGCAGAAACATGCCCCTCCCACCAAGTGTGCACTGCGTGACAATCACAGCTCCTCCCTTCTCAGGCTCGGCTCACAAAAACCTGTCTGCAGATGAGAAAGGCTTTCTTCCTCTGAGAAGCCTTTCTCCAAAGCATGTTATCACTGGAGACAAATGACCCCCCGTCAAAGGGAGGGCCCTTGACAGGAAACTCACGCCCACTCTCACCCCCTTTCCGTATCTGGAAATTGTGTGTGTACACGCGTGTGTGCAGAATCACTGCTTTGGGTCTGTCTGCTTGCGAGTCCCCAAGTACGTATCTTTTTCCAGACAGTAAAACTCTCTGTCTCTGTGTCTCTGTCTCTGTGTCTCTGGATCTGTGTCTGTTTCTCTCTCTCTCTCACACACACACAAACACAGCAAGAAGAGATCCGTGTGTGTCCATGAGTGTGGATATAAGCAGAAAAAGTCTCTCTGGGGCTGAGCCAACTCCGTGAAAGCAGAAAAAAAAATGTTCTTTTTCCAGAAAGAAAAAATAATACTCCCAACACACACACACACACACAGAGAAAGGTGGCTCTCCGCCGTGTTTGTACTATCTGGAAAATGAACAGACAAACAAACATTCTGTTTCTCAGCTCATAGAAAATTATATCTGTGCTTGTCTCCAGGCAAAAAAAAAAGTCTCTATTTCCACTTCGAAAAGTCACTTTTTAAAAATCACTGGACAGAAATGCACCCTTCCCCATAAAGACCACCACAGATAAAAACACACGTGCTTAGACTCAGAAAACTCTGTGTGTGTGTGTGTGCCTGTGTGTATGTAGGGGAAAAAAACCTTTAATTTATTAGACTGTCTCTTCCTGTGGGCCAAAAAAACACACGTTTTTCCATGCAGCAAAACGTGGATGTCAGGCTCACGTGCGTGCGCACACACACACACATTTGGGCAGAAGGTCTTCGCTTCCTCACTAAGTATGCATCACCTGAATTTCCAGCACTTTGTAATTCTCAGCTCACCGAAACGTGTGTCTCCGGGCAGAAAATGTTCTTTTTTCCCTCTCCGCTCTAAAGGAAGCTTTTCATCACCAGGCCCAAGTCACTCCCCTCTCCCCAAGAAATCACAGATGAGCTAGGAAGAGTGCACACTGGGAAAGAAGAAAACTCTGTGTGTGCGCCTGTGCGTGTTCACATGTGTGTGGCCCCAGAGTGTCTCTGTGTGGATTTCCTGATTTTTGTTGATTCCCTGCAAGCGGAGGAATATATGTGCTGTTTTTCCAAACGTATATTAGAAGATCCTCTCTGTCTGTCTGTGTAACACACACACACACAGAAGCACAAAGATCCCTTTGCTGGCCCCGCTCCTGGGCACATCTGTCTCCCACCCCATCACTCAGGCTTCCCCACCTGAGAAGCAAACACTACTTCGCAGCTTGCAGAAAATTCCGTGTGTGCGTGTGGGCAGCAGGCGCCCTCCTCTCCTTTGCCCTCCTCCCTTTCCCTCTCTCATCCCCTCTTGGAAACGTCTCCTCTGTGGCAGCCAAGAAACACAGGGCGCTAGGAAACACTCGTCCCCCTCCAGACGGGACCCTCCAGGGGCCCTGTCTGTCGCTCTGTCTCTCCTGCTCACGGAAACACGTGTGCGTGCGCGCGTGTTTTCTCTGGGAAGAAGAAAATCAATCTCCCTCCCTCCCTCCCTCCCTCCCTCCCTCTCTCTCTCTCTCTCTCTCTCTGCTGGAAAAATCATTGTTTGTTGCTCTGGACCACCCTGGAAAGGTCTCCCTCCTTTAACCACCACGAGGGCTGCAAACCCCATCACCCCGTCCTCCCTGCGGCCGAGAGCCTGGCTCTACCTCAGCCTCCGTGAGAAACAAGGGCACCTCTCCTCCTTATGGATGTAGAGTGTGACCGTGTCTCTCTCTACTTAGGCCCCGTCTTTCCGTCTGTCTGTCTGTCTGTCTCTCTCTCTCTCTCTCTCTCTCTCTCTCACACACACACACACACACACACACACACACACCGTTTCCCTAGGCTGAAAAGTGTGCTTGTGTCACTGTCCAGGCCCAAAGGCTCTGTGGTTCATCCAACACCCTGGCCCACCAGACGGTGACCTTGGCCCTTTCGCCCAGCGCCCCCATCCCTCGCTCCCAAGGCCTCTCCTGGGGTCCCCTTCCCATCTGCAGCACCTGGGCCAGGCTGCGCCGTCCCCCTCCAGAGCAGGTAGGGTACTCGGTGTCCCAGCTGGGTACCTTCCTGCACACGCCCCCCGCCATGCCCACCTCCCCAGCACTTCACTGTACCAGCCCGTGCTGGGCGTCCCGAGGACACCGCCGCAATTAGGACGCCCCCAGGCCGGGAGGGCGGGCTCTTGGCCCCGAGCAAGCCGGTCCCGGCCCAGTCACCCCGAGGCGTCCCATCTCCAGCCCCTCTCTCCGGGGTCTGCCTCCCGGACCCCCCATCTCATCTGGGCTCCGTCAAGGGGAGGCCTGGCACTCGCGGGGGGCGATGCCACAACCAGGACCTCGCCCCGTGACTCGGGTGGGGGACGTGGGCCCGAGGAAAGGGAAGGGACCGCCGGTCTCCCCCCGCCCCCCACCCTGCACCCAACCGCGCGGCTCCGCAAACCCGAGAAGTCCCCGCGCCGCCGCCACCCCCAACGCGCTGCGCTCACTCGCTACACAACAGCGTGCCCACGCGGCCGCAGGCGGAACTGCAGGCGGCCGCCGTGAGCCTCTCTGCGCAATGTTTTCTTAGAGGCTCAGTTCCTTCTAGAAGCTTCCACCAGTCTTTTCCCCGTCCTAGAGGCCCTGACTCGGGACCTAAGAAGAGGGGCTTATCTCCAATCTCCTCTCCTTGAATTTACGTATTTCAGGTGGTGCTCTCTACTCATGATGTAATGCATTTGTGCCTGAAAAAACCCCCACTCCCCCCCAAAATAAATAAATAAAAGATTCCAGGTGGCCGATCCATGCCGTTTCACTAGAGGGAACACAGACAGGATGAGCTCATAGACAGGTTCAACTCTCTGCCCTTTCACTTGCTGACTAGGGGAACTTGGCAAGTCATACGGCCCTTCTGAGCCTGTTTCCCCATCTGGAAACACACAGCCCTGGTGGGGTTGCTGGCGGGACCACAGGGTGGGTGAAGCCTGGAGACCGTGGTGGGCAGCGGGTGGGCTCCCAGGACACGGTGGTTCCTCCCGTGGAGGTGCCCTTGTGATTATCCGCAAACACAGCTCCCAGACTGTGGGGGAACGTGGGGTCCCAGGGCCACCAGCCACCCCAATGGATGCCTCTGTGCTAGTCAAGTCGGGGTGTTCCTGGGGAGTCTGGGCTCCTGCGGCGGTGGGAACGTAAAGAGGTGTGCTCACGTGTCCCAGGGAAGAAGTTCTAGGCCAAGGGTAATCTCTCCTAATGATACCCTGTCTCCTATCAACAAGGATTAGCTCAGCCCTGTAGACCGACTATAAAATATGCCACCCCAGTGAGCTCCTCATTGGGTCACTAATGGACCCACACTGGGTTAGGTCCGCCGGGGATTCTCAATCACGTTTGGGAGGTGAGGCAGAGCCGCCATCTTCCTCCCCCCCCCCCCCCCCCCGGCTCCATCGGCACAGCTGGTTAGGCTCATAGTATCATCTTTATCTGCGCTCTGACCATGCGTGTTTGTGCAGCTCAATAGCCCTTCCCCGTGTCTTATCCCATTTCTCCTCCAAAATCTGCCTGCTTTAGAAGATTAAAGAGAACGCCATTTCTTTGACAGTTGTTTATTTAGGTCCTGCTATCTTTCAGGAACTGTGCCAGCTACTGGGGATGTGGCATAAACAAGGCAAGTCCCCGTTTTCTCAAGGAGCTTACATTCTAGTGGGGGAGAAGACAACAAATGAGTAAATTAACAAGTAAACAAGCTGATTGCAGATGATAATGCCTGCAAATGAAGCAAGATAGGATAGAGAGCAATCAGGAGCGTCTTCTTTAAACATGGGGGTCAGGGAAGGCTTCTCGGAATAATGAGAAGGTGCCAGCCATGTGCAGAATAGCAGTAACGGTGTGCTTAGTAGCGAGAATAGAACGTGCAAAGGCCCTGGGGTGAGGATGCGGAGGTGAGATCGGGGAAGCAGGCAGGACCCACCTGTGCTAGATGTGAAGACAAGGTGAGGGGCTGGGATTTTAGTCTAAGTTCGGGAGAAGCCAGTAGATTTCAAGCAGGGAATGACAGAATCTGATTACTGGTCATAAGGTTCCTCTGGGACTGTGTGGAAGGGTGAGGGCTGGGGAGCAGTTGTGGACCCAGGACGTAAGTCACATTTGCTGAGGTCCAGGTAGGAAACAATAGTTGGAGATGCTGGAGGTGGAGAAATGTGTTCCAATTTGGGAGGTAAAGGCAATAGAATTTGTAATGCAGCAACATTATTCCATTTCTCAGATATTTAGGCTGAAGTACAAAGAAAGGCTGTGCAGTTGGGAAGGAATCCCACTTCCTACTGTAGGGAGGGTCCTTACCTCTTCAGCCCTAACTGTCTGCCATCTTATCTACCAATGCTTTGAAAAACATACATAGCTAATGCTGTTGACTTTCTCCCAGGCTTCTGTCTTGCTATCTACCTGATTAAGGAGCTTCCTTGAGGAAAGAGCTAGTAACTCACTTTTTCCTTCCTCCCATCCCTTGTAAGGTCTTACCCACAGCAACTTTCCTGAGTAGCTACAGAGATGTCTGCTCTGTTCACAGCTGTATCCCCACTGCCTAGGAGAGCACATGCCATGTAGTTGTCCATATATATTTCTTGAATGAATGAATGCATAATTTGATCTAGCTGTGGATGGTTGACCAGAGGGCCAATAGTTTTCCAAGCGAGTGTCCCCCTCCTGTTGTCTTTCCCTTAGTGGCGTTGGCTCTCCAAGACCTCTTGCTTTGGGCTTTCCTTCAGAACCTCTCCTGCTGCTCCTCTGAGGGCTGGGTTGAACCCCGAGAAACCATTTCCTTGTGGGCATTGCTGTTGTTTTCTCAACATTCTTACATGTTGACCTCAAGTTCTTCAATTGCCTTACAATGCGTCTGAGGGAGAGGGGCTAGACCCACAGTATGGACTGCCGGCTCCAACTTTGAAATAAAATGTTTAAACAGCCCGGCTCATGATATTGAAAACAATAGTCTAAAATGTGTTCTGTAATAGTCATTGATACAAATATATCATTCCCCAATTACCGCGTTTCAGAGTTCACAAGAAAGAACGAGGGTTATGGAGAAGCCGCCAACCCCAACATTTCCTGGATGGCCCAGAACAATCGTTTTCTCTCAATTTCACTTAGAATCTCTTTCAAGGAGGAGATTTTTCAATTTGCCATAAATCCTACAATGTTTATTTTTAGACGTTCCAGTTCCATAATAATTTGCAAAGGAGACATGCTTTGAACCCAGGTTAGACTTGGCTGAAACTCCCCAGAGGAGACTTGATAGCGTTCAGTGAAAGGGAAACCAAAGTAGAATTTTGGAAAACACCCACCTCCTTGTTAAGAATCCTCCCACGGTGTGCGTCCCCTCATTGTGGACCCTTATCTGCAACGTTCACCTACTGGAAATGAAATTATGTTAACCCTTCACACTTTAGTTAGAATAGGAACACTGATTTCAGCTCTCCACCATGAATCCATGTGAACGCCCCCAACGTGAGATCCCTTTTTCATCCCAATGTCACTGTGACCAGTGAAGGAGAGGTGGGCTTGGGGTTACTAAGGCCTGAAGACGGCCTTGGAGGCAAGACGTGCTCTGGATCACGAGGGTCTTCCAGGGTTTCTGAGTGTCCTTGAGAAGTCCACACTTGGGGTTCTGGAAAGCCATCCAGTGCAGTGCAGGGGTCTGTCCCCACAAGCGAGACGCCCCCCCCCCCCCGCCAAAAGTAGAAAAAAAAAAGAGCTGCTTAGGAAGCCAAGGCATTAAATTGGAGTCTTTGCTCTTCCTTTCACTAACCATGTGACCTTAGCCAAGTTCTAGGCCCACAGAGTTATCTTGTCTGAGCCTCCACGTAAACCCAGAGGAACCTTCTTCCTTACAGTTGTGTGAGTAGAACAAGCCTTCTTTCTAGTCCAAAGCCATGTGTCCTCCGAGAGAGCTGGAGAAAGGGTTTCCTAGAGCAGTGGTGAACCTCCCCAGCTGATTTTTTCTGAAATGAGGAAATACAGTCGGGAACCTGCAACACAACGCTGGTCTTGCATTGGCCCTTCAGAGCCTCGTACCTGGATGTAAGATTTCCCTGGAGGAATGGCTACCCCTGGTTGCCACAATCCAAAGACAACTGAAAAAACTTTAGTATCTTCTCTCCATGATGAGAAATAAGGGTATAAGGAAAATAAAGAACTGAAAGAAAAAGAAAGGAAAGGAGAAGAGAACTGAGTTGACTTGAATCAAGTTGAGTTGAATCCATTTAAGCCACAAAATGAGGGAGGACTTTCCATGAAAGTCAGATTCTTTCGGCCTCTTGTCCAACGTTCAAGCAATTATTGAGCGCTTACTGTGTACTAGGTGCTGTGCTACATCCCAAGGTTACAAGGAGTAGCGACGACTGGCCTGCGTCCTCAGGGAGGCCCTGGGTTCCCATGTGACAACCATACTCAGGTTATGGAAAGAATGGGAAACAAGTTCTCCTTTGCGCCCCTGTTTTTGCCTTTCCTTCTCTTTTCCTCTTTCTTCCCTTCTTTTACCTGGCTCTGTCTGTGCATCTCACTTTTTCCTTCCTGACTCTGCTCTCTCTGTCTCTCTTTGGCCCCAGTGGGCAAGTATGTTTTTATTCATGAAACGCGTTGTGTTGAGTTGATCTCAGACGTTCTTTAATTTAGAAGTGAATGATTCTGCAGTGCACTGAACCTCTCTCTCCATACACAACATTCATTTGCTTTCTGGCATATGGGAGTCTTGATGGAAAGAATTCTTGTCTTCGAATTTAGGCATGTGCCCATTGTGCCCCCCAGAATAAGACTGAAATTTCCATTGGCCACATTTATAATATTAAACATGGAGGCTCAGAAAACTACCTAGAAAATAGGGTTTTTTTTCAGGAATCTTGGGTGAGAACACAATTTAGATTCAGGGACGTGACGGCACCCAGACCGTTCACTTCATGAATGAATGATATAGAGTGACAGGACCTGGCTAAAGCCTCTGTTATTGCAAAAGGTCTGTTAGCTTTACCTTTCCCAAGTGGCATAAAATATTCTTGGCAAGTCTGATTTCCTGTTTACGCAGATCCATCTCTTTGCTGTCAATGAGAACACAGGCAAAAAGATCATGATTTTTCATTGTCAACAAGAAACAATGAGTGAATGTATTAGGGCTGCAGCTGGAAAAAGAGAAGCTAGAGCAGGACTCTCGTCTCCCCGTGTTGCTTCCTGGCCCCCGGTGGGCCAGCTGGTCCCCACTCTTCCAGAGATGAAGCCTCCGCAGTTTCAATGTCTCTGTGATCTTCAGGCATCATTTCATCGCACCTCCCTTGCAAGGGGGGAGCAGAGGAAGAAGAGTCAAGACAGAAGGGGGAAGAGGACCCCCATTCAGAAGTGGAAAAGTGGAACCCCGTTCGCCTGCGGAGCCCACCCAGCGCCCCGCCATCTACATCTCTTGATTGGGTTCCCTTGACACACGTCGGTCGCTTGAACTGGAATGTTTGTCGTGCTCGTGACATGCTCCAAAAATGATGGACCTTTGAAGATGGTGACGCAGGAAGTTCATTCACACATGAGCAACCATATATTTTGTGGTTGAATTTTATGCCACTTTTCATCATTCAGGTGGCAAGCAGGAATGGCCCAAAGCATGTCAACGTCCAGGTACACAGAGTCTGGGTCCTCGTTAGCATAGAAATCCTGTGAGCACCGGGCAGAACCTTTTAAGATGATACGTGTCATTGAGAGGATCCAACAGGCTTGGGAGGAAATGAGAAATGGGCGCATTAGCTTTTCTCATTGTGAGAAACGAGAAGATCAACCACGTGATGAATTAGGAAAGAAAAGACCTGACAGGGGATAATTACAAAATGAATCCAGAAAGGAAGGACTTTGGGGGTTATAACCCCCAAAGGGCATCTTTATGAAAGGTTGTCTCCTTTTTTTCCATAAAAAATAGTCTCTCACTATTCAAATACAGTCGTTATTAAAAAAAAAAACAGCAAGTTGGCATCTATTTTCAAGCCCTTTTAATGAGGTTATTGCAGAAAAAATGAGAGAGCAGAGAAAGACTCTGAAAAGCAGACTTAGCAGGAAGTTGTTTAAGAGACCATGAGAGCGTCCATCAAGAGTCATGTAGAAAATATTGCCAGGAGAATTCATGTTGGCTCAGCAAATAAACTACCCCTGAAGAAGCTGACGAATGTTTATTTACATCCACCCGAATGTTTGGGCTCCAGTGACCGCAGCAGGCCAGCTGAGATGAGCACGCGGGACGCACTCATTAGGCCACCATCTTCCCTGGCTGTCACTTTATTACCCCCGCTTCATTTATTCGCTTTGAAATTATGATGGGGAATTGACGCCTCAAAGTGTGTGCCTTGTCACAACTGACTTCTCCTTGTTTGTGGAGAAATCAGGTGCACATCCACCGTTGCCCGGAACGAGGGCCCCTGTTTGGGTCCTGGCCCTGGGGCCAGAGCCGCACCAGCTGCTGTCAGCTCCCCTCCACCTCCACCTTCCATCCCCTGGGAACACGGCCAGGGCTGCTGGATCCTTGGACTTTTCAAGAGAAGGTGTATATCACCAACTGTGGCTGCATCTGGGGCCTCAGAGTTCAGAGGCTACATGGCGTCACCAGATGGGCACTAAATGCTACCACCGTCTCCTGGCGCGGCCCACAGAACTCTCTGCCCACCGACGGTATTTACCAAACACAGGGATGACACCTCACTGGCCCAGCCAAGAAGCCTTCTCCTCCCTCCCCTCCCTCACCTCCTCAAGGCCCAGGGCGCATCTGGCCTCCCGGGCCCGTCTCCAGCGGCCCTTTTGGACGCTTCCAGTCAAGGGACTTTCCGGACCCATCATCACCAACTTTGCCTCTTCCAGAGGCCTGTAGAAAATGGTCTGATGTTTCCAATGTGGGAGGATTTTGTTTCTGAGCGGGTTATTACAAAGGGAGGGGCTGTTGCTCTTGTGGTGATGAAGACTCTGCAAACAGCCACTGAGTGCCCTTGGGTGGAGGCTGCCTGGTCGCCCCCTGGTTAAGGACATTCGGTGTTTCTGCAGTTCCGTCTTCCAGGCCCCGGGAGAAGCCCAGGGAACAGCATCGCTGGATGTAAATAAGCAAAGGGAGAGAAAACAGTCCCAGCTCAAAGCCCCCATCCCATACTCCACAACCTAGTGTCTGCCAAGGAGGGGACCCGGGGCAATGAGGAAGTGGCTGGGTGGTGGCACTGTCAGCGGCTGGCATAATGGGCATGGCACAAAACTCAGCCCCAGGGGCAGTGGAGGTAAGGGAGCTCCCAGCCCCCTGGGAAAGTGCGATACCCCCTCAAGGAGCCAGGGGAGCACCCAGGCAGGGTTTCGCGTGGAGTCTAGTCCGCTCCCAATTCCGAGGGCTTCTTTTAAGCCAACGCTTCCCCTCCGAGGCACTACTGTGAAGGCTTGGTACACAGTGACTTGCTGAACCCTCGCGGTGGCCTTTGAGGTAGGGCAGGGGTGTCTGGCCATGTCCAGAGATATTTCCGGTTGTCACAACTGGGTGAGGGGCTGACTGACCTCTAGTGGGTAGAGGCCAGGGGGGCTGCCAAACCCTCGAAGGGCCCAGGACAGCCCCCCTCACTCAGCATGGCCCCAGGTGACCGCAGGGAGTATCCCTGAGGCAGGGCTGTATCATCAGCTCCATTTTCCAGGTGAGAAAAACACACAGAGAGGGGAAGTGACTTGTCCAAGGGCACACAGCTCAGAGACGGGCTGTGTGTCGGTGCAGGAAACCCCGGACCAGGCCGCTTCTCAGTTCCCACGAGGAAAGGCCACCATTCATCCTGCCTGGAGTGCCTGCACCTCTCTACCGTCACGAACCCTGTTTCTGCCCTCAGGCCAGAGACCACCCTGGAATCAGGAGCCCTCTCTGAAGAGGCTGGCGGTCCAGCAGGTGGAGTGGAGACCTCTCGGCTCCTTGAATCCAGAGACTTGGAAAACCATCAAAAGCAGCGGTCAGAGAACACCCCACCCTGCAGAGTTAACGTCAAGGGATTTCGTGCCAAAGCTCAGTGAAGGCTTTTTGCCTAAACCTCACATTCTTGGATCATAAAAAGAGCAACCTCTGCATTTTCATATATCTTAGCATTAATAATCCAAGAAGTCTGAATAATAAACATTTGGGTAGCGCAAAGCTCTTCCCTCCCTCTTCCCCCGTCAGACAGGGCCTGGGCCGATGGTGGGATCTTTCTGGGGACCTCCCGCCAGGGGTGCGGACGCCAGCCAGGAGCCCAGCTGGGCATCGAGCTGGTCCACAGGTGTGAAGCCCTGATGGTAGATGTCACGCTGGGTTACCGAGGGGACTGTAGGTTTTATAAGTGCAAGGGTCCGTTTTATTTTTCCTTGACTCCACTAAGCCGGACAGCGACCACAGCCTGTTAAAAACCTCGCAGAAAGTAAAGCCTCCCAACAGCTGGGCTGTTCAGCACATTTAATCTTGGCCCGGAAGGAGGAGAGAGAAATGGTCTTGCTGGTAAACACCGGCTGCCGCTGACACATCCTGCAGTGTCTGGACCCACATCCCTCTTCCTGGAGTCCCCGCTCCCAAAGCCTGGGAATTATCCTTCTTTGAGGGAGATAGCGATTTTATTTCATCGTTAGAGTTCAGGATTAAAGGGTCTGGGAACAAGAATGAGGGGATTACTGTTTCCTTGCCCCATTTTGCTGACTTTCTGACGCGTGTGAGGACAGACCCCATAGAAGAAGGAGAAAATGGGGTCCCCCTAATTCAGGAAAGATCTGGGGCCACAATCCCCCCCTTTTCAGCACTTTGCTCACACCCTAAACCTCGAAAAACAGTTCTCCTGCCCTCAAAACCCAGGCAAGAGTGGCATCTGTCCTATAGCTCTGATCCCTGGCAGCCTGAGAAAGTGTTCCAGGGCCACCTTGAGCTGCCCAGCTGGAAAGCAGCCAAACCACCCAGAACCTTCTGGCCCCATTTACAAGAGCTGTGGCCCAAGCATCCAACTGTTCTCTGTCTCCTGGTTTCCAGCCTCTTGCCTTCTGCTCCTCCTGGAATTCCCAGGTGACCCGCTGACCCCACGTCAAAGGGAACGATCCCAGGCCTTCAAAGGTGGCGTCTGAGCCAAGCCAGCCACATTTGGTGCCTCCCCGACCCTGGCTGGGGACCCAGGGGCTGACCCCGTCCAGCAAAGAGGGAGCCCACCTCCAGGCCTGGCCTCCTGGAGCCTTCAGATGTCCCTCAGCAGCAATTAGGTGATTGGGAAGGTAGATGTGCTGACAGTCAGTCCAAGGCTGGTAGTAAGAGAGAAATCGTCAGGCAGAGACCTCTTGTTTAGAAAGCTGTCTCTTCTCACCCCTGTTTTCCTTCCAACTAATCAGCCACCCAGCACTCTCCCTCCAGAGCGCCGACTGGGAACCATCAAAGTCCCACGGGTCCCTCACACTGTGCAGGCCCGGCCTCTCCAGGGGGCTCAGGTTTCCAACCCCGAGGCTGGTTTCTGTCTAACTCAGGTGGTTCCATTTAACACGGACAGAAGGGCCCCAGGGCCGCGGGGGCCTCCCCTGCCTGCTCTGCATCCGCGTCCGGCCCTGTGGGGTCTCAGCCCAGGCACCCTGGTCCCCTTAGAGGCCGGCACAGTCTCACCCTCGCCCCCTGCACGCACGGCACAACCAGGGGGCTTAGAAATGTCCTCTGAGATGGTACCTGGCGAGCCCCTCAAAGCTTTCCTCGAGGGGAACAGCCTCATCTGCGCCTGGAAGAAAGCGAGTGTTTCTACAGCTGCTATGGTTAGACTTGGACGGAGGGGTTGTTTGTTTTGCTTTGTTTTCTTCGACTTCATTTTGTGTGGGATTTATTAAACGGGTTTAATATTGAAGTATGATACTCAGATGGCAGTGATTCTCAACCAAGGGTGGCTTTGCCTTCTAGGGAACGCTTGGCAATGTCTGGAGTCATTTTGGGTGTCTGGGGACGGGGGGATGCTGTTGGCATCTCGTGGATAGAGCCTCAGGAGGCTGCAGTGCACAGGGCAGTCCCCGCTACAGCGCGTAAGCCGGCGTCAAGTGTCAGCAGTGCTGAGGTTGAGGTCTGGCCTGATGTATAGCCAAGTGTGTGAATCTTAAGTGTACACATCTTAAGGGTATCGGTCTTAAGACACATCCGTGAATTTTCCGATATAGACATGACTGTATTAGTTTCTTAACGCTGCTGTAACGAATTACCACAAACTTAGTAGTTTAAAACAGCACACATTTACTATTTTACAGTTCTAGAGGTCAGAGGTCCTAAAATCAAGGTGTCAGCAGGACTGCGTCCCTTCTGGCGGCTTTAGGAGAGAATTCCTTGTCCTTTCCAGTTTCCAGAAGCTGCCTGCATCCCTTGGCTCGTGGCTGCCCCCTCTAAAGCCAGCAACATAGCATCTTCCAATCTCTCTTTCTGTCTCTGACCATCCTATGTGCCTCTTAAAAGGACCCTTCTGATGACACTGGGCCACCAGGATAATCTCCCCACTTCACGATCCTTAACTTCATTCCACCTGCAAAGTCCCCTTTGCCGTGAAAGATATCATACTCACAGATTCTGGGAATGAGGAGGTATCCTCTTTGGGGGTCGTTATTCACCCTCCCACCTATACTCAGATCCAGATGGAAACCACCCCCATGACCCAGAAGGCTCCCATGTGCCCCTTCTCCTCAATGCCCACCCCCAGTACTATTCCAGCTTCTATCCCCGCTTTTTCTTAGGGTTAACGACTTTTAGAGAAAATCCCTCTTTATTAAAGGCTACGCATAAAATGTTAATACAGTTATGAAGAAACCCTAACGTTTGGATCCCTAGAAAACTGCAGGCAAATTCTTAGCTGAGCGTTCAAACCCAGCTTAGAAAGAACCAGAACTTAATTAGAGTGAGAAGCGGTTATTTTACAGACAGAGATCCACATGCATTGTGAACAAGGGGGGCGGGGGGCAGAGGAGCAGGGGAATGGGATACAAGTACCAGTAATTAAATACATTCACGGGGCTTCCCTGGTGGCGTAGTGGTTGAGAGTCCGCCTGCCGATGCAGGGGACGCGGGTTCGTGCCCCGGTCCGGGAAGATCCCACATGCCGCGGAGCGGCCGGGCCCGTGAGCCATGGCCGCTGAGCCTGCGCGTCCGGAGCCTGTGCTCTGCAATGGGAGAGGCCACGATGGTGAGAGGCCTGTGTACCGCAAAAAAAAAAAAAAAAAAAAAAATATATATATATATATATATATATATATATTCACAGCGGAGGAAATCGTGGTGGAATTTTTAAGATACTTAATATAGTTTTTTAAGCTCCTAGCACTAATATACACATAGTCCTGGATGGGGGCGGGGGTGTGTGTGTCGCTGGTCCCGAAGGTCTAGGACTACAGGCTTATGGATGGCAAGTTGCAAACATTCACACTTTTTCTCATTTATCCAACAATCCTGGAATCAGACTTTTAAGTCTAAGATAAAAAGAGGTTAGTGGTAGCCGGGAGGCGTGAGACAGGTCATCGAATGAGCAAAGTGTTTGCCGACCAAAGGCTCGAACCCATGCCCAGTTCTAGAGGGGGCAGCATCATGACGTGTCACATGCTGACGTCCTGGTCTAGTGGGTGGCCCCAAAGGCAGGTTGAATTTCCCAGGGGACCGTGGCTCCCCGCCTTCATGGGCTAGAGCTGATGCTCAGAAGAAATGTCTCCATTTCCTTATGTCCAGAGAGTCTTATGCCAAACAGCTCTCGAGACCTCCACGTTTGGAAGTTGCTCCTGGGGGTGGGGGGTAGATAGTGAGTGCTCATCCGAGAGTCCTTGTCCTTCCTCCCCCGTAAGACCCACGTGCCGCAGCCACCCTGAGCCCTGATTGCTGGTTTCCCTGCTGACATGTCCAGTTGGCCGCCTGCCTTTATGAACTCACCCTGAAATACACATGTATTGTGTGCAGTCTTTCAAATGTTTTTTTTCTTATCAAAACAATAATAGCTGCACTACAAAGCTAATAATCTGGCAGTAAATTCTTCCAGGAAATGTATTGCTAAGGTTGTATTTGAGAAATTGGTCATGCTATCCAATGAAGGGGGTACAATTAGACATTGAAGAGTAAAAGTCACAAAGGATTTAGATGACGCTTCTCGGACGAAGGTTTCAAAGACTGTCTGTCCTTTTCCCATCAAATGCTCTACAGATGGTTTCAGAGGCTGAGAAATGGCAGAGCTAAGTCTAAGGTCAACCGTGAAGTCATCTGCAGCAAGAACTTATCTCATTGTTTCCTCGGCTCTTCCTTGTGGCGTTTGCTGCTGCCGGGTTTGTGTTTGGGAAGGTGTTTATCCCATTCTAGGGCCTGTGAGCCAGCTGAGTTCCTAAAGGTGGTTTGACCTTGACCTGCAGCTTCCATCAAGGTCAAGGTATTGCCAGACCAGCAGGGAATTAGGGAACGAATAGAAAAAGAAGGGGAACTCTTGAGGACAGACATAAGGAAGAAAGTGAGAAAATGAGGTGAAAAAAATGACAGTATAAAGAATCCCATTTGCAGAAACCCGGGATGAAGATGCCCAAAGAGGGAAAAGTAAGAAATGGGTCCAGGAGAAAAAGTCCAAGGTGGTGGCCAGGGTGAAATCAGTCATAAGTGCAAGGTGGGTCTCCACCCTGGGGGATCTGTCCACGTGTTTGGGGACCGGGGAGCGTGCACACACAGAGTAATCCACCCCCAGGAGAGGAGCTGGACAACACCGCTTGTGGAATTCAGGGGAGAGAGACAGGGCTGGCACTGGTTTGGTCCAGTGCTGGAGAGCGTGGGGAGAGTCCTAAGGAGGGGAGATGTTTCCAGTAAGGCAGTGGAGGGTGGTCTGGGGGCTTCAAGTTTAGGTGGATGATAGGGGCGTCTTGAAAGCCAACGGGAAAATGCCACTTACTCAACCCTTCCATCCGAATCTATAGCGCTCCCAAGCTCTGTGCGGAGGAGAGAGCAGGCCCTGCTCTGGGCAGGTGGGAGCCGCGCAAAGCCGATGGGCAAGGAAGTGTGTGTAGGAATCTGGGGTTTTAGAAGGAAGCTTGAGGACGCTTTTCTCCTTTCACCACCCACGGCTGTTTCCTACCATCCCTCCGGGTGCTGTCCGTGGGGCAGAGCTCCTAGTCTCACTGTCCCTGGATTCTGACCGTGACAGCATCCACTCCTACCACGGCAGGCACCACCAGGAGCCATGTTCAGGCTCGCTGTTCCTTTTATTCTTTCATTCCTGGGCCAGCCGGCTGCTCACAACACCGTCCGAGATGGATACGGCTCAGATTCTCGTGCTGTCGTTGGGGAAATTGAAGATTCATGAGCGGCAGTAGGTGATTTGCCCAAGGCCAGCCAGCCAGCGTCACAGCCCAGGAGTCAAGCCCAGGATCAGCCCATCAGGGGCCCTGTACCCGCTCGACCGGGGTGTTCTCATGTGTTGAGGGAAACCTCTCTTCTGAGCTCCGTGACTGTCCTCTGCCCTTTGAAAGAACGCAGGACGGCCCTGCAGATGGAATGAAAATATCCGGCCTCACACGTCATCAGATTTCCTATCAAGCCTAGAGATGAAACAGCAGAAGATGCAAGCGGCAGAACCCAGGAAAAGAGAGGCAGGCTTATCTCTATCACCTCTCTTTCTGCCCTACCCCATTCCTCTCTCTGCTCTTGGGCCAAGTCCAAGCCTGTATCTGGGTACATTCTATCTCCTGGGTGAGAAAACTGGAGTCTGGAATGAAAATCAAGTTTATATCTGCCGTGCATGGGCTTTTCATCCTGGCCTGTCTGATCCATCCACGTGGACCAGCTGCAGAGGGGGCAGGACGAGGGGAGGCAGGCCTAGGCTTCTAGGAGGGGCTGCTTGCAGTAACGGGAAAGGAGCTTTGACAGTCCGTCCATCGAGGCTGTGAGGTGTCCCAGTTTCCCACTGTTCTAACATCAGGTTGTGGTTTTCCTTGTAGTGACGCCACCTGGGTCTTTCTGAAGATCGACTGCCCCTGTGGCTTGGACCGTGTGTCCAGGATCCTTGGAAGAAGCTGGTTGGGTCAGCTCCAAGGAAAGGGAGATAGATGCCAGGCTTTCTGTGCACCTGGTGACCTCCGAACAGCCCCACTTCTTCCAAATGCCTTCAGAGCAGCTAGAAAGCCCACAGGAAACGCCCCCTCTAGTCTGTTGGGAGGCCTGGCATTCTATAAGAGGATTTAAAAAATTTTCTTTGTTTGTTTGTTTTTTGAATCTTAGGGGGAAATATGGCAAATGATGCTCACAAAGGGCTGGGAAGTTGCTTGGGCTGCACAGCTGGCCAGGACCCTGAAATAAGTGAAAAAGAAACAAGGAGAAACAATGGGAGATGATTGCAAAAACATTCTCTCCAAACTGAGGAGGAGGGATGGGGAGAAGAGAAAATGTAAGTTATTGGATGTTGGGGAAAGGGCAGGACGTGCCCTCATAAACCTCTTGCAAGAAAGCAAAGGAAGGAGTGTCTTTCTTGGACCCGCAAAAGATCGCGCACTCAACAAGCTCCAGGGATATGGCCCAGTGGAATTCGGAAAGGAATCCGGGTTCTACGAGCATCTGGTGTGGCAGGAGCTAACAAGGAACGAGCACACGCCCTACAATGGAGCAGATGGGGCTTTGCGGGAGGAGAGAGCCGCTGCTTATACTCCGTTTCAGAGGTTTTGTAGGGTAATGATAATAACACCTTCCTTTCTGCTTTTCCCAAAGCGCCCCGTCTTTGTAAATAGGTCAGCAGCATGCGGATCCTCAGGCCCCACTTTGTAGATGGGAAACTCCAGGCTCAGCCCATGAGGCTGAAAGACTCACCCAGGTGGACAGAGGGAGAAGCAAGGGCAGAGCCAGCGGATTCCGAGTTCCCTAGAAGAAAAGCCTTCTAGGCTTTTCTGTGCCACGATTGCTTGTCCCTGTTCTCCCCTAGAGGTTGGAAACTCTGGCCAGATGTGTTCCAGGACGCGTCCGAGGGGTCCCTCCCTCCTTCCCCTCCTTCCTTCCTCCCGTCCTTCCATCAATTACTTGCATTTGAAAATCGGGCACATTCCTGTTGCAGTCCAGATACACAGCTTCTCTTGAAGCGTCAAAAGGTCCGGCAGCAATGGCCGTGCTCCCCCGCAGTGCTGACCCTCAGACGGGGCTGGCGTCCTCAGCGCATTTCCCTCGTTTAGGATCTAGCCTCTGGTCTGCCCTCTCTTGGTGCCTGGATGTGACCTCTGTGCTCTGCCAGGACCCACCTCTTTGGGGCAAGCATTCTCCCACACCTTCAAGGGAAACAAACAAAGGAGATTGAGAGAAGCACCTGGGTAATTAGAGGGGAACATTTTAGTTCTTGCACAAATTTGGGGGGCACTAGGCAAAGATGGCTCCGTGGGGGCACAAGCCAATCAGGTTGCCACCATACCCTCCGAGGTTTGAATTCACAATTCAAGAGCTCATGAATGGCTCAGCTCCAACTAGACTGTGTCAGCTCCAGCTAACCTGTTGGATCATATGGGTTTGGTCTTTCAAAAAAAACCACAAAACGTTCATGGAAATCTCAGTGCCTATCAGCAGAAGACTGGCTAAATAAAATGAGACAGTGCACATGTCCGAACTCGAAAGAGCAGTTAAAACGAAGGAACTACAGCTCGGTGGACATATCGTTAAACAGACACACAACATAGCAAGTGTATAACAGGACTTGGGGAAGCGCCACCCACCACCTGTTTTTGTAAATAAAAAACCAAACCCGCGCATGCTCGTTTGTTCACCTATCGCCTGGGGCTGCTTTCGCGCCGTAGCAGCGAGGCTGAGTAGCTGCGACGCAGGCCACATGGTCCACCACGCCGAAATGTGTCTTAGCAGACCATTTCCAGGAAAAGTTAGCTCTATATTATTTGGGGACATATATAAATACAAGTGCACGTATCTCAAATATTTCCTATAGACATCTAGGCAAGATAGAGACATTTGGTTGAAAAGACATTTAAGTTCACGGTAGAGGTTGCCTCTAAGTGGGAGTCCAAAGACAGAGAATAAATACACAAAATTTTCTCCATCCTAAATTTCCATTTCTTTAGTTAAAAGAAATATCTGGGGCAATATGAAGAAATGTTCGCAACTGTCAGATTTCAGTGGAGGGTTCACAAGGTGTTTGTTTTATTAGTCTTTGAACTTTTCTGCCTTGGAAATGTTTAAAATAAAAATTATTTCATAAAAGAACAAAACAAGTTTTGGGAATGGAGTAATTCCATCTACATAATAAAAATCCTAGAGTGACATTGTAATTATATGTTTAAAATGATCTACCATAGCTCTCTTCTTAAATACTCAATGTACGGTCCTCAGGTTTTAGTCTAAACTATTTGGGAAGAAAGGACTTCAGTTTCAGCTTTTCTTACGCTTGTATATTTTACAAATTCCCTTCTATATCTTTATAAATAGTTTCTAGGTACAACCGACAAATTCACTTAGTCCAGGCACCAACTTTCCCCTCCTGGTCCTGTTTTATTTTCCCTCAACACAGAAGCAACGTATAGCCCCATCCAAGAGGAACAGCTCAATTATGTAACCAGTGCCTTCCAACATGTAAATACCCCGTCTAGGAATCCAGGAAAAATAACCAGGCTTGTCCCAGTTACTCAAATCACACGGACAATTTACGTCCGTGAATTGGAATCTCGATCTGATCTCAGAGCTTACATGTACAGGCCAAGGCACATTATAGGGGGGAGAGAGAGGGGGGCTGACCGAGTTGAGAATTGGAATTAAAGTAATGGGAAATGGACACAGACTGACGGATGCCAAGCGAAAGCCAGGTGCTGGCTTCGGGCAGGTGGCCCGGGAAGCCTGGCTCCCGCCGCTGGGGCAGGCTGTGAACAACGTGAGGGACCGTGGGTGGGGGCATGATTTTGGGTCTCTGACTGTTCCACCTCTGGCCGTCTTCGCCCAAGGGGTTGATCGTGGGGTCTGGAAATTTCAGCGGAATACATCCTCTTCCGCACCTGAAGCGGGGGTGCAGAAGTGGGCGTCTTTTGAAAACAGACTTCTGGAATTTCCCAGACTTCTTGCAAATAATCCACACGACTTTGTCGGGGTGGAAAAACCTGAAATTCTTCCTCCTCCATCTGGAATATATACAGTAAAGTCTTTGTGACTTGGCAGGGCGCGCCTGGCCGGGAAGACCTCTGTTCTTGGCTGGGCCGTGCAGCAGTGAACTCGGTCACCTCAAGGAGATCAGGCACCTCTGGGGGCCTCTGCCAGCTGGGCCGTGGGGTCGGGGGGCCGGGGGAGGACTGGGGGGCCCAGCCTTTGTCCTTAGATTTCCCGAAAGTCAGATGACCTTGGACGTGGCACGTGATCACTGCAGATGCGGCAGGTGGCTGGGTGGGCGGCCAGCTGCTGCAAGGCCTGGAGAGAAAGCAAAGGAGGGTCGGAGAGGCTGAGTAACAGGCTTGGAGTCGGGGCGGGAAGGGCCCCTTCCCGTGGAGAGTGTGGCCTGTAGCCTCTCCCAAGACTCTGTGGCCCCACAGCGCCAGGGCCTCACGGCTGTCTGGCTGGGCTGCAAACGGGGTCTGTGCCCGGCTGGACCCGCCCTTCCCCCAGCCTGAGATGTCCACCCCTGGTTCCAACCTGTCTGCGACCTCCCAGACCCCAGCTCCCCACACTGTCTCCCTGGCCGATCTCGTTTGATCCGCCCGAGAAGCCTTTAGGAGAATGAACGTGGGCATAAACCCAGGCTCGGTTCCCATCTCTGCCTCTCGCTAGCTCTGCAAACTTCTGAAGTTTCTACCTACCTTCTCCAAGGCTCCGGCTCCTCGTACGGGAAACAAGGATGATCGCAGTGTCCTCGGTGCAGGGACCTGGCAACGACTGGGGACACCAGGACCAGAGCTGTGAAGGGGAGGGGGGGGACTGTCGCCAGCCTTCCCCTGCCGACCGCAGGCCGAGGTCCTGCCTTTCTCCTCCTAAAGCCCCTGCCTCTTCGGCTTCTCTTGGGCTCTGGTCACTGTGCATCCCATCACCCCTCACCCTGGCACCGACCTTGAAGACACAAAGCGGGGCCGCCACACCCTGCAGTAACTCCGTTCACTCACACAGGGAGCACCTCCTCGGCCCCAGTGCCGTTCTCACTCAGGGAAAATGGCCTTGACCAAGGAGACAAGCGCCTTACGGAGGTTGCGTGTCAGTGGGGAAGGCAGTGGAAGAACTGCAAAGAAAATACAGGCAGTGATCCAGGCCTGGACTGCAAGGACACTGGATGGTGGATGGGAGTGATGAGCAGGTGCTCTCAGCAGGCCACCCGAGGAGGACATAGCTTTGGAGTTGAGACCTGGCCGACCAGAGGGTGACAGGTGGCCATCAGAAGAGAGATGTTTCTGGCTGGCGGAGGGAACAGCTGGTGCAAAGGCCCAGTGGCAGGAGGGAGCGGGGCAGTCTGAACACTGACCGCAGGTCTGGAGGGAGAGAGAGGGGTGAGGAGGAAGGCGGGGTGGGCAGTAGGGGTCGAACTGAAGCATGCTGAGTACCATTTGGGAAGTCTGAGTTCCGGCTTAGAAACAGCATCGCTGCTTCAGGATGGAAAAGGAGCTGAGGGACAGGGCGACAGGGAATGGGTCTTTTCTCCACCTCCGCTGCCCTGTACTGGGGAGAATGGGGACCATTTTCTAATTTAAGTTCCAGCTAAATTAAACTAATTTGGCTTATGGAACCTAAGCATTAACGGTCAGTCCAATGACCCCAACGCAGCGAAATATGAAGGAACCAGAAAGCCCTCGCACAGAGGAGATCATGGAAAACGCTTATGGGTTCAGACGTGCTCAGCCTCAGCTGGGTTTTAATAGAATAAACACATTGGGGAACTCTTTCATATTTCCCTTTCTCAAAACAAAACAAAAAAACCCGTGAAATGTGCCACCCGGTTCCTATTGAGAAGTGCACGGGCTCCCAGAGCTGTTCTGAAGGCCTGTTACTGCATTATTGGGGTTTCTCATAAATCCCTCCCGAACAAAGCTATAGCTCTGTAGGGGAAGGTTGACCGTAATCTAATTATTGAGAATTACTTTAAGATTCATGTTTTTCCTTATATTACTGAAAAGTAATCATTGTAATAATGAAGACCGCATGTGTCTTGGATCTAATTATTAAATCGTTATATTGTTTTATAATTCCTATTAGCTACTTCGGCTAAAGGGTCAGATGAAAAAAGGCAGAAGGATTTTTTTTGTGTTTCTTTTTCACGCTGATGTTTTAATTTCTCTCCATACCCTTCGCTCCAGCCCGAGGAATGGCAGAGTGAGGACCAAACTGGCACGTCCAGGGGCCCGGGCTTGGCCTTCGTGGTCGTAGGGGCCTGGAAGGACACAGCTGGGACCCCTGACAGCTGGCAACAGGTCAAGGGTCTCCAGCATTGGCCCTGACCACTGGGGAGAGGCACTCCCAGAGCCAAGTCTAGGTGCCTTTTCTTTTTTTTTTTTAACATTCTTTTTCAATTTTTTTTTAAAAAAAATTATTCTTTTTAATTGAAGTAGAGTTGTTTTACAACGTTGGGTTAGTTTTAGGTGTACAGCCAAGTGACTCAGTTATAGACATATATTTTTTTCAGATTCTTTTCCCATATAGGTCATTACAACATACAGAGTATAGTTTCCCGTGCTCTACGGTAGGTGCTGGGCACGGTTTCTGACCGGCCCTTCTTGTCTGGGTCTTATCATTGGATCTGCCTGTGAACACTCAGGCCCCGCAGGTGCTCCCCTTAGGCCCACCTGCTTTCCGCAAAGTCCTCTAAAAGGTCAAAACAAAGCAGTAACAGTGGACTACGTAAATGTTTGACTCCATAGCGTTTCAGCCAGGGGCCTGCAGGTTGCTTCACTCGTAATACGGTTGAAGTTACCAGATCGGGATGAACAAGACCCGTGTGTCTCAAAATACAAAATAAAACATCACAAGAAAATTGTAAAGACAAATTAAGGTCATCTGTGACTTTTTGTGAGTCAAATTCCAAATCATTGTAAAAGCCAGATTATCAACTTCTTTCCAAAACGTTTTGCAGCCAAAAAATCTCCTGGGTGGTGACGTGTGCTGTGCTGGGGCTCAGGGTGGCACCTGCCCCCTGGGCCAGGGCTCTGGGCTCAGAGCAGTTGGTCGGGAAACCCTCCCCGTGTACTGCTGATGGGGCCTGAGTGTTTCCCTGGAGCGATGTCTTGTCAGCCTCCAAACGGGGGGGAGGTCACTCAGTTGTGGCCCCCCGAGCGGAGCCCGGCTGCTGCCCCACCCACTGTGTCTGCAGGACCTGGAGGGGACCTTTGAACCTCTGATGGTTCAACACCCAGGATCACGCTCAGCTTTGCCATTTCTTCAGACCCGTGCACTGCCCTTCACTGAGCATTCAAACAGTAGGTGCTTAATAAGTGCTTCTGGCCCCAAATGACCGCAGTTCTGTCTGGGTCCTGCTCCTTCCACACATTTCCATCCTCCTGAGTCAGGCAACGTTGAGTATCCCCCAGGGAGAGCAGCCGTCATCTTTGGAGTTGAGAACTTCAACTCTTCCCTGTTTTTTCAGGAATCCTTTGGAACCAAGAGGGACCAAACCATGAAGGAATGCTGAAGAACCTTAAAATTATTCTCTCTCTACAGCCTACACCTCTTGCAAGCCCCTGACTATCATTAAACACGTAATCCTTGCATCTGGAGCCCTTTCCCTGGTGAGAAAGTAGCAAGGCCTGACCAGAGACCCTTAGCTGGAGTGACTCATTCATTCCTTCACTCACTCACTCAGATTAAAAATTTTTTTATAAAAGTATAGTTGATTTACAATGTTGTGTTAATTACTGGTGTACAGCAAAGTGACTCAGTTATACATATATATACATTGTTTTTCGTATTCTTTTCCATTGTGGTTTATCACAGGATATTGAGTATAGTTCCCTGTGCTCTACAGGAGGACCTTGGTGTTTATGCATCCTATATATAACAGCTTGCATCTGCTAATCCCAAGACTCACTCAGATTTTTAGAAAGCAACTACACACGTCCCTCAGACTTATAGGTGCTGGGTGATGTGGAACAAGATAGGTCCCTGCTGTCATGGAACCCACAGCCCGCAGGGAAGCTGCCAGTGCTGAGCGAGGTGGGCACGGGGGCGACGTGTCCTGGCTGTGTGCTAGCGTCGTGGCACCAGATCTCCCGGCAGAAGGAGACCACCAGGCAAGAGGAACGAGGTTGGAGGGAAGGAAGGGAAATGATCCAGGCCGGGGGGACCGCATGGGTGGCAGCCAGGAGGCTGGAGGTGCGTTTGGGAACCTGAGAGCAGCAGTGAGATGAGAGCAGGGGCGGGAGGCCGTGGCATGTGTGCGCCTGGCTGCGGCTCCAGGGCTGTGGCAGCTGGAGCCGCCGCTCCTGCTCCAACAGGCAAGCGTGGGCCAAACCCTCCCTTAAGTTCCAGAGAGTTCCAAGCCCTGGAGGAGCTGAAAGCGTGTCATTAGTTGTGTCTGGGGACTCCTGGGGGAATGCTGCTCTGAGGACCAAAGAGGGGGTCGAGGAGACCCCGTGGAGAAGGCAGGCTCCCAGGCCCCCATGTGGCACCCTCGCTGTGTCCTGCCCGAGGCAGGGGCCCTGCAGACCTGCCGCTCCGGGAAAGCAACTCTTTGCGGGTCCCAGGAGGAGTCTGGAGACACTTAGGGGCAAGCTGTGCGCAGGGCATCTGATTCTCAAAGCCAGTGGCTTCCGTGCGTTATGCAGAAGCACCTGGGCTGAGCCAGGCCCCAGCACGAGTCAGAAACTCGGTCCCAGACGCCAGCCTCTCCTGTCCCACCCTCCCCAGCTACAGGCCTCAGCAGAGACAGACCTCTGCGGGCCCTTGAAAGGGTGAATTTGCCTTGAATAGGGGCACCAATGATAGCCACGACTAACCATGGCAACGAGAGATTCTATTAGGCTGAAATTAGGAAGGGAAGGAGAAAAACGGAACACCTAAGAAGTCCAGCAGTCCCTTCTTGGCCGTGGGGACAGATTACAGACAGCGCCACCTTCTCCAGCAA
The DNA here is from genome assembly GCF_949987515.2 of Delphinus delphis. Lineage (NCBI taxonomy): Eukaryota > Metazoa > Chordata > Mammalia > Artiodactyla > Delphinidae > Delphinus > Delphinus delphis. The sequence goes on along the minus strand of NC_082697.1, from coordinate 3,715,545 downwards.
GACCGGGGCCCCAGGCGCCGACACACCGCGGTTTAATGCTGGGTTGCCACCATCTTGCAGTTCTTAACAGCTGTTGAAGGAGAGTCCGCAATCTCACTGCCCTGAGCCCCACAGACTGTGGAGCTGAGCCTGGTCATGGAATTTGGCTGCCGTACCTGCCGTACCTCCAGGCCTCCTTTTAAATATTCTTCTCTCCACCGTACACAATATAGTCCACCCCTATTTCTCAGGGAGGTGAGTTTGTGGTGGCATTTCCTTTTTCTCTTGATTACTGTTTACCTGGACTTTTAAATTAAGGTATAACATGCAAACGACAAAGCTCAAAAATCGTAATGGTTTTTTGTATATGGATGAATCCTTGTAAGGTTCTCTGACGTTGCCTTCCGATCAGGTACCACCCAGCTATCGCCATCCTGATCTCTAGCATTAGAGCTATGTTTGTAGCAGTATTTTATCTCCGAAAGATTTTCTTATTTCATTTCCCAAATTCTCTTGGAGATTATTCGGATCCTTGGGAATCCTGAAAATCTTATGGGGAGAAATAAAAGATAGAACTATTTTAAAGAACTCTGGCTGTGGCAAAAACACCCCAAGTTGAAAGAATATCTGAGTCCTTCAAATAGTGTAAGACATTATTCTGTTTTGATGGGCCATTTCTGCAATGAAATTCTTGGGTCTTTTAGAAGATGCTTTCAGGGATCCGGAATCGTATCTTTTTGAAATGATGTATTATCTTAAATGGTCTTAATTGTTTCGTTAATGTGAACTTGACATAAAGTAGCCTCTCGAAGTGCATTGCTAAGGAGGGAAAGGAGATTAATAACCTAATCGAGCATTTAGAAACAATTGAGATGCCTCATGGAAAGGGTACTCTAAAAATTTCATTTAAAAATATAATTATACTGATTAGAAAGACGTATTCCTTTGTTTCAGACAGACGATCTTATAGTTTGAGAGCATTTAGCTGAATAGATAGGATTATATTTAAAATGTTATCTTCTTAATTGTGTAAAATGTCATTTCCAGGCTTTTACTTCAGAAAGAGATGAGTTTCTGGAGTCTTCTGCTGTTTTAATGTTGATTTGGGGGTGACCACTGGTGTTAGTGGGAATGGGAAACATAAAAATGAGAGAAACGTAAAATATGTAATTTAAGATATTTTAATGTCAGAACCCACCTTGCTCTAGGTAAGGTGGCCGTGGATTTGCAGGTGGGACACAGGTGTGTAGAAGTGAGCATGTATGGGCAAGAAGAAGGTTCCCCCCGGGGGGGTTCCCTAAAAAATGGGCCCCCAAATCCAGGTCCCAGGGAGTCTGAGCCTCCTTCTTTGGATGCAGCCTTCCCTTTGGGGAACAGAGAACTTGGCACAAGTTTGAAAATCTTCGTAATGTCATATTTACGTTCTTTGAGGGAGGGCTGGATTTCCTGAAATAAGTCACTGGAGCCAAGATCGGTTAGTGATAAGCTGGGAAGATAATGCTCTGAGATAAAATTTTGCACAGCGAAGCCAGTTCCCAGAGGCTGATTTCCTTGTGTGCTTTCTAAACCTCACGTCCTTTCATCCCGGGGGTCCTCCTTCTCCTGGTTATTTATCTGAAGGAGAAAATACATTAGAGGGAAAAAATGCTGCATGTGTAAAGACGTTCAAGCACAGGAGGATAATAGCGGAATAAACAAACAAGCAAGCAAACTGAAAACAACCTAAGTGCCTCTGGCCGGTGCTATCAGAGCTCCTGTGATCGGAACCCCCCGGCCCCCCCAGACATCATAAAGGCTGCCCAGACATACGGAAACATTGATGAGATCATATGGGGGAAAACCCAGGAATCAAAAGTTGTAGGTACCCTCTGCAGTGGGAAAAAGGAAAATGCCTACTGTGTCAGGATCGTGCGATTCAGAGGGAAGGACTTCTCCCCTTGTTTGGGCTTGAAACTGCACATTTCTGACAAATAGAAATGTGGAGAACAAAGAAGAGAGGCCAAGTAAAGCAGGTGCCTCTGTAGCAGGATTCTGAAGGAGAAGGGACAGCCTTTCAAGCGATGCTCTGTCTCTAGATTGTGTAATAATCTCTTTGGCTAAATGAGCAGAAGGGGCTCATGGCCGTTTGGAAGTAGAGGTTTTCTACATTGCTAACAATAATAACCAACATTTGGAACGTTTACAGAAAAACGTTCGTGTAAAAGGACTCACTTCGCTCAATCCAAGCCAGCGAGGGTATCGCTATAGACAAGAGGGAAACTGGGTCTAAGAAGAGGCCATCAGTGGTGACCTTGCCAGGCTTCAAGGCAACAGGATGAGGCTTCAGAAAAGGAGCCCTGTCTCCTGGTCTGAGGCCTCATCCAAGAGAAATGGACTTGAAGACATGGCAGTCGGTTCTGTCCTCTGAGATAAGGAAGCTCTTCCATCCACATGCCCCACTGGCTTTCCAATTTCGCCCAGAATTGATGTACTGGGTCCCGATGGCATCCCTCGAGCTACCTGCTGCCTGTATGATCTGATTGTCCTTGGAGGCGGAAGATGAAATCTCATTCTAGGCCCCAAGATCACAGGCTCAAACTCCCTCGGAGGCCAGAGCTGGGGGTGAAGAGTCTTTGCTGCTGTTTGTGAAATGCATAAGAAACCCTCTTCCTTCCTTCAAAGAAATGTGTTTTCTTTCATTTCTTGCTTGAAACATGGAGTGCCCTTGATTCATCTGTACCCATTTTTGATGGAGTCTGTGTTCACGGGAAATATTTCTCTACTTTGAGGAAAATACCCTGCAACGAAATGATAATTGGCAACGAAAATAGCCTCTGGGAAACCACAGGGCATGGTGGAGGATGTGGAAAAACCCAGAACTTTGCATCCCAAGGGGGCCCCCGTTACAGCTCCTTGCTGCCATGCTTAACAGTGGGTCCCATGCTGTTACTTGTTCTTATTTTCAGAGGGAAGCCAGAGCCCTGAATATTTATGTAGAAACTTCCCATCAACGTATTTTAACATTTAAAGAGAAAGAGTGACTTTCATTTTAAAGAATTTCAAGAACTCGCATCTGTTAAGGGTCTTGGTTTGGGTTCCGCCAGGAGCAGTCTCAGAGACAAGGATTCGAGAGCAAGTAGTTTTGGGGGGAGGGAGTCCCAGAAAATACCCAGAGAAGAGCAGGAAGGGAGAGTTGGAGGGTCGATGCTTGTCGGGGTGGGGGTGGGGGGCGGGGATAAACAGCACTTGCATCAATGGTACCTTGCCTGCTCATGCGCAGCTATGGGCTTCCTCCCTTCCCGGTCTCCTTCTCCATCCTCTTTCAGTGTTTCCTGGAATCACCTTCCGAATCAACTACTTGCATTGGATTCCCCATGTCAAGGTCTGCTTCCGGCAGACACCGACATGAGCGAGACATGGCATGAGATCTGGCCTGGGTCCACGGGGCATCCGGCCAGGGCTGCTCAGCCTGCTGTGCAGCCGGGTGTGGCCATGTCACCTTGGGGTCATAGCATCTCAGAAGCAGGTGTGCCTCCTCCTAGCGTTCACCTCTGCCCCCGTGGGCCAGAAGGGAAACGACCAGGCTGACGCTGGAACCCAAGTGTTGTGGGCGGCACAGGCAGAGCCAGCCTGGGAATAAAACCATCCCGCAAGTGATTCACCTGCGCAGACAGGCCCGTCATCGAGGGAGGAGCGAGTTCTGGCGGATTGACGTCACTCTGTCTTGCTGGGTCTCCGTCACAGGTTGAGCCCTCCCTCCAGAAGCGGATGCTGAAATGGAATTGGAGTGCGAGGTGTCCATCAGGGACCAATACTTGTGAAAGGAGGAGCCAGGGCTGAGCAAAGGGGAAGTGGAATCAGGACCCAGATGGCGGACCCCCAAGCCCCGGCTAGTCCAGCAGGAATGTGAGAAGAGGCTGTGCCCATCGGGCTGAAATCGCCAGGCCTCTGTGTCCTCCCCTTGCCACCGCTGGATGTCGGCTGTCCCAGGAAAGGAGTGACGCTGCTGAAGCAGCCGAGGCTGCCCATCTTTCCTGGAGCTGTGAGCACGTGCTTCCCTGAAGGGGGCCCTGGGGGCTTCCATCATCAAGCGGAAGGGGCACAGCTAATGGTGGGTGCGTGGACTTGCTTGAGCCCTCTGGTCCCGCCTGTGCCATTTCCGTGTTATGACGGCTGCTCTGGGGCCAGCTCTACCCCATGGCTTGGTGGGGACACAGATCCTGACGGGTAGTCATGACTTCGTGGTCACCTGATGTCCCACGGTTAGCCATTCCTTCTCTGCCAGGAATGGAATTTTTTTAACACACTATAAACCATTCCGTTTCATTAATTAATGTATATTACATTCACACATAGTCTAAAGAAAGCATTAAAAACTCTACTGTACAATCCTCGATCAAAATACAGATTATGAGCCTTCAAGAATCATTCTTATTCTTCTGATATAATGACCTGAGAACTGTGCTTTCTACGGTGTTCAGAACTGAGGCTAGCTAGTTAGTAAAGACAGACGTGCATTAATTTTATGACATTTTAGGTGTACCAGGGCACCGCAGGAGCTGGTTTCCACCAGGTATAGGATCCTCCAGTGAATTCTTTCCCCACCACTGACGCCTCCAGCTCCACGGCACCTGCTCGGTTGTGTGGACCTGCTCCGAGCGCACCTGCAGCTAGCCGCTGCATGTCACCCCGCCTACGGATGCAAAGTACCCAGGTGTGACCCACCAGGAGTTGTGCTTCTTTCATGGTTGCCGCAGAGAGGTCAAGATTCAACACTGTCTTCTGCCTTAGGGAGAGTGTCTTGGTGTGCCTCTGACCACGGGGGCCCTTAAGGTGTAACAGGCCCCCGCCTCTTCGCAGGGCCTGTCTAAGCCCCCTGAAGCACGTGTGTCTTCTCAAGGCCTCTGGCGTGCTGGCCACTTCTTGCGCGTTTGGGCTGATCAACATAATATCATCACTGTCATGGACCAAAGAAATGCTCCACGGATATGCAGATGGTCCAGATTGCATTACGAGAGAGGGCGAAGGAGGCCACTCGGCCTGGGACAAACCTGCAAACCCATCTTGTCCGCTCCAGATCCATTTCTGGAGCCCTGCAGACCATCTCTGGACCTCTTTTCTGATTGGGATGGAATAGAGCTCAAATATCTGATCCGTAGCTGCAGACCTCGGGCAAGTTAGTCTGTGAGGGTAACACACTCAGTACAGAAACTGATCAGGGGTCCTTACTAACGGTCACCCACAGTCACCCCTGGGACTCCTCCTGTTCCTTCGAGGACCAGATAGGTGAATCCCACAGTGATATGATGGGGACCTATCCCTGGATCTTTTAGCTCTTTTAAGAATGATGCTGACCACCACCCGCTCCTGGGCTGGAGGGGATGAAGTGTAACCTTCCACTTGACCTTCTCCACCGAGATGGCTCTTAACCTCACAGAACAAGGACCGGCTGCCCAGCACGGCAGTCCTAAATATGCAGCCGGGAATCAGGGCGCTGACCCCGGTGGGCGGGGGGCAGTCATGGGTCCAGTGGGCCCACGATAAACCAGCGTTTGGCCGGGACTCCACCTGTGATCAGGGACTCACCTCCCGTCTCTGATCAGGAGGAAACCGTGATGAGGCCTCTGTGGTTTCTGATCATTGACGACGCGAACGTTGATAAAACGGAATAACTGGAGGGTTTTCTACGGCGTCACTGACCACTGCCACGCGCAGGGAAAACTGACAAATAAGTAGCCTGTCGAGAAGCAGGTGCCTAGGCTGGTGGATAAAATGAGCACTTCGTGCTCTCTCTGTGCCATGCTGTGCTGGATTCTCCCCACCGACGTCCGTCTCTGGACGTCTGCCTCCTGACCCTGGGCAGCCCTCTACGCTGGTGGGCTAAAATCTAACCAGCAAGTTTGAAACAAGGGGTGGATGTAGTCAGGGCTTGACAAATTGGAGACAAAGGTATTTTCCTACCCCAGAAGGAAAAGGGAACTGGCCAGCCAGGTGGGATGAGGACAGAGGCATGGGGAGAGGTGACCACTGACTGGAAGGCGCGGGCAGTGGGGTTGGTGGGCGAGAGGGTGTCCCTGAGCAAAGGGGTTCCCAGGACGTTGTGGAAGATATGATGTCAAGAGGCAGAGAAATCTCTTTTCTCAGACAATGAACACCTGCCTGTTCGGGGCTATTAAATCCAGTATTTCTCTCCCTGCATGAAAGACACATGAAATTGTTTCTGTGATCCTCTCTGAAGGGAAATGTGAGAGCAAAGCTTGACAACCGGAAGGCCCTTCAAATGGGGCTGTGGCTACAGGCACGTGAGACGCCTGGGACGGGGCTTCAGGGGAGCTGCTCTTCCCCAGGTCGGCTGTTGGATTGCAGAGTCGGGCTGTGGGAACGAACCAGACAGTTATGATCGCTGGAAAACCAGCTCTCAGAATGACAGCTCGCACACTCCAGGTGTGTTTGATAAGGCGTATTATTTAGATAAACCAAGCCTCCCTACTGTCCTGGTTCTTCCACTGAGCCCTCCACTGCCTGGGGTGAAGCCCTCGTGATTTTATAATCAACCAGGAGATAAGCACATCGGAAGTGACAGCCCAAGGTGGGTGTTTTGGGGGCTGCTTCTCCTCTGCATTTCCCCGTGGAGTTCCGTCTTCCTCTGCCGTCAGCATGAAGCCCACATGAGGAGTTTTACGGGGGCGTCCCCAACTCCCTCTTTTCTGAAAGGTGGGACTACTTTCTTTTTCCAGGCAAGCTTCCAGGGACGCTTGGCATTAACCATTCTTAAAAGAAATGGAAATCCACAGACATTTCATTTTCGTTTGTCCCGCAATCTGGTTAAGTGGCCTGCCTGTCAAAGGCCCCAGCAGTGACCCCAGCCAACAAAAGCCACCCCACCTGAACGCAGGGCCGTTCTGCAGCGACTCACGCAGCTGTCTCGTGTCTGATCTCTGTGCCACCCCCCACGTGCCCCTTCCCTTCACTCGTGTGTCATTACATGTCAGAATATATTACCATGCTCGACCGTTGAGCTAGGCTGTTCTTTTTCAGTTTAATTACCAAGCTCAAATCGCTGACCCCCTGTCTGTTTTATTAAGATGTTGCTGCCGATAATGAATAAATTGAGGGGGAGAAATTCCAATTTCCTGCTGAGCTGCCTTTGCATGAGGTGCTCTCCAGGATGGCAACCACGCTGCCGTGGATCTTGTATTCAACCCATCGACGGACTCCCCCCAGGCTGAGCCTCACCTCCTGTCTTGTGGGCTACAACAAAGCACTGGAAAGACATTTATTAGTTCCACAAAAACACTAAGAAAACAACTGGACCCAAGTCACCTGCTCTAAGGATCAAAAACGGTTACAACAGCTCCTTGGAAAATGGGGTCGTCCCAGCCCCAGGGGCTTAGAAATAGAAACTAACTGGTTCTGCCCAGTTTTAGAAAGGAGGGTAATTCCTCCGTGGGCTCTGGGGAGAGTTTCTGTCTGCCTCAGGACACGTGCTCCCCATGGAATCCCTGCTTCCGTCGTGAGGATGATTTTATAACCACCCAACCTTCTTCCTGACCCCCAGATCCAAGGAGGGCACGCCGGACACAGCAAACCCTAGTCACATGATCGTACATCCCTCGCTGGGCACTTGGGCTCCATTTTGACACTAATAAAGTTAGTGAGTAGAAACCGGATTACAAGAAGGAACAAATGAGTTGTGTTTCATGAGGTGAGTCTGTGATGGTCCGTTTCAGCTGGGAATAATTGCAGCTCCCGGTGCGTCTTCAGAGAGTTTACCGAAATGTATTCATTTACACAGAAAGCGGAAGGCAGGCATGACTGCTTTTATTTCTCCAGTTAAGAAACTGGAAAACCTGGTGCGGGGCTCTTGGGACCTCATGCACTGTAGATGTTTGTCTTCGTTTGGGGGCCGGGAAGCAGGTGGGAAAAAGAAGGACTTGAAGGAAGGAAATTGAATAGACAGGCACACTTCTGAGTCTCATTGACCTTTCTACCCCACGTGACTGCAGAGAATTTTCTCCGGGGCTTTGCAGTTGTTGTACATGGCGGGGAACCTGGCATCCTTGGGGTTTTCTGGTTCTGCAGAGAGTCTCCTGACCCCACGCCTCTCCCTCCCCGACTCTCATCACCTGGTCTCTCTGAGCCCCATCGCTCTTAGCTGCTCACCGGCCTCCATCTGACACCCTCCTTTGTACTTCGCCTGCACCTGTTCTCTCCCCATCCTCTCCTTGAGCTCCACAGTGACCCTGTGGTGGCCAGCAGTGTAGACGCTCAATAAAAGTCCATCCCATGGAGCTGAATTGTTACAGCAAGAATTGTTACAGCAAAATTGCGGGCTTCCCTGGTGGCGCAGTGGTTGAGAGTCCGCCTGCCGATGCAGGGGACATGGGTTCGTGCCCCGGTCTGGGAAGATCCCACATGCCGCGGAGCGGCTGGGCCCATGAGCCATGGCCACTGAGCCTGTGCGTCCCGAGCCTGTGCTCCTCAACGGGAGAGGCCACGACAGTGAGAGGCCCGCGTACTGCAAAAAAACCCCAAAAAACAAAAAAACATAAATTGCTTGTTTGGTGGCCTAAAATAGAGCCCAGAGACACTCACTAATGAACCCTTGGTAGGAAGAATCCTCCCTCCTGCAAAGAGGGAACGAAGCTAAGACACCCAGCTTCACTGTTCAGCAAAACTGTACTCTCAGTACCGGGGACCTGCCCTCCTCTCCTCACTATGTTTCTAGTGTGTTGTTTTATTTATTATGATTTGCTAGGTATGGCTGAGTGGGAAAATGGTGTCCACAGAAAGCCATGAAGCAACATTTCTCAAGCTTGGGTCAGATCTGTCACCATGGAGGGGGTCCCGAGCATTAAGCAACACCTCTGGCCTCCACACGTTAGATCCCAATAGCATCCTTCCCATCACCCCCCCGCCCCGGTTGTGACAATGAAAAATATCTGCAGACATTGTCAGATGTGCCCCAGGCTGAGGCTGAGGGCACAATCACCCCAGTCAAGAAGCACTTAATAGGCACAGCTAAAATGCCAAGGAATTAAACCTTCAAATTAATTTGGGCTGCTCACTTAGGGCTGACACATGTCCACAGACAGCAAAGCACATTCACTGGGCTTTGCCTTTGTGTTTCTAGTCTCAGGACCAATGATCTATTTAATGAAACCTTTCTGGCTTCATCAGACTCACAGGTGACACCAAAGTTTTGACGAAACCGTGACAACCTGGGCGTGAGATGTGAGGCCGGGGACCCTCAGCCAGGCCGGGAGGCTGAGCCCACACTCCACTCGCTAGCAGCTATTTGATGCCCGCAGGAGAAGACGGCTCGATGGAAAACGTGTCTACATGAGCAGATCCATCCAAGTTCTGGTTCTGGTCCAAGCGAGAAAAGAGCACGGGGCAGGGAGATGGGACCTCACACTCAGCAAACACCATTCACCCGGCAAGTCCCCCCACCATCCCAACTTCAATCCCCTTGCCCCCCAGATGGGGACATCACTCTGCCTTTTTGTTTTCCCCACGTGGCTATGACCAGACTCTCTGGGGTTATTTACACAGAAGCACCTTGAGGAATAGAACACTTGGAGCAAATCAAAGGGTTTTTCTTCTTCTGTGTCTGGGTCCCATCTTGGTAAACCCTGTTTAATCAGCGCGCACTCTGTTTCAGATAGCTTAATGGCCTGTTGGTATAAGGAAGGTGTCGCATTGCAGAAGACGGTTTATCACGTGCCACTGCTGACATGTAACAGAGGAGGGACTGGAGAAACATTGCCGAATGCAGATCTTCAGAGCTGGATTTGAAAGGGATTTTTATGCGTTGGGCTTATTGGCCTGGTTTAGAGAAAGGCAGTATGCGACTTAAGCTTTGTATTTATTTCAATAATGCAATTCTTGGAAAAATGAGTTCATTTGTGCCCTTTGAAAGAAAGGCACCGACCCTCGTTAAGTTTGGATTAGTTGTATGTGAGAGCAAGGATATGTCTCCTTAAATCTTGATGGGACTAATTGCCCTAAGATGCAGTAGTGTGGAGGGTCTTAAGCTTGAGCAGGAGGCAGAACCCCCTGGAAGGTTTGTCAAAATCCACACGGCTGGGCCTCACCCCCAGAGTTTCTAATTCAAGAGGTCTGGGATGAGGCCAGATAAATTGCATTTCTAAGCAAGTTCCCAGGGGATACTGATGGTGCCCACCTGGGTACCACACTCTGAGGACCGTGGCAATGAAGCGGAGATGAAGCAAAAAGCCTTCCAGGTAGCAGCTGACATTGGCATCCCGTCCACATCCCCTTCACACTCACCTCTACACCTGAAGGCTGTCACAGCGTCCCCTGCCACTCTCCGCTGCAGGGATGCACTGGGCCTGCAGAGGGTGCGTAAACTGCTGGAGAGTTAATGCCCTTGGAAGCAGCCCTTAATCAATTGCAGGCAGGACAGTGGTGGATAAATACACTAGGTTCCCTAGCCCTTGGATGGGGTCATTCTGAGCTGTGGTCTGCACCAATCCTCCGACTCCAAGTGTGGTCCCGGCACCAGTACTGGCTGGTTTCCTGAGCTGTTTTGTTACTGATCTGTGATGGGCCAAATACTAAAATTGAGCGTGACCAGCTAGAAACTTCAACAGCAATCTGATACTTTAATTTCATGACCGTTGACGCGAATAATAAGAAAAGTAGGGCTTGGATTTTGTATGTCTTTGTTCTCCATTTTATTATGTTTTACAAAAACGTAAGTCCTCCTTAGTTTGGCAAGACAAGTGAATTCTGCACAGCAGAAAGTGTGAAGGGCACTGTCCTGCCCCATCTCGGAGCAAGCCAGCAGGGCGGAGCCTCTGCTGCCCACAGAGGCCACCTGTTCATCAGTGGACCCGCTCGTGGCTGCTTCCCTTCCCCGTCTCCCTTCCCACTCTTCCCCGGGTGTTTCCTGGGACTCCCTCCCAACTAAACTGCTTGCCCTCGAATCCTCATCTCAGGCTTTGCTCCCGGGGGAACCCAAACCAAGACACTTAACTGATGGGGTTGAGGGCTGCTTCTGGGCACGTTAACTCTGGTCCTTTGGTGGTCTCTGTGTGGAGGTTGGTGCCGTTACTTGGGTAGCAGCCCTGGGTGCGTGGAGGTGAGGGCCGGGAGAGACACGCAACATCAGCCTCAAACGCTCCTGGTACAGAGGACAGGCCAGCATCACTTACTGAACATTGTTCTTCAAGGCAGTTCACTTAAAATATGTAAATAGATTGGCTTTTGAAAGACATCGGTGCCCCTTCTCTCCTTCCTTCTTTCCACACCAGTGTCCCCCAGGCCCCGTGCTAATCACCTGGGATTAACAGTGGAAAAGGCTCAGGCGCCCTAGATTTCTGTTTGGTGCAGAATAACAGACAGATTGGAGCGAATGGTAAATTCGTAGACCCAGGAGGATACTGATGACCTTTGTTTTAAATTTTTTTTTTTTTTTTTTTTGCGGTACGCGGGCCTCTCACTGCTGTGGCCTCTCCCATTGCGGAGCACAGGCTCCGGACGCGCAGGCTCAGCGGCCGTGGCTCACGGGCGCAGCCAATCCGCGGCATGTGGGATCTTCCCGGACCGGGGCACGAACCCGCGTCCCCAGCATCGGCAGGCGGACCCCCAACCACTGCTCCACCAGGGAAACCCTCTTTTAATTTTTTTAAATACCCATTTTATTTTGGGTTTTTTTGTTTGTTTTTTAACTTTATTAAAGCATAGTTGATTTACAAGGTTGTGTTCATTCCTGCTGTACAGCAAGGTGACAGTTATACATATATATTCTTTTTCATATTCTTTTTTATTATGGTTTATCACAGGATATTGAAAATAGTTCCCTGTGCTATATAGTAGGACCTTGTTGTTTATCCATCCTATATATAGTAGTTTGCATCTGCTGACCCCAAACTCCCACTCCATCCCTCCCCCACCCTCCTCCCCCTTGGCACCCACAAGTCTGTTCTCTATGTCTGTGAGTCTGTTTCTCTTTTGTAGATATGTTCATTTGTGTCGTATTTTAGATTCCACATATAAGTGATATCATATGGTATTTGTCTCTCTGACTTACTTCACTCAGTATGATCATCTCTGGGTCCATCTTTGTTGCTGCAAATGGCACTATTTCATTCTTTTTTTATGGCTGAGTAATATTCCCTTGTATATATGTACCACATCTTCTTTATCCATTCATCTGTCGATGGACATTTAAGTTCTTTCCATGTCTTGGCTATTGTAAATAGAGCTGCTATGGACATAGGGGTGCATATATCTTTTCGAATTATAGTCTGTCCAGGTATATGCCCAGGAGTGGGATTGCTGGATCATATGATAGCTCTATTTTTAGTTTTTTGAGGAACCTCTATACTGTTTTCCATAGTGGCTGCACTATGGAAAATTTACAATTTACATCCCATTTTATTTTGAAACAAGGCATCTCCAAATATTGTTTTTTGCAATTGATCCAGAAGTTCGCGCACACGCGAGTGGGAATCACTCACCCCTGTTCACGTACTTCTGCGTGCATGCGTGGGTGGGTGCGTGGGCGGGGATGCACGGACACTTTGGTTCCGGGGAACCCTGTGTATCACAGGGAAATGGGGGGAGTGATCTTCTCTGCCTTTCAAGAGACCTTCTGCCTCTCGAATGCAAACACAGCCGATCTATCTCTCCTCCGACTTTAATAACAGTTTTGTGAAAACCCCGGGGACTCTTTCCCTTGCCTAACCTTCAAGCCAGATTTACAAGTCAAGGAATGTTAGAAATGAATTAATTACCTCACTAAATACAAGCGGGACGCAAGTGCACATGAAAGGAAGAGAGAGGTTCTTAGCTCCCACACAGAAAAGGTTACCAGAGAAATGCTCCTGAATTATTCTTCCTTCCATCTCCTCTTGCACCTACTTGAACGCTGTATGCACCAACTCATTTACATACTTTCTAAAAAAGACTTCCGTCCTCTGCCTTTTTTTTTTCCTACAGATGCGCACACAGCCCTAACGAAATACCTTCCTCTCCATCGTGTTAAAAGCTGTCCAGGGAAAGCCCCTATCTTTCTGTTCGGTGATGGGCTTTTAATGGCCTTTTTGATGCCGAGGGGAAAGCGGCTGCGTATTTTATCCCTCAGACCTCCTTTCATTTGGCTCGACTGAGATGTCACCCCCTCCATCGGAACCATCTCTGGAAACTTCTCAGGGAAATTGATTAAAAAAAAAAAAAAGAAAGAAATTCTCTGGCAGTCCAGCGGTTAGGACTCCGCGCTTTCACTGCTGAGGGCTCAGGTTCGATCCCTGGTTGGGGAACTAAGATCCCACAAACCGTGCAGTGCGGCCAAAAAAAACAAAACAAGAATAACAACCACCTTTTTAGTGTCCGTCTCCCTGTGAACTGGCCTAGCTTGGGTTGGGGTGCCTTGGTTTCAAGGGAGACCTGTGGGGATGAAAAAAAGAAAAAAAAAGAAATCCCTCTCTTTTCAAGGATTTGACTGAAAGTTACATGATAGAAAAAAGAAACATTTGAAAGACACACATGCAGAGAAATTGGTACCAAATCTTTTCCACATCAAACTGCACTTTTCAAGTTTTCTGGCGAATAAACGCTAGAAAAGTCAGTTCAGAGCTCAGGGCAGTATGATGACAATCCTGTAGACGCCGCCACCTTCGAATGAGAGTTTCAAGCTGTAACAAAAAAAAGTCTCTGGAGCCACAGTTTATCCAATATATTGAATCCAGATTTCGTAAACCACAAAAATGTCATCCCAGAGATGATATGCAGAAACATGTTTTCTTCAGAACTTTTAAAGTGGGAATCAAATCTACGACGAAGACCATTAGATGTAATTTGGAAAAAGCCAAACCCAGGAGATCTAGGGCGACTACAGGCTGGGGTCAGTGTGCGGAGGGAACGCATGCTTCCCAAACACGGGTTGGGGGTAGGGGTCCTAAGTGAAGGGCTGCAGCTCCCAGGGCTGAAGAGACCCGAGGATTTGAATCATCTGAGTGAGAGACAGCAGGACTTTTTTTTTTTTTTTTTAATCTGCAGTGTCGCAATGTTGCTTTGTAGGGTTTTATTTCACCTAATCTTGGTAACTCCGTGGCGGGTGATAGTCGTCTCTGCTGTGTGCTTTGCCACGGTGCCAAGTTCAGTCCTGGAGAATGTTTGCAGTCACAGAAGGGGAAGGGCAGTTCCCAAAGTTTGTTCTGGACACAGATTAGCAGGGAGGCCTTTCGTGAGCTCGAGCTGAGAAATGCATGCAGCCCGGGGGGGGGGCGGGGCTGGGCATGGGGAAGCAGCCGCCGTCCACCGGGGGCCCTGGAGGTCTGGCTCCAGACCCCACCATCAGAGCGGAACGTTGCCTCGTTAACAAAGCGCGTCCTCGCGTCTTCTGAAGCCATCCCTCCCCAATGGGGCTGCGTTAGTGGCGGGACACTGTGCTGTCTGGAAGTGAGAAAGAGACACCCCATTGCCTGGTTCACCAACGTGCTTGGCAAGCCCGCTATCTACGTGCCCCCGAAAGACAAAAGCCCATAAAAAGTATGCGTGTGGCCGGATGCAAACTCCTCCACTGACTTTCCAACCTACAGCTCTAGCCCTACACAGACAACACTTTCCTAATTAGCTCAGCTATTCCCTTCTGACAAGACAAGGCAGTCTCAGAGACTGGAAGGAACTCTTTTCCTGCCAGACTAGAAGGAAAGCAGACGTCTTGAAAGAGCTACTCTTGTCTTTCATGGTCCAAGCGGACGTGTGTCTGTGTCTCACCATCTGAGAGAAGCCTCTGGCCTCAGCTTTTCCATCCTCAAGGCCTCAGATGTCTCCTTGTAGCAGCCAAATTAAATATGACGATGATAAGGAGAATAAGAATTTACAGTGTGTGCCTATTGTTTGTAAAAGGCTGGGAGTACGGCTGGGCCAACCCTAATTTCTCAAGTCTGTAGCACAGGTACCTCGGGGGTGGTGTGGAAACCGCCCAGGAGGTACAGCGTGAGCTGGGAGCTCAGATGGACCTGAATTCAAAATCCCAGCTCTGCCAGTTTTCAGCCGTGGGACTTTGGGTGATGCACTCAACCTCTAAGCCTCAGATTCCGCATTTGTAAAATGGGAATAATAATGCCAATCTTAAGCATGGTTGGGAGAATTATTAAGTGTGCGGCGTGAGCGCTTAATCAATGCTGGCTCTTGTTATCACTGTTAATGGCAATGATGTCCTGGCCTATAGTTGCCACGGGGCTCAAAGGCAGAGGCCTAAAAAGATGGTTTTTCTTCAGGAGAGCAGTTTATTTTCTGGAACTTTCTCACCAGTGTTGACATTTCAGATTCTGGTCTTAACCTCGGAGCAGAGCTCTCTGCAAAGCTGTCGGGGGGAAGACCCCACCTGGGAATTGGGCCTGTTGTGTCTCCTGCTTGGCAGGGTTTTGTAGGGAGTAGGGGGCCGACCCAGTTTTCTTCCTGGAAACGCAGCCCTCACCCAGGAGTTGGGCAGCTGGGAGAACCCCAGACTCTGGAGAGCATTCCTGGCCTTTTCCGGAAGGCGGAAAGGCTAAGAATGTAAGTGTGCAGGTCAGTTGGTGACCCCGGAGCTCAGAATTCTCAGACTCTTATCCTCCTGCTGATAAGATGTCAATGGATGTAAAAAAAATTTCTGGAGATAAGGGTTAAGAAGGATTCCCACGCGGAAAACTTTCTCTCCCAAATGCTGGAGCCTATAGGACTTAGAAGGTAAAATAACCTTGACTGTCCTCTTCCCCGGGTTAAATTTCTTCCATCTTTGGACCCGTTTCTGCCTTGCTTCTCAGCTCACATATGTTTGCATGGGTTTAGTTAGGATGTAACCTGTAAGATTCACCACACTCTTTGGCAAAGGGGGAAAGTGAGCACAGAAATCAGGGAAGACAGGAAGTTGCAGGCAAATCCCCATCACTTGGGAATCACGGTAAATCTGTTTCCCCCAGGCTCCTACCTGGCCTCCAGGGAATGGGCGTCGTGGTCGTGACAGGCATTTCCCTGCTTCAGGAAGAGCTTCAGTGCGGTGACCGTGGATAATAGTAGTTTACTGTACACTAGGGACTTGCTCAGAGAGTGGGTCTTAAATGTTCTCAACACACACACACACACACACACAAGGTAACTATGCGAGGTGATGGGTGGGTCAGTTAGCTCGATTGGGGGATCGTTTCACCGTGTAGGGGTGGATCAAAGCATCACACTGGACCCTTACGTAGGTGCACGTTTACCTATCAGTCGTGCCTCGATGAAGCCGGGAGACCAGCAAAACTCCCACACTCACTGCAGGCGTCCCCCACTTCCATCCTGCTGACCCATAGACTCCTTTTGCAAGAAGGAAAAGGCCATTAAAAACACGTCCAGAAACCCATCTAATGGGCCAAACGATTGGATTCAGCCACAATTCTCTTTAGCTCAGCTGTCTTGTCAGAACATGGCATAATGAGCATTCGCCTCTTTTTGTAAATGAAATATTTTCCAGGCTTCTCTAATTCGGAGGACATGATCGATTATGAGCTTTTCCACTCAGCCAGGCGTGGGGCGGGAGGGGGCTATGTGACAACGGGGTAACTCGCCGAGCAGCGTGTCCAGCGGGTCACAGAGCCGTGGGGAGCCGACCCAGAGCCTGGTTTGAAATAGAGGAGATGCCATCCGAATTTCTAAACGACAACACTGGAAGGTAGGCTTTGGACGTTACCGTTTTCCCAACCAGATCCTTTTCTTCCCTTGGAGTTAGAACGTTTTTACGGGATTCTGAAATTAATCGAGGCATACTATTAGAATGATACGGTTTACAGGAAATGGGCGCTCACGCTTCTCTTCGAGTTTGAGGGAAAGATCACCTCGGTGCTTCTTATTATTCATTCTTGATTCTTTGGACCGGACCTAACAGTTTTCCCATCCCCTCCTGTGGATAAAGAACCCCACGCATCGGGGTGAAGCTGCAGTGGTGGAATCCAGGCTCGGAACCCCAGGGGTGTGTTCACTGGGCACCTCCAACCCAGGGAAGATGGCTCATGGCAAAGCCATTCTTGGACGCTGAGCCAAAGCTGTTGAGATGTGAAAACGTTCCCAGGTAAACAGATACAACCCAGGCATCCCCGCTTGACCACCATGATGTAGAGCCCGTAGTGTCTGGAATGGGCAGTGGTTACCAAGACTACGGATGCCATTTTGAATATGTCTGATGCAAATGGACAGAAAGTCTAATGGAGCTAAGACTACATCTGTCCTTCTGACTCCAGACAAACTGACTGCTAGATCCACAGGGTGGGTTTTTCTTCTTTTCCTTCCTTTCCTCCCTCTCTCCCTCCCTCCCTCTCTCCCTTCCTTCCTTCCTTCTCACCCGTTCCCCCTTCCTTTCTCCCTCCATCCCTCCTTCCTTCCATCCATCACTTTTTCCCTCCTTTATTTCTTCCCTGGAACATTCCAGTTCAGTCGTTTACAGAGCTGAAATCAACTGGCTAATTGTCAGTTTTTCTCTCTGCTTTGTAATAGGCAGTGTATCACCTGAGCCGAACGCTTAGTCATGCAAGATAATGAGAAATACAGAAATACAGAAAGCCACAGAAGCATTTAGGAGACAAAGAGTTAGGAAATTGTCTCTCAGGAACTAATTGAAAATCATTTCCGAAAGGTTCTTTCTTCTTTCTCTTCACACCCAGCTGCCACTCCCTCCTTAAAATTCCCAGCGCTACATGCAAAATGGGAATATTTCAAAGGTCAGGTCCATGAGTCTCACTTGGAGCCTCAATTACTTTCTCATGAAAGGAAAAGAGGATGGAGGGAAAAAGCACCAAGGACTTCTGGGGGAATTTTAATTAGGTACCAAAAGGCAAATGCAAATCTCAGATTTTTCCAAAAGCTAACACGAAATTGTTTACCCAGGATACCTGTTGCTGATAAAAAGTACTGAGGTGAGTGGCTGGGTGGTGCATATGAAGAGACACCTCTTTGGCATAAGTCTGTGTGCATAAAAATGCTATTCTATATGAGCCAAAAATACATTCAAAAGATTTTTGTAACCAAACGGAAAGAAAAATGTGTTATTTTCATGTCATGTTAATGTGGTTTTTTCTCCTGCCACTAATTTTGCTATTTCAAGAAAATAATTGGAATTGGCTAGAAGAAATTAAGAATAGAAACTTGCAAATTATATAACCTAATGAATGTTACTTTTGGTAATGAACTTAGTTGCTACTTAACACGCATCACTGGAGCTTGCATTAAACAGAGGCGCCTCCTAATTCTTTTAATTCAACTGAACCATTCTTAATAATTCATAATTAAGTCTGGCTCAGAAATGATAGTCTCCATGGCAATATTGATTTCTTTGCTTTTTATGTCTCTGCCAAATGTTGAAAATGACAGAATCCTGAGTCTCAGAATCCATCCACAAAGATCACAGAAGCAGAGCGATAACAAAGGGCTTTACCAAAAGTCCTTTCTCTCTTGACTTCCAAGAAAAATGAGAGTGAAAATGGAAGAAAATGGGAAGGGGGGCTTATGGGCTCCCCGGCCAGGTTTGAGCACACATTAACAACAACGTGTAGGCACTGGTGCTGGAAAAATACTGTCTGTGATATGAGAGCAAAGGTCTTCTGGCGGCTGGAGAGGAGAACGGCCCCCGCTCACCGGATCCCCAGCTTACTTTCTGCTTGAAAGACCATCCAAGTCTGCACGTACAGAGAAAATGAGTTGAATGAGGACAAATTCCAAAAAAAATGCCCTATTTGGTCTTCATCGTCTTCTCCTTGGGTCCTTTAATTGAATACACTATAGACTTGAGAATTTATGCTGTTAACATAGATTTAAAAAAACCCCAATCGCCCTCACTCGTCGTGCCGGCGCTTCATAAAAATGTCGTTCTGCTGGGGCTGAAACACTCCCCGAAGACCTATCATCTGAACCCTGAACTCCGACCCCAAAGGAAATGAAGTCAGCTCCAATGCACAGATCACAACACAGCACTATTATTTTTAGACCACGTGGTAATGAAAACAGTAATACTTGTAATAAAAGTAATAGATGCAATTAAAGTCTATATTCAGAGCTATAAACGGGAGTCAAACAGTGCATAAGCATCGTATTTTAAAAGTCCAATTAAGAGCCTGCCTTTAAGGGAGTTGCAAAAGGAAACTCAGGGTTAGAGCGTGCTTTTGCTTGAACGCCCTGCGTCCTGGTGTGCTGTGTCCAAAACTCAGGCCTTCGTTAACTCTTTTTTTTTTTTAATTTATTTATTTTTGGCTGCATTAAGTCTTTGTTGCTGTGCGCAGGCTTTCTCTAGTTGCAGCGAGCGGGGGCTACTCTTTGTTGCAGTGCGCGGGCTTCTCATTGCAGTGGCTTCTCTTGTTGCGGTGCATGGGCTCTAGGCACACGGGCTTCAGTAATTGTGGCACGTGGGCACAGTAGTTGTGGCTCGCAGGCTCTAGAGTGCAGGCTCAGTAGTTGTGGCGCATGGGCTTAGTTGCTCCGCAGCATGTGGGATCCTCCTGGACCAGGGCTCGAACCCACGTCCCCTGCCTTGGCAGGCGGATTCTTAACCACTGCACCACCAGGGAAGCCCCCTTCGTTAACTCTTGAGGATCTTCTGTTTGTGATTTACTGTGTTTTTCCTTTCATCTCTTCCAGCCAGTTGGGCAATAACGTTTTATTGAATGGGAGTAAGGTGTGTGTTGAATCCTGTACTAGAGACTCTTAAAGATGGCTTAAAATAGCCCAAGGCCAGCAACATTTTCCAAATGAAATCGCTGAAGCATCATACGGACAGACCGAGGTTTCCCTTTAGGTGAGGCTGTCACCTTTAGGAGGCTGGTTTGGATCACACACATGAACCCACACACACACTGCACACCTGTGCCCCGCAGTGTGACCCCGGCGCTGAGCGAGCTTGGCAAAGAAGCAGACAGACCCGGCTTTGAACCCGACTCTGCCACCAATGCTGTGTGACCTTGGCCAAAGTCGCTGCACCTCTCTGAACCTCCATTTCTTCAGCTGTAACATGGGGACAACCACCCCTGCTATACCTGCTTTCCAGGTCGTTGAGGAATTCAAAAGATGTGGGAGATGTGAAAATAAAGAGTAGAGTATAAGGCAGATTGCGAACATAGAGTCCCAGCTCTTCCCTGTACCGGCTGTGTGACCTTTAACAAGTTACTTAACCTCTCTGTGCCTCAGATTCCTTATTTATAAAATGAAGACAATAGTAATATCAATCTCATAGGATTGTAGTGAGTATTAAGTGAGGTGCTTATAACAGTGCTTCTTGTTACTGCTATTAACGATGCTCTGTTGAAAAGGAAAGTGAAAAACGGATTGTCCTTTTCTCCCTGAGAGGGACACAACTTATGTCCACAAAGTCATGGGACCTTTATGGAGCTTCCTGAAATGAATCCTGAAGGACAACAAGGCCATGAAAAATTGTGTCAATGATGTAATTTTAAAAACAACATGTCAGGACTTCCCTGGTGATCCAGTGGTTAAGACTTCGCCTTCCAATGCACGGGATGTGGGTTCGATTCCTAGTCAAAGGTCCCACGTGCCTCAGGGCCAAAAAACCAAAACATAAAACAGAAGCAATATTGTAACCAACTCAATAAAGACTTTAAAAATGGTCCACGTCAAAAAACTTTAAAAAGTTACTTAGAGACAATGTGTCATTCCCACACAAATTGGAACAAACGAGATAGATGGACGGCGTCGTACACAACTATCTCTGCAGGGTCACACCGTGAAGAAACCAGGAGCAAACTCTTGTCCATTCATTCAGAAGCCAACATCTGTTGGGCTCCTCCTGGGTGTGACATCCTTGCTAAACGAGGGGACAGTGACAGGGATGCCCTGGGTCTTCACGGAGCTCACAACTGAGCATACGGAGAGTGATGACAAAGCAACGTGCATTTGTCAGGAGAGGAATAAACAGGGCCAGGGCCCCAAAGGCGGGGTGATGGGCTTCTTGGGTGCAAGGCGGGAGGGTGGGGAAACTGGGAGCTGGAGGAGGAGTTTGGATCAGATAGAGAAGGCTCAGCCCGTCTGGCAGAGCACAGAGCCCAAAGGCATCGCAAGCCCGGGGCGAGGGGCTGACTCCTACGAGCCCGGACGTGGGAGAGAAGGGGGAGTTGGAACACGAAAAAGCGTGCTGAGCACCTGGGATCTCGCGCTGTGTCCGTGAGTGGTCCTGGAGGCTCTAAAGTGGGGCAGGATGTGAGCGAGTCTCACCGTTGAGCGCTCACTCCAGGTGGCGTGAAGGTTGGACCGGGAAGGGAGAGATGAGGCCGGAGGCCCTGAGCAGGCATTAGAGGTTTCGGCAAGAGACCACTGGATGGGCTGCCCCCGTCTCCTGACTTGAGCACGTGCCTCCTCTGATGAGAGCACAGAAGGGCAGTTTGGGGAAGGGGCTTCTCCCCGTCATCAGCATCATCTGTGCTGGGCTGGGAAGTGTAAGGAAAAGGCAGAAAGTGTGGACAAAGGACCACGAGGCTTATGCCGTGGAAGGAGGCTGAGGAACGGGACAGGGTCTGTAGCCCCTTCCTTCCCTCCTCTGGGCTGGACTTTCTGCATTCAAGAGGCCCGGGTGTGAATTCCCTGGGATGAGGTGCAAGACGAAGTGGTATCCCTTGCAGCACCAGCCTGGATGGTCCTAGGAAAATCATTTCCTCGCCCTGGGTAGCGTGGCTACGTGTAATGAACACCGCTCTATTCAATTCACACCGAACGAACTGATTGACAGAGGAGCGTATGGAGAGATGCATAAACTCCTCATTGATATGCATCACTGAGAATAAGGAACTCACATGGAAAGAGATTGTGTGAATGTCTTCAGTAACCCCGTGGTAGTCAGGAAACCTCGAACGGATCCACAGGTAGCCTTGGGAAGCAGCCCTGATCCCCGTTCCTCTGGCTGCCGCTGCTGCTTCTACGTGAATTTTTAAAACTATCAGTGGCGTGGTTCAGAGATCCCTGTTTCTCTACTCAAACAGCTTTCCAGAAGTTTGGAAAATAGAAAATATTCCCCTGAGGCGGAAAGAACACACACTTTCAGAATGAGTAGCCTGGCAAAGGGAAATTAAAAAGTTGGCTGTGGGTAACAGAGTTGTCAGGCGCAAGTGTTTGATTATCAAGGTTCTTAAAACTAAGCTCTAAGTAAAGGTTCCTTCCACCAGGGTACCAGGGGGACGGTTAGCTCACTGTCAGATGCAGGTTTTTTGCGCTCCCCAAACATCGCTCCAGCACCTGCTCGACTTCATATGGGATACTGTTTCCCATTCTCCCTCTCTCCCCCACCCCGCCCCACCGCTCCCTCTTTTTGGGAACAACCAAAGCCCAGTGCATACTTGCCATTTCTCCTCTGACATAGCTAAGATTTCAAGTGACAACAAAATCTGAAATACAAAACAAATCAGTCACCCCCAATGCAACAAGAACAGCAAAGCTGCTATGAGTTCCCAAGGGCAGCCGTCTGTCACCGATTGTGGGACCCTGGGGCATCCCATCACGGTCCAGCCCCGGGACAGCCCCGGGACAGCCCCGGGGCACACCCACCCAAGAGGATGGGCTACACCAAAGCTGAAGATGCCGGATGATGGAGTGACACTTAGAAGTTGAGCATTTTTCAGATTTCATAGGAGATGACGATTACTACTCGCATGGAGACATTTGGATCCCCTTTCTATCCCGAGGACACAGTTGTGCTCAGACAGAGTTGGAATAAACATTCAGCTGGGGAGGGAAGGGATGAATTTATGGCTTTGCCTCATACGAGATGGGAAGCATTTGCACACAGGCAGTTAGCACTGGGCTCCCTCACGGATGTGGAGGTTCACCCCCTGGTGGTCAGAAAACTTAGAAAAGGCAGCTGAATGTGGAGCCGGAAGGCTCAGGTGGGAAAAGGCTGTTTACTGGTTTTACTGCTCAGAGGCCGAGCTAAGCCACCTTTAGGTCTCAGTTTCCTCATTTATAAAATGGGGGGTTAACATTGCTCACAGATGCTATCAGGATCACACGGGAGGATGGAGGAGCAAAACCTCGGCACCATGTCCAGCCTGCCTGTCTGTCCCCACCTCTCTCTCCCTTATCTGTTCACTCGTTCACTCACTCATTCATTCATTCATCTGTCCTAACATCCGTTAGGGTTGGGGTTAGTGTTAGGGTTAGGGTTAGAACCTAACTAACCCTGTTACGGACCAGGTACCACGCAGGCACTGGGCATGAGCCGTGAACGAGAGAGAAAGGTTCTGTCCGTGGGACACTCACGGCCTGAAAAGGAGCAAGAAAAAATTCAGACTCTATTAAACTGCCGGGAAGAGAATGTAGCCGTGTTGCCTTAAGGAGGCTGGGCCAGGAGGGGATGGTCAAGGCCAGCACCCGGGGGCTGGGCTAACACCAAGGGATATCAAGGCAGTCTTTTTTATTATTGTCATTATTATTATTATTATTTTTTTTTTGGCTGCATTGGGTCTTCGTTGCTGCGCTGGGCTTTCTCTAGTTGCGGCAAGCGGGGGCTACTCTTCGTTGTGGTGCGCAGGCTTCTCATTGCAGTGGCTTCTTTTCGCGGAGCACGGGCTCTAGGTGCGCGGGCTTCAGTAGTTGTGGCTCGCGGGCTCAATAATTGTGGCTCACGGGCTCCAGAGCGCAGGCTCAGTAGTTGCGGCGCATGGGCTTAGTTGCTCCGCGGCACGTGGGATCTTCCCGGACCAGGGCTCGAACTCGTGTCCCCTGCCTTGGCAGGCGGATTCTTAACCACTGGGCCACCAGGGAAGTCTGAGGCGGTTTTGAGCACTGCCTCTGTGCCAGGCACTGTGCGAGGCACAGGGGTCACCGCTGCAGAACACCCACATCCTTGGGAGGTTACAGTCAGGCAGGGTGGGCGGGGGAGGAGGATGGAAGAACCACACAAGCAGATACAAAATGACGAGAGGGGCAGGGCGCCAAGAAAGCCTTGGGCGGGGGGGCGTGCCCTGGTCCAGGAGGTCTGGGCAGGCTGCCTGGGGCAGTGATGCAGGAGTTGAGCCCTGAAGGCAGAGCCGGCAAAGAGAGTAAGGAGAGAGGAGGGACCAGCCCGGGCGACACCTGCCAGCCCAGGTGGGGCAGCTCAGGTCTGAGGAGGCCGAGGGGAGGGCACCGGGCACCAGGAGGAGGAGGTGGAAGGAGACCGCGCAGGGGAGGCGCGCCATGCGAGACCAGGCCAGGTTACCCACTGCAGCCTCTGTCTTGGGACTGGAGGGGCAGGATGGAGCGCGGGGCCGCCAGTGTGAACCCTGCACGTTAGCCCAGCAGGAGACGCATCTGCCTCAGGACGCAGGCCGTCTAGTCCCCCCTGGTCCTTCTTGCTTCCCTTTCGGACCCTTCTCATCCTCCTTGGATCGGGAAGGACCAAAAGGGGTCCAGCACGTTGGGAGGTGGCTGACCCCCTGATTTCCCTGCCCCAAGGAAGCCATTTTCTTGTATCGTCTTCCAGAGGTATCTTATTGTCAGTACGGACGTGTGTTCTAACTTCTTTCTTTTTGCCCACGTGGGACCTCATCATACACATATCAGTTATATTCACCCATGGCAGAGTAACCTAGGTATGAAAGTACTTTTTGCAGCAATGTTTCTAACAGCAAAATATTTGGAACAATGTGAATGTCCATCACTAGGGAGCGGGTTGAGTAGTTTACGGCTGGGTTTCTCAGCCCTGGAATATTGACGCTTGGGACCAGATGATTCTCTGCTATGGGGTGTCCGATGGGTTGCAGGGTGTTTAACAGCATCCCTGTCCTCTGCCCGCTGGATGCCAGTAGCCCCTCTCCCTGGCTGTGACAACCAGAAGGTCTGCAGATGTTGTCAGATGTCCCCTGGAGAGAAAACTTGCTCCCCCCGGGGTTGAGAACCCCTGGATTCTGGTGCATGTATGCTATATCGTATAATACAGCTCCCCAAAGAAGGGAGAAGGCCTTTCCTGATTTGGAACTCAAGCAGGCCCAGAAGGACCCCCCCTCCCTTGAAGTCAGCAGCTCCATGGGAAGAATCCCAGGCAGGCCTGGTGGGGTCTGAGGGGCAGAGGAGGTGACCACCTGCGGAATCGCCAGCAGGGAGCAGAGACGGAGGCCACCCGGGGACAGGGGCCCCCTGCTGGTTGGCTCTGCAGCTGCAGGGAGCATCCAGAAAGCTGATGAAGTGAGGAGAAGCTTCCAGAACAGCTGTGTTTCCTGTATCCCTTTCAAGTGTGCTGAGCAGAGCCTGCAGGGACCCTCTGGGAACCCGGGAGGCCACAGGGCTGAGAACGTCTCAGCTGCCACCTCGTCCACCTTGCTGGGCTCCAGCGTGTGGGCCAAGGCTCCCTGAGGACCAGCCCTGCTTGGGGTCGAGCAAGCACCCCTGGCAAGATGTCAAGTCAATTAGAAACAGTGCCCCCCCCGCCAGCCATCGCAAGCGCCACCTGAAGCCCCCCAGCATTTCGGTGTGCTCAGTAAATTCCAGTCGGCCTCGGATGAACAAGTTTTCCCTAACAACGTTCAGTGTTTGCCAGTGGTCCTCATTGGTTTTGTTGACAAAAACTCAGAGTGGCCCCAAGAAATGGACTAGATGTGCTGGCAGAACAGTCCACGTTGGAAAAAAAGTCCGCTTTTGTGGACATTGAGTTGACGTATGCTTTTCCATAAACCCAGGCGTGGGAGGAATCGTGCTCACAGCTGCCTTGTCCATTTTCCATCCCGTGTGCTCTCTCTGTTTTTAACGCGTAAATGCGCAAAGAAAACACATCTTTCGCCTCCTGTCTTCCCCTGCCTGATGAACGGGCTACTTTTTGCTGGCTCAGCGGACGCTGGGGGCCCAGGCCTAGGCCTCCTTTCCAGCACTCCAGGGTAAACCAGGCAGCCTGAGCCCAGCTTCCTCACTTCTGTTCTTCCCTCCCTGAAAAATAGGGAAAGGGTCCCTCTTAGGTCATAAAAATGTGGCTTAAAAACCAAGAACATCTGGCTGGAGCTGATGGTCTCATGGAAACTTCTCCAGGGGTTCTGTGCGTGCCAGACCCCCTCCAGGGCAGCTGGGACGTGAAGAGACTGCAGCCAGCCGGGAGAGTGAGGACGAACCAGGACCCACACTTCCAGACCCAGCCACTGCCACATCCCCAAGTGGGGAGTTCAGACAGATGCTGCCCCGAGCAGAAAGGGGCAAAGCAGTCGGGGAGCAGACATGCCATTCTGAAGCCTGAGGCCCGGCTGCCACACGGCCCCCAGATAACAGAGGGGAAGAGCATCGTCCTAGAGCCGCAAAGACCCAGGTCCAAATGCCACTCTCTGCCTGGACGTCCTGGATCCTGGGCACGTGACAGACCACTCTGAGGTTCTGCAGTGCGGGGACCACCGGGGTGACTGTGGGAGTCCGGGAAATGTCTGGAAAGCTTAGCGCAGGGCCACGTTTTGCTACGTTGTGACACATTGTAAAAGTCTGTGATACCTCGTGGTGCGGGGATGCGTTGGGCTACGTTCCCAAGCTCTGATAACTCTCCTCCCCTCTCCCTAGCCTGTGAGGGTCCGGAGGGGGGCCCTCCCCGGCCAGCAGGAGAAAGGCCCAGGCTGTCAGAACTCGGGCCCTGTGCCAGCTGCCTGCAGATGGAGACTTCTGGGAGTCCTCGGACCCCAGAGAGCGGTTTCTTCCAGCAGCCGCTTTGGGCAGCTCATTTGTGAGGCAACAGCGCCCCCTCGCGTCGTAGAGTGGTATTTCCTCTAGAACTTCGGGTTTCAGAGCATCTGCACCCCGAGATTAAGAGAGCGTGCTGAGTTCCTGCAGGGAGATAAAGGCGGCCTCGTGGTCATGGCCTCCATCCCTCTCACCCGTGCCTCGGGCTCTCGCCCCTGAACTCGGATGATGCGGAGCGACGGTGAGGCAGAAGAAGGGTCTGCCTGAAGGCGTCCGCCGCTCACCCTCCTGGTCCCCTCGCCCACCCCTCCCCCACCCCACCCCCACCCCCCCCCGCCCCCGGGACAGGCACTGACTGAACACAACCTTATTCGGGCTTGTTCTGCCGTCCCAGGGGCCGCCTGAACCCCAGCTGGCACTGACAACCCCCACCAACACACACCCCAACCGTGGAAACGTGTGTGCTGTTTGCTTTGGAAAATTCCAGAGATCCAGGCTCTCCTGGGGTCTGTATATGTGTCAGAGACTCCCCGGGCGATGTCTGAAGAACAGGAAAGACTGAAGTCCTCCCCCCCGACCACCCTGGGCCAGCAGTGTTTTCAGTGGCCTCCTAGACAGTCTCTAGAAGGGGCAGCAGAGTGGCGGGACGTGGCCTCAGTTGGAGTCTGGCTCTGGGCCTTTCTCCCAGACTCCGTGGGGCTCGGAGACGCAGCGGGAAGGAGAGCTCGGCGGCCCCTGCCGGGTTTGCTCCCCTATCCCCCGCCGGCAGAGCCCCTCCAGCCACTTTGCTCTGACCCCTCGCTCTCAAGCTCCCTGTGACTCCACGTGGAGTAGAGAAAGCGGTGACCTGAATTTTGTGAATGAAGGTGATGGCGGTCCAGTCTCTAGGGCCCCAAACAGGACCCATAAACATGCGAGAGGCAAAACCGATCATCACTCAGCACGCAGCTAGCACCTCCATCCTCAGCCCATCCAGGCCCCGTCTGAAAACCCACTGGCCGCTCACTGCAGCCCGAGGGAGGTATTAACATCGTCTCTATCTCAGTTTGGAAAACGGAGGTTCAGAGAGGGTGGGCAATTTGTCACCATCACACAGCAACTGGGATTGAATTTAAGCAGCGGGCTCTGAGTCCCAGCTCAAATCTCTGTGCTTTATGAAGATAATCACTGTTTCTCAAAGTGTCTATCAAAGGACTAGGCAGGGTGCTTTGAATACACTATCTTTCCTAATCATCACTGCAAGGAGGAGGGGGTTTCCTGCCCATTTTACAGATACAGAAACTGAGACACAGAGAAATGTGTGCCTCCGCTTGACGTGGCAGAGGTGGTTTTCAAACCGAGGCTTGATTGTCCTGTATCTTGTATCTAGCTGCCGCGTGATACTCCTCTCTGTGGGCAGGTGGCGTCCATCCAAAAGTGACAACCGCGCACGCGCTGTGCAGGGTCCGCACGTGCCATGGCACTTCCGGTGCATCACCCAGCGCTCACCGGACTGTCTGCGCTCGGTTCATTTATTATCCCCGCTTCACGGATGAGGAAATGGAGGATCAGAGGAGCTGAGAGCCTTTGCCAGAAGGTCCCACAGCGGGAGAGTAGTGGAGC
This sequence comes from Delphinus delphis, assembly GCF_949987515.2. Classification (NCBI taxonomy): domain Eukaryota; kingdom Metazoa; phylum Chordata; class Mammalia; order Artiodactyla; family Delphinidae; genus Delphinus; species Delphinus delphis. The sequence goes on along the minus strand of NC_082697.1, from coordinate 3,687,375 downwards.
CAGGACTGAGGCTGCAGCTCCAGAGTCTGAGCTCTTAACCATCCCTCTTTGTGAGTTACCGGGATGGATGTGACCACACGATCTGGCCTGTTTAAGAATTGCTTCAGCCAGAAAACGTGTTCTGGATGCTTCTTCCTCCAGGATGGAGAAGGGGTGCTAAGCAGGTCCTACTTTCTCACTGGTCTCTGCTCTGAGAGAGGGGACCTGCTGGACCCATGACTGCCCGGGGCTGGGGTCCAGGGAAGTGATCAGCTCGGGGAACTGGACCTAGAAAATCCAAGTGTATTCCTGCTGCCTTCCCCTGGCTGCTGGGAGCCAGGCCCTTCTCTCTTCATACCTCTGTACCATTTGAATCTCGGCCTCCCACCCACTCCTCCAGTAGTACTCCCCCAAAGGACAGAGGCATTTTCATCGGTGGAGAGACCCCAGTGTTTTCTTGTCTGGTCAGCATCTTGTCCCCCTTCCGAAAGCAGCAACTCACCTCCCCCAGGGGAGGAGCTCTGCTGGGAGTCCTGGCCCATAGGGCTCGGATGGGGTTTATCCTTCTCCCTGCCTGACCCAAGGGGTGAGCACATGCCTCGGCCTGGCCAATCAGAGCCAGAAATAATTTGGTCAGTGATGGGCATGTGACCCAGTCCAGCCAATGAGATCAGGTCGTGGAATTTTGCCGGGATTATTGAGAAAGTTGTGTTTTTCTTCTGCTGGGATTACGGCCTGGGATTGCTTTTCCACATGACTTGGGAAAGAAACTGTGGCTGCCAGCCTTCCAAGTGTCCTCAGTGATTCTCACCTCCTGGGACTCCTGCCCTGAGGTAGTCCCCTTCTGCCTTGGTAATGCTGACTTGTGGTTCCAGTGGAAGATTGCACAAACAGTGGAGTGTGACATCAAGGTTAGGTCATTAAAGACATTGCAGCCCCTCCTGGGTCCCTTGGATCACTCACTCATTAGCCACGTTGTGAGGACACTCAAGCAGGTCCACGTGGCAAGAAACAGTGGCCTCCTGCCCGCAGCCACAGGAGTGCCCCATCTTGGAAGCAGCTCCTCCAACCGTGGTCCAGCCTTCAGATGACGGCAGCCCCAACAGATGTCTTGATTTCACCCTCGTGAGAGACCACAAAGCGTGACACAGCTTCTGAATTGCTGACCCCTGTGTGAGATAACAAATGTGTATTATTTGGGGCAGATAAACCCTGGGATAATTTGTTACACAGCAATAGTTAGCGACCATAGATGCAAACACAGAGGAATGCAGCGCTGAGAGATGGAGAATGTCAGATTCCTTATGATGTATTTTGACCACCTGGATCCAGCCATGCCTGAAGCCGGACCTTTCAATTTCTCAGTTAATGAGTCAGCCAGTCCTTCTTTTGTTCAAGCCAGCGTGGACTAGATTCCCTTGTGACTGAAGAGCCCTCATCAACATAGGAGTTTTAACAAAAATATATGCATTAGGAACCCAGGAACCATCAGATCCCCTGGGCTGAAACCATGGGACAGCGTTTGGAAGTAGACGCAGTGGGTGGTGGATGCCCTTCATACTTCCGTCCATCAGAGTGCACTCTGCCTTCTCCTTGGGTCTAAGCTGATCGCAGCCCCGGCAGGAGGCCAGCCAGATGCAGGTGGAGGAGGAGGAGGTCGGGTTTTATTCCCCCAGTGCCTCCATCACATCTGAAGACCTGAGGGTACGGGAGGCTGTTTGTGGAGATGACGGAGGCATCAGGGCATCCTCCCCTGCCCTCAAGTCTTCAGATTCCAGCAAGCACACCTTCCCTTTGCCCATCAGGCTGGGATGGCCGTGTCCCCCCCACTGGCCCTGGGCATCATGCCATCCCTGTACCCACCCAGCCCACACCTGTCTCCAAGTCCCTCAACTGGCACAGTCTGTCTCCTGCCCGTACCCTGACAGATACCACGGCAGATTGTCATTGTCATCCCTGTCTTGCGGAGGATTGAGCTAAGGCACAGAGAGGTGAAGTGACTGGCCCAGGGTCACACAGCAGCGAAGTGGCAGAGCTGAACTTTGAACTTAGTGGGTGAGTCCAGAGCTCATGTTCTTGGGCCTTATTCTGAAGGTAACTCAGGAACACAGATTTAATCTGCCATTTGGAACGAGGGTCAGACAAACGCACAGAGCTGGGCCGGGGCGGGGAGACCTGGGGCCTGGAGTTGAGGCTGTTTGTGGAGGTGATGGAGGTGGGGTGGGGAGGGAGAGAAGTGGACACAGCATTGATGGGATGTGTGGAGGGGAGGCCTCCAGGACGGTGCCTGAGTCTCTGTGGATGGCACTGTCCTCCCCGGGGGTGGGTACAGGGTGGAGGAGAAGAGTGGCTCTGGCTCTGACACTATAAGGAAATCGTGGAGTCAGCCTGGCCTCAGCTCCCGGGAAACAGAGCGCAGAGCCCCTGGTCAAGGACCTTCTTCCTCCACCCCTCTGGCGGCCGCAGCTTGGGACTCAGCCCCCTTCCCGTTTAAGCTGCCTCTTATCTGGAAAGCCCATCACTAGCCTGCCCTCCGCCTCCAAATGTACCTGGCTTTGCACGACGCCGAAACGCCATCAGTGGGGGCTCCACACGAGCCCTGCTGGAGCCTTCCTGGCTTCCGGCTAAGCAAGCCTCACACGTGTGGAAATAGCCTGTGTTGTTACTGCTGGCCCACAAGTCGATTTCGCAGACACGGAGTCGGCTTCATCTCCCAGCACAGGTGAGAATAGGCCGGATGCTCATTAAAAGAAACAACAGCGTGTCAGCGCGTGTGCAGTGGCCGGAACCCCCGAGGAGGCCGGATCTGTGCTGCCGGAGCCCATCAAACGTTCACAGTCACCCACCTCCCCAAGTCTCCGGGCCTGGGGTTCACCCGCACGGAAGAGCAGACAGGTCCTCACTCCCACACGCTGAGCCAGGCACTGCCCCAAGCCCTTCTCCCTGGCCGTCTCCCTGTCCTCTGGAAGCAACCAGGGACTGGGGTGGTGGCGCTCACATCCCCTCCCCACAGCTGAATACACGGAAGCTCGGGAGGTGGGGCTACCCCGGCCAGATGGCATCGAGAATATTCCTCGAGTACCTGCTGCGTGCGGGGACCATACGAGGAGCTCGTGCTACAACTGTGTCCAAGACAGAGGTGTTCCTGCCCACATGCCAGCAGGACACAAGACTACACCAAAACAACAAAAAAGAAAACATCCACGGAGTGTCAATGCTTTCGGGAAAAAAAGATAAAACAAGTCAATGTGATATTAAAAATCACCAGGAAGGAAGAGGGCTAGTTGGGGGGGGGGGGGCGGTGTGTGTCGAAGAAGGCCTGAGACCAAATGAGAGCAGCAGCTGGGAAAGGATCTGCAGGGGGAGGGGCGTCTCTCGAGAGGAGGCTAGAACAGGTGCAAATGCCCTAGGGCAGGAACAGACCCCGCAGGTTCCCCGCCCTGGCCTTCCAGGCCACGTGGGAAGGGAGGGGAGCCACCTGCAGAGACCCAGAGAGAGCTGCGAGCCCAAAAAGCAGCTCCAAAGCCAGCACCAGGGCTGTGGCCTCTGTTCCACCACGTGCTCCTGGCCTGAGCCAAGGTGCCGTCACTCAGGGCCGCTGTGGGCATTCTGCACGGGAGGCACAGGCTCAGGAGGGGGCCTTGGACCAGGTGGAGCTGGCAAAGCCAGGAGGTGTTTGTGACATCTCCAGGTGAAACGGTGACTAATGGCCTTTCCAGGCCCGGGGGACACAAGGCAGGCTCAGCGCAGCAGATGTTCATCATGATGAGGGAATCGAGGCAGGTGGAGGCCCCAGAGCCCGTGCCCCTGCACCCACGACAGGCTGGGCCAGCGTGCAGAGGATGCAGCGGGAAGACGGCCGGACTTGCGCTCGGTCAGTCCACAGAGAGGCCGCCCGTCTGCGCCCCATTAACGACACAGCCTTGCTCTGTTGTTGTAGTAAACTCAACCGAAAAGTCATCTTTTTTTCCTTAAAATGAAGTTAGTAGTGTTTAAAGTCACCATACGTTGACTTGGGTTAGATCCCTTGGCACTAGTTTCTGGAACCCCAGGTTTGAGGGCCGAGGCCCCAAAGTGCCTGTGTCAGCCTGAGAGATGTGTGTGTCCGAAGCAGGGGGTCCCGAAAGGAGAATGGAGGTGCCGCTCCCCGAAGAAGGGGCCCCAGGCTCCGCGGCAGCGCTCCCGGGCCTGCGTCGTTAGCATCACCTCGGGAGATGTTTGCATCCAGATCCCCAGGCCGCGGGGCTCTCCAACTCCGCGGCACTTTGGAATCGTGGGGGAGTTGGAACGAGGCGGTCGGCGCTGCCGCCCGCGGTTCTCCTGGTCCTGCTGTGGCCTGGGGATCTGGGTGTAAACATCTCCCGAGGCGACGCTAATAAGCGTCCAGGTTGGCGACCTGCAGCCCTGCCTCCGAGAGAGGCGGGGAGGGTGAAAGCGCTCACAAATAATGCTGTTCTCGTGATCGTAAGAGCAATTATTACTACTGTTTGCGCGGAGAAAATGGGGGCTCGGAGAAGTCACCTGGTCCAGCCAATCTGGGCTGAGCACCTGGGTTTCTGCGATTCCAAAGCCTGTGCCGTGATGGAAGCTATTTTAACTTAGCCGAAGGAAGAAAATGTGTCTTATTTCTGTTCTAGCCCGTAATCAGCAATCACTTTACGTTTTGTTTTCCAAGCAGTAGGCAGTTTGCAGGGTTAAAAGAATTGGGAGGGGAATTAAAAGCTTTCTCCCAGAATTGTGCCCCAATTCCAGATTCTGGAGCAATTCAGTGGAGCCTGGAGTCTGTGAAGCGGTGTTGGGACAGAAAGTTCTCGACCTGGGGGCTGAGGGGACCCTGCCCTGGGTACAGCTGCAGAATTAGGGGCCTGGAGACAGGGACAGAGGCAGGAGCCTGACGGAGCTTTAATCTCTCCGAGGTGGCAGGTGAGCGCTCCTGGGTCAGGGAGGGAAGACCCTGGAAGCTTTCGGCCATGTGCAAGTCCTTGCACGATGAGCAGCAGACTTAGGCTCTGACAGGCATGCGGGGCGGGGCGGATGCTCAAGTCCGGGCTCCTGGAAGTGAGAGGTGGGGGCCCAGGACTCAGGAGTCGGTCCTGGAGGCTTAGTAACTAGCTTTCATTTATCCACCTTTTTACCTCTTGCCCCTGTCCCCTGTCATCTTACATCTGTGGTTGGGCATGCAGCTAAGTCACAAGGAGAGCTTATCAAAACACAGATTGCTGGCCCCATCCCCGAGGTTCTGCTTTAGAAGATCGGGGCGGGGGAGAACTTGCCGCTCTAACACATGCACAGGTGATGCTGGTCCAGAGACCACATTTTGAAGACCGCTGCCTTGATTGACATTCACAACAGGTTGTGAGGGACCGAGGACGGAAGTTCAGGGGCAAAGGCAACTTCCCAGAGGCCGTACAGCTAGACACTAACAGAGGCGGGATTGGAACCCAGGCCCGGCTGATCCCGGGACCCAGCGAGCACAGACAGGTACCATGCTTCCCACTCCCAGGTTCATCCTCAGACAGGGGTCCTGAGTCAGGGCAGCCTCTGAGGGGACAGGGCCTCTGACCTGACTGCACAGTGAACCCCCTGGCAAGCTTTGACATTTTTTGCTGCCGGGGCTGCCGCCAGACCAATTCGGTCCAAACCCCTGGGGTGGCACCGGCTGGCAGGTGATCACGGTGGAGGCACACTGGAGACCCGGCTTCAGGGAAACCCAGGCAGCCTCAGCAGCCATCCTGGACTGCAGGAGGGGTGCAGGCAGCCGACCACCACCCCGCACAGGGCAGGTCTTGTGTGGTCAGCTGTGCCCTGGACGGGGCCCTGTGGGGGGCCAGGGCCCCATGGCGACCAGGGTGATAGAGGAAAGGGTGACTTGCCCAGATGGTGACAGTGGGCAGAGGTCCCGCTGGGGTTGTCAGATAAAATACGGAATGCCCAGGTAGATTTGAATTTCAAAGAAACAGCATTTTAGAAGATATAAGTATGTCCCAAATATTACATGAAGCAATCTTCTACTAAAAAAAAATTATTTGTTGTTTATCTGAAATTCAAATTGAGCTGGGTGTTCTGTAGTTTTATTTGCTAAATGGGGCAACTCTACACAGGACCCCACTCAGAGGAGGGGCCCCAGGCCTAGCAGGTAACTCTGCAAGGGCAGGGGTCCCAGTCCCCAGAACAGCACCCAGCTGTGGGTACTTCCCACCTGGGGTCAGGACTCAGCAGTGAGTGAATGAGTGAATGAATGAATGAGTGAATGAATGAATGAGCAAACATATTCACTGATTTGATTCAGCACCACGAGCACTGGCGTACAGGCAGGGAAGGTGATGCTCTTGGTGTGATACCCAGGGCTCTGCTCAGCAGGGTGGGGACCACGGTGACAGGGGAGGTAAGCCCCCAGGTGCATACAAAAGACACTCATTCTTAGGGATCCCTTCTCAAGCTCGGTGCCGGGGTGCTTACCTCGCTTACCCTAGTTCCAGCCCTGCTGAGACGATGTATTTCCTTCCAGCTTTCTCTGAGGCGTGGCACCTTGGGTTTATTTGGGGAAAGAGCCCTCCGGGGGAAGGGGAGGATTCTGGGCACTGGGGAGAGTGGAGACCCCCCCCACCCCTCTCCAGAGCCTCCAGCAAGGAACCCCTGGCCGACACCTTGATTTTGGCCTTGTGAGACCAAGCAGAGGACCCTGAGCCCACCCAGACGTCTTACCTATGGAGACAGTGAGAAAGTAAGGTCATACCTTGTGAAGTCCCTCAGACTGTGCTAATTTGTTCCAGCAGCAGAGAAAATGAATAAATGCTTCAATCTCTCCTGCCACGTCTCTCACTCCAGCCAGAGAAAGTTCTTGGCTTATATATAGGGCTCGTGGGATGACATTGGATCCACCCAGATAATTCATGTTAAACCACACCACCCCCCATTTCAAGACCTGTCACCTCAATCACATCTGAAAAGCCCCTTTTGCCAGGTCACCCAGCGTACTCACAGGTCTCAGAGATTAGGCTGTGGCCATCCTCGGGGCCATCCTGCAGGTCATGAGCCTACACAGCACAGTGTAGAAATCTTCGTGCACAACTCAGTGAATGTGTCCACGCTGACACAGGCACCGCTGCCCAGATCAGCATACACACCTGCCCGGGGTCCCGGCAGGCTCCCCTCGCCCTCGCCTATTCCTCTCTACTCCTCCCACCCACAAAGGCACCCACTATTCTAAACTGTATTAACTGGTTTTTTAATTTCTTTTAACACGGAATCATCTTGTCTGCACATTTGTCTCTCTTTTCTTCCACTTAACATTATGTCTGACATGCGTCCATATTACTGCGTGTAGCAGCCATTCATTATTTTTCATTGCTGTGTAATATTCCATTGCATGAATAAACCAAAATGTATCCATTCTGCATGGACAGTGGGGTTGTTGTGGATTTGAGGCCCTTGTGAAGCATGCAGACACAAACATTGTTTGTTACAAAGAGTTTGAAGGTGACTTCTACTGCTGAGTGTTGTGTGAGCTGGCGGTACACGGGCCCGAGGGCTGAGAACGCAGCCCTGTCTCAGATTGCTTGCATCCTAGTGTTTGCTTTTCTGCTCAGTAACTGCGTGGCCTTGGGTTGTCATATGCCTTCTCTGTGCCTGTTTCTCTTTACGAAAGATAATACTATTCCCCACTTCAGAGGTGAGGGTAAATCAGTTGGGTGCCAACTGTAAAGACTCATTGGCTATGATTAGTAGGAGGCCCAGCAGGAAGACAGAACTGAAAACAGGTGGGGAGCTAAAAACAGGGAGGAAAGAACAAGGGTAGGGACCCACGGTGGGCTCAGGAGTGGGTCTTGTGCATGGAATATACCCATGTGCTTGCGTTCCCCTCCTGGTGCAGGCCCTGGGGCCCCCTGCAGGTGTGGCTGGGTCACCACAGACCTTGGTGGAAAAGTCAGTTGCGTGCTTCCTGGTGGCCACTAGAGGGCAGTTTCATGAGTTCCAAAGCTTCTCAGGCTCCCGAAGAAAAAAGCAAAACAGTTGTAATTACTCATTTTCCTGATTTTTTCCTAACGCTGCTATTGTCTGAGTTCCGTGTCATGCCGGAGGCTGTGTCGCCCTTACTATACTCCTCTTACTGATTCTCTTCCCTTTGGACCCCCGCATGGTGGAACTGTGTCCCCAAGGAGCATCCCCAGAGAATTCAGCTGTGTTGTGTCTTTCACTGCAGCCCAGGTGTGTGTGTCAGGGGGTGTGTGTGTGTGTGTGTGTGTGTGCACGCGTGCGCACGGGAAGTGCCCATGAGTGCTTAGGTACAAGGGCTAGCATGAGGCCGGCCCCCGGCACTGCGATGGTGGTGCTGGCCGCCCCAGGAAGTGAGCAGAATCCCTCCACTAGCTGTGGGACCCCATGGAAACCCACCATCTTTGGGGCCTGTGTGTCCTCAGTCAAGTCAGAGTCACACACAATCCCCTTCAGTGTGAGCCGTTCACAGAGCGCCTGCCTGGCCCGTGATAGGGGCTCTGTTAATGGGAGCTGATTCTAATCAGATCACCGTTGTTAGGTGTATATTCATACCTTCCCCCGTCAAAGGAGGCTCACAATGGCCCCTCAATCAGAGCCATGGGGCAGAGGTTCAGAGTGGGTGAGAAGGTTGAACTAGAGAAATTGACCCGGGAGTGGGTCCAGGCCGGGCTGGGTGGGCCCAAGTTGGGCTCCAAGACCTCAGGGACCCCTGGCCATGTGCCTGGGTCTATGTGACAACCTGGGGCATCTTGTAATGTGACAGTGTGAAAATAAAAGATTTTATATTTTTTAATTTTATGTTTTTAAAAGTTTTACTGTATTAGAAAAAGGTAAATTTCCCATGAATTTTGTTTATTTATTTTAATAAATTTATTTTACTTATTTATTTATTTATTTTTGGCTGCACTGGGTCTTTGTTGCTGCACACGGGCTTTCTCTAGTTGCCGTGAGCGGGGGCTACTCTTTATTGAGCGGGCTTCTCACTGCGGTGGCTTCTCTTGTTGCGGAGCGTGGGCTCTAGGTGCACGGGCTTTAGTAGTTGTGGTTCGTGGGCTCTAGAGTGCATGCTCAGTAGTTGTGGTACGCAGGCTGAGTAGTTGTGGCTCGTGGGCTCAGTAGTTGTGGCTCGCAGACTCTAGAGCTCAGGCTCAGTAGTTGTAGTGCACAGGCTCAGTAGTTGTGGCACACAGGCTCAGTAGTTGTGGCTCGCAGGCTCAGTAGTTGTGGCTCACAGGCTCAGTAGTTGTGGCACACCGGCTCAGTAGTTGTTGCGCAGGGCTTCGTTGCTCCGCGGCATGTGGGCTCTTCCCAGACCAGGGCTCAAACCTGTGTCCCCTGTGCTGGCAGGCGATTCCTAACCACTGCGCCACCAGGGAAGCCCTCCCATGAATTTTCATAGAAATTCCCTAGAAATGTGATAGACAAAGTAAAAGAATTCAGGATAGTGAAGGCACTGCCTCCCACCCCTTGTCTTGAGCAGAGGCTCCGCCCAGCCCCCAGGGCCCACCCAGCCAAGGGAATCTGGCCCCCTGGCTGCAATCCTCCCAGCAGCCACTAGAGGGACACTTGGCCCCTCCCAGTGTCCAGGAGGCAAAAGGAAACCTTTGCTCAGGTGTAGAACCTGATTATGTCTTACTGTAATAATACTTTTTCTACCTCCTACCCTCTCTCCTCGGATTGACCAGTTTGAGCACCATTTCTTGACCTTGGTTCCTTCCAAGTCCCTGCTATAGCATCAAACCTCCTGTGAATATGTTCAGAGAACAGCCACCTGCCCGCAGGAGTCGGCAATGAGCCTACCTGAGTACACCTCGGGCTTAAATGCTGAGTTTCTGGGGTACATGCTCTCCTGCAGAATCTAGATATGGCCCGAGAGAACATGGCCCTTGGGGCAGCCAGAGACATGCCTTTGGGGATTGCCATCCAGGCTCAGGGCATAGCCCGATCTTCCCTTTGAAATAGCCAGACTCTTTTCTGCTCTATAACAAAGTGAATCAGTTATACATATACATATGTTCCCATATCTCTTCCCTCTTGCATCTCCCTCCCTCCCACCCTCCCTATCCCACCCCTCCAGGCGGTCACAAAGCACCGAGCTGATCTCCCTGTGCTATGCGGCTGCTTCCCACTAGCTATCTACCTTACGTTTGTTAGTGTGTATATGTCCATGCCTCTCTCTCGCTTTGTCACAGCTTACCCTTCCCCCTCCCCATATGCTCAAGTCCATTCTCTAGTAGGTCTGTGTCTTTATTCCTGTCTTACCCCTAGGTTCTTCATGACATTTTTCCCCCTTAAATTCCATATATATGTGTTACCATACGGTATTTGTCTCTCTCTTTCTGACTTACTTCACTCTGTATGACAGACTCTAGGTCCTGTTACTCAGCCATAAAAAGAAACGAAATTGAGCTGTTTGTAATGAGGTGGATGGACCTAGAGCCAGGCTCTTTAGTGGTCCCCTCCCTGCCCACAGAAAGTCTCCTTGTCTTTTCCTGTAAGTGCCTTATGGGCTGTTCTGACTTTGCCTTCCGTTTATCCTCCCAAGTACACACCCTGCTCCCAGCCACACATCTTTTCGATTAGGCCTGTTCTGACACAAAAGTCTTCCCACCTCCACATTTTAAATCAGTTTATATACAATGAAAATCATCCATTGAACGTATACAGTCCAACGAGTTTTAGCAAATGTATACACCTGTGTAACCATGACAACGGTCCTTACATGCAAACATTCCCTCTCTTCCAAAATGTCCCCTCTTGCCCCTTTTTGTCACTATAGATAATTTTACTTTTTCTTGATTTTCACATAAATGAAATTGTACGGACCTTCTGGTGTCCAACTTCTTTCAAGGTGTTCTGAGATCCATTCCTATTTTGAGTGTCTCTGTAACTGGTTCTACAGTATTTGTTATTACTGTCGCGTTCTATTGTATGGATTACGACTCTCTATTCACCCGTTGGGGGACATCTGGGCTGTTTCCAGTTGGGGCTATTATGAAGGAAACTGCCGTGAACATCTGTGTGTGTTTGTCTTTCTTGTATCCATTTTTCATTTATGGCCAGTGTTTTTTATATCAGATCTAGGATCTATGCTAAGATGGTAAAGATTGTCTCCTGTTTCTTTAGATGCATGGTAATAGCAGATTTCATAGTTAGGTCTCTGGTCAAGTTTGAGCTAATTGTTGTGTATATTGTATGGTAAGGATCAAAGATAGTTTTTCTAGTACAGATATTCAGGGTTTTTTCCAGCTCCAGTGTTTGAAAAAACTGTCCTTTCCCATGGTATTCCCTTTGCACCCTATGGAAAGTCACTTGACCATGTATGTGAGGGTCTATTTCTGAACTTGCTCTTCTGTTCCATTGATCTGTTTGTCTATCTTAATGCAAAACCTCACTGTTTGTTAATTTTGTATTTCTACATACATTTTAGAATCAGCCTGTTAAATTTACCAGAAAAACCTACTGGGATTTTGATTGAGGTTGCTGTGAATCTACAGATAAATATCAGGTCTTCCAATCTATGAACATGGTATAGCTCTTTATGTCTTGAGGTCCTTTTAAATTTCTCTCAGCAAGGTTTTGAAGTTTTCAGTGTTTTGATCCTGAATCCATGTTTCTAAATTTATCACTAAGTATTTCGTGGTTTTTGAGCCATTGAAAATATTTGTCAATTTCTTTTTCCAATTGTTGACTAGTATTTAGAAATACAATTGGGTTTGTATATTAATTCAAAGCAATCCCAATAAAAAATTTCAGCAGACTTTTTGGTAAAACTTTGCAACTATGGTAAAGTCATTCATTAGTTACTACAACTAATATAGAGCTTTGTAAAAATAGAGGTTTTTTTGGTTCCTTGGAATTTTCTAACACACATCATCATGTTATCTTTGTGGAATGATTTTCAATTTTGAATTCAATTTCTTAATTGATATAGAGCTATTTTGTTTTTCTACTTCCTTTTAAGTCCATTTTGATACATTTTGTCTTTCAAGGAATTCATTCATTTCATCTAATTTGTCAAACTTATTGACATAAAGTTTGTCATCGTCTCTTTTATCCTTTTAATGACTATAACATCTGTGGTACTCTCTCTCTCTTCTTAACAGCTTTATTGAAGTATAATTGATATACAACAAATGGCACATATATTTCATATGTACAATTTGATGAGTCTGGGCATATGCAAACACCGTGGTACTATCACCACAATCAAGGTATAGACATATCAACACCTCCCAAAGTTTCCTTGTGTCCCTTAATGTTTTATTTGTGTGTGTATGTGTGTGTGTGTAAGAACATTTAACATGAGGTCTACCCTCTTAACAAATTTTGAAGTGTTCAATACTGTATTTTTTCTGTTCTTTCATTCCTGGTATTGGTAATTTGTGTCTTGTCTCTTTTTCTTGATCAGTCTAACTAAAGGTTTAGCAACTTTATGGACCTTTTGAAAGAACTAGCTTTTGGTTTAATTCACTTTTCTGTATTGATTTTAGGTTTTCTTTTCTTTAGTTTTCTTCTTAACTTCCACTCTTACTGTTATTATTTCCTTCTATCTACTTTCTTTGAGTTTAACTTAATTTTTTTAATTGTAAAACGGCACAACATAAAATTTACCATTTTAACCATTTTAAATGTGTATTTCTATGCTATTAGAACTATATAGCATTAGAACTATAGGCTTTTAAGTGGATAGTTCTATTTCATTAAGTACATTCATATTGTTGGGCAGCCATGACCACTATCTATTTCCAGAACTTTTTCATCTTCACGAACTGAAACTCTGTCCCCATTAAACAATACCTCCCCCATTTCCCCTCCCCCAGCCCCTGGCAGCCACCAGTCTACGTTCTGTCTCTATGAACGTGACTCCTCTAGGTATCTCATATAAGTATAATCATACAGTATTTGTCCTTTTGTGACTGGTTTATTTAATTTAGCATAATGTTCTCAAGTCTCATCCATATTGGAGCATATGTCAGAACTTCCTTCCTTTTAAAGGTGGAATAATATTCCAATGCATGTATATGCCACCTTTGTGTATCCATTCACTCATCCATGGACAGGTGGGTTGCTTCCCCCTTTTGGCTGTTGTGAATCAAGCTGCTATGAACGTGGATGTACAAGTATCTCTTTGAGACCTTGCTTTCACTTCTTTTGGGTATACACCCAGAAGTGAAATTTCTGGATCGTATGATAATTCTATGTTTATATTAAGGAATTACCATATTAGTTTCCACAGAGACTGCATTCCCATCAGCAATGCACAAAGATTCCAACTTCTTCGCATCCTCACCAACACTTATTTTCTGTTTGTTTGTTTTTGATAAGAGCCACCCTGATGGGTGTAAAGTGATATCTCATTGTCGTGGGTTTAATTTAAATTATTATTATTTTTTGTGTGTGGTATGTGGGCCTCTCACTGTTGTGGCCTCTCCCGTCACGGAGCACAGGCTCCGGACGCGCAGGCTCAGCGGCCATGGCTCACGGGCCCAGCCGCTCCGCGGCATGTGGGATCTTCCCGGACCGGGGCACAAACCCGTGTCCCCTGCATCGGCAGGTGGACTCTCAACCACTGCGCCGCCAGGGAAGCCCTAATTTTAATTTTTATAGCTGGAAGATTAGAATAATATTCTTCACCATGATACTCTACAACTCAATTTTGTTAAGATTTCATTTCACTAAAGATTTGGAAAACAATCTTTATCTTAAAACAAACAATTGTATCAACGAATACAAACCTTAAATATATTTTAAGGGAATACAAGGTACTTCATGAAGAAACTGTGAAAGTAGTTGCCGGGGGCTGGGGAGTGGGAGAAATAAGGAGAGGTGTAAGAACTTTCAGCTGTAAGATGACTAAGGTCTGAGGATCTAATGTACAACATGGTGACTGTAGTTGATAACTCTGGTATAACTGAAATATCCTAAGAGTGTAGCACTTAAATGTTCTCACACACACACACACACAAAGATAAACATATGCTGTGATGGATGTTAATTAACTCGATAGGAGGAATCCTTTCACAGTGTGTACATATCCAAAAGCATCACCACGTACCCTTTAAACATCTTACAATTTTATTTGTCAATTACACCTCAATTGTCAAACCCCATTAGGCTGCTTTCTCTAGCTTCCTACAAGAGCTGCTTAGGAAAGGCTCTCCAGAAATGTTCAGGAATTTCGTAAGCTGCTGACTAACAATATTAAAAATTAAAAATGTCACACTTATAATTAAGCTATATAAAAAACAAAGCAAATAATTACTTTAAAACCATCACTCACTACTTGACTACATTTTATGATGCTCTGTGTTTGTGGGTTATTTGTGTCTGTTGCACCTGTTCGGTAGAAACACTGTATGAAGGTGCACATCTCTGCTCAACTCTGTTTCGGCAATGTTAGTTTATAGCTTGAAATCATCTATGGTGGGAGTATTTACACTATGGAAATCAGCCCTTGTTATATAGTTTTGTTGATTGTCTAGACTTACGCAAGTGATGGGCAAATGTCAGTAATGCAAATTAACCTCAAATCTGTGTCTTGTCTATAGCTGTTGTATTGTGAATGGCACAAAAATATGGAGGAAATATTCTATCAGTATTTGAAAACGATTATCTCATTCAGTGAGGAAGTTATTCCCATCACTGTTGAGTGAGTGAAGTTTTGACAGCTGTCTTTGTTATTTCACTTTTGGATTACTCGGTAACGTAAATGAAAATATCAACCAACCTTCAGGTCGGAACTATAGCTGTTTGTCAGTGATGCGAGCCAGGCTCTTTGCTGAATCAGATCTCAATCAAGCATTCCTTCACCGCCTGCTAACTGCCTCTTTTGTTGGCAATCGAATTTTGAAAGCTGATGATGGTTTTTGCAAGAAATCCGAGTTATACTGAAGTTAGAGTTGTACGGAATTTACAGTAGAGCCTTGTAACTTATCATTTGTGGGCTGTTTGCTACACACCCCTTATGTCAGTAAAATTTATAACAAACATAAACATATGTACGTACACACGTGCACCTATTTTTCTTTTCTGGAAAGCCAGTAGTTAAGCATTGGCCACCATGTTACGGGTCCTGCCCCGCTCCAGAGCCCACAGACAGCCATCCCTTCTGGTGATTCTAGGAAGGTGTAGAAACTTGGACCAGCACAGCTCCGAGACCCGGGGGTGCCCCTGGAGGACAATGGCTGCCTTTCTCAATCAACCTTGACTAATGGGAAGTCCTTGGGGGTCTAAGGTGACCAGTGTGCCTCGGGCTTTCCTGATTTTAGCTTGGAATGTCCCATGTCCTTTGTGTTTGTTTCCTACAGCGACTGTAACTAATTGCACACTTAGTGACTTCCAACACCACAAATGTATTCCTTTAGCGTTCTGGAGATCACAGATCCTCAACTCAGTCTCGCAGAGCTAAAATCATAGTTTCAGCAGCGCTGCGTTCCTTCTGGAGGCTTTAGGGGAGAATTCATTCTTGCCTTTCAAGCTTTCGGAACTGCCTTCATGCCGTATCTCTTGGCCCTTCTCCCATCTTCAGAGCATCTTCCACGCTCTCTTTCTCTCTCTCTGACTCGGTCCCTCCTGTCTCCCTCTCCCAGGAACATCCGTCATTCCTTTGGGCCACCTGAATAACCTGGGACAGTCTCCCCATCTCAAGATCATTAACTCGATCACGTTTGCAAAGTCCCTTTTGCCGTATAAGGTAACAGAGTGACAAATTCCAGGAATTAGGATGTGGACATTTGGGGGAGCCCTTATTCAGCCACCTTCCCCCAGGAAGCCCCCCAATTCTGGATAAACCAGTACGGTTGGCCATCTGTCAGGCCATCTCCCCGCCAGCCCCCCATCCCCTCTATTCCGTCACAGCCATCTTCCCCGTGGGCCCGGATGCAGGATGTAGCCCACCTCCCTGCTCCCTGGATAGCCCGGAGCCCTGGATCCCAGGAGACAAGTGGGGACAAACGATTTACCACCCAAACCTGGGTGATGCCTGTGTCTTTCCAGCCTGGATATGGCCAGAATGATTCATTTCCACCTGGCGATGTGACCTTGTGAAAATTAATTAACCTTTTGGGGCCATAATGGCCTCCGTCAAATGAGAGTAATAAACCTTCACCTTTCCGTTGGTGTGGGATAGAGTAGGGGAGGGTGTGATGTCCCTCGCGAGGGACCTGCAGCCTCCAGAACATGGGGCTTGTATTTTAATCAAATCCCCATGGTTATGGGCTGATTCACACACTCCTTTCCTTTCAGAAAGGGCTCCTTGGGCTGACAGTGGCTCATAAATTAGAGCGGCAGGGCCAGGACTGTGGTTTGGAGCAGAAGGAAAGGGGCTGCCCAGGGAAGGAGCACAGAACCAGGACAGGAAACAGGGGTGGCGTGCGGCTGGCACCCAGGAGGTCCTGTTGGTCCCCACTTGTCCCCAGGGGCTTGGGCCACATGCTGGGCTCTGAGCCTGCACCGCCTGGGTCCCTATCTCTGTGTCCATGTGCTGGAGGTCACGTAAAGCAGCAGGACAGACCCAGGCACCTTTTCATTAAGGGCCTGGATGTGAAAAATCTGTTTATATCGACAGGTGCCACTTTGTGGACATCAGGCTTCATGACTTAAGCCAGTCACAAAAAGACAAATCCTGTATGATTCCACTTACAGGGGGTCCCAAGAGGAGTCAGATTCATAGAAAGTAGAAGGGTGCTTGTCAGGGGCCAGAGGGAAGGGGAAATGAAGGATTATTGTCTGGTGGGGACAGAGTTTCAGTTTGGGAAGATGAAAAAGTTCTGCAGATGATGGTGGTGATGGCTCACAGCACTGTGAATGCGTGTAATGTCACTGAGCTGTACCCTTATGACGGTTAAAATGGTAAATTTTGTTTGTTTTTTTTTGCGGTACGCGGGCCTCTCACTGTTGTGGCCTCTCCCATTGCGGAGCACAGGCTCCGGACGCGCAGGCTCAGCGGCCATGGCTCACGGGCCCAGCCGCTCCGCGGCATGTGGGATCTTCCCGGACCGGGGCACGAACCCGCGTCCCCTGTATCGGCAGGCGGACTCTCAACCACTGCGCCACCAGGGAAGCCCCTTGCATCAGTTTTAATAATGTATGACTATTTAAAAAAATGTGTCCATTATCAAAATTTTCAAGCTTCTTGGCATAAAGTTTTTTATAACATTCTCTCATCTTCTTAATGTCGACAACAAAAACGTTCTATTTTTCATTCCTGATGTTGGATATTTGTGCTTTCACTTTTCCTCTCCCTCTCTCTCTTCCCTGTGTTGTTTTTTTATTTGAATCAATGAATGAATGGATTTGTCCCCTCTGCTCTTATTTTCACCTCTACTACTTCTCAGTCATATGTCTGAGGGTAGTTTACATAAATTCTTTGGGCACGTGGATCAGTGCTGTAAAACGTGGGCAGTAATTCTACCTGAGAACACTGTCTTGAGAATGTGATGGAGTGGAGGGACCAGCCCAGCACAGCGCTGTCGGGAAAGCTAAGCCATTATTGTCTCAGAGCTGGCTTTAAATGGTCATACAGAAGTATAAAATAGAGCGACCAAAAAATTAGAAGGAGGTAATAAAGACAATTTTAAATGAGGCAAACTAGGAATGAGAAATGTATACGTGCTAGAAGGGACCACTGGTTTCTAAACACATTCTTGTCAAGCTGGGGGTTGTCCTGCAAGCACCATGTGCCAAGGGCTGGGGAAGCCGTGGGATCAGGTACATCTTCCGAGAACACCGGGATCCTAACAGTTACGCACCATGCTCACTCCATCCAGCACAATTCCGCGTATGTTACATGGATGATGTCTTTCCATCCTAACAGCGGTCCTGTGATATAGATCCAACTATCATTCCTATATTACCAATGTGGCTAGACTGAGACACAATGAAGTTAAAGGTCTTTCCTTAAGGCTTTAAACGTAGAACTAATGAAAGGCAGAGCTACGATTTGGTACCCTGACATGAATCTCCCCGACCAGTGCTTTTAACCCGTACATACTCTGCTGCCTTATCTCTACTGAGAACTTATTTTATATGAAATCTTATAAAAAACACATTTTCGGGCTTCCCTGGTGGCGCAGTGGTTGAGAGTCCGCCTGCCGATGCAGGGGACGCGGGTTCATGCCCCGGTCCGGGAAGATCCCACATGCCGCGGAGCGGCTGGGCCCGTGAGCCATGGCCGCTGAGCCTGCGCGTCCGGAGCCTGTGCTCCGCGACGGGAGAGGCCGCAACAGTGAGAGGCCCGCGTACCGCAAAAAAAAAACAAACAAAAAAACACACCACATTTTCCATTTAAAGGAAAACAGTTTTATTGTTTAGTGGGACACAAACTTTGAATGCATTTTGAAGAAATCACGAAAATATCGTGACTTTGCATCCCCGAGCCCCCACCGCCGTGTCAAATTCCCCCAGCCCATCCCAGACCTCCTGGGGGAACTTGGTTTCTCCACCTTGTGCCTCTGGGACACGCTGGTAGAGGATCTGGAAATGCAAAGCTGTCCATTTTCTTTCAGTCATTATGGTGAAATTTGATCAGTTCCATCAGTATTTCTGAAACTCGAGCCAATTTTCTTTCAGAGGCAAAGAAGTTGCGTAGAGCTTTCAATGTGTTTGAAGACCCCAGGCTGAAATCTACTGATATAAGAATCTCAAGTTTCGGAGGATGCAAAATGCCTTTCGATTGTAAATAAACTATTCAACAGAGCAGATTTCTTTCAACTTGTTAAAAACAAAAAGAAACTGTTAAAAGATTACTGCTGAAAAGAAACCAGAAAATGACACGGGATATTACGGAATGCCCCGTAGGGCACACAGCTCCAGGGTCTGCGAAACGCTGAGACACGGTGCTGACCGTGCCCTTCAGAGTAAAGCAAATCTGACGCTCGAGAAGAATAAATACAGTGGCCCTCGTCAAGGTTGATGGCGGTAATTCAACCTCTTCCCTGGCGATGCCTTTGGCTGAGTTGATTGGATGCTGTGAGTCTGTTTAAATCAGCGTCGCTACTGAAGGTGGAAGGGCTGCCACCCCCTCCTCACCTGCTCTTGGCAGACATCACTAATCAATCACACCCCAGCTCGCCGCGGGCCTGAGGAAACCCACCATCCTCTGTCGTGTGCTCCCTGTAGGCGGAGCCTGCTGTTCTCTCTCCCTATATGATGGACACAGATTTCTACCCTGGTCCCTGTCTGACAGCTGGCAAGATTGTCTGGATCAAGTTCAACTCCACCAGCCACATGACCTCATGTAAATGCATTAAGCTTTCTGAGGTCTGGGTTCTCTCTCAAACGAGGATGGACAACCCCAGTGAGTTCTGGGGGCTCAGTGAGAAGCCCTCGCACTCTTCCTGCTCCTGACGGGTTCTCCAAGAATGGGAGCTCCTGGTGTAAAGGGGGTGGGGGCCTGGAAGCTCACCATGGACGTGAACTCGAAACGTGGCCCCAGGGGGAGTTAGGAACACAGATCACACCCCCCAGCCGCCCCACCATCTCAGGGAGGTCCCTGCCACAGGGAGGAGGGTCACCTGGGCTGTGAGCCTGTGCTTTGAGGACAAAGACCTCTTACCCTTGGGTTACTTGGCCCCGGGCTGGGGTGGCATAAAGCCCCGGGACAAAGCTGGTACCTGTTCTAACTTGAAACTCTGAAGATTAAAAAAAATGCCATTATTTTATACCCAAAGAAACATGCCCATATTTGGGAGTAAAAGCTGAAATTTCCGTTCATTTTAAAGCTCAAGGGGAAGAATGAAGGAAACTGAATGCTTTCATGCTATCACTCGGCAGGGGAGACGCTGAATTCTACTTGTTCAACTCGGGAGGACTTCGATGGGAAAACTGGTGAAGCTCCGCTCTAGTCCTTCTTGCAGCCTTTAGAAACGTAATCACGTCCACGACTCACAGCACCCGGGGATGCAAAGCACAGTGATCTCACGGAAGCCTGACTGTTCGGGATGGTTTTGACATGAGAATTGCTGCCGGTTTCCTCCCCCTCGTCCTCACGTCAGTTGGGTGCCAGCGCCCTGCTTCCTCCCTCCCGGTTTCCATGCTTCTGTGAGGTGGGGTCTCCTGGTTTCCGGTGCCAGAGGGGGCCGACGTCCACCTGTGTCCTGCAAAAGCTGGCTGCCTGTCAGGCACCTGTGAGCTGGGTTTGGCGACACACTCGTGCTGAGTTTCGCCCCCGCGGAGGCCAGCTGAGGCGGACAAGGGGGCCAAACGTGGAACGGTCCACAGGTTGTCAGGTCGGGCCGGAGTGAGGGAATGGCTCCCACTCCTGGACCAGACAGCCAGCATTGCCCCCCTTCCCTGTGAGCCAGAAGGACGCATCTTATGTCAACACCCCGCTCCCGGCGGCCGTCACCAGGGGCCACAGCCACAGTCACCATGCCTCCCTCTCACGAGGGGAGTGATTTGCCAATCCAGGCATGCCCATCCGTCCATGAACTGAAATTTGACCCAGGGAGGCTCCAACTCAGGACCACTGCCTTCACCCAAATATCCAGTCAGGGGAAGTCATTTTATTCCCCTGGAAATCTGGATGAAACCCAAAGTGAGCATAGCCCTAGGGCGTCCCTGTGCTGGGGACCATGGGCCAGACTGGCCTCGTCCCAGCGGCTGCTGGGATGCACGGGGACATCCCTTAACCCGTCCCTAGCTTTCAGGGGCTTAGGGACTCGGCTCAAAGCAAACCCCTATCCCGAGGGAGGCAGCTCCGGGCCTCCAGACCCCTGCTCACTCAGGAGCAATCTCAGAGGCTCCTGGGGAGGGGCCCTGGGGTGCTCTCCATGTCTGCGCCCACCTCTTCCTCTCACTTCCCTCAGTCCGGCCCTGCCTCACTTCACACCCGGCTCTGGACCCACCTCCAGCTCATCTGAACAGCGCTATCCTTTGCCTCCTCTTCAGACCCACGTGGGGCCTGGGTTAGGAGTGGGGATACGTCAGCCAACCGCACAGACACACAAACCCCTTCCTCCGCTTCTGCTCCGAGCTCACCCCCGCTCAGCCCGGCAGCCCCGCCAATTGGGCTGATTCTCGGGGAGGGACTCCTACCTCCCCGCACATTTAGCCACGTGACTTCGTGTTCCGGTGAAAATAGTGCCTTTTCCTCCGTGCTGACGACGGCTGACCTTCGCTGTTGGACCTCCTGCCTCCCTGACACTCTTCTGGAGTTACCTGCTTCCACCCACCCAGCGGTCCCTCGTCCCCATCGTACCCAAGGGGGGCTGAGCTTAGTGACCAAGGCGCCGGCTCCGGGCCTCGAAGCCGGGACCCCCCAGCGTCCCCCAGACTGCAGCCCTTCAGTGTCTGGGTGGGAATTTTGTTCAAGGATTTAAAGAAATTCTTTTCACGTGAGTGCAAATACAGTTGTAACATTGTGTAGAACACCAGATTCGAATGCATTTTCCTTTGGGAGAACAAAAGTCTTCCCACGGGAAAAATGAAGTGTTTGCATTCAGAGCCCTTCGGTCTCTCCTCCGCCCTCCCCACCTGCCGTGTCCTCACCAGCGGGGACCCTTTGGCCACCTCTGACCCAGGGAGTCTTGGGGGAAGAACTGGGAAAGGGCCGCCTCAGCTCTGCCAGCACGAGAAGTTAGGATGAAAATAAAGCCCAGGGGTGTCCCACGCAATCAGGGGCCAGGCGCTGTCCCAGCTCTGGGTGCTGAAATCCCACAAGGCACAAGACAGCACCCACATGAGTATCTACCCCAAATGTCAAGGTGGTCAAGATTGAGAAGCAGCCCTGCACTGAAAGCTTTATGTATTGTATAAGGTTCCTGCAGCTGCCGTAACAAACATCACAAACCGGTGGGGGTGGGGTGCTAGGGGGCCCTTAACACAACAGAAATTGATCCTCTCACAGTTCTGGAGGCCTGAGGTCTGGAACCCCAGTGTCAGCAGGGCTGCAGGCTGGAAGGCAGAATCTGTTCCTTGCCTCTCGGTTCCTGGTAGCTGCAGATTTCCTGGGCTTGTGGCCCCATCGTCAGGCTGGTCTTCAAGGCCAGCATCTTCAGATCACTCCCTGCTCTGTCTCTGCATCACCTTCTCCTCTGTGTGCACCGAAAGTCCCCCTGCCTCCTCCTTATAAGGACATATGTGGCTGCATTCAGGTCCCACCTGGATAATCCAGGGAAATCTCCCCATCTCAGGATTCTCAACTTAATCACATCTGCGAATAGGCTGTTTTCCGTGTGAGGTCACATTCACAGGCGCCCAGGATTAGGATGTGGGTGTATATGGAGGCTGTTATTCAGCCAATCACACGTATATTAATAAATTCGATCCTCACAAGCACACTAGGAGACAGGCTACTGCTTGGTTTGTTTTGTTTTTTTTCCACACAGCATGTGGGATCTTAGTTGCCCGGCCAGGGATCGAACCCGCACCCCCTGCATCGGAAGCGTGGAGTCTTAACCACCGGACTCCCAGGGAAGTCCCATGACAGGCCACTGTTAATAGCCCCACTTGACAGATGGGACAAATGAGGCATAGAAAGATTAAGGAACGCACTGAGGGACGGAGCTGGGCTGAGCCAGGCCACCCACCCCAGAACCCATCTTCTTGGCCACTACCAAGGTGCTTCTCCAGCCCTAAACCACCTCAAGGAAACCCACAGGTGACACCTGAACTCCTCAGATCTGAGAAACTTAACGTCCAAAGAAAATAACCCTTAAAATCCTCAGGACATATCGGAAGACTCCAGTTTTTAAAATCTCCATTTAAGAATCAAAAGTATTAAATCGTGAAAGATATCTTTCCATTGGGATTTTGCAGGATAATTTTGTTTTTATGTTTGGTAAGATAATTTAGAACAGCACGGATACAGATTTTTTTCATGTGTGATTTGTTGGGAATTTTCCCCCAGAATACTTTGCATACTGCCACGGGTCTAAAGATGTATTCGTCTTCTGGGGCTGCTGCAACAAAGTGTCACAAACAGGGTAGCTTAGAACAAGAGGATTGGATTATTTCACAGTCTGGAGGCCAGAAGTCCACGATCAAGGTGGCAGCAGGGTTGGTTCCTCCTGAGGGTGTGAGGAAGAGTTTGGTTCAGTCCTTCCTCCCAGGTTCTGGCAGCCTGGGGCGTTCCTTGGCTCGTGGTTGGATGTCTGCATGTTTACCTGACGTTCTTCCTATATCTTCACCTCGTCCGCCCTCTCTATGTGTAGAGCCTAAGTTTCCCCCTTTTAAAGGCCACTACTTATTTTTTTAAAGTTTTACTTATTATTTATTTATCTTATTTAGTTTTGGCTGTGTCGGGTCTTAGTTGCGGCACGTGGGATCCTCGTTGAGGCATGCGGGATTTTTCGTTGCGGCGTGGGGGTTCTCTCTAGTTGTGGTGTGCGGGTTCCAGAGCACGTGGGCTCTGTAGTTGGCAGCACGCAGCCTCTCTAGTTGAGGCACACAAGCTCAGTAGTTGCAGCACAAGGGCCTAGTTGCGGTGTGGCATGCGGGATCTTAGTTCCCTGACCAGGGATCGAACCCAGGTCCCCTTCATTGTAAGGCGGATTCTTTACCACTGGACCACCAGGGAAGTCCCAAAAGGGACGCTAATTATTAATTAGGGGCCCACCCTACTCTTGTACGGCCTCATCTTAACTAATGACACCTGCAATGATCCTATTTCCAAATGAGGTCACATTCTAAGGTACTGGAGGTTTTAGGACTGCAACATGTAGATGTTGGGGGAACACTATTCAGTCCATAACAGAAGACCCCTAGCTCAGTAATTCTGGAGACAAGTTTTACTATGTCCATAGAATGAAAGAAAAAGTGTTTTTGGAGAAATGTGACCTCTTCATGTGTGCTATTCTTATTAATATTTCCATTACTTGTTTTTTAAATACTTTTTTATTGAAGTATAGTTGATTTACAATGTTGTGTTAGTTGCAGGTGTACAGCAAAGTGATTCATGTGTGTGTGTGTGTGTGTGTGTGTGTGTATATATATATATATATTCTTTTTCAGATTCTTTTCCCTTATAGGTTATTGCAAACTATTGAGTCTAGTTCCCCATGCTATACAGTAGGTTAGTTATCTATTTTATATATAGTAGTGTGTATATGTTAATCCCAAATGCCTAATTTATCCCTCCCCTGATTTCCCCTTTGGTAACCATAAGTTTGTTTTCTATGTCCGTGGGTTTATTTCTGTTTTGTAAAAATGTTCATTTGTATCATTTTTTTTTTAGATTCCACATATAAGTGCTGTCATATGATATTTGTCTTTCTCTGACTTACGTCAGTTAGTATGATATTTTCTAGGTCCATCCATGTTGCTGCAAATGGCATTATTTAATTTTTTAATGGCTGAATAATATTCCATTGTATATATGTACCACATCTTTATCCATTCATCTGTCGATGGACACTTAGGTTGCTTCCATGTGTTGGCTATTGTACATAGTGCTGCAGTGAACGCTGAGTGCGTGTATCTTTTTGAATTATGGTTTTCTCTATCCATTACTTATTATTTTGTCATCAGCCTCCCTTTGGTCGTGGCTTCTGTGCCAGCCTCAGCCTCTGCAGTGCTCAGGTCCGGGCTGCAGGTCAGCACTTAGAACAGGCCACTGAAGCCTGTGTCCATGTCCCTCAGCCAGAGACCCTGGGAACTTGCCTGTCCTTGAACAAGTTGTGGTTGGATGGCTCAGTAAAGGACAATAGGAAAACCTATAAGCCAGTTAGGTGCCTAGGGCTGGTGGGGGGCAAGGGAGTGGCGGGGTCTTGGGGTCGGCGGGTGGGATGGGGGTAATTACCCTCCAAATCTCTGTCCCAAATATGAAGTGTCTGAGGTCAGAACAATGCTGGATCAATGACATGGGACAGCTGCCCGACCACTTGTAAATTAGTTAAACTTCCTGGCCACAGTGTCCTCTGTCAAATGAGCTAAGCGTCTGCTCTGTAGGACTGAGCGTGGGGCAGGGTGGGGTGGGGCCTTGCACAGACCCCGGCACACGCTAGCCACCCCTGAACGGGGTTCACAATCAAATCACCACAGCTGCCCGTTTATTCACACATCCTCTTGTCTCTGGGCAGGTTTCAGAGGGTCATGATGGCACAAAGATCAGAGCAGGACAGGTGTGAGGGGTGGTCAGGTCATGTAATAGCCCCGGGGGAGGCCTCAGCACACCCAGCCGGCACCCAGGCCTGGGCACACGCCTGGCAGGCGGGCTGCACTTGGCTGGAAGCCCAGGCTGTGGTGGCTGACCCGCAGGAGTCCTTGCCCAGGTGCTGGGACTGCCTGAAGTCAAAGGACACAGCTGATGCTCCTTGTATCGTCCAGTTAGAGAATGAAAAATGCAATCACTTTTCTGATCACAAACATCTCTAGGTTGTGGAAGCTAAGACGTGAGGTTTTCATGGATTTCGAAAGATAAAGCAAAATAAATCAAAGACATTTAGGCAGTGCACCAAATGCCTTGATTTGAGAGGGCCAACCTCTGCAGGGTACCTGGGGAGCTTCTTCTGCAAGGAGTGATGGACCAAGAAGCTGGAAAAGCCAGCAGCAATCCCTGTAGTATCCACCAGAAGGCCATGCAATCGCATCCCAGGACTGACCATTACCTGTGAGTAAAAACCAAACTATTGTCCAGCAGAAACACCATTCCTGTTTGTATTTTTTGTCCTTTTTTGGGGTCTTTTTTGTTTTCTTCCTGTTTTATTGAGATATAATGGACATACAACACTGTATCAGTTTAAGGTGCACAGCATCATGATTTGACTTAGATACATCATGAAATGATTTCACAATAAGTTTAGTGAACATACATCATCTCATTTAGATACAAAATTAAAGAAATAGAAAAATATTTTTCCTTGTGATGAAAACTCTTAGGATTTACGCTCTTAACAAATTTCATAGGTAATGTATAGCCGTGTTAATTATATTTATCATATTGTACATTACATCCCTAATACTTATTGATAATACTTATATATCTAAGTTTCCACCTTTTGACCACCTTCATCCAACTCCCCTCCCCACCCCACTTCTGGTAACCACAGATCTGATCTCTTTTTCTATGACTCTGTGTGTTTGTTTTTAAAGTATAATTGACCTACAACACGATGTTAGTTCCTATTACACAACATAATTATTTGATATTTCTATACATTTCAAAATGATCACGATAAGTCTAGTTACCATCTGTCACCATGGAAAGATATCACATAATTATTGGCTATATTCCCCACACTGTACATTTCATACTTGTGACTCATTTATTTTGTAACTGGGAGTTTGTACCTCTTAATCTCCCTCACCGATTTCTTTCCTGTTTACATTTTAATTGTTAATATCGTCACTGTTGTTTTCCTTTTCAACTCCATTATTTGGGTACCATTCCTGCCCTGGCTGGTCTTTACAGTTAGCCAGGCCACTTCAAAGTTAGCCAGTGCCGAGGAGATCCGTTTCTGCTTATGTTACCAAGTCCGAGCTCATACTGTTCGCCACACGACAGGCCAAAATACATCAAGAGACAAGTTGTCGGGGCAAGGAATAGTGACTTTATTCAGAAAGCTGGCAGACCGAGAAGAGCGTGGACTCGTGTCCCAAAGAACCATCTTGCCTGAGTTAGAATCTAGGCTTCTTTTATACTAAAAGGGGAGGGGGTGTGGCTGGGTTTTGCAAACTACTTAGTACAGGAATCCTTTGCTCTTGCAGCTGTCCACCTAGGTCTGGTCAGGATGTTCCTATAAACCTCCAAGACAGATGTTATTCTCTGTTCTGCAACTTTTTATCTCCATATAAATGAGAAGTGTTATATTTTTTAAAGGTCATCCCTGGTAGGCAGAGCCTTGGGAAAGAGCTATCCTGTATATTTCAGGCAATAGGCAACATTGTTTTACAAAAGGTGCAGGGTCAGCAGGACTTACCGCAGGCAACAGGGCACTAAGGTTAGAGGTAAAGGAACCATCCAAGGTGGAGTCAGGTTTGGTCTTCCCTGTTACACTTAGGCTGTAAAAAAAAAAGCCACTGTCAAAAAAAAGCACAACCTAAAAGTTGAGAATTGTATCTTACTAGGCGAACTTGCTGAGGACTTAAACCTGGGAAACAGCCTCTCAGCTAGCTCCAAGGGACTTCTCCACAGAGGTAAGAGAGGAGCCAGGATATAGAGGGGTTTTTGCAACAAAAGCCAGGTATTCAGAACATCAAAAGATTACTGTTAATTAAAGAAAACCAGACATCTCAAGTTAAGGAATTTAGCGCTTTTCTATGTATGGGAAGATGCAAGAGTCTGGGCTCATTGAAATCATTCCTTTGATGTGCACCTTAACCATCTAGGGCCAGTATCCTGCTTCTCTCCATCCTGAATCCCCTCAGGGTTCACAGTTGGGGGTGGCTGCAGTGGCTGAGGGCTGGATGACAGCAACATCTTTTGTTTACTGACATGGCAGACAACATTCTTTGTCCACAGAACCCTAAGCTTATAAACTGAGCCCCAAATCACCAAAAATGCAGAGGGGTTCGACCTAGACATTGCTGTGTTGCCCTGCTCTCTTATAGAAATGTATTCAGAAGTGACACTTTCAATGTTAAGGCAAATGCAGTTGTAGTGTTTGGTAGAACACACACCTTAAGGCAGTTTTAAGCAAAACTTAAATACCCTTTTATGAGAAAGCAAGAGACCTCAAAAGGCCATGCCCAGGGTGGCTTCCTCAGACCCCCTCAGGGGTCCCTGCAGCATCCTGGACCCCTAGGAAGACTTTCAGGAAACATGTCAGAGACTCAGAGTACACTCAGCCCTCTGTATCCACGGGTGCATCATCCTCAGATACAACCAACTGCGGATCGAAAATACTCGGAAGAAAATTCAGAGAGTTCCAAAAACCAACACTTGAATTTTCCACCTGGCAACTATTTACCTAGCATTAAGAGAGTATTTGCAACTATTTACCTAGCATTTACATTGTATTAGGTCACGTAAGTACCCCAGAGATGATTTAAAGTGCATGGGAGGATGAGCTTAGGTTATATGCAAATACTTGCCCATTTTAGAGAAGGTTCTTGAACATCCATGGATTTTGGTATCTTCTGGGGTCCTGGAATAAATCCCTCTATAGATCCCGGATACAGAGGGATGACCATAATTTTAATTTTAAACCTTAAAATTTTAGACTATCAAGTAGCCTTTGAATTACACTTTTACGTTGCAGCGGCAGGCTGGTATTTTTCTGTCTGGTAAAGTATAAGTTTTTAAAAATCCCTTGTGGAATCTCCACACTCTGCACGTCCACGGGTCTGCAGACAGCCATTGGGAAACACTGGGCTACAAATTCAAGGAAGATAAAAGCAGAAGAAGCAAACAAAAGCGTAGGAGAAGTACCCCCTCCCAGATCAATGTTGTCGCTTTGGCAGCGCTATTGTTGTTTCTGTTGTTGGTTCACTATTTGCTTCAGGCCACACCTTTGTGCTGTCCGGCCCTCATGGATAGGACAGTGTATGTCCCCTCAGGCCAGATTTGCAGACATGTCCACCTGCCCTGCCCTTCTCCGTCTCTTGCCTTTGTCAGACATCACCCATTAATCGCGGTCTTCCCTCCTAGGGGGCAGCCTCACCAGCCCCAGATGAGCACTCCCCACTGCCTGGCTGCCTCCCTTCTGTCTGACCCCACAGGAAGTGTTACAGCACAAACGCACAGGCGTGTGATCCGTGTAAGTTCATTATCCTTTCTGGCTCCCATGTCCGCTGTCAAACCAGAGTCCTGCCTATGCCGTTGGTGTGAGGTTGAACGCGAGGGTGCAAAGACCTCTCACAGTCCTGGCGAATAATAGCCCCGGTGCGATGCAAGCTGCTGTCTAATCAGATCACCTTTGTTGTGATGTTCCAGGCTCCCTCGTTATTCAACAAGGGCTTCAGAGGCCCACAACGTATGTAAATTAGAGCAGCACGTGGAGATCTGGAGAGGGAAGGAAGGGGAGGAGAAGGAGTGAGAACGGAGGTCAGGATGTGAAATGGGCCCCCGGAGAGGCTGGAACGCAGATCACCCCCCAGGAGGCCGGGAGCACACTCAGCGGTGGGACACACGGGGGCTTCCAGCTCCAGCCTTGGGAACCGGGGCACGCGTGTGCTCCCTGTACTTGGCCGTGTTCTGGGCTTCAGTCAAGTCCAGAGAAACCTGACACACATTTTACATCAAAGCTCTTAAAATACTATTGAAAAATCTGTCTGTCTATCTATCTATCTGTCTGTCTGTCTGTCTATTTACCTACCTAGCACTTTTGGTATTAAAAGGAGCGGGAGTACAATGTGAGAGTCTTTTAAAATTTAAAACAAAATAAAAACAACTGTCAGAAAGGTAATGCTTGCATCCCACCCTTGATGGGTCCTCTGAGGGTTCCTGGTGAGTTTGCTCTGTCCGCCTTAGCTGGACTGAAGGGAGGGGGGATTGGAAATCGGAGGAGCCCTGCTGTGACCTTGCTCACAGGTTCTGCTCCCTGGAGGGCTTGGTGGCCACTGGTCCGGCGCAACTGTTCCTGGTTAACTTGCATGAATTTTGTTGTTTCCATCATCTGGCGACTCTTTCTTCTGCTCAGCCACTCCACCAGCATGGGTGCCACCTTTCGCCCTAGGCCCCCTGGCCACCCAAGCTGTGTTCCAGCCTCCAGGAGATGAGCAATGGTTCTTTCCTCTAGGAAACCACGGTGCCACCTTGAGTGCCTATTAGATGTGTATGGTATGTGGTAGGTGGAATCTTTTAAATATATTGATGCTCAGTTATTCTAATTTAATTGTTCTGATGTTAACCAGCCATCTACATTTTCTAAAAAAACCAACCCAGATGATTGTAATTGAAAGCCTGAGTTGAGAGCTACTATCCCAGGCCAAAATGTACAAATAAGCAGCTCACATACCAGCATCCCCATCACCTCCTGTCAGACGGAGATCTCCAAGCCATCGCTATGATAGGCAAACTCTAAGGTGGTCCCATGACCTCTGTCATTTGGTGTTAAGCCCTGCCTAATCCCCTCCCTGCGCAGATCCCCCCCCACTCCAGTGCAGACCTGTCATTTAGTTATGGAATGGCTCGCGTTCTGCATTTGTGCAGTAACTTAAACTTTTGCTGTGTGGTTTGTAGTTTGTACGGATAGGTGTCTCATCCAGAAGTATCAACAGATTCAGCTTCGGTGTATGAGGCAAGCACCTTGCACAGGTGGGCCCAGAACCATGGGGCACGTGTTTTTTTTTTTATCTCACTTTTGTGATGGTGAACGAGCATGGAATTGTTTCCCACATCATCACCTGATGGAGCCAGTAGATTCGTTCCCACCGATACCACACTTCCTGGTTTCAGTGTCCCTTGATAACTATTACCTTGTCCCATTACTATTAGAGGGTCAAAAGAGTGATTTTTAAAACTGTGTCATTCCCCCGAATTTATATTAGCTAGCATTTTCTTCCCAAGAAGACTCCCTCATCACCTATGTGATGGCCCTGCAATACAGTCCAGTCCATACGAGATTGTCGAGATAATTGCTCTATTCTTTCCAGTTGTGTATCAGTTTTTAAGAATAACAAGATGGAGTTAGTGTTTAGGGACTAAAATCTGCAAACTAGGGGTGTTCATTTTTAAATACTACTGGGTTGTAGTCTTCTAAATCTTTGTAGGAGACAGAAAATATTTTATAAAGAAAACGTGTTTATACCAATATTTTCAATTTAACATTAAGATTACAGGGAGTTGCTTCTATTTTTATATATTGGAATGTAGTTGATTACAATGTTGTGGTAGTTGCAGGTGTACAGCAAAGTGATCAGTTATATATACACATGTATCTATTCTTTTTCGGGAGTTGCTTCGTTGACTTAAAATTTTTCTGGAAGGCTGAAAACCGTGGCTGCCAACGACAATAACATTAACATAATTGTGTACTTTATCTTACAATCTCTCTGTAATAGTTTCAAAATAGCCATCCCAGTAATGAAGCCAGGCTGACATTTCTTTGAGTGTTTTTCCTCAGAATATATCCTATTAGGACTATATAGCTAAAAGTGTGTTTTAAAGTCAATTGAGCCAATGATTTTCTCCGTGTGGTGATGCTACCAGTCTGATAGAATTTTAGGCTTGTTTCCTTTCCAAAAAAATTTTTTTGTTGTTAAGTACTTTTGTTTATTTATTTAGTCATTTATTTATTTTAAAATTTTATATTGGACTATAGTTGATTTATAATGTTGTGTTAGTTTCAGGTGTACAGCAAAGCGATTCGGTTATACATATACATATATCTATTCTTTTTCAAATTCTTTTTCCATTTGGGTTTTTGCAGAATATTGAGTAGAGTTCCCTGTGCTACTCAGTAGGTCCTTGTCGGTTATCTATTTTATCCTTTTCAAATTTTAAAGATTGTTTTCCTTTTTAAATGTAATCCTTTTTTAATTATGCAAAAACATTTACATGGTGCCCAGATCAAAATGATATAAAAATGATAGCCAGAGAACTTGAGTGTCATCTCTGTCTTCTCCATCCTAATTGTCCCCTCCACCACTAGTCGCCCAGTTTATTAGATTTTGGCTATATTTACATTGTTTCTTTGTGATAATATAAGTGTTTACGTGGATGTATTTACCTGTCCCTTTTGCATTCCTCTTTTGATATTTTTTCCTGTGTGTCTTTGGGGACAGTCCTAGAAGTGAGATCAATAGGTCAGGGGGCAAACGCACACAGGACTGTCCTGCAAGTCGCCTCACTCCCCTTTCCCAGGAATTGGCTTCCCACCAGAGACATTAGAGAGTGTCAGTTTCTCCACAGTATCAACCACAGAGCACGTTGCAAGCTGCTTTTTCAGTTTAAGTGACTGTGTCTTGGTGTAATTTTAATTTGTATTTCTCATATTATAAATCAGGCTGAGTACCTGTTCATAGGATCAAGGACCGTTTGCATTTCTTGTTCTGTGAGTTTTCTGTCTATATCCTTAGCTTGTTTCTTAAGCTTCAGGGCTTGCTTGAATTCTGAGACTTTAGGGCTTCTGTATGTATTTGATAGATGAGGTTTTGGAGACTCGTTCCTGTGAGTGTGCGAGTCAATCTTTTGTTCACTTTTACTGCTGAGTTGGCTGGGATGCGCCGGGATTTGGTTATCTATTCGCGCCAGTTGCTGGAGATTTGCATTTCTTTCCATTTGGGGCTATTATGAATAATGCTGAGTGTGAATAATACACCTGCAATTTTGTGTGTATGTATGTTTTCATTTCTCTTGGATAAACACCTAAAAGTGGAATTGCCGGGTCTGTGATCAGTGTACGTTTAACTATATAAGGTGCTAC
This sequence comes from Delphinus delphis, assembly GCF_949987515.2. Classification (NCBI taxonomy): domain Eukaryota; kingdom Metazoa; phylum Chordata; class Mammalia; order Artiodactyla; family Delphinidae; genus Delphinus; species Delphinus delphis. The sequence continues at coordinate 3,655,150 of NC_082697.1, read as the reverse complement.
CAGGCTGTCTTCCAAAGTGGCCGCACCATTTACCTTCCCACCAGCAATGTATTAGGTCTATTCGTATTTTTTTATGAATACATAAACATTTTTAAATCATAAGTTTTTATATTAAATACGGTAAATCTATCCATTTCTCTATTTATTCTGCATAAACAAAAGCTCTTTGGGATCCTCAACGTTTTTTAAGAGTGCAAAGGGGTCACAAGACCAAGATGTTTGAAAACAGCAGTTTTAGAGCAAAACCGAGAAATAGAATGTGTTTTCTAGCAGGGAGCCCTGCTGTGTTTTTCTAGCCTGAGCCAAGTTCATTTTAAAGGAAACAAATTCTCAAAGTCCCTGAGACCATGCTTGAGGACATGAGGTTGAAGAACATCCGTTTAAGGGCTTCCCTGGTGGCGCAGTGGTTGGGAGTCCGCCTGCCGATGCAGGGGACGCGGGTTCGTGCCCCAGTCCGGGAAGATCCCACATGCCGCGGAGCGGCTGGGCCCGTGAGCCATGGCTACTGAGCCTGCGCGTCTGGAGCCTGTGCTCCGCAACGGGAGAGGCCGCAACAGTGAGAGGCCCGCATACCGCAAAAAAAAAAAAAAAAAAAAAAATCCATTTAAGAATATAAAATTCTGAAATATGCAGGTCTCGTTCAATAGCGCGTTCGCGCTGCAACGGTGGGGTTTTCTCACTAGGCTGCTAAAACTGGCTTTGCTGCTCTCTTTTTTCACGCTTTTCATCGCAAAAATAACCCCCTAGCAATATGAAAATTTTCTCTTATAAGCAGCTCACATTTTTTTTCACCCCAAATACTCCCCTGTGTCTTCGTCGGGTCTGCAAATGTGAATCTGAGAACGACTGAGTGACCCAATTTTACCATCGGGTAAAAGCGACGTAAGTGCTCTAGAGAAATCCCGCTTCTCCGTGTGTGATGACGATGCTCCTGTCACTCTCCTCTCTGCCTTCGTGGCCCTTGGGACACTAGAGCATCATAAGGGCCCTCCCTGGGGGCCTGGGGGCAGCTCACCCCTCGGGCTGCGGGCAGCCACTCCCTGGGGCTGGGATGGAGGACGAGCAGGTTGTGCTGGTCCCTTGACACCCAGGAGGGGGGACCCCAGGAAAAACTTTGCCTCGATCTTAGTGGGGCTCATGAGCTCTGTTGCCCTGTGGCCTCTCCGAGCACCTGTGTCCCCTCACAAGTGGACAAGGGGCCTCCACCTTCCGTGCGGCTGTGACATCACACAGGGCCTTAAGCAAGTGGAAGCTAGTTTATAATCACACTCCCATTGCCAGGTGTTGGTTCACGCTCCCTCCTTCCCACAGACGGCTACAGGGGCTCAGAGTGTCACATAAATGAGAGCAGAGGGACGGGGGTGGGGAACGGTGAGTACAAACAAGGGTCTGGCCATGAAGTGGTCCTGGGTAAGGCTCGGGTCACCCACCAGGTCCCGGGGTGGCACACGTGGACTCTGAGCTCGTGGCTGTCAGGGCAGGGGTCGCTCACCAACCACGGGGTCCTTGGCCGGGTTTGGGGGTTATGTGAAGTCGGGGTCCAGACTCTGGGCATCGTTTACCTTGAGCATTTGAAAAATTGAAATTGCATTTTAATTTTTTTAACCAAACGTCCCTATACAGGCAATTAATTTGGAATCACTACGTAACAATTAATATGGAAAGTTCAGTGACTGAAAGATTCAGCAAAACCATCCCCTCTTCCCTGGTCCACCTGGCGCCCTCTGCCGTGCACCTGGCGTATTGCTTATGCGAGATTCAGATGCACATTTGCAGAATCTCGGCTTCAGTCTTCCCAGCCACCACTAGAGGGAAGCGTCATCATATTAAGGATTCCTGAGGCTTCCCTGAGAAAAGCGCTGGAGTATAAATATTCCTGTTTGTTCTGGAAAAGCTGAAGCCCCACGGGAGTAAGGACAATAGGAAAATGAACCTCCAGGTGCCCTAAGGCCCGATAGTGTCTAATATTTGGCCAGTTTTGTTACATCCATCCTACCTATAACCCTGTTTTCTTAAAGTGTCTTAAAGCAAATCCCGAACACGTCTGGATTCACCTGAAAATAATCCAATATGTGTCTTTTCCAGAAAAGGACTCATTAAATCCTTCGACATAGCCACCATCGCATCGTCACCCCTAACAAAATACCACCAATCCCTTGATACTATATAAGCCAGTTCCGCTTTTATTACTTCTTGATTATCTCAAAATGCCTCTTCGCAGTTGCTTTGTTCAAACTCACATCCAAACAAGGTCAGCACATTTGTGTTGGATGAAATGTCTCTAACGTGTCTTTCCACTTACGGAGTTTCTTGCTTTCCTCATTTTTGTTCGCAAGTTTCGTTGTTATTTGGGGGGTGGGTATGGCATTTATCTTTTGAAGAAACTGAATAATTTGTCCTGCTATAGGAGCCCCAGGTCTGGTTTAACTGCCCTAGCGCCCTGCATTCCTGGGAACTGGTGGTTAGACTGAGATGCTCCGTCAGTCTCAGGTCTGAGTCTTTGGGAAAGACCTCTGGGTGAGGCAGGTGTGAATCCCACTACCTCCCATCCAGAGGCAGAGAATATCAGGGTGTCTCCTTTGGGCTGTCCCACTTGGTCGGTGGAATCGGGTCCTTTCATCATAAAATTTGCCCATCCACGTTTCACCGGATGGTGTGAGCAGGGGCTTCTGACTATGCCTAGCTCCATCGCTTCACTAGAAATTGCAGAACGACAATATTCTAATCACATCATTCCCTTGGCATTTTTAAGCTGGAATTCTATTTATAAGAACACGGAGAACTCTTTCCTCATCAACTACTTGGTTATTCTGGAATACGGTTTTTATAGGAACAGGAGGATAAATGCTTCATTTTTTTCCTTAATCTATTTTCATAATACAGAGTTGATGTCCTAGCAATTTGAGAGGTTTTTCTTCCCCTCGTAAACTCATGGCATTTTATAGACTTGATGTATTCAGCCACTGCCCCCATTATTCTTCTGGGTGGTCATCTGTCTCATTGAGGCCAGTGGGAGCCTCTTCGGGTCAGCCCGTATCCCCGAGACTCAAAGACTTTTAGAGCGTCCTTGCCTCCTGGGGTGACCAGATGTTCGAGGCTCAGCTATGCATCTCCTGCCCCAGAAGTGGACTCAGCCCTTTCTCTGAGGAGCCCTGGTTCCCGTCAATTTAGGGAGGGTGGAGTGGGTGATGTGCTCACATCCACAGTTCTTGCACAAGGCAGGTAAGGGCTGTGATGGGGAAGGGGCCGTGGCATCAGATATTAGTGATGCAGCCCTTGCTTAAGTATGGCGCCCCCTATAAACTCCTAAGAATCGTAACTCATTTGAATTCTGCCTTCTACTCAAATCTCAGCTTTTGTTTTAATATCCAAGTAATCCATTCCTCCCTAAAACTCTGAGTACCGTGGCTATCCTAGGGAAATGTATGATTTTTATCCAAGGGCCTTACTCATGCCTGAGCTCAGGGCCCCGAGCTCACAGATGCTAGTTTGAAAGGATGAATTGAGCGAGAGAGCAGGTGTGCGCCCACCTGAGCCTGGGCCCCATTTCCCATCCCTGCCCTTTCCTCCCTCTTTGTCTTTGCTGCCTGATCGATCTACTCCAAATGCCTATTTTGTTCCCGCAGCCTCTGTGTCTATATGATCCATATTAAGCCATCTTTGGAATAAGATGGGCTGTAAAGTGACGTGAAAACCAGAATATGAGAAGGGAAACCTCCTGTGTGTCGAGGGCTTTGCCGCCGTGGGCCAGACGCTGGGCCAGGTGATTCTGCACATCCCACCACACCCGCGGGACCACCTAACGAGATGGGCTTTGCTGCCACCGTTTTACAGAGCTGGGCACTGAGTTTCAGCACGTTTACTCCCAAGGTCATGAGTTAGTAGCCCAAGCAGAGCTTACCGTTGGCCTCCAGCGGGTGCTCCAGGCTCTCTCCCCTTCTTACCCCTCTTGTTTCCTTCCTACCAGAATCGCTGGTAAATATCAAGGACAAGGTCATTTCCTTGGATCGCAGGGGATGGCACTCTTGCTAAGAAGCATGAAAAATAACGATTACCATATGCCCTTTGACCCCACCCCAGTGATGGACTTCGGGAATTCTTTTTTATGACAGTCACAAAGCTCGGTACCTGGGCTTCCCTGGTGGCGCAGTGGTTGTGAGTCTGCCTGCCGATGCAGGGGACACGGGTTCATGCCCCGGTCTGGGAAGATCCCACATGCCGCAGAGCAGCTGGGCCCGTGAGCCATGGCTGCTGAGCCTGCGCATCCGGAGCTTGTGCTCTGCAACAAGAGAGGCCACAGCAGTGAGAGGCCCTCGTAACGCAAAAATAAAAAACAAAAAAACAAAAAAAACAACAAAAAAACCCCTCGGTACCCGCCCAAGACAACCATCTACGTTAGGCGTCCTCCACCGGCAATGCCCTAAGCCCCTCCCCGGAAGAGGAGGTAACGTCCTTGAGTGATGTTTACTCTTCGGATACCTTATAAGGTTTTCAGTTTTTCTCTCATCCTGCTGACATGGAATCACTAAAATCTAAAACTGTTTTCCGCAAAGCCCTACAAGCCAAATGACTTGATATAAACTTCAGAGAAGTCACCACAACAGATCAAATGTGTGGACAGTCCTCATACCTGCTGCTGTGCGGGCCACTCAAAAGTTCACGAGAACAACCAGTGCCACCGCGAGACTCATTCAAACCGCAAACCAGAAAATTCACCCAAATTGCCGCTGCCTGTCCTCACCTGGCCCCCAAAAGATGCTTCAGAACCAACACCTTCTTGATCGAATGCCTTCTAGACTTCAAAGCTGGATTTATAATTTGTTCCACAAGGACCACTTACTTTAGCTTGAAATGATAGTAAAATAATTTAGAACCACCAAGCTCTTAGTGGGACAAAATGGAATATATCACACACCTGATTAATTTTTAAAGGCGAGAATGAAGACGATAAGTGAAGATAATCAATGTAGGACCAAAAGAAAACCAACAGTAAGAGGATAAAAAGTAAGTCCAAAGATATTATCAATTTTATTTGACAGCAATGTATTAAATAATCCAATTAAAAGACAAAGAAAGATTGCCAGACTGGAAGAAAAAAACAAACTTGTTGCTGCTTTCAAGATAAACTACTTAAACCTAAGGGCAGAGAAAGTGTGAAGTGAACTCTTGGAAAAAGATGAATGTAAATACTAACCAAAAGAAAGTTGGCTTATCTATACTGGTACTAGTTATCAGGCAGAGTAAACTTTAACTTATGACACATTACTAGAGATAGAGTCATGTCACTATAATGGAAGGATCCGTGCACCAGGAAGGTGCGACGATGTAAATGCGTATGAACCTGATAACATAGATTCAAAACATGTAAAACACATAGGGAGACTATTAGTAAGTTACCAGTGGTGGCCGTGGAGCAGGGTACCTATGAGGAGCTAGAGAAGGGAGAAGTCATATCTGGGACTAGATTAGGGCCAGACAACTCTATGGACGTGAACTGACTTTGTCTTGGATGAAGCGTGATTAAGTATTGAGCGGAAGGGCTGCTGTCTACTAAAAATCATATAGCAGTGTGTTCAAGCAGAGAGTGTGCTGGTAAACGTCCAGCCTCACAGATGATGTCAAGTTCCTCCAGGTGGCAAAATGCATGCAAATTCCTCCAGGCGCTGTGAACCAATCAAAAGATGGCAGATGAGCCTGTTACACTGAGGGAATACACAACCCAGACTCTACAAGGATAACTGTGAGACATCAGTTACAAACACTACAAAGAGCCATCGTACCGTGTTCCCACGGACGTTGGCTTCATCCGCCACAGCCCACACAGCTAACAACATCTGGGTAGGCGCCATAACGGAGTCAATTTGGGAAACAAAGCCAAAACCATGATGACCTCATCCCAAAGCATGATATAGCTGAATCCTCAGTTCTGCAACAGTGTTCGTCATCTATGTCCGGGGGCAAAGGAAGAGAAAGAAGACCTGGGGAAAGAGATCTAAAACAACAAGGGGCCGTTAGAAAAGACTTTAAAAACAACTGGACTCGTTAGTCTGCAGAGTTCTGGAAAGGTTAAGAGAATGTGATGGGATCTATGGAACCATGGAAGTTAGGGTTAGGAAAAGTCCAGACTCGTGATGTATGTATTCGATCCTGATATATGTCTGAGTTTCCTATTGCTGCCTCCAAGTTAGTGACTTACAACACCACAGATCTCTCGTCTTGCAGCTGTATTGCGTATAGGCCCGACGTGGGTCTCGCGGGGCTGGAGTCCAGGTGTGGGCGGGGCTCGGCTCCTTCCTGGGGTTCTGGGGGGAGAATCTTTTCCAGCTGCTGGCATCCACCTATATTCCCTGGTCCCTGACCTTTTCCTCCGTTGTCAAAGCCAGCAAACGGGCTGTCTCCGTCAGCTCGGACTGAAACAACACAGAGCCGTAGGCTGGGGGCTTAAACCACGGACGTTTCTTTTCTCACAGTTCTGGAGGCTGGAATCCAAGATCGAGGTGCTGCCAGGGTTGGTTTCTGGGGAGGCCTCTCTTCCTGGCCAGCCGTGTTTCCCTTCCCACGGTCCTCACGTGCGGCAGAGGCTGAGATCTCCCTCTCTGCCTCTTCTCACAAAGCCACAGATTGGGGACCCCGCCCCTCTGACCTCATTTAACCTAATTACCCCCTGAAGTCCCTATATCCTGACACAGTCACGGGAGTTAGGGCTTCAGTGAATATTCGGGGTGGGGGGTGGAGAAAATTCAGCTCATGGCACAGGACAGGTCCCTCTGACCTCCTCTGGCCTCCTTCTTCCAATCTGAAGGCTCCTGTGCTGGCTGGCCTGCCTGGCCTCGCCCCCATAATCCACGACAGTCTCCCCATTTGAAGTCGGCTCATCTGCCAGCCTAACTCATTGCACACTAGATTGCCTTTTGCCACGTAACCTAACATAGTCGAAGGTTCTGTGAATTGGGACGTGCACAGCCCAGGAGGCCATGGTACACAGAAGTAACGAGTGCTACCCGGGGGTCTGAAAGCAGCAGTTTTAGGACAGATAAGTGGAGGTTCTTTTTTTGTTTGTTTGTTTTTTTGTTTTTTGCGGTACGCGGACCTCTCACTGCCGTGGCCTCTCCGGTTGCGGAGCACAGGCTCCGGATGCGCAGGCTCAGCGGCCATGGCTCACGGGCCCAGCCGCTCCGCGGCATGTGGGATCTTCCCGGACTGGGGCACGAACCTGCGTCCCCTGCATCGGCAGGCGGACTCTCAACCACTGCGCCACCAGGGAAGCCCAAGTTGAGGTTCTTATTCCTTGTTTTATTGTGATAAAAGCACATAACACAAAACCATCCGGACCATGTTTACGTGTGCAGTGCAGTGGTGTTGTCTCTATGTATATCGCTGTGCATCTGATCTCTGGAACTTTCTCACCTTGAAAGACTGAAACTCTACCCGTGGAGCAAGTCCTCCTCCCCTGGCCCACCGTCGAACTTGCTAGGACTTTGATGACCGTGGATCCTCACGGAGTGGGCTCTCACCGTGTCTGTGTTTCGTGTTGGGCTCGTGTCACTCAGCACGATGTCCTCACGGCTCATCCTTGCTGTACGTAGCACAGCAAGTGTTCCCTTCTGCTTTAGACTGAATACCGTTCCACCGATGTCTACACCGCACGGTGCGTACCAGCCATCCACCAACCGATGTTTAAGCGTTTCCATGTTTCCTGTATCGTGAACAGCGCTGCAGTGAACACAGGTGTGCAAACAGCTCTTCGAGATCCTGTTTACAATCCTTTAGGGTTTATACGCAGAAGCGGGATTGCCGGATCGTAAGGGGATGTTGGGAGAGGCAGTCTCATGTGTGCCGTCTTGCGACCCCACTCGGCCACCAGTGGAGGGGCCTCGGGCCTGGAGCACATCCCCACCTCGCACGCAGCCTGTGTGGGCCCGGCCCCTCGTGCGGGCATCTCTCTCCCCAGGTCAGACTGTGTGTCGTCTCTGCTCTGTGTCACACGGCACCCGTCCAACCCCACCGTCTCTCTGTCCCCTGAGGGGAGGGGACGGGGCCCTTCTGATGAGACGGGAGGGGTGCGTCGGGCCAGTGGCCCCGGGTCGGCTTCCACGTGGGGCCCGCCCACTGCTGAGGCTGGTCCTTCCGTGTCTCTCCTCTGCGTGGCTCCATCCAGTGCTTTGCTGTGGTGTCTTTTTCTCGGTGTCTTGGGTACCACGAGGCCGAGGGCAGAGTCATTCAGACTTCCGCTCCCGGTGACAGACGACAGAGGCCACTTTCTGGACACTGGAGCAGTGAGCAAGGTCGCCAACAGGCGCCCCGTGGCTTGGTGGGAACACGAAGCTCCTCAGTCCACTGCCACAGGGCAAAGCCGGCTCTGGGGGTGGAGGGTGACGGGCTGCTCGGGTGCCCTCCGCCACGGGTGTTCCCGTGGTGTCCCGGGGGTCGCGGACGATGTCAGAGGGAAGTAGGGGCCTGTGAGGGGCTCCACCAGGTCGGTCACTTGCTGGCCTCACTCTGCACAGAACCGCTGACGGGGCTGCTGAAATGAGATCCTTCTCTAGGGATGAAGTACAGAGTGAAGGGCAGACGTGGGCAGAAGCGGGGGAGCCCCAGGCAGCCTGGTTGGTGCGTCTGTTTGGTGAAGGGACATTGCAGACCCAAATGATTCAGGCGTTTGACATAGTCAGGGATGGACCGAGGTCTCCAGGACCCACTGGGACCAGGGACCGTCTACTCCTATCAGGATAAAGGGCAGAATGGGGGGAATTCAGATTCTTCTGGGGCTCTTGGGTGCTGGTTCCCACATGACCATATTTCCAGGTCCCCATTAGGGTGGGATTAAACGGATGACATTGGGGATTTGGGGGTGAATGTGATGATCTATGACACACGGGTGCTGATACGCCTGTGGGTGGGGTCTCTGGGCCATTGGGGGTGCTGGCAATGGTGGTCCCGCAGCAGAGTGCATTGTGGGCCCTGGCGTTTTGGCTGCTTGTGGCTCAGAATGTCACTGTCATCTGGGGGGGTCTGACCCTCAGCAAAGAATTCAAGTCGTAACAGTGGGGCGTGTCCACTCCCACCCAATCCCCTAAATTACCCAAGCCCAGCGGGCTGTTCATCGCAAGCTGGGCTGCCCTCCAGGCGGATGGGGGATTGTTAACTCAGGGCTTGCTGCAGACAGGAATGTTACAGACCATCTGTCACCATTTAACAGCCCCGTTTGGCTGATCAAAAAGGCCTCCAGGACATGGAAACTGACAAGGGGCCATCCCAGGTTGGATCCACCCTCAGGGCCAGGTGTCCTCACTAAAATGGTCAGTGACAGCCCATTCCCCAGATGGGTAAGTCATTATTGACTTGGCGGTTTTTCTGGGCTCTAGAGAAACAGGTGGTGCAGCCCTGCCCTGAGTCACTGACAAAATGACATCACCAAGCTCAACACGCTGGGTGATATTAAGGGATTGTCAGTTGCATTCAGGATGCCACTTCCCTCGTGGAATTGGACAATTGGGCCAAAAGGTTTGTGTGAAACCACAGGGGCAGTGGGTCCGCAGGGAAGGGGCAAACAGTGTCTCAGCCTGGAGAGCTCTGTGGAGCGGGACAGGCTGCGGGCACTCGCCTCCCCCTACAGAATCCTGGGCTGCGCCTGGTAAAAAGAGCCCCCTGATGAAAACCTGCACAGCTGTGGACTTCACGCAGATTTGTTGGCTGAGAATGGAGTCTCTCGTCCTCGCTCCTGTTGTATCGGCCTGGCCAGTACACAACGACTCAGACTCTCCCCAAAGCCAGCAAGACTCAGTGGACCAGATGGCCAGGTGGTGATGGACAACAAAACAGACCTTGATGATCTGCTGGCAGAACCAGGTGGCGTCTGTGTCATTGCCAATACCCCTTGCTGCGTACACATCGATTCTTCAGGGGAGATGGGAACTGACAGAAGATCCTCACCTGGGCAGGTGGTTATCAGCTGCACACCTGCTGAATTTGGGGCTCCAGGTTGAGGTCCATTCCCCAGGGAGGCCTGATCATTCTCGTGAGTCCAGTTCTCCTAATAACCTTGACAAAGTTCTGGATCAAAATGACAGACTCTGTGAGCAAAGCGCGTTCATACAGGGGTTCAAGGCCCATTGGACCAGCTCACCTCTGAGTCAGGGGCAGATGGTGGTCCTAGAGGACCTGACATGCTTTATCTCCAGGCCTCTCCCAGGCAATGTTGGGGACATACTTATACTGAAAAATCATTCCTTTATTATATGAAGTTCAAATTTTACCGAGTATTTCATCTGGCAACCACACATGGTGAAGCCTCTCCACCGACAGCAGAAGGGCCGGGAATTTACCTCTAAGACCCTCCTGGTCAGATGGCAGGGTGTACACCCAAAGGGTCCCTCAGGGACCACACGGAGAGTTTTATTCAAACAGGGCCTTATATTAAAACAAACGTGGTTATATTTTGAATTAATATTAAAAAATTAAAATAAAACTTGTCAGATAAAGTGATTTTAAAAATATATTTGGGGCTTCCCTGGTGGCGCAGTGGTTGAGAGTCCACCTGCCGATGCAGGGGACACGGGTTCGTGCCCCGGTCCGGGAAGATCCCACATGCCGCGGAGCGGCTGGGCCCGTGAGCCATGGTCGCTGAGCCTGCACGTCCGGAGCCTGTGCTCCGCAACGGGAGTGGCCACAACAGTGAGAGGCCCGCGTACCGCAAATTATATATATATATATATATATATATATATATACCGCGCCCCTGAAATTTTTGTTCCAGGATCCGCCGGTCACAAGTGAATTTCTTTGGGGAAAACGTGAGACTTTTGGGTGCAATCCTTCCAATGGCCACTAGAGGAAAACCTGACAGGGTGGTGATTCACAGCGTCCCCACCATAAAAAGAAAAACACCTTCTGCTATTTTGTTGTTGTTTCTCCCATTTCTACAAATGTTATTGTCTTTCTTCTCCTCCTTGTGTTGCTCCTCCCTCCTCCCTCCCTCCTGCCACTCTGAGTTCCGTGTCCTGTGTCCAAATGTCCCCGCTGTCCCTCTGTGTGTCATCCTCTCCGTGGCCTCCCGACCCAGCAGTGGGCTGTTGGCACACTGATAACAAGAGGCACCACTTTCCGCGGGTGCCTTCCCCACATGCCAAGCACGTGAGGGGCGCTGCTTGGGTACCACTCAGGATCCAGGAGCCACATCATGTATTTACCTCGAGGGCATTTCAGGCAGGACACTGGCTGCTGGGGACGGCAGGGGCCAGGTCACTGAGTGGAGTGGGCCAGAGGCAGGTGTAGGAGCCGGGCAGAGACACAGGCTCTGATGAGGATGTTGCTGGGCCTGGGAGGGAGGGGGCTTCCTTTATTTCACTGTGGCAGGTCCAGCAGCCTCACTCTACACCTCCGTCAAATCCGTTCTTTCACCAAAACCCGTGGAAGGAACGTGCACAGCAGGCAAACCACATGACCTGTGGACGCCCTGCTGCCCTGGCTGGCCTTTTCTCAGAGGGGGGAAGCAAATACATTTTTATCTAAGTCACTAACCCGTGGTTTTCTCTCTGCATCTTTGCAGGTTTTCTGAGGAACAACCTACAGAGGCCACCGGAGTCCCCGGGAAGTGGCCGGTGCAGGGAGGAGACGGCGGGGGCCCCTTTCTCTGCTCATGGGGTCACATGGGCCCTGGACCCCAGGAACCGCAGCCGCCTCCGAGGCCAGCAGCACTCAGAGGTGGGATCTCTGGGCCTCTCCTGCCTGGGACTCTGGCTGGGACAGAGGGCACCATCCTGGGCTGACTGGATCTTCCAGACATCCGGGACGTTGAGCTGTCCTGGGCATCAGGGACCCATTACAGAGGCTCAGCCAGGTCCGTCGGTCTGGACAGTGGCCACCAGCATGGCCCTCCTGTGGAAGGCCACAGGCACCCAGGACTCCACTCTGGGCTCAGCTCAAAGGCTCTGACTCAGAGCCAGACCTTCTCACTTTCCCAGACTCCTTGAATCACGTCGCACTGGAACCACTGGCTCAGCATTCCACAGTAAGTCAACAAATGTGCACTGAGATGCCACACACCGTGAACCAGAGGGCACAGGCCCTCACACACGGGTTCCGCTAAAATTAATAGAATCCAGGTAAGCGTTAGGGTCCCCTAAAGCCTGCTGTGTGCTCAGAGCCACATTGTTTGAAAGAAAGTCATAAAAGTACTTAAAAATAACTATTCCTACTCTTCAGTAACACCTCTGGAAGGAGTTACGTGGAAACCCCTCTCCCCCAGTCCTGGAGTCTTCCCCACGTGGGGACTGTCCCACTGGGTCCCTGCCTCCGCCCCCAGCTCCTCCAACGTTACCCAGCACCCCCCGTCCTCGGGGGGCACTTGCTGGAGCTGTGGCCACCCAGCAGCCCCCTCCCTTCTTTGGGAAAGCACCTCACTTTGCTAAAAGAGGACACGTTCCTCTCGCGCCCATGGGATTTACTCTGAGTGGGGTGACCCCCAGCCCCTCCCAGGTCTTTGGTTCAGAGGGAGATGAGTATTTAAGGCAGAGGACTGTGGTTCCCTAGACTCCCACTGCACGTGCACCAATGAGAGTGGCCTGGCCACGCCGCCTCTTTTTAGACGTATCTTCACACTTGCCATGTTCCCTCGAAGGCTCCCAGTATGAACGCAGAACGCTTCAGCCGAGCAGAAATGAGAAGAAAAGATCATTACTCTGCGTGAAATAAGCCACATGCAGAAGGACAAACAGTGCAGACTCCACTCGTGTGAGGTACTTACCTACGTCAAATCCATAGAGACAAGGAGTGGGTGGTGGGTGCCAGGGGCTGGGGCCTGGGGGCGTGGGTGGGTGCCAGGGGCTGGGGCCTGGGGGGGGAGGGTGGGTGCCAGGGGCTGGGGCCTGGGGGGGGAGGGTGGGTGCCAGGGGCTGGGGCCTGGGGGGGGGTGGGTGCCAGGGGCTGGGGCCTGGGGGGGAGGGTGGGTGCCAGGGGCTGGGGCCTGGGGGGGGGAGGGTGCCAGGGGCTGGGGCCTGGGGGGGGAGGGTGCCAGGGGCTGGGGCCTGGGGGGGGAGGGTGCCAGGGGCTGGGGCCTGGGGGGGGGTGGGTGCCAGGGGCTGGGGCCTGGGGGGGGTGGGTGCCAGGGGCTGGGGCCTGGGGGGGGAGGGTGGGTGCCAGGGGCTGGGGCCTGGGGAGGGAGGGTGGGTGCCAGGGGCTGGGGCCTGGGGAGGGATGGTGGGTGCCAGGGGCTGGGGCCTGGGGGGGGAGGGTGGGTGCCAGGGGCTGGGGCCTGGGGGGGGGAGGGTGCCAGGGGCTGGGGCCTGGGGAGGGATGGTGGGTGCCAGGGGCTGGGGCCTGGGGAGGGAGGGTGGGTGCCAGGGGCTGGGGCCTGGGGAGGGGGGGTGGGTGCCAGGGGCTGGGGCCTGGGGAGGGATGGTGGGTGCCAGGGGCTGGGGCCTGGGGGGGGGGGCTACTCTTTAATGGAGATGGAGCATCAGTTTTTTTTTGTTTTTTTTTGCGGTACGCGGGCCTCTCACTGTTGCGGCCTCTCCCGTTGCGGAGCACAGGCTCCGGACGCACAGGCTCAGCAGCCATGGCTCACGGGCCCAGCCGCTCCGCGGCATGTGGGATCCTCCCGGACTGGGGCACGAACCCGCGTCCCCTGCATCGGCAGGCGGACTCCCAACCACTGCGCCACCACGGAAGCCTGAGCATCAGTTTTACAGGATGAAAAAGTTCTGGAGACCAAGGGGGGTGACAGTTGCACAGCAGTGTGAATGTGCTTAACGCCACTGAACTTAACAATAGTCAAAATGGTAACTTTTAGGAAGTGTGTATTTTAACACAGTTTTTTAAAAAACATAAACTAAAGGAGGAGGAGGGGGGAATGAGATGGGGGGAGGGGGGACAGGACAGGAAATGACTGGGGATGGGATGCCTCCATCCTGCCCAAGGTGGCCAGTCCTGGCTTCTAAATTGTAGGAGCAGAGGCTGACGGCAGCCTGTCCAGGAGGCCCCAGGAATAAAAGGGAATATTTCAGGAAAGTTTCGCAGGGATCAGGGGCAAAAGAAACAAAATATTTTAATGCAAAAACTGTTAAGGGAAAAAAATCATAGAAGACTTAAGCGGGTATCTTTTCTGTAGAAAACTAGATTCCTAGCCACCAACCTGGACTATCAGATTCTATGGGGTGTCTGTGACTTTCATTGCCTTTGAGCTATTTTCCAGCCCCGTAAAGTATAGAAAATTGATGTAGGGTAGATTGGTCCTCAGAAATGCAGATGCCTTGGCCTGGTGGTGGTGGCGATGACACCCCTTCTGCCCCCAAGAGACCAGCCTGTGTCTTCACTAAGGACATTCACTTCGGCGTCCTGATCGGCTGTCCTTTGGATTCTCCTTTGAACTGGTTTTTACGTCCTGACTGGTTTTCCCATTACTTACTGACTACCATAAAATCTTTGACACAGGCTTATTTATATTTATATATGAAAATAGTGATCTTCCCTTTAAAAAAAATTATACTTTAACAACATCAATGAGGAGAGAGCATAGAGGAGACCAGAAGATTCACGGGAACTTTTAGACAGTTGAGAACGATGTAGCAGGAACTTCGCCCCACCTGGCCCTCCTCCCTGGGAGCTGCCTCTGGGGTTTCAACCTCTGTCTTCAAAAATGATCTGATGAAAAAATTGCAGACTCGTGCTACAAATTGCCTGTTATCCCTAGAGGGGACCAGATCGGGATGTTGGTGAAATGTCTGGAGCTGGGGCAGCCTTGGGTTCCCACGAGAATTTTGCTCACATCTCAGGAAGCCGGAGTGCTGGGCTGAGCCCTGTGGCGACGGCCATCAGCTAGGGGGACCCAGGGCTGGTGATCCCAAGAGGTGACGCTGAGGCCTCCTTCTCCCCTCCTGACCGAGCTTGGAGCTCTAAGCTTCAACCCCCCACTCAGATGATGGGTCCAAACACCGCCGGCAGAGGGAGGACAGGGGTGTCCACCCAGAGGACAAGGGCAGAGCTGGCCTTACCTGCCTGGCCCCAACCTGGGCACTTGGCAGGGCAGAGGGGTGGTGTGATAAAGGGATTTCCCATCACATCAGCAGAGAGGAAGGGAGGGAGGGGCAGAAACTCAGAGAACTGCGGGCCAAAATCAGACGTGCAGAGAGACAGGCAGAGACAGAGAGAGACAGTGAGAGAGAGAGAGAGAGAGAGACATCCGGAACAAGATCCAGAGACACGCAGAGATGAGCAGAGAGACCGTCTCTCACACAAGGGCCACGGGTCCCACGGCCCGACGCACACCGCACACCGTGTGACAGGCCAGCTTTCCTGCCTGGTGGAGCCTCAGGCCCTGCCCCGCCCGCCTCATGTGGGTCTTCCTGTACCCCCATCCCAACGTACAGGGTCCCCTCTTCCCCCATCAGTACCCTCCCTCTCACCGCCGGTGAGGCTGGGGGTTCACTTGTGTGACCCATCCAGTCGGGATGACGCTGTGTGTCTGATTTTCAGCAATTTCAGCTCTGGGGCTACAGGACACGAGGGCTCCATCAGGGCCCACCCCGAAGCTCTTGGGGCATTTGTGGGCTGGAGCTGTGAATCTGAAGCCCTGAGACCATCCTTCTCTCTCACCTGTTTGTCCAGGGACAGTCACAGCCACCAACCAACACCGTTCTATTCCTTGGTTTTCCCAAAATCTCCAAAAGCATCACTTACGGTCCCTGAGCTCCTTGGTTCTTGCAAGGATGAGGTGACGAGAAGCCGATGCAGATGTTCGTGCGTCTCTGCCAACACTTCACGCCACGGACAGTCAGCGCTCACTTGACTACGGGAAATAGACTCTTAGCATCTTTCAATCTAATCAGGTGAGAGAGTGGATTCCAGAAACCCCAGAACCGGTTCAGACAACTCATGCTGAAAATTCTATTCCTCTAGAGCCACGCTCAGGACCAACGTCTGTGTGAGTCCGGCTCCTTCAGGTAAACAGAACCAAGAGGCCAGAGAGAGACATGGAAGAGGAGACTTATTGTAGAAATTTGTTCACGTGATTATGAGACCAAGGAGTCCCACGGTCTGCTACCTCCCGGCTGGAGCCCGGGGAACGCTGGGGCTTAGTTCAGTGCAAGGGCCTGAAAGTGAGGGTGGCCAGCACAAGTCCCCGTCTGAGTCCAAAAGCCCGAGAGCCAGGAGGGCCGACGCCCGTGGGCAGGAGACGGATGTCCAGCTCAGGCAGAGAGAGGACATCCCTTCCCCCACTTATGTGTTCTGTTCAGGCATCAAGGAATTGTGGGATCCCCACCCACACTGGGGGGGCATCCCCTTGCTCAGCCTCTGATGCAAATGCTAACCTCTCCGGAGACCCCCCCTTCAGACACACCAAAAGGAATCTTCTACCAGCTTCTGAGCTGGGCCTCCCTTGGCCCAGGTGAGTTGACACAGAATTAACCGTCACACCAGGGAGACTGTATCACCCAGATGAGGGGCATGAAAGGCAGTGATATTAACGATGAGACCAGGACAGCAAGCATAGGAGGGGATGGTCCCATGTGAACTGGGGTGTCCAGGCCCAGAGCTGACCATCCCTGTAGAAACCTCTGCCAACACCAGCAGTGGAAGGAGAGCAGGGCCAGGAACTGGGGCTGGGATGAGGGAGCCGGCTCTCGGAGAAGAGCCTCTGGCTTGGTCACGGCGCCAGGCCCCTCACCCTCCTGGGGCCCTGGCTGCAGCCCAGGGACTGAAGGAGGCCGACAGCCTGTCTGTCCCCTGAGCATCAGTGTCACTGGAAGATTCGGAGGGAAATTGTCTGTGTGGAGATGCTGCCCAAGTCTCATGGATTTTTCTAACGAAACAAAAGATTTATTGGAAGTGAATCATTTTGGTCCCAGACCATTGCAGAGCACACCTTGATTTTCTTCCGACTTGGGTTTAGACATTAAGAATCTCTGTCTGGAGGGAAAACAGATTCTCGGTGGCCAGGAGAGAAACACACACGCGTGCGCATGCACGCACACGTGCACACACAGACACACACACAGACACACACACACACACACACACACACACACGATCCCATGACCCCAAGCCTGACTTGTCCGTAAGTTGCAGGGCAGTTGGATTTCGTAGCCTTGTAGACGGTCTCCCAGCCCCTTCCCAGGTCTCCGGGAAAACCCTGTGACGTCATCATATCTGCCTCCTTTGGGACATGAGGTTGTGGAAGAATTCCTGGCACACACAGAGACAGTGAACTTGGACCGTCACTGCTTTGGGGTTGTGTGTGTGTTGAGGGGAAGCTGATCACAGCCAGGACCTGCTACCCAATTTGCAAATGCAAGTGCAGTGCCCGTATTAACACATGTCAGGAACTTCAAGGTGGTGACAGCAGAGCAGGAAACCAAGGATGGGCCCTTCTGAGCATGTGGGGCCTCTGGCGCCTGTCCAGGTCACACGCCCGGGAACAGCTCTGGTCACAGCCCCGCTGCCCCGCTTCTACCTCTGACACGTGGCTTGGAATGGCGCAGTCCAGCACAGACCTTTAAAAGCGAGAAGGGCCGGCCTGCAGCACAGTGTTCTGGGCCAGCACCCGGGTCCTCTCCTACCCGCCTCCAGGTGGCGGGGCCGCAGTGGGTTTGGAGCGCCTCCCCTCCCCCAGTCTCAGGCTGTGAGGTTCAGGTGAGCAGATCCTATCCCACCTCCATCCATTGTGCAGGCCACCAGCCCTGGGCAGTCAGCATCTTCCATCCCTTGGGGATAACCGTTGGTTCAGAGCTGGTCACGTAGCCGGGGTTATAAGGCCAGTCTCAGGGCTGCATCGGGAAGGAGAAGGAAGGTGTCTTGATGAGCGCTTGGACCCAGGTGTGCCCCTCACGCCCTCCTCCTCTTGTGAGCTCGTGCATGCCCTTTCCGCTCCAGGTGGATGCACGGGGATTTCAGCCCACTGGAGGTGGAGTGAGGAGGCTCCAGTGGGGGGCTGGACGGCTGGGCAAAGTGGATGCCCTGTGCCCGTGGCTGGAAGGAGAGCTGCTAGCTGCCCTGCCTCTCTCAGCCCTGGCTTGTGTCAGACCCCGTCAGCGGGGACTCCTGCTGCCCCTCCTCTGTTCCGTGGCCCAGACACATCCACGGCCGTTCAGGACACTCCTGCTGCTGTAGACTGCCGGAGGTCCTGGGGCGTCTCTCCACTTTACCAGCCAGGGTCTCTTCTGGGGGACTTGCTGCCAGCCTGCCTGGCGCTCTGGTCTAAATCAATACACTGACAGGCCCTCGTGGGCAGGAGAGGCTGCACCCAGGACTGGCCTTAAAGGGCCTTCAGGGATCCCGGGGGCAGCGGTGGGCTCTTCGGCACCCTGGATTTCTCGCAGGGGCTGCCCTCGCCAGCCCGCATTCGGCCTCAGAGCTGCTTGCAAGTAACATGGTCCGTGGCCAAGAGCGTGGGTCCTGGAGCCCAGCTCCCAGGCTTGAACTTGGTCATCCAGGCATTAGCCGTGGGGCCTTGGGTAACCTCTGTGAGCTTCCGTTTCCTCATTTGTAAGAGGGGGATAAGTCATAATCCCTTCTTCGTTGGATTGTTGTAAAGATTAAGTGGGATAAAGTGTTTAGCGCGGGGGCCGGGCAGTAAGGCGTGTTCCATAAATGTGAAATATCATCACATTTCTTTCCCCCTCACGTTCTCTCCTGAAAGAACTTGCTCAGCCCCCAAAGAGACCAGGGACCCCAGACCCCGGCGGCTGGGTCGGGGGTGTCTGCCGAGCCTCGGGCGGGGCTCGCCAGCTCCGCTCCTGGTTGTGGCGACTCGGGAGGGCCGTGCAGTCCTGTCACGTGGGGTGTTGTGTCGCCTGCAGACAGATGAGTGGCATTGAAGGCAATGGCCTGTGGACGGGCAGGGGAGCCCAGGAGCTGAGAGAGGGGGAGGGGGAGGGAGATGAGGGGACAGAGGGAGGGATGGGAGGACGGAGAGGGAGGGAGAGAGAAGGATATTAAGAGAGAGAGAGAGAGAGAGACCTGTCATAGTACTTTGCTTTTTATTATTGTTTTTTTTATGACAGCCTTATTATTTTGCGGTCTTTGTGGGTCAGGACTTTGGACGCCCCTGACTGAAGGTCCCTCCTGAGTTCTGGTTGCTCCTGGGGGACAGTCTCATCTGGATGCTCCCCTGAAGGGCCTTCGCCCTGGCGCTCAGACACACACCGTCTCACGGACTCAGTGGCTCACGGCTGTGGGTGGCAGGCCACCGTCACGTCCCTGACGCCTGGGCCCTGCAAAGGGCGGCTCAGGGCGTGGCAGCTGCCCGCCATCGGGGAGAGCGAGGGAGACCTCACCCGGGACAGATGCCGTAGTCCTTCTGTAACCTGATCTCAGGTACGACATCCCCCCTCTTTTTTTTCCAGTTTATTTTTATGTGGTAAAACAGACGACATAAAATTTACCATCATATCCATTTCTAAGTGTACAGTTCAGTGGTTTGAAGTACATTTGCATCGTTGTGCAGCCGTCACCCCCGTCCACCTCCAGAACTCTTTTCATCTTCCCCAACTGAAACTCTGTCCCCGTTAAACACTACCCACCCCCCCGCCCACCCCACCTCGTTCCCCACTCCCTCAGGCCCCAGCAACCACCATTCTACTTTCTGTCTCTATGGCTCTGACTCTGCTAGGGACCTCAGGCAAGTGCAATCATACAGTATTCTGGGGGTGCTTACGTCACTCAGCATAAGGTCCTCCAGGTTCATCCACGTTGCACCATGTGTCAGAACTTCCTCCCTTTTTAAGGCTGGATAATATCCCATTGTATGGATGGACCACATTTTCTTATCCATTCATCCATCAGTGGACACTTGGGTTCTTCCATGTTTTAGCTGTTGTGAATATTGCCGCTACGAACATGGGTGTACACATATCTCTTCGAGACCCCGCTTTCAATTTCTTGGGAAATAGATCCAGAAGTGTAATTGCCGGGTCATATGGTAACCCTATTTTTAAGTTTCTGAGGACCCTCCATACGGTTTTCCACAGCAGCTGTACCATTTTACACTTCACGCTCCCATCAACAATATACAAAGCTTTCCATTTCTCCAAATCCTCACCAACCTTTGTTATTGATTATTATTATTTTTATTATTATCTGATGATAGCCATCCTAATGGGTGTGAAGTGATACCTCATTAGAGTTTTGGTTCACATTTCCCTAATGATTAGTGATGTTGAACGCCTTTCCGTGTGATTACTGGCCATTTGTATATCTTTGGCGAAATGTTGAATTATTCAAATGCTTTGCCCATTTTTGAACGGAGTTGATTGTTTTTGTTGATGGATTTTAGGAGTTCTCTGTGTTCTGGATATTAATCCCTTTTTAGCTATATAACTTGGAAATATTTTCTCCTATTCTAATGATCTCTTTTCGCACCAAGGCTGAGGGGGGAAAGGAGGTAGCAGGCAGAGTGTGATTGAAAATTCTAACCCTCCGTTCAGCTACCTTCAGGCATAGCTGGAAACAGGGGCTCAGCCCCAGCATCTCTGAGATCCTCCCCCTTCCATGTTGTTTCAATTCTGAAGCATGTGATGGCTCGCAGAAGCGCTGACCATTCACATCAGGACCAGTGGATTAAGGACTCCTCTCCCAGTCCGGTGGAAGTCCTAAGTGTGTACCTCCATAAACAAACTTTCCTGAATCGGTTATTGAGGCCAAATGTCTGGACTATGCTGATTGGTCAGACTGGGTCACCCCTGGCATTAGGGAGGCCGGGGAGGAAGATGCCCAGAGGCAAATGGAAATTTTTTTACCAGCAGAGGAAGACAGAGGCTGCAAAACAGATGTTCATTGACCTGAGTGGGCCTGGGAAGGTAGCGACTAGGGCCAATGCCTGTCCTCTCCAAGCCCAGCCCAGTGGGGATGGGGCAGATGTGTGGGTGCCTGACTGCACAGTGATGCCGTTTGTGCCCAACAGAAGGTGCGCCCGAGGCTGGGGACATGGACACGGGAGAACCAAGCGCATAGGGTGGGGAAGCAGGGAGGCTGAAGGAAAGACTTCGGAGCAGAGGCAGTGCTTAAGCTGGGTCTTGAAGGATGAGTAGGAGTTCGTCAGGGTGTGCCCAGTGGGCCTGGCAGAGAGCAAAGGCACTGAGACCTTGACTGGGGTTTGAATCCTGATGCTTCCTCTTCCTAGGGCAAGTTACATCATTTCTCTGAGCCTCGGCTTCCCCCTCTAAAAAATGGGGGAGGATCACTGTGCCTCCCTCTGAGAGCTGGTGGAAGAGGCAATAGGATGAAGCAATTGCTCAACAATTCATTCAAAGTCCCTGCTCTTCTGGAACTTGTATTTTCTCATCTGTAAAGTGGGGATGATCATTGTACCCTCCTCAAGGGGTTGTCATAAAGGGTAAATGAATATATGAATATACGGCACAGTGCCGCCTAGTGTTAGCTGGTAACTGTTGTTATTATAATCCCAAACTTCCGAAGATGAGTGACAGGTCTGCGGGGGAGATGCTGGAAGCAGGTGTGTGTGCCCAGGGAGGATGCAGGTGGGTGGGATGCCCAGCTACACCCGTGACAGCACTGCACTCAGAATCCACGTGGCCACAGACAAGCCCTTCCTTTTTGCTGCCTGCCCTCCTGCATCTGGAAAATGGACCGTATGAGGGCACCTGCTCATGGAGTTGCTGGGCCTGAACAGGAGGACCACTGAGGCCCTGAGCAGAGCTGCATTTGGGTGGTGATGACGAGTGTTGTTGCTTTCGGGCTCTCGGGAACTGTGCCTGTTACACTGAGCCGGTCAGTCTGATGGCCTTGGTGCTGACGAGGGCCCTGAGGCCATCTCAGGCCAGAGACCCTGCCTCAAATGCAAAGCCCCCAGGGTCAGCAGAGCCTTTTCATCCTCTCAAGACTGAAGGCTCCCGGGTGGTGGTGGGTGGCGGGGGAGTTGTGATTGTTCTAGAGCTCAGAGGGCCTTGGGAGAGGGGCCTGGGCACACGGTTCTTGAGCTGGTTGGTGGCAGCAAGCGTCCCACATACGGTTGTCACCAAGCGAAATAGTAATGTTTTATTTTATTAAAAAAATAAATACTACGTATGTACATATATATAAAGCGAGTGTATGAGAAGCGCAGCAATGACTCCTGCATTTCACAGCAGTTATAGCAAAGGCGGCCAAGGCGCCTCCCGCATCGGGAGGGTCAGGCCCTGGCGCAGTTCTAGGCTCACTCTCATCTCCTTTCACCCTCTCCACGCCCATTTTACACACCAGAACACTGGGGCTCACAGAAGTCAAGCGACTCGCCCAGCGTCCCACAGCGGCTCAACTGGGCAGCTTCTTTACAACGTAATTACGCGGGCGGCTGCACCTCCCGCCCTACTCTCCCTTTAACGTTTCCAAGGCGTCCTGGCTCTGAGGTCCCTCATCCCGGGCTGCGGAGCCCGCCGGGTCCCGGAGATCAAGGTCACGGCGGCGCCCCTCGGCGCCCCCTCCCGGCGGAGGGGCCGGCCTCGCATGGCGGCCCCGCCCCCGCCCCGCCCCTCCCCGCCCGGCGCTTCCCGCAGCTCCGGGCTCTGCGCGGCGCAGGGCGGCCCCGCGGACGCAGCCCCGAGAGGCCCTCCGGCGGGATGCGCGGCCGGGGCGGGGGGCGCACCCGCTGCCCGGCCCCTGTGCTCTCGCTGCTCCGCGCCTTCGGGATCCGGGACGCCGCCGCCACCGCGCGAGGCCCGGCGCAAGGTAAGCGCGCGGCGCGGGGGGCGGGCGCGGGGCTGGGGGGCGGCTGGCCGGGAGCACGCGCCCTGCCCTGGGCCGCTGCGGGGTGGCTGGGATACCCGCTGCGCCCCCAGCACGGAGGTGGGCGCCTGCTGGCTCGGGCTGTCCCCGCAGTCGAGGCGGGCCACTCTGTCCCCAAAACAAGGGCAGTCAGTGCGCACAGTGGTCCGGAGCGCTGGCCTTGGCGTCGGCGGTCCCGGGATTGGAACCCTCCTGTGTTAGCTGCGTGAGCGTGTGCGCGTGGCACTTGACTTCGTTGTGCCTCGGTTTCCGCATCTGTAAGATGGGGTGCGATCCAGTACTTAAGTCTTGGGGCAGTAGCTGGGATCACGTGAGCAGCGCTTGCTACCCAGTGAGAGTTCCACACGTGTTCCTGGTCCCTTGTTCCCTCAGGAAGGACAGCGGGCCTCCCTCCACCTGTGCAGGGCGGGAGCTGCCAGGGTCCCTGCAGATAGACACCTGCTCCTGGAGTGGGTCCAGCTACAGTTAAAGGGACAGGATCTCAGGCGCGGGACTGAGGAAGCTGGAAAATGGCAGGCCTCCACCTGGTCCAGGGGAGAGGACCTGGGAGTGGGCGGGGCTCAGGTCTCCCCCTGTGGAGGCCAGAGAGCTTTGCCTGGATTTGCCGGCCATTGGTACGGTTGGCAACCAGGCTGAACACTGGTGCGGCCCTAGGAGAGTTAGGCCAATGTTTACCCCAGTGGCCCCTTGGTTGGAATCCCTGGGGGATCCCACCCCAGGCCTGCCCCTTAGAATCTCCTGGAGTCTGTCTTTTTAACCAGTGCCCCGGGTGATTCTGGGATCCAGCTTGTCTGGAAACTGGTTTAGAGACATCAGTGGTTCTCACCAGGGGTGTCCCCCACGCCGGTTTTGGTTGTTACAACTCCTCCCCGCAGTTCTACTGGCATCCAGTGGGGAGAAGCCAGGGAAGCTGCTGAACATCCCATGATGCCCAGAAAACCCGCCCCCCCCGGCCCAACGCCATCCCCCAGAAAAAGAAGGAAAAAGAACGCGCAGATCCAGGCCAGTGGTGAGGAGGTTGGGAAACTCTGAGATCCACCGAGTCACTGGGTCGAGAAGGATGGGACTCTGGGGTTGTTGGGACCAGCAGGCGTCATTTGAGAGCCTGTTGTGTGCCAGGCCCTTTGCGGGGCCCTGAGGATGAGAAGCCCGCGGAGAAGCTTTGGGGCACCTCCGTGTGGTGAGAGGAGCCCCAGCCTAGAGGATGGGCGGCCCTTCTGTTGGTGAATCCACT